>NC_044367.1:11410923-12778598 GCF_007364275.1 Archocentrus centrarchus | reverse complement strand
CCTGTTACTTTGAGTACTCCCATCAGTCTCCAAATCCAGTCGACAGAGCATCTGTCAGAGCAATAAATGGGACGCACAGGTCGCTGGTCAAAAAAAAAACCCCCACCTACCAGCTGGTCATACCAGGTGCTCATGGGAACGGGGTGTCGCATTGAGAGACGCATTTAGAGAAGGTGTCAGGGAGCAGAGTGCGAGAGACGCAAAGGACTACAAAATGGAAAACTTCCTCTCTCTTCCTTGACTTTGAGTGCGCCATGCGGAATAACAAGTTGCATTACGTGAGATGTTAATAGGTGGTATGAGAGCATATGCGTGCGTCTAAGTGGGCGGGCGCATGCATGCGTGAGTGTGTGCGTGAGTTTGTGCTGAAGACTCTGAAGAGTCAGGGTGTCGGCCAGTGAGTGGATCCTGTCATTTACTCAAACAAGCGAAGGTAAAAGTGTGTAATAAGCTATCATTATGGCTCATGATGGCTTATAATAGATGAGGGCTAAGCCCGAGTGTGGTGAGTTCAGCAAGATGCAACATCAAGGCCACTAGTTATGTCTTCATTGTCAAGTGGATGATGTGGTTTAAATGACCGCATTGTTTTCCACCTGCGCTTCGATTCTGCGTACATCAAGTACATGACTGGGGGGGTGTGCTCTTATTAGGCAGCCTGTGATGTTAAGTGCGTGCGCATTTGCAAACTTACAATATCATCCAAGTCAACGTTGGCTCCTCTCCTAATGAGCTCCTGGACTATCTCCAGACTGCCCTGCTCTGCTGCCACCATGAGGGGAGTCTGTCCATTCTGAAACATGGAGACAGGGAGTGAAGCGCAGTACCAACAAGGCAGTCAATTATACAATTTTGACTAAGAGGTCCCTGGAATAAAATAACAGGTACTCCCACAATTTAATGACTTTAATCCTATACAGTAATAACTGACCCCTAAAAATCTACACTGGTATTTTCTTTAAGGGTACACTGCAATGTCTTATGAGTACTAAGCATATATAAAAGCTATTTCCTGTTTTACAACAGAAGCTGACCTTTTAGTCACAGAGACAACAGACATCTAAAATGTTATCTAAAATAATTAAGAAAGCAACTCAATTCCAAGGGCAGTAAATATGTTTTATGAGTAATATACAGTAGCTTCCTCCAGCCATTATTTTCTTAGCCACTAGCTGGAGCCTATCCAGGCCAATTTTGGGGAAGAGGCAGAAAACAGCCTGGACAAGCCACCAGTCCATCATCCATAAGGCTAACACAGACAATCATTCACACTCATATTCACACCTAAAGCCAATTTAGAATCACCAGTTAACCGAACAAGCACGTTTTTGAGTGAGGGAGGAAGGTGGCGTACCTGGAGAGAACTCAGGCAGCCACAGGGAGAGCATTTAGCTTTTTAAATCTAAAATCCCTTTTCCAACATAACACCAACTAAAGTTATCTTAAAGAGCCTATAATTACTGCATATTCCTCCCTGAACTTCTAGAGGCAACATTAAGGTTACAATGATGTGGCTTACATCACCCCTGCTGTCCACATCTGTGAACTTGTCCAAATGCGCTTTGACAGCAGCCAGGTTCTCCTCGTCCACATAGCTGAACAGACTCTGGACAGCCATAGAGGTTGTCTTCAGGGACATGGTGGTATCCATGGCTGACGGCTAACGGCTGTACACCCCTGCAGAATGATACGAAAAGAAAATGAGCATTCACAGTGAGCTAAAGAGGCCAACAATAGCTAGCTGGCCTGTGCAGTTATATATACAGCACTTCTAAGAGACAAACAAGAAGTTAAAATCGTGACTAGGAAGAGGTGTGGTGTGTCTTTGAAGTGATGCAGTGGAATAAATGACCACTTTCCAAACCCCAACTCGCATGTACAGGCTCTCCCATGCAAACAATAACAATACAGTAGAGACTAGATGCTGTAAACATCAAATAGAGTATAATATTTAAGAAACACACATACGAAAGAGTAAAAAAAAAAAAAAAAAATAGGCTTTTCTGTGTATGCGTCTTGTTTAGGTATTTTGACGTCCAACCCACTAACACAACTCAATCACAAATCCTCAAAACAAACATATGTGTGTGAATTTCAGAGGTTAAAGTATCATTGCAGCCATACTTATAATCCATTAAACACGCTCATTACAAAAGTGTTAACAGCGGCTGTTAGTCCTTTTCAGTTGCTCAGTCTGTCCACTCAGGCTGAAAACACTGACTGAAATTTGTCCACTCAGTATAATGAAGGCCGAGGAATCACAATGCTCCGCTCAAGATGGCTAACCAAGCCATCACATACCAATGAAGGCAAACAATAGCCTTTAAACTTTGATTCTTTGATGTAATAAGGGCTCGGACAATTGGTGCATTCGACTGCGTGCTCCAATTATATCAAAGCCAGCCTCTTCTACCCTCCTCCGTTGCCTGAAATTGGACGTTGTGGAACTTTAGTGCATGAGAAAAGAGCAAAGTTCTCCCTAAAAGTACAAGA
This sequence comes from Archocentrus centrarchus, assembly GCF_007364275.1. NCBI lineage: Eukaryota > Metazoa > Chordata > Actinopteri > Cichliformes > Cichlidae > Archocentrus > Archocentrus centrarchus. Next base: position 12,776,105 of record NC_044367.1, on the reverse strand, counting down.
GGTACTTTGCATCAATCGGAAAAAAGCAGTAAGACGCCGTTAGGCATCTGTGAGCATATGACAAATCAATGCACATGACCCTCTCTTTGGGCAGATTATCTATAATTAGAGTGAACCATTCTAAAAAATGATCCTAAACCCAGATGGAGACGAGCATGTTTCTATATTTACTGAATCACTTTAAGCCTTTTTTTTATCTTAACTGGAGGGCTGAGGGTGATTTTTCTTCCTGATACTTTAACTGCTGGACTGCAGTGACTTACTCTATATTTAGGCAACATATGCCTAAATATAGTTTAAGTTAGAACCAGTTTAAGATAGAATGCACAAACCTCCCAGAACTGTATTGTGTAATATGATCAGACAAGAGAAAGCCCCCCTCAAACATGGTTTCTTTTGATACACGGATTAGGGATTCAGCCAGTCGATAAACACGCTCATTAATCATTCATCAAGTTGGGCTCTTTCCTAATGGTCAGGCTTACTTCCTGTCACAGTAACAAAGAATTAATCAGCTCCACTCATTGCTTGCAAGTTGCCTTGGCAATGGGCTTTATATGCTGCTCAATATTTCACCATAATCCTTTAAACAAGCAGCTCAAGCTCAGGTCAATAAACACTCAAATGTCACATGCTTCTTGGGCTGTCAGTACAAAGGCTCAGCAGTTCACTCAAATGCAGAGAAACCAATCAATGCATATATAAAATCTTTTTTCCCCCTTTTTTTCTGAAGTGTAACCTTATTTTTCAGTCAAGGATCACCTGCTAGCTGTTTGCCCATATTAGACAGTGTCAGGAAGAGGTGAGAAAAAAAAATCCTTTGTTTACAATGAAAGCAATAGGAGCCTGTTGACACACCCTCCCCAGCTTCTTGTCTCTCAGCATAATAGGTGGACGAACACTGCCCAGAACCAATCAGTAAACATTCAGCGCTCTCTCTCAGTTCAGCAGTGATCAGATTGGAGCTCACAAGCACCGTTTTCACAAAACACATGCCCAATAAAGCCTAAAGACAAAACACCAGTAAAACCAGAAAAAAAAAATGCATCAAAACAAACTGTTAGAGAGAGAAAAGAAAAATAAGATCTGCAATCCTCAGAAAACACTAATTAGGATAACAGAAGAAACTCTTACCTTGGTATAGGGTGAACCTGGCAGTGGTTTTCTGCTCGAGGTTTCAACAAGCACTGCCGGGCTCACGCTCAGCATCCCCTCTTTTACAAACAGCTGAATATTAGATGAGGGGGCTGGCCTACGCCCATCCTCACCCAACACAATAGAGGCGCACGACCAGAGAGTCATTCATCACACGCGGTGGCTTGGCACCAACTGATGCAGATAAAAGGACCATGAAGCCAATTAGGATGTTTGGACTGATTTGTATGACTTAATTTTATGGGTTATGCAATAAAGTAGCACGGGAGCCATCAGTTTATTATCACTATAATCACAGTGTTTAAATGACTCAGCTGCTGATCAATTAAAGTTAAACATTAAACTAAACCTTTAATTATCTTATATTCTATGAGGCAAAAAACGCAGCCTTTTTACTGATATTAATGAAGATAGATTTTTGTTCTGTATACAGGACTGAGCATGCAAAAAGACAGAAAAAAACAATAACCCGATGTACCATTTTAAAATGTGAGAATTTACTGAACAAATTGGGTTTTGTTGCTCTGACAAAACACAAAATGGCCTTCAGAAATCTGTTTTCTGAATTCTATTCAGTAATGAAAACATGTGCTACTTGCAGCCCAATCCTCTTTGTTTCCAACTGGAAAACTGGTATAAATTTATTTCTATTTATAGTGAATTATACTCTACTTTGGAATCATATGGGGGTTTATGTAAAAACACTGACCGTATCTCTATCATCATAAACAATCAAAATAAACTCCAGGTCAGCTGTTTGGTCATCTGAACTCACGAATAGTGAACTTAGCAACACCGGATAGGGTCTCTAAATTTAACCGGTCAGCTTTTTTTATGGCCAGTCATGTGGGTATGAAACTGCTGAGGGTTCAGTTCCTTGATGCATACCAGGGTCTGCTTTTGTTACTTGAATAAGCAAAAACTGGCTCAATGGTTTTCACACACACACACAAACAGTGCCTGTGTCTTAAAACGCCTCTTGTCTTAGAGGGCTCTCTGGGTTTTGCTCTAAAAATTGCGTAAGCGCGCTACTTGCACACAACAAACTGTACGATAACCAGAACACAGTGTCAACATAATGACATTTAAAGCAACCCTGAGGTGCGTTTAATGCTCGGACCCCCGTGACTGTAAAAAACAAAACAAAAACAAAACAAAAACGTGAACATCTGTGTGACGTGCATACATCACATGGCTTTAAATGTGACGAGGCGAAGAAAAGTTAAGAAACAGTACGGCTCGGTTTTTTTCCGGGGTCTTGACAAAGTCTTTTGACAGCGATATTGCAAACGCAGCAGGACTTCCCGGTTCACTGTCACTAGGAAGTAACTTGAAAACACAAGCTAGCCAAACCTAGAAACAGGCTAGCGAGCGTTAGCTTTCTAACAGGTCCGTACATTTTCTTTTTTTTTTTAATCTCCTCTAAAAAGCGAGAGAAAAGTATGACTCACAGTTTCAAGTCGTCTTACCTACGCTTGGTTGCTCTGTATTTTGATTCCGGTCCAGAGAATCCGGTCAGAAAGGGCTTTTATTATTACTATTTTTAAGTCATAATGTATTTGCTTCTGTTTGACAGAGCAGCCTTAACCTGCTACAGTAAGACTCCACCTTCTCTCCACATACCCACGACTACAGCGGGGTAACATGTGGCAAGAACACGAACAGGAGGGAGGGGGAATCAGCCAATCTGGCAGGATTACTGCGGGCAGGCTGGATTTGGGGTAGAAATTGTGGTTGGACATACTGCGTAACTGTATGAAATTAATTTTACAGCTTTAATCAACAGAAACTTTACAGGTTATGATTTTAAAAACTTTTTTTTTCAGCGCTCAACAAGTAATAGTGCATTTCAGGAAAATATTAATAGAAAACATTATTTTTTCCATCCATTCTCTTCCGCTTATCTTTTCAGGGTCGAAAGGCCTGAGGGCCTGAAGCCTATCCCAGCTGTCACGGGGCGAGAAGCAGGGTACACTCCGTACAGGTCGCCAGCCCGAGAGACAGACAACCAATCACGCCTATGGGCAATTTAGTGTGACCAAATAACCTAACCCCAGTAACTGCATGTCTTTGGACTGTGGGAGGATAAAACCCACGCAGACACGGGGAGAACATGCAAACTCCACACAGAAAGGTGGATTCGAACCCAGACCCTCTAGATGTCCTGCTAGCTGTGAGGCAGCAGTAGTGCTAACCACCACACCACCGTGCTGCCACGAAACATTTTCAAGATTAATTTATCTGTTATATATTTAGCTTTTTTTTTGGTCGCCCATTTGAGGTTATAAAATGAACTTATACATTTGCATGAGTAAGAAAAAAATCTTGATACTTCTTCACCTCTACACCCTACTCCATTTCATATTATGTGTATTAAGCAGTAGATGGATAATCTAATGGTGATGGCAATTTTATTATTATACAAAGTGCAAAACAAGGGGGAAAATCCTTTGGGTGGACCAACCAAGCCTTAAATATGTAGAGTCAAGTATATATATATATATATATATATATATATATATATATAAAAAACATCCCATGAGTGGAAACATGCAAGCACCCTTAATGATGTTATTGTGCACCTGCCATACTCCTACTAGTTCAATCGCACTCATGTTTGACTGCATTCATTTTAAAGCAATTTGCACCAGCATAACCACCACTAACACTTTACTGTAACTATTATAATTGCTGTTGTATTATCATAATACAAGGACATGATGTAGTGTAGAGGTGAGGATCCTTTTTTTTTTTTTTTTACTGGACAAAAACAAAACATTTATGATGTTACGATGACAATCGCATTTTAGTGTTTAAAAATAATTTCTCTTTATTCTCCCACATAATTCAGAATTGTAATGTACTGTTATACAAATCTTTCAATAAATTTCCTTCTGACACAAAAATAACCAATATGTTCCACAGGCACGCACGCACGCACACAAACACACACGCAGGCCCACATATGCACCAAAGAAAAAAAAACAAAAACAAACAAAATGCGCCATTTATGATTTGGCACTTTGGACATACGGAGCAGTTTGCATTGATCTGCTGGTTTGGGTGTCCATGCAGTGCAATAATCGCTATGCTTTTGAACAATGACATCCCTTTCCCCTTGGGTGGGCCCCAGTCACCTACACAGGGCCCAGGCTACAAATAGAGTTAACTGGAGTTCACATCAACATCAATGGGTCACATGAATACTGGTATACACACACACACACACACACGCACGCACACGCACACACACACGCGCACACACACACACACACACACACACACAGAGTTATGGCAGGAAAATGAGTGTGTCATCTTAGTCTTAAAAAAAAAAACAAAAATAAAAAGGTCATCTCTGCTGCTTTGTTACTACTTTACAGAACACAAATGCACCAATTTAACTTAAAGTAATGAGAATGTTTTGGTTTTTTCTTTGAGAGAAAAAAAACTTCAGTGTTGTAGGCTTGAAATCCAAAGGCTGTTCTAACAGGTCCATTTATGTGTCACTATTATTCAAAGAACAGCGAGGCGTCTTGTAAACTGTCCTCTCTGCACCACATTTTCATTCATTCATCCATTCCATCTAACGATATCAGAAAAATATCACAGCAGTCAGTGTTAGTAAGGGCCAACAGAAGGAATCTAAAAGGTTTAAGGCGAGCCATGAACCAAAACAACATGAGGAACCAGGAACACCATACAGTAAATGCACCCTGAAGCATCCCCTAGGCTAGCATTAAGTGCACACAATATGAAATAAGACCATTTACCACAACAGCTGGCTTATGTCTTTGAAATTTGTAAAATACTATTATTATGTCACATACATATATAACTGGACTTGATTTCTTTATGTGCTTTTATGCACTGTGCATTGACCATTTGACACATCATTTCTGGTGATCTGATTAGATTTCTGTTGCATTTGTAGGATTTAAGACAAATTACTGCACAAATAAATCCAGAAGGATGTAAATTCTGTAAGAATTCTGTTAATTAAAGTCATTTTGGATACTACTTTTACATTTGAACACAGAGGAAATCTACTGACAAATATAAGCAGAATTTAAAAAGAGAAAAAAAATATATCTGAACCCCAAGCCTTACAAAGAATTACAAATCACCAGAGGGTAAATAAACTCCCTTTGAAGCACACATTTATCTGATGAGTCGTTTGTCCAAAAAAAAAAAAAAGTGCAGCAGATATGAAAAATATAAAAAGATATCCAGTTAATAACTCTTTTAGACTGGAGAGGGATGAGATCTGAATTCCACTTTGAGACTCTCCCTGTCAGGCATAGACAATTCATCCCAGAAAACAAAAGGGCATTCAGAATGGATTTCAAATAGTGTTGTCACAAACATCTAAATACAAAACGCACACAATGTGAATTCTTCTGGAATAGAGATTTAAAAAAAAAAAGACATCGAAATCAAACAATATTTCGAGGATCCTAAGGCCTGTTTGAAATTGGCAGCTGATGATAAAGGTTATGTTTCTTTTACATGTACACGTTTTCTGTTGCCACCTAATAGAGGCTTGTACCCAGACAATGACAAAAACCCTCCACATACTGCACTTTAAATCGGTTTACCTTACATGAAACCACACTGGTATAAACTGCATTTAGGTTCCTGCAGCGTGCCATTCAAACTGTTATTTCACCTTCCAAGTACATAGAGGGTTTAAGGCAGCTTGGAGGTCTTCGTTTTCACTAATGTATTGTAAAGTAAGCACTACCACTCGTTAGTTTACACCTTGGCCATTTCTTCCATCTTGGTCTCGTATCCATTTCAGAAGTGTGATTGCTGTCAGCCTTGCTACTGGAAGGTTTGCCAGGACGTAGACTTGTGTTTTCTGTCTGATAGGAGATATTTGGTTCTTTTTCAGGTAAACAGACTCAACACACTCCAGGTCTCAGTAGTTTATAGTTCGTCTCAGTGTTTCTGCTGCTGATGGGACTGGGCATCACGGTCTCGTCCCTCATGTGGCCTTTTCTTTCTGGTTGCAGTTGTTGTCTGTGCTGTTGTGATCTGTCTGGTTGTCCTTCTGGAGGCCATCCTGTTGCTCCTTGGCCTGCCGGCGTTTCGATTTGACAGGCAGGGCCAGGACCACCAGCAGACATAGAAGGTGTAATCCAAAGTACCAAGAGCTGCAAAGACATCAGTGAGTGAGAATCATCTCAGCTTCCTGTTTATTGCAAACAGTAACTGGGGCATAAAATTAGAAAATAAGTGCAGAACATTAAAGAATCTACTAGATCCAAGTACACCACTTTGGGCCTGTTAGATGAATTGCCTGAAATATCTAGTCTTATTATTATATTATAATATTTAGTCTTAAATGCAGAATACAGCACTATCATGGGAAGAAGGCTATCATGGGTCGTTTAAAATGAACTGAGGCAAAGTGGAAAACTGTTCTGTGGTCAGATGAATTGAAATTTGAAATTCTTTTTGGATAACATGAACACCGCATCTTCCAGACTAAAGAGCAGAGACAACCATCCAGCTTGTTTTCAGCACTCAGTACAAAAACCTCCATCTCTGAGGGTCCGGAGGTGCATTAGTACCTATAGAATCGGCAGCGTGCACATCTGGAAAGGGACCATCAATGCTGAAAGCTATATACAGGTTTTACAGCAACATGTGCTCCCATCCAGATGTCTTATTTTAGCAAGACGATGCTAAACTGGATACCGCAGCTTTTGCAACAGCATGGCTTCATAGTAAAAGAGTCCGGGTGCTAAGCTGACCTGCCTGCAGTCCAGACCTTTCATCAACTGAAAACATTTGCCACATCTTAGACAAAATATACAGCAATGAAGATCCAGGACTGTTGTGCAGCTAGAATCCCAAAACTGACAAAAATGGGATGACGTTCCTCTCACTAAAAGTCCAGTAACTGGTCTCCCCAGTTTCCAGATGTTTATGGACTGTTACAGGACATGACCCAACTGCCTGTCTAGCAGCCATTGCTGATGTCTGGATCGTGATTTCATGGCAGCAGCTGGTCAGTGTTAGGGCCACCAGTTTTATTTCCTCCTCATCAATCCTCCTCATCCTTCACTCATTAAGTTGTTAACCATTACCATCTGACAGGCTAATAAAAAACATGTAAATTCCTACACTACAGGCAATGACTGCATTTATATTTTTAATACTACAATAATGTGACACTACAGCATTACACATAAAATATTTTGCAGAATAAGAACGGCTCGTCTCTTTTTCCTCCACCGTACATAAGCAGCTCATAATAACACCTGACAGGCATACCTGTAGAATTTGAGTGAGGGTCCTACTGCAAGTAGAACAAATGGCACCACTGTGTAGCTAATGGCCACCTGAGTCCATGCCCAGGTGATGACATCATAGATGCCCTTGTATGAGTCAGAGCCCAGGAAGTACGGTCTGATGTTGTGCCTTACCTGTAAGAGAAAGTATTTTTCTTAGTGGTCTGACAAGTTTAGCATTACACTCCACCCATTCTTACATACACTGAACCAAACTTAAATTGAGCTAAGTGACCTAAAGTAGTTCCAGAAATCTCCACATGACAGCAGGGATTACTGTCTGGTTCTACTCATTATCTGCCCATCTTTCTTTTTTTTGCTGTCTCTTTTTGTCCCTCATAGATCTTAGGAGGAATCTGTCTCTGAAACAGATTTGCGTGGCAAAGGCCAGAAGTTGGCGTAACTAGGTCAGTACTCTGTGTGTCTTCCTTCAGATAAAGAAGGATATAGTCCTCGCAGGAACTCGCATCTCACTGCCCGGCACAGCAAATTGACTTGTTTTTGCATTTCCTGTCGTATTCTGAGATATAATGCATTTCTACTGTACTATCACTCCACTGTCTCTGCATAAATATCCTCCTGTCTCCTCCTTTGACATAACTGGAATGAAGATGTCCAGCTTTGCAGAGATTAGTGGTAATGGCCACACACTTAAAAAGAGGTTTAAGTGGTACACTACTTCATTATTATCCACTTACAGTCCATAAAGTGATTCTGTTGTGTGTTTGTTGGTCTGTTGAGTAGCTGTGGTAAATCTATAGAGCTCTTATTCTCTAATATGGCAATGGAAAACAAATCAATTTTTGTGACAGAATTTCTATGCAAGTTTTATGAAAGTAATGTGTTCTGTTTACACAGTGTGCACTGGGTGTACTCACTGCACGTGCAGCCATGGTCATGCCGATGCCAGTGAGGAAGGTCAGGTAGTAGCCAGGGTACACCCCGTGCCACATGGCCGAGAGCAGGAAAGTGGCAGCGGTGGGGTTAACGGGACAGCGCTCGTAGCACACCCTGAGAAGAAAACACACGGCACACGTCCAGCGTTCAGTCCAAACAAGTGGAGACAAATGAGCCAAAATCTAAAGAATGTGCAAAATGATCTCCTGCATCAAATGTAACTGCTTCAGGGTCTGTCAAATGTCTGCACATACATGGTGCAGATATGAATCACACATGCGTCACAAACACTTTACAGGCAGGACTTGTTCTCACACAGGCTAAGAAAGCTACAGGATTATGGCCTGAATGCTATTACCTTTTAAGCCACAGAGCTGTCTGAATGTTCCAGTTGTCTAGGAACATCTTGAAACTGGTGGCAAACTGAAATTGGATACATATTGGATACATGATTTCAGGCTTTACTCAAAAAGGGACTTTATCTGGATATATAATAGGTATGAGAAAAAGATCCAGACCTCAATGTCCAGAATTCTGAGATTTGATATCAAATCCCATCGTGGGGAGCCATCTGTGTTGTATCCATTGAAGCCAAATCCAGCAGCATTGTTGATAGCATCAGCTGCAGGAGAGAGGCACATGGGTTTCTGAGTACAGTAAAAAAAAACAGTAAAGAATGACAAGAGCTCCCCACCCTGCAGTCTGTAGAGCAGCAACTGAAACAAATGGAGCATTAGATGCATTTACGGTTTGTCAATGAATTAAGCGCTACAGCGTGACACTCACCACTAGATGGCACTGTTACCTCAAGAAATAAGAGGCTTCTTTTCACTGTACCAAACTACTTAAAAACAGTGAAATTCTGAGCCAACACCAATTCAAATCTCTGAACAACACATTTATGGGAGGAAATGTGTGATCCACTGATAACAAAGCCAAGCCAAACTCACCAAGTGTCCAGACAAAGTAGTACTTTGGCCTCAGTGCCAGCATTGCCAGGTAAAGGTAGATGACCTGGAGATGGAAGGGCGTGGAGTTGACAAAGTCATCATTTACTGAGCGCTCGACTGGGAGCAGCTTGTAGAGGGACAGATAGATGGCCAGCGAGACAGCACAGGTACACAGTTTGGAGATGACATCATTCTGGGCAAAGGTGGGAAAGAATACAAAGAAGCAATCCAATTAAAACTCAGTGCACTCTATTATATTCAAAAATGAATGCTGGCAACATTATGAGAGGTGATATTATCCTGCAGAAACCCGGTTACGTTGATCTGAAGGTAAGTTGAGTCCTTGAGAATTCTTTCATGTTTTATATTTAGCAACATCTGTTTCACTTTGTTCTTTTCTTCTAGAAAATAAACACAAACTCAAATGTTGGGAGTGTCTTTAAATTATTAATGCAATATGCATCAAGAATATATAAATAACCTTGAAGTTTTGACATCTGCATCATAAATTCCCATTTTCTGTGACGTGAGCTGAACGCGTGTTTATATATTACAGTATATTATTCTTAGAACTGCTTCACTCTGGGCTTTTTACCCAAATGTGCACTTTTACATCACAATTACACCTAATTTGTCTCATTTTATATCATAACCACTTATTTTGCATTCCATATTGAAACTGCTGTCAAGTAAAAACTGCAATTTTGTCTTAACTGTAAAGCTCGTCTGCTTACTATACTTCCTTTTTTCCACTTTCATGACTATTAATATCTACTAAAAGAAACCAACATGAGTGGGACTTAACTGTGTTTCTTACAGCTACACAGAATCTCCACAAATGTGTGTTGTACCTTGGGGGAGGGTTCAGTCTGCTTGTACTTTCCGTTCTCCTTCCCGTTGGCGCTCTCCTGGTGCCGCGGCTGGTAGCACGTTCCTTCGATGAAGGCCTTGTAGTCGTTGTAGGAGCAGGTCGGCCCTGCCAGGATGCCCATGAAGTTACAGTTGTAACTCAGGTATTCCAACAAGCTGGGCATACGACTTATGGAGAAAAGGATTGGAGATTAGAAATTATCTTTATATTTTGCTCCACTCTTTACAGAGTCCAGACCAAACATGCTGTATCTGAGTGATTAAACCCAAGTCATCATGCCTTAGAGCAGTACTGTCCCTGTCCACTGAGAAGCAGTACGGTTTATTCTACTCAACGGTCTGAGAAAAGATGGACAGTCTTGACTGACCCTGGAGACTCTGTTGTCTCCTGGTATTTAAATTTCATCTGCGAGGTGAGGCACAGCCTAACTGCTTGAACATACAGGACGTCCTTCCCAGCAGCCATTTCAGAGTAAGCGGCTGACTCAGAGTAGCCCAGCGAAGGACTGTGATATTTGGGGCCTTCAAGCTAAAATGAGTAGCTCTTCTAGTGATCACTATGTTTGCTTTGTTTTATAACCATCTAGGTTGGTTTCTGTGTAAAATTCATTTGTTTTATACTTTCTTGTTCATTTTTATATTTCATTTTGCACTTATGAAATACTTCCTAAGTACAGATTTTGTCATATGAATGAACTTAATACAAGTCTTTTTATTGATTAGTCTCACCTAATCTTTTGCCACATATAATCTCCCTGTTATTAGCAACTACTTTTATATTTTTGCTCAAACTCAATTGCATTACCACCTCCAATAGGACAAAGGAAAGAAAATTGCAGTCATACAGCAGGATAAATGGAGGGGATAGGCATTCCCACAGTACAAGTCACCAGAGAGTAGTCAGTGTGTTGTTTCCTAGATACAGAGTGCCTAACAACTGCTTGACAGCACCAGAGTGAGACTGAAAGGGGGGCAGTGTGGTGATTTCCTATGCAGAAAGCAATAACGCCTTTATTAAAGAAAAGAGCGTCATTCCACTCAGACTGAATGCCAACTGAAAATCATGGCAGCTTTTTAATTCCACTTGATTCAGAGATCCCACCATCTGAAGCATCAAAAACATACCTGAGTCACATACCTGATAGCAAGGTATTTCTGACTGGGGGTCAGCTGCCCTTCTCGCTTGGTCAAACCTACAAATGTAGAGAGACACTTCAGTGGTAACAGGTGAAAACACACACACACACACACACACTTGTAAAAAGCTATGGTAAGGGCCGCAAATGTCTTTTTATTACTCTGTGATATTTTGAAAAGCTCTGAAAACAGTATAAAATTTGTCAAGAAAAATGAATGGGTTAAGATCCTGCCTAATTCAAAGAGCCGGTCACATTATATCCACAGCAGTTTAATACAGGTTGTACCGGACCCCATTTGGACTCTGTAGGGTTAATATTAAAAGTAGGTGCTAGACGTGGCCACAGTCCATAACCTCATGTCCTACGAGGCTGCCCTAAACTACCAATCGGACATCACTTCATAGCTGAGCTTTATCCAGAGAACTGCAGGGAAGAAAGTCACCTTTGCATTTGTTTATTTTCATCAGGGGCCCTTGTCCTTCCTTAACGGCATAATTCCCTCTCCATATACACAATTAGGAATACCTTTTCGACTGGTTCTTAATAGAAATACCTAATCTAAGAGACAATATCCAGTGAGCTGCAGCTCTCTGGGTGAAAATGCCTTGTTGATGCCAGAGGTCAGAGGAGAATGGCTGGACTGCTTTGAGTTGATAGGAAGGCAACAGCAACTCAAATAACCACCCAATGCAACCAAGGTATGTAGAAAAGCATCTCTAAACACAGAACATGTTAAACCTTGAAGCAGATGGGCTACAGCAGCAGAAGACCACACCCGGTGCAATCCCTGTCAAATAAGCACAGGAAACTGAGACTACACTTCACACGGGCTCACCAAAATTGGATATTAGAATATTGGAAGATTGGAAAAAAACCTTGCCTGGTCTTTATACTCATTCATACTTTCTAAAATTTTTCCATTCAGTGCTTTAGTGCTTGTTTTTAAGACAGCCATTGCCCTTTGTCCCTGTTCCACATTTGTTATACCATTATGATGTTTTAAAAATTCAATAAAATATCAATCACAGATGAACTGGCAGGGCACAGTGAGCGAGAGAGAGGAGGAGCAAAGGGTGTAAAGAAAAGATGATGCAACAAAGCAAACAGGGTGCTGTGTGCATAACCTCATGCAAACTCATCAGCTAACACTGGTTGTGCCACTTTGCAGTTTGCCCTTTGTTTACGAAGACCAGTGGCTACTTAATTCATTATGCTGTGAGAGTATATGCCTGTTGTGCAAGGTAATGTTTAGTTAAACGTTCCTGCTCCTCTGGCTACAATAAAAAAAACAAATTAAATAGTGACCTCTGAGAATGTTAACTGTGCCTCTAGGCATGTATTCTAAAAAGGGGAGAGAATAAATATTGGGCAGGTATCAGGATGTGAAACTTCATTCATGCTCAATATTATCTTACTTATTAGACCAGGGGCATCAGAAATCATTGAGCACATACAGCTTGTTTTAAGTGCTATTTCAACAATATGCCTCAGTTTTTTTTTCCACATTCATTCAGCCTGTTGTCTTTATAGAGAAACATTACTGTCATAAATTTTAAAAACTAAACATGTTGGTACAGCTCCTTGGCTTCAGTGCTGTGTGGCATGCCGCAGGTAACATCAGTCAGTACGAAGGCTGTAAAAATGACGATGATTCAGACCTCTGTTTGCCTGAACTGGTAATTTTGTCCATGCCACACTCATGACACGATTCATCCTTAATGACGGTGTTTCCTACACAACTCTTGTCTGCAATTTTGAGACTTTTCAAAATCTTCCAGTGACACCAACGCATTTGGCATAGGTGTGAGTTCATCTCTGATACTTGATCAAACTTTCCTATTTTAAACACGATTTCATTTCTGGATCTTTATTTACTCATTACTCATCCTCATTATTTACTCCTCATTAATACATGTGGTGTTTCAGTTATAGCAACAAAGTCTGTATTTGTTCCAAAAACAGAGAGAGAGTCAAATCTTTTGCACATCCACTAAAGTTTTGCTGCCTTAAAAATCACAGGCTGTGCATATATGGCACAATATGGCACAGGATTGCTGTATTACATGTCTTGGGTTAATTTTTGGACAGCAGAAAGTCTCGTGTAATTAGGTTTGTGTTTAAAGTAAGTCTTAACTGTTATGCAGGGAGGGGAAGAATGTAAACTTGGTCATTGCTCCATTATATAACTATGATTGTGCTCTCTTTCTGGTTCACTAGCTCATTGTCAGAATGGTAGCTCAGAAACGTGGCCATCTGATCCGTTTTCAAACTCCAAGGAGAATTGAACTGACATTTTCACTTCTGTCACATCTGCCACTTCTTTTTCAAAGCATGCGCACACACACACACACACACACACACACACACACACACACACACACACACACACACACACACACACACACACACACACACACACAGGCTTTAAAGAGCCTTTGGCACTTTTTCTTACCATCATGGATTTCAAATGCCATGCTGGTGATCTTCTGTGTGATAACCATCATGGGCCTAAAGAAAGAGTAAACATTTGTTTAAAGCAAAAACAAAAACAAAATCAAACAAACAAAAAAAACAGCACAATTAGGTCACTCGTTCCCGTTTTTGGACTTTAGGATACATATGCTTCCTCACACAGTAAACCTTTGCCCCGAGCTATCCTCCCAGACTGTTTTCCGATATTCATTTAGCAACTATTGTTTGATAGTTTATGTTGGAATCTTTCAATAACCGTGCAAACGTGGAGTAGTAGTATCTTCACAATGGAGTAGTTTCCTCCAAGATAACAGCCTTTTATCAAACTTCCTGTAGCTATTTTCCTCCATTTATTCTCATTTTTTTTTCCCAGTTCTGTGCTGGTCACTCCTCCTTGTCCTGATTTAATGAAATTCTCTATCAGTGCAGGATATATAAGCCTGAACTTAGAAAAACACAACTCTTCTCCTGATGCTTGCATCAGCACTTTGTGGATTAATTTTCTACATGAAAGCTGCTGGTGGCAGCGTGAAGTTAAGCTACAAAGAGAAGAAGAAGCCACAGGCTAGAGATTATTCACTCTTTAAGGGGGACTCTAAAACTGAACTGGGTAAAAGTTGCAGCTATGAGATATTTCTATAAAAATTAAGACAATTATTTTTTATCTTACATGTTTTTAAGGATAAATATGCAAATGAGGCATTATATACCTATCTATTTATAGGACTGTGCAAAAGACTTGAGCCATCACTCATTTCTTTATATTTTGCTGGTAGGAGAAGTAGGTGGGAAACAGGTGCTGAGATGTACTGAAAAGTACAAACACAAGTACAAACACAGTATATAAAGTAAAAACAGTTTGTACAGTACTAACAAGTTTGATCACCTTTACTCTTCAACACAGTCTGAACTTTAAGCAGCCTTCAGGAACAGTTCTCCAGGCTTCTTGAAGGGCATTCAAAGCTCTTCTTTGGATCTTGGCTGCCTTTTGTTCCACTGTCTGCCAATATTATCCAACACTGTTTTAATAATATTGAGGTCTGGGCTCTGTGGAGGCCAATCCATCACTGATAAGTGTTCCATTGTGTGTTTTTTTTTCTGTTCAGGTATGCTTTTACTGCATTGGCAGTTTGTTTGGGATCTTTGTCATGCTGAAAAATGAAGCTGTTGCCAATCAGATGCTTTCCAGATGGAACTGCACGGTGGATCAGAATCTAACGGTACTTTTCTGTGTTTATAAATCCATCAATTTTGACAAGATCCCAAACACCACTGGCTGAAATGCAGCCCCAAACCAGGAGCTCCCTGTTGCAATTCTCTCCTGACCTCCTAGACTGATGACAATTTGAACCAAAAATTTCAAATTTAGATTAATCACTCCATCAGACCTTTTGCCACTGATTTTCAGTCTAGTTCATGTGTAGTTTGGCATATCTCAGCCTTTTCTCCCCATTTCCCTTCCTTAAGAATGACTTCTTGACCGCCACCCTCACACTGAGACCATTTCTGATGAGGCTTCAGTGAACAGCAGATGGATGAACTGCCTGATGCATTTCTCAGGTCATGTGTCCTTTGCTGGGTTTCTTCAGGATTTCACTGATACTGTTCATCTGCTGTAGATAGTTCTTCTTCTTTTGTCCCCCACTTATCCAAATGCCTCAAATATCTTTTTTTTAAGGGCACACAGGATACCAATCCGAGATATGTCTTGTGACATCTTGTTGGTGCGAAAAAAATACTATTTTATGCCTGTCAAACTGTGTTGCCATTGGCATTTCTTGTATGTAATATGTGTCTCTAAAAGAGGCTGCTAGTAACAAAGTGCTTAAATTTAAAACACTGGCTAAGCACTTGAGTTAGGTGCCTCTTTTTAATGTTGAATGATTCACAGGTCAGTGATAAGTGGCTTAAAGAAAAAAAATAATTCCCCTGAAAATGGTCAGGTACAAGGACTGGACTGAAAATAAGTGAAAAAGCAGCCAATGTCCAAAGAAAAACTTTCAAAGAAAGACCTTCAGCATGCCTGTTGAAGTACTGCTCAACACCACTTTAAAAATTACTCTGGCTCATTGGAAGCAAAATATAAAAAAATGAGGGGTGGCTCAAGACTTCTGTACATACTGTATATTATCCATTTTTGGACATACTGTCAGCATCAACAAAACAAAACATTTACAAAACATGAATGAATAGTATATGAACAAACTGTCACTGTAAATAAAAAAAATTTAAAAAAAGCTTCAGCATATAAACAGTAATAAAAATGTTTTTTATAGAGTGCTGACGTAGAAATATTTGGCTTAAGGTATTTGGGGAAAAAAAAAATGTATTTTAAAACTTTTAAATCTATTTTTCAACTGCCCCAAATTGATTACTTACATTTAGATTATTTATTAATTTTTTTATGAAATGTTAGGAATTAACTTGTTAAATATGCACTGCTACTTTAATAAAATAAACACCTATGCTGGGCATTTAGCCTGAAAAAAAAAAAATGCATTATGAAAACAAAATAATCCAAAACCTAAAAAAAACTGTCCCTAAATAAAATAAAATAAAATGCTCAACTAAAGCACATGTGGTGGTGTCACGCTGACATTTAGAAAAACGTGATTTTGACATTTTGAGGAAAAACAGAGGGACAGCAGACGCAGCTGAAGGAGCAAAATCCCACAGAGGAAGTATGGCTCTGCATTGGGTTGCTTAGTAACTAGCCACCCCCAACCTGCTGGGAGTGCAGGCTGTGTGCTCAAACTGTCAGACAGTCTGGAGAAGTGAGAACCAGCCACCAGGTACTAAAGTCCCCATCGAGGTCCTCCTGCAGACACGCCTGAGCAGTGGGACACGCTCTTGTATCGATTTAGCTCCTCGAGTGACACGCGATATTTGGCTGATTCTTACTGATGACGTCTGCTTTTAGCATCATCTGTGGTCCACTTGGGATCTTTAATACTGAATTTAATTTAAAAGAAAATAATAATTTAAGCATACCTATTACACCTTATTTTCTGCCATTTGGCAAAGTTTCAAATGTTGAGGTCAACACACAAGTAATCCATGTGAGCCAAATGTTCAGCCTTCAGGCTACTCGAAACACAGTTTCCCACAGTTTTTAGAGGGCACAGAGAGGGGATTATTCTTATAATTTGGTCATCTCAGGCACACAGCTCTGGCCGTGAACACAGATGCCTCACACACACCTGATGTTCCTCTGATGCGAAAGGGAAGGTCGGCCTTAAAACGAAAACATTTAAAATGGCTCGTTTCAGACGGTGGATAAATTGAGGGGCTGCACCAAGATAGAAACTCTTAATCTGAAAGTGTGAAGAAAAAAAAAAAGAGCTCTGGTGTTAGCTTACCCTGTGAAATCTGCAGAGTACATGCCGTAGTCAAAAACGTAGACTCTTGTGATTTGACACAATATCAAATAGCCCAGTGTTACAATGAAGCAGTACCTGCACAGAGAAGAAGCAGAGCAAAAAATTATTAGATTGTATCTGTACATTTATTTTAAATAAATAAATTTTAAAAAGTAGTTTTAAGAGTTACACATGGAAAACAGCTATGAAATTTTGGTACATCCTGTTTTCAGCTATTCAACACAGAAATGAGGAGCTTTTCAAGCACCTTCATGCATGCAATGTAAACAGTTAATTTTAGAGTTCTGGAGAGAGAAAATAAACTTTCATCCCTTTGTTTTCATCTCTGTGGCTGAACAAAGATTTTTTTTCAATACAGCACAGTAGGCAGTGGCCTCGGGAACAGGACAGAACTATGCAGTGGGGGAGGGAGTCGAAAACTGGACAAAAGGGCAGAGAAGGCTCCAGCAATGTGTCTCTGTCAGTGAAGGAAGACGGAGGACAACATGACCTTTCAAGACGAGGCTCAAAACAGAGCAGCGCTAAAGGCTCTAGTACAAAGCTGCTGCAGAGTCAATGCTAG
The DNA here is from genome assembly GCF_007364275.1 of Archocentrus centrarchus. Taxonomy (NCBI): domain Eukaryota; kingdom Metazoa; phylum Chordata; class Actinopteri; order Cichliformes; family Cichlidae; genus Archocentrus; species Archocentrus centrarchus. Next base: position 12,758,384 of record NC_044367.1, on the reverse strand, counting down.
CCAGATAGCATCCCTCCACTGCCAACAATAAGAGGACTGTGCCTCTCTGAGAAGCAATGCAGCATACCAGCTACAACAAGGCTGTGTTGGAGATAAGCCACAACAGGACCTCTTGATTCTCGGAGCCTACTGTATCCAAGATGTCACCTGATATCTGCTGCAAAGTGTGTCTGAAAAAATAAAATAAAATAAAGGACTCATAGTTCTCCAGTATGAAATATTTTCCATAGCTTTCAAAAGCAATTTCTCTAAAAGAATCGAAGACTACGATTGCACACTACTATTAATCACCAAACCCTTAGAGAAGACAGATAAAGCACAGTAAGCAGGTGATAATCATTGAACAGTCCTTTTATATTCTCAGAGATTTCTATACAGCCCACACTTGGCACCTCATCCAAAGGCATAAACAGTTCACACAATATTCTTCAGAATCCTGCACATATAAGGAGGCTAAATGGCTCAATGCTGCTAAGATTCCCACGCCAGCAGTTTCTTACAGTACTTTATTACCTACTGCCTATAGCTTTCTCAAAGCTGCTTTCATTATTCTGTTACATAAATTGACAATATTCTGTCCTTCTGACACTTTCACATTTTTCAAGGCTTCATTCATACATACCCAAGACCAGAGTCCAAAATTAACACCCACTAAGCAGTAGATTAGTAGGAAGACTGTGTTTGGTCAGTAAATATTGGAGGGCTATCTGTTGCAATGAAAAAACTGTACTTAGAAGGGTTTAGGTTAGAAAGGTAGAAGTATGTTTGACATCATGTACTGGGACACTGCTTCTTTCCTCTGCTGTCTTTATCACATGTGATCCTACTATGTCTCTAATTGGCTGACATGACGCTTAACTTCATGGACCATACAAAATAAAAACATAAATGTTATGTTAAATATCCTCAAATGTCTGCCATCTCAATAGTTGTAGTGGAAACTGTTAACTGGGGACTAGAAAAAAGCCCCCAAATTGCCACTTTAAATGTGGTTAATTGGATTCTTAATGGAACATAAAAAGCAAGACTTTACTGCGAACACCCAATGATACTCCATCCAACATCCATCCATCCGTTTCCTCCGCTTATCTGGAGCTGGGTCGCGGGGGGAGCAGCCTAAGCAGAGAAGCCCAGCCCTCAATTGGCTCCTTTTGAGCCCCTCCCAAATGGCTGCACTCCTCACCCTATCTCTAAGAGAGGCCAGCCACCCTTCAGAGGAAGCTCGTTTCTGCCGCTTGTATTCGCAATCTCATTCTTTCAGTCACTACCCAAAGCTCATGACCACAGGTGAGGGTAGGGACATAGATTGACCAGTAAATCGAGAGCTTCGCTTTCATGTTCAGCTCCCTCTTTAGCACAATAGATCGGTGCAGCCCCAATCAGTCTATCAATCTCCCATTCCCTTCTCCCATCACTCATGAACAAGACCGCGACTCATCCCTGAGCCGGAGTGGGCAGTCCACCCTTTTCCAGCTGAGGACCATGGCCTCAGATTTAGAGGTGCTGATTCTCATGCCAGCCACGTCACACTCGGCTGCAAGCCATTCCACTGCGAGCTGGAGGCCACCACCTGATGAAGCCAACAGGACCGCATCATCCGCAAAAAGTAGAGATGAGATTCTGAGGTCACCAAGATGGAAGCCTTCCGCCACTTGACTATGCCTAGAAATTCTGTCCATAAAACTTATGAAAAGAATCATTGACAAAGGGCACTCCTGGCAAAGTCCAACACCCACAGGAAATCAGTCCAACTTATTGCCGGCAATACGGACCAAGTTCTCGTTGCAGTTGTACAGAGGCTGAACAGCCCACAACAACGGGCCAGACACCCCATACTCCTGCAGCACTTCCCACAGGATACCCCAAGGGACACGGTCAAATGCCTTCTCCAAGTCCACAAAGCACATATAGACTGTATGGGCAAACTCCCACGCACACTCGAATATCCTCAAGAGGATGAAGAGCTGGTCCAGTGTTCTGCGACCAGGACAAAAAACGCATTGTTCCTCTTGAATCCAAGGTTCAACTAAAGGACGGACCCTCCTTTCCAGCAACCTGGCATAGACCTTACCGGGGAGGCTGAGGAGTGTGATCCCCCAATAGTTGGAGCGCACCCTCTTGTCTCCCGTCTTAAAGATGGGGACCACCACCCTGGTCTGCCAATCCAGTGGCACCTCCCCAGATCTCCACGCGATGTTGCAGAGGCATGTCAACCAAGACAGCCCTACAACATCCAGAGCCTTCAGGAACTCAAGGGCAAACCTAGCTGAAACTTTAAACAAAAAAATGCACCAACTTGGGTGACACCATCATCACCAGAACAGCCATCCAGCACTGAATTGAAAAGACTGAAGTCTGCATTTGTGACAATACTGTAGTCTATCCTAGTTGACAGCGGGGAAGACGAGGGGTACTCCGTGAAGAGGTCGCCAGTCCATCACACAGCTAACACAAAGAATGACTATTAAGGCTCACAATGACACTGACAGTCGAGATAAAATCACCAATTATATGTGAGAGGCAGCAGGAGCACCTTGAGAAAGCCCACTTACCAATATATTACTGATGTGTTGGAGTGAGGTACATTGTTCTGTTTCACTGGCAGAAATTACACTTGCTTTTAACAAAAAAAAAACTAAACTGTATGTCAGAAAGTAACCATTTAGTGCAACTCAAGAGATTTTTTTTTTCTTTTGACCCATCAAAAAAAATTTCAGTCTTTATCAACGGTTGTTTATAAAGACTGAAATTTTTTGCCAGGATCGGTTCGCTCCAGTGGAAGCATACAGCTGCAATTTATCAGTAAGGATATGAACTATATATGCAGGACCAGCTATATTTGTACTGAGCCCAACGGGGATTCTGTCTTATCATCACCCAACTTGTGTTTGTGTAATTTACAGCTCAGAAGGGGGTGTTTCATTTCCGCTCAAGTCATCAGATGGAGCCTGGAGACTAAAGCAGGCTGGCCTCCCGCTGTGGGACAGCGGTAGACAGGTCAGGCCACACAGGAGGTGCAGGTATGGATACAGTACACGCTATACATACAGAAATGAAAACTAAAATCAGGCCAAGCAAATGTGAGGAAGTAATTCAAACATATATCACCCTTAGATTCCCAGTCAATTTAAAGGAAATCAAATTTTCTTAACTCTACTTGGCTAGAACTAAAGCTGCAGATGTTTAAAGGGTAGCAAAAGGGTTTCATGAGCAGACAGATGGAACAGAGTGGGATTTACATAGCATGTGTTAATGACCACTCAACACATGCTACACTACAAGCCACATTCACCTTTTCACACATATTCACCCAGCACTTTATTCTATGCACTTAAGTGCTTTACCTACCTTGCAACCACTTATGCCCAATTTAGAGTCACCAATTATCACGCATAGTCTTTGGACTATGGGAGGAAGCCAGAGTACCCAACAGAAACCTGCAGGCACAGGGAGAACATGCAAGCTCCCGAGATCTCCTTACCTCTATAATGTTTTCACCTGTAAGAACAAATTCTGGAGTTTATGCATCAACAAAAACCCCATAAAATGAGGAAAAACAACCTCATTGATTAAACAGCTTACAAAAAGTAAATACGTGCTACAAGAGTGCTGACAAACAAGGTGTAATGGGAAATTACCTCATTTTAAGGCTCACTAGCTAAAAACACTGGACTAGAAACTTGGCAGAAAAAGACATAATATAAAGATCAGGTACCAAGACATTTGCATGAAGCCTGAGAGCAATTTTTCTCTCATTTCTGTAGCAGTCTGACTTAGTATTTTGCTACAGTTCTTTTTTTAGTGCCAATATCACTGTAAGGGGGCTCTTTCATTACTCTGAAAGCCTCTTTCATTAGTTACACCATATCTAACAATGTCACAGTTCTCCCTTTCCCTCCTTGCTGTCGACCAGCAGGCAGTGCTGTGTTCACGCTTGAGGCAAGTTGGAAAGCATCTAGAACATTCCCCGTCTGCTCACCACATCCAACAGGTGAGCTGTCAAAGACAGCGGGGAGCTGAGCGTGGAAGAGATCTGGAGCTGACATGGTGAATAGTATGAGATATGACGCCAACCACTAAACAAAGCACTCCTAGTCAGACTAAAGCCAGACTTGGGTTGAATCCACTCTTACAGCCATTCCCTCAGTCCAGAAAAAGGCTCCATAAATCTGTTATACTGCACTCACTGTATACTCCACCCTCCTCAGTATATGTTGTGTATGGATTCACTTGATTTCCCTGTCTGTCACGGATGGCGGGGGAATTCCTGGATGATATAGGTGACATGCATGTTCTAGAGTAGCTATGGATTGGTACATTTTCATACAATGGAGAAGATGTGGATTTGCCTTTGCGGTTATCACTGCAGCAAAAAAGTTTTATAGTGGAAAAAAGTGTGTATTTAGCTTTATAATGATTCACTGCAAGTCTCCATTTAAAAAAAGGATTAAAAAGAAAGACTATAAAGATTGATTATTGCAGATTAGAAGGCACATGAGAAGAAAAAAAAAGAGCTAAGGTGGAAGTTTTACTAGTGGAACATTTTTATGTATTGAAATATTTTTAAGTCTATCTAAGCTGCTATATTAAAGGTAGTTCAAAGAACAAAGGCCATGGGCTAAAGATCAGACTGATGTGTGCAGGTAGCTGGCACAAAGCCCCAGCTCAATCTCAGCCTGTTGCACTGATAACAATTTTACATAACAACTAGGGCTGGGACTTTAACGCGTTAATTTCGATTAATTAATTATGGGGAAATTAACGCGTTAAAAATTTTAACGCATTTTAATCGCACTTTGCACCGTGGAACGTTTCTCAGTGCACGAGTTCCCGGCATACAAATTATATCGACGCACAATGTACAAATTAGGGTCCGCATCCTTCGAAGGACCCGGCCCACGTCTTTCGTAGCCCACGAACACCACAAAGGCCGGAAGTGAGCGGCTAGCCTTCATATCAGCTGTCGTCACCTCTGCGTAGCTCATGTCGCCTAGCAACCGTGAGTGCGAAGCACAGCTGTGTAAAAGCAGCTGTTAAACGGAGAACGAACTTTTTCTCCTTTTCTCCTCTCCTTTAAGCTGTTAAAACAAGCATAACACATTTCAACATCAAGGAATACAGCTGAGTGAATGATTAATTTCCAACCATAACAAGTGAGACATTAATGTTGAATAAAACTATCCAGTTATGATGCTTAACTTTAATTTCAGGAGTTTGCTTATCACAGGAGCACTTCCACCCTTCATTGGTCTGTGTAGTAGACTGGTGGGAAAATAAACAAAGTTTTGAAGTTTAAGCTTATGTATATTGATTCATTCATCAACTAAACTTAAATTAATATTTCTCATGTCAAATATTGAAATGCGATTAAAATGCGATTAATTTCGATTAATTAATTACAAAGCTTGTAATTAATTCGATTAATTTTTTTAATCGAGTCCCACCCCTAATAACAACTAATTTGATGTTATGTAAAAACATAATGCAGAGAGTTCAATGACAGCAGGACACTCAAACCTGTCGGTGGTTCACCTCCTTTCTGCCCGTGAGGTTTTGGGTAACCTTTGTCTCAAACCCCTCTGAAAAATGATGCGTGTCAAAATGTGTTACTCATCTAGTTAACCAGAACTGTCATTTCCATTCTGTCATTTGGTTTGGAGTCCTTTCTTTCTGAGAGCAGCTGTTATGATGAATACTTTTTAGATCTATTTAGAGCACGCTTCCCAGGAGGAAACATCTAATGTTCACACCTGCACTCATAACCTTGAATTCTAGCAAAAATAACATCTAAAGCAATGTGAGTATGGCTGTGTGTGTGTGTGTGTGTGTGTGTGTGTGTGTGTGTGTGTGTGTGTGTGTGTGTGTGTGTGTGTGTGTGTGTGTGTGTCTTCATGAGCCATGGACACAGATGGAAGCCCGGGAGCAGAATCAGTATCAGTGTGACCGAGGCTTATCTGCCACAAAAAAGCCAAACAAATAAAGCTACACATTGGAGCCGAATCAACATAGATGAGGCCTTTACACAATCCAGTATCTAATGTAACATTAATAATTAGTTTTCCTTTTAGGGTTCATTAAATCAGACACCGATATTTGTAGTTTTGTGAGTTTTGCTCTTACTTGTGCATGTGCTCCAACCCAGCAAAGACCATCACACTGTAGGACAGGCCACTCTGTAACAGGAAATGGAGCGAATACCTGTGGAAAGACAGACACCATGAATGATAAACTCTGATAATCTCATAATCTTTTGACATTATCATACATATTGTGTTTATCCACCCACATAGTTATGAGGAAGAGAAAAATTACATTACAAAGCACAGTCACGCCATCAGCCATGTGAGGACAGACCTTTGTAACGAGTAACGTGCCATCTTTAGTCACAGGGCAAGAAATGTGACGATAACATCACACTATGGTCTTAATTGAGTCCCATGACTTTCAGCTGCATGTTAGCAATATCACATCATAACAATAAATTAAGCCAGCTCTGCCATGCATTCACCTCGCTCCCTTCTTGCGAGGCACAAACAGTTCAACAGTGGCAGCAGCTACCGGATGGATCTTTGAAGGGCACAGTGTGTGATCCTACAGACGTCAAGCCCTCCAGGAAAGGAGAGATGTCACACTGTGTTAGCTGTGACTCAACAAAGACAACAAGTCCATCAGGGCTGGCGAGGAACAAGAGATCATAGGGGTGCATGAATGGTATTAACTGAAAATACAGGAGCTGAGAGAGCAAGAGAGGGAAAAGGCTATAAAATTCTTACACAAGAGACTTTTTTTAAACTTCTAACCTGCTTGCCTGAAATGTCACTTCCAAATGTTTTGTCCAGCAAATATTCAGGGAAAAGCTTGTGTGTCTGACAGAGAGGGAATACAGCCTAAAAGAAACCAGTCAGCCTGGAGTATCTGTAAGGAAGCTCCTTTAAGACCAGCCGCCAAAGGCCCTCTAATACAGAGCAGCTGTGAACTATAAAAGCCACCATGAAAGCTATCATATGTAACTCTGAATAAAAACATGCAGAAAAAATAAAATAAAAATCTGTTCATGCATTCCATGCCCCTTCCTTTCTCTGCTTTACGTTTATCAATAATTTCACTTGTCGAGTTCAACCTCTGCATTATCACAGCACAGGATAACTGATCTTTTTATCCCTTTGATTAGTGTCTAATTCAGTCTTTGCAACATAAAACACTTAACTCGGAGCACTCAGCCAAGTACAATAAATGCCATATATTACCTTTGTAAAATGTATCTTCTTAATGACATTTCTATGGCTGTATGGTCTTTTTATTACCTACTAATTACTGTAGACAATAAAACCATTTGGCAGGCTTTCACAGAGGTAAATTTCACATAGTGATTATTTGACAATTTGAGCTAACACAGACCGATGGTTTTGGCCAAAGAGACTTACCGGTAAGTTCAATCACAGCTCAGACAACACAAGAAAAGACTTGTGTTATCTAACTAAGTCTGTGCTTCACTTTCTTTTTCATTTTTCATGTCATAGAAGTGTTCATGAAAATGGGATAAAAGAGAAACATTTACACAAACACCTTTATGCCCTATACACTTGAGGTTCTTATTACCAGGGGACTTCGTGTGATTTAGAAATTGCTCCCCATCCAACTTCTGTGTTTCGTGCAGCGCATTCACATGGGATAAGCAGAGTCTGTGATTTGCTTGAATTTAAAAAACATCTGTGGTCAGCAGCTACAAACCTTACATTAAACTGAATAGGAAGCTGGAAATTAACTGTTTAAAGACAGCCTGCTGACTAGGATTCCTTCAGAATTTGCACATAAAATGCTTTCGAAACCTTTATTTGTAATTGCCAACGAAGCAGCCGCAGTTTTCAGGCAGGAAAGAGAAGGTCACAAAGGGGATATTGTGCAAGAACCGCTACATGTGTTTTACAAAAAAAAACAACAAAAAAAAAAAACTAAATTTGCACAGGAATTTCTACGTCATAAATTACAGACATAGCAGATTGGCACATGTTTAAAACCATGGTGACTTTTACAAATTACTAGAGGTTTCCAGGTAATAAGATGTGGGTCTTAAGGCTTGTTACACAGCAAATTATGGACCATCATCCAGCTGCAGCTTGGTGTCAGCTCAACCATGCAACATAAACAGTCTGCTGGTAAAGTGACATAAGACCCCATCAATGTGATGATCAGATAACACTTTATCTGCCCATCACATTCTCACTTGCTGTGCAGCTTGAGGTCTGACTAAGAGGAAACTACTGTTTGCTATATACTCACACAGTGGCACTGTGCCAGAGGTACAGCGGATTGTCTAATACAGGGCAACAGCCTCCTAATTGGATAGCAGTTACTACCCAATCGATTCATTTGCTTTGGCATGAAGGGCTTGGGGGGGGGGGGGGGGGGGTGGCAGACAAACAGCAGGCAAGCGAACGGGTGTAGAATAAGAAAACAAAAAAGAGAAAAACAAATGAATGAATGAAGCAAGCCTCATTTCCAAACAACCACCAACAATAATGCAACAAGTAAATGATAATGAAACCGCTCATTTCATTTGAAGTCCTTCAGGGGACAATCAGTCAACTGAGAGAATATTAACTGTCCACAATTTTTACTGAACTGGTGTTCGATGGGCATTAAAGTAGTTTCAGAAATAATCTCTGTGCATATTAGCACACCTCATTTGACACTTATTCATGTGCAGCATATCTTTGCTGGTGGTGTAAGCAGGTAGCAGTAGAAGTTGGTTGCCTTTAGAAAATTACTTTGGAATACTATGGAGTACAACCAGCAATGACATTTTGTTGCTTAGACCAACCATGAGGCCAAACTGTTACCAGAAGTACAAGGCAGTCACAGCAGCGTAAAACAGACTATGAGTCTTCACAAGCAACACGTTAAGAGGGGAGTGTTATGCCGTGGTCCTGGTCGACAAGTTAGTCATTGCCTTGTGAACTGTGGCGTGACCCATTTATAGACGTGCTTAGGAGTGGTCCACTTGCTGCCATCTGCTCCTAAGTTAAAAGTGTATCATTTCCAGTGCTGGAACAGAAGTTGAAACAACCAGAAACAGGAAATAAACCATCTCACAGGTTTCTGTACCTGTTCAAACCAATCTGGTAAACTCTACACTCAAGTACTGACAGATCCTTAAATGCACGTAGAGGCCGTCCTGCTCGTACACTCCTGCCTCCACCCTGCGTACACCAGGTTAAAAAATTCCGGGGGTGCACGACAAGCCGAAACCACGCCAAAGCACACCAGTAGTTGTGGCATAATTTTTGGCACACTCCCTTATTTACAAGGATGACAAAGGCGCCATAAACTGCCAGTGGAAGCCATTACACTAGAAAATGAGTACTTGTGCAACAGGGATGAAATCCAGAATGGTTTGTGAGCCGAGCTTCATTTCTGTGATTGATGAAACCTAATCAGGAAGCAAATGTGGGTGTCCGTGTCATTGTGTATAAAAAAGCTGGAGGTTCTGCCCGTCTAAATTACATATTTGAACACCTACATGTAAAAATATTGGAGAACGCTTGATTATCAAAACCAGCAGTGACAGAAATGTTCAGGTGCATCCTGATTTATGAAGAAATATTCTGAGTAGAAATGGCATGGCAAAGACGGACACTTCATTACATAACATTTTCTTTTATTATATAACATTACATAACATTTTATATACCAACAACTGAACCATGAGAAGAAAAAAAAAATCAAACAATCCAGATGCACATAGCAATGTATTCACAGTAGCATGAAATTGTGACAAGTCCTCAGTCTGCAGGAAAACAATGTCAGTAATGTGATACTGTAGGAATGAAGGTTGGAGCAGAGTTTTAAAAGCACAGTGATGACAAGAACAGAGCTGTGGGATAAACAGGCGTGACTCACCAGCCAAAGCAGAAAAGAGCCAAGTAGAAGCCCAACAGAGTGGCCACCACATGTCTGATGAAGGGACTGGTCTTACTGGGGTGGAGGTAGATCCGAAACCAAACAGCCATCAGCAGGGCAAACAGCTGGCATGCCACAAAGTTAACCTGCACAAAGAGACACAGTAATGCATTGGTTTTTTTTTTAATTTTATTTAAACAAATTCATAGTAAAAGAGCTTAAGCACAAAACAAAGTCGCACTCATTGCTATTGAATTGTCTCTCAGTGAAAGAATACGGCAAAAATTATCCATCTATGTATGAAAAAGAAATATAATATTAGTCTGACAGGTCATAGTCAAGCTGAGTTGGAGGGGTTAGAGTGGGTGTTTGAGACCTTGTTTCATCTCCTAATGTCTCCAAATGGCACAGCAAAGAGGCTTTACACCAGTCAATAGTGAGATTGACTGAATCAAGTGGGAGAGGGCAAAGAAAACCTTTCAGTTTGATTACCAACACCAAACACACGTGGAAGATAGAAAAGAAACGCATATGCTGTATCGATCTGTCTGGATTGTGCTATCTCAAGGCTTTTTGACACAATCATGACTACAGCTCAACCTAACCTTGTAACAAAAATGGTTTGATTCACACTATCTGTCATCATTATAGTTCAAGCAGTGTTGTCTGTGTGTTTATGCCTCCACAGTCCTTTCAACATACACAGTGAGAAGTCCAGATGATTTTTGCTGCCTTGCTGTTAGGCATCTATGACCATTTTTGCACGTGCAGTGCAACACTGAACTTTTCTGGGCATTAGTCCATAGTTTTTACCCTGCCGGCAAGTTAGGACAAAGTCTGTGTAATGTCTGACTGGGGCCATGTGAGAGTAAAACAGATAATTGAATAAATTCATGTCAAACAAGTGGCCTTCATGTGTCAAACACCAATAATGAAAACCAGATTATCTCTTATTGTGTGCTATATATGAAAAAGAAAATCTTTGGACAATGCCCAGACCTAATTTTGTCGTTACTGCCCATAATTCATGTCCTGCATGACAGGACACATACATCACCACACCATACATTACCAGAGTACACAATCGCTACATGAGCATGCCTAAAACGTGATGAAAGAAAAATAATTTGGTTGATACACACCTGATGGAGCTCTCGATTTATCTGATGACGCTCACAGGGTTTCCCCTACTATTACAACCCTTAGATGCAGCGCATCTGAGCCAAATGGACAATAACGAGCTAACAAGCTAACTATTATATTTTATTGTCTCAAGCTGCAAACTAGTCTCTTTGTCTGACACACACAGCAGGAAGCAAAGAGGCAAGCGCAGGTGAAGTGAAGAATTTACAGCGCATTTTACTTTAAGTGCAATCAACCTCCACAGGTGAGTCCTTCAGAGTCCTTTATTAAAGCACCTTTTAAACAAGCTTAAACAGAAGAGAATGTGAATTGGTCTATACAAGATGTAACAAAAGCTCTCTGCATGTAGCGTAACTGGTAACTTAATATGGCCTTTATCTTCATTTAGCAGATTCTTATAAAACTAGTTGCAGGCTAAGACAGCAGTTGACAAAAAGTAACTAGCGTCTGCGTTCGTCACAGACTGTAAAAAAGATGGCTGTAGCTTCCTGAGGGCCATGTATGTTGCAAAAAGTCTTCCAATCTTATAGAATTTATGGGAAGAGAGTTCTTGGACTTGACCTACGAACACTTTCCTGATTAATGTGTGGGCTCACTCACACACTTCAGGTCATATTGAATAAAACTTTAAGTCCATTTTGTAAATTTTGGTAATTCTCAGTTTGATAAGGGAGGAGTCGTCATTGTCAGATCCACTCCTCATTTGGCACGTCCCGTTTCAAAACACCAAGATGGTGACAGCGGAAACACTGTCACTGCACATTTTCCTGTTATGCAGCCCTATTTCACACACACACCCCCCTTCATAAATGCAAAGCAGAAGGCTGCATGTTAATTTCTTTATTACCTCTCCAAGTCCATTTCTGCACTGTCTCCCTTTACAGATGCAAATGCAGCACAGATACAAAACAAATTATTAAACTGTAACGTTTGATATGGACTGTTAACCACTAAGCACACATTTGCTTGCCTGATGTCACGTTAAGCGATGCATGACTGAATACACGACAGCCCTCCAATGTATATGGGTCATGTTAACAGATCCGTCTGGCCAGTGAGCAGTAAAAGACAAGTAACACCATGAGTGCCATCCATTATCTATGGATCCTGCAAGATTGATGAGAGACAAAGGGAGAGAGACAGATATAGCCCAAAGTACTAAAGCCCTCACGTCTGTAGCCGCAAATGATCTGCAGCGTTAGCCTGAACGTTTCATATCAGATGCTCTTTAGCTGAGAATGTCAGGGCTTTTGATTCTCCATGTACACATAAATCCACAGACACACACAAAACGTATATAAGAGCCTCAACAATAGAAGCTAGCTTTTGTTCTTCTATTGTTATGGCTGATATTGTTTAAGGTGGGGAAACCAGTTGGGACTGTGATAAGTATAATTAACAAGCAATCAAGCAGCTAATCCAGATGGCTGTGTGCAGGTCCTGATTCTACTCCCTGAGCTCAGCCCAAAAGCAAGCAAAATCCGAGCAATCCGCTGGGAAGAAGTGTGTCATTTTAGCTGTGAAGAGTGCGCCATGGCTGCCAAAAGAAAACTACGAGTCATTTATCTGTCTCGTATGGGATGAAAGACAAACAACTGCACCCAGCTGTGTGCCAATAAAAGATAAGATTTTATTGGCACTGGCTGCTATTTTCATCTTTCAGTAATGATTGATACAGTAAACAGGCCGCGTTTCAATCTAAATCATTCCCTGACTTATAGGAATAACTGAGTGGTTTCCGTTTCTGTGTTTGTTGTTGCTGTTCTGGGCAAATTCTAGTGCAACAAATTTGGCAAAATTAAGCTGCAGTTCGTTTGCAAATCGCTTCTAATTCTCTAAAGCTCAAGTTCTAAAAATAAAATAAGATGCCCTAACGTAATGACAAGAAATCACATTAAACCGACCTCCTCTGGCTGCCTCTCCACCCACCCCTTCTTATAAAAGCCTCTATACAGTCTTGAGCCAGTCCACAGCTTCGGATGTCACTTCACACTTTGATTACCTTCAAGCTGCTCACTTGCTGGAGATAACTTGTGATCCTGCACACCAGCCCACAGGGTAACTGGCTGATTTGCAAAGCAACAAAGAGCCCACACTTACTATAGTCACTGATTTATCCAAGTGTTCTAGTAAGGCAAAAATAGCCCCTCCCGTGGATATCAACACATTGCTTTGAGAGGAAGAAATTTGTGGGAGAGTGAAACAGCATGACAGAAACAGCATTGTTCAAGGCAACGCCAAAGGTGTGGGAGACTACTTGGGGCAAAAGCTCAAACTGGCCAACTGACAGCTGTCAATCCTAAAATGCAACTGTCCAAGCATTTGATTAGGATGCATAAAGAACAGAGGACTTGATAAAATTAGTTCATGAAAAATATGCAGGATTGAGACCAAATTTATATGCACCAATTGACTTCAAGAACTAAAGTCCTACAGGCAAAATTCCCCTTCAGCACCACCACCACCCCCCCACCCCCCCACCCCCCGCAAAAAAGAGTTGTAATAGAAAAGCTTTTAATGGCTGGTTTATCCGAGACTGGAGTTGCACTAAAGTTACAGTCACTCACAAACTATCAGACAAAAAACTCAAGTAATTAAGAAGGTAAGTCTTCCAAAGAAAGCAGTCTTATATAGTTCCCAAATGCAGACTGATTGATTTCACTGCAAAAATGCTAATATGTACTGTACCTTGTATGCAATATGTACAGTGAACAGCTAAAGGTAAGCACACATACATGACCACCCGAAAGAGCAGCACTCTGCTAACTGGTGATTCATTTCAAGCATTTGCATTCACATTCCCACAGCATTTGTGCACCATATGTTAACCAGAATCCTTTCATAGACAAAAGCTACACCTTGCAGTACCTCTTACCAATGAGTGCTATGTGTTCAGCTCAGCAGGAAGATATATTATTATTGCTTATAGGTCAATTACATGAGCTCATTGCTGAAACTGTGAAATCTTACGAGACTGACATTCGATATTAATGCCAGCAGTCGAGAAATAAACTGTCAAAGAAAACATAACCATTATGGAACAGTTCTTTCACCCGAGCAACACTTACATAATGAGACCAGATGCCGAGCAACTTGCTACATTTCACTCACAGATGTGATTTTACACTGTGAATGGACACCATAGCATCTGTGATTTTTTTTTTCCTCCTTGCTTTAAAAAAGTGCCTTCAACCAGAGCCCTCTGCCTTCAACATAAATCCTAGGTATTCTGGGATATGTAGGAACTAGTGTTTCCTCTGGGCTGCATGCAGTACTTTGCAACAAAGTTATATCAGTGGAAAAGGCGCCACATGACAAAAATGAGATGATCAAGGTTAGAGAAACAATATCAGTCTTGATAGTCACAGGAATCGTTAAAAGATGAGGCTAAGTGTGTTTTCTCTCAGCCTGGGATGGTTGTTTATTGAATAAACACTTGGCAATAGACAAGCTCCTGTGCCCGGGTACGTTGTACCTTCATTCATAATACATGGATCTCCTCTTCCATTATTGATTCACTCTGAAGTCAACCTTACCCTGGGGTACGGCACTCTTATTGTTTCAGAAACTAAGGCAGAATATCTGTGCTGCAGAATGGTTTGAGATTCAAAGGGATGAAGGAAGAGAAAATGCTATTTTGGATAAATGCACTGCAGCAAACCACTAAAATATGTTCTTGAAAAAAAAAGAAAAAAAAATGGGACACAGACTAACTTGGGAAAAGGAAAAGGTGGGAAGACCCAGCAAACAAAAGTTGCACATTTGGGTTGCTGGTAAGCCACCGTGTCCATGCGTGCCAAACAACATCACCATTACCTGCTAACAAGTCTCACTGAAACGATATTTACTTCTGAAGCTCAGGAACAGCTCCAACTAGGCTTTGGGCTTTAACACAATACCAAACACTGATGTCTCAGCAGATCAATCACATATCATTACAGTGTACACAGATCAGAGAGACAGGCAACATGCGGATGTTTTGATAGGTAGGATGCGCCAGTGAGAGGCCAGCGCTTAGGGGCCATAAGCTGTCAGGCAGTTCCTCCTGGCAGCTGTGGCACAGGGCTCAGCTCAGCTCAGCTTAAAGATGCTACATTACAGACTGACACAGACTGGCAGAGGGAAAGAAGCTGAAGGGAAGGGAGGAAATCACTGTGAATGTTGAAGACAGATAAGCCAGCTTCCTGAAGCTCATTACTGAGTGAAACGCATTGTCCATGTATGGGTGCCTGCGTGCATGTGAGGAAACATAAGGGCTCTTTGAGCTGTTCTTTTTCTATTTCTCTCTATCAGCAAAATGTCTTCACCCACAATGATTTTAAAGCGTGTCCATAAAGGCACTATTTCTCACTCTGCTCATGCTTTAATCTATCTCATCAGTCAGGGATTTCACGTTGGAGAGGAGCTGCAGCTGGGCAGTGAGGGGGAAAAAAGGAGGGACAGGAAGAGATGGGCGGCAAGTCATTTATACTCTGGGCAAAGCTTTTCTTTTCTTCCATTTTCCACAAAGACTTGAGTGAGAGACTGCAGCCATGCTGTCACAGTGAAAAGTCTAAAGCACAGCTGAGCTTTGAGTTAAATGCTAACATTAAAATGATTATTTCATGCTGACATGCTGATGTTAAGCAGCTCTAGTGTTTACCATCTTCACCATCTCAGTTTAGGCCAGACCCAGTCCCCAACCGGTTGCCAAGTGGTTGCTGGAGACCATTCACCTTCAAAGTAAAAGTTGCACCTTACCACTCAGCCAACATGTTTCCAAAGGTGCAACTTTTACTTTGAAGGTGAGCGTTCTCCATTTCCGGTTTGTGTTGCACTTTTTCCAGGTTTCACTACCGCTCAGTGAGCAGTTGGTGTCGGCAACCTCCACACAAACCACGGGCAACTGCAGCAATCTAGTGTTTAGTGACTAAAGTGAGCACAACGAGGCTTTTGGTTTTGAAACACAGATGTCTACGCAAATTTCTATTACATGTATGTGGAGTAATGTCACTGAAAAAGCTGATCGCTGGTGGTGTCGCTAGATGAAAAATTAAATCCAGGGTAACTGACTGACTTTGTCATCCATATCACTTGTGTGACTAAGTGCCAATAAACTCTGGTTGATTGATAGTGTTTGTGTGGAAATCTATGCGTGGCCTATGGAGAAAAAAAAAGATGGTTGATATGAAAGGCTTACACGCACTCACTCTCACACACACACACACACACACACACACACACACACACACACACACACACACACACACACACACACACACACACACCCCTCAGGTAAAAAGCATGAATTCTAAGAAGTGAGAATTTGCATCCAGTCTACTAACGTGTTCATTTACCTACCTGTGTCAAATTGTGTGTTATGAAAACGTGGAGAAAATGAATGCATGGGGTATGGAGAGAGATAAACATCTTAATACAACTGCTTTGTTGAGTCTGACCTCCTCTCTGTTGGTGCAGGACACCTTTCTCACAGAAGAGATCTTTGCTTAAGTAATGACACAATTTCACTTTGGTAAGCCTAAGTAGCACACTTGCACACACGTGCACACATACACGGGTAATATCACTTTTCATGAAGAGTATTCCTTTCCTCTCTGTGTGTGTAGTCCGTCTTTAACACCCAGGGACTAAAATAGTTCCTTTCTGCACAGAGCCTCCCTATCCAAACCTTACTCGCTGCGACGGGTGAGTTCCCATCTGAGCGTGTGTGTGTGCGCGCGCGCACGCATCTTTTTGTGTGTGTGTGTACACACTCTGGGAGATAAATTTAGACAGTCATTAGCATAAAACCCTTTTTTCCATGTCATTAAGTAAACCAACCCTCCCCCCCCAAACACTCCTCCACCCATACAGCCTAAGCGACGCTACAGTCCCGCTCCACACAGTCTCATCTGATTTCCATCAGCTGCAGTCCACAGTGACTCATGCAGATTTGAGTGAAGGGAGGGAATCAAAGCCTTGAAGTTAAACTCAACTAGTTCCACAGTCTGTACTCAATGCAAAAACTGTGTGTGGAGCATATATGGTGCACTACACATATACTGTCCTAATCCTCTTCAGTAAGCGGTGCAGTACAAGCAGCAGTTTGCAGCGGTTTTCAGGTTAGGTGACAGCTAGAAAGAGCACTCATGTTTAATTCCCTGGAAGATTAAAAAACAGCTGACGATAAGAGTGTGTGTAAATGTTATAAATGGTGTGGATGAAGCAAGCAAGAGGAAGAAAAAAGGCCCGAGGAATTTTCTTTCAGAAATGGAGGTAGGAAAATGAAGAGAAAATGCTAAATACAAGAACAAATGTTTACTTGCATATATGAGGCAGTAAATTTCAATAAGGCATAATATAATGCTGCACCACCCTCTGCCCTGTCTATTCATGCAAGTGTGCGGCACTGTGCATCAACCTCACAAACTCTCTACAGGCAAAGACGCAGGAAATGTCATGACAACTTTAGTCTTCACCAATAAATGTGCCGTAATTGGTCATGGCTCCTAGAGACAAACTAACGTGTGTGTGTGTTTGCTTGTGTGTGTTTGCTCAGTGCAACGAGTTTGTGCTGACAGTTTGGGAACAAAAGTAGTCTTGTTCTTTCAGCCAACAAAACAAAGCTTTGACATGTTTTGTGACACTGGTGATGCCCCTTCGCCAACTCAAAAAACACACATTCGAAAAACCAAAGAAATAAAAGTTTGACACTTTCACAAAGTCTCACTTAAGTCGGTTCAAAAGACTGTCACACGGATAAGATAGCAACTGAAAACCGTGGAATAGAGGCCTCACTCAGAGCCAAGCACACTTTTCAGGACAATGCTGTAAATTGACAGCATTGACCAAGGCTACATTATGTTGGAAATAATGAGAAAAGTGTCATGTGGCTAAGGCTAGCCTGAAAGAAGTGTGCACTGATGCACAAACACACACATAAACACAGAGGCGTGTTAAAGCCTGCAGTGTGGAGCTTTCCCCCTCTGAGCTGATCCACAGATACCACAGTCAGGCTCTACGGTCAGGCTGGCTATTATTAGCCAAACAATCAGACATTCCCCACAAGGCAACCAGCAGCACTGGGCCAGAACCATGCTCACAGTATATGTATGTGTGTGTGCGCTTTCAGTCAGAAATATCATCTGTGGCCCAAAAAGTCATCTTGGATCCCAGAGAAGGTGTTGTGATAGAGTCATGTGTCCACACCGGGGTGTACTGACCTTGAGTTTGACCTTCCTTTGACCTGATTGCTTGTATTTCTCTATCCCTTTACACTGTTCAATGAGCGCTCATCTCTTTTTACACACGCAACTACTAGCAAACAGTACCCAGCGCAATTATTTAAGTTTTTAAAAGCACCACTACAGAGAGAGTTACAGAGAGCGAGCATGTAAGAAACAAAAAGCAACATTTTAAGAACTTTGTAGCAGGTAAATTAATGAAATCACTGTTGACGAATTATGTAATTTGCAGATTTAAGTCTAAACTAGAGTTATTTGATTCAGAATTTGACAGACTTTTGAAAAGTAAATTAATTCAGTCTGATCAGTGGTCGCTACAGCTTTCTTTGGTTTTCAGCATCAATAAAAATGAATGACAGTCAACTACAAGTCTCTCCAAGTATACATGAAGGACACCTCATATTTAGAGTCAGAATTCAAGCTCATTCAGGTATGTGTGTATCCTACGTGGTGCCCAGGTAGCTCTGTCTGCTGTATGTTAACTGTCACCAGATTCACTATGTAAAAAAATAAATCAGCCAAAGCAGGATGAGGACAACACTCATTTTAACAAACTCCAAATATACCTGGACATGATGCATCCAGCTGGTGGTTGTAAATGTAGGCAAAGATCTATAATGATTAGATTTTGCTAATAACAGTTGTCTTCACCAAGAACTTAAAGAAAGACTTAACAAAGCTACTGCTTCGTATCCGAGGGACTGACTCCAGCGTAGAGCTGCTGTTCCATGAATGCACAGTGCATAAATCAAGATCAGCTGGTAATATCTCGAGCGTCTAAGCAAACTTTAATCACCCCCCTCGTGTTGTTTGAACATGAGGCCACAGCTGTGTACGTGGAATGTGCAAAGACAGCGTTTCAAAGGGAGGGCATGCTGCCATGTGTGATCAGTCTTGCTTTAATAATGCCCTTTAAGACTCTAAAAATGAAGCACTGAAGCTGGATCTAATCTTAAATATGTCATATCGCTCCAACTCTGAAACAGAGTCATGCTTTTCTTCAGTTTTTAGCTAGTGATCTGCATGTTTCTGAAATGGCTTATGGAAAAGTCACTATAGAAATGCCTTATTTAAACTTTTAGCTCCATGGTCTGAGGCAAGAACTCCCAACAAAGAAATAAACCATCAAAAATGAATACCCCCCCCCCCCCCCCCCCCCCCAAGAGCTATAATAAAGTCAATTACATCTAAAAGAGCTTGACAGCAAAACGGCTCTGCACAAATTGCCTGTGTACAACTTTTAGTGAAAACACACAGGGCTTTTCTTCAGCCCACGAGGACCAATGTAAAAAGTAAAAGAGCACCGATGAGTGGGTGCCAGTGTGGTTGTTCTTCTGTGGCAATGCATTGCTGAAACCACGTCCCCCTTCACGAATGTCCCATACGGCAAAGTAGAAGCCAAATTTGTTATATTAAAATGTTATAGTAAAACTGAAAAACAGAAGCAACTGTGGCCATGGTAGATATTAAAAATAGTAACAGATGTGACACTGCACGTGCACAATGGTGATGGGATGTCCCTGAATAGATTAACATGATCAGCAAATGTATAAAGAACTTGTGCTACAATTCTGTCATTTGGCGTGAAAGTACCAGGATATCAATAGAAGTTGGCAATATGACACCAAACACTTGTTGCTGTGTGGCAGGCGTACATAATGTGGCGACGCTTCAGGCACAATATTCTTTCACGTTTGCAAGTGGAGGGATGATCTGGACCGTTCTGTAACTTTGTCACCCGAAGAGTGCACGTAGCATTGTTCACCTTTAAGGGCAAATCAGAAAGAAGTCTATAGCACAGCTATTCAGGTTCAAGGGAATCAAAGGCAGAAGGTGCTGAAGAGTGAACGCTATGAATCAATTCTGCATTCAGTAGCTGAAGTTTTCAAATGACAATACTTGTCAACCATGTATTGGAATATAGTCATTTATAAATAAAGTGACAGAGGTCCGGTGAACGTGACTGTTCCTGTGGAGGTAAATTAGCTGTGTGCCCACACTGATTACAGTACTGTGCAAAAGTCTTGAGCCACGCCTCATTTCTTTATTTTTGCAAGGAAGATGGGAAATAGGTGCAGAGAGTTACTGAAACGTGTGCAAACATAGATGGAAATACAGCAAATAAGACAAAAGAGTTTGTTCAATTCAAACAAGCTCTAAAGTTAATATTTGGTATGAACACCTTTATTCTTAAACACAGCCTGAACTCTCTTTGGCAGCTTTCGTATAATTTCTTTAAGTAGTCTTCAGGAATAGTTCTCCGGGCTTCTTGAAGGACATTCAAAGCTCTTCTTTGGATATTGGCTGCCTTTTGTTCCATTCTGCCAAGATGATCCCACACTGCTTCAGTACATTTGGGCTCTAGGGAGACAAATCCATGACTGACAATGTTTAATTTTGTGTTTTTCTGTCCACGTATGCTTTTGCTGCATGTTTGGTGTGTGGGATCATTGCCATGTTGAAAAAATAACAATGATGTCAATCATATACTTTCCCGATGGCATTTCATGGTGGATCAAAATCTGATTGTACTTTTCTGCGTTCATTAACAACACTGATCATTTTGACCCCAAAAAACGCTGGCTGTAATACAGTCCAATCCATGGCAGAGCCTCCACTGTGCTTTACAGGTAACTGCAGACACTGCTGTACCTCTTCTGACATCCTCTGTACATATTGATGATACTTTGAACCAAAAATTTCAGATTTGGATTCATCGCTCCATAAGACCACAAACAGTGACCTCTTTGTCCGTTGTACTTGATAAGCTTGCAGCAAAAATGTTTGGGCACTACTGCTACATGCATTTTAAATTTGTTTATTTTGAGGGGGAAAAAAGCGCTGAAAAGTTTCTTTCTACTGCATATTCCTGGATGCACTGACAACTATCAGTACTTTAGGACATGGGAAAAAAAAAAACTTAGAAGCATTTCAGACTGTAAATTACAAGCCTCACATTCACACCAAACAAAGTCATAACTGCAGACTTTGCACCGTCATAACCCGAAACAGATCTTCTCAGCTGAAGCATGGTCATATAAATTCACAGTCTGCAACTTCAAATTTATATCCATGTGCCTGGCCTGTAATTTAAAGCAGCTAAAGCGAGTCGCTAAAAATATGGTCTGTGCTGACTATGTGCTGTTCCACTCAAGTACTAAACTGGTACTCCAATTCCAAAATGTGTAGGCTTTTTAGAAACCCAACTCACCCTCATAACGCCACACCATTACCAGCGGAACTAATGAGTTAATAAAGCTGAGTCATGTGCACATCCCCTTTTGTGGCGAGCACTTCAGACTGAAGAGGAGCGACAGCTGCACAGATTTCCCTGCCTTCCTCCATCTACACTATACCAGCCTACCTGTTTTGTTCTACCATGGAAACAGCAAAACTGATGATAACACGCACCAGTGGAAAAACTCCATTACTTCATTTTGTGCCGTCTGCGAACATAACACGCGCCTTGGATCGCATTTGACTGATGCTCTTAGTCTAATGGCTTTGCAGTTCCATGAATGCATTTGTTGTTAGCAAGAAACGCATCCATAACCATCAAAGTTATCACCATATTTCAACCCCAATACAGGACGAGGATATGATAAGCACAGAGAGTGGAAGAGAAAGGGGGCGCTCCAAGTTCTGCTCCAAGATGAACAAAACCTCACTGAAAATAGTTTTATTATAACTAAATATTCAGGCTCCAGACAATTTAAAAAGCTTGGAAAATGACTTGAGACAGTAGCTAGTCAATCACATACAAAAATGACAAAAAATGACAAACGTACGTGCACCACAGTACGCAGAGTAGGATACGATACTGACTGATGGAACAAAGGTTTGCTTGAATATGGACGTGCACTTCGGCTCTCTATAATGCCGTGCACTCAGTGGGGGTGGGGGGGGGGGGGTGTATGAAAAGCTCTACTAAAATATTAATCACCGCTGTAAAAATTAAGAAAAACTGGTCCAAAACACACAAGAGGTCCAAACATGAACAAATTTGTCTAATCAATTTTAATGGAACTTAATCAGATCGTTACAGGGGAGCAGTACTACAGAATGTAATTTCAATAATTGCATAGATCAAGATGTGTAAACTTAATATTTTTAACGTGAGTGCGTGCCTCTGACATCATCATCATGCAAATGCATGTGACGAAGGACACAAAAGCATCTATGTGAGCCCTACCAGGCTGATAAGCATGATGCACACAAGTTTGTCAGCTTTAGGCTGCACTTGCTCGTTAATGCTGTAGCATCCCAAGTGGGCATTTCTGGAAAGCTATGGATTCCTCTGGATTAGGCTGTATTTCACACTTATAATAGAGGAGTGCCATAAACACATAATCATAATGTTTAATTGCATTTAGAGGGAGCTTGTCTGCTTGTTATTATTGCTGTGTTGCCTGTTATCAGCCACTAACAACACAGCTAAGCATTCCCATATTCCTAAGGAGGAATTACACATGCGTCTATAGCTGATTGCACGCCATAATAAAGCACCAGCCGGTGGCACTGTACTACAGAGTGCTAAGGGACAGAAATCAATTGAAGGGATAAAACTCCCCAGAGGTCAGCCAATTAAAGACAAAGGGGAGGTAGAGAAACTCTGACGAGACCCGAGGGCTTAAAATGAAGACCAGCAGCCCCAAGGCGGGGGCGCTGGGATTTCAGTCAGTGGCAGGAGACTTTGGAGGGAAGCAAACATGAGATTCTTCAGGCAAGGCTTCTCCAAACCCTAACATCACTTCACTAAATGTACTGAAAGAAATAAATAAAGACTCATGTGAGGAACACAGAGGTTGTTTTAGAAGAAACTGGAGATATCTGGAATGACTTAGAGACCTTTCAGGATCCTGACTTTAATTCTATAGATGTGACTACTTTTATCTGCTTTCAAACCTCAGTTAAACCCACTTTAACCTATCCATTAAAGTGAATTGTGTCACTGATAGCAGGGAATTGACAGTGGATAAAAGAAAAAGTAGGAGTCAAACCCTCAGGCACTGTGTGGGCTCAAAGGCCTACGGTACAATAGCTGGGTAGACAATCCAGCAGCAGCGACAAAAGAAGGCTTGTTATTGTGATAACAGACGTGTCTGTTGACTGTGGCAAACTGCAATCCAATATGTCGCACAAACAGAAGATCGATTGTACAGCCGGGCCTTTTGGGACCACAGGACACAGAGCAGAGCCGCCTGTACACCGTGAGCCAGGACCCCAAAAGACTGCATCTTTGTATCAGACACCGTACAATGAAGTTACCGCTGAGCTCCAAAGCCTGCACGTTCCCTGAATATCTCTCAGCACAAGTATGAATGTTCAGCTTTTTCAAGATGAAACGACAAAGGTGAGAAATTTATACTTTTGTTGGCTGAGCCATTAAATCACTGGAGACCAGAGAGCGTACAGTGTAATCCATCAGATATTATTTCTGTGCATCAAGAAGCAGGGGAGAGAGCCACTATAGTCTACTAACATACTCTTGTCAGCAATAATGAGCTGAGATCTTGAAGCCATCTCTAAACCTGAATATTTGCAAGCTCTTGCCTCCCTGCTCTAAAGGTCACTTCTTACACTAAAAACCATCTCATCCCAAATCTGTATACTATACTAAATATCTGCAATTTATAAAGATCTCAAATAAATTTGCAAAATGCCGTTCATTTACCCAATGAGGTCAGCGTACCATGTGAGCACACCGTCTGTCAAACACAACACAGTACAACTGGAAATTTCCACACTGCCACGCTCCTCTGAGACATCCCACACACCTACACAGGTTTAAGCGGTGGTGTCGTCAACCTTTTGAATGCAAGGAGCCTTTATCAAGTCACATCATGTTCACCCAGAATGCTGACTCCAAATACAAAGAATACCAGGCACAAACTATGTATGTTCTTTAGCCAGTAGTACTGTAAGGAAACAAAACAATAACGCACTGTTATGGCTACACCGGTACATCAGCCATCGTTGTATCACAAAGATGGCATTTACTGACGTCAGTGGCTGATATCTATCTGTACCCTCACATCAATTTACATACAAAGAAAGTATATCAACCAAATATTGTGACTGCCCAGAATATTTGATCTCTGTTGGACTATCAACAAGTAAGCTTGGTACTGCTATTACCAGTTATTATAATTATATTCCTGTTATTTCAAACATCACTATCAGCCCAGAATTTCAGGTCTCAAACAAAGACTTATTGCATATCCTCTACAGAGAGTTTCTCACCAGGCTTCCAGCTGCTGCATATTGAAACAGCTGCAGAGGGAACTTCACAGCTGATGCTGCAAGTTACCAAAGTCCCTTCTCAGAGGAAATCTTAAGTTTCAGTGTCATCAAAAAGAAGAGGTAAATTGAATTTGGACATTACTGAAGCAATTTCTGGTATGGAGTCATACATTTATAGATGGACTGCATAATTCAGTCAACTGGGTTATTTTTGATTTTCTGTCACTGAGCCGAATGACGATGTGGACCCACCGAGCCTTGATAACAGCGAAGCGGCCGTGAGGATATGTGAAACTGGATCCGCGAAGCCTCGGCCTGTTAGAAACAAACAAACTGGACTTGCAAACATTACATCCATAAGATTAGATTATGTGCTTAATTATGTGAATGCATAATATAGAACCCTAAAGTCATAAAGGGAGTAAGAGAGAGCAATGAGTGCCCAATGTCTGCATTTCTTTTTTAGATGCTTCCCTACAGGAATAGTAGTTTGGAATCACTCCCTTAGGTTCTGGAGGCCAGTGGCCATAAGACTGAACCAACAGCTGAACAAGTTTTTTTTTTTTTTTTTTATTTAGCTACATGTAAAGGGAGGCCAGATGGGTTGGGGACTTTCTTGATGAACACTGTGTCTTTAAGACTAAAGGCATCGATTTATACTACACATGGCACAGCTTGGGATTTTGGAACATAATTTTGAGCAATCTTTTCTCCTATAAAAACCCCTGAATCGGAGTGGGTGAATAGTGTTTGTGTGGGCACACAAAATGCAGTGGGAGGTCTTATTCAAAGTAGTATCGGCATGTTACTGACAGAAGGCTGCGTGTGATGGAGAGAAAAGAAGAGAGGAGGAAAAGCATAGTGTCATTTCAGATTTTACAGCTTCTATTATAGCTCTGAGACAAGCCAGTGCAGAGGCCTGTCTCATTCATCGCAGCACACAAGAGTCCTCACAACATACAGCGAGGTGCTAGACTAAAGCTTCTGCAAAATGGGCGTCACTGTCCACCGGCCATACAGATCACCCTGTACCTGAATGTCCGCACTGATTCACGGAGAGCTGACAAAGGCCCTGGCACAACAGGTCGCCCATTTGGCAGGGGGCTAACAGACCGCACTATCACAACAGTGACACCTGTCCAACAGAAGAGTGTGAGCCAGCAGAGCCCATGATTATCTGTCCTATTTATATAATTTCATTCAAATGAGAGGTAAACAACTAAGTACGGCCAAATGCGCCCAGCTATAAGAATCACTGCCAACTTCTCAGTAAACAAGCACACAACACAGATTAGTTCACATTTAACTTTTATCTGACTAACACTGCTATGCCACAAAGTTAAAGGGGACCTATTATGCTTTTCTTGATTTCTGTCATTTAAATACTTTCACAGTGCTGCAGTAAATATGGTCAAAGATTTTTTTTTTTAAATTAGGTCAGATTGCTGTGAGCACAGAAGCCCCACCCACCTGCTGTTCAAATCTTCTATTTACGAGGGGCAGCCAATCAGAAGAAAGTCGGTATAAAGGGAGGGGGAGGGAGCAAAAACAGCTTGGTTCAGACAGAGAATAAGCTGAGGTACTCCACCAAGGTCCGGAGTTAATGGCTAAGTAGCTGTGTGCAGGGTCTGCTGATGGAGACGCAAAGCATGTGGCTTATTTACAAATTACACAATGCG
This sequence comes from Archocentrus centrarchus, assembly GCF_007364275.1. Classification (NCBI taxonomy): domain Eukaryota; kingdom Metazoa; phylum Chordata; class Actinopteri; order Cichliformes; family Cichlidae; genus Archocentrus; species Archocentrus centrarchus. The sequence goes on along the minus strand of NC_044367.1, from coordinate 12,732,196 downwards.
TGATTCTGAACTCACAACTGGAAGTTGCACTACTTGGCTGGGGAAACAAACATTCTCAACCAAATAGCTTTGCCTTTCAAGGCTTACATGTAAAGAAAAATGCATGGCATTAGGCGTATGCCACACTAAGAGGAGAATGTTTTTTGGAAACCTTTTTTTTCCTTTATATCACAAAGTGTTATTCAGACTAATTATTATAGATCATTATGGGATGAGCCATGACAGTTGGTGGGTGTGGTGCCTTTGAGTACTGTTGAAGTGCCAATGTTTGCAGCACCCATATTGCAATGCACTTCAGAAATCTAGCAGTGACTAATATAATTCAAAATAATCCACAAAAGCCACAGCTATAAAAGTTACCCAGCCCTTCCCCATGCTGCTTAAAAATAATTTTTTTAAAAAAGACCTGTCAAAGAAGGTGTGTTGTTCATTCTCTCTACAGGTGAACAAGGATGACAGCACTGTCACGTGTTTTCGTGGTTTGGGACCGAAAAAAGCTCCATGAGCTATGATTCCTACAGCTATTAACTTAAAATAAAGGCTTACCTCATAATCACATGCCTGTTTTTTTTTTGTTTTGTTTTGTTTTGTTTTGTTTGTTTTTTTAATAGCTCAGCTGTAGTTATACAATAACAGATTTTGTATGTTTCTTAGCCATAAGAGTGAAAACAATGCAGCAGGTTAATGACTGCTGCCTAAATACAAACTCTTTAAGAGATAAAAATCGAGTTAAACGTATCCAGTAAATCCCAATTAGAGAGGAGGACCCGATGGAATATCTAAGCGATCCCAATTTGGAAACCACTGGATTAGGCTCTCGGCATGGAAAGGAAGAGACAAAAGGGCATTAGCTTTAGTGTAGCTCAGCTGTGAACTGGCTGATGGTGACAGTGAACCACAAACACTGATTTGAGTGTGTGTGTGTGTGTGTGTGTGTGTGTGTGTGTGTGTGTGTGTGTGTGTGTGTGTGTGTATTCCTTTTTAGTGAATCCGCAATGTATAAATGCTAAGCTAACGATTGGGAGTGCGCGTCATGAGCCTCTACAAACCTCATATCCACGGACGCTTCCTAACTGTGATAAATATGTATCATAAAATGTATTTCCAACTGGGTCGCTTCATGAATCAATATTTTCTCCATCCAAACGCATACCTGGTCAAGAGGGAGATTGATAATTTCACTGAGCGGCTGCAACAGAGTGGATCCAGTGCATGATGCTGTCGTCTGGGTAGCCATGCTTGGACGGTGTCCGTAAATCCTTTCTTCTTCCTTTCCCCCCGGTTTACTTTGCTCCCCTAGGCTGCTGCAATGATAAATACACTGCTGCCGCCGCCGCTGCTCCTGGTGCTGCCGCTGCGACGAGCTGTACTGGTGTCATCCACGGCACACATTCACCAAAGAGTACAAAGCCGAGATGAGAGAGTTACCCGCCTGAAAGCGCCCTCTTTCGTCTAACACCGGTTAGGAAACGCGCAACTTCTTTGGCTAGGAATTGCAAGAAGGCGACACGTTTGACGTTTTTATTGCATTTTTAGTTTTATTTGACGATTAAAATAACTTTAAATGTTAGCAGCCCACTCTCGGCTGCTATAACATGCTAAATTGCTTCTTTGAAGAGAAATGGGAGCTCCTGTTACGAGCACACGTGTCTAAAAAATAAGTTTGAATTGCGGTTGCTATATTTGTAGGCTAGCGAGTGAACCATCTCGATGGCACAGTACCTTTGATGACAATAAAATCGGTGTCAGTGTAGGTGGAGAGATGGCGACCCAGCCCTCCCTAATAACATATTTTTTGACATTATGTGCGGAGAACATTAACCAGTCCCACAGTTGTAAATCGACCCCGGATTTTGATTCGCAGTCCTCCGGGCAAATTAAAGTTAAACGTGAGCGATGCTGCGCTCGTATAAATGCCTTCTCTCATTTACAGCAATTCACACGCGAAGGGGGAGGGGGGGGGGCATGACGTAAGGGGTGTTTTTGGTAGTATTCATTTGAGAAAAAGACAAAAATGAACCAACTGATACTTGCGTAAAAGCGAACAGTAAGGCCTGTATCTAACCTATCTGCACTGGTCCTTTATAGCTCCATATAAAGAGGTTAAACATTATTTTGTAAATAGTCACCATCTGTAAACTAAGGATATTTATATCCTCACATAGACATAAATTATATTACTCTTAAATAAATACATATTGTCAGTAGAAATCTATTTATCTATCTATCTATCTCCAGTGTGCCCTTACTCCTTCAGTCGTGACACTGAAAGGAAAACAGTGAAGTTGAACAACCTGAAAGGTGTGCAGGTGCACTGTGCGCGTTATGAAAATGAAGTGTTTTTGCAAACACAGGACATGCCTTTTGTATATGAAAATTAACTGTTGAGAACAGTCACACAGCTACTTTTATTCTTCATCTGCCATCAGCGCCATCTAGTGGTTTACAGCAAATTTTCCTTTTAGCCTGCTTTGGTACAAAGTATTGGATATATATTAGAAATGGGATCATAAATAAAGAATGTACATTTTCTCTGACGTTGTCATAGTTTGTGGCCATTTTTTTTTTCCTGAAATAATCCAGTTATTGCTGTTTTGGTTAAAGCTGTAAAGTTGGTGTCTGCACCTGGCCACAGTAGCCAATAGAGGGCAGCACGTACTTATAAACAGCTGCGGTTGCTTTTTCACTAGTCCTGCCTCATAGTGAAGCTTTAGGGGTAACACATACATAAAAATGTATTGTATTATATTTAGATTTATAAATCAAAGCAGGAAAAAAAAATACACCACGTGCTTTACGGTCTTCAGTGAAACGTAACTATAAATAAATACAATCATGTCATAGTGACACTAGCTTGATCAGAACAGACTGATTCAGGATGGCACAGCTCAGTGGAGTCCCAAAGTGCCATTGAATCAAATGCAGGGTGGTGGGTGAACACAGCTCGCTGATCTTTTGTTCCATCCCACCACAAAATGCATCACCTTGTTACACACAACATGCAACAGTTGCTGCAGCTATAGGGCCTAGAGGCCAAATGGAGGGTGAAAAGATTAAGAGCGCACACAGAGGAGCACTAAACACTAAAGACTTTCAGTTTCCCTGGAGGACAGATTAAGTGTCACAACTTCCTGTTTCTTAGCCGGGAGCTGGAGGAAGAGGAAAAATGAAGCAGAAAGTCAAAGTCAAAGGGAACATTTGGATCATCAAAGGACACCCTTTAACTGAGGCTACTAAAAGCTGATTCTCAGGAAACTGCTCTTTTTGCTTTCAAATGACATTAAATCACACGTCTCATATTGCAGTTATCATTATTTGATGATGCCCAGTGTGTGCAAATACACACAAGCAGGTACTGACAGCATCCCTAAAAGCGCCTTCAAAATGTTTTGTAAGAGTATAGATTGGATTGGATTTTAAAGCATCACATTTTTTCAGAGGTCTTTGCTGCTGTCAGGGGTGGAAGCTCCGAGGTCAGAGTTACTGGATTTATTTATTTATTATCTGTTTGTGAAGTCTTTTATGACTCTAATATAAATACTGGCTCTCTGCCATGCATAATTCTAAACCAGTCAACACAGGAGTGTAAATAAGCTCAAGTGCATAAGCATAGTCATTAATATTTGCGTGTGTGTGTGTTATGTCCTTGTTTAAGAGGCTTGTGTTTCTTTTCTTTTGCATCTGTTTCTTACACTTGCATGTTTTTCACTCTAACACTTCACCTACATTATTACTCTCACCTCGTCTTTTGCTTTTAAAACTGCATTTTACAGTTTTCTTTGAAATCACTTTAACTGTGTGTGGCAGAATGACTCGGCATATTTTTTTGTTTTTGTGGTTGTGCGCGTATGCGTGTCTGCCTGTGAGGAATGGGCATGCTCAATTATTTAACAATCGCTGGTGTATCATAAGGTTTTCTGAAGCTGCAAAAGGATTCCATGAAATTTTAAAGAAAAGCTGCGCGTGCAAGAAAGAAAGCGGCTTACATAAGATTACGCGGGAGAGCAGAACTGTGTAATGAATTGTCAGTTGATTCATTCACTTAGGAGCGTGTGAGACTGGATGGCATCAGTGCCTTTGTTATTTTAAGCTATTTATTTATATCAAGGACTTCTGGAGATTGCAACTTCACTGCCCTATACGCTCCTGGAACACTCACACACACTTCTTGTGCTGCGGCACTTATATAATTACCATTAATCATTCACAATTACACAAAGACAACTGTGCTTTTGTTCTTTACCACTGATATCTAATTAAATCGCAAAAAGAGACGCAGTTTGTTAACTTGGCATTGCCATGGCTACACCATCCTATTTGTCACAGACTCTCTTACAAACTGATGCTGCCTAAAGAGCATGGAGAAAAGAGAGCAGAAGAGGTGGTGAGAAAGAGCAGGGAGACACTTTCAATGAACCATTTAAACGGTTGTAGCACATTGTGAATGGTGGCAGAGTTAAGTCCAGGCAGGGTACTGCACATTCACACGTGTGATAATCCCTGCATTCAGTCTTCTATTTCTTCTACTTCTTTTTTTTTTTTTTTTTTTTTTTTTTAGCTCCACTTCCAAAAAAGTTCCCTTTCACTGTATTACTAATGTTTGTTTACAAGTAAAGCTGCGGCAGATCTGCTGAGTGGTGGCAAAGCTCCTTATTTAGTCAGTAGCTCATGTTTTGCACTTATTTTTGCTCCTCAGGAGACTTGCAGCCTTTCTCTTTACATATCAGAGAGGAAGTGCCTTTGTGTTTGGGGGTCAGGCCTGACTCCCAGTGCTGGACGAGGCTTCTTGAAATAGAACAAGTCCTCAGAGATGGACATGTACTATTTAACACCACAATCCGATATGTCTGAAGAGCACGTTCTCTTCCCCCTCCTCTCGCTTCCCTTTCCATTTTGGTTTAGCAGCAATGCCTGCAGACACAGACAGCTTACTTGGCACAGCAGAGTGTCGATGGTTTTAATGGTTCTGCAGTTCCCAGTGGGAATTTTCTGGGAGCGCATTATCATCATCACTCAAAATAGTCGAGTAGTACAACCTGCAGGAATAACTGAGCTGTTGTTTAAGTCTGGGGCCATGTTTTTTTAAATCAGTAAACACTGTTTTAAGCTATTGCTGACAGACAATTCCCAGCTTTGGGATACTGGAAAATTTCATATATATATATATATATATATATATATATATATATATATATATATATATATATATATATATATATATATATATATATATATATATATATATATATATATATAAAAATTACATGATCCTTTGTGGCCATCTTCCTGATGTATTCTTGGATCTTTGTTGTTTCATCTAGGATCATGGTTCTGACACTCACTAGTCCTCGGCCTCCTTCCTTCCGCTTAGCGTACAGTCTCAGGGTGCTGGATTTGGGGTGAAACCCTCCATACATGGTAAGGTGCTTTCTTGTCTTGACATCAGTGGCTTCCATCTCCTCCTTTGGCCAGCTTATTATCCCAGCAGGGTATCTGACAACTGGAAGGGCGTAGGTGTTGATAGCCCGGATCTTGTTCTTCCCATTCAGCTGCCTCTTTAGGACTTGCCTTACTCTCTGAAGGTACTTGGAGGTTGCAGCTTTCCTAGCAGCCTCTTCATGGTTCCCATTTGCCTGTGGGATTCCAAGGTACTTGTAGCTGTCTTCAATGTTGGCAATGTTGCCTTCTGGTAGTGCAATCCCCTCTGTTCCCTCTCTTTGTTACCATTCAACTACACTTCTCCAGTCTGAATGACATTCCAATGTCATTGCTGTAGATCCGTGTGGTGTGGATCAATGAATTGATATCTTATTTACTCATGACATACAGCTTGATATCATCCATGTACAGGAGGTGGCTGATGGTTGCTCCAGTTCGTAGTCGGTATCCATAGCCAGTCTTGTTGATGATCTGGCTGAGGGGATTCAGGCCTATGGAGAACAGCAGTGGGGCCAAAGCATCTCCTTGGTAAATCCTGCACTTGATGGTGACTTCTGCAATGGGCTTGATGTTGGCCTCTAGTGTTGTTTTCCACATTCCCATTGAATTCTTGGTGAATGCTCTTAGGGTTCTGTTGATCTTGTATAGTTCCAGGCATTCCAGGATCCACATGTGCGGCATTGAGTCATAGGCTTTCTTGTAGTCAATCCAGGCGGTGTACAGGTTGGCCAGTCTGATCTTACAGTCTTGAGTAACTGGTTTTTTGCTCCCCTGGCATCTCTGCCAATTCCTTTCTGGGCCCTGTTCATATATTGAGCAATGTGCCTGTTCATCTTAGCTGCTATGATGCCTGACAGGAGTTTCCGTGTTGTGTTGAGGCAGGTTATTGGCCGGTAGCTGGATGGGACCAGTCCCTTCTGGGGATTGCTGTGGATCAGAAGTGTCTGGGCTTCAGTCAGCCATTCCAGGTGTGTCTCATCCACTAGCAGCTGGTTCATTTGTGCTCCCAGGCACTCATGGAGTGCAGTTAGCTTCTTTAGCCAGTAGGTGTGAATCATGTCAGGGTCTGGTGCTGTCCAGCTTTTCATATTTGAGACTCTGTCTTGGATGTCTGCCACTGTCATGGTTACTGGAGCCCGTTCAGGGAGGTTGCTGTGGTCTGCTCTTAGATCCACAAGCCACTGAGCATTGTTATGAGTTGCAGCCATCTCCCATATGCTCTTCCAGTACTGCTCCTTCTTCAGCCTTGGTGGGGGGTGCTGTTCTGACATTGTTCCCCATTACTGAGAGGACACCATGAGTACACCGACCTATTGTTGCAAAGACAGTAATGGATAACTAACTACATTATCCAGCTGTTTTATGTATATATATATATATATATATATATATATATATATATATATATATATATATATATATATATATATATATATATATATATATATATATATATATATATATATATATATATATATATATATATATTGCAGAAAATAAAAGAACTGCAGAGGAGAAGAGAGGAGAGGAGATTTACTAACACTCCAAATAATTAGCATGATGTGCCCCAGCTAGACTGCTGAGTGCAAACAAACATGAATTTCCTACAACAATACGTGTGGAAACAGCTTTTTTCAGTGGGAGAAACAGGAGCTCTCCCAGCTCATTGTTTCATTTTCTGCCCACACTCAGCTGAAGGGTGGGGCAATCGTTCATTTACCCTCACTTACAGTCTGACTTTATTTAGTCTCCTGATGTCTCTATTTTTCCCCACTCACCCATGCTTGCTGCCATCTTACTTAACGGGGATAACAAACAGGTGGCTGATCTTGTGCCGATAGTGTAAGACGAATAGTTTAAGTGTCCAATGTATATGCCCAAACTGATTTTCAAACAGGTTTTACAGCTGCTTTTGTTTGTATTTTCCGTGGTTCTGACAATGAATGCACAAAATATTTAATGGATCCTTGAAATCCACCATACAACATTTTAGCTTGTGATCTTCTTGTTTTTTCCAGGCCTAGATTCACTTCATGGCCAGCACACCAAAGTACAGAAGCACTGCTCAAACCAATGCAGCATGCAAAGTGGAAACACAATAGTGGCTTCAGGGGAGGGTAAGAGTGGGAGTGTAACTGGGAGTGAGCGCAGCAGAATTTAAGGAGGCCTGTCAGTTTTCACACATGTCCCTGTAATATTCTCATTTCAATGTCAAAAGTGTATTTAAAAAAAAAAAAAAAGGATACAACATTTCAGTGTTGCTCTTGTGTGTGAGGTAAACAATCCTCCATAAAGTGCTTTTCAAAATCAAAATCTTCCTTTAAATTGTAAACAGCTTCTTTCCAATAAGATGGATAAATTCAGATCAATGATAGCAGCATTCATAACAGCACTGTTGACTGTTAGCTAGAAAATCAATAAGCAGAGAGGAGCATCAGTTAATGTTAATCAGAAAATGTCTTCTTTAGACTAACCTCACACTGAGTCATCATGGATACTTTTAATAACCAAATTGTGGTGGATATAAAAATGTCCCAGTTGACCTGAGTATTGATCTGACCCAGAAAAGATGTCAAGCTTGGATTCCTTCCTCACATCGCTGCAGTGCTTTCAGTCTTTTCACCTGCTTCTGCATTATGCAGGATAGCTTTTTCTATGATTAGGTTTTCCATGTGTTTAAAAAATTCCATCTAGTCAGGAAGATGGATGAACATGATGGCTGTTAAAGCTCCAGTCTGTGAACTATTTCTGATCAGGACAGACACAATCATTGTGTTGCATGGACTGAACTCACTGGCCTTTCATTAGCGTTCCCTGGGGTATACTGACAGAGTCACTTCAGCTTCTTCTTTCTCTGGTACACCATACTATAGCATCCACCCCTAATGCACTTTGAACCCACCAGGCATTTTTGAATCCATCACTAGGATCTAAAGTGCAGCTTGTTTAAATGCCTGAGATGCTCTCATCGCATCTGTTATGGTATCATAACAAATGCAATGCAGCCTGGGAATATGCACCATGACAGCAGTCACTTGGGGGCTTGCAGGATTTTCTAGGAGGCTCATTTGGATTCAAGGTGCAGCTGAGCAGCAAATTCAGACAGAAACTACTGCCTAGTTAACTCTGTTTTAAATTCAGTTAAATTATTAGTGTGGATGAGATAGAGAAATGCAGCTCAAGGCCCTGTTAACTCAACCTACCTTAGTAGAGGATGAAGACTTATTTTAATGGATGAGATTTTACACGTCCACGTGTGTGACAAAAACAACATACTGAGTGTTTTTGCTACTTGATTTGGTGGCAAAGAATGTTGCTGTCATGATTCTAGCCTAGTAAGGGTTATCACCTTCAGCTCGTCTATCAGCACACACTGTTCTTTGTTTAGTGTAACTTCAGAAGATAGATTAATTTTTAGTTGCGGATATTAAAAAAAATAAAAGATCCAAATATCTACATTGATCAGGAGAAGAGTCCACACAGCATGTTGTGTCCTTGACAGGCATGAGGTCTTCTCAGTACACAGCAGTATACGTGCGTCCGTTCATATGTTTTCAACCCAGAGATACAAGGAATGAACTGCTGAGATCATTCAGAGATCATTATCACTTTTGTGTGTGTGTGTTTTTTTGTCCTGTCGTTTAACAGCTAATATCCTGTGGTATGTGTTTGGGATTAGAGGAGAAGAGTAATATACGCAGCCACTGAGCTTTTATTAATTCAGAAGTCTCACGTCGCCCCAGGGGATACTGAACAAAATAGGATGTTACTGTGTCAATGAATGAAGCAAGTCAAAATGTACTTTCACTCAGAGTGGAGCTCCTTCTAAGCAGTGGTTTACAAAGTGATTCTCATTCACCTATTTGCTTTCCATCAGGATGCTTGTGGAGGGTCTGGGGACTGAACTTTCAAACCGCTCTACCACCTGAGCCATGGCCACCACTCTATGGTGTCTAGGAAACCGAGAGATGGGGGACAGGTTGACAGGATATAATGAAATACAGTGACATTTGATATGCTCAGGCTCACAGAGCCAAATCCTAAGAGGACTCATAATTACTGTAAAAGCTACTCACTCCTAATGATGACAGTGAAGCAGCTGCAAAGACTCGGCTCTTTCGATCATCACTCAGATGGATGCCTGTGGTGGGGGCTGACTAAAAATGTCACGCAATTATTTGAAAGAACATGATTTCTTGGGTGTCCTTCAGGGTGGCAAGGTTAAAATGAAAATCATGAACCAGGCCATTCCTCTGTGTGGAGTGTGTGAGTCTACTCAGATTTGGATATTAACAGAAGACCCGGTGCTCTAGATTGGGTGAAAGAAATGTGTAGCCATAGCAGATGGTTTTAGGCATAACTGTTTAGTTTTAGCTGAATTATTTATTGGTTCAGTGACCTTCTTTGTGTGCTATACAGTAACATTTAAGTATGCAGTTCATATATTACAGTCAGCCATAGTGGACCAATCTCCACCAGTATATGGATTTCTATTATTGACTGAACTACATGTAATTGTTGCTAATACTGATCTTTGACCCTGATGAGCTTTTCAAATGACCTGAAGATATAAGATGAAAATGAAGATGGATGAGTTGGATTAAAAAAAAAAAACACCACTGAGATGTACTACACAGTCTACTATCAATTTTGAGATTTCTGTGCAGTGTAAAATTTGGCTGGCATTATTTTAAAAACATGCACATAAGTTGCTGAAAAAAAATATGACCTCAACCTAGCGGGGGTGACTTATACTCACTTGTTTACTTTTAGAGTACAATAAAAGTAACCAGCCAAAAGTAGCCGCCTCTAATGTTATGTTGAATCTGCACACGATGCTGAGCATAATTCTGTGTCAGTGCAGCGTCACCGCTGTGCAGACTATCCATTCATAAAGGAACTCTTGCTCCAAAATTTGTGAATTTGTAAGAAAATCTCTGAGGATCTGTAAGAAAAGATCAAGTCTGATACAGTTGACTGCCCCCCCCCCCCCCCCACCCCCAGTGCTGCTCTGCCACCTCTTGTTCTTTTGCCCTTGCCCCTCCCTTCATCTGTTCATCTCCTCCCATTAGGGAGTCCAAGTATGCGAGGCTCCCGCTCAGGTTCAGCAGACACTGTGTCCAGATCTTGCCTATCTGCAGCTGCTTCATTTGAATACTGCAACAAGCTTGTCTTTAATGAAGTCGGCAGTCAGTAATGTGGTGCACGAGATGAATTCCCCTTAGCTTGGAATATTCTCTTTTACTCACTCGTGTGTTGAAACGTTTCAGGTGCAGAATGGTTTCAATTAGCTGCAGATTATTTTAAACAAAGAAGTCATTCATTCCAAGCTGGATTGCGAGGCTATCCCACCTGCTACATGATCATGATGTCATGGCAGTCCAATTAGGAAAAAGTGACTCTCTCTCTGTCGAGCCTCAGTCCCCTTCATTACTGCAGCACGACATGCTTGTCTGTTCCTGCTAACGCTGAAATACCAAATCAGTCAAACTTTGTTGGATTTTTCTGGCTCATTTTGACCAAAAACTGATTCACTGACACACCCTGTGCCTTTCTGTGCAGGATACAAATTACAAACATCGTTTCCAAGAAAGTCTCTGTGTATATTATGACATCTGCTTTGGCTGTTGTTCTGTCTGCAGCTGTCTGGTTGCATTTGGTTTCATTTTTTTTTTTACAACTAAATGAGCTTTGGTTCTGAAGAAAAGTGAAAGTAATGCGTTTCACAACAATGCAGTGATTAATGTGGACGTTTTCAGTTTGGTTTCTCAGTAAATCATCTAAAGAGCCAACAACTACAATTCTGGCTTGTTACTCAGGGCTGTAAGTTTCTTGCATGCACACAAGCGCTATCCTGAGCTGGTGAATGACGCTTCTGTCCAGATTAATAACACAGCTGACAGCTTTTTGCTGTGGCACCCTTTTCCTTGTGGGCTGCAACAAATAAAGCTTGGTTTTAAAAAGGAAACACGGGTGACGATAGAATACAGCAAAAGTACAGTGTTGATTATTTAAGTAAAACCTACATTCATTAACAGCACACTATTGTTTAACAGTATTTCATACAACGGCATTTTATATTCCCTCACTGATATGCCTGCTTGCGCTCTTCCAGGTCCCATAAAATATAAAAATGTGCTGCTTTTTATTGTGTTTCCAACCGATTTCTTCTGGATGACCCTATACACCTGCTTTCCATTGCAGCACTTCAGAAACAGAAAGGGGAAACTCAAACTCGCACAGCAATCACTGTTTAAGTCTTCTCATGCGTTTAGAAAGGCAGATGGAACTGAAAATATCAAGTCCGCGGTGAAGAGGAGGGCTGATGTTGTTTGGTTCTGCTGCCCTAACTGACAGAGCAGCTCTGTCTCTGGATAGCAGATGTTCCCTGGAAGTGCATGTATTCATTTCATAAGGGAGTTGAGGCCAGCTAGTCAGTCAGGGTCAGCCTGGGTCTTGGGCTCTTCATTTAGCAGTTTGCCAGGAGACGCTGCAGCACTGAAAGAATGTGTGAACAGTGCCTATTTTGTGATTTAAAGACTGCCCAGGGTTTTGCCTCCGCCGCCTCTACACTATTTATACCAGTAGCTGTCCTGCCAGGGCCGAATGAGCTGGGAAACATCATCCCAAAGCCCAGGAAAAAAATTCAAGCACTCTGGGAGCAAAGGTTGATGCTGCTTTTTTGTTTTTTTCTACCTCCCGTTGACAAAAATTCAAGCATGGGAGAAACTCTTCACAGTTTCACGCTGTGCCTAATGATAGAATATTTTTTATTTTCCAAACTGGATTTTGGTAGATACAACTTTTAACATTTTTAAAAAAAAAATTAATTCCTGTGGCAAGAAAAATGGGTATTTTCCAGTTACCCTTCCCATGCATGGACACCTTATAGTCAGCAGCACATCTGAAGATAACAGATGTTCAAAGGTTTAACTGATAATCACAGCAGAAGAAGGGTGACTTTGAAAGTTCACTTAATAATGTTTGCCATTAAGCATCACTGTTAAACACTCACATTTAGTCCAGTTATTTTAGGTCTTCACCCTCTGTTTCACTGAGCCGTGATGGGAGCAGCCCTTGAATGAATCCTTGAACGCTTCAGCTACAGTTACAGTATGTATTTATATTCACAGACAGCATCTGAACAACAACCCATAATAAAATGTTAATGTGCTCCTACTGTTTAGGTATTTGGTCACAACTAAACTGGATTTAGAGATTATCTTCACAGACGATCATTCACGTGAAAGCAACTGTGTGTGTACAGAATAAGTAGTGGTTATGCCTTATTTCAATCTTAGCACAATAGAAAAAAAACCACACAGCTTAAAACCACATTTTGCACATCATGATAGTGCCGCCAGTTTGATACCCTTGACTGCTTCTCCTTTCTCCACCTTAAGAAAAATCCAACTAATAACTGTACAGTAAGAGTGATGCTTTAAATTGCTGTGGGAGATATTTGGATTAGTGCAAAAAGTGACTCATGGATAATGGAGGGTGCCCTAGCTTGAATGAATTTAACGCATGGCATATATATTTTATTCTATTGTGCATTTGTTGTATAATGATTAATTTCATTGTATGTATAATGATAATAAAGGTCTATTCTATTCTATTCTATTCTATTCTATTTAACACATACTTCCTCAGTTAACAATTTATGTCACTACTATTTGTGGGCTAAAAACACTGCATGTACTATTACTGCTAAGGTGTTTTTCCACTTTTCAACCTTTTGGTAATCCCTCCAGGGACTTATTTAGGCAGTTAATTTCAAGGATGTTCTAAATTAACTTATAATTAATATTATTTTTCACAGGATGTAAAAATGGCATGTATAAAATTACCATTGATACAAAAATGTTTGAAAGTCTGTTGAGTATGCCTCAAAAAATAGGTTTTCCCTGGAACAAATCAGCTGCTGACACCTTTGATGATGACCATAAATGCACCAGAGTTTTTTGTAGCCTAACAGATAAGTAATATTGTTTGCATGCCCTTTAATAGCTTGGTAAATATAAAATATTAGTTTACACTGAGTTGGTCAGTACTGCAAATGGATTATAACCTCTTCAAGACACACTACCATAAGAGTGAATGTTGACTAAAGTGAAGTCATAGTTGCTTTTTATTATGTTGCTTTTATCAAATGTAAAAGTTTACATCAAAGTGGTGCTCTCATGTTACTAGCACTATCGCGTTAATTCTTCATTTCAGCTCATGTTTTATTAATTCACATATATTTAAACAACCTAGTCATGGTCGTTAAAACCTCTACAGTACACTACAGCGTCCATTCATGTCACAGAAGTCAGATCACTACCAGGAAGTGATAGTTTACGAGGAGCATTTGAACGCAGCGTGCGTCCACGCCTCCCACTCGCCCGCTGGTTCTCTCCATTGGCTGGTGCGGGTTCATTGAATCCCCTCCTCTACCTTTGTCAATTCCTTGCGCTCCCGTTGAAACGCCTGCTTGTGCTTGTTGTTTCCCGGGGCTCGGAAGAAGGAGAAGTTACCTCTGCTCAGCCGCAGGTTTTTGGGGACACCGAGAGAGAGGACACCAGGATCTGCAGAGGAGCCCCCCCCACCTCCTGTGACTATCAGACGAGCTGTTAAACTGAATGGAGTAGCGGGATAAAAACGCAGGAGGGATATAACCTATCCATCACCTTGTACGCGCGGCGCGGTGAGAGCGGCAACGCCGAAACTCGTAGAGCCAGCGTGCAGCACTGCTGCTCTGGATTGTGCAGGGAGCAAACAAGGGAATAACACAAACAGAGATGGTTTACTGCCCGCTGGGACCCTCACACACACGACTGCTGCTACTGCTGCTCTGAACTTTTCTCTCCTAGAAGTGCGCAGACGAGAAGGGGGTTAAGAAAAGGAGCTTCTTCTTATCCGCAAAAGGGATTAATTATGCCGGACCAAATCACAGTAGCAGAGTTTGTGGCAGAGACCAATGAAGACTATAAATCGCCGACTGCTTCTAACTTCACCACCAGGATGTCCCAGTGTAGGAATACAGTGGCTGCTCTGGAGGAGGTGAGTGACTCTGGATGGACTGTGATTGTAGCCCCCTCTCTTGCAAACATGTCCCTAAATTACCTAAAGACAGTTATTCTTTTCTTAAATATTTGCTAATATTGGGAGGTACTGACATAAACATGCTCCCAAGGTCAGATCACCTCTATTCAGTTTGTAGAGAAATTCACCTACACATCCCTTAACCTTTTATATTCACGTTTTAGCAAGCTCAGCCGTCATTCATTACTGTTTTGGGTCTATAATGTGTCACAGTGCTTGGAACAATAATAATAAAGTTGAATTAGTTTTGCCCAACCAGAAATTAGGCCTCAAAGTATAATTAGGCCTACAGTATGTACAACATACAAACCCATTTATTATCCATAAATTGCCAATTCCCAAAAATGGATGGAATCTGAGGATGTATAGCAGAGGAGGGATCCTTTTTCCAAGAGGACTATACATGCAATAGATGCCTTATATACAGAGTAGATGAATGAGGTCAATTGGGGCAGTGAGAGGATTTTTAAGAGCGCCCCAAATATACACTAGTTTTCAGTGTTCCTGCAGTGATATGGGGAAATCATGTACTCACGTCCCAGTGCACAGAGAGCACTTTGTGTTCCTCCTTTAACTTGCAGGGCATCAGGAGGAAGGACACTTCCGCTTTGTTCCCTGACAGCCCTCTGCTGCCTCCCTCCTTCTCTTGTTGTAGTTTCCCTACTTTGTGTACTGTTATGGCAGAGCCTCGCCCTGCCTGCTGGTAAAAATAGAATTTCCCACATGAGTAGCTCCGTTTGTAATGTGTGTTAGTGTGTCTCTGCTCTGAGAATCGACGCCTTTAGGTGACACGTGGAGGAAATGGATGATTTAATTCTGGTTTCATTGAGGAATAAGTTGCGACAGACATTTTTTTATTTAAAAAAAAAAAAAAAAATAGATGACAAGATGAGGGAATCTGGTGGTAGAGATAATCCGCATATGGGCTCAGTGTCAGCTTAAGCTCCCTGATCCTCCACACCTTGGTGAGGGTTGTGGCTTTATTTTTAACGTGTGTGTGTGTGTGTGTGTGGGGGGCTGTGCAGGACTGTGCCAGGCAGACGATCACACACCTGTTCTGGCTGACAGGTGCCTTCACTTTGGCATCAGCTACCCTTCTACAGGGTTTGCTTCAAACTTTGTTATTTTCCTTTTTCCTGCTGCTTGTTTTTAAAATAGCCACTAATCTGCAGTTGGGAAGGATTTTCAGCACTGCTTGAGTGGAATGTTTTTCTGTAGAAGTAAGCATATAAGTGTTTTACTCTTTTTTTTTTTTTTTTTTTTCTTTCTTTTAAATAGCAGGTCAGCTGTAATTGGTGGCTTGTGAGGTTGAATTGCTGGGTTGAGAGACTAATTCGGCAGCTTTGTTTTAGAGTCCTGCTGCTGCTGAAGCCGCTGAAGAGACACAGAATGGCGTGTTGTTGTTTCACATTGACCTGCCCGAGCCGAGGCTCAGGGAACACAGGGCCTTATTGTTGGGGCTAGTACAGCTCGCTCGCTTTGGTCTGTTTGACCAATTAAACACTGCAGTGGAAGAGGAACACTTCCTCTTATTGTCTGCAGGCCTGCCTAGAATTTTAAACACATGCACGCAAACATAAACACATTTACATACATACGTGCATGCACAAGCACGTGCTAGTAGTGCACATCTTCTTGGTAGCTTGTCTTCAAAAAAATGACAGTCAATAGAACTGCATCCTTGGCACATTTAACCTTGAGCTTAATAATACACATGCATACTGTATAGTCATGAATCCCAAATGAAAATATTATACTGCTGTTTTCAGCCTTATATTGAGTGTCAAACCTTGTGCTGATTCTGGCCTTCTGTTTGCTGTACAGGTGCTCATTTCTTTGTTTTTACCCTTCAACTGACAGATGAGGACAGAGCGCCACTGTGTTCTCTATTGCTACAGTGGGTTCGTTTATAATTACAGAAGACAGTTGGTGCATGATGATCAGCTATGTTTGATCTGTAGATCTTCTCCATAAAATGATCATATTGAGCTATTATTTGCACGAAAAGATGGGTTTTTATGGTGCAGTAGTGTATTATTGCTTTAATTGGTGTCTTTTTTTCTGACTGTAACTTGGCGATGAGGGTTAATTTGTTAGCAGGAAGGTGTGATTACTAGTGCTGAAATCGGCTGTTCCAAATTGTGTAAAGTTTCTCTGCTTTATCCTCAAATATTTTTGGAGATATAAACTGTTTATAAACCTGTGCATTGTATGTCTTTGGATGGGAATAATATAGGTTGCACCTAATAATCAGTTTTCCCAACGAAGCTTGTTGTAAAGTAACTGATGGGCTTACAGTCTCCACTTCTTAAAAGACTCTGATCTTAGAAAAAGCTTTAAACACATTAACCGGAGAGAAGACGGCACCACTCTGAGATTTTATGTAAACTGGTGCACATTGTTGTGTAATTATTTCTTTCTAAACTTAATTGCATCTGACAGAATCTTAATTAGTCTAGTAGTTTTAAACTGCTGGCTATTAGGAGGCCATTCAGAGAGCTTGTGTGCATGTGTGCGCATGTGGGTGCTCGTTTGTAAAACCACAGCAATAAAAACCTGTTTATCCAGTAAGAGGATATTGGGCTTTGTGTCATGAGCCCCCCCCCCCCCCCCCCCCCCCCCACCCCCACCCCCCCGTGCTCATGCGAAACACTTGTGCTGACTTTGCTCTGAGCACACTTTTCAGCACTGGGAGATGTAGGATCTGTTTTTCTGTCAAATTTGTGTTCATAATAATCTGAATGGCAAATAGTGACTATAACAGTAGACTGACAGTGAATGAGTTGCATTTTTTCCCCCTCCGTTCCTCATGTAAAAGATGACGTTGTGGCAGTCGTTTTGTCAGTTGTCAGTGTTTTTATGAAGCAAACCAATATAACACAGACATTGCATGCCAAGGAAAAACTCATGAGCTCAACTGGAAGGAGGAACAAGCCCTGAGGGCTGATCTGACCTCTGCCCATCGATCATGCTGAAAAGTCATGTACTGAAGTCTCATTTGAGGAGAAGCTCACGAGTATGTATGTCTGAAGGTAGAAATAGGCACACATCGTAGTGGTTTCAGGCCTATTTTTGCACCTGTGACCGCCTCCCCCTTAAGTTACTAAATACTGCCAGGCAGACAGAGACACCTAAAACAATTGCAATTAATAGAGTTGTCTCCTTGAACAAATCTCAAGTGCTTTCACTTCTATCTTGGGCCACAACGTCTGGTAGATTCATGCACTGTCTCTGTGTTGCGCTTGCAGCTCACAGAGGTGTTTAAAGCATTATTGGCACGTTCATTCTGTGGTAGAGTGGCTCACTTATTGGGATCACGATGTGTGACATCAACAGTCCAAGCAAAGCGATGGCTAACAGGATACATGAGTTATGAAAGGGATGTTACTCATACTTTTAGACTGCAGAGCGGTAGTGTCTGGGGCTGTAAAACAGCCATCACTACTTGATATTCAAGACGAGCCTTTGTGTTCTCAGTCCTTTGATCATCCTTTTGCAGGCAGACACACAATATCCGTTATGACATTACAGCTGCTTTCTCATTTAAAGTTTCTTGACAGGTAGAGTGCTTGCTTCTTAAAAGTATCCCTATCTTGTTCCTGGACCTCAGTAGGTCTGTCTTTCTTTTGCTGTATAGTTATATGATCTTTGTTTTTTTTTGTTTTTTTTTTACAGGAACATGTAAACATTGTCCACAAACACAGCAAAGGAAGACAATTAATATAAGCCAACACAAAATCTTTACAAGCATGTCTTTAAAAACAGTTTTTTAAAAAGGCATTTTACAAAAGGACATCTTAAAGCTGCTTTTAATACATGAAATTCAGAAGAATTGGTCAATTTTTAAATACTGAAAAACTCTGTGAGGTAAGGCCCCAGTCACACAGGCCTAGAGACCAGTCAGCAGCCATCTGGGGAGAAATGTGGATTCCCTGACCCAGTGGTTGCTGGAGGCTGCTAGCAGTCACTGTGAAACTGATTGCTAAAGCCTCATTTATGCAGGTATAGTGACCTCACCAGCAACCACCAATTGCTAGGGAAAAGTGTATTTTCCGTGAACAAATGTGGTTGAAGTTGCTGGCAGTCACTATCATGAAATTGGTCGCAAAGCGGCACATGGTGCTGCACCAGAAACCTTATTGTCATTGATTTGGTCACTAGGAGGTTGTGGTGGTTGGCTGTAGTTATCATGGAAGATGCCAGCTTCTCTGCAAACACCTCTCATTTATTCTCCGAGCAACAGTGAAACTTGAAAAAGTGCAACTCAAACAGGAAATAAAACATTTGATTTCAAAGTAAAAGTTGCACCTTACTGCTGCAACCAGCATTTTATAAAAGGTGCATCTTTTACTTTGAAAGTGAGCATTCTCTGTTTCTGGTTTGCCAGGGGGGTTGCCAACTGGTCGAAAGGCCATTGTGACTGAGACTTAAAGGGAGCTGCCAGGTGCCGCATGCAGGATCCAGCGTTAATGGTAGCCGTTTACTAACTGTTAATCCACAGGCTTATTAGTGGCTCTATTTGTACATGGGCGCATACAGATTTTATACCAGGCAGCTAGCAGGTTAAAGACCAACTGATGTCCAATCAGACGGTTGGAAATTCGCATTTTTACATGCGCTTCCATTGGTTCGAGAGCCTCAGGGCTGCAGAGCTGAAAACGGCTCAAGTTACTGAGCCAGAAGGTTTAATGAACCATGACACGGAGCAACTAGAGGCCCAGTCTGAAGCTGTTTAAATGACTTCAAGTTTCTTGAACTGTTAAAACGTTAAGTTTCTTGATGTAATGGTAATGGTAAATGGCTGCTGCATGGTTTATACCCTCTAATACACCCACTCACTAGGCGTCTCCTTCTGGCCTCTTTCTCATTGTCAAGTTTATTCATTTTTCTCAGATGAATAACGGGTATTTATAGCCAAGCCAGTTTTTAATGGATTGTTCCTGGTGTTGAGGGCAGTTGGGGGTAACTCAGTCTTGAAGTCTAGCGTCATTATTCATCCATCTGGCTATTAATTCTTCCAGAGGTCCATCATTCTGGCATGCCAGCTATGCATTGTAAGGCCTGATGAATTATTTGCACTTGATTTTGTAGTGAGATTATTGGCAAGTGTCTCTAGGAATGGAAATGGCATTCACAGCATGCACTGGTGCTGGCTCTGCAGCCCATACCAGTCTGTAGTCTGGTTCTCACAGACTGTTACTAACTTTTTTAATGTTGGTGTGCAAGATGGGGATGTGGCTTGTTTAAAAAAAAAACAAACAACCCCCCCCCAAAAAAACGGCAGCTGATGACTGCCTGCTGTGAGTCTTTAGCCTCTCATCTCTTTATAGCACCTCTAAGCCTAATCTGAAGCCACCAATTGTTAATGGGTATGTGCTCTAACTTGACGCTACCTTTTTTTTTTTTTTTAACATAAAGATGATATCTCATCTAATTTCCAGTTTTGCTTTGCATAACCGGTTGTAGCAGAACAAAACATTTATTGTTCTTTGCTGCCATTTGCGTTGACATCTTTTATTTAAACAGTTTGTGGTGGATGTGTCAACATCTGAAGACAAATGTGGTCTTGTTTTTTTACATGTGTCACTCTGTTGACTTGTGTTGATCTTCCAGTGGCTCCCGGGCCTAAAGACAACATTCTCCTTTCCTGATTCCTGCCCCATACAAGGCGCTGTTGCTGTTAACGGCCGTGACCTGGTCAGGGACAACAGCTGTCCCCCCCCCCCCCCCCCCCCCCCCCCTTGGAACAGGTGGCCTGGAGGAAAGTTTTAACAAGCCTTCAGACAGAAGGATTATCGATGCAGGGACAATCCACATCTAATAGCTTTAGAGGCACACAGTTGGATCTATGAGCTCTTACACATATGGCCTAAATGTGCTGTCTGGTCCAAGTGAGCAGCCCAAACCCCCAGCCACCTTGGCCAGTCTTCAGTATACCACCTAAGAAGCTTAATGATGCTTTCAGTAATTGAAATGGGATTTCTGGCAAGATCACAGCACTCTTGTCTCCTTCTTTCATCCTACTCTATCCGTTGTCCCTTGACTTTGCCTTAGCTGTACTTAAGGCACCAGAATACGCCAAGCATGCTGAAGCAAAACCAAATCTTGGTAAGAGCTCTTGGATTTTTAGTCAACTAGTTTTTATTTTTAGCTCATTTTTAGGAAACTATAATAATCTTGCTTGAATAGCCACTCATGGAATAATTAAAGTTGATGTGTGGGGAAAGACATGTTGCATGTGTCTGATTAAACACTCGCTTGTGACTATAAGTGTGGTAAGAATCCCTTTTCATTATCTGTGTAGGACTGCTAACTCAATGATTCCCAAGGGTTTCAAATGGGAGGTGCCTGTCCAGCCTCCGGGGCCTGGTAATGCAGTGTTTTGTGTTATCATCCTCAGACAGACTCTGGTCAGGACTCTTTATGATGTACCTCATTATGATCTATTAGCAGCAAGCCTCCCAGTCCTGTCCCAGTCTATTGAAAGCAATGATCCTTCTTATCCCCCGTGACTTTGACTGTTAGGATGTGATATGATTTTATTCAGTTTTGTATGCAGCTTAGACTTGTGCATGCACGCATCAGGACTTTGTAGTGAATACATTATCTTTTATTGCAGCCTGTTAGTAACCGTTAGACCTAATAAGTCTATTTCGTTTGGAGACAGGGTGAAAACAGGCCCACAGTCCAACATGGTGAAAAGGACTGAGGTTAAAGGACAAACTGGCTTCTCTCTGTCCTAAACAGAGGTTAGAGGGTTAGACACCAGGGGCACTGGGGGACGCCTGGAAATTAAAGCCCATCTCATCCATCAGAGTGTCCTGTCCCAGATTGCCCGAGACGGCTGCTTTTGATGGCTTTTGTCCCCTCACAGGCTCTACCTCTCCATTAATGAACTCCACTATTGATTTGTAGTCCTGGCCACTCTGTGCTGCTCAGGCCCAGGGTGCTGTGGGAGGGGTGAATCCTCACAGTTATGCTGTCCTGTTGTCACTTTCACTCACAGATCTGACCCAGACCTCTCTGTTTGTTCTAGCATTACCTCCTCAGAGACTCTCAAGGCAATTTTAGTTTGATTGCTCCTGACTCACTTGGGGCCGAAGATCAGTTGCACGATGCTGTACGCAAAGCTCGCAGTGCACTGGTAGTTAGGAACTTGGTGTGAAGCTTCCACTGGATTCTGCACCACCGTCCTTCCAATGTTGTATTACAAAAACCAAGACAAATACATTTGATTTCTGATTGGTATTTCTTGCTTTGTTAGAGACCAGTCCCCATGGTAATGACTGTGCAGCCTTAATAATATCTGTAATGAAAGGAGCCTTATCAGCACAAGTCAGATAACAATACTCTAATACAGATACTACTTTATATTGAATAGTAGGAAGGATTTTTTTAAATTTTTGTTGGAGTTTTTCTCTTTAAAGTCTGCTGCAGTACTGAAAACAGTGATATCTACTCAGATTTTACCAGGGAAGCAGGTTTTTATCAGTAGAGACTGCCGGAGTCTGAGACTCTTCAGATCGTCTGTGTCATGGAGCTGAATGGGTTCATGTCAATCGAAGCTCTTTTTTAAGTTCCCGGCGGAGTTCAAAGGGAGCTGTGCGAAATGCAGGTCTTCCTTTTCTGTATGTCTGAAGTGCGCTCTCAAGCCAACAATAGCACACAAACACAATTGCAGTCTCTGTTCTGTTTTAAGGCAGAATTTTCCAGGAGAAAGCAGGTCATCCCCCCCCCCCCCGTGTCTCTCTCAGGCATCGTGTGGTAACTGTTTGTCTCTGGCACAGCAGTTCTGACCTCGTGAAGCTGACACAAGCATCTGTGTGAAAGGAAGCCAAGGAGAAACTCTAAGGTGAAGTCAGAGGGGTTTTTTTTTTTTCCCCTCCTCAAAGTGCAGCACATTTGGTCCTTATTTCCTCCAGCCTCTCCTCCAAACTTTTATCAGCCTCCTGCTACTTTATAAACTTCTCGAAATACTCCCCCTCAAAGTCAGGCAGACCATTTTAGCGGGTTTTAAATACATGGCGCCATCAGGGTCTTATGTCTGCTACTCATTTAACCCTTATTTTTTATTATGTTTGAAGACATGCACATAGTGTGGTGGGGACAAATGTTAAAACAGTGAAGCAGACTTGAATCTGTTCGTGTCAGACCGGGGCTCTGAAAAGTCCGCTTCTTCATACACATCACTTTGAGGCAGCTCAACTGTTTGGGGAAGGCGAAGGAAAACAAAAGTTCTGCTGAGATCTCTCACCTTGTAAAATGTAAAAACACCCTGAAAAATGCCTCAGGACTTAATGTGAAAGTTTGTTTTCTCTGCCACTTAAAGTGCAGTTGATGCTGTCATCCAAGTGTGATTTCTGGCAGCTGGTAGTTAAGGCTGTGGTCTAACAGCGGTCTTTGTAGTATTCACCGAGGAGCTATAAAGCAGCAAGTGTGCCGGTGCTAAAGTACCACAGGACTTGTGGGTGGATAAGATCTTTCAGAAACTTGCAGTCAGGCAGAAAACTTGAACAAAACCTTGACCAAAACTTCCCAAGTGAGCTCACACTGGAAGTTATTAGGTTCCCTTGAAAAGAAAAAAAAAATACACATTTTTGGAAGATATTGTGCTGGAGTCTTCATCAGCTCTGTCTCCGCAGATCCCCAAATGCATGTTTTTTTTTTTGTGTTAATGAGCTCATGTCAGCGTGGAGTTTTCCATGCTGCCCTCGGGCAGACTGACTTCTCACATCTCAGCAGCCGAGGGCACAGAGAAGGCCTGCAACCATGGCCTGTTAGCAGTCAGCTCAACGGAGCCCACTTCTGTCCAAATATTGACTTTTCTCACTCAGCACAGAGAAAAGTTGTGAATGAAACTCTTGAAAGTGTTTTTAGACCTACTTTTTTTAAAGAGTGGATTCATAGCTGTAGTTCAACTGAATGGATTTCAAATCAAGATTGTAGATAAAGTCTGTCTCACGGTTTTACTATCAGAAACAGAAAAATAAGGAAACAGCTTGACTCGAGCAGTTTTCTCAGAGACATGCCTCTTGGGAATGGGGGAACAAATTTCACAGTTCAAAATAACCCTTATATTTACTTACACTGGGCCTTAGTGCAGCAGAGTTCATCCACTGTTGAGGATGAGCGTTTTTAGCTCCTCTCCCTCTAAGACCGCCCTGCCCCTCGCAAACAGAAGGTTTGAACTGCAGGTAGGTGGGCTTCTGCGTTTAGAGCCGCACCTTTGTTACTGAGATGACCATATAAAGCCACATTAAGGATATTGCTTCTCATTATACAACATCATACAGAGCCAAGAGTTTAAAAAACTGTCCAAAGGAATTACGTGACCTCAGTATTTGAACCTTTGGCCATTATTAACATGAGCATCCACCACCGTAAAGGTAAACATATGATAGAATATAAAGAAAAGCATAATAGGTCTACTTTAATGTTTTGGGAGCTGAACTGTTTATTTAACATACAGCACATTTCTCACGAGGCACAGGTCTTCCTTCAATGCTGAGATTCGGAGAGTGAGTTTCCCTTCCTGTGTTTACCCCAACTGTGCCTCACATGGAACTACAGACAGCAGCTCTGTCTGCCTGAAGGCTGGTCAGTACTACGCACCGTGCGCTGGACCAGGCAGCCGCTTTAACAGCACACCTGCAGAAAAGCTGACTTGTCCCTTTTTTTTTTGTAATGTTTCAGGCAAGACTGCCCGCTAATGATGTAATGTTTTATTTATGTTTCTCCTGGCCTGATATATACTGATTACCTTCAGGTGATTCTAAAAAAAAAAAGAGCAATGTTGTACAGGGGAGTGCTTCAGTTGCAGTCACACTCAACCACTGTAGATAGGAGCTGACCTCCTACAGCTAATGATATACATTTATAAGACAGTTATATACTGCTAGTGGTCAGCCTGCTAACTACTTTAAATTCAGTGGCTATTTGGCCCATCAAATATTCTGTGGTATTGTGGAGCGACATGTGAAGGACATTTATATCATGTTCTGATATAATCTGTCTCATTAACTGATCCAGGGCTTTTTGTGTCCATTTAACTCACTCTTTTAGTTTTAGTAGTTTTCTCTGAGGAGTGACGTTCGCTTGGTTTAATCATGTAACAGCTGGTCAGCAAATGCAGCAAATAAATATGATAATTACATTCCAGGCTGCTGCTTTCTTACTCCCTGATTTCCACAACACGAGGCAGACTTGTTTCCCTGGATGACTGTCGCAGGCGGGGGAGCTTAAAGAGCTACGCAGGGTTATGAGACAAGTTATAAAGACGCACAGCCAGAGCGCAGATGTGTGTGTGCGTGAGCTTTAAAGGAGTGTACGAAGATTTCTTGGATTGTTTTCCATTAAAATTGAACATGTGTTTGTAGTGTGGTGATTGGGGCCTCTTAGGAAGGCGGGACGGCGTCTTGCAAAGCAGACGTGCTGTCATCAGCAAATAGTTAGCTGGGAGGAACAATGGGGCTAGGTCTCTGTCTTGCCTGTCAGTCACTCCTGCATGCAATCATTCGGGAATGTCTTTCTTCTTCAGACGGAGGAGAAAGAGGTGGAAACAGCTACGATGAAACAGGCCTGTTAGCTGGACTCACTTTCGTTGGCGTTTGCTTTCCCTCCTCGCTGTCTCGCAGGGCACCTAAAGTCTTTGTATTCTCACTGCTTTACAGTGAAGTGACTGAAATGTTTTCTTGTCACTTACGAGCTGGTTCAATTTAAGTGAAAAACACACCTCACTGTTACACCTATTTCTGTCTTTATGATTTTTTTTGTTTTGTTCAGTCATAACTGTAAGGTATTTTATAAAGAAAGTGCTGTTTTCAACCCTGCCCCCTGTTTTTCCCCTCTTGAAAAGAGTATGCCTGATTTTTATTTTATTTTTTTTAAACAAATGTGCTAAATGAAAAACATGCCAGCAATGACAAAAGGAATTGAAGGGCTTTGGAGATGATGATTCTAATGGATTGGCCAATTTGGTGCCAGTGCTCAATTCCCTTGCCTAATTCTAACACACAATAAATTCCCTCTTTTGTGAAATGAAATATCGTACTGTTAACACCTATTATTTGGACATAAGAACTTTACCCTAACTTGTTTGGCATCCATCCATCCATCCATCCATCCATCCATCCATCCATCCATTTCCACTTTTTTCCTTTATTCCATTTCTATTTAAACATCTGATCTGAACATAAATTCATGCCGTAATGGAGCCGAGCATCCTCAGCATTAATGAAGTTTACAGTGTCTTCTTTCCTCCTGTCTCTGATATTATCTATCAGCACTGGGCTCACAGTCATCAGTAACATGAAACATAATATTCAGCAATTCAGGAAATGCACCAACTTAAGTGAATGGATCACTGTGACAGCAACCCCCCCCCCAACCCTGAGCTAGTCTGCGTAGATTGGCTGCAGCAGATGCTGTTCAGTTGTAATCACCGTGGTGATGATGTCATGCTTTAAGATGATTATCGATTCAGTTCAGTTTGGGTCTGTCCTCCTGCTCGGGCCAAAGGACAGGATGGAAGAAAAGAGCCTTTCTAGGTAGTTTACTGTGAGCTGCTAACAGGGAAGGAAAACTGCTGACATCACAGTAATGTCACATAAAGTTGGCTCGTGAAGTGGCTCCAGGCTGGGAGACGAGGCTTATTGTGTGTGGATTCAGCTCTGATCCTGGGCTGATGAAATATTACAACACAGTGGAATTCCCCCTCTCGCTGTGAACACATTTTTGGGTTAAAACAATTTTTCGAGCGGCTGCTTCAAACAAAGTGTTCTTACGAACTTTAGCACGGTGCTCAGCCATGGGGGAGCGCATCAGAGTGCAAATGTGCGAAAGTGATTGATGGGTCATGTGAGAATGAGTTGGAGCAGTGTGTTTGTTGTCTTCAGCTGGTTTATTACCCTGCTGGCCTGTCAGACCACTCTGTGCTGATTGAAAGGGTCTGCTGGACCATGATGCTGATTGATGGTGTGCTTTGTGTACAAACGAGGGACACCTTGTGTTGATGGGAGCTGAGATGCCTGTTCCAGTGTGCATGCGAGGCTTGGGCTTTTCACACTAATGTACAAGCTGATTAGTGTTATGAGAGAGGTCAACCAGAGGTTTAGAGGTAACAGTCTGTGAGAGCAAAGTATTGACAGCTGAATGGCCAGAACATAAAAATTGGCTGTGTAATATTGTGCCACAGAAAACAGCGCTGACCCATTGAATCCCTGTCTGGCACCGGGTCACATGGCGACAGGTTCTTTGGTTCCAGCGGGTTGTGGGATGGAGCCTGTGTTGATAGGACATCCTGCGCTCTTTGCTGTGTTCTTTGAGCTGTTCCAGGGCTAATTTTACAGTTTGATAGGGCACATTTTCCTGCAGTGAGTGGTACTTGTCCACTGTAATGAGATCGTCTCATGCTATGGCTGATTGATGTATACTCACAAGAACTTATGCAGTATGTGGGGTAGTGAAAATGTATTTGCTAATTAAACTTAATAAAGAAAAGCAACATATTAAACATATTTACAGCGGTTAGTGGCATGTCTATTTCTTTGCATTGCTTTCTGGAGCACCCAGTGTGCATGCTACCTTTTCAGCATACACGCTAAAAACCTACTTAAAACCACAATCTGTTTTGATTGATCCACATAACAGCGTAATTTGCTCTGTTGCAACGCAAACCTGCTTTATATGATCAGAGTTCAGCTCACTGAGGTCACATTGACAGCATTGTCGCCTGAATATAAATGTTTCCGTGTGTACTTTCCAGAGAACCTCTAACACTGAAGCTGTTACTTGATACTAATGCAGAACACATAGCTGCCATCTGACTGCGCTGATGCAGCATATGTACCAAAACCTTTAGTCACAAAATGAACAGATTGCTGTAAATCTCGTCCATTTGGCTCATCCTCCGTCGTGAATGAAAACATTTATTTTTACTGCCAGAGAGCCCAGCTGAGTTGGTCAGAGTGCTCTGTGACTATTGACCTCATCATGTGTGATTTCTTTTTTTTTTTTTTAATGTATCATTTTCTCTTTACTGATAGAACTCACTGTTTCTCTTAACTGGAGCAGCCTGGGCTTGAATGTAACCATTATCTCAGTACACGCAGCACACATTTCGCAGTTCACTTTAGAAAATTATGAATTAAACATACGCAGACAATTGATTTTTTTTTTTTTTTTTTTTGGCACCACTCGGCTGTAAAATGCTGTTACATGGATTGGCTTCAGCACCTCACCTTTGCTTGACCTCTCATCCTCCACACCAAAACCGATTCAACCTCAAATGATCAATAAGCAGATGAAAGGTACAGGCACGTCGCTTTGAGATTGCTCACTAGATTAAATGAATTCAGCTATCGGTTTGGCAGTTTTCATGAAATTCAGAGATTTACAGGGTTTGTCAGACTGTGAAATTGCCCATCATATTGCCTCAAGCACTAATCCCTCACTATGTTTGATATATTTCATGCCTGAAAATCATTAACTCCACCTTATGTTGAACAGGGGATCAATGAGATCCTCCTGGAAACCTTCTGTGCTCTCGCAGATGCTCAGATACCAGCAGAAATGCTTTGAGTGCTCTTCTGGCTTTCATTGTTAGCACTTGGAGTAGACTTAATGTACAAAGGCAAGCCCCAGGTGAGATTAGCTCGACTAAGAAAGCACCGTCTGTGTTAAAAGTCTTTGTGTAGTCGGATTGGTTTGGCGGCATGTACAGAGATGATGCTCAGTGTAGAAAAACTGTATTTTTCTCAGTCTTTTTCCATTTGAAGTGCAGTCAGGACTACAGCTGGAGAGTCAGTCTAAGCTAGACAGAGCTAATGGGATAATGGCATATGTAACAGATGAGTCATTTAACGGTAGCTGAAGGAACTAAAACCACAGGACTGTAAGTCCCACTTATATGCAGAAGCTTCTTTTAATTTGCACAGTTCCTCTGGTTAAAGACATCACATTTTATTTTTAGCACATGTTACTGTTACCAGACCTTTCTGTCTGGAAGCTTAGTTGTATAAACACATATGTTCTGGGGAGAAAAAAAGGAGTTATATTTAGTCATTTGAATTATTAGCACTTTGCACATGCCTGTGTTTTCGCAGCATGAAAAATACCTAAACTATGTGTGGGAGAAATGTGACAGTGCTGCTGTTTCACAGTTCAGGGCTAGGTGAGTGTGACCCGAAGGCATTTTTCAGCTAAAATGAGCTGACTTTTACTTGTGACTAAATATTTGTCAAAGGCAGTAGTATGTTGTGTATCTTATGAGTCTGGCACTCCTGTTAGCAGTTTTGCACATATTAAAACAGGCTGAAAAAACTAATAAGATGTTAATAAAGAGAGTAATGAATCAGGCAAATGCCCACCTGTGTCCATTAATAAGGCTAAATCATTCATCGCTAAAACGTGAATGAAGCTGATCAAGAGCTCTCCTGCTGATGTAATGTTCCTTTTGCTTTATGATGGATGTGGGAAATAAACTTCTCGCTGTGTCTCCAGCCTCAGTCTGCTGATCTACAGGCTGCGGCATGAATCACTAATTTGCTCATCTGCAAATTCTCAATTGCTACTTTGAAGTTGTATAAACTTTAATGTGGTGTGTGTAACCTGTTGTCTGTATTGAAGTAAAAAAGGAGAATATAGCTAGTTTTGCTTTAAGACAGACCTACCTTGTAAATGGGAGGTTATATCCCTCAGTTTTTCAGTCAAATCCACTCTTTGTTTGTTAGGTCCGGCCTAGGCGTGGGAGTCACCGGTTCCTACATACAAAGGTCTATTCCCCAACCAGTTGGCGAGTGGTTGCTAATAGGTGCTGTTAAACTGTTTACTAAAGCACTAGTCGCGCATTTTGAAAGTAAAAGTTGCGCCTTTTGAAATATAAGCACTGCCTGCTTGGCAAGTAGTTGAGGAGTGTTTGCAGACAAGTTGACAATCTGCAGGGCTCTCCAGGCAACCACAAGGAGGTTTTTGGTGCAGCACCTTCTTTGTGACTGATTTAACGTAGCGACAGGTGTGCCTGAGGCCCAAGATGGCAACAGCCAAAATTGTCACCTGGAGGCTCCAAGATAGAACTTCAGAAACCAGTTGGTGACTTCATGATGTCTATGTTCTTTTTTTATATACAGTTTATAGAAGTAACAGGGATGGTACGTTAAAAGAAATATTGTAAATATTGTATCTCATTAAACCAACCAATTAAAATGCAGTTAAAATATAAATGGATAATGTAATCTTAGTTTTTAATCATTATTTCCATTTTAAAATCACCCACAGCCCATTAATTTTTTTCCCCTCTTCCATCAGTGTAACTATATCCCCTAACAGACTGACAGGGTCCCCGCTCTTCACCCTTTATAGGTGGCCTCTGTGAGCCCATATAGACAGGCGTGAAAGAGGACATTGTCAATGTTCTTGTCTTTTCTCTCAGCTGTGTTATATTCTGCCTGTCCCCGAACCAGTGACACTTAATTTATCTGTCACTTTCCCTTCAAAGTCTCTCCCTCTGTTCCTTTTGTGTTTGTGTGGGTGAGTTATGCCCTGAGGGAAAACTAAGTGCTGAGCAGTTATTCAGCCTCTCAGAGCCTGGATATTAAAGCAGCACCGATTTATGGATCTAATAAGTTTTGTCATTACATCTTGTGCCACAGCAGAGAGGAAAGTGTGTGTGTGTGTGTGTGTGTGTGTGTGTGTGTGTGTGTGTGTGTGTGTGTGTGTGTGTGTGTGTGTGTGTGTGCGCGTATGTTTATAATACCTTGTGGGGACAATTTTCCTGACATAAACTACGTTGTGGGGACCAATTGCTCCTTGTGGGGACTGGAGCCTTGTCCCCACAAGGGGAAACCCTGTTTTTGGGTCAGGGGTCAGAGTTAGGGCTAAGGTATGAATTGAGTTTAGGTTAGGGTTAGGGTTAGGTATGTGATGGTTAGGGTTAGGAAAAGGGTAAAGGTAAGGTTTAGGCTGTAGAAATGAATGGAAGTCAATGGAAATTCCCCACAAAGATAGCAAAACACACTTGTGTGTGTGTGTGTGTGTGTGTGTGTGTGTGTGTGTGTGTGTGTGTGTGTGTGTGTGTGTGTGTGTGTACAGTATATGTGAGCGCTGAATGGGAGTCATTGTGTATTTTTGTTTTCAGAGAGTCGAGGCGATCTGATGTGTCAGTAAGATGGGGAGCAGGGCAGAGGAAAGTGGCGCCGGCTTTGACCTGGTCGAGCAGACATACTTAATAAAGTCCCTAAAAATTAATTTCCTGAAATTCTTTTCATCCCGAAAGATTCCTTCACTCATTACCAGCACAGTGGAGCATTGTGTCAGCTTGACTTTGAGCATTTCTTCTGGTTACTGTGAAACTGTCCTTAATGTGTTGGAGGGAAGGTGTGTGTGACTTTGGATAGTCATAAGCTAATGTGTGTATATTCATCATGGGGAAGATGCCCTTCATTTAACGGACCTCAGTTACACCCGTGCCCTACAAGCTGTTACAGTGATAAACACGCACACACACCAAACACAGTAGCTAATGAGGAAGCTCAGGTCTATTCTTGGCTTTACCTTGAAAAATGCATTGCTTGGAGCCACAGTGATGTCGGGATAGAGACACACAAACTGTAGCCACCGCACACAGGCATGGATTGAGGATGTGGACCAAACTGAAGGAGCAGTTGAGAGCAGAAACACAATCCACTCCCTTAAAATGACCAGAGAGATTAGGAGACTCACTAAGAGTACGCATTTAACAAAGGTAGTATGTTATGTTACTGCAGAGAGCATGCCTGCTCAAAAATCCTCAAAATCTCCACACAAATGTATTGAGACATTCAATTACTTTTGCTTGGTTTCTACTATTAGACCAGTCAATAGGATTAAAAATCCTATTGAATCACCTAACCAGAAAATAACACTTCAGAAAGCACTATATAGGCTGGTGTGTCTGTATTCTCTACACACTGTTGCATTATATCACACTTTGTTTGCAAGATGCTTAACTTTGCGAGCAGTGGCATCAAAGTCAGACAGAATAAAAACCTCATGCAGGCTGAACATACACCACCCGTTTCATGTCATAAATCTGCACTAACTTGAGTGCTGACTTCTTAATGTGTTCTTCTGTGTGTCTGTGTGTGTGTCTGTGTGTCCAGGCTCTGGATGTGGATCGCAGCGTTCTGTACAAGATGAAGAAGTCTGTGAAGGCCATTTACACGTCTGGTCTGGGTGAGTCTAACACCAGGATTTTTATTTCATCACCGATTTTTAGAGAGAAGCTAGAATTGTTGGTGGTTAATCTCTGAATCACCATCTTCTTCTTTCGGTTAGTCTCTTTAGGGGTCGCCTCAGCAGATCACCTGCCTTTTCTCAAACAAATTTGCCAAATTGCATAAATGAAAGAACAATGTTGCATGACTCAAACATTGTGAATCATTTTAACATGCCAGCAGTAAAGCAAAAAGTTAATTTGCAGTAAGAGTGCATACTCATTTCTGACCTTTTCTGTCTCCTATTAAAGGATACTCATCTTTCTTGGAGTCCACTGAACAGAATGCTTCTAATTCTTTATTTTATAAGAAGGAGTGTAACTATTAAGGGTTGGTTAATTGCTGGACTACTAAGCAAGCATTTTTTTCCCATCAACAATCCATTACCCTTGAGCTTCTGTTTCATTAAAAGAAATAAATAAATGCATCCTCTGTTCCTCTGTCTTTGAGATAAAGATAGTAATGGCAGGGTTATTTTTTTTTAGCCCTGTGTGTATCATTACCATGCTCATTGTGGCTGGCTGTGCCAGTGTTGGGTGTTTTCAGTGCCTTTTGTTTGGCCTGCGTGACAGAACCCTGCTGAGAGAGAGAGGGAGGGAGAGAGACCTCTGAACAATGTGCTGAGCGTGTCTTTTTCAGAACAGTATGAGCTCTGTCCAGGCCAGAGGGACAGCTGTCTGATCCAGACCCCCAGAGGAACAGCTGGGGAGGGGCACAAGCTGTGTTTGTGTGTGTGGCTACTGAGGCATGGACGCGCATGTTCTCGCTTCACTGTTAAACATGCGTTTACATATATGCGTACTGCGTGTTTGTGTCCATACATTCAGCACCTGACAGCCTCATCGTGTCTGCATGCAGGCGATCGAGCAAATTTTTATTTATTTTTTTTTCACACTGCTGAGATTATTTGTTTGAATTGTTTTACTTAGATGCTGTATGTGTTTCTGACAGTTTAAATATGTTTAGAGTAGAAACATTGGTTTGTCTGTGGAAATACATCTGGGAATGCTCTTATTTATACTTATTTCAAGGGAAGCTTGCATTAATAGAGGTCACCTTTTTGTTATCAGCAATTATCAAGGAGAAGCAGCCCAGACACCCGTGTGTTTTGAATACAACCAAGATGATTTGGGTTTCATGCCTGTGTCATCATGTGCCTAGCACATCACACTTTTAATAAATGGACACACAAAAATGAAAATGATACAGTGTATTTTCCAAATTT
This sequence comes from Archocentrus centrarchus, assembly GCF_007364275.1. NCBI lineage: Eukaryota > Metazoa > Chordata > Actinopteri > Cichliformes > Cichlidae > Archocentrus > Archocentrus centrarchus. Next base: position 12,699,196 of record NC_044367.1, on the reverse strand, counting down.
TATAGGGTTATTGATGCATGTTTTTATAGTAACAGTACATCAGCTGATTGCTAAATGTGACGGGGTTGTTCAGATTATTACCTGGCAGTTCACTTCAGGTGGCCATAGCTTTTTTTTTTCTTTTTTTTTTTTTTGGGCTTGCATCTTCTGAACTCACACTTCATGTTGTTGTGAGGCAGCTGCAGACCAGTTTTGTTGTGTGCTCTCTGCTGCTCCCAGCAGTAAAGTGTATACAGACACAGTTGGCTGCTAACTGGGGAATATATTTCTGACATTCTGCAGTATGATTAAAGCCGGTGGTAACGATAGCCACATCACGGCACTGCCACATGCTGCCACTGAGGAATTCCATACTGTTGTATATGCATTGCCATGAAAAATACACCGTATTGCCAAAAGTATTCACTCATCCCAATAATCAAATTCAGGTATTCAAATCACTTCCATGGCCACAGGTGTATAAACCAAGCACCTAGGCATGCAGACTGCTTCTACAAACATGGGTCGCTCTCAGGAGCTCAGTGAATTCCAGCATTTTACCGTGATGGGATGTCACCAGTGCAACAAGTCCAGTCATGAAATTTACTAAATATTCCACAGTCTACTCTTAGTGGTATTATAACAAAGTGGAAGCAACTGGGATTGACAGCAACTCAGCCACGAAGTGGTAGGCCACGTCAAATGGCAGAGTGGGGTCAGCAGATGCTGGAGCACTTAGTAAACAGAGCTCAACAACTTTCTGCAGAGTAATTTGCTGCAGACCTCCAAACTTCATGTGGCCTTCAGATTATCTCAAGAACCTCGCGTTATGGAATGGGTTTCCATGGCTGAGCGGCTGCATCCGGGCCTTACACCTCCAAATGCAATGCAGAGCGTCGGTTATAGTGATGTAAAACACGCGGCCACTGGACTCTAGAGCAGTGGAGACATGTTCTTTAGAGTTACAAATCATGCTTCTCCATCTGCAATCTGATGGACTAGTCTGGGTTTGGCAGTTACCAGGAGAACGGTACTTGTCTGACTGCATTGTGCCAAGTGTAAAGTTTGGTGGAGGAAGGATTATTGGTGTGGGGTTGTTTTTCAGGAGTTGGGCTCAGCTCCTTAGTTCCAGTGAAAGGAATTAATGCTTCAGCATACCAAGGCATTTTGGACTATTTCATGCTCCCAACTTTGTGGAACAGTTTGGGGATGGCCTCTTCCTGTTCCAACATGACTGCACACCAGTGCACAAAGCAAAGTCCATAAAGACATGGATGACTTTGACTGGTCTGCACAGAGCCCTGACCTCAACCTGATAGAACACCTTTGGGATGAATAGTGATAGTGACTTACTGTGAGCCAGGCCTTCTCATCCAACAACAGTATCTGACCTCACAAATGCTCTTCTGGAAGAATGGTCGAAAATTCCCACAAACACTCCTAAACCTTGTGGAAAGCCTTCCCAGGAGAGTTGAAGCTGTTTAAAGCTGCAAAGGGTGGGCCAACATCATATTAAACCCTATGGATTAAGAATGGGATGTCATTCAAGTTCACATGCGCGTGAAGGCAGACGAGCAAATACTTCTGTCATTACAGTATAGAAGTAATCTGCTCCCTTAGCTCTCGCACCCCACAACAGAACGCTTGGCATGTTTTCTAGCGGCTGCATATTTTAGAGTCAAACAAATGGCTCGAGTGACTGCAAAGCAGCAGCTCCTTGTTTGTTTGACAGTGTACCAAACTAACCCCTAGACCAGCATAACGCAAATGCATTACATGGCATCATAAATAAAGAAACAATCCCGAGACGGTAGTTTAGGAGCAGTGTTTATGTGGGTGAGAATCATTTCTTTTAGTGTCAACTTTAGGCTTTCTAGTGTTTGCAAAACTTTTCCCTGCACAAATAAGCTATATACACTCAAAAAAGCATCTTACAGGCTCTGTAAAACCATACAGGTGAGATAAATTAGATTCCAGATGGTTAATGACAACATGCAGCTAGTATCTAAAGTCAATCGCTACCATGACGTTGATGAGTTTTTTTTTTAATGTTCTCCAGAGAGGGTGTTCTGGAAAAAGTGAGAGTAATGAGACATATGCCTCAGCACTTAAAAGTATACACCTGCTATGGCTGACTGTCTGTTCCAAAGCTCTGCAAAGATATTTTAGGCTAAGACATGAAGTTTTTTAACAATGAGGAGGAAGAGATGGCGAGGCAGAGGGAATTTTGAAAGCTTGGTGACAGTAATGAAGTAAAATCAACAATTTTCAGGAATTACCATCTCAGGGAAAACCCGAGAGGCTGAGTATGCAAGGTGAGTTTGTAATAGGGATAAATAAAAAGATGGGCTTGAGCGTGAAAGAAGTGAGAAAGAAGGGGTGCTTATAAATGAGCAGGAGAACCTCGTGTTGCTGCAGAGACCTGTCAAGGTGTCAGCTTGTGGGTTTTGATGAATAAACCAGCAGCAACATCTCAAACCTCAGAAGGAGCTGGAGCCGATCGAGCACAGCTGCTTGGACAGGCTTGTCAGAGCTGCTGAACAGATAATAACTGGAGGGGGATGTTGTACCTGTAGCTGGGCAGGGCATTTACTTGCTGAATATAATGCAGAACTCAGATCGTGCTGCAACAGAGAAACACTGAATTTAATCATGTTTCTGGTGGTCCACAGGGTCCACAAACATGGATTTCTCTCCAGGCTGCCAGCTAACAAAGAAAACGAGACTCTCCACAAACTTGTTACAAGATTACCCTGAATTAATGTCTGAGAATAAAGGCCCAAACAGAACCTAAAATGGAAGCTGGGGGAAAAAAGTGTAATGAAAAAAAAGGGTCCGGCTGATTGTGTTAGGGAGCCAACCAAGCACTGCTTGGTTGGCTCCCTAACTTAAGCGTAAGCGTTTGGAGGTGATGTATTTTTAAACTTGAGTCAAAGTCCAGTTTCCACTTTTCGTGTTAAGCTAATTGGCTTCTTACTCTTGCATCATCTTCTCACTTACTATATGATTTCCAGGCATTTGGAAAGAAAAACCCTTTCATTAAGAAAAATGCTCTTTCTCCTTTGATTGTCTCATGCCCTACGATTCCTTGTCTCTGTCTTCTGGGACTAATAGTCACGCTTCCTTCTCTCCGTGCTGTTGGTCATTTTGCTCGGTGTTGTTTTCACTAAGTCCTCAGAGAGATATGGAATTGATCTGAGGTCACCCGCGCATTGTGTTGTTGAGCGTCAGCCGACCCGGACTTACGAAGCTGTGTGTGGCGGAACGAGTGTGGGAGCGACGGAGAGAGGAAGCAGAGACCAGCCTGCTATCTGGTGATTAAACCCTGTGTGTGTGAGAGAGAAATGGAAGAAGCTGCAAAACAAGCCTTTGGGATGTAAGATAATCCTCAGCAGACGCCTGGAAAGCTGTACACGTGTGTGTTTGTAAGTTTAAGAGGAAAGATACAGTGAGGAATGCCTCAGGCGTGAGCAGGCTTCTGTCTTGCAGTAAATGCAACGTTATCATTTCCTGAAGTTGAGCAACAGGAATCCTTTTCTCTCCCTCTGACACACAATATGCTGACATTTAATTTCAAGCTGACTTTAAGGTTTTTTCTGAATTTAAAACTGTTTTTTGTTTCTCATGATGATTTTTAATAGACAGTAAAATCCACTCAAGGTTTTCTTCAAAAAAAAAGACAAAAGCATTCAGTTATGCAGAGGAAAGGCAAAATATTAGATACAAAGACTTGGCCTGGGGAATATCTAAAGTCAAAAATTACTATATAATACATTTAAAGTGGGCCATTTATCCCTTTTTTTTCCTGTCAAATTATCAGGTTTAACTGCTCATTAACACAGTTATCTAATCAGCCAAACCCATGGCAGCAACTCAGTGTGTTTAGGGATGAAGACATGGTCAAGACAACCCGAGGAAGTTCATATTCAGTATCAGAATGGAGAAGAAAGGTGATTTAAGTGACTTTTAATGGTGGATGGTGCCAGATGAGTATTTCAGAAACTGCTGATCTACTGGGAATTTCCCCACACAGCCATCTTGAATCTATACCGTGAAGACTCAAGGGAGTTATGAAGGCAAAAGTGGGTCCGACCTATTACTAGCACCTAATAAAGTGCACAGTGACTATAGTGCCACTATTACAATGATGGATGCACATAATAAAAAAATGACCAAAGCAAGTTCAGACTTCAGACTGCGAGAGAGTCAGGCAGTTTTTTTCTGCTGTTGCAGTAGTTAAATCTTTCTTTGTATGAGGGGCAGCAATCAGAAGAGGAGAGGAGCTTGTTTCAGAAATACCCGGATAAGGTAAATAAGGATTATTGTGAGTCACGCAGAGCTACTGTAGTATAGACCAAGACTAAAAATATGCATCTGAAAATGAGCATGGGGGCCCTCATTGAGGTACCTTTTTTTTTTTGAAAGGTAAGGGTTTAATTAAAACAGCTTGCATACCTGTACAACAGCCTTAATAAAATCTTGCATTAGGTCCAACAGTCCTTCACTAATTGCAGTTCTTTTAATATTTTTTCTACTTTATTATATTGTGAGCTACTCTCCTCAGAGACGTTTGCCTCCCAAGAGAACTCCTTGGTGACTAAATCCTTTTATATGAAGCTCCCGACTGCGACTCTTTACCTGTTACATTCCATTTAAATATATGGGATGTAACAGGCAAGTAAGCAGTGTAGCACCCCTGTAAACTACTAATTAAGACCACCATCCCCTCTCCTCAGAGCCAGAGTTGGCATCTTTTAGAGCTGCAACAATTCAAGGAAAAATCAGCTTATGTAATGCCAAAATCAATTAATCTTTTCAGCTCTAATCATATAAAAGCACAATACCCCATTTCCTGTGGTTGCATTTCTTTGAGAGGCCATGAACACCAGTGTGATTTATTTATTTATTTATTTGTTTACTCAGTATCTACAGGTAAACATGGAATTAGCAGCTCATGTTTGGAGTGTAAACTACAGAAAAATGTCGCCTCTGTCATTTTCTTCTTTTTTTTTTTTTTACTGCCACGTACGTCGCTCAGCATGTCACACGCCCTCTACAACGGGCTGCGTGCGCGTTGTGTTTAGGTCATGTTGCAACAAATACACATGTAATCACTAAGCAGCCCTGGAGGGGTTTGTGCTATTTGTCAGCTTTGAATAGGCGAGCCCGGGGCTCTCATGTGCCACTTCAAACACAACAACAGGCCACCGCCCTGTTGGCTCGAAGCCTGGCTGAGCTAAACAGCTGGAGCTGGTGGTGGTGGTGGTGGTGGGTGTTCGTGCAGTGGTTGGTTTCTGACACATGACAGTGATTGAAGTTTATTACATCTTCGTCTGGCACGTCTCACAGCAGGTCTTTTTGTTTTGTTTTTGTTAATGTACAAAGGGGCTAGCTCTTTAAAAAAACAAAACTATAATTTAATTCTTCAGTATCTTAATATTGAAGAATTGAGCACTTTATCAAAATGTGAGATCTGGCATTTTTAAGATTATTTTTTATTTCTGCAGTTGCCACAAAAAAAAAAAAAAAAAAAAATCTCATCACACCATCACACCATCACACCATGCTCCCCAACCTTCTCATTTTGCCGCTTCCCTTGTGAGTCTCACAGCAGCCTCCTTATCATCGACCTCTCTTATTGCATCAGGTGATATTTTGTGGCTTAAATTAGATTTGTCTCGTGAGCATGCCTGCAGGTAGTGACTCAGAATTTCAGCTCTTCCCTTTTAATAACCTGATGGATATGTCAGCGGCCAAAGCGTGAGCTTATCTATATACCTGGAACATCTGTGTGGTTGTTCTTTTGTCTGTCTTTGTGTGTGTGTGTGTGATTTACCTCTTAAAAGCTGAGTCATGATGTGGTTTCAGGTGTGTTTTAGCATTCATCCTCACATTTCCAAAACCCCCCTCCTTTCTTTTAAGTCTTTTTTTTTTTCTTTCAGTCATTCCTGCTTACACCCCTTCCATCACTGCCACCCCTCCTTTCCATCTCTGTTGCGTTTCTCTGCAAGTTGTTGTCATAGCAACAGTCCCCTGGCACTCCATCCCTCGCTCCGCCGCTGTCCCAGTGGCATTAGTTGTTATCAGCAGCCTAGTGTGGCGTGAAGTGTATTAAGTGGAGTCACCTAGGCCTGACCTTGTGGTACATTAAACCGATTTTAGACACACTCTCAGATTCTGGGGCAGCAAGCAGCATTGGATAGAGGAGGCATTTTTTTTTTTTGTATGCGTGTGTTTGTGTCCTCTAGTGACTAGATTGGCAACTGGATGAGAAGCTTGACACAATGATCTGCCACAGAAGTGCCAGAGTCCTTCCCGGTGGCCTGCTTGCGCCTTAGTAGCCTGACTAACTACTAATTAATTTGTATCATCTTTTAGATTTGTATCAGCTATGAAATATTTATATTCCCAGGGAGATTTTGCAGGTGCACTCATAGCTATAGCATAGCCATTGCAAGTCTGGCTGATTTATTATCAAACCGAAACTATGGGCCGATATTAGCCCTCTGTTGGTATCTGCATTTATAATGATAAATAAATTAAAATAAAATAAAATAAAATAAAGAAGAGACAGGAGAAACATTCTTCAACCATCTTATGAGTGTTGATGTTGCGCTAGAAGGCACTTTGCAACTTATCTGTTGGCAACACGTGCTTGGAGCACCACAAACTCAACAACCAGCTGATCTGAACAGAGCCATGCAGAGTGTAAATGAATAAATAAATAGCTATGGATAAAAAATGTTAGGAAATCTGTTTATGCTTCATGTGTCTGAAAGAAAACCAAATATCGTCCAATATATCGGAATATCGGGTTTATCAAACTATCTGTATCGGTGTTAAAATTCCGATATTGGTCGGGCTCTGTAATTCTTTATAGGCAGTCCCAGATTTTTTTATATCTCGTATTTTTTCATAAACTACTACAATTATAACTTGACTGATACCTGTTATCAATATGTAGGATTAACCTTCAGAATTTGGTGGTTTGTGTGAACATCGTGACCTGGGGTAAATTATTGTTTTGGTCCGCCCTCGCTGACCACCTTCCCTAATGACATGTGAGGGAAACCATGTAATGGAAGGATAATGGATTGTTTTACACTGAAAGACTATCACCATGCATTATTAATGCTTATTGATTGATTTTTAACTTATAAGGATCATAGATATTCTCAGTGCCTGTTAAAGCCAGTCTGTTTTGTGTGTGTGTGTGTGTGTGTTTTCCAGCCCACGTAGAAAATGAGGAGCAGTACACTCAGGCCCTGGAGAAGTTTGGAGAAAACTGTGTGTACAGAGACGATCCTGATCTGGGCTCAGCCTTTCTCAAGTTCTCAGTCTTCACCAAGGAGCTCACGGCACTCTTCAAAAACCTTGTGAGTTTACACTGTGCGCGTGTGTATGCGTGGGTTGGATGGGTAAAATCCTGTGGGAGAAAGAAAGATTTTCATGCTGTCCTTAATTGTGCCTATCCCCCTGAGTCACTGTGTGTGTTCTCTAACACACACTGAGCACATACCAAGTCTAGCTGGAACTTAAAGCCCTGAGGACGTAGCTCTAGTTTTTCCATCAAGACAGCCAGAGAGCCAGTGCAACACCAAATATCTGCTGGATCTAATTCAGCCTGATCTGTTAAGCCCAGGTCTTGTATGGAAGCCAAAGCTTTATTAAAAAATTTGACTCCATCTTGTGAGGTCTGTCGCTCCCCTTGGACACTGTAACAACTCACACTGAGAACGGGAGCTTTAGATTTTGTATTGGTGTTATTGCAACATCTTATATTAAAGAAATACGAGCTTCTGCCTGACCTGGATGTGAAGATGTAATCTCTAAAAGCTTAAGAAAGCCCTGGCTTCCTAGATTGCATGCGGAGCATTACAGGCAGAGGCTGACCTTTTATAGCAGCTTGGGAACAGGGGAGTTAAAGGCAGAATTTGTGTCTCTTTAACAAGTTTGAAATTTGATTAATAAATGAAAATGGAACTTTTAGATCTAAGAGACTTAGCTGCATGTAATTACCTCACTACAAAAATAACTATACAGTGGAGGAAATAATTATTTGATCCCCTGCTGATTTTGTAAGATTGCTCACTTACAAAGAAATGAAGTATTTTATTTTTATGGTAGTTTCATTTTAATGGAGACAGAATATCAACCAAAAATCCAGAAAAACACATTACATAAAAGTTATAAATTGATTTGCTTGTCATTGTGTGAAATATGTATTTGATCCCCTACAACAGCCAGAATTCTGGCTCCCACAGATTGACTCTGTGCCCACGAGGCACACAGATTACAATCAATCAAACAAGCAATCAGTTACAGATACTCCTGATCTCAAATCGTACCATTGGGTACGTGGGCCATCTGTTGACTCATCACTGAAGATGAGTCATGGATGGGTCTTCCAGCATGACAATGACCCAGAATATACCGCCAAGGCAGCAAAGGAGTGGCTAAAGAAGAAGCACATTGAGGTCATGGAGAGGCCTAGCCAGTCTCCAGACTTCAGTCCTACAGAAAATCTGTGGAGGGAGTTGAATCTTTGAGTTGCCAAGGAGCAGCCAAGAAACCTAAAGGATTTAGAAAGTTTCTATAAATTGGAGTGGGCCAAAATCCTCCTGAGATGTGTGCAAGCCTGGTGACCAACTATAAGAAACATCTTGCCGCTTTGCTTGCCAACAAGGGTTTCTCCACCAATGCTAAGTCATGTTTTGCTTGGGGATCAAATATTTATTTCTCTCAATGTCATGACAGTCAATTTATAACTTTTATGAAATGTGTTTTTTCTGGATTTCTGGTTGATATTCTGTCTCTCTCCATTAAAATGAATTAGAGACTCAGAAATTAGAGACTGTTCATTTCTTTAGAAGTGAGCAAACTTACAAATTCAGCAGGCGATCAAATAATTATTTCCCCCACTGTACCACAGAGTTTCAAGGTGGAGAATTATTTAAAAAATAATTACCTGATCCAGCTTTCTTAGCTTATTATAAACTGATTTCCAACAAGGCTTTCATTGTAAAACACGCCCAGTTGTGAATACATACTGTGACAGTAGATGTTTCCATTTATTCATTTTTAGTGTTGTCCACTTTCAAAGAGTCCAGTCACTCATTGAGTCTTGCAGCAGACTGACACAGTTGCTAGGCTTGTGTTCCTCTCTGGCTGTCTGACACTAACACTCAAAAGCTGTTTCCAGTGACTGAATTCGCTTTATGTCCACTGCAAGGACACAGCACACAGGACATTGCTGAAAGGATTACATCTCAGTTGCAGTTGACGCCCCTGACTTTCAGTCTCCTGCAGCTTTAAATCCTCTGATGTAACCTTTCAACTCTTATTTGTGTCTTTCTTCACCTTCCTCCAGTTCCAAAACATGAACAACATCATCACCTTTCCTCTGGACAGCCTGCTGAAAGGAGACCTGAAGGGTGTCAAAGGGGTAAGGCAACTAACCAGCAAGTTCTTGTGTTACTCTACGTACCCTATGTTTTATACAGGAGGAAACTTCAAATCAAACAAAGAAAAGAAAACTGGCAAGTCATTAAAATTAATAATCAACCCTTGTTCTTGGATGATGCCCTGAAGTACCTCTTACTCTGTTAAGGAATGAGGAAAAAATATACACGACGGTGTATTGACCCTAAGGGTAGTTTTTGCTGGTTAATCCTAAAGACAAATTTCAATGTAAATGTCAACCGATTAACATACCCGTCTTGCGGTTGTTTAATCCTTCTAAGAAACCAGATGTAAGAGTAAAAACGCCTCACTAGAAGTGCAGAGAGACCTCGCTGCTTGTCCAAAGTGGTTTGAAGCTTTTGGACAATTATTACCCTCCTGCATGTGCTGCAGTCTAGCTATCAATGTTAATAACATGCTGCTTTGATCTCAGACCACATACCTGCTCCCAAAAAAGTAAAAGTGGAGCTGGAACGAGAGAGGTGGTGGATGAAACAGTTGCTGAAATCTACCTGTCTGCTGCAGAGTTGCAGAATAAAAATCAAGAGCGTTTGCCTCTGACTGAATGATGCTTATGATGATAATGCTTGTGTTTAGTTATGCAAAACTATTAGGATGGCGTCTTAGCAGAGACTCTGATTATTTAAAGGGTTATATGTCCTTATTCACTGTTGCAGTGGTGGATGCTCATATTAAAAATGGCCTCACCATGAGGTGAGGCATGTGTGCAAATAATCCGTATGAGCTAAATGCTCAGGCTTGGTTTCAGACAGCTTTTTCCTGCTCTCGACTTCATTTAACATCAGTGAGAGCAAATATCCTTAATAAGGTCCTCTCAGGAACGTAGTAGCTCTGGTTGTGAGCACAGCTGTCTTACGTGCATCCTGTTCATACTCTGTTTGCAAGGAGAAGCCAATCAGAAGATATTTGGTTTCAAAGGAGAGGAGCGTTAGCTAATTTCTAGGGCTGCAGTGATTCATCGAGTAACTAGAATAATTCCAAGCAAATTTTTTTTTGCTTCAATGCTTCGTTTAAAATAGAAAATAAACTAGACCTGTAATAGAAATGTATTTGGGAGAATGCATGTGTAGGCCCCAGTTTTTCAGCAAAAGGTCTGATAACACAACAGCAGCAGTGAAGATGCTGACGTCAGCTTAACGAGGAGCCAAAGTCTGACCACACACACACACACACACACACACACACACACACACACACACACACACACACACACACACACACACACACGGCGAAGAGCAAAGAGTTACCGAGATGGTGAGCTGAAGTGGAGAGAGAGAAAATGGTTTTCTAGTGTCCAAAACAGCAGCACTTTTTGGGATGGATACTGAATTATTAACATTAATTATTATTATTAACATTAATTACCCTGGGTGCCTCCTGGGTGAGGTGTTCTGGGCATGTCCTACCGAGAGGAGGTCCCAGGGCAGACCCAGGACAGGCTGGAGAGATTAGATCTATTGGCTGGTCTGGGAATGCCTCAGTGTTCCCCCGGATAAGCTGGGAAGAGGGAGGTCTGGGTTTCTCTGTTAGGCTGCTGCCCTTTCAACCCAGCCCCAAAAAAGTGGGGATGGATGAATTAATTATTAACATTATTTTTTTTAACATGTAAACATCAGAATGTGTACATTTCTGCAGCAGGAAATGTTGCATCAAAGCAGAGGGCATCTGCCAACATTGATATGTTCACTTTTTTTAACGCTCTTTTAAAGGCTTACAGACACATGTGTATGTGTCCCATTTAAATGTATTAATGTATGAGAATGTGTTACTAGAGGCCTGCATTTACTCTGCATATGTTTGCAGGGAACATAAAGGATTATCGGGGTCTCATGGATGATTTTGCCATCTTGAATCTCCATTTGCTTGGCTAGGTCATTCTATCACAATTTTTTCTTGTTTAGTTTGGAGAAGCAAAACCATTTTTGGCCCTTTTGATTTGTTTTGCAGTGCTTTCAGGTGGATGTGACTAGGATGAGTAATGAGGAAAAAAATACCAACATTTTAACATATGTAGCATACATATAGTTCTAAGTTCTAAGTGCCAACATGGTACCATGTCAGTAGATTTTTTTGCCACTTTCCTTTTAGAACAATAAATATGTTCTTCTGCAAAGTCATATTCTTTAAACAAATGTGAAAAACAAAACAAAAAAGCAGGCACGCCGCAGTAATTAAACAAAGGTAGTTGGTTTTTGTTTGGTTTTTGTTTCGATTCCCACAAGTTTTTTGTCCTACAGACACAGTTTGGTCTTCAATAAAAGTGTATTGAGGTTTAATAGACAGCCCTATGCCTCGTATATTAATACAGTCTGCTAGACAGTCATGTGTCTACCAACCAGACTAAACCCAGACAGACACTCATCAACAGTCTCTGCCAATCTGTAATGCAATCAGACTGTTCACAGTGCTCTGCGACCTTTCACTCTCTAGGCACGTGATTAGATTTGGTTTCCACTAAGGTATGATGCAGTTAAGTCCGCTAATGAGGGTGGTTGCCATGGAGAGGCCAGTTGTGCCCCATGACCTCTGGCCACTTGGTGCCGTCTCGACCTCTGAACTGCTGTGTCCTTTTTGTTGTGCTTCTGTGCCTTCCTCAAGTGCACCGCTGACTTTCTGTTCTGTGATTTCCTTCCTTTGTCTTCTCGTCTCTGTTTTAATTCTGCTGCTATCATCCCCCCCCCCCCCCAAAAAAAAAAACAAACTCTGACAACCAGTCTATCTGTAATGCTTACCCACTTATTGCTCATTAGCCCTCAGATGATTCCCATTACCCCTGTGGCACAGGAATAATGAGCTGCTGGTTATTTTATACCTCAGGACACACTCACATTTACACACACTTATATAAACTCACTAAACCTAAACGTTAAGCTTCTACGAAAGCAGGGAAAGAGTCACAGAGAAACATAGTAATGGGTTAGTTTTTCCTCTTGGTTCTTCGCTCCAGCTCCATCACACTTGTTGCTCACCTTCACACCTCAGAGGCTTTCCCTCATCTCTCCCCCGTTGCCTGTCATTATTCTGTTCCACCACTACCAGGGGAAGTACCCGTTAGGAGAGGGGGAAGCAGGAAGAAGTCCAGACATGCATGACAGGCTGTTTAGACTCCAGGGAGAGGAAGGAGTGAAGTATAATATATTATTGGGCTGGTATGATTGTCATAAAAAAAGTAACGTATTTAAAGGATCAAAGGAGCTTATGAAGAGAAATTAATTAAAGCAACATTCCCACTTTGGAACTCTTTACTTGGCATTTGAAAGTAACGTGCATCTCTTGATCAGATAATTTCTCAAAAATGTATACCCAAAACAAGGGCAACTAACAATAAGTTCTCCACAAATGAAAAGCATGTGTGAGTTCACCCTGAAATGTACTCCCCTGTTGTCATTCAGTGCAGATAAAAAGTGTAATTTGGTATCTTAAAATTCTCCATATTTAATGCGTCAGTGTGGCAGCTACAGTAGTCACCATTCTTTACATTTGATTTACTTCATGACCTAATGGCTTTCTGATGACCGGTGTTCACTCAGACCTTGTTAATATTCTGCCAGCGCTGTCTTCAGCGGTGAGTGCGAGGGACTCGCCCTGCAAGAGGCAGCAGCTAATGGCTCTGTGATTAGAGGACTACCACCTAGCAACCTGTCACTGCTGTTACTTGATAATAACGCCCCTGCCATCTCATTACAAAGTGGAATCAGGACTCCATGTGTAAAAGTAAGTCCATTTTAAGGTGGTGCGATGTGAAAAATAGTATAAATTTAGTGCTGTGCAAAAGTCTTGAGTCACCCTTCATTTTTTTTTTTTCTTCTATGTTTTACTAGAGAAATGTGAAATAGGTGCTGCGGTTTAGTGAAACCTGCAACTATAAATGAAATACAGTATATAAGGTAAAAGCAGAGTTTGTACAATTCTAACGAGCTTGAAAGTCAATATTTGGTATGACTGCCACTGATTTTTCTGTGCAGTTTGTGTGAACTTTGGCATACCCCAGCCTTTTCTCCCTGATTCCCTTCCTTAAGAACGACTAATGGACAGCCCTTCCACTGAAACCATTTCTGCAAAACTATTGCTCAAGAACACTTTAAAAAATGAAGATAAAATATGGCTCCTTGGAGGCAAAATATAAAGAAATGAGAGTTTTGCACAGTACTGTATATCCGCTACTAAAATAGTCTCTGCTTGTAGTACCAGCAAGAATGCCACAGTAAGGGTCACTGGAAAGCCCAGTAGTGTTTTTGGTGAAGATAAACACGCTCCCACTCAGGGGACATTAGAAAGTGCTGATTTCACCAGACCGTTCTGCTAACACTGGACTTTGAGAGTGGGCGCCGGCATGACATCACTGCAGTCGACCCGCTCACCCCCTGCTTATTGAGGAGTTACTAACGCACTATGAGTCATATCAACTCATCACTATTCAGCCACAGTGTCTGAACAGTGAGTGCAGACTCTAGTATGTGTGTGCATTTTGGGGTGGGGGTGGGGGGTGGGGGTAGTAGACTAATACATTTAGATTGAGGGATGTGAGCCCAGCTGTGCCCCTTCTCATTGTGATTCAGTGGGTCGTGAACACCCGAAACCACTCACGCGTGTTAGCTGTTTGAGATTTTAGATAAGAGCTGATCCGTGTTTACTGATCTCATTCGTTTGCATACTAAATACTCTGCTGTGAACTGAAAGATCAGCAGAATTAGTGCTTTAAAAAATTACTGTGCCAGTCATTTAAAAACAGCAGAAGTAGTATGTTAGACCTCGGCTTTAGTAAGCCTTTGGTAGCACCGCATCTAACAAAGGCTTACTCTAGTGGCTTGGCATCGATTCCGCTCCAAGCCCTTGTTTTTGCAAGTCATCACTTTCCTGCCTCTCTTAAACTTTCACTATAAATAATAAAAACAGCCAAAAAATTGAAAGGAAAAACAAGTAGGTAGGCGGGTATGTAGGCTGTTATTTGTCCGGATTTTGAAGAATTTGTTATTTGTTACCAGCTTCCACGTCATTACTACAGTTTCACCTTATTGCAGCCTGTTTTCAGTTTCACTGCTCTTCCCTGTATATATGTAAGAACCCTCTGGGTAATATCCAGGGATACACAGCTCACTGTCTCTCTCTACTTCTTTCTGCTTTCCTCTCAATTTCTTCAGCCAGTCTGTTAAATGATGACAGTAACATTTAATTTATATCAGTTCCTGATAGCAACACCAGGCCTCCAAAGCCAAGCTTAAAGCCAGATTCATGGTTTAGCTTTTGTGGCCATCTTTGACTGTGAAGAGAGAAGCATTATTTGATGTGAACCACTGCAGAGTTCTTTGTCTTTAATGCCCTCTGTCTTCTTTGCAGCTGGTGATAAACTAACACACCAACAAGATGACGGACATCATCCACATTACCGGTTCTTTCATGTTTTTGACATTGTTCCCAAGAGTCAGTAGTTGATTCTGCAAAGGTGTACGTAGCACTTGCGCTACGTAACTTTCCCCGGGCTGCACATTTAATATTTCTGCAGGAAAAAGTGTGAGGAGTGTGTACCTGAAACTGCTAAACCTTGACATGCATGCTCCTTGTATGGTCCTAGGTGGTAAGAGGTGATAAGTTTTGGGGAAAAGAGGTACATCTTTAGATTTAGCCTGACAGGATACAGAGTGCTAAGAGCCTGCTGATCTCTGAGGGAGTGTTTTGCCCTGTGCCTCGTCCTATTCTGCTCTGCCCTTCCCTGCCCAGCGATGCCTCTGTCTGGTATTTTTAGCCATTGTTACCATTTTTCTGCTCTCTCCGGCTCTGACATTTCCTTCCTCTCACCCTCGCTTTTCTCTTTTGCTCTCTTGACCTGCAGTTCTTTCTTTTAGCGGCTTCCTCCTTTGCGTTGACAATTTTCCCCACAGTCCTGCTTTTTTTACTTTGGGTTTCAGCTTTTCTTTTCTTTCTTTTTTTTTATAGCCTTTTATACTCTGGTGGTTTCTACCCTTGAGCTGGTTGACTGAATGGTTGACTGGCCCTTGACTTGGCCCGGTGAACCACGCTGTGATCCTGTGAGCTGACAGGTTGAGCCTGCCACTCCTCTGCTGTTGAAGTGGAGGTCAACAGTGGGATCAGTCCACTCTGGAGGTCTGACGGTGGCCTGCCTAATAGAAGAATGTGTGCTTTTTACATATATAGACAGAAATTCAATGTAAGGTGGAGAAAAGTGCTACGTGAATGGTTTGGCTTTCTCTGGAGCGATTCAGCAGGTGCCCAGTGTAATTAGTTTTTTTTTTTTGAAATTACAAGAATTATAAGCAGTTGCTTTAAATGCAGCATAATTCTCTATTTTTTAAAAATTATTATTGCCTTCTGTAGAGCAGATTTTCCTGGCATCCTGCCCCTCCTCACAGGCATCAGTTAATTTTGGTGAATTGGTTGTTTTAGGGAATAAAATGGACAGTTGTATCCAGTAATGTCTGCTTCGTGTGTCCTAATCACTGTTTAATCAGCACTGCAGCAGCAAGGAGGTGGTTTAATCAAGAGTTTTGCTCAAGCAGCACATGTTACACCTCGTGAAGCGTTGCATAAATACTAGAGATGGGTAAAAGCTGCTAGTCAGCCTCTTTGTGACAGTGAAAAAAATCCTACCTGGTAGCACTTCTGACTAAGCTGACTAAGTCTCTGAGGCTGGCCAAGAAGTAGACGACTTCCCATAAAAGTGCAGGAACTTGGGCTTATTAAATATAAACAGCTGTCATGAGTTTATTAATTAGCTTCTGAGGCCTTTAATTATTTTTGGACAAACACAAACGGTTTCCTCTTGTTTTCAGTCTTTCTCGTAACTTATTGGCTGCTTCTTCGTATTTACTGTGAAAATGGCACGCGAGTATATTTCCCGGTGATTCACAGCTTTCTGGACTAAATTTATGTCAGGATCCCAAAAGTGACACCTCGTTACGATGATGAAATCATAGCAAAGCAGCAAAATTTGACTTTATTTTATTATTTTTTTTTGATGAGTTTTTGTGATAAATGACCCAAACAATTAACCAACTATAAATGCTGTATTTAGATCAAACCACACCACTGATGGAGCAGCTGCAGGTTGTGCAGGGAGTTTTTTTTTTTTTTTTTTTTTGCATTAGATTCCTGAACACTGTCTCCAGTTTATACTTTTTTGTGTTTCTGTTTTCCACAGGATCTGAAAAAGCCTTTTGACAAAGCCTGGAAGGACTACGAAACAAAAGTGTAAGAAACTAAACAGATTTGTGTTTTTCTTAAGTGTAACAAGATATTTGATATTTGCATATCATATATTGTTAATCCAGGACTTGTGGTTGTGCAGTTATCAGTAGTTTAACACTTTAGATTAGTTTTGTTTACTGGTTTTGGACAGTATGTTAAATTGAAATGTTTAGCAAGTGTCTTGTCTCTCTCTGACTTGTCTTTGTGTTTCCCTTCTAACCCCCCCCCTATGATTAACATGTCAATGCATTCCTTATAATGTGAATAACCCACTGCTGTCACCTTTCCACACTGCTTTGCGATTGTGCATGCAAAGAACTCAGGAGTTTTTATAGCGCTTTCATATATTTTACAAGCAGCAAAGGACATTCTTTACTGAAAGGGTAATACATCTTCTCGCCCCACCGTTTTGATCAAGCAGTGCAGACAATGAGGGTTCATCTAGATGCCATGTGACTGCTTGACCGTATCAACTTGTTCTTATTGTTTGACTCTATTGATGGCTAATGGAGGCCATCAATAGATTTTTCTGCCTGATAGGAAAATCACCAGATATATCTTTTATCAGTGATCCTCTGATCTGTCTGCTGTGTCTTTTTCATAGTCACAGACAAAGAGAGATTACAGCATTTGGTCAACATGGCATTGATTTCTGGTTCCCTGATTTGCTTTGCAAACTCTTTGCACCCAACGCCTGAGTTTGAATTCCTCATTGAGGATCATCTCACATTGAATGCTGTTTATTCAGGAAGCGTTTTATCTTTGTTTTCATGAGTGAAGTGTTTAAAGTTTAAATGCAGAATCTATGTAGAAAACATCAAAGTCTTTTGTCTTGTGGGTGCCTTACTTCCTGAACCAACAGTACTGAAAGTGAATGGACTCTCGGCTCCATCGTCATTTGAACAAGTGTCAGTTTGGCTTTCGGCCAAACAGCCTGGCTAACATGTGTCTGTATTAGTTGCAGCCCTGAAGATGCTGTTACGCTGTCAGGGCTGGAGATTCATGTGCTGACAAAGGCCAGCAGTGTAATCAAGTTTGGCACCTTCAGTGAGCCCAAACAGCAAGTTTAGGACTAAAACAAAAAGCTTTTGGAAATAATGTCTGTGATTTTTAGGCTGTTTGTGTCTGTCTGTCTAAGGTTGCTCACATTTTTAATTTTTGACTTTCTGCCTGCCTATATAAATATACACTCACCAGCCACTTTTTTAGGTACAGCTGATCAACTGCTCTTTAATTAACACAATTATATAATCAGGCAATCACACGACAGCAACTCGGTACATTTAGGCACGTAGACATGGTCAAGACGACCTGCTGAAGTTCAAACCGAGCATCAGAATGGAAAAGAAAGGTGATTTAAGTGACTTTGAACATGAAATGGTGGTTGATGGCAGATGGGGCTGCTCTGAGTATTTCAGCAACTGCTGATCTACTCGGATGTTCCCACACAACCATTTCTAGGGTTTACAGAGAGAGAGAAAATATCTCATGAGCAGCAGCTCTCTGGGTGAAAATGCCTGGTTGATGCCAGAGGTCAGAGGAGCTGGTAGGAAGGCAACAGTAACTCAAATAACAACTCGTTACAACCAGGGTCTGCAGCAGAGCTTCGCTGAATACGCAACGCATTGAACTTCGAAGCAGCAGCGTTACAGCAGCAGAAGACCACACTGGGTGCCACACCTGTCCACTAAAAGCAGGAAACTGAGGCTGCAGTTCGTGGTTATTAGGCACACCTTAGCAGTGATAAAGTATCCAGCGAGTGTAAAAAATACTGCTGCATTTTGTGTACCTGCAGTGAAACCCAGACAAGTGTGAATATCCAACTAAGTACAAACAGCTCATAATGTGACTGTTAAGACAGAATATTAGTGTAGTAGTTTTTTGCTAGTTTTGGAAAATATGTGAGAATATTTATACCACTGTTATGTCTGTGTGTTAAATATGAAACCACAGCCAGGAGAAGGTGAGTCTGACATAGAAAATACAGACAAATGGGAGCAAGCATCAATTTTGTCTCTATCAAAAGTGATAAAGTTTTCTCATCATACTCCGCAAGTATGTGAATAAAAGTGCATTTTCCAAAATGTGGACTCTCCATTAGCATTAGCTATTAAGCTTTACCTTCCTTTTACAGTCCCCAAATGACCAAGTATTTACCTGTTAAATATATGCTAAGTTATAGTACACTTTTATGATAACAAATAGATAAATACAGGCAAATCTTACTTTTAAACAAGTCCACAGTTGCACCTTTTACACAGGGGTGCAGCCATGAGCGATACCTATAAAAGAGAAAGTTTCTGTTCACCGTATGATTAGATTTTGGCTTCCCAGCATTCTACACTGTAACTTGTATTAATGTGTTATTGTGGAAGTGTCTCTATGCATTTATATCTGAGTTATTACCAACATAAACCAGCAACAAATACACAATATTTAGAAGAATTTATTTTTTTTAGAACCTCTGTTATATTTTCTAATTTGTTTGGTAATTACCCAACAATAAATAGTAACCATATACTGTCCAAGTAAATACTTAATTGGGTAATTAGGGGACTTAGGGGAAAGGAAAGCTTTCCAACATTTTAAAGTTACCTTTTTCTTTGGCTCAGATTCCTAATATTATGTTTTTAAATGTTTTTTTGTATTTTATTAAGGTAAATAACACAGTTAAACCTCAAGTACATGAGCCAGGCTGAACTCTTGAACAGCTTTGTGTCAGTCGCACTCCTTCCATCTCTGAGAGGAAACAAGCTGCACACCTTTTGTAGAGAATATGCTGTAAGAAAATACAGCATATCCAAAAGAATGACCTCTTGCATGAACGGTTGCCCACTTCCTTTGTTGTTTTGTGTTTTGTCCCGATTGCTTGTGGGAGATGAAGAATTTATGTGAAAAATTGGCTTTGAGTGCTGACTGTCAGGCAGCATGTATAAATAATCTAAATCTTTAATCACTCACCTGATTGGCTTATGGTCTCTTAGGTCCTACCCCTGACCTTTTAATGTACTAAACCCATGGCTAACCTTAATCATCTCTAACATAATAATGCTTAGACATGAACAAAAATGTGCACTAAATAATCCTGCTTAGAAATGGATTTCTCTTGTGAGGTTTTGAGCTTAAAAAAAGGAAAATGTCTGAGTGGATGCGGATCGCTGAGTTTTGAACCACCCTCCCTGGTTGACATCTGCTTTCTAATTCCTTCTGCTTTATGTACTGATCTCAATTGCTGTCATCAGCGAGAAACTACAAGTGTTTGATTTTTCCCAAAGAGCTCTATGCTAATTATGGAAACCTTCCAAAAAGCACTGATGAGCTTAGTGTAGTTTGACTCTTGGCACTTCTGTCCAAGCAGCTTGGATAATTATTTTTCTCCCATCTCGGTGAAATCAGTGCAGTGATCCATACCTTTCTGCTGTGCTGACAGAGTACCCATCTAGTGTGTTTTCATCAGCTCATCTAGTGATAGAAAAGGTGAACGCTGCTTGGCTTCATCAGACGCCAGCTCGACATCACTTTATTCAGGAATGAGTGAAGTTATCTTTGCAAGAATTAGTTTCTAATTCACTGCGATCCCCTCACACAGGTGGTGGATGAGTTCTTTTCTAAAGGGGTCTCCACACAGGAAGCAATTCAGAGACCAGAGGCCATAGAAAGGCAAAGGGATTCAATGAGGATGGGTGAAATAACGGCTGGCGATGCAAAGGGGGCAGTTTTTCCTCAATTTCAAGGCAAACGATTAAAGCCATTACCAATAAGAGCAATTAACATATGATAAGGTAGTAACTACATTAGTGTTACCTAAGCATCTGGAACACGAGCAACCAAACATATAGAAAGCATTTTGTTGCTGACGATTGGTCACCAGTGGACATTCCAGGCTCCAGTTGCCTAGGTGACACTATTAATGGTAGTCAATTCAATCACCCACCTTGAAGTTGAGAAAAGTTAAAATCGGGACTGATTCACTTCACATCACCGGCAGGTTTTGCAGCCATGGTTGCTTGACGTCACCATTTGTCATTGACCTGTCGTGGTCTCTGGTGGCTGTATTGCTGCGACCAGCTTCAGGTGTGGGTTCCTCTTGAGCTTCAAAGCGATGCCCAACGAGTAAATCACTTAACAGTGTTGATAATTGTATCCATACAAAGTTCAATAAAGAGAAAGTCTGGATCAAATTAATATATTCTGGATGACCGCCGCTTGCCTTTAAAGCGAGGTTCTCAGGCTCCAAATTCTTTTGGGTGTTTGGCAGGCGGGTCCTGAAGAGAAATTTGGGCTGTCGGGGTTACATGATAACATTACTCAATCAGCTGCACAACTTTTGTACTTTTTGTCACTCAAGATGGTTCTCTATGACTCTGGCTGCTTGTAGTTGGATGCTGCACAATAAACCAATAAGGTAAACAAACCCGATGGATAAGAATCTAAACACAAAGTGCCTTGATATGACACTTAAACTCCTTATACCCAACAAAAAATCATGGCCATTTCTTACACTATAGTAGTTCAACCATGATCTGCCTGACAGCTGTAGGGCTGATTTTTCACAATGCGACGCCTTGTGTATGCTTGCGGTGCTGTTATGGAACTGTGGATTACTCTTTGACATCCCCTCCCGTGCTGTCACTCTCTTGCCAGCACCAAGATAGAAAAGGAAAAGAAGGAGCACGCGAGACAGCATGGGATGATTAGGACGGAAATCAGCGGGGCAGAAATTGCTGAAGAGATGGAGAAGGAGAGAAGATTCTTCCAGCTGCAGATGTGTGAGGTTAGTTGGACTAATTATCATTTGATTACCAGTGTTTAAAAAAAAAAAACTAAATAAAAGATGGGGAAAAAAAAAAATGCTACACGAAACATTAAAAATGCATGAAGGGTTGCTCTCAGGAAATTTTTGATGCACTAAATATCAGGTAGCGGTGGTTTGAAAAACATTTACATGCAAGGTAAAGGTTGAATGCTGCACAGCCTGTTAAAATCAAATAAAAAGTCACATTAAGTATAAGTGTGTTTGTGTGCTTGAAGCCTTTCTGATGTCTCACTGTAATGACGCCTCACTTGAAAAATGAAGATTTCTTTCCTTTGAAGTGCCTGGATATGAGATAAAAGGGATGTATATGTTTGAGATGGTACGTGAGTATTTGAAGTCGCAGGCTTCAGAGTGGCCTTTCCGTCTGTGTGAACCTGGACTGACCCCTCTTCCTGGATCTGGATTCAATCTGTTTACAGTATCTCCTCAAAGTCAATGAGATCAAGATCAAGAAGGGGGTGGACCTGCTGCAGAACCTCATCAAGTACTTCCACGCGCAGTGCAAGTAAGACACACATATATAAGTTTAAACTGAGTAAATTTGAAAAGCATATTTTTACTCTCCAATAGGAAAAATTTAGTCAGGTGTATGCATACACAATGCTACTTTTGATGTATTGTACAGTATTTTGGAGAGTTAATGCTTTATTATCTTATATGGGACTTATCTTACTGTCATGCAGTTTACACACATATGCTCTAAATGCAAATCTGTTTTGTGGCAGATCTGTGAATCTAATTTCTTGATGGTGTGTTCAGGGGACAAATTTGTGTGCTTCCTCTTTCAGTTTCTTTCAGGATGGGCTAAAAGCTGTGGACAACCTCAAACCTTCTATAGAGAAACTGGCCACAGATCTGCACACGGTCAGAACAACAGCAACCTTTTTTTTTCTTCTTCTTCTTCTTTTTTTCACTGTCAGACTTTCCTTTATGACTTAGACATGATTTGTATTTGTACAGATAAAGCAGGTTCAGGATGAGGAGAGGAAGCAGCTGGCTCAGTTACGAGATGTCCTCAAGTCGGCTTTACAGGTGGAGCAGAAGGAGGTAATACCCACACAGAAACAGACTAGCGCGCATACACATGTCGATCAAATATCATATTTTTAGTCTTTTTTTTTTTTTTCTTTTTTTTTCCATTTAGATTAGATACTGTATCATATACTAGGCCTAAGCTCAAACCTGCTTATTATACTTCAGCTTCTTTCAGTGATGACATTGACTTGGGACTCATGCACACACTAATGCATATATGAATCCATTACTAATGGATCCCTCAGGGTTGGGAATTATGGTTTCATAATTCAACTATTTAAAGAAGCAGATCTTTTTTTTTCTTAAATCTGTCTTGTTTCTTGCATGTGCTTCTATTTTCCATTTACTTCTCTACCCAAATGGACTGAGGTAGTTTTTGTAATAGAGCACTCACCAGCTCTGTGCTCACTGAACTGTTAAATATGCTGCAAAGTGCAGCAGCTTCAGCTCTAATCTGAAGATTGTTTTCTTCTCTCCTGTGCTGCCTCCATCTTTTGTGAAACAAGTCCAGAAGAGTAAGTGGATTTGTGAGGAAAAAAAAAATTGTTTTCTGTGGCTGTTTCCATGTCGTGTTCACTGTGGTGTTGTTTCCAGTGCTCAGTGTTTTTGATGTAGTTGTGCCGTTGAGTCCACATTGTCGTTCAGTGAGAAAAGTTCGAGGTGGGGCTGCTGATAAGGACACACACATCAAGCCCCCTCCAGCCCTCAGAAGTCGTCCTCTCTGTTTCCTGCAGTGTTTCCAGAAAAGAAGCGATCGCTCATTCAAAAAAAATCTGAGTCCTTTTTCACGGGAGCCGATCTATTTAAATTAAGTCTATTCAGGCTGCATGTGTTAAAACAGCAAGAATTGCTAATGAGATTAAAATGCTAATGACACAATTTGCCCAGCTGCTGTTGCAGACTCGGGCTTCAAAGGTGCACAAGCTCTTATTTTCTCCCTTTATTTGCACAGAATCACTCAGGCTAAGGGGAGCAATCTTAATATAATTGATATTTGCTTTAAAAGCCTCAGAGGAGCAGGAGACCCAGAAGCACAGTGCAAACCGGAGAGATTTTGTGCTTCTGCAGCTCCCCCTTGACTGCATGCTGTTTTGCAAATTCAGTGTGCAGCTCCAGCCTTTTATGCTTCATTTGCTAAAATAACAGCTCTGGTTTGTCGTCTTTGTGTTTTTCCCAGGATTCACAGGTGCGTCAGAGCACCACCTACAGTCTGCACCAGCCACAGGGCAACAAGGAGCATGGAACAGAGCGCAGCGGGTACCTTTACAAGAAAAGTGATGGGTACGTTTATAAAAGGGCATTCGAAGATCAGATGAAGCACTGTTGCTGTGCATGGCTTGTGTAGATAACGAACCATTTCTTCAGAGAAGAAAGCAAAGAAGGTCGTGGCTTTAGAGGTTTCATTATTCCTCCGCCTCTGGCTTTCATCTTGGTGGGTTACTAATGAGTGTTTGTTAGCAAGATTATGCTAAAATTACCAGCTGAGTTTCATGCAACTTAGTGGAGAGATGGCACATGAGCAGTGGAAGATCCTGTAAAATGTTAGCGTGGATCCGCAAAAAAAAAAAAAATCACAAATTCTTGGACCTCAAGGTGACATAACTGTCAAAGATTTTCATAATAAAATTATGTGAAACAGGAAAAAGTAGTCAACCTTTATTTTGAAGATTTTGAAACATGAATTGTTGAAATTAATGCAGCTCATTTTACCCCGACTGTTTCAGTTTTTATTGTTTTATTTTAGACGTGCATGTTCGGCTCAGCCTTTGTGTCATAACTAATGCATGTGAATCCTAGTGGTAACGTGATAATATTAAATATTTCATTAACTTCACTGATTCACTGCACTCGCTGTATGCGTGACATACTAATCGCTGTCCTCTGTCTGTCACAGGCTGAGGAAAGTGTGGCAAAAGAGAAAGTGCACAGCGAAGAACGGATACCTCACCATCTCACACGGCACAGTAAGCAAACAGTGACGGTGGGGGAAAAAAATAATAAGACAACATCTGTGTTTTCTTATGAAAACGCGCGCACACTTGAATGCACAAACCTGTGGGCAGCCTTATGCTGAGTTTAATTTCACTAGCCACACCCAGGCCTGATTACTGCCAGACCTGTCGAATCAAGAAATCACTTAAATCGAACCTGTGTGACAAAGTGAAGAAGGCCAAAAGATCTCAAAAAGCAGCACATCGTGTCACAAAGCCATTTCTAAGGCATTGGGACTCCAGTGAACCACAGTGAGAGCCATTATCCACAAATGGAGGAAACTTGGAACATTGGAGAACCTTCCCAAATATTCTGTGGACTGATGAGACAAAAGTGGACTATTTTTGGAAGGTTTGTGCCCCGTGACACCTGGTGTAAAACTAACACAGCATTTCATAAAAAGAACTCATACCAACAGTCAGACATGGTGGTGGTAGTGTGATGGTTTGGGGCTGCCTTGCTGCTTCAGGACCTGGACAATTTGCCATGATTGATGGAACCATGAATTCTGCCCTCTACCAGAAAATCCTGAAGGAGAATGTCCGGCCATCAGTTTATGCTGTGACGCTAAAGCTCACCTGGGTTATGCAGCAGGACA
The DNA here is from genome assembly GCF_007364275.1 of Archocentrus centrarchus. Classification (NCBI taxonomy): domain Eukaryota; kingdom Metazoa; phylum Chordata; class Actinopteri; order Cichliformes; family Cichlidae; genus Archocentrus; species Archocentrus centrarchus. Next base: position 12,674,090 of record NC_044367.1, on the reverse strand, counting down.
GTGATCCTAAACATACCAGCAAGTCCACCTCTGAATGGCTGAAAAGAAACAAAATGAAGATTTGGAGTGGCCCAGTCAAAGTCCAGACTCCAATCTGATGGAGATGCTTTGGCATGACCTTAAATAGGCCGTTCATGCTCAAAAACCCTCCAGTGTGGCTGAATTGAAGCAATTCCACAGAGTAGAGTGGGCCAAAATCCCCCCACAACGATGTGAAAGACTCATTATTAGTTATTGCAAATGCTTGATTACGGTTTATGCTGCCAAGTGTGGCACAACCGGTTTAGGAGGCAATTACTTTTTCACACAGGGCCAGGTAGGTTTGGATGGGTTTCCCTTAATAAATGAAACCATCATTTAAAAACTGCATTTTGTATTTACTCAGGTTATCTTTGTCTAATAGTAACATTTGCTTGACAATCTGAAACGTGTAAGTGTGGCAAATATACAAAACAGTAAGAAATCAGGAGGGGGGTGCTTTTTCACAGCACTGTATTAAGTTATAGAGATCACAGGCCAAGCCTACAAGTTAACATTCCTCAGCTGAGTCTCAGCTCATTCCCATATAAAGATTCGGTCAACTCCTCTCACTGACACGGTTCATCTCACACAGAGCAGCTTATCAGATGTTCCATTTGGCTCCCGCAGCAGTCAGCTTCCCTTAAACACAACACTCCTGCTCACTTGTTTTGTTGTTTCCCCCCCCCCCTTTACTTTCTTTCTGTCCCTCTGTCTGCTTGATAGGCTAACCGGCCACCAGCTAAGCTCAATCTGCTCACCTGCCAGGTGAAACACAATCCCGAAGAGAAGCGGAGCTTTGACCTCATATCACGTACGTCCAGCCTCCTCTCTTTGCCTTCTGGTGCCCTTATTCTGATTTTATGTTTGCTTTTCTTATCCTTTTGCCAATACCCAACTCTATTCCATTTTTTTTTTCCTTTTCCCTAGTGTGTGGTTGTTGTATCCAAATGCCTCTGTTTAATTGGCTCCAAGCAGCAGCTGGCCAAGATTTGTTATGTAGCTGATGATTTCCCAAGCAGCAGGAAACCAACGATGATTAAAAAGAGTATTAACACATCTGAATCCAGTTTGTCGGCTCAAAACGAAACACAAATATCAGAGAGCAGAATGACACCTGATCGCATTATAATTGCTTTCATGTCTGAGGGAAACTTTATTAACCACTTCTGTCTTTGTAAAATGCAGTCAGTACATATTTTCCTGATGAAAGGCAAAAACTTTGTTTTCTTTTGTTTGTTTCTGCCAAACAAATACTCAACAAGAAGCAGTCTGAGAGTGCAAGCCTCTGCCAAGGCAGTTCACTCTCTGGGAAGAATTTACTTTTAAGGGAATAGTATTGTATTTTGTACATATTCATCATGTGTTCGGAATGAGAGGAAGCCTCAGTGTTTGATGGAAGTGAAACTGAATTCAAAGACAACCCGAAATTCAAAGAGGAAAAATTATGCAGGAAGTGAGATCAGAGGTCAAATGGGACATGATATTTGGATGCAAACTATAATATGACATTTAGAATACCCAAATATCATCACCTCTGTCAAGTGGGTTGTGTTTTTGGTAGCGTTTGTGTGCATGCGTACATGTCATCATTCTCTGTGTAAAAATGATAGCTCCAAAAGTTTTGAATGAATTCTGACAAAACTTTGTAGGGGTGTAACAATCCATTAAAATTTGCTCACATCCCCCAAGATCCTCAAGGTCAACTTAATGATTTATTGGTCAAAAATTGACAAAAAGCCCTTTAACTTAGAAACTGTTACAACTGTGGTGTGTATTGTCAACATATAGAAAGTACTGTATAAAGATTTAAAATGTGTGTCACATTTGACCTCTGACCTCTCCTTCAAGGATAATAATGCTATACAGAGCTATTTAAGACTGTCAATACTGCCACTGTTTGTATTGACGGCATATAGGGAATGATATTTGGTCAAATAAGGTCAGACTTTCACAAAATGTCTTTTACCTTTAAAAAAAATTCTACATAACCTCCTTGGCGAAGGAGTTCTGGTCGCTTGACGCTTCTGGTCATACAGTATTTTTTTTTTCTTTTTTTTTTTTTGAAATAGACTCAGGTGTCCAACCTAAAATGTGACATTTAGCTAACAATGCACTTCAGGCAACAGAGAGATGGCAGGAAAGGAGGAGGAAAGAAATGCTGATCTGCAGCATGTGTGGCAAACCTGGCAGTTTATGGTTATTTGAGGTCTAAGGATGGATGAATTTTCTCTCCCGCTCGTCTTTTATATTCTGTCGTTTGTTTCTTTGTTTTTTGTTTTAGATGACAGAACGTATCACTTTCAGGCCGAGGACGACCAAGACTGTCAGATGTAAGTGCCTGTTCCTTCCTTCTCCGTGTGTGTGTGTGTGCGCGCGCACGCATGTGCATGCGCGTGCCTGTTTACCACCTGACTACTTTCCACACATTTCCTCCCTCACACCCACTCAGTCACTTGTCTTTACCTCCCACCTCCTGCCCATTAGCTGCCCTTTTCCTCCACTCTGAATCCCCTTGTCTGCTTCAGCTGCTCCCGTTCTTACCCACTTTCCCCTTCTCCTCCCTCTGCTTCTCCTTTCGTTATTTTCCCTCTTTTCATCTGTCTGAATCATGCCTCCTGTGCGACTTTACTCTGTCCTCTCCTCCCTCCTGCAGCTGGATCTCGGTGTTACAGAACAGTAAGGAGGAGGCGTTAAATCAGGCTTTCAAAGGGGACCATCATGTCGGCGAGAACAATATTGTGCAGGAGCTGACCAAGGCGATACTGGGGGAAGTCAAGCGGATGACAGGAAATGATGTTTGCTGTGACTGCGGAGCCCCGAGTGAGTGGCAGGGATGGATGGAGAAAAAAGTTTTAATAAACTTCAATTTAAGCTTAAACACATGAAAACTAACATTTCTGCAAGTTTTTGTTTCTTTTTTTTTTACCCCTAGGCAGTATTTGGCTGTCCCAATTACATGATTAATATGTGGTAATACAGTTATGAGCAGACACTGTGTAGAAGACTGAATGGAAGCCATAAATCCCACAATTCGAGTTATTAAAGCCTTATATATGCAGCTTTTTAATATGAAAACAACCAAATGGGCTTTTTTTTCCTATTTATCAGTTCAGTGGACCAGGGTCTGCCTGCTAGTTATCTAATTTTTTGTTTTTAATTGAAAGCATAGTAATGCATTTTAGAAACCAGCTCATGCACTGAATACACAGCATAAAGTGTACCGTCATAAACAGTCCAGCTTGGGTTGAATGCCAGGACTTGAGATCTCAGGATTTCCTGGGATCTTTCTCCAATATCTGCTCCCTTTTCCCTGAAGAACTTGTGTATGTGTACTTGTACTAAAAGATGATAAATGGGAAAGATATGACTGCATAACTGCTGGTGTATAGACCTCAAATTGTAGTAATTCTGAAACCACAACTATCTCAAATTCTCAGTATCTCAAATTGTCAATCAGATTTTTTTTTTTCCATGAATTCCTAAAATGTCCTTTGGAATACAGATTTGATTAACTGGCAGATTAGTGTCTCAGTCTTTACATTTAGCTTCATGTAATTACTCTTAGCTAATTTCAGGTTTTACAGTATTGACATTCTTTGTTGCTTCCACCTGTTTCTAATCATTTGTCCTGTGAGTTTATTAAATGCTTGTACAGCAGAGCCTAAACGTACATTTCTAAATAGAGAGCAGCGGTGAGTGCATTTTACACAGCGTGGCAGCAGATAACTTCATTCATTATTTAACTCTCCTGGCACAAGCACTGGATCAAATTGGAAATATCCACAGCTGTGCGGTCATAATCAGATTTCACATATGGCGATAAATTCCACAAATCATCAGGAAAGAATGATATATTCTCAAGCAGCATTGACCTTTTTAATCACAGGTAATCTTTCAGCTCGTGTCCTCGATTCCTAAAGGCAGCGATGTGTCCGCTGGCTAATTTGAGGCCTGCTTGGAAACAGATCAGACACGTGCACAATGCTTTAGGAAAGTGTTTGCAGTCATTTAATGTAGTATACAGTGCATGCGGGTAGCGGGTAGTGTAATTCAAGCACACCACAGGTATAAATTCCTCCTACTGAAAATTCTTAGAGTGGATCCCCTGAGGAAATATTCTACCACAACCTTGAAATTAGTTTTGTGGAATCCCCCAAAGTTGCATGACATCCCCTCCAGCGTAGATCGATACTTTATTATAGTATGTATGGCAGGCACATATACCTGCACATGCACAGATTATCTGGGCCAGAATTAGTTACCGTCCAGCTTGGTCACTTTCCTGTGACATTGTGCAGTGTGTGAAAGTAAAAAAAAAAAGCTCTTCAGGCAACTATTACATTTCCAGAGGATTTCCACAAGGACACATCAAAGTTGGCTCAGCAGCTGCAGAACTGACTTTTCTTTAGTGCTTTTCACCCAGTTTATTTGCCACCAGGATACACTTCTCTCTCATTTCACTCACGTGTTGTTTATGTTCCTTCACAGTGTTCTTTCTTTCTTTTTTTTCTTCTTCCTTCAACAGACCCAACGTGGCTATCCACCAATCTGGGCATCCTCACCTGTATCGAGTGCTCGGGGATCCACAGGGAGCTGGGAGTCCACTACTCACGGATCCAGTCCCTCACGCTGGATGTACTCAGCACCTCAGAGCTCTTGGTAAGTCACATCTGGTGCCCATCTTATTGCTCCTGTTACTGTCAAAGCTTGATTTTCCTATCCAGAGCTCTCTGGAATGCTTTAGGTAGGATAGACTTGGAAAACAAAAGATTTTTAAAAAAAGGAGATTTTTAAGGACAGTATGAAAAAAAGAAAAAGAAAAAAAAAAAAAAGAGGTCTTCTGTAGAAGACCTCTGGAAGTCACCACACTCAGAATAGCTGAGATTTTGTTTGGCTTTTCTAATCACTGTTTGGTGTAGTGATTTACGGCCGATGGGACAGTCAGGATTAAATGTTTCCAGTCATGATTGCTCTCCCTCGTGTTAAGACGCCAGCCGCATTGACCACAATCAGACGGGGCGTTGTGCAGTCTGTAAGGCTCCACACTTACAACTCAGTATGTCTTCTGCCTCCCAGTGGGTGTGTGATTGAAGCTGATGACGTTTGAATTAATCGATTTGGCTCAGAAAATGACACATAACTATTTTTAATTTGTGTGCGTGTGCGTGTGTGTGTGTGTGTGTGCGTGCGCGCGCGTGCTCCACAGCTGGCCAAGAATGTGGGGAATGCAGGCTTTAATGAAATCATGGAGGCTTGCTTGAGTGCTGAAAATGTGGTGAAACCCAACCCAGCCAGTGACATGTAAGTCACCTCCTCACACTTCATTCTTCTTTCATACTTCAGTCTCCTTCCCCTCATCTCACCTCCGTAGCTCTTCTGCCGCTCCTCTCCCGTCTCCTCACCAGTCCCAGGTTACACTCTGCTACAGTCCATCGATCTGTGATGTTTTTGTGTGACCATTCGCTACATTTTTAGCAACAATTTTGACGTGTTTTCTATTGATTATGTCTTTTTTTTTAAACCGTGTAATGCAAAACAAAAGATCAGAAGTCTGATCGACATTTTATTATAAGCACAAAACATTTTTTGATCCTCAGAGGGAAATGGATCGGTTACAACTGCTAAGCACCAAGTTATGAAGGGGAGACTGAAATTGAGTAGGAAAATTGACAAAATATATTAAAGAATAAACAAATATAATAAAAATACACTGCCTGGTTTCCACACTTTAGTCTTTCTTAAGACTGAAGTGTGGAAAAATAGAAATTTGCTAATGCATTCTGCACTTATTTTGCAGTAAGTGAAATGTTGTGGAAAGGTAAACTGAGAATGTAATGTAAATCAATGGTAACAGTAGTTTAATAGTCAAGTAGTGATGAAGATGTGTCATTTTACCATAGGTTAAAGGTGAGTAATAGCAGTAAACTGTGGAAGCTGTAAGGCGTAAAGTTGTTCTTGTTTTTTTTTTAAAATTAATTGAAACTCTCCTGCCTACAGAGTTTAGCTCGCAGTGGTGCATTTCATTCGTTTTTAGTAGCAGGTAATTAATTACTTTAACTAGAAACATAATGTCATACTTATTATGGCTCATAAGTGACTGCTTTTATTCTCAGGTGAAACCTTTTTTTAAAAAAAAACTCAACCAAGCACTGAGATGTTCAGACATATCAGTGATAAATATGGTGCATCCTGTAAAAAGTCATAAATTGACGGCGCATCTGTGTCCTCTCATGTTCTCTGCCAGGCAGGCGAGGAAAGACTTCATCACAGCCAAATACACGGAGAAACGTTTCGCCAGGAAGAAGTGTCCGGATGTGACGTCACGGCTTCACACGCTGTGTGATGCAGTGAAGGCCCGAGACATCTTCTCCCTCATCCAGGTCTACGCTGAGGGGGTCGACCTCATGGAGCCCATTCCTCTGGCCAACGGGCATGTCAGTGCACAACAACTTTAACCTGTGAAATTTTCCTACGTGCTGTTTGTCTTGCTCCTTATAATAATCTGTTGCATTATTATTGCTCTTTGCCTCCTTCCATGAATCTGAAATGCACCGCACATCCCTCTTGGTTTTATGCGAATGCTTTATCCTTTTATTTCAGGAACAAGGAGAGACGGCTCTTCATCTCGCAGTCAGGCTGGTGGATAGAACGTCTCTTCACATTGTTGACTTCCTCACTCAGAACAGGTAAACACAGCAAGAAAACCACAGAAGACAGCCGGAATTCAGTGTGTTGAGATGGTCTGTCGGACTGTGTGGCAAACATTAGATCATCGTAAAAAGATCAATAATGCTTCTTTTCAGACCTTTTGGTTGGTTGATATCCACTTTTTTCTCTTACAAGAAGAAGAAAGCAGGATTTCATGTCCTCTGTTGGGATTTAAAGTATTTCCCTCTTTATCTGTGTTCCCTGGAAGTTTAAATTTGGATAAGCAGACAGCCAAAGGCAGCACAGCGCTGCACTACTGCTGCCTGACTGACAACAGTGAATGTCTGAAGCTGCTGCTGCGGGGGAAAGCCTCCATAGAGATTGGTAAGGAAAACAGCCACAGTGCATCGACAGTCCGTTGTTCTTTTTCTGCAACAGCTAACCAAGTACATACACTGAAATACTGAGATTACAGTTGTTTTCATTTCCATCTGCTTCTCCTCTGCTACATTTTAGTGAGGGGGAAAAAAAAGCCCCATCCTTCTATCTGTGTAATTCCTGTGGCTTTTCTTTCTGTTTCTCACTCACTTCTAGAACAGGTCGGCAATGGAAGCTCAGTTTTCAGGACTGTAATAGACAGAAATAACCTTTTAGTAATTTTGCTGATTAAACTCGTACACATTACACTCTGCAGTACCCAATACAGCACTGTGCAAAAGTCTTGAGCCACCCCTCCTTTGCTTCCAATTGGCCAGGCTTTCTTGTAATTTTTAAAGTGCATTTGAGGAATAGGCTTCCAAATATCATGTCCAGGCTTTCTGAAGGTCAAAGTTTTTCTTTGGACAATGACTGCTTTTTCACTCATTTTCAGTCCAGGAATGTTTTTTTTTTTGTTGTAGTTGTTTATTAAGCTGCTTAACACTAACCTATGAATCATTCAAGCTGAAAAAGGCACCTAAACTAAAGGGCTGAGCACATAAAAGACAACTTAGCAAAGAGCCAATTTTAAATTGTATCTTTAGGAACTTTGTTACTAGCAGCCTGTTGCAAAAACACATCATTTGTTCCCATTTCTTTAGTTGAATCTACAAAAGCTGCCAAAGACAGCACAGTTTGACAGGCATAAAATAGTATTTTTACACCAACAAGGTGATTCCCAAAGAGCTCTTGTATTCTTAAAATCTCCAGATGAACATTTTCTGAAAGTCATATCATTTAGAAATGAGAAAAAAAAAAAGTCTCATTAGAAATGGTCTCGGTGGAAGGGTGGCTGTCAAGAGGCCGTTCTTAAGGAAGAGAAACAGGAAATGTTTTATCCAAATCATCATCGGTATGTACGGAGGAGGTCATAGGAGAGGTACAGGACTGTCTACAGTCATATATAGACTCTCATCTGGAGGCTCTGTCATGGTTTGCGGCTGCATTTCAGCCAGAGGTGTTGGAGATCTTGTCAAAACTGAATGCAGAAAAGTGCTTTCAGATTTTGATCCACCATGCAGTACCATCTGGAAAGCATCTGACTGGCAATGGTTTCATTTTTTTCAGCATGGCAATGATCCCAAACACACTGCTAATGCAGCGAAAGCATACCTGAATAGAAAAACACAAAGTGGAACACTATCAGTCATGGATTGGGCTCCCTTGAAGACTACTTAAAGAAATTACAAGAAGGTTTCCTAAGAGACTGTGTTGAAGAATGAAAGTGATTATATCAAATATGATTTTCAAGCTCATTAAAATTGGACAAGCTCTGTTTTTACCATATTTACTGCACCTATTTCCCATTTTCCTACCAAAATATGAAGACATAACAGTGTGCCTAATACATCAGAGCTACTATTTATAAAGTTGTATTTGAGTACGATTTTGAGTCTAGAAATTTATTTTTCTTTTTTCCCCCTGGCAGCCTATCCTCATCTCACTCTCATACATCTAAATATCCCTCGGTCCAAGTCTGTCAGGTTTAGTTCCCAGTAAACAAGCCATGGCAACATTTTCTCACAGCAGTTATCTTCCTGCTCCGCTGCGAAATCAAACAAAACAGCCAGATAACAAATGAATAAAGACAGAACACAGAGAGACACTAAAGAGTTGCTCGGTGTGGGAAACAGTTTAATTATACATTTCTCTTGTCACGGTGACAGCAAAAAAGAAAATGGGCTGTGTGTTTGTGCTCGTGTGGCTTGTGAATACAACAGTGATTATATGTGTCTGTTGTTTTCCCTTCCAGCTAATGAGGCCGGGGAGACGCCACTGGATATCGCTCGAAGGCTCAAACACCTGCAGTGTGAGGAGCTGGTGAGGTTGCCGTGTTTAGATTTGTCTTATTCCTGCAAGCACATCACTTCCTGAAATACAAGAGCTGTCAATCATTTGTGTTTCTATATGTCTGTGTGTTTACAGCTGAACCAAGCATTAGCGGGAAAATTCAACGCCCACGTCCACGTCGAGTATGAATGGCGCCTGCAGCACGAAGACCTGGATGAGAGCGACGAGGATCTGGATGAGAAGGTGAGGGATGTTTTTGTGACTAATAATAGCTTCTTTGTGATGATTTCATGACAAAAGCTGAGTTTTTTTTTGTTTGTTTTTTTAAAAAAAAAGCCCTATACAGACAAATAAACAAGAATGAAAAGAGGAGACAAAAAGGAATAACACTTGAGAGAGGAAGAAAATCTGTTTTGCAGAGAGGCTGCTGTGACCTAAAAACCAACCTGGAGAGCTTTGAATGTCTGCAAAGGCTGATTTTATTTTATTTTGGTACCAATAAAAACAATCTCCTGTCCTTTTAAGTGAAACACTGAATTCATTATTCCTTTTGTGCTTTATAATCAATGCATTTTGAATCAGATTGGTGTGAAAAGTGTGAAAAAGGCTATTATTGGTTTAGAAGGCAGTGAATGCTTAACTGATTTCATTTGAACTTTGTTGGAGTGGATTTTCTTTGGCAAGCAGCTACATTTGTAGGATAATTGCAAGAATTTAACAGATATCTATTGGCAGTCACTTTATTAGGTACACCTTTTCAAACACAAAAAACCAGAACAAAACTGTCAAGAATTAACAGCTCTTAGAGCCCAGTGAGTGCTAAGAAATCAGTATAATCCTTTAACCGTGATGTCAGCCATTAGTTTCTGGACTCCGCGTGTTGAAGCCTCAGTCTTACTGTTTTGCTGCAAGTGCTAAGTTGTCAGCTAGTGAGCTTAGTTAGCGAGTTACACTCATAAACCTGTCCAGCTGCAAATCACAGTTACACATACCTGCTAATAAGTGCGAGGTAACAGACTAGGAAAAGACCCAAATTTCACTTATCAGAAGTGAAGCACAGGTCTACCTCACAGCAGGCCATATTATTTGTTAGATAATTTTATTAAAAGTGAACCACAACCTGGAATTAATGACCTGTAATGGCTCACCTATTAATCACAGCAAGCTGTCACACCCCTGATGAATGTCATTTAAAAAAAATGTTGTGGATAAGGAAACTATCCAGAGACCAAAACTGTTTTGTGTAGCAGACTTTAAGCATATTTTCATGGCTGAATGTGGGCGTTTCCTTCCTTGCTCCATGTAGTAAAAATGCTCACATCCTCACGTGCAAACTCTGACGCTTCCCCTCCAGCCGAGCCCTCATCGGAGAGACGAGCGACCGGTCAGCTGTTACGCCCCGAGCAGCAACTCCCACCATGTGCAGGCCGGGCCGGGCTCCGCGGGCCGTGAAGCTGCCAGCCTCGCTAAGGACAAGCAGCGCCCCTACATTCCCAACCTGGTCAACAACGAGACTTATGGCACCATAGTCCACACAAACCCCCCTCAGCCCACCACCAACTCTGCTCCGCCCCTGCCCCCGAGGAACCTGGGTAAGCTCAGACAGAAGAAATAAATGCAACTATAGGTAGAAATCAAACCATTAATAAATATGTTAAAGTTTAGATGATAAAGACATTATCATAATCCAGATAACCCTGATTACCTCACTGACCTGAAGCTGGCCTCTTTGCCGGCCTTGGGGGACTGATATGAATGGGAAAAAAGAAAATTCCAGTGACTTGCCACAGTCAGCCTTTAATACCATTAGTGTGTGTTTGGAGTGCTGCCAACAGAGAAGAGGAGGAACAACCAGCTGTGTTGCCCCACTCACGTCACCACAGCCCCCACCCTTGGCATTCATTGCCCTCATTAACTGTCACTCTCAGTTACACTGAAATGGAAACGACTTCACTTTATTAGTGGACGTTGATTCTGGCAAACAGCTCTGCTTTCTCTTTGTCTCCCTTCGTTTTCATTTTAATAACCCGCGTCTCCTTTTTCCGTCTCTCTCTCTCAGTCCAGTTATCCGGTCTGGGAGGACTCGGTCAGTCCTCGGCGTCCAGCAGCTGGAAACCTGGTCCTTTAGACTTGGCTGGCCGACAGAGGTCGTCCTCAGACCCCCCCAACATGCATCCTCCCCTCCCACCCATGAGGCTCACTTCCACTGGAGGTATGGCCCCCAGTTTTGCATGCTTACATGCTGCCTTTTCAATTAATTACCTTTGAGAGCTAAAATATGTGTAGAAACTACTTCTCAGTCTTGACCAGAGCTACAGTGAATTTAATAGGAGATAGTGGAGTGCAAACAAATGAACTGAAGCAAAGGACTGCTGTGTTCCAGCTCTGGGTCTTCCTCCTGTGGTGAAGATGGAATCCATGAGCAAGTCAGGTCAGGGGCCACTGGGGTCCAGGGTGGTGCCACCTAAATCTCCCCCAGGGTAAGGATTTAAAGGCACATACACAGCTAGTGGAATGTTTTGCATGTCCTTAGATGTAAAAGACTCACCTGAAAACATGCACTAAAGCAGAGGCAGCATCCACTGGTGGTGTCCTTTCAGCTTTTTTTAGGTACACAAGAAAATTAATGTAATTCATTACACATATACCCTGAACATGGTGCAGCGTGGATGTGATGTTTCTTTCCCAAGTGGAATGAGAATACATGGCTGCTATTTAGCCGTCTCTTTAGCTTCTGGGCTAAGTTCTGCATCGAGCCAGACGACCGATAACTTTCCTCCACAGTCGTCCTTTTGTCCTTTTTTTCCCCCACAGGCCTCATAGTGCTGTAATAAATCTCTTAACAGTGTTGTTGAGCTTCCTCAAAAGCTCTTTTCTCCGTCTCGCTACAACTATCACTCTATTCTTTTCCAGCAATGATAAAGGCTTCGGCAGAGGACCTCTAAATCGAACAGGATCTAATGAAAGAGCAGGTGAGTGAAGTCCACTGAAAGCTGCATGCGAGTTGTTTGAGTATTCTCTCAGATCCTGTTTCTCCTCTGGAAACGTGGAAAGTTTTGTTGTCGCTGTGATCTAATTTCCTTTTCCCGTTCCAGCTAAGGAAGTGCCAGGATGCCCTCAGAACTCCATAGGTCAGTCTCTGCCTCCAGCCCCCACGCCGAGGAAGGCCTACTTAGTGAGTCCCTGATTTTTATTTGTGTTTTTTTTCCTCTCTAATTATCATCCAGATTTTACTTTGCATACTCATTCGCTCTGCAGAACACACTCATCTGCAGCTTATTTTGTAAGTCATGGCTTACTGCCTTTGTGGGGTTGTGTAATTCCCTTCCCTATTGTTTCAGTGATTCCAGTGTTTGCTTGTGAATTCCCTTCACTGTAGTCTATGATATAGCCTATAATTTGGCCTTATTCTTCATGTGAGGTGATTACTGATGACATTTTGTGTTTCATGTCAGCACATTTTAAGCTTTTTAATATCACAAAGAGATCTTAAATTAGACTGACTAAAGCCATTGTTGGTGGTGGTGGGTGGTTTAGGTGGTAGAGTGTGTATCTTTCATTTGCAAGATCTGTATAGTAATTCCCCTTGTTGGCCTCTAGTTGTTGGTATTTGCCAATTCAATCCCATGCAGTGTAGTAATGATTCACAAATGTCATTTTCTGTTTAACTTCACCTTAGTTTCCTAATTAAAAAGTAAAGTCTCACAGATTAACACAAATACACTTGAAATACTGTGTGTCTGTGCTCGTTCCTGCGTCCCAGAAGCAGAGGCCAAAGCGAGTGAAGGCCATGTACAACTGTGTGGCCGACAACCCCGATGAGCTGACCTTCTCTGAGGGCGAGGTGATCGTGGTGGATGGAGAGGAGGACCAGGAGTGGTGGGTCAGTATCTCTCAGGCTGAAGACTCAGTGTGAAAGGGGTTTTTTTGTGCACCTTGGATGTTTGCATGCATTTTCAGATTAAAGCACAAAGCTCTCCCAGTCCAAGTAACGTACTGTAGTGGATGTTGGTGTTCTTGGTAACCATGGTGGCTTAAAAACCCATGACCTCATCCTGGCCAGTGTCCCTCCTCCTCTTTTTCCGCCTGCTGCTGCTTCCTCTGTGGAGCCCCTTGTGTGAACAGTGACCAGCTGCAACTTGTTTTTCTCTGAGCCACCCCTGCAGATATGACCGTATTTAGTCAGTCTCACTTTGTGTCCCCCCACGGACCCAGAGTCCCCCGAGGACCCCGTCATGCTTCCTCTATGTCCTGCATCCAACTCCATTATCACTCTTTTTGTGTCTGAGATATCAAATAACAGCACAGAAATGAGGCTGCATAAACAGGCCTATCATATGAATGAAAGCTTCCAGGTTTCTTTCCTATGAAAATATTTTAAAAAGCCAATGTGATGAGAAAAGAATGCTTAACAGTGTTTAAAACATGACTTTTTTTTTAAATCTCTGATGTAGTTTCTCTGGTAAACTTTGATTAACATTTGATGTTATTGCTTGTCATGCTTCATTTAACTTGATCGGAGCAGAAACATGTTCTAGCTTTTTTATTTCCAGGTATAGACAACGTTTAAAATGTCTTAAATGGAGATAATAGGTACTGTCTTCTTTATCCTCAAGGTAATTTAAAAGAGGAAAGTCTTTTAAATGTCATACTCTGATGTTTGTTGTGATGTAGCCTTTTATTACTCTTTGAAAATTAGATGGTGTTTCTATTGATTCAATTTTGTTTGGCAAAATCCCGATTGACACGCATTAGATGATTGCTCATTTTTCATGAAGATGAAGTATTTTTGGATGATTTTTTTAATGTCACTAATACTGCTCTTATGTGTGGACATACAGTCATTTGAAAAATAAAGTTTCAGAGGACTCCATGCAGTCTACTGGAAAACTAAGGAGGAGTTCACGGTCAGCTTAATGACTGCAAGGTGCAGTCATTAAGCTTGATTTGAGGCACAGCTTAATGACTGCAAGGTGCAGTCATTAAGCTGTGCCTCAAATCAAGCTCAAATCACCATTCCTCCATTGCCATGCTTGACAGTTGGTACGAAGTGTTTGTGCTAACAAATGTGGTGCTGTGCATGTGCTACCTTTTTATGGCCAAACATCTCCACTTCGGTCTCATCTATTCAAAGGACATTGTTCCAGAAGTCTTGTGGTTTGTTCACATGCAACTTTGCAAACTTAAGCTGTGCTCTTTTGTGAGGAGAAGAGTCCTTCTCCTGGTGACCCTTCCAAACAAGCCATGCTTGTTCAGTCTTTTTCTAATTGTGCTGTCATGAACTTTAGGCTGGAACATGCTAACTGAGGCCTGTAGAGTCTGAGATGTAGCTCTACTTTTTTTTTTTTTTAAGTTTAATCAGCAAGTAAACAATTATATTTTAATGCCATGAATCACTAAATGCTATTGCGTGTACAGGTGAGAATCTTTAGCCAGGTTTCATTCATTTGCACCCACATTTTGCTTAATTTGTGTGCATGTTTAAAGTCATTTGTACACATGAGATAAGTGCACATAGAGCACAACAGACCAGCCTTTATCCCAAAGCCGGGGAGCAAACATGGGGATCTCTTATGGTAATTTTGTCATGTAATTCTATTTTTCATGAATCATTCAAAAATCAGCAAGTAGCAACTTTTCACTTTTTTTTTAATCTGTATTCTTACCTTGTTTTTGATTTGTAAAAGGGACAGAAGAGTATCAACTAAATATAAGCACTTTGGAGCCTCTAACGCTGCCTGCTGTATATCATGATGATAGCATAATACATTTTATTTCCCTTCTGTGACCCCTGAGGGACTACTTATCTATGCGTTTTACATAGAAACTAACCTGCTTGCTTGTAACTCATTTTTAGCACAGCAGACATTTGAACTGCATCATTTGTATCAAGTAATAAAAAGCAAAAATGTAAATGATGTTTTCGGGATTTTAAAAATCAAAATTGAATCATGTGGGTTGAAATCATAAATAACTGAAAACTCCTCCCCCCTGTTTTTAATGACCCAGTTGTTTTCTGTGTTTTAATGGTGTTTAGCACTGTCTTAGACTGTATGTTAAAGATGGACATAGCCTCTGGGTCTAAAAAGCAAAGCCAACGCTGAAGTGCCTGAAAGCTGCATTCTTTGTAATGGCCAGCAGGGGGCAGTGTTGCTCATTGCAAAAAGAGCCTTTTACTCATTTTCTTTGATTTATAACCTCAGTGAACACTTTCCTAAAAGAGTTTATGGTTTCAGTTCTTACTGAATACAACATGAGGCTCATTTAATACTCTGTGATGTCAAGTTGGTACAATATGACTGTGCAGGGTTTCTTAGTCAGAACCACGTGTTGGTCCAAATGCTCAGCCTGAGGCTTCAAAACTTTAGTCACCCAGTTGGTGATGTCACCATGGCTATGTCCATCTTTTAGATAAAGTCTGTGCATACTGTATAATGACGTTAGTTGACTTAACTTGTTAAAAGCAGTCAAATAATTTTTCTACCCAAACCGACCTAACCTCTCAGTTCTCTTGTTGTGGCTCCCTTTCATCATCCTCTGACCTCTCTTTCCTCTTCGCAGCTGGGCCACATCGAAGGCGAGCCAATGAGAAGGGGAGCCTTCCCCGTTACATTTGTGCACTTCATCGCTGACTGAAATCTGGGACTCAGGAAGTGTCACAGGATGGCACATCCCTCTATCACTCTGTCTGCCAACAAATCCAACAAAACATCCGCCATCGCCCCAGTGTTTGCATTCGATGTCGTCATCATAATCATCACTGGCATCTCGAGCGAGCTCATTTAAGTGTCACTGCTGCTCCAGCAAGTCTGGGTGTCAGGGGGAACTCATCGGACTGTATGTGGTTTTAATGCTTGCAGATGAGAGAGAAAAAAAGAAAAAACGATGATTGTAGTGAATGTCCTCTCGCAATAAATGCACTTTTCTTGTCTTTTCCCTTGTTGACATGTATGTACAGAATTCATTTCATCCAATTTCTCCATTATACAGACAGTCCTTAAAGTGATAGTACTGAGATTACAGCATTGTATTTTAACTGTCAATGTGAACTTGGTCCAACAGGCTTACATTCCACATCTGTGCATGAGCAATTTTGAAATGTGTGCTTTTAGGTGCAGCTTTCCACAGCTCTAGTAGCCCTCCTGTGTGGAGGTTTTCCTAATGGTGCTAAGTTAACCCTAAAATATGCTGGAAGTTGCAACCAAGGGAGCCTTTCCCTGTCCTAATTTCAGTGACGGACTGGCATTGAAAATGGGATGCTGCATGTTAAAATAGCCTCCAACACATCACACCTGGGAGAGCCCAGTTTCTAATACAGCTGCAAATGAATTCAGTGTCATGAATCCTCTGCAAGGCTTTCCCTACACATACACACACTGCCTGCACCAATTTAAGTCGTGGGGCAGGCGGTCATATTCAGTAGCAACACTCCAGTTCTTCCTCCCTTCTTCTTCCTTCTGATCTGATGCCGACTGGAGCTACAGCAGGC
The DNA here is from genome assembly GCF_007364275.1 of Archocentrus centrarchus. Taxonomy (NCBI): domain Eukaryota; kingdom Metazoa; phylum Chordata; class Actinopteri; order Cichliformes; family Cichlidae; genus Archocentrus; species Archocentrus centrarchus. Next base: position 12,657,664 of record NC_044367.1, on the reverse strand, counting down.
AGTAATTACCTTTACGCTGAGTCCTGACATCTCAGGCTGTCTCCGCCTATCATCTGCCTTATTAGAGGAACAGAAGTGTGTTTATGTGTGTGAGAGTGCATGTTTTGTATGCACAAAATAAGCTGCGAACGAAAGCATATTGAAATAAGTGGAAGCAAAATAAAATGAGAGCGTGGGAATGCGATGAAAAGCGGGACTAAGCTCTGTGAATTTTGTTGCTTCCTCGAGATGCTTCCTTCACATGAGCTAAAAAAAATCCTCCATCTCCAGAAGGAACATCCTTCCTGCAGCTTAAGCCTCATATAGTACATCTAAGACAAGTTTATCTAATGCATTATTAAGTATAAAACCTAGTGTAATTAACTTCATTTTAGTTGCAGAGCAACTTCCTTTTTGTTCATATTGTTGATATTTAGGCATTTAACCTGAAATCGGAGCCTTTCGTGGATTTGTGAATGACAAGAAGAGGAGCAGGAGTCAAAGCTGATGCTCTCTCTTCATCGTGTTTAATATTAACTCACTGGAAACAGAAAGATTTAATCATCTGTATGTAAATAGATTTGATTTTGTTTGTGGATATTTAAATGTAAAATAAGAATAAAAGATGAGCAGGTTAACCTGGGCAGTAAATGTCTTTTAATGCACTGTGGCGATGAGCAGTCACACAACCTCAGCTGGGACTGTGTGTGTGCTGTAAACAAATACAGACAATAATCCACACACACTACTGGGAACATAAACTCAGATCATTGTCATTAACTGTGTGAATCACTGCATTGACTCTTAACTCTGTTGTGCAAATAAATGGGAGGAAAAAAAACTGGAATAATAAAATATGAAATACTGCAAGGCTTCGGTGTGTTTCTTTAGAGTTTATGATCCAGTGGGTTTTATGATTATTTATTTTGGGGGTGGGTCCTATTTAGTGGCCTGCATTTTAAAAATCCCATCTTGTTAAACTGAGAGCCAGATGTATCAAGAGCGCCCTCTGATGGCGAATGCACTCAAAAATAAAGGCGACCGTGAGAAACGACTCCGATCAGTGACATATTTATTGAAAAGCAATCCTCTGTTGCACCTGATCCAAGCCTTCATTTTCCTGATTCATACACATTTTCAACGGGACCAACGTGAAAAGGACAGCAGTTCACTGTTTATTATTTCACATGGTGAAGTCAAGTTAGTACCACAACTGTAAACAAATCCCTCACAATCATACATGTGTCACTACCAGCCCGTTAGAATTTGCTTTTTTTCCAGCTAACATAACATTGAATGCAGGTTTGATTACTGCATCACACCTTTGGTACCAAGTGAGTTAAAAAAAAAAAAAAAAAAGATTGAAAACAAACTCAAGTAAGTCATTAAAAGTGGATGAATCCCACAAATTAAGATTAAAGTGTCCAAAGGCAACATTTGTAACATTCCTTCTGGTCAAAAAGCGACCGCTATTGTACCAATACTGCTGTTAGAAAACAAAACACTCAAAGGATTTCTAAACCTGAACAGGGATTTGAGTCCACTCATTGTCTCCCATGCATTAACATACCAGCAAAGTTTCAGCACTGTGTACTACATAGTACCATCACTTACATAGCATTACACTTAAAAGCCCTGCACTGTGAACCAAAGCTATATTTAATGCAACCATTTCCCTCCTTTCTAAACCTTCCTATTCCATATTTATTTTATTTTGAAAAGAGGGGGGGGGGGGGGGGGGGGGGGGGGGGGGGGGGGGGGGGGGGGGGGTGGGATAAAGGAAACACATTCCAAGTAAATGATACAGAAAAATTCAGCACAGCTTTGTTTTAACTGGAGGATTATGGGAAGGGAACAAAAGCTAGCTCACACTGGGATGAATAATGATTCCTGCAAACTAACAAAAATAACCACAAACCTGCCCTTTGGATGACTTCTCTGAAGGACAACAAAGCAAAGTTGTAAAAAAAATGGGAAAATGGTTGCATATTTTATATATATATGTGTTTTTTTTTTTTATTCTATTTTTTGCCAATAACGATGCTGGTTGTCTACTGCTGGTTTTTCCAGATGTTTCACTCTCATCCCAACTCGTACTCTGAGCCTCAGGACTTGTCTGATGTCAGGACGCAGTCAAAGGAAGCCGACAGCACTTTGCAGATGGACTGAGCCTGCTCCTGTTCACACAGATGGTAGATGACATGCAGCAGGCAGAGGAAAAAGCCGCATTCAGTGACAGTATAAAACACCAACTCTAATACTTACAGAGCTGCTGCACTGGTACACCCAGATGCTACACTCTTCTTGTTTTGTGTCTGTGGTTTTCAGAGCGAGCAGGTTCTTCCCTGCTCCCAGGCCGTCATCGTAACACAGCATACGCACTATGAGGTACAGGGGGTGGCGATGCAGCACATTCTGAGGGCATACATTAAAAAAAAAAAAAGGGTTTTTTTTTTTTTTTTTAATGTTTCAACCCTGTTTCTAAAAGTGATTTGCAAATCATTTAAACGTCACGTTTAATTAGCAAATCACATCAAATGTTAAAAAGGTAAGAAATTTCACAGTATAGTCAGAGAATACATGCTCACTTTGGAGAGGTCATGACTTTCAAAATGAATGATCACTGTATAGCACCTTTCTATGGATTTACTACTCACACAGTGGTCCAGAGAGGCCACTTTGACGCCGTACTTGGACACTACAAGAACCATCTCCTCATCTCCAGGAACGAATGGCAGCTTTCCATCTTGCTATGAAAGGAAGAAACTAAATTTATAGTCTCTTCTCTGTTTTATATCACATTAATTACAGCATATTGCTTGCTGAAAACATAGGAGAAAGGTTAATGTTATATGTGCCATTATCTTTATGCAGCTTCTTACCTGAGCAGCATCAATGTAGTTGATGAGGTCCAGAGGTTCCTGGAGGGTCCTGCTCATGTCAAACTGTAGCTTCTCAATGGCGCCCACATATTTTACCCGGAACTCAGTGCATGTCTCAGATGTGTTATTACCTATAGGCAATCAAAGCAAAAGACAGCCGTTAGAAAATAAAACTGTAAGACCGCTTTGACATTTTAAACAAGAAGTCACGCTGACCTGAGCTTTTGGTGGAGTCTGTATCAAGGCTGGCAACGGTACTCGATCTGGAGAGTCCTCCCAAACTGGAGTCCACAGACTGCAGAAAGACAGAGACATTAGCCAGTGCTGCCTTAATTAAACACAGGGACACGAGCCTGTTTGCATGTTTGTGTTGTTAACCACCTTGCTCTTGCTGCTGATCTCACTGCTTTGCGAGCTGCTGCTGCTGTGGCGCTTTTTGACTTTCCGGAACATCCTTCACCATGACGACCGCATCCAGCCCTCCAGCCCCGCTGACCTGGATCATCAAAGGCCGCAGCATTAAACACACAGCATGACCATCTTCTCAAGTCTCAATAGAGATAATAAACCAGGACACAGCAGTATATATTTTACATTACAAAATAACCAGCATTCATGGACATGTAGACATCCCAGGTGTCTAAACTGGGATGCCTACAAATGTGGCCTGTGCTGACATACAATACTGTGCAAATGTCTTGTGTGGCCCCTTATTTCTTTATATTTTGATTTTGATTTCTTGAAACATGCAAACATACATGGAGAGCCAGTATATATGGCAAAAGCAGAGTTTGTCCAATTCAAATAAGCTTGAAAGTCAATATTTGGTAAGACCACCTTCTTCAGCACATCCTGAACTGTAATTTCTTTAAGTATTTCCTGGATATTTTATTTTTATTTCATTTTAATTCATTTAGTAAGTACACATTATTTCAGTTAGTTCTGTTTTTTGCCCCCCCCCCCCCCCCCCCCCCCCCCATGAAAAGCCTAGGTTTTAATTTTATTTAACTAAAATCTTTTTCTCACACTTAGTCTTAGCTTCTAGTGTTACTTTAGTCATCCACACAAAGGTGTCAGCACATTCACAAAAAAAGACATCCTAACCTAAATAAGCAAGTTAAAGATCAGATAAAGTCATGTGGACTGAATAACACACTCTAATGAAAACCTAATTTGATAATATCGGTTTTAAAAATTAATTTGTGTGATTATTTATTATTAAAATGCTGGTAATGTTTTAAAGTGCTATTTAACCATGCGTCTAACTGCTAACAAATATTTTTTTTAAAAAAAGGAGGCCCGTTTAACAGGAAACTACACCTGTTACTGTAACAGCCTCTTAGCTGCATCACGTCACGTCAGTGCACAGACACCAGCATCAACAGGCTGCGTTTGATACATCAACCATATAACCTACGAGCTGCGCTGTGTAAAACAGCGCTTGTAGTGCCGTAGCTACAAGAAAAGCTGTGTGGCTCAAACTTATCCTTCTCCTCCTTGAATATATCCCACCGGTCGCATTCACTTTATAAGTTAAAAACCGAGGCCTTCCTCGGAGGGGCTTAAAGAGAAAGGGTTCACTAATGCTAACCTAACTTACAAACAGCATACCCGCTTGTCCCGAGGCCGTCTCTGTGTACCGTTTACTTACTTTTCTTCAAACCCGCTTTCTGTTTACCCGCAGTTTGACTCTTTGGCTTCCCTTTGAGCTGTGAAGCCGACACCCAGCACCATTTAAAGGGGACGCAACGAAGACGAGAAACAAATACGTAAAAAGCCTGCTTAATTTTACACAAATAATCCTAAGTTAAACTCATATATTTAACTGCCGTGTTCCTTTTTGCGTACAGTTGTCCAGTAAACGTTAGAACAACCGGGCAAAACCACACCAAAGTCCGTCTCGGAACCTATGTCAAAGCACTCGATTCCCAGTCGGCGGTATTTTGCACACGCCCCCGGAAGTTCATTCAGCAAACACAGAGAGTGCAATATTATCGATTTAAAATTTTCTATTTTCAAAATGACCCCAAAAATTTAGAACGAAATGGCCACAAAACGCAAAATAGAGATAACTGTCCCTGCCGAGGAAAGCGACCAGCTTCTGATTCGTCCACTGTGAGTTAATATATATTTTTTATATATAAATAAATATTATATTTTATAAAACCACATAATACAATGTTTGGCTCATGTTGCAGCGGTGCAGGGCAAGAGGTTGGGCGGTCATGCATTATCCTGGAGTTCAAAGGAAGGAAAATTATGGTAAAGAAAAATAAAACTGTCCTGCTGTGACTTCATACTGAGAAAATGTGGAAGTATTATTTTTATGCACGTTATACAACAGCAGTAATAATTATATTACGGTGATCTGTTTTAAGGAGTACACAATGCAGTTTTTTTGTTTGTTTTTGTGCGTTCAGTAAAATTTAACTAATGTCATAATTTTTAGATTTCTACATTATTTTGCTGTTGTATTTCGTGCTGATACAGATCAGATTCAAATGAGCAAAGCGGTATTTGTGTTTGGCAGCTGGACTGTGGCATTCACCCTGGGCTGGAGGGGATGGACGCTCTCCCATACATAGACTTGATCGATCCGGCTGAGATAGACCTGCTGCTGATCAGCCAGTGAGTCTACCCCATTTGCTGGACTGTCTCTTAAATTTTCAAATTCTTCCTGCACAGAAATTACATTGTAGATTATTTTTGTGTGTTTTGTGTGTTCTCATCTCAGCTTCCACTTGGATCACTGTGGAGCACTGCCCTGGTTCCTCCAGAAGACCAGCTTTAAAGGGAGGACCTTCATGACTCATGCCACTAAGGCCATCTACCGCTGGCTCCTATCGGACTACGTTAAAGTCAGGTAGGAGCAGAGGCGCCTGTCTTATTAGAGACAATTCATTTTCAATTACAGTGTAGTCTACAGCCATTTTTTCATTATGGTTGAAGCAACATCTCGGCAGACGACATGCTTTACACTGAAACTGACCTGGAGGAGAGCATGGACAAGATTGAGACGATCAACTTCCACGAGGTCAAGGAGGTGGCTGGAATCAAGTTTTGGTGCTACCACGCTGGTCATGTGCTGGGAGCTGCAATGTTCATGATCGAAATAGCTGGAGTCAAAGTAAAGTTTTCTGTTTAGTTTTTGTTTTTAATGTGTAATGACATAAATTTGCCTTATTTAAAAAAAGGTCACCTACATGTATATTGTCCATCTCTTTTCCCCTCCAAAGCTTCTATACACAGGAGACTTCTCCCGACAAGAAGACAGGCATCTCATGGCAGCTGAGATCCCCAGTGTCAAACCTGACATCTTAATCATAGTATGACCAAAGCGACAATGTTTATTTAACCATAATAAGTCATATTGAACACATTTTTAAAAGGATCTGTAGGTGATTTAAACATATTAAGAAACTATTATTTTTCTTTCTGCAGGAGTCAACCTACGGCACTCACATCCATGAAAAGAGGGAGGAGCGAGAAGCTCGGTTCTGTAACACCGTCCATGACATTGTCAACAGAGAGGGTCGCTGTTTAATCCCTGTGTTTGCTTTGGGACGGGCCCAGGAACTGCTGCTTATCTTGGGTTAGAAGTCATGTTTGGCTCCCTGATACTGATAATGTGATAAAGTACATCAAATAATATTGTTAACCTTCTCATTTGATGGTTATACCCTCTGTTTGCACTGAATTTCAGTTATTTGTCTTCTCTTTATTGCATTATGTGTCAGTCATAGAAGTCTGTAAGATTTGAGTTTCGTGTTCTCTTGCAGATGAGTACTGGCAGAATCACCCAGAGCTCCACGACATCCCCATCTATTATGCTTCTTCCCTGGCCAAGAAGTGCATGGCTGTGTACCAGACTTATGTTAACGCAATGAACGACAAGATCCGCAAGGCCATAAATATCAATAACCCTTTTGTCTTCAAGCATATCAGCAATCTGAAGGTAGAGACTGTCACAGAACTCCTGTACATTTAAGTGCCTCTTATCAACATACAACGGCGCTGTCTGTTCTTTCTAGAGCATGGATCACTTTGATGATATCGGCCCCAGTGTGGTGATGGCATCTCCAGGTATGATGCAGAGTGGACTCTCTAGGGAGCTCTTTGAGAGCTGGTGCACCGACAAGAGGAACGGCGTTATCATCGCCGGTTACTGTGTGGAGGGCACCCTCGCCAAGGTTAGAGCACAGCGGGACAGCAAAAAGTGTTTCTATGCAAAGTGGGGAGAGATATTGTGATCTAATAATAGATAGAATCAAATGGACCAGAGTGCAGTTATTTACTGGAATTTTCAGACTATCAAAATTCAGAAGCTCAGAAGCCATGACAAAAAAGGGGCTTAGTGAGAGTGAGTTCACTAATGCTGAGCTAACTTACAAACAGCATACCGGCTTGTCCGAGGTTTTGGATCATTAGTCTGGCAAAACAGTCAAACTGAAGGCTCTAAAAACAGTAGATGTACCATCTTCTTTAGCTATTTTTTTCATCATTTCATAGACTAAATGTTTTATCAAGAAGATAATTGCCAAACAAATCATTAGCCGTTTCCTACTCTGCATACTGTGCAGCACATCATGTCTGAGCCAGAGGAGATCACCACCATGTCGGGACAGAAGCTGCAGCTAAAGATGTCGGTGGATTACATCTCCTTTTCTGCTCACACTGATTACCAGCAGACCAGCGAGTTCATCAGAGCCCTCAAACCACCACATGTGGTAGGAGTTTAAAATTAACAGTTCTCTGAACTCATCCTTTTTTTTTCCCTGCATAAATTGTTGTACATGTTTATTCTCAGATCCTGGTACATGGGGAGCAGAATGAGATGGCGCGCCTGAAAGCCGCACTGATCAGGGAGTACGAGGATAACGATGAGGTTCACATCGAAGTCCACAACCCTCGCAACACTGAGGCTGTCACGCTGAATTTCAGAGGAGAGAAGCTGGCCAAGGTGCCATACACTTTTCTCGTGGGCTTTTTGTGTTTAGCGGTCACTGCGTCCTCCTTCTGACTTCACAAGGCCGGCATATGCTTTTAAATTACGCTGTTAAAAAATGCAAATCCACTGAAAATGAGATGCATACATTTCTCTTCACAGGTGATGGGCTCGCTGGCTGATAAGAAATGTGTTCAGGGTCAGAGAGTTTCAGGCATATTGGTGAAGAAAAACTTCAACTACCACATCCTCAATCCCTCTGACCTTTCCAGTAAGTTACTGTGATCTTCCCCTAATCGAGCATAGGACCACCCAAGGCATTTTTAATAGTGTTAATGCTTGAAAGCTCGGGTAGATTATTCCTCTTTCATACTTTTTTGGGGGTTTGGGATTCAAACCTAAATTGAAGTAGACGGAATGATTGACTGAAGCAAGAACATTTACAAGTCAAATACCAGACCAGTATTCCTGCTCAGCTGTGCACTCCTCTGGGAGCTGTACTGACATGATGTGTCTGTTCTCCAGCGTACACAGAGCTGGCCATGAGCACAGTGAAACAGACCCAGGCCATCCCCTTCACTGGACCGTACTCACTGCTTGTCTGCCATCTGAGGAACCTCACAGGTAAGACTGTGTTTGCACTGTGTATGTGTAATTATATATGTATGTATATATATATGTATGTATATATATATGTGTATATATATATATGTGTATATATATATATATATATATATATATATATATATATATATATATATATATATATATATATATATATATATATATATATATATTTGGGGTGGGACTTTAACGCGTTAATTTCGATTAATTAATTACGGGGAAATTAACGAATTAAAAATGTTAACGCATTTTAATCGCACTTTGCACCGTGGAACGTTTCTCAGTGCACGAGTTCCAGGCATACAGATTATATCGACGCACAATGTCCAAATTCAGGGGCCGCATCCTTAGAAGGACCCGGCCCTTCGCAGCCCAGGAAGCCCGCAAAGATTGGAAGTGAGCGGCTAGCCTTCATATCAGCCTCGCCTGCCCTCACCTCTGTGTAGTTCATGTCGTCTAGCAACCGTGAATGCGAAGCACAGCTGTGTAAAAGCAGCTGGTTAAACGGACAACGAACTTTTTCTCTTATTTGTGGTTAATTTTTAATTGTTTTATTCAAAATAAGCTGTTAAAACTGTTAAAATTTCCAACTATATTAAGTGAGACATTAATGTTGAATAAAACTATCCAGTTATGAAGCTTAACTTTAATTTCAGGAGTTTACTTATCACAGGAGCACTTCCACCCTTCATGGTCTGTGTAGTAGACTGGTGGGAAAATAAACAAAATTTTGAAGTTTAAGCTTATGTATATTGAGTCATTCATCAACCAAACTTAAATTAATATTTCTTATGTTAAATATTTAAATGCGATTAATTTCGATTAATTAATTACAAAGCTTCTAATTAATTCGATTAATTTTTTTAATTGAGTCCCACCCCTAATATATATATATATATATATACCTGCATTGATGGCTGTCCGTCTGTCTCAGGTGATGTTGAAGAGCTGGAAGGAACTGAGAAGAACACTTTGAAGATCTTTAAAAACATCACTCTGATCCAAGAGCCCGGAATGGTGCTGCTGGAGGTGAGCGGCCACAACAACACAGCTATACTTTTTCACCCCATTGATTGCGATAGAGGCCTAAACTGGAGCGCCAATTTTGGAGCGCCGCTTTAAGGCCATCCAGACTGAAACATTCTAATACTTCTTTTAACAAGGTGAGAAGGTACCATTGTGCCACCTAATAACAACTACTCATTCGTGTTTTCTGCAGCTTTCCATGTACATGTCTCCAAGGAACTACAATCCTGGCTTTGGTGTGGTGCAGAATATTGACTGGATCACACTCCATATATGATTTAAGGGGAAACATCAGGATTGGTTATTCTTGTTCCTGGCCACTTTGTTTTCTGCTTACTTACTTAATGTAGCGGCTGTGTCCAGAGCTTCAAATCTACCAGTTATTGAGGCTAAGAGATAGGCACATAGCCAAAACACATGGGGTATAGAAGGGTTTACTGTTTTAATAATTAATAGCTGCAATTCACCCAACCATGCCTTTTCTTTATCTTCTCTTTCAGTGGATAGCTAATCCTCTAAATGACATGTATGCTGATGCTGTCACCACTGTAGTTCTGGAGGTTCAGTCCAACCCAAAGGCTCAAAAAGGTCAGCATGATCACTAAACATAGACAGTATATAAAAGCTGGATGTAGCTAACGTGAAATTACACACTGGTTTGTTGAAACACATTTTGAAACCTAAAATGGAAGTTTGGCTGTTACACTTAAGCTAAAGGCTGTTGGCATCCCCAGTCCAGCTGCAGCCATAGAACGAGCTTTGGTGATGGCTGACAGGCTGTTTCTTTAATCTTTTCTTTTGGTCGTGGATCAGGCACTGATTGTTTTGGTTTTCATGACTGATTACTTTGCCCTTATTAATGGGTTTTGTGTACAAAGTACCGATACACTACATTAACAATTAATTCAGAACTTTTTTTGTGCAGTTCTATATTGCATTGTTGTCACAAAATCCCACAGCACATCTGGCCTTGCTTCATGGCACACAATTTGGGAACCACTGGCTTAAAAGCATACCATTCTTTATCATATATTTTACTTTACAAGGGACTATGATTTACTGAAGACATAAATCAAATAAGAAGTAAGGTCGTTTTTTGCAATAAGAGTCATCGCCCCCTGCAGGCCATTAGAAATAATGCATTCTGCATTTGTTTCACTTTTTGGAACTTGATGTTACATCCATCTTTTATATACAGTCTGTGCCACTGAATATGTGCTCTCTTGTTTAGCTGCTGCTGTGGGTTTGAGTATTTATTGCTGCATCTGGTGCTATCTGGTTAATGTCAGTGATCTGCTTTGTGCTTCATGAGCAGTAATGGAGACCCAGGGTACCACTCTGGACATGGATGTTTTCCATACCCGACTAGAAGTCATGCTGCAGTAAGTAGTAGAATAAATCCATACAAACATCTTTATAACATTGTGTGCATGTGTTACAGTATGAATATTTTTCCTCAGATAAATATCCAATTGTATTATTTCATTGCTGTGTCTGTTTTCAGGGACATGTTTGGAGAAGAATGCGTGCACTTCAGTGATGGTAAAATCATCTCTGTGACGGTGGATGGGAAGACGGTGCACGTTTGCTTGAAAACGAGGGTGAGAGTATTTTAGCCCATCGATGAAAGCTGCTGATTTGGTGTTTGAAAATGTTCCTGACTTCTTTTCCCCTCACCAGTCCGTGTGCTACGAAGATGAATGCACAGAGGACGATTCACTGAGAGAGATGGTGGAGCTGGCTGTGCAGCGGCTTTATGACGCTCTGAACCCTGTTATCTGAAGACAGGTACAGACCTGCAGGTCTGCAGACATGTTAGACTTCACATTTTACAAAAGAGTTCAAGCTTGGTCATGAGATACACAAACCCAATTCTGAAAAATTTGGGACGCTGTGTAAAAGGTAAATAAAAACAGAATGCAATGATTTGCAAATCTCATAAACCCATATTTTATTCACAATAGCACATAGAGAACATGAGACATGGTTAAACTGAGAAAATGCACCATTAGTTCAATATTAGCTCATTTTGAATTTGATGCTGGCAGTACATCTTAAAATAAATGGGACAGGCCTATGTTTACCATTGTGTAGCAATAGAATCATGACTGCTTTTAATGCAGTGCCGCCTGATTGCCCAAAGATCATGGACATCCAATAATGATTGTCCCTTGCACACAGAAAGAGATTTCTCCAGATTCTCAGAATCTTTTGATATTATGTACTGTAGATGATGAGATTGAGAAACATTATTCTGAAATAGTTCCACAATTTGTAGACATGGTTTTCAGGAGATTGCCCATCTTTAGTTCTGAAAAACTCTGCATCTCTAAGATGCTCTTTTTTGTACCCAGTTATGTTACTGACCTGTTGCTAATCAACCCAATTAGTTGTAAAATGTTCCTCTGGCTGTTTCTTTCTCACTTATTTTTTCCAGACTGCTGTTGCTGCCATCAAATTCAAAATTAGTTCATATTTTTCATGAAATAGTAAAATGTCTTGGTTTAAACATTTGATATGTTTTCTGTCTTCTATTGTAAATATAATATGGGTTTATGGGACCTTCAAATTATTTTATTCTGAACCTGCTCTCATCTGTGAAAAGCACATGGCGTAAATAGTGAGGCTGCCAATTCTAGTATTCTATTGCAAATGCCAGTCTGGCTCCAGTGAGGGCCCACTAGAGGATATTGGGCCCTCATTAAGTGTGTTTGGTCAGAGACATTCACATCAGTGGCCTGCTGGAGGTCATTTTTGTAGGACTCTCACAGTGCTCATTCTGTTCCTCCTTCCACAAAGGAGCAGATACCGGTCCTGCTGATGGGTAAAGGACCCTATATGGCCCTGTCCAGCTCTCCTAGAGTAACTGCCTGTTTTCTGGAATCTCCTCCTTGCTCCTGAGACAGTGCTGGGAGACACAGCAAACCTTCTGGCATTGGCACGTATTGCTGTGCAATCTCTTTAAGGTCCAGGTTTCGCCTCGTGCTGCCATTAGTGACACTGACCCTAACCAAATGCAAAACTAGTGAAAAAACAGGAAAGATGAGGAGGGAAAGAATGTGGCCTCCACCTGTAACACCATTCCTGTTTTGGGGTTTGTCTCATTGTCGCCCCTCTAGTGCACCTGTTGTTAATGTCATGAACACCAAAGCAGCTGAAACTGATTAACAACCCCCTCTGCTGCTTAACCAGATCACTATCCCAGATGTTTAATTGACATGATGCTAAACTCTGATTAAAAAGTGTTCTTTTTTTTTGAGCAGTGTATTTGGATCTTACAGTGTCCAGATTTTCAGTATTGTTTGTATTTTAAATAAAAGGGGAAAATGTTTACACATTTCACAAGCATTACAGTGATGACAACAACCTACTGAGCAAGTATGACTTGTAAAAGAATAAGCTATGTAATGTAATTTTGTAGATTTCAGTTTTGTTTTCTGTATTGTAAGCACTTTTAATGATGAAATGCATTATTTAATAAGTTAACAGTATTTGAGTGTAGATTGACTGTAATTTTATTTGACCTGAATTCATTAATGTGCACTGATATGACTTGTTTACGTGTGAATGTGATGCAGTGTGAATTTCTAAATGTACTACATGTATTGTATTTGTTGTGTACATGTTTTAACAAGACTACCATTTTAAAAACATTGTTTTCTTTTCTCAACTGCAAATTAGAGAATTAAAAAAAAAAAGCCCAAACAACTCAAGCAGCGTTTGCTCTTACAATGTCCATAGGTCATTTATTCATTGTCTGAAACAGTATAACCCAGTAATTTTACAATAAATATGATCAAAGGCACATTCTTTAATATAACCATCTGATTACAACCTTACAGTTGCTGTAATGCCCATTTTGGATGGGCGTTTAAGCTATTACCGCACCCTTTACTTACACTGCTATAAATATGTTACAAATAGCAACACATTACACTTAAAATTTGGCTCACCAGTAAAATTATTAAGTTTCTCCCAGACTGATGACTTTATTAAAGCCAAAGGAGCTGAAGTGAAAGGTTGTAAACCCACCACTGAAGCCTCCACTGCTGGTGATGCCGTGCTCACAACATGTTGGCAGAGTGGACTGCTGTGCAAAAGGTAATACAGGATGAAGCACTACAATAAGTGATTTCAATTTATTTTTATATTCAACTTCTTTTATGTGATGCAATCACAAACAGATGTGCATATGTTTGCTCATATGCACAGATTGTTTATTTTGTTGATTGAAGGTCCAGAATTATTTAACTATTTAAATAAATAGTTGCTTCTGGGCCTTTGATCAGCCTTAAATCCTCACCGGCTTGAATCAGTGGATACTTGTCAAGTTTATTTCGGTCAAGTAACTGACTTAAAATTACAGAAGTGCAGTGTTTAGTAGCGTGAGAGGTGCTGGAGTTTTAAGGGGACCCGCAGTGTTCAATCTCCAACTTTCCCCAGCAGAAGCCTTCATCCTTTTTTAAAGTTCATTAGTATAGCGATTGCTACCACCAACAGCATGCCAACTCCAACCTCCATCATCGTCCCCATCTTCCTGTCGCCTATAGTGTCCTGTTCCTTCTTCAGTATCTCCTCTTTGCGGACTCGGATGTCTCTTTGTCTCTGCAGCTGCTCGCTGTAGTGAGACTTGAAGAAATTGTCGAAATCAAAGATGCCTCCTCGGCCGTCTGCGCCCATTACAGACCGTCGGCTCTCGGCTTGCGGTCTGGTTGAGCTCCCGGTGGTGTCCTTGGCGGACGGCCTGACTGTGGCAGTGAGGTCTGACAGACTCAGCAGTCCTCGGTCATATTTCTTCCTCAGACCCTTGTTTCCCAGCACGGTGTAGGCCTCGTTGATCTCCGAAAAGCGGACCGTGGCCTCTTCGCTGCCGGCGTTTCTGTCCGGGTGGTAGGTGAAGGACTGCTTGTAGTACGCCGTTTTTATCTGGGCTTGAGTGGCGGAAGGCGACACCCCCAGGATTTCATAGTAACCCGTTTTGGTTTGGTAAAGAGGCTCGGATCTGGCTCCGTTACCGCTGTAAGTCCGGACAAATGCCCACTGCCCATGTCGCCGGTACAAGTGTTGTTCTCGGTGGAAAGTCCTACAAAACTCGGCATACCTCTGGTGCCGAGGAAGATTTCTATTAATTCTTTGTACCTGGCTCTTGCTAGAAAGCGAATACTCCTCAAGTCCACGGTAATGGTAATTTTCAGCAGCATTTCTGTCCTCCGAAACAGCTCCAAGCTGCGGTTTTACCCTTGTATAACTGTCCCGAGAAGCTCCAGCAGGGACTCTGTCCGCGGCATCTTTAGCTCCATACGGTCCGGGGTTTGGACTGTTACCCAAAAGAAAACCTGCTGGCAAATACGAACTGTGCACAAAACTTTTCTCGTGTTTGTTGCGACTGGCAAGGTGATAGCAGTTACTTATTCTGTGTGAAAAGCCGTGCGCTCTCCTTCCAATATAACTTCTGACTTCTGCCATCTTTCCAGCGACAAACTGATTTCCGCGTAGCAAAGAGCAGCTCGTTCATCCGCAGCGCCCCCCAGCGACCGGGAGGCCGAAACTGAAAGCTCTATAAAAACTTTACATCCTGTCTCAAAGTAATGCTGAAAAGCTAATTCACGCATTTATTACTTGTAGGCTGGACTACTGTATTTCGTTATTATCAGGCCGTCCTAAAAGATCACTGAAAAGCCTTCAGTTAATCCAAAATGCTGCAGTCAGAGTACTGACAGGGACTAGAAAGAGAGCATATTTCTCCCATATTGGCTTCTCTTCATTGACTCGCTGTTAAATCCAGAATAGAATTTAAAATTCTTCTCCTCACATACAAGGTCTGGAATAATCAGGTTCCAGCTTATCCTAAAGATCTCATGCTACTGTAACCTTAGTTATAGCACATGTTTATTTTTGGGCACATTTAATTTATTTTTTTTTTTATAATTGTGGATTATATAAATTTGTGTTGCATATTAAGATTTAAAATGTTCATGATTTTATCGAATTGAGTTTATTATATAATTAATCATCATTTGCCTCATCGTATAATTTTATGTGTAACGTTTAAGTTATTTATTATTACACCTTGTGAGAAATAGACATAGTTGGCTTTTCTTTTTTTTTTTTTTTAACTCCTCTTTCAAACCGTCTGTGTTGCTGGTCCAAAATGTGAACATTAGTATGCTCAAAAACTGTGTCCTTTGGGTGCAGATGTACAGCTGAGTCCTGTCCTGTCGAGATGGCTATTCTATGGTGTGCCATGCTTTTGTGGAGTGGCTGTTTGGTTTCTCCACATTCAAATGACAGATATAAGCTTTTCTCCATATTTATTCAATTGTATAAGCTACCCGAGAAAAACAAAACATAAAACCACATTTTTTAAGTATAGCGTATGATTTAAAAACAAAGATGTAGCTGGAGATTTAATTATTTCTAATAATATCCGAAGACATGTCTTTATTGTAAGGATATCTTTGTTGTTCAGTCAGAATGTAACTAGTTATTAGTTATATAGTTAATCATGATAATAATAAATAATTAGATTATATAATTACTGTATTTCTAGTCCGGATTAGCTTTATTTTTTAAATTTCTACGCAGGATTATTTATGTCCTTTCATATATTTTGGATGTTCTGGGTTTCAAAAATGAAAGAGACAATAATTTCTTTTCACGTGCAATTTAAAATGTATATTTTGACAAAAAAATGCCACAAATCAAATCAAATCATTAAAAAAACAAAACAAAAAAAACCCAAACAAACAAAAAAAAAAACTTTATTGTGAAGTACGTCGTTTTACCCTAACCGGAAATCCGTGAGTGGGATCTTCTATCCTGCAGCAGAACAGGTCCCAGCGGTGTTTGGGATCCACCTAGTGTCTACGTTAACAAATCGAGTGATGTTTTTCTGTTTGTTTGTTTTAATGGTCTTTTCTCGCTAATTTCAGCCACTGGCCACTGACTACCAAGCACACTGACTGCATCATGGTAAACCTCTGCTGCCTCTGTTGCGGTGAACTCCCTGAACCCCGCCCCCCTCCGCCCGGTCAGCCGGGAGCAGCGCGGGACTCCCGCTCCGCACAGCAGCAACATCAGCAGCAGCAGCCTGCTGGCTCCGGCCCAGACGCCTCAGGGCTGAGGGGGGCACGGAAGGAGGGAGTGAACGGAGGGGCATTTGGAGCAAAGCAAGTGAATAAAAAAGAGTGAGCTTACAGTTTCTCTCGGACATGCGAAAAGTGCAGCATGCTCTCTTCCGATCAGGACTCTGCGGCGGCCAGCGGTCTCAATGATGCTGAGGGAGAAGTGGAGGAGGAGGAGGAGGAGGACTCACCAGCTGAAAGTGATGTCCCGGAGGAGGTAAGTGCAGATAGATGTAGTAATTAATTCTTTTTTTTCTTTTCTGAGTGACTTTCAGGAAAGTAAGCAATAAAGAGCCATGGATTTATTGTTCCACTGTCCGGAAAAAAAAAAGCTGCAAAAACATGCAACCTTTTTCTGTTACTTTCCTTAAACAGCTGTCATGTTGGTGGTGCCCCTCTTTTATCCGGTGCCATCCTTTCAGTGCCATCACTATCACCTGCAGCCAAACAGCATCTCCGCTTCCTGAAATGTCACAATAGTTAATTTCACACAGTGGCAGCAGATTCCAGCGATGTGGAAAGGTACTGTCACGACGAAAGGATAGATCACAGTCTTCCACAATCCAAGTTTACATGCATATGTCTGCATTAGGTCCTCCAATCCTTTGGTTTTTATTGTCATCGAGTAATTACTGCGTTTCTGTTTGCAGGGGCGATGACTGACCAAGTTTCTGTGGTTACAAACAACTTGTGCCTATTTTTTGTTATATTTCCTGAGTTCAGCTGCCTGTAAACTATTGTCACGACCAAGGATCGATCATATATGAGTCAGCTTTTCTTTTTTATAGGGGTAACCTTGTTCAGATATTGCATTATGACCTCTGAGATGTCGTTTGTCTGTATGTAGTCTCTAACTTCTGCAGTCACGAGGCTTAAAAGTCCGCCCTCTCTGGTTCACAAGAATTGAAACCCTGTTTCCTCCATAAATAACTCAAGTGGAACTGGCAGTGTGTGGCATCTCCACCCCAGTGCAGTACCGGATAGCTGGCTGTCAGCATAAACCCCTTCACTCCATAAAAGACCAGAGCTAGTCAACGTGGAGGAATGTCACCACGAGATTAAAAAAAAAGTATTAGAAAATATGAAATCAGAAATTTCAAATAACTCCCTGACAAGCAAGTGCCATCAAGTTAATTTCAGTAAATGGTCTGAGGACAGTTTCTCTTTCTGTGCCCTGGCCATTTTGACTGTTAGTGTTACTGATGAAATAGCCTTCAGCCAATGTCTTTGCTGAATAGGACTGTTTGACTGCTGGTCGGAATTGCACACTTTGTGTTTCTGTTTGGCCGCTCTCAGCCTCCCAGTGCTCAGCGGAGCGATGGCCGCGTTTGTGTAGAAATGGTAACGAGAAGAAGCTTTCACTACTTTTACTCAAGGGAAATCCAAAACATATTCAGTCACAAGTAAAAATCCTCATTGAAAACGTAACGTAAAGCATCAAAATGTAGTAAAAGCTCAGCAGTGCAGCAGGTAAAGGTTACGATACTGTTAGGCTGCGATTTTTTTAAGTGACTAACAGCTGTGAGATACGTTTTATTCTGAAATGTAAGTAGATTAAAATGGAGAATGGAAAGTGAGGCACAAGTACTTAATTGGAATTAAGTGCAGTCCATCTATCGATTTTAATTGCTTAACCAAATTTATGGATGTGAGGGATGGAGCCTATCCCAGCTGTTGTGGGGGCAAAAGGAGGGCTGCAACCTGGACAGGTTGCCACAGGGGAGACACCTGCAGCCAATTTAGAATCACCAAGTAATTTATCATGCATGTTTCTGGACTGTGGGAGGAAGTTGGAGCTCCACAGCTCCAGCTGACTGGTGGACTCAAACCCAGGATCTTCTTGTGTGAGGTGACAGTGCTGTCCACTGCACCACTGAGCCACCATTAAGTACATGTATTTAGTTACATTTTACCTCTGTTTATTTTATGTGTTAATGCAATTAAAATGTGTTTGTTTTTTGTTTTTGTTTTTTTTTGGCGGGGGGGGGCAGCTACTTCCTTTATTGATAACTGGTGGTTTTGGGGGTGAGGTAGTTAGGTAGTTCATCTAGTCTACAAAATGAAAAGAAAAAAAAAGCTAAAATTTAAATTGTCTTTTTTTTGGAATAAATCTTGTTTCTCTCTGTAGGTGAGGAAATACTTATTTCTGCAACCTTTTTTAAATGTATCTTTTCAGGTTAGATACTGTCTCTCATCACCACGTTTCTCTGTATGCTGCTGTTAAGTGGCTGCCTCTATATATCTGCAGACTTTCCTATTAGTTGTTTTTTATATAAAAATCTCTGCTTGGGCTGATTATCTCTTATCTGTTTATGCATGTGGAAAAACCACATGGATGTACACAGCACTTTACAAATGTTTGTCTCCAGAGTCAGAAGGGAATTAGGAAATAATGCTCTTTAATATGCAGCCCCCTTTATTCAGGATTAATCTACAGAAGGAGCTGAAATAGTCAGAACTGGGGGACTTAAGCTCCCCCATAGTAACCAGTTATGACAATTAGGATCAAGAAAATACTTGTTTCTTTATTTATTTTTAGATTTGTTACATTCTGCTGAATTCCACTGTTCTTCCTTTAGTGTGATTTACTTTGCGCTTAGGCAGAGAAAAGCACTTCGATTTATAATGTAGCCACTTTCATTTGCATTTCTGCTGCGAGCCTTAAAATCGCTGCCATGTTTCGGGAGTTCATTGCTTTAAGTGCCTTTCTCTCATTACTCTCATCTTCCTTTCTTTTCTGTCCCTTTCTCTCTCTCCCTCTTTCTCTCTGCAGCAGCGTCCAGTTAAGCAGTCCCTGGGTGCTTGCGTCTGCCGGGAGTCCCATTGGCGCTGCCTGGTGCTCTCCCTGCTCATGTACAGCTGTCTGGGCGCAGTTGCCTGGTGTAAGCTGACCCGGGTCACCAAGATAAGTTTCAACTCTGCCCTCACCTCCTCATTCACCTCCTCCTTTACCTCCTCCCTGCGGGGCGCCTCTGGGGTGGGCGTTGGAGGACATGCGA
This sequence comes from Archocentrus centrarchus, assembly GCF_007364275.1. NCBI lineage: Eukaryota > Metazoa > Chordata > Actinopteri > Cichliformes > Cichlidae > Archocentrus > Archocentrus centrarchus. Next base: position 12,638,085 of record NC_044367.1, on the reverse strand, counting down.
TGATCTACCACGACAGCCCCTGCTCTGACGGCCTCATCTACATCCCCCTGTCCTTCCTGCTCATGATCTACGTGTTGTACATTGTGGAGTGCTGGCACTGCAGAGCCAGGAGTGAGCTGCAGTGCAAAGCAGACGTGGACAGCGTGTACGAGCGGGTGCTTCGGATGCAGCAGGCCCAGCCTTGCATATGGTGGAAGGCTATCAGCTACCATTTTGTTCGACGGACGCGACAGGTCACTCGATATCGCAACGGGGACGCCTACACCACCACGCAGGTGTACCATGAGCGAGTCAACACTCATGTGGCTGAGGGCGAGTTTGACTACAGCCACTGCGGCATGAAAGATGTATCACGCGACCTTAGAGGCTTGGAGGGACATCCAGCGACTCGCCTGCGCTTCACTAAGTGTTTCAGCTTCACCGAGGCAGGTCCAGAAAACGATTACCTCAACCAGAGAGCCAGGTTCTTCTCTGAAATCGAAGGTTTAGATGATTACATGGAAGCTCGGGAGGGGATGCAGCTAAAGAATGTGGACTTTAGAGAAAACCTAATAGCCTATGTAGACCCAGACAGGATGCCTTGGTACACTTCCCAGGTTGCCTTCTGGCTGGCAGCTCTGCTCATGCTTTCCTGGCCTCTGAGAGTGCTCATAGAGTACCGCACTGCTTATGTGCACTATCGCATAGAGAAACTGTTTGGGTTGGAGTACGCCCAGAGCAGCCCCTCTCCTCTAGATGAAGACAGGCCTGTGGGGAGCAATATTGGTTGCGTTATTCCCAGAGTTGACACACTGGACAGCACTGAGATGGAGTGGCATATACGCTGCAACCGCCAGGTGATTCCCAGCTACTCAGAGGCGATGCTGCTAAACATGAGGACAGAGGCCTCTAATTCATTACAAGACACGTCTTCCTCTGACTGCCTCCTACTGGACAGCAGCCAGACTGCTGAGAGCTACGGAGCTCTCCAAAGCCAGGATGATTGTGAGCAGTGCAGCGAGCCGAGTGGACAGGGAGCTGGAGGAGGCAGGAGGAGGACAATCACCAGCTCCAGCTGCTCCTCCCTCTTCTCCTGCCGCGGAGCACTGTTTCACTCGCACCTCTCCTTGGACACTTCTCGGTTCTCCCTCTGCCGCATGTACGGCTCCCATCGCACCGTGGCGCTGTGGGGGAGCCGCAGCAGCAACCTGACGGACCCCTGCTGCGCGGACGAGCAGTGCTGCCGGTCCGACTCCAGCCAGCTGGCGCTCAGCGACAGTCCACCAACTTACAGAGACGCACGCTTCTTTCCTGTTCTTATTGTGCATCGGTCCGAGGGCAGCGAGGGCGGGAGGGAAGTAAGGCGTTATTATATACGAAGAGGGTCGTCCTGCGTGGAGACGGCCTTGTGAAAGATTAGAAATGAGACGGTTTTTAATGTCAGATATGATGGAGGGTGTGGAGTCGAGTTCGTCACTATTCAAGAGACAGAATAAAGATGTGTGGATAAAATATGCACTTTCAGAAAATATCACAGTTAAAAAGAAAGTAAACCAAACTCAAGATTTTTTTTACGTATTTTTTGAACCCAGCTACAAATAATGATAGTGTTGAACTGAATTTACAGCCAGACAGCCTCTGTGAAAACATCTGCAGTGTTTTTTATCTTGCATCTCCTTGCTGCATGATCTGGGCATCCCACTAATTTGTCATCTGTATTTTCCATCTTGGAAATCAAAGGCTGGCTGATCTTGTGTGTGGTGTACCTGTATGGTTACAGAACAGTGGTCCATTCAGAGACACATGTAAGAATAATATGTGAAATTTGAAAAGTTGCATGCTGTTGCAGATCATTTAGATAATTAAGAGCAAGTTGAAACCAAAGACTGCTTTTTAAAAATATATTATTTTATTATTGAGACCTACAAAAAATAACGAGAAATATGTGGATTCGAGACAACAGCGTGAATGTTTAAGTGAAAATAAAGGTGTCAAAAAGGGATGAAAATTCCTAAAATCATGATGAATTTTATCATTGCAGTAAACTTTTTTTTAAATAAAAATGTAAAAATATATTGCATTACATGTGATTGTCGGGCTCTCAAAGTATAAGATGAGAAAGAGACAGAGACAAAACAAGGAAACAAGTTTTTTTTTTTGTTGCTCTGATCACATTGATCCAAAGCGACAATGTCACACACTCTCAGACTCACAGCTCACTGGTACGTCTCCTGCCCTTAACTGCGAGGGCAGAAACTCTAAAGATAGTGTTGGGACTTCACTTCAAATAACACCAGAGGGAGGAGTGGTACAAATGAAGCATGTATTGATACAAAAATAAATTCAACACGCCTTTTAAACTGGAGAGCTCATTTATGAATAATATGAGCTTTTGATCTTCTTATTATTATCATGGGGTAAGTAACTGAACTAATATTGTGTCCCTGGTTGTTAATCTTCGAGACTTTCAAAATATATGAGATCGCTAGATGAAGCTGTATACAAAAGGAAACTTTGGTGTTTTAAGAGATGTAGAGAATTGAAGTGAAAAATTGATCATTTTATGATTAAAAAACTATTTTCACCCTGTTTTTCTTGGCTGTTCACACAAAAGACACCTGATAATAATACTTATGAGATTACTAAATAAAGTAAATAGTTCATGAAAGTAAAAATGTGTTTAAATTTGCCAAGTTTGGTATATTATTATTATGGAATTATTTATGCACTTAACATATAGCAATGCTTAAATATTGTAACCATGCATCCTAGTTACTTTTTGTTACCGAGTGTACTGTTTTTTTCTTCCATCTTGCTACTAGATAGCAACATAGGCCACATTATTTCCCATAGATTTGTGTTTTTGAGAGGGAAATTTCAATTTTGAATACTGTCATGCATTAGTATTACTTAATCATTATTAACCAAATTAATGTTCATGAATAAATTTTCACGTTTTATTGTAAAATTATTTTAAAATTGTGCGCTGAATTGTAGTTTCACAGCGCTAAAAACATAAGGCGTGTGACAGCGAGATCTTTGGTGTTCTCTCTCGCCTCTCTAGTTTTATTTAGATAGGAAATTATTAGAGCCTGAGATGCCGATATTAGCTATTTGCCAATATATCTGTATCTGCATTTCTAACTGCCAATAAATGAAAACTTAAAAAGTAGATGAGCAACAACCTTCAACCGTTACGAGTGTTGATGTTGCATAGTTTGTCCACCAGTGGGCACTCTGCGACTACAGGTGTTTGTAACACCACAAACTCAACACCCAGCTGATCCAAGTGGAGTGGCAGACCATAAACAAGTAATCCATGACTTATTGCAACAATAAAACAATTATTTTTAAACTGCACTGTTATCTGTTATCTTACTAAGGACTCACAAATAACCACACATAGAAAAGGTTAAGGAAATCTGTTTATATTCTGTGTGTCTGAAATAAAAATTTTTTTAAATCAGCTGATGTATCAGTTTTTTAAAATAACCAAATATCGATATCGGCCTTCAAAATCGTATATCAGTCTGGCTGATATAGAAATACTGGAATTCTACATTATAGTTTGACGAGAGTAATTCAAGAAGTATGAGCATTTATAAATCAAATCTAGAAAAATAATAAGCATACACATCAAAGACTTAAATTCCTATATCTGTACTCACCGGAGATACAAGATTACTGCTCTGGAGATAATTCAAAAGTCATATAATTATTACAAAGTAACATCTATATGTATAATAGCTAACATTTATTTTTTATGAAAATATATGACTGGTCACTTTATTAGGTGCACCTGTTTAACCACTTGTTAATACAAATATCTAATTAGCCAGTCACATGGCAGCAACTCAGTGCATTTAGGCATTCACACATGGTCAAGACAACCTGCCAAAGTTCAGTCTGAGCATCAGGATGGGGGAGAAAGGTGAATTAAATGACTTTGAACATGGCATGGTTGTTGATGCCACGGGCTGGTCTGAGTATTTCAGAACTGCTGATCTACTGGGATTTTCCCACACCACCATCTCTACATCTTTACAGAGGATGGTCCAAAAAAGAGAAAATATCCAGTAAGTGGCAGTTCTGAAAAAGCCTTGTTGATGCCAGAGTCCACACTGGGTGCCACTCCTGTCAGCAAAGAACAGGAAACTGAGGCTACACTTCATGGGCTCACCAAAATTGATCAACAGAAGTTGGAAATTAATTCCCTGGTCTGATGAGTCTTAATTTTTGCTTTGACATCCAGATGGCAGGGTCAGAAACAACATGAAAGCATGGCTCCATCCTGCCTTTTATCAGTGGTTCAGGCTGCTGCAAGTGGTCTAATGGTGTGGGGGATATTTTTGACACACTTTGGGCCCCTTAGTACCAACTGAGCATTGTTTAAACATGACAATCTACCCGAGTATTGTTGCTGACCATATTCATCCCTTTATGACCACAGTGTACCCATCTTCTGATGGCTGCTTCCAGCAGGATAAGGCACCATGTCACAAAGTTCAAATCATCTCAAACTTTTTTTTAACATGACATTGAGGTCACGGTACTCAAATGACCTTCAGTCACCAGATCTCTGTTTAACAGAGCATCTCTGGGATGCTAGAGGTAGCAGCTGACAGATGTGCAGCAACTATGTCACGCTATCATGTCAGCGTGGACCTTGCTGAATCTGTGCCATGAAAAATGAAGGCAAAAGCGAGTTCACCCCGGTACTAGTAAGGTGCATCTAATGAAGTGACCGGTGAGTGTATATGTAGTCTTTGCCGCGCGCTCGGTTTCGGGGTTTAGCGCCTCCCTGACGTCACTTCCCTCCATACGCGAGGTTTATGCTAACTGCAGCTAACAAACCAACTGACAACCGAGAACGTTCCCTGAATCTGGAGCTTACTCAAAGTAATGTCAAGAAAACCACGGCTGCCCACGAAGCTTCTATCCCCGCAGTAGATGTTGGGGTGTTTCTTCGACGGCAGTTTAAATGCACCTGAGGCTCCGTGAAGAAGGCTGGTCTGTTGTTGACATCCAGAACGGGCACGGATGTGTCGCCAGCCTCGCCATAGACTAGCTAGCGTAACTTTCTCACGGAAGTTTTCGTCTCTGGTATGCTTTTCAAGCATTTGCTCGCTCTGACGCGGCATTAGGCCGGACTTCAGTCTCTACTTAAGTGATTGCGATGAAGCTCCAGTGCGATGTCGAGGTGGTGAATCGGATGCTCCCGACCTTTGGGATGAAAAGTCGAGGAAAGGGGACGAGAGCGGTGCTTTCCATCGGGAAACATTTGGACAAGACGACCCAACGCAGTAGCGTCTACTTGATGATCTGCACAGCCAAAGACAGAGCCGGATCAAAGTACAAGGTGTTTACTTTTCTTTTATTTACTTCTACCCTTGTACAGCATGTACTGTCTGTTAAATCTTGATCTATTGTTTATCTCTGGGTGTGGAGGGGGCCTCTTTGTTTCCAAAATAAGCCAACTACAAGATGTTTCAAGCTAATTATATTACTTCATGTACGTATGTTTAAAAAGAGTATTTCAAGGCCAGATATGTGTAATATTTCTGGCATTCATTTTTTGTATCATGGATGGCAAGAGAAATGAACTGGTTCTATCCCATCATGCTTTGCTTTTCAGACGATTCAGGAAAAAAAAAAAAAAAACTTCGTTTGCTTCAAGAGCAACCGGCGTGGGTTTCAAAAAGTTAATAACTTTTTAAAACGTGAAAACTGTCAGCAGTGTCAGTGATCTGGTGACCCAGTGTTGTTTAAACTTTTTACTTAAAATCTTTACCGTTTAAGCAAAAGCGTTGGCTCTAAAAACAATCGGACCTTTTCATTTTCGAGCTTCAGCAGCTAATTTCTTAATCATTTAGTTTATTAATTGACAGTCAGTTTTCATAAGGAGTTAAAGATTGAGGTGTTTTCCAAATACAACTTCACTAGTTCCTGCTTATGTGGACCAAATGATACATTAATAGGACTGGCAAGAACTGGCAAGAACTGCTTGAGTGACTCAGAGCTGTTTTGTAAAAAGTTCATTATTTTCCCCACAGTGACCTACATGGGAAACCCTCTGGTATTGTTGTTTTCATTGTGTCAGCCTCTGATGTAAACGTTAACAGTTGTTGTCACCTAACCGTTAAATGTTGTAATACAGTATTCTTGTCTTAACTCGCATGAGTGATGATGAGCACCCACCCTGAAGTTATGAAATTGATTTTTCCGCTCCTTAATGCTTGGCTGTTTTGTTTTTTGTTTTTTTCCGTCCTCAGTTGAAAGGCAACATAGAGAAGTTCTTCACTTGGTTTGTGGAGGAAGGCAAGGCCACTGTGAGATTAAAGGAACCTGCTGTCGACATTTGCTTGAGCAAGGTATGACATACAACACTCTGTAATTGCAGTCTGAGCAAGAAGGTGTATACAACTGAAGACCCTGACTTAATTAAGAAAATGATTGGCTAACTGTAATATAAAAAAAATACACGACATGGGCTGAAAGCAACATAGCTGTTCCACTCATTCTCACTCTCACACACACACACACGCACACACACGCACACACACACACCTAGACCTACACCTGTGTTTCAACCCCAGTTCATGGCAGGGCAGATGACATAGGTGACATATTGTTTTTAATTGTTGCACAGCTCTCCTGGGTGTTTAACCTGTCCCATTCTTAGAAAGCATTTACCTTCTCACAGATCTCTAAACTAACATGTTAACCATACTTGGATTAAACTTCTGGGCCACAATTATGTAAATACTAATTCCCCCACATGAAGTCTATTAAATTGGCTGTCAGTGTACTGCACAGGTGCATGAAAATGTGTCCAAATCCTGTACTTTTTATCCACTTCACATTTCTTACTCCCAGCTGCATAAAGTCCATCCTGTTCATTCAAAAGAAGTGTGTCAGGGGCGCCTGGGTGGCTTAGTGGTGAAGCCGGCGACCACATACACATGCCGCGTTGAGGTGCGGGCGGCGCGGGTTCGCGTCCCGGCCCGTCACCAATTTGCTCGCGTGTCTTCCCCTGTATCTTTCCCCCATTTCCTGTCTCTCTCCACTGTCACAAAAAGCCACTGTGGCCAAAAATGCAAAAAAAAAAAAAAAAAAAAAGTGTGTCAGAGTATTCTAGGTCAGGGAATCTAGGTTAGATATTTCAGTGAATCTGGTCATGTGCCACAGTGACCCTTGAGATTCCTGTGAATCTGCTGTTACCTATTAATCCACAACTTAACTGTATTTATCCATCTCTAGGCCGATTCCAATAGCTTGAAGAACTTCCTTTCGGCTGCTCGTCTAGCAGACAGAGGAAGTGACGCAGGCAGCCTTCCTCTGTCCACACTGACTCCCGTTCGTGCCAGAGATGTAGAGCAGCCCAAGAAGAAACTCACCATCGTCTCCAAGAAGGATTACCCTCTAACCTCCAACTTCCCCTACTCCTTGGAGCAGCTGCAGGTGTCATACTGCAAACTGTCACGCGTGGACATGCGAATACTCTCTCTCAAAGGTAAAAATGAGCAAAGTGGGTTGTTGGTAACATGTCCCCTTCTCTATGCAAGTCCAGTAATAAATAGCAGGGTGTAGCTCTAAGTTACACATGGGTAAAATACTGGCTTGCATAACATTTCAATCAGACCCCTGACTCCTTAAAAACAGAACGAAACAACCCTCCAAAACAGCGTTAACGAATCTCAAGTTGAGCAGCTGCAGCAAGTCTGTACTGCTATTTAACTGCTGCTTTAATTACCTAAATTAAATGTATGTCAGAGTAGACTTGGGTACACAAAAAAAATCACCCTTTTATAGCATGTTTGATTTAGTAAAGTAGTTTCTACCAAATTAAAGGAGTTTTAACTGAATTCAGCTGTAATGCTTCATTTCAGTTGTTCATTGTGTGGCCCTTTGCTTAATTGTTTAATTGTAACGTGTGTGACCCCTGCTCTAAGCTGAGGTGTTTTTGTTTGGTTTTGTTTTTCCAGCTCTGCGGAAGCTAGACCTCAGTAACAACCACATCAAGAAACTCCCCTCCACCATCGGTGACCTCAGCTGCCTTTCTGAACTCGTCCTCCATAATAACCACCTGGAAACCTTCAGCGAGGCGCTCTGCCTGTCCACCCTGCAGCGGACCCTCCAGCACCTGGACCTCAGCCAGAATCGCTTGCAGTCACTGCCGGCTCAGTTCTGCCAGCTCAGAGAACTAGTGAACCTCAAACTGGACGACAATGGGCTCCTGTGTTTGCCGTTCCACATCGGCCGACTCTCGAAGCTGAGGTTCCTGTCTGCAGCGCATAACCAGCTGGCTGTACTGCCCGGTGACTTCCGTAAGCTAAGTTTGGAGAACCTGGACTTGTTTGGAAATCCGTTTATCCATCCCAACCCTCTGGATCACACAATGCAGCTTACATTCCCCCTTCCGCTTCAGGAGTTGGCCTCCAGAGCTGTGGCCAATCTCAGGTTAGATTTACATGCTGCTCCACATCCAGTTTAAGGCTCGCTGTGGTTCTCTAGCAGCTGGAAAACTCATTAACCTTTTATTCTTTCTGATTCACCTCACAGGATCCCATATGGACCTCACCTCATCCCCGCCCACTTGTGTCGGGACCTCGAAATGGCCAAGACCTGTGACTGTGGCCGCGTCTGCGTCAGTTTCTACATCAAGACTGCAGTGAGCATGAACCTTCACCAAGTCTCTCACACAGTTGTGCTGGTGGATGACATGGGAGGCACAGATTCACCTGTGGAGCAGCACTTCTGCTCACTTTCCTGCTACTCCGAATTCTTAGACAACTCCCTCCAGAGAGGAGCCAGATAAGAACGAGCACTTATTTGACAGAAAATGTCATCAGCTGGAAATGGGCGCGCTGCAGCAGGTAGCTTTGTGGGACAGTCGGGAGAGTATCTGAAGAGGAAGCTGCCGTGGTTTCCTGATGCTGCCTTTAAATGATGAGACAGTATCGAGTTTGTTGTGTTTTTAAAACCTTTCTCAAGCTGCTTGTTTTTACGCTTAAATTCGTGTTTTGAGGCGCTTTCCATTTATCAAAATGGGGTCAGAGACAAGCATGAATATGTTAGATCCTGCTCCATCTGAAACAGAGTGGCACTTACTGTACCTTATGGTCGCAGATAGCACAAAATCCTGTGCTGATGGCAAGTCTCTTAACCGTGTTTCCTTTTATTTTTTTTTTTCCTTCCTTGTGTTTAGAGACAGCAGGTTCGCCTACTGACCCACTTCCATCAGACGGGGGAATTACAAGATTAGATACATTTCTGAAAACAGTGCCTCAGGGTCAATGAGAAACAGCCAAAGGGAGCTGGTTTTTATTGTGCTAATGACCCACAGTTTTTACATGTATGTGAAAGATTAAATAAAAGTATTAATTATCACATTTTAACTACTTTGTTTTGTTGTATCCAAATGATTTATTTCCCTTTTTATCAGGTTTTTGCATGAAATAACCAAAGAGGAAGGTCACGTTTTTAAATTTTGAGCAATTTTTCTGCATTCAAATGCGTCAGTCCAGCTCATACATCAGAGTGTTTTGGAAGGTGAACCCTGCTGATGTCGAATGATCAGTGATCACAATTTCATTTCCATCCTCATCAATTTCCCTCAGTATTACAGGTGGAGGCTTCCTGTTATCTTCTAAGCTGGGTGAGATTTGCTCCTTCGGGAGGTCATCTTCGTCCATTTCCTCTCTCTCCTGCTTTGCCGTGAGCTCTTCAGAGCAGGTGCTTGCCGTCTTCACGTCACCTGTTGCAGGCATCTCGCTGGACGTTACAGCCCTCTCGGGAAAGCAGCAGTCCTCCGCTGCAGCAGTCGTAGCTGCTTTCTGGGTTTTGTCGCTTGATGTCTGGTTCTGAAAGGCAACATCCAGTTCCACCTAGTTCAGAATTGATTAAAGGAGAGAAAACAATCAGCAGTTTGCAGAAACTTGAACCAACAGTCTAACGATTAAAATCTCACCTGCAGCTTTCCGGCTGCGTTTGATTTTGTCTCTTCGCTCTCCTCTTGGTTATCTGAAGGCTTTGTTTTTGGTGTCACCTCCAAACTAGAGGCCAGATTTACTACTTTTTTCTTTGTCACACCATGGCATTGTTCAGCAGAGATTAAAACCTGCTGTTTATCAGCCGCAAGGTCCTCATCAACCACTGAGTTTTCTTTTTCAGCAGAAATGCCTCTTTTCTTGACAGTATCACACTGAGAATCATCATCTGCTGCTCTGTCACATCCACCTTCACTCCATTTCTGATGGTTGCCTTTTTCGCTATCTTCATTTTGATTGGCCTGCTTTGTCAGTTGCTTCTGCTCTTTTAATTTATCCTCCTCCTGTGCTTCTGTGCCTTTGTGACCTTCCGTTCCTCTTTCCTCCTCCACACTTTCTTGGCCCTTTTCTCCCATCTTCAATTTCACCTCTCCACCAATCGCTTCTTCCTTAATTTGTTGTTCTCCTTTCTCTTGAGTTCTCGCTTCCTCTTTTTCACTTTTCTCTGCTCCTTTCTCCTGCTCCAAATCTTCTGTTTGTCTTCCCTCTTTTCCCTCAGCACACGCCTCCTGCTCCCTTTTCTTGCCTTCCCTCTTTTTCCATTTGTCCTCCTCTTTGACCCCACTTTTGTCCTCCTGGCTTTCACCATCACTCTCACTCTCTTCCTTTGCAGGCCCTGCAAATAAATCAAATTTATGAGGAAGAACAGGCAGGGTGACAATAAGCTGCCCTTTCTGTTTGATGAACTTTGCTTCTCCTTTGTCTTCGTCCACAGGGTAGGCTAATGGTAGCTCCAGTCTGTAGGCTGGTTTCTTGGACTCCAGCAGCAATTTCTTCTCTTTTACTTCAAGGCTTGTGTCTCTGGCCGACTTAAGAAGTGGCAAGTCAACAGTTACCACAATCTCTTTGGGCCTGGGGCTTTGGGCCGAGTCTCTAGAGCATCGAAAGTCCTGCAGATCAATACATGATCTATACTTTACTGTATAGTGTGGCTTGGTTGGCCCTCTGGTTTTCTCCAAGCTTTGAGCTTTAGCGTCACTGCTGTTTTTTGTTGTTTTGGGTGTCTCTGTGGGTATTGATTGAGGCAGTGTGCTAGGTCTTTTTTCATCTGGGTATGGGAAGGCAAAGGGGTCCGGTGGGTCTGAGGGCCCCTTGGCTTTGAATCCAGGTATGGGTTTTCTTATAATACAAGGCTGCGGGGTGCCCTTGTATTTCGTTTTCATCTCTCTCACGTTCTTTTTGTCCAGAGTCACTTTAAAAGCATCCTGAATTCCCTGAATAGCCGTGCTGTCCACCATTTCCAGAAAGCTCTTGTTTTTGCTTGCCATGTGGAGTGTGTCCGGGTGGAAAACGACGTCATAAATCATCATTTTGTTACCTTTAGGATCTGTGTCTTGCCTCCCAGGGTGCAGGCTGTGAGGCAGGGACCAACACTGCCCTCTGCGGCCATCCTCCGACACAACCCACTCAGATGCGGGCTTCCCAATTTTATCACTGGAGCAAATATTGATGAAACATTTGTGCTTGCCATCCACGCTGGTTTTGATCGCCCTGAACGGTTTCGGGTGAATGAACTCGACGGTGTTGCCTCTCTCCTGCTCCAGGATCTGGATCTCTTCTTCATACTTTCTCCTGTTCTCGGGGTCCGATATTTCTCGGGCGTAATCGCGAAGCATTACCCTGAATTTCTCGTCTTTGAAAGCTTCTGAAAACCTCTTGACTTCATCCGCTGTCACGTTGAGCTCTTTGAGCTTCTCCCCGAGTTCCATGCTGCCGGTAGGGACGAGAACCGCTGAGCTGGACGAAGTTAGAGGACAAAAACCGACCACAAACTTTCGTGACTTAAACGTTTGGAAGCGAATAAAAAGGTGAAATTTAAACACTTTTACCACCTTGTCTTACTAAACCAAACAATACGTAACATGTACTCGCTTTAGCTCCGGTTACATAGTGTAACAAAAAAAAAAAAAAAGTTGTGTTGATGTAACCATGGCAACACCAGAGCGGCGCAACAAGTTAATACTTCCCCTCATTGAACAGGTTTGGGGTTTAATTGATACGTGATCTCAACTTTAAAAAAAAGGGGTGAATACAATAATACAAAATAATTATACATTTTGACATCGTGTAAATACAAACATCAACAATTACAGGTTGTTCTGTTTTTGGAGTGTGTTCAGGATTGAAGTTTTGGATAATGAGAAATACTTTATTCCAGTTTGGGGAACTGGAACAGTGGAAAGTTGATGAAATAATAAAATAATAATAATAATAATATTGCTATCTGCCAGACAGACACATATATTGTATTATACAGTGTGAAAGCATGTGGTATGGAAGATTTCCTGTACTGAGTTGAATCCGTCTGTTAGAGAATGTGCTCCTCTGCCTGTCCAGTAATTGGTGCAGAGGGTGGTCAGAATTATCCATGATGGACGGCTGCTGGTTCAGTAACTTCCAGTCCCCTACAGCTTCAAAAGAGTCCAGTTTGCAGCCAATCATGCAGCCACCTTTTCTCATCAGTGTATTGATGCCTCCATCTCTGACAACAGCAAAGTGCACTGCCTTTGTCACAGTTGAGCAATGGAAAATCTTCGTCATCTTGCTGCAAACATTGAAGAATCTCAGTTTCCTTAGGAAATAGAGTCTACTCATCCCCATTTTTCTATACAACCGCTGTGCTGGTCCTCCAATTCAGCCTGATGTCAGTGTGGACTCCTAGGTCCTTGTACTACTCCACCACATCAGCATCTTGTCCCATGATAGACATGAGTCATGTCCTCTTCCTTCTGAAGTCAATGCAGGTGCCCAAGTCCTTACACTCCACCACATCAGCTTTCTGTCCCAAGTGTAGCTATCCTCTTCCTCCTGAAGTCGATCACCATCTCTCTAGTCTTATACACATATACACATTCCAACAAATATATAAAATTAATTTTAAGTTTGTGTTTATAGATGAACTGCCAGTGCACTGCCAAATCAATTGTGTATCAATGTGTGGAGGTGAATGGTTTTAAATACGTTTCACAGACACACAGTGTGCTATCGTAAAACACCTTGTAAAACTAGAAAGATCAGAGAAAAACCAGAAGGACTCTCATCCTAGAGTACTGTGGAAAATATCCTTAGATTTACAATAAAATATCCCCAACAACAACTGTTGACCTTAAATGTGTAACAAAGTAATGAATTTGCAAAACTTAGGTTTCAAAACAACATCTACGTATGTCAAGGGCTGACTTCCTATTTTCTGCTACAATGAAAAAAAAATCTGTAAACACATCATCACTACTATTTTTCATTGTATCTCAGAACTGCTTGTTTCATTGTCTTAAGGGGTTAAAAAATTCCTGATCCTAGATTAATCCTCGGTCGTTAATTTCATTTAAGAAAACGCGTATTTACCATTTTGGCCATTTAAAAATATACTCTGTCAAGAACTGTGTGGACAGAGACTTCATATAATATATACAGTTGCTTTCAATAATAACTTCCACTAATACCTCAAATCTCTTCATTAGTTTATGTCAGTCTTAACCTATGAATTAAACTAATTCCATTAATTAAACCTTCACATTTAAGCAACCAAATTTGAATATAATGCAAACTATAAATTGTTATTTGACTGTGCTTGAAATGTATACTGTATAGTTTTTAATTTCTACGTTTATTTGTTGTTGAAACGTTAATGAAGACACAATGGGTAGACCACTAATTGTGAAATATCTAGCAGCAGTCCGGGGTGTTTTTCCAGCATTGCAAATAGTGACATTACATTCTTCCACCAGCAGGTGTCCCTGTAGACCACAGTTTTGGTGGCACTCAGCCAGCGAGTATGTCGGTCAGTAAGGCAAATGGGCGGGTGTGCGAGCGAGAGAGGTGATTGGTCGCACCCCCAACAGTTCATATTCCTCACTGTGTGATTGGAAGGGGTGGGCTGTTACTAGGTATGGGACCACTGCTTATGAAACTGCATCACAGAGACTGTTTGGGTACATCTCGTTTTCTTTAATGATTCATAAAAAATAAAAGTTCTGACAATTTCTAGGAGGTATGCATGAAGGTCAGGTGTGTGGCTTTTTATTTGGAATACCAATCCGCATATGTTTGATATGCCAGGGACATTATAATGAACTTGGTAGAGTATTACGCAAGAAGTGCAGCTCCATGCCCTCCTTGTTCCAATGTGACAGATTTGAATGGGCTCAAATGTTCTAATGAACTCCAGTACAGAACGATCAACTTGTCTTGTCTGTTCTGACTCATCTGTTTCTGCCTCCGAGCTAATGAACAGGACACGATGTCCCCAGATGGCTTCGCCAAAAGAGCTTTTATAACACCAAAAAAAAGAAAAAAAATTCATTCAACCAGCAGCAAGCTACCCACAGGCCAGTCAGCACATTTGAAAGAACATGAGTGAGCTTCAGCTGACCAAAGAGGGCGGTGGTGGGAGTTAGCGTGACACACACACACACACATACACAGGATGTGGGCAGGCACCACTCTGTATATTTGCGCATGAGTTGACCGGGAAAGATTGCTGACTTCATCTCAATCCCACACCATTTCTCTCATTTTAGAAACGTGAAAGGTCATGAAACCCACAATTACAATTCATGTAACCTTATTTTATTACAAATATGTATTAAATAATATGAAAAGGTAGAGAGGGAGATACAATCAAGGTATAATTATAGCACTGATGATTAATATATTTACATTTGTTTTCATGTCAACTTTTCCCCCCAAATGACAAATTAATGCATTTTTATAGTACAACCAACAACACATTCACATAGACATACATGAATATCAACACAAACAAAGGAGAGGTGCAGAAGGTGAAATGTATAAGACAAAACTTCATATAAAGGCTTTGGCAAGAGTGCATACATAAGATCAATTATATAAACAAAGAATCTTTTAGAGAAAATATGTGTACAAATGAGCAGGAGAGCAGAAAGAGAGTCCAGTGCATGATTTTCTTTCATTCCCATGAGTCAAGAGAGCAGCAGTGTTGTGTGCTTGGCTGCTTCCTGTGTCCCTCTGGTATCTTGGGAGTGGGTCGGATGGCAAGTTGTTCATTGTCTACTTTGAGCTGGCAGGTACCAGCATGCTTAACGTTGCGATGCCAGATTTTGAGGGAGGAGTTTTGCCAGCAGCCATTTTGTTCAGACTCCTAACATCGGCCTGCCAAGAGGGAATTTTCTTCGTCGTCATGTGGCGGCGGGCGTGTTTGGTCAGGTGATCGCTGCGCATAAACCGCCGGTCGCACACGGGACACACAAACTTCTTCTCCCCGGTGTGGGTACGCCTGTGACGTGAGAGTTCGTCGGAGCGGGCAAACCTCTTATCACACCCATCCCAGCTGCAGCTGAAGGGCTTCTCACCTAAGGGAGGGAAACAGAGGGACAAATGAAGAAAACAAGTGAGTCACATTGTACTCATAAAAGCCTGACACATTACTGAGCTTCGCTTATATAAAAACAATGAGCTCACTCTCTTCCCGTCAAGAATAACAAGGTTGGAGAAGGAATGTTTTACAAACAGGATGCAACACTCATCTTCTGAAGTCACATTTATTCTACATTCTCACAGGCATCAGCCAAGCACCTCTAAATGCAGTAAAACCCCCACCTGTGTGTGTTCGAAGGTGTGCTTTGAGGTGTGAGCTCTTGAAGTACGTCTTCCTGCAGCCTGGGAAGCTGCAAACATAGTTCCTCCTGCGGGAAAAGTCCATCTTTGTGGCTGTTGTGCTGTTGCTGGGTCCTGCTGAAACGTACATGGGGGCTGGGGCCAGAGGTAGTAGCTTGGTGTTGCCCAGGGTCATGACAGTCTGAGGGCAGTGGGGGGCCTGAGAGACAGATGACTGAGGGAGGACCAACATCACTGTGCCTTGGGGGACTGCTGAGCCCACAATCAGGGACTGCTGAACAGGGGGGGTGTTAGCTGAGGTGGGCTGGGGGAGGATGGGTGTGGCGGCAGTCCGAATTCCAGAATTGGATGTCTGAACCGCACTGGGGATGAAGGCTGAGATTATACCCGATTGGCTGCTGACAGGGAACATCTGGCAGATGATTTGAGGGCTGGCAACTGGAGGAGGGGACACGGTTGTGGGAACAGGGGGAGTGGGTGGGCTATTTTGCGGTTGGGTGTTGACAAGAGTTGGGGTGGGGACACTGTCCAAACAGGGTTTTGGGGGACTTGCTGGCTGCTCTGTTGTTGAAGGTATGAGGGAAGCAGGAGGTGTGGTTATCTGCTCTGTAAATGTAATGCATTGCTGCTGCTGCTGCTGCTGGCAGACCACTGTATTAGATGTTACCATGTCCCTAGCTTTCTCTGGATTGGGGGCCACTGGACTGTGGGGCTGGCAGAGGGTTCTGTCTGCAGTGTGGCGGATCACGCTGGTCGCCATTGCTCTGCAGGGCTGCGGGAGGGGGAGGGAGGGGGTCTTTTCAGCAACGACTGCCAGGACAGGTCGCTGTGTGGATGCAGCCAGGCCAGAACTTGACTGATGCACAGTGCTTGATGATGCTTCAACAAAGCTGGGACTGTGAGGTGGGGTCATGCACTGCAAAGAGAGGGTTGGAAAATTAAAAGTGAACCCACTGTCTCTACTTGTAAAAGAACCTATATTTCCAGTGTATCCCAGGTGGCAATCAGATACACATAAGAATGACCATCATAATGAGCTATAAAACAGTGATTTTTATGACTCTGCCTCTGCAAGAAGGAACTCTGTCTGAAGGTCAAAGACCTTACTGTATCAAGGTTTTTCTCGTAGTAGCAACTCTGAGCTGCCCCAGAATCATGTCATAAACCATCATCTTTACACATTTGCATCACAAGGCTAAGCCTTTCAGTGCATGAAGGTGTTTAATTAGTAAACATAAGTTATCACTGCATTTCTACAGTGGGATTTTTGTGCCTTGTTCTAGTTCAGGCTACGAGAAAGAAATGCAGCAGTAGTTGCATCCATATAATTCACTGGTGCTATATGATATGTCTTACCAGGGAGGAGAAGGACACAAAGTCCTTCGGGGGCTCCGGCAGTTCGGGGGGCAGGAGGGAGTCGCAGGAGTCCGAAGCTGGGGTAAGGGGTCTTGGCTTGCAGGGGTTTGGCTTGTTGCTGTTTAAGAAAAGAGGCTGGCCCCAAGAACTCATGCACACCAGTGCCTCTGCCGCCTCCAGGTCAGTGTACTCCAGACCAGAGGAGCCGACACTGAACCCACTAGAGACAGACTGCTCGCTGTCATGCCTTCTTCTCTTAACCTTAGCCACAAAGTGATCCATATACTCAGTCTGTGAGGAGCGGAGGGGGGAAAACAAGACAATGAAAATACTTTCATGTGGTCACGTCACTGACAACACATACATACACACACATACAAAAAGCTATTTTCAACTCCTACTCTATAATGTGTTGATTCCGCTTTCTCTCTGATAACACTAACAAAGAGACACTTTCTATTCTATTAACCAGAATGGAGCAAAAAAAAAAAAAAATCTATTTCCAGTTATCATCTGCTCAGTCACTGTTCCTGTATCTGAAGTTCCCGGGCCAAACTGTGCGCTGCTGCCAATAAGGGAGAGGGGGTGTTGGTGACTACACCCCAGCCCAGCACGCACTGCCCCTGGCCCGAAGCCAGGACACCTCCCATTACCAAATATAGACCAAACAGTGACGTGTTCCCGAGATGAGCCATGTGAAATCCCCATAAAGCGGGTTTGCATCAGGAAGTAGGCTTGTCACGTTCCAACTTTTAATTATAATTTTTTAGAGTAAACAAAGCACGTAAGTGATTCTCCACAAAAATACACCCGGATTAAACAAAGCATCGGCAGTGACAGGCTTCCGTGCGTGTTTGTGTGACATTTTTATTTATAGTTATTGGTCTTAGGGTTGAATTAAATTCTAAAAATAGTATTTATGCTTGTAATGATTTTTGTTTGTTTGTTTGGCACCACTGCAAAGTTGATGTGACACAAAATAAAAATAATAAACTTCTATAAAAATGTTAAACTAAGCTTTGCATTTACGCTGAGTGCTTAAATGTCAAAGTAAACAAGTGGACGTTAGCGGACTGTAGTGGAAATACAACAAAAAAATTTTGCGTTAAGCTAAAGTGACAGTTCATTAAAATTGTCTTACCTCGTGTAAGTCCATCTCGGTGAATTTTCGCGAAGGCATTGAGGAATAAAATCTTAAAATATCGCGTTTTTGTTTTTGAAGCCAGTTTAGAACAAAGAGACGGCGCTTGCCAGAGCTGCTGCCTGTTCCGATAGGGTTGAGGTCGTCTTTTCTCTGACTGGCTCCCTTTTCTCTCAGCTGTGTGTGTAAAACGTGGGGGGGAGAGGAGGAGGAGGAGGGGAAAAAAAAAAAAAGAAAAACAAAACTCACAACACGCACCGGCGGGTGGCAACACTCAGCCAATCGCGATCAAGAGTGTGCGGAGCTTCACCCAATGGGAGAACAGGAAGCGCGTGAACAGTGCGTGCTCGCTGGACGGTTGGAGGAAGCAGGGTGCGTGGTCGTTGGTGGGCGTGACCACGGGAGTCAGCGGTGTCAGGGTAAACCCGATGAACTGCCATCCGCCAAACTAGGCGAAAGGTCGTTTCAGTGTATGCGGCATTCATGGGCTGTGGGAATAACCTTCCGGAAATAGTGCATAACACCCTATTTATGTCATAAAGCGCGGTAAATCGGATTTACTTAATATATATTAGAATAAAATAATACATCTGAAGAGATGTTATTCAACACTCTTATATAACAGTTTAACGGGATTTATTTCCTGCTGCGTTATTTGTTATTTTTTATCTTTTGAAATAGAATAACTATGCCCAAATGTCCAATTCCAGTCAGAATGCAAATTATAAGATAAGATAAGATAATGTTTATTCGCACAGTTATTCACAGTACAATGCACAGTGAAATGTATTTTGTACCTGCAGCCGAAAATAAGTAGTAAAAAATATATAAATAAGAAAAATAAAAATAAGTAATTCACTATACAGACTATAATAATAATAATAATAATAATAATAATAATAATAATAATAATAATAATAATAATATAATTTACAATATTAAATGTTAGATAATAATAACTTAACAAGTGTTTGCAAAAGCTCGTAAGCAAGCATTAGAAGTTGTAGTTAACTAGCTCAAAAGACATTCGTGTAGACATGTTAACAAACCCTTAAAAAACAAACAACAACAAAAAAACAACTTGATTATGTTTTGTCAAGTCCACTGGCTTGACTGCTTTTATGGAAAAAGGTCAATCAGGGAAAGAAAGCGGTCATTTTCCCCACCTTTCCCACAACACATGAATGCAACACGAGTGCCAGACGTAGCGCGGGTTTCTGTCTCCCGTGTAGTGTGTGTGTTTTGTTTTGTTTTGTTAAGATGTTTGTGTAGTTTCCTAGTTTGCTGTTAAACAATGGATTAAGCATCAAATCCACATTTTAGAACACAATGATGCTCGGCTACAAAACGACCAAAAGCTTTGTTTTCTCCACCAGCGTGTTGTCGCAGTCTTTAACTTTGTTACCAAAAATAATGTTTCAATCTCATGTTGCATTTTTTTTTCTGCTTACTGTAAACTAGGCCTTCTTAACAGCCATGTTTTCATGTTTTGGTCATAATCCTAACACTTCTTTTGTCTCATTACGGTTTTTATTTCTATTAAACATGTTCTATAATTATCATAGGTTCAAGTCTCCACAGGCAGTGCATGCCTGTTTGTCCTGTATGTAGGGCAAAGGGTATTCTGTGTTGCGCTTTGTGCTCCTGACTAAATATATTCTGAAAGCTTTATGTAAGTGTGCACTGTATGTTTTTCCCGTGTCCTATTGTCCAACGATTTTTATGAGCGCATTTACACAACCACACGTCAGAGAAACCAAACTGGTCTTGACCTACATGTGCTGTTACATCACCACCAACTTCATTTGGACAAAGGGGGTTAAAAAATGTGTCAGAACTTCCAGCAAACTTCTGGAAATCACAATATGCAAAAGGTGCAAATTCAGTGCTTTAAAAAGATTGTCTTTCAGAATAACCACATACTTTGAAGATAAAAGCAGCTCCAGTGTGATTCTAGTCTTTGGTGCTTATACAATAATAACCTGATCGCAGTTTACCTAATTGTTAAGGTGCCGTTTTCTTGCAGCAGGGAGGAGTGTAGCAGGTGTGCCGGCTCAGCCTTGGCAGTGCACGGCTCCTAAGGAGGGCCTTGTCTCTGTATGACTCACATAAGCATGACCTCAGGGAGCATTGAGGGCTTGGAGCTGTGGCAATGCAGTTTAAGTGCCAGCTGTTAGAAGAGAGGGGAAGAGGGAGGAGCTGCTAGGAAAACCAGTATGCAGGCACGACAAGCAGCCGGGTCTTAGTACAGCAGCCTGTTTGTAGGCCAGTTCACTTCATCTTACTTAGGGAATCTGGAGGAAAGGTTATGCTGGCCCTATCCGGGCCTCTGGATACACAACTCCCCTGTCCGGTCAACTCCCCCCAGCTCAGGAACTCCTGGAGTGGAGTCAGAAAAAGGGGGGAGTTGCCCCAGTAAAGTTAAATATATCACAAGGGGCCACATTTCACTAAGCTCTGACACCCATCCACAGAATGGCATGCAGAAGGGCTTCTTGTCTAAAAATGTAAAACATAACTTTTATATTGATTATAATCAACAGGCGGCTTATTTTCATGCTGTTCTGTACTTACATTTATTCCAAAATATTCATCAGATTACTAAAAGAAGAAAGATGAGTGTGTGTGTGTTCATGAGTTCACTGTAAACTGAAACAGCAGGATCTCAGTTCATTTTGATGCACCTAAACCCAAAGTGAAGCCTGCAAATACGTGACATTGCCTTTACATAGCTGAGATTGTTTAGCTCACAGTTAAAGCTGTGGTGCTTAGCTAGTTTACATCTTTTAATGCACTTTGCAGAGCCACGTTGTTGTTTGCAGGTCACTGTTGCAGCTAATGTTGCAAGACTTGGCAACACTTACATTGTTTGCTGATAGTCACAGAGGCTAATGCTAATATTAAACTACTCAGAATAGTTTGTGGGCTCACTCAGGCTTCTATAAAACACCGTCTGACAGTTGCTCCTTCTCGCCATCACTGCAAACTGGCATCTGGGTGAAAGGACACAGTGCATAATGACGTGCTATCTTTGTTTTTCATTTAAATGCTTGACATGGCTGAACATTTGTAATATGCACTGAAAAACATGAATTAAACACTGACTTAAAGACCCTGAACAATAGCAGATAAGCGGTAAAGCAAATATTTGGCTGGACTTTTCTGAGAAGTCAGAAATTAACCAAGCCTAACATTCAACCAATAAAACTAATTATTTCTGTACAGGAAAGCATGTAAATAATTGTAATTTGGCATCTTAATAAAATAATAATAACATGCTTTACTTTTTTTCTGCTTTTTTTTGTAAAACAGCAAATTTGAAAATTCCTGGATTTTAGCATAAAAAATATCATTTTGATTAAAGAGCTTGCACATACTGGTGGATTATCCATTACAGAAACACAAAAATGATTTTGGTAATTAACAATACTGATAAATAAGGGTTTTTGTTATTTATTTGTTGTATTTTATGTTGTGTTTGATGCATTTTGACATGCTGTGACTTTGTACAGCTCTATCTTGTAAAATACTGTTGATATCAGTGGGACTTCCTGGTAAAATAAAGGTAAAAAAAATGCCATATGAAGCTTGCAAACTTAGGAGATAAAGAGGCAAATACTGGATTTCGAGACTCACAATTATATCATGGCAAACATGTATTTTTTTTTTGCTATGTGGAGAAATATTGCTGGCCTGATGGATTTAAACAGTATTTTCTAGTTAATACTAAAGTGGGGCAGTGGATTCAATCAGTTACAGTGAAAGAATCATTTGAACGCGCGTGAATGTGAACAAGAAACAAAAAGAAAGCACATAAAACATGACTGAAATCTTAATATCAGAATCAGTTTTCGAATCGCTCTCAACCTTATTGGAAAAAAAGAGGAAAACCAATTTCATTTCCTCCTCTTGATGAAATTGTTTTGGTGTTTATTTCCAGCCACAGATGACCTGTAGTACTCAGCACTGAAGGATGCTTTGTGTACCTCACCACATGTGACTCCTCCCCCTCTCCTCCTACACATTAGAGTGGAGCAACAACAGGGAGTTCTCATCCGGCAGCCGACTCCTGATTGGTCGGAGTGGGATTCTAAAGACAATCTGTTGCTATGAGAGACTGACTTTCTGTGCTGCAAGCTTGCTGTCTGTTGTCCTGGCAACATGAGGAGCAGGAGGCAGGTTTGAGGGCTCCCTGGAGAAGCTTTCCTAGAGGAGTCGATCTAATGATGTGTGGTGCCTAATGATGTAGGCTCCATGTTGTTATTAAATAATCACACTTTGAATTGTTTTCTGTGTGGTTGTCTGGCCACGCGGTCCTCTGTGCTGCTCCATTCGTCATCTACACTTTCAAACACCTACATTAGTTCCTTGAACTATCTCTGTGGTCCATTGTAAGTCTGAAAATAGCTCAGGTCTAACTGGTAGGTTCTGTGAAGTATTTTCAGTATTAATGCATATATGTATACAGAATTAGGGACGACAGCAGCTGCTAGTTTCTTTGTTGTTTTCATCAGTGAATGGAACAAACACAGTGTTATCTGTGTGTTTGAGATATGGACCGTAGCCAGTTATCTTTCCAATTCTGGGCATTCGATGGAAATCAGAGGCATTTACTACGCGCTTAAAAAAGAAAATAATAATAGAAAACATCTGGCACAATTTTCAGGCTCATGTGCAACCCTGTGCCCTAATGCAGATGGTATCACAACTGCACAACAGCCAGAAAATTGTTTTGAATTGAATAACTGCTTTGTAGAGTGGTGGAACAATTATTTAGATGCTTTACTTAAGCAAAAAACATAATTCTATTTAGGTAATTAAGTAAAAATGTTTTGGTTTTTTTGCATCAAAATATACTTAAACTAAAAGTCTTCACTGTGCAGAGGAGTCCTTTTCACAATCATATACAATAGACTATATCACTGGATCATAATTATTGATTCATTAATGTATGTATCACTTTAATGCTGTGCAGGAAATGATTTGATTATATACTACTTATACACTACTGAGCAGCTTTAGTCGTAGTAATAAAGCATAAATTATTAGTAGATATTAAAAAATCTGCAAAAAAATAAAGAAAGTAATCAAAGCTTTAAAATAAATGTATGGAGGACAAAGTACAATATTTGCATCCAAAATATAGTGAAGTAGAAAGCAGTATAAAAATAACGTACATTAGAGTAGCAGTAAATTAAGAAGAATAAAGTGCAAGTATATTTTCAGTAAAGTACTCATTCCATTGGTAGTTCTTTTCATTAACATTACCCTCAGTCACTGGCATCACTGGGGGAGGGAACTATACCAGGAACTCTGAAGCTCTCTGCAGGATCAGGCAGAGCCGGCTCTTTCTGCTTCTTCCTGTGGATGCTCTGGTTCTTCACTGTATGTGGTAGCAACTCTTCGAAGCCGAGGATGTTTTGTAAGTCTGTGGTAACCAGTGCTATTTTTAAGCTGTGGTTTTCTAGGCGTTAAAAAAAAATGGATGTTGTTAAAAGATTTGATGAACTCATCAGGTCTGGGAGCTGAGACGGACAGTCTTCATGCAGCAGTGGGAGGAGGGTCTTGTCAAAACTCCTCTCCATCGGCACGTTTCAGCGGAGATGACTCAGCTTTCCTACGCTCCTAACTCTTTACAACTTTACACAGCAGTAATTTCATCTCACTGACTTCATTTTAAGATTGAAAATCTCATTAAAGAATTAGTGGTTTACACATTTGCCTAACAAGCAAGAGATCCCTGGTTTGATCCTCGGAGGAGACACAAATCCTGTTGCGGTTGCATCAGGGAGGGCATCCTGTGTAAAAATCTGCCAAACCAAACACGTGGAGCCACCTGCTGTGGTGACCCCTTGTGAATAAGGGAGCAGCCTAAAGTAGCTTTTGGTGCATTTTAACGAGATAATTTGCATACTCAATGTTTTAGAATGCAGAAAACAATTGTAATTCAACAAATAATTGTCTTAATGAGGTAATCAAGTGTGAAAAAATAACTGTTATATTTATTAGCACATTTTTAACCTATTCTGTAGAATGAGAGAGATAGTAAAAGAGAACAGATGGAGGATGACACTTGAAAGCATCGCAGTGTGGCAGCATGGCAACATGGCAACACTGGCAACACTGGCAACACTGGTATGGCTGGTTAAATTCTAACTAAATGAGAGCTTTCTCTTATTTGTACCTGCACAACTGAACCATCAACCAGCGTCCTCTTTTATGATTTTAGATGTAGAGCTATCAGATTGCTTCTGTAGCCACAAACTGGGGTACCTCACGAGTTCATCTACTTGTACTTAGTGTCAGCTATAAGCAGGGCCGGATCTAGTGTGCAGTCTCTGGGTAGGCAGCTCGAGAGATTAGGTGGGTAAAAAGACTGGAGGTTAAAGCAGGCACATAGTAATCTGCAAGATACCGGTTTGAAGCCCTGTTCAGATGCTGAAATGTCTGTTTTTGTACACGATTGCTGATAAAAAAATAAATAAATAAATACACAGACTAAACAGCTAAAGCAATATTAAGAACCCTAGTTTGCTCCAGTCCGTAGGCAGAAACTGTATGATGCTTTCTACAGGCTGAGGAACAGCAGGAAACAACATCTGCATCTTTCTGTAACAGTAACACAGAGGCAGACTCTCCCCAAAACCTCAGAACAAAAGCTGTCCAGCCTTTTTTTGTCTGACATCATACTGATTACAAATACTGCTAAAACGAATGCTATTGCAGAGAGCTGTAGGCTGTTCAGTGAGTTAGAAAGGAGACTCTTAGTTTCTGTGCTGCTTTTTTCGATTGGCTGAAGAAAAAGAAAATGATTCCGTTGGTTTGGGTGGACCAGATAATTTGCTTGGCTGGCAAGGATCAGTAGAACAACCTCCAGGGCTGAAAAATGAAACAAATGCAAAAGCACCAAATAATAACTGCTGGTGTTCTTTCTCTCTTATGCTGGGCTTTCTAAACCTAGTACAAAAAGTAAGGAAAATTGTGTCTGGTTGATTATTTCTTTGTTGTAACAATGCTTCTTGGAAATAAATCTTATACTGTTGGAAAGCCTGTTTATTTCCCCTTAAATTGAGCCACATTTGTAGGGAAAATGCATTTGTGGGTTGAGCAGCAGAGTTGAGTTTATGGGCTGCATTGATGAAAAACAGCTTATTCTACTACTGACTCTTGTTTTGAGCTCCTGGTACCCCCAGGTGCTGACAGGCTTGCCATCACCGGAGGCAATCTCAACGCAGAAAGATGAAATTCTGAAACCAGTAGCAATCCCATATCTCCACAGTCTGGGACCAAACTCTGTCCTCCAAGATGACAACGCATGCCCCCACGCAGCAGGGTTTATCAGAGCCTACTTTCAGAATGTGGGGCTGGAGAAGATTGAAAGCCCAACCTGCAGTCCTGTCCTCAACCCCACTCAATGCCTGTGGTATAAGCTGTTAGTGCCAGAGTGACCAACACAACCACACTGGCTGACTTGTGACAAATGCTGGTTAAAGAATGGGATGCTATCCCACAGCAGTGTGTGACCAAACTGGTGACCAGCATGAGGAGGAGGTGGCAGTCTGTTGTGGCTGTGTATGGTTCTTCCACATGCTACTGTGGAAGAACGCTGCCATATACTCCAATCAGTCATTGTAAGATGATGGCATAATGGCCAACACAGAGATGCTCTCATTCACACCTATGGGCAATTTAGTGTAGCCAATTAACCTAACCCCGGTACTGTAAGTGCATGTCTTTGGAATGTGGGAGGAAACCGGAGTACTCCGGAACAGAGGGAGAGGCCTGGGCCAAGGTGGAATCGAACCCGGGTGGTATTCTAACTGTGAGGCAGCAGTGCTAACCACTGCTCCACCCTGCTGCCGGTTACTGTTTGATAGGTTGATAAAGAAGACAAGGAAATGGCTTTAGTGTGTCAAAGTGAAATGAACTTTACTGGTTTGTGTAACTATGTTTTAGGAGGTGCAATTCCAGCAGTGTAAAAGCAGCAGATTAGAATCAAATATATAAACATTTGTACATTTTCGGAATTCCTGCACGTTCCTGTGACAATGGTTCTCCTAGCAGAAACCCTATATTGCACTTAAAACATGCTGAAAATGTGGCATTTCCGTTCAATTTTAAACCGAAACTCTGAACATCACCTGCTCCTGACCAGGTCATGTGTTCAGGGTAAGTTACCACAGTGATATAAATTAATTAAAAAAAAAAAAAAGAAGCCACTTTTGTAACACAGAGTTTAAACTCAACACAACTTGCCAAGTCATTAATCTCGCTTTGCAGTACACTCCTCTTGATAGTAAATTTTACTTACAGCGTGCTGGTGTTTTTAAAAATTTGGGTACATTAAATGTCAGCTGTGGCTTTAATGTCTCTACCAAATTTCAGAAGCTGGCACAATCAAAACACGCCAGCTACTGTATGTTGAAATTTGCAGCCAGGTTTCCGACAGAGCAGCTTCTCTGCACCAGGCTATCCTGTCATGCCCGCTTCCTGTCTGCAGGGTTGGAGTTGATGCCCAGACATCTGTTCCTGTGGACAGTTAGTTAATCTCTGCCACAGCCCACCAACCATCAACATACCTAATATTTAATGAAACACATCCATAATTTTGAAATATTACTGTTGGAATAAAGAGAAAGAAAAAAATGTTGTAGATGACCAAAACAGCAGCTTCGGCAGAGCTTTTTATTTTGTGGATTAAATCCTTAACAAACAAACAAACAAAAAAAAAAAAACAACAACAGCAAAAACACATTAACTTTGTGTCCCTGGACATGTAATATTTGAATAACTTCATATAAAAAGGGGAAAAAACATATAAGGAATTAGAAATCTATATATGGTTTAAAAACATTGACCCACATCCATTCTCTTAATAAATATATACACAGTAAGTACTGAGATACAAAAGTGAGATCATTTAGATCCCTTTTTTATTTTTGCTATTTACAAATAAAAAACATGAATTATATACTGTATGTTATGGCAATTGATGAGATTTTTTTCTGAATACGTCTGAATGATATTGCACTTCCAGGACAGACTTTACAGACTGTGCTAGATATTAATTGACCTATTTTATCTGCATTTGTGAAAATACTCTACAGGGGAAGGGTAGTTCTGTTTTAGAAATATTATCAACATAATTAGTTGCCGTTTAATACTTACAATGAGACCATTATTTAAGTTCATCTGAGGAAAAAAAATGGCACCCAAAAAAATGTATTCTAGGTTGAAAAAACAAAAACATTTACAGGATTCTACCAAGTTTATGATGGTTTTACACGCTAAATACTGCCACGTTTTGCTTAGTATTAATACGCAACCTCTGGAGCTTCATCAACAATTTAACCCCTTAACTGACAGCAAAAAAATCACCTGACAAAAACTACATAACGCCTTCTGGTTATTATTGGCTCTGAAAAACCCATTTCATAGCCTATTAACTGGCTGCGTCTGGTCCGCCGGCCGAATGAAGTGCATTTTATATGGCAGGCTAGACCCTCCCATTTTGATTGACACCTCATTTGGCTAATCATGTTAAGAAATGGGTTTGCTAGAGCCAGTGATACTCAGAGGGCGTCACGTAGCTTTGTCAGGTGATTTGGTGCAGCCAGTTACATGATTGGCCGAATGAGGTGTCAATAAAAACGGGAGGGTCTAGCTTGCCATATAAAAGGGACTACAAACGGCCCGTCAGCGGGCCCTGGCCAGTTAAGGGGCTACGGCTATTTTTCTGGGAATTTTTGTGTGTGAAACACCCGACTTTGCAGATAGCAATCATCAGTGCTGTGGCTTCAGGATGAATGAACTCTGCTGCTTTGTATAGCATGAGGTATAGCAGCACAACAATTGCTCTGCAAACCTGATATTTGAGCTGCAGCTCATATTCTCACTAAATACAAAAGTGTTATGTCAGTGTCAAAGACATGCACAAAAACAATTTTATAATAATAATTGAAAATTTATAAGTTACATATCTATCTGTTAAGCGCTATGGCTTTAAGAACAAACAAACGAAACATCTGTTGGACACTAATATAACACGTAGACAACATGAATGACAGGTCCATAATCACTGCATAGCCAGAAGTGTAAACGTGATGGCTCCATCTGTCCTCCACCCCTCTTTTAAGAGTAATCCAAAGCAACTCTTCTTCTTCAATCAGATTTCAGTGAGGGTGAGTTTGTACAAGCCGCCCAACTCCTCCATGGAGATCTGGAAGGTGTCTTCGTTGGAGTAGTGTTTGATGATGTTGTCGTCCATGTTGACTAGAATGCTGTCAATGCAGAATATAGTGTGTTAAATTGAAATATTATGTAATGTTACTTTCACTATTAATTGTTGTGTCAGATATGCAATGGTACATGTTTGCATTAAACATAGCCAAAGTTTTAATTAATGAAGTCAGTGTATGCACAGGGAATCTATGTGAGCCAAAAGCTCAGGCTCAGTATGATCCAAACAATTTCTGACAGATGTTCTACTTTTGGCTCTGTATGACGTCAGTGAGAGGGGAAATCCTTAAAATGGTCATCTCAGGCACAGTAGCCTAGCCCATGTACTTTGTTTCGGAGGGGCAGCCAATCAGAAGACAGCTGACTTATAAGGAGGGGTCAAAGTTGTTTGCTTCAGACAGTGGCCCTGTCACAGTCCTGACTCTTTGACCCAGTGTTATGAGTTTGCTATTCTTTGTCCTTAGTTAAGTTTTCTTATGATAACTTCCTGTGTTCTTGTAATTATGTTTTGGATTATGTGCGGGAGTTTCTACGTTCTTGGTTATAATGTAGTTCTCGAGTTTCAGTTAATGTCTATTCTCAGATAACATTCTGCTTAGAGTTATTTGGTTTTGTCTCTTGCTATTTTTCTTTGCCTTCCCTTCTGTGTCGAGCTCATATATTAGTCTTTGTCTCAGTGTTTTGTTACTTCCTGTCTTATTTTGTTAGTCTCTTGGCTCATGTGCATTATGTTTAGTTCTAATTCCCCTTGTCTCATTAGTTAGATTCTGTTCACCCGTGTCTTGTTTTCCACTTTCTCCCATTATATAAATGTAATCATTGTACAGTGTGTGAGCTCACAACTGGCTCATCTGCATCTGTTTTTAATTGCTGATTGGTCAGTTAACACACGTTAAGCATTATCTCCTGTGTGAGGAGAACCTATTGTGATTGTATTGTTAAAATAATTCTCTGTAAGAGGGAAGAGCCATTCATAATAACTAAATTCTATTTCATTTACAGGTGAAACAGTTCAGTAAGGCCCCCGAGAATGAAGGCAAAAGATTAAAGATATTTAATTCATTTTGTAGTAATTTGTGCATTGAAATCAGATTTGCTCCTGCACAGAGTTTCAGACATAGTGGGAATGTGATAGACATCTATGCACTCACCCTTTCTTGCACTTCTTATAGACCTTTCCAACCTTATCGAAAGGCAGTTCATACTTCTCTGAAATCTGGTTGGAAAAAACAAACACATATTTGTGTTGAACGGTATCAAGAAAATCAGTTTATTCATGACCTCTTTTTCGTCTTCTTTTTAAACTTTATGGCCCCTAAAGTACCTGTTCCCTCTTTTTTCCCTCCACTTTCCATGTCTTCTCTAAATCTTTTCCCCTACCCCTCCCCTCCATTAGCACCTTTCTCCCCTTTCTCACCTTTAAAGTCCCCTGTGCAATCCTGAAAACACATTTTCTTCTCCCTAGTCACTACTTTGAATTATCCCCGTCTTAGTGCCCCATCAACGCTCATCTGACCTCCAAATTGCTTAAATGATGAAAGAAATTGTTCTCCAGTACAAGCCAGAGCTGCTTCAGTGAACTGAGGACAACTTACAGCTTCCACCAGGCCTTTCAGTGTGGGATTCTTCAGCATGAGGGCATCAAACACCTCGTCTGTTTCCTTGCGCACATACAGCAGGACTGCGTGGTGAAAACAGAAAGAGGAGGCAAGCAGGTGTCAAAGAAAAGCACGTACGCTCATGGACTGAACACAAACACGAATTTGACCTCAGACAAATGTCAGTGGCAGTCATAAAAGGGTTGATCTGCGTCAGGCCACACAGCTTAACTCCTGCTTTGGTTCATTTGTGTGGGTTTGAGGATTTGTGGTTTTACCGCATTCCCAGCTGACTTTCAGAGTGGTGAAGCTCGAGCACATATGTACACCTATGCTTTGAGCCATTGATAAAGTTGCAGCTACAGGATATATAACACTATTAAAGGAAACACAAACAGAAGCACAGACTTGCATCGCATCACCACATGAGATCATGATTTTTTTATACACATAATTTTCTCAGTCTGTTGCTGTAATGTCAGTCTGTGCCCAGGAGCTTTCACTAATTTTATCTACTTCATTATATGAACTAAAACCAAATAAGAAAGGGGAAACAATGAGATAAGAGGCTTTATGATGGTGTTTGGCTTCATACTGCAATAGTATACGCAAGTCAGTTTTGCGCATTGTGGTCTGAAGCAGACAAACATAATGACAGATGTCAATTTAAGGAGCCGGTACAGGACCTGACTGACTATTCTCTACGTCACTGAGACGTCATTAAGACCTCAAAGCTTTAAAACTACGAAAAGCATGACAGCTGCTGTGGAAAGGTTATAAACCTTACCGCAACAGTAAGTCAGTACAGTAAGGCTGGAACAGTACTTTTTGAAAGCAGTTGCTTCCAGTTGTTTGCCTGTTGCCCCCTTGAAATAAACCAGCAAGATCATGCAGGTGTATATGTGCAGAAGCACGTTGAAGCCTGAATGTTTAAAACATTCCTGCTTAAGCTACAACCCATTTCAAAATATGCATTTAAATATTTATTCTGTATTAAAAATGCCAGTTGTATTTTTGTGAATGGGATATGGGGTGAAGGGCAAATGCTTGTTTGCATGTATGTGTGCATGCACGTAGTGATCTGTGGAGGCCTCGGGCACAGGTATGTTTTGAAAGACCTGGAAAAATCACATGGGCCAGAGAGGGAGAGAGTGTGTGTGTGTACGTGTGGCGCTTTAGGGGCTGAGCACAGCAAACACACATGGACATGCATGTGCACACACTGTAGCCGCAGAGAAGAGCATCACTCAAAGGCCTCTGATTAGAACGTGAGCAGCAGCAAACACGCTGTACCTTTCTTTGGTTCCTCCACTCTCGGCAGCTTGTTTGGGGGTGAACCGAACTCCTCGTCGTTGAAGGGTAATCTCTTCATGCCCGAGCTGCAGTTGAAACACACACACATACACACAAACCGCTGCTTAAATGGTCTTAAGAACCGGCTGACAGGCCATAAAACACAAGCACAGACTCGACAAAAAAGCTCACGTACATTTCCTAGAAATTTCCTGTATCCGTTTTACTGGGAAGGGGCCAAAGGTCATGTCAGTTCAAAGCTACCATGAAACAAATGTGAAATCAGGGCTTAAGTGAACTCACCTGTCTTCTCCCTCTTCTGCAGAGAAGGGCTGCAAAAGAGGAAAAAAAAAGACAGAAATTCATTCAAATGCATCATAAAAGTTACCAAAAAACTGTATACAGTATCATAAGTTACTCTGATTTGCATCATAGTTAATTGTTATCAAATATATCTAAATAAATAAATTTTATGTAAATATGTTTTTAACCAATTTACTGCATTCGACAGGCTGCAGTTGTAACTCTTCATGCAACTCTTGATGGTGGCGGCTAAATCAGTCAACTAGGTCAAAGGCAAAGTCAACAGCCAAGTCCAAATAGTTTCCTGCGTTGCCCCATTTATTCTTCCTTTATCACAGAGAACTGGATCTAGTCAACATAAACCAGCCTGTACAGCAGTGAAAGGTGCAGATCTGGAGCCGGACAGGAGTCACCGGTTTCTTGTGATTCACACAAGGTCATTTGACTTGACTTCCCGTTAGCTTGTTAGCATAGAGCGTAGTGAAATACAGAATCCCACTCATGTTCATTATTTATTCATCTGACGATTGAATACGTTTGACTACAAAATATCAGAATAAATTAGAACTTGTTAATTTACCTTCAAGTACATCAATGTAACATCTTCAAAACTCCTGCTTTTAATAAATATTAGAATTTTGATATCGTATATGACAAAGTAAAGAAACAAATGCTCTGATTTGAAAGGCTGTTACCAGCGGATCTCTGGCATTTTTGCTTAAAAAAAAGTGATCAAACAGTTTTGTTTTTTAATTTGCTGAAGGCTGTTGTTTTTTTTGCCTTTTGGCCTGTGACTGTATTGACTACAGGCATTGCTCTGAATTGATTTACTATTCTGAGAGGAAAGTCAGTAAACCCAGTGGTTATCAAAAACTGATAGCAAGGCTGTGGAGAGTTCAGCCGGGTTCAATGTCAATGGCATCACCAAAAATAACCTCCTGTCTCTCCCACAGTTTTCCTGGTATTAGAGTAAACTTTGTGCAAGAGCGAAAGGGAGAAAGCCCGTTTGTGTTACTCACACTCAGCTAGGACTGTGTATAATTTTACCAGCAGGGGGCAGTCAACACCCACAAGTACAGTAATAGAATTTCTCAAAAACAGCGTCCTTTGCTCAGAAAACTCATGTGTGCACGTCAGGTGTGCATGCTCATCTTGTAAGTGCCATGTGACGTGTTCACGCTGGCCCTGAGAAGCAGAGTTCAGAGTCCAGTTCTAAAGAGGACGCACTCCTATTAAAAACTGATAAAAAGCCAGATAACCTGCATAGATGCTTACAGACTTCACTGCTCTATCTCTCTTCATCATCCTTAAATTTATATCTGATCATATTTCTGCAACGTACTCTGACAAATCAGTAGGAAAGCTGCACTCCTCTCCCTTTTTTTTTTTGTTTAACTCTGAGCATATGAACAGATATATTCAGGTGGTTGTACACTGGTTTGTTTTGAGTCACCGGTAAATGAATCATCATGTGAGTAAGCAGTTTGAAACCTGGCCATCAGTATGTAGGACTTGTATCAAAGCTCAAAACCAGAACTCTCTGTTCTTGCCAACTAGCAGGCAGGCAGGTCACCTCGACCCAGCTGGCAGTCGAGTGGGTGGAAGCTGGAAAACAAACTGTTTATGGACCACCTAAGATGCTACGAATGTTGCAACAGACGTGTTTGTGTTTGGGAAAGACACAGAAATGCATATTTTTCAGTGGCTGCCAAAAAGGTAGGTGGTATTAGAAGTTTGTGACTTTAATCAGCACTCACATGACGCTGGAAGGTGGAGAAGTGAATGTCGGGAATGAAAAGGACAGGCTGAGTCTCGAGATCAGTCATCATCTTAAAGATGGTCACATCATTACGTTTCTGGAGGATGGGTACTTTCACATCTGCAACTGGGGAAAAAAAGGGAGGGGGGCAGCAGTAATTAATTTAATAGTCATGCAGTAGGACAAACTTAAACACAACACCGACATCTATTAAACAAGATCTGACAAATACATGCCTGCTGAAAGTTATCCAGCAAACAGAGAGAAAAACCTTCTGAGCACCTGACAAATATTTACTCTTTGCTCCATTTTGGTTCCCAGTATAAGAGCACTGAGAGTGGACCGTGAAGTTGAAGCATAGGCCCTAAAATAAAAACAGTGAGCATGAACAAGCTGAAACACGCTGCAGTGCAACTGCAGCTTTAGGGGTAATCCCACCATGAGGGGCTGTAATCATGTGTCCCCCATCTACCTACAAGCAATTCTTAAAAATAAATCAATAAAAAATATGTGCCAGGGCTACTTGAAGGGAAAACTGAGCATATTGTGGTATATTTTAATAGGTTTTAAACAATGTAGCTCTATGTTCATGTCAAAACTTAAAAGTAACTCACAAGACAACCCAGGGGCCAGGTCGCTGGTTTTCCCTTTCCTGCGGGACTGTTTCCTCTCCTCATCTCGGATCTTCCTCTCCGCACCCTTGTCACAGAAGACTTTGATCTGACAGTAGGCGCGGTGGATGGGCTTGTTGCTGCGGTTGTTGTAGCTGTACGTGTCGATCTGTAGATTCAGGGGAAGACCCTTCACCCCCTTCTGAGAGGAGAAGTCTGTGCTCAGACAGTTGACGGAGATGAAGATCTGTTTGGAGGGGGGTAGTTGAAGATGGGATGAATGAGAGACTGAAGGAGACGACTTTAAACTTTAAGAGGCTCTGTTTGCTGATTAAAGTAGACTTGCTTAATATCTGCTTCTTAATCATGAAGACCACTTTGGCTTCAGGAAGGCCTTTTTGCAGGAGGTTTCTCACAGTCTGCTTTCAGTGTCTTGTGCTGCCCTCTTTTGGCTGACTTTAGTAATTACATGCTCATTTTATTTTCCTTTGTCCTGTTGTTTGCATTGAAAACAGGCTCTAAGTGTGTTGCCAAAACACAGAGTCATAACAGAAGGTTTTAAAACACCATGAAGAGAATATTCGAGGGATAAGCATACACATAGTGCTTAACAAGTTTATTAGACCAACACCCAGCTGATCTAAATTAACAGTATTTGTAATTACCAAAATCATTTTTCATATTTCTATAATAGTTAATCCACCAGTATCTGCAAGCTTTTTAAACAAAATATTTTAAATGTTAAAATATAACCATTGTTATCTGTGAAATTTCAAATTTACTGTTTTACAAAAAAAGCAGAAAATAGTAAAGCCCATTATTTTATTTCATTTTATTTTTTGATTAAGATTGAATATTAATTTTTGGCTCCTCAGAGAACTCCCGTGGTGCCAGCTCACATTTGGGTATAAAAATGTGAATTCAGTTTCTTTTCTGCCTTATAAATAACAATAAAACATTTAGATTTAAACATATTTCAGATTTTAAAAATATTTGTGTTTTCTTGTTTTTATGACAGGACAGGTCTAATGAATTTGTTAAGCAATGTCCATAAAATACAGTCTTTGTAGTTGATTTATTTATTTATTCCATAAATTTAGTGAAAAATCTACAACTGTTTTTAAAATGTTAAGGAAAAAGCTTGTTCAAATTTGATTTCATATATCCATAATGCCTTATTTGGTACAACAATTAATATTCTTAAAAAAATAAAAATTCACACACATATACATACAAAAGAAATACCCAGCATGTATCATTGAAGCTGAAGTTACTTTGAATCCAAAGCATTTTATATAATGTCTTTGACGTGTAACCAGCTACTATTACTAATCATTGCTCACAATAGCTTTTTCCATAAAATCTCTTGTAAAAGTGAACTTTCATATGATTATGAGCTTAAATTAACAACAAAAAATATTTTCCAATGTACTTTCATGGAGAACTGAAGAGAAATGCAGCTTCATCCATGGGATGTGTGACAATGGATTAACTAACACCATTTCTCCTTTTTTGAGGTGTTCCAATCAATACAAAGACACGTATGCAGACAGAAAAAAAAACATTAGTTTTGTGTGTTATATTTTTGCTGCTGTTTTGATGTAAATGTAGTAAAACAATATATTTTGCAACCTTGCACTGCAATCACCCCACGAGCAAACTGCGCACAAAGTTGAACTATCACAACCAAATCATCATCAAACTCCTAATTATATACTGAAATCACACTGTCCTCACTTGACTCTCTTTCAAGGTCAAATGCCCAGAATGATCACCTCAAACATGCATCCAAAGACACACACGCCAAACACCTTCATCTGTAACCTGGCACCTCACTGAAGAGATGCTCAAACAATGTGGCTGGGCGGTTATGCAAATGGTGAAGTAACAAAAACACACAAGGATGAACATCCTATGAATGCATGCCACAAGTCATGAGACAGTTAGACCCACATCCTGGTGTGCAAGTGTGCGTGTGTGTGTTTGCTTAGGAAGGTCTGTTCCTGTGACTTTATTTATCGAAGCCTAAAGAAAACTACGTCGGTGATGAGCGGCAGCGCTGTTTTGTCTCTTCGTTTGCTGCCTTGTCAGCCATCTTCCATCTCAGGTTGGCAGTGGAAGAGTGACAGAGGGCAGGAGCGCCTCCTTTCTGCCACCCCTTCTCGACAACTAACTGTTCCATCTGGTCACATCCCTCCCACTGAGTTTCCTCATTCCTGCACTCTTTGTTGCTCATGTCCAAAAATACCTTAACATGCAGCGTCACAATACAGGTGACAGGCAGGTTGGACCAGTCAAGAATATAAGAACAGAGTGCAGGTAGAACACACACACACACACACACACACACACACACACACACACACACACACACACACACACACACACACACACACACACACACACACACACAGAGGGGAGGGGCTGTGACATGACGGCATCCTCACTCTTCTTTTCAAAACCACTAATTATATTTAACAACTGTTTTGGGGGATCAAAGTGAACAAAGTGGCTGATGATCACCCATAAAGGGGACTCAGCACCTGACCCTGTCATTCTGGCACAGGGCCTTAAAAAGAGGACTAGTCTATTTTTAGGTCTTTACATTTGTTGCTGTTAAAAGGTCAAGGCTCGTATTTAAGAGTTCAAGACCAGGAAGTACGCGGAAGCCTCGGATCACCGGTGATCCTGTGAACCAAACGCTGCTCTTGTTTTGACACGAACACTGAAGGTGTGTATGTATGTGGATGTGTTTAGCTCATTGTCTTACTTTGGCTTCTTCATTTGTGTCCCAGGTGAAGGAAATGGCATTATAGGATATCTCCTCAATGTTGCCGATGGTGTTGAAGCTCTCCTTGTAGTCAGCTGGAGCAACAGGTATCGGTTATTAATTAATGACATATCAGAGGCATACTGACTGTTTTATGCTGAGTCTTAAAGCAAATGAACCAATCAAAACAAATAAACGATAAAAACATACTAGAAAATGTGAGAAAGGTAAGGTAAAGTACTTTAAGACATGCTGAGATTTATGACAGTAATCCCTCCAAAGCAAAATGAGCTATCACATTCAAACAACACACCTTTTCCTGCTAATCTGCTCTTTCAAAGAGCTGCTCCACTGTGCAGACAGTGGAGGATTAATGTCCTGCCTAATGTCTCAGCTGTCAGACCAGCAGTGCGACTTCTTTTTGTTTTATTTCATAATGTGCTACATTGTAAAAATTGCTGTTTCAGATCTTACCAATGTCGAGGCACCTCTGTTTTGCCGTGTGCTGTCTGGAGTGCCAGTACTTCCAGTGCTTCAGCTGGTCGTCTCTGCACTTCTCCTCTCCAAACACCACCATCACCACACTCTGACAGTAGGGGGAAAAACATGCAGAGTGGCAGCTTAATATCACCGCCAATAATTCAAAGTTATCTCTTGTTTTATTTTAAGTGTTATTTCTTACCCTGACTTTAGTGATGGGTTGCTGCAGGCCTTTGCTGTCAATCTCCCTGAGGGTGATGGGGTAAAACTGGCCCTTGTTGAGGTACGTCATTGTCCCATCACCTGTCTTCTGACGTAGAGATTTGGATGCCTCAAGAGTGTACTCAAAATTATTTCTGAAACAAACAGAAATAAGTGCTAAATTTAGTGAATACGACACATAATAAGATGCTATGCTAACCCTCCCCCCCCCCATTTTCCTTTCTGTAAACAAATCCAAGTTTGGAGACAAATACAACAGTAACACCTAAAGGGCTTCACTTGAATATGTGCAGACTCTTGTCTTTCACACAGACAGGAGTCTGGTGTCTCCCCTGTGACTGAGATGAATGAAGCCATTCTGCTGTGCTGTGTAAAAAGCTGAATGGCGGTGTGGCGCCGGTAAGTTGGACGGTGGGCCGGCGGCAGGGCGACTTACCCCGGCATGGTGTCAAACTGAGTGTAGTCCTCGGGCGTCATGGAGGTCATCCGGAACTGGAGATCTCCTGGGAGGGAAAACACCTGAAGCCACAAAGAAAACAGGGTTAAGTAAAGTACAGGAAACAGGAAATAAAACAGCTGCTTTGCACTGATTTTTTATGATTTATTTTAATAAGCACTTTGTATGATTAAGTAGGTGAACATTCAGTGTTTTATTCTAGTGCCCTGTTAGGCCCCTTTTCTCCAACCAGTTCTAAGTTTGTTTTGGTGTTATTAATTCCCATTATTCTCCATTTTAGTTTTTGTTAAAAAAAAAAAAAAAAAGGCTCTGTGGCCAATCCCCCCACCCCCCACCCCTCCTGTACAGGGGTTTTGTTGGCTTTTCTGAGGTAATTCCCCTCCAGGTTAAAAAGAGAAAGAGGAGAGAGAAAGGGCTTTGGCTATTGTAGGAGAAAAGTACAGCACTTTATTGTGTTGGTGAGACAATGACATAATAACACACTGGCCACTATTTTGGCATGTTCAAATAAAACCAGGGAAGGCTGAGCCCACCGCTGGCTCCATGGGATCGGGTGAATATCCTATTGTCTGATGGGAGAGATCTGAGAGAGGAGAGGAGAGGAACGCGAAGGAGAAGAAGGCGGAGGAGGGGGGGGGGGGTTGCAGGGAGAGCATTAGCAGGGTTTAGAGAGAGGGGGGATCGAAACACTCACTTCCTGGGAACCATCCTTGAAACTCTCAGGAAAGGCGGAGTTGGGGGGCGTACGGGCCTGGGTGCCAGGGCTGAAATGGGTGAGCTGGCGGTCAAAGACGCCCACGTGGCCGTCTGTCTCGCTGCAGT
Organism: Archocentrus centrarchus; assembly: GCF_007364275.1. NCBI lineage: Eukaryota > Metazoa > Chordata > Actinopteri > Cichliformes > Cichlidae > Archocentrus > Archocentrus centrarchus. The sequence continues at coordinate 12,599,411 of NC_044367.1, read as the reverse complement.
TGTTGGGCACAGTTACTGAGAAACCGTGGGTGGGCACCTCTGTCTTGATAGTTTGGTTTGGCACGGTGGCAATCGAAACCGTGACAGTTGTGTCTGAATAAACAAAACAAACATTTAACTGACAATCAGGTTTTCTGATTTTGTCTGTTTTTTGTTACTGAATAAGAACAGACCTGGCGAAGAGAAGTGGGTTCTCTTGTCTGGGGCCAGCTGAAGAAGATTGAAGGGAGCCTTGAGGACCTGGATCCTGTTTTCCATGCCTGTTTCCTGGAGTGGAACTAAGGAGTGTCCGGGCTGGATATGGTGCCTGCAATGAACAAAAATTTTACATAATTAGCACTGGATTGAAACCATATTCTTACTTCGTGTTTGTGCAATATGTTTTTGTGCTTCATATTTTTTCTCAGTCCTGGGTTTCATGTTTCATGTTGCAGTGGCTGAGAACTGATTAAATGATCCATTGATAACACAATGGAATTTGTATACTGGACTCTTTCCTCTTTGAGATTTTAAAGCTTTATTCGATGCTTGGAACTGTTATTTTATTATGTCTCACTAAAATAGCTCGTTACTCGTCTCTTGAAACAGAAATCCAAGTCTCAGTGTAGATACCCCATCAAATTAAGTTAGTAAAACCATTTTTCCTTCTCACAATGCACTGTTACTCTGGAGAAAAAAAAAAGAACTTGAATCTCTCGCTTGTTTTCATGCTGTTCCCCTCTGCTGTGCTTTTATTTTTAAAGGGGGGGGTGGTACTAGGAGAGGACTGCCGCTTACCTTTTGTTGGGATCCACATCAGAGACCAGTGTGTCTGTCTTGGGCTGGTGTATTGTTCTCTTTTCCCTGGGCACCTGTATACGAGGGTAAACACAGCCGCTCAGCGTCTGACCACATCACATCTAACAGCCTCGGTCATCTTGCTGTCTATAGGCACAGCTAGATCAGTTACATGGCATAATGCACGCTCTGCCTCACAGATGTTACTTAATGAGCAGATGGATGAGAATCACATAGATAAAGTTTGCAAGAATCTGGATTACTATTTCCCCAGTGTGTGATTTTACACTACTCTACAGAAAGGGTGAGAAACCATTTCTGCTGAGGTTTTCCTGATACCTTATAGTAGTCGTAGAGCAGGCCTAGTGCTGCGGCACTATCCTCGTCTCCATTGATGCTCATCATTGCCTTGGTGGCAGCTGTCAGTGGGTTCTCTAGAAATGATTTCCAGGCTTCGTCCTCTGTGGTAAAAGAGCGACGCTGGCCGCCATAACCCGGCTCGTTCTGGAGAACCAGGACCGCACGCTTACTGCAAGAGGAGAGCATATGCTTTAGTTACAGTGCAAAAAACAATTACTGACATGGAGTCAGATAAGTGCAAATGCCGCAGTTAATATCTCCCCTTATGGACTTATTTCCCACACTGACTCCATATAAGATCACCAGAGTGAGACCTGAAATCTCAGCGCCGCTCAAAACAGACAAACAGGTTATTAGAGCAAGAGATCACCCATGTAGATGTTCTTCATCTGCAGGACCTGTTGGTCAGGCTTTTCGAGGATTGTGCAACAAATCTCTGCCATCGAACCACAGTGGCAGAGGTGTATCAGGAAAAAAAAGATGCTTTACAGGATCGTCCAGTGTAACGACTCCAGTTTGGGGCTCTCTCATTGGTTGAGGAGCCGACCGCAAGTGACGCAGCTGACCCTGCTGCATTCCTGCGCTGTGAGTGAACTTGTTTGTGATAAACAATCACGAGATTTGATGCGCAGTTACCGCCTATGTCCTCTTCTTTCTCGTCCTCTTCAAAATTCAAAAATAGTGCATTACCTCGAAATATGTGCGTTTTTATAACGATCTAAAAATTGCAGCCTTAACCTGCAGAACTTACTGTAAAGGCATTAAATTTAAAATAAATATGCTTCTACGTGTATGAAGCAGCTAATGTGCCCGCAGTGAAGTTTGCACTGATGTCACCTGTTTACAGTAAACTTTAATGTTTGTGCAGCTTCTGTTTGCTGAGAAGAGTTAAGCTCCAGTGACAACAAAGTAAAGTCATTAATAGCTCTTGTTATTAAAGTTTCATCCACATCAGAAGTGGTCCTTGTCAAACTTCGGAAACTAGATGTATCCCCTCTAATACGTTTTCAGCCATCCTGCCACCAAATCAAACAAAGTAATTATTATAAAGTGTGAACGGACTGGATCAGTTTCCATGTGGAGTTTCTACAACAAATACAACTTTTTTGTCTCTTAATGGTCAGAGCAAAGTGATAATTAGTAACCCTATATCTAAATGCAACCTGATATAATCCATTATGTGGTGGCTATAAAAAAGAAAAATCTAAGGTAATACAAAGCATTATTTACCAAAAAGAGTCTGATTGCTGATTAGGCAGAATTTGATTTCATAAAATAAAGTCAGTAAAGCAGCAAGAGTCCAGACTTCTCTCACTTTAATGTACAGGAGCATTAAAAAAAAAACAATTTATAGAAAAGGGCTTTCATCCATTCTTTTAATTTCTGACCATATTTGAAAAAAAAAAAAAAAAAAAAAAAGTAGTGTAGAGTAAAATCCACGCAAACCTCAGATAGCCCTGTACTCGCTTGTCTGTGTTAGTCGTGGGGCCAACGCCTAGCAGGTGTACAATTTCACTCCCCTCAAATGTCTCCTTGTCATTGCCCTCAAAAAACATACAGACCAGAGAATATATCTCACACTAAATATATTTCAGAAAAATACTGATTTCTTTTCTTTTTTTTTTGGAGGGGGGGGGGTATTTTTAGTCTTCATCGTTTATTAAAACTCTTCTATGTGCAGAGGCAGCTTTCTTTTGGCTGACAGCTCGCTGCTGGAAGTCTTGTGTTCATTCCTGAACAAACATAATTTCGACTATCCACATAACAGTTGGCGCTTAAGGCAAAATCAAACACCAAACGGCCCGTCTCTACCTCGGGACAGCGCTTATTCCAACAGTCGCCTCCAGCTCGCACGACAGGTGGAGGTACACCTGTACAGGCTCGAACATGACAGGTGAAATGAGCGGAGTTACAACACCATGGGAAACTATGAGACTCCACCACCTTCCCGCTTGGCAGCCAGTGTTAGAGTGCACTTACCTATTAAAAAGAGCTACAATAATCCTAGAATAGGCTCATGCTTGTGTGCTACACGAACACGTTTTAAAATACAGAAGGCAGCAGCTGCAGGTCAGAGGTGGACCACAGTGTGACCTCGGCTTTTAAAATCCGTCTGCGCCATGATTTATTTTTTTTTAAAGTGCAAAAATAAAGCGAAAATCCGCAAAAGCAATTAAAGTCAGTATTACAAGCTTATAGTGTCAACATGCCCGTTGTGCGGGTTAAAAGTGGAGTCAGGACGACTTACTTGTCATGCTCCTGTGACATCTCGATCGGTCGAACTGGACTTTCTAGTTGGTACTGAAAATCCGATCCGTCTTCTTTACCACCCTGGAAAACTCCGCTGCTAACACTGGATGAGGGCCACGGCAACAAACAAAGTGTCCCCTCCTGAGAGAACGGGTTTTGTCGGCTTTTCTCGCTTTTTGGGGCAATGCTTAGAAATTAAGGCCGGTTTTACCTGTGACAAGGACGCGGATTGGATTACAGGTGTACTGGAAGGCGGGGTTTTACTGTCAATTACCCTGGCTGAGCTGGTGATTGGTGCACCTGGTGGCCTACCTGCAGCTGTGGTGTGAGTTTGGGCAAAGGAGTGGTAAAACAGGGTTTGAAAGCTGTGATTTTATCACGTTGGAGTAATAAATGAGAAGTATATCCAAAAAGGCCACTTTAAATTGAGCAAGGATAGAGACTGAGATGAGGTAAAAATAAAAAGGAGAAAAAAAAGAAGAAGAAAAGTTACCTTATCTTAGTCACTGAGGACATATTCCCTTGTTCGTACACGCTTACTGATGACTCTCTTGCAGAATCCCTGCAGTCTTCATAAATGTGTGTGGGAATCACTGCAGCCATTTTGGAGCCTGAGATGATTGTGGCAGAAAGACCTGATTGACTTCATAAAGACATGAACAAAGACGCTGTTTTTATAGCCTACAGTGGAAACTCCTCCATAGCACAGTAATAAAAGGTTTAATAAACTGATTACTTAGTTAATGAATAAATTATCAGCACACTGTTTTAATAATCCTAAAGGGTTACAAATTAAAGGAAAAACCCAAATCTATGAATCTTACAGGCTCGTGCTCGTGGGTATGGTGGCTCTTTTGGGGGGCATTTTACTTGGATCTTACAGGATCTTACTGGAAAATTTTTACTACCCTACATGATACTCTGTGAATTCTCTGTCATGATGCTTTACTTATTTCTTCAGTATTTTGTATTATGCTTATCTCTTGTCTGTTTATATTAAAAATGCTCATGTGAGGATGGATAAAGTAATCATACCTGACCTAACTTGGGTCCACTTGTCCTCTTAGAGCAGGGCTGGGCAATTCATTTTCCCAAGGGGCCACATGAGAAACTGTTACTGTTTTGGATTGCTGCACCAATGAGCTGAACTCAGTTCTACTCAACATTAATTTGACCTTTTTATAAACTGCTACTGGTAAGAGTAGATGTTACAATTAGGCCCTAATTGCCTTAACCTTGTGAGACCTGAGCTCCTGTTTGCGATGCATTTTTAATTTCTCCTAGATATTTGTGATTAGATGGACCTGATATGTATATATAAACTAATCTTCCTCTTTGAACAGGAAGCTGTATTTTATTACATGGCTGTTACATAATTTTGTGAAAAAAAAATATCCTCAGATGTGGACAATGGGATTATTTTATAGCATAACACAACAAAAACAACATGACTTAACAAAGGATAAGACACTATTGAGCAGAATGAAGTATAAGGTGCAGCAAAGCCAAAATGTAATGTCCCCATATGTGGATGCAGGGTCTCAAGAGGAAGTGATTAGCTCCATGTTAAAATGTTTCTATCCCGACGGGAGTCAGTTCTTCCAGTATGATCTCCACCCAGAGGGAATGAACAGTCCCTGAATGGTTTGAAAACTACTTGAATCCTGATTTATGTCCTTTAGGAAATTTTGGACCAACATGTTAGACACTTGGCTCCAAGGAAGGTGTTTGAGGCCTCCAACAGGTCACAGTGATGCTGCTCTGGCAACATCTTAAGAAGATTTTATGGTGATTTTGTTGCTGTTGTGTCGCTTTAATTTTGCACTAACTAAATGTTCACAAACAGATTTACGAATAACTGAAAGAGAGATGACAAATATTACATTCGGTTTATCCACACTGGTGTTTCTTCCAGTCTGTCACCTGTCTGAAATAAAACCATGTATATCTATATTTGCTAAATGATACATCTTTGAGCTTCTATGATTTAAAAAATTACAATAAAATGTTACAAATACAATGGTAATTAATAATGCAATTTTTTTTCTTCTTCTTTTTTTTGGGGCAGTTTCTTGGTATCCTTAAGTCAACAAGAAGCTGAATTTAAAAAGTTCAGTTTACGAGACCCCCCCCCCCCCCCCCCCCATAGCTAGGGGCAGTTTTTCTATTCTGTTTAACTGTTTAAAGTACACCGTTCTTCTCACCTGTCTCACTACTACTAGATGATGATACAGAAGCTTGTTTTCCTTCTTCTGGAGGACAGATAAGCATCAACCTGCACAGCTGCAGGTAAGAGACAGGCAAATGAGTCCTGGAAGCCACAGAATCATCAAAAGCGCAAATAAAGTGGCGAATTAGGATGTCACGGAACCAGGAGCTTGTAACAGCAGCGCATTACTGATAGCAGCACTGCAGGTTTGAATAAATTAGTAGTCATCCGTCTATATATTATGTACTTATGACTGTTTGATTGCAAAATACTCTACAATTAGCTGTGAGCTATGAGCTGACTCTAAAACAAATGAGATGAGAAGAAACGCTGAGTGAAAACAAACAGCTTTGTTAGAGACAGAAGGGTTTAACAGATGCTATCAGCTATATTCAAAGTTTCTCCTCACACAAACACTTACACAGAAACTATCCAACGACCCCACCCCATCCCACCTCACCTCACCTAGCCAAACTACCTGCCCATCCCCCCGCATCCCTGACACCCTCCCATGCAGACACAACCTCCTGCTCCTGGATCCTGGTTTACTGTTTATTTATCCCAGTGGAAGGACACCTGCTTCTGCTGGTGCTTATTTGTGTTTGCATTGAGGACATGGGATGGTAGAGCGAAGGAAGGATGTTAGGATGTGTGTGTGTTTGGAAGGGGGCAGTTTCTGCGTGTGAGGGGGGAGGCTGGGAACATGTGGCTCCACTGTTGACGGTAGCTGCCATTTGATGCTGACTCAGTGGAGCACATATAGGGAAAACAGACCAGAGACAGCAGTGTGTGGCTCAAAGCCTGAGATGGCACCTGAGAAAAGCCCCGCCGCGTTACTCTTGGGACGCAGAAGCCACTGGACACCAATACAACACAACAATGTAAAAGAACAATCTAAATATAGGTTAAGAAAGACTGAAAGCATTTAAAGTGAACTGAAAATCTTTAAACTTCTTAAAGTCCAAAAAAAAGCATCGCTCATTTCACAGTTCTTTTCTGATGCATCTTTTTGTCCTTCAGACTGCCTGAATGCAGGGGTTAGTGTACTTCAAATAAAGACAATCAAATCCATCCATCCACACATTTAAAGTTCTGTTTGGTGACTCTCCTGCCAGTATTTAAGCAACACTGGAGCCTTAAGTTATCAATAGATCTCTGTTCACAGTGTGGTCCAGGCAGGAAGGTGTGGTGAATCCACCTGCTTAGGCTTGCTGCTGCTTTAATTCTTTTACTGTGAGATTTTAAGACCTGTGATGCAAGTAGGCGTTACATGACTAAACATTTTCATAAAGGGTGCATTTACTTACTGTATACTTACAAAAAGAGGAGTAAAAAAATCCTGACCTCACCCCTCCAAAAACAAAAAAGAAAGAGAAAATATTCTCGAAAACATCTGATGTCCACTAAGTAAGTAGTTTTTTTGTTTTTGTTTTGCTTTTAATGAAGCTTGGTCTCTAAGAGTACTGACCTCTGTGGATGCTCGTTTCCACCACTTGACAAGAATTTGATGAGATAACATACAGTACTGTGCAAAAGTCTTCAGCCCCTTCATTTCTTTGCTTTCAAGGAGCCAAACTTTGTTGTAATTTTCATAAAGTGGTCTTGAGCAACAGTTCTCCAGGCTTTGTAAAGGTCTTTCAAAGGTTTTCTTTTAACATTGGCTGCTTTTTCATTCATTTTCAGTCTAGTTCTTCTAATACCTGACCATTTTCAGAGAAATGTTATTTTGTTTGTTGTTTGAGCCATTTATACTGACCTGTGAGTCATTCAAGCATAAAAAGGCGGCTTACTCAAGGGAAGAACCAGTGTTGTATCTACACATAACAGAAAACTTAGCAAAGAAGCAATTTTTAACTGTAGGCACTTTTTTGCAGCAACAAGGTGATTCCCAAAGAGCCATTAGCTGCAAACATGGCAAACAGGTTTAACCGTGTAAAGCCTGAACTGTGAAATAATTGTCAGAAAATTCAGAGTTTTTGAAAATGGAGTGTTTATAAAAAAAAAAAAATCATTTGCATATTTGAGTTTTTATTTGTATAATATTTGCTACATCTGGCATTTTAAAAAAAAAAATGCAATTTGGAGAAAATGCCCCACATTTTAGCTCTAGTGAGCTCACATTGAGTCTTATATAAAGAAGTGTAGTTTATAAAGAAACGTGCCTGTCTGTGGCTGCATCCCTACTGAAACTGAAAGATAGTTACAAGAAAGAGCAGATTAAATATAGTTTTTATGACTTTGTGTCCCTTTGTTGCAAACAGGGTACTGAATTTTAATGAGTTGATGACTTATTGGCGTTTTCTCATACTTATGAGCTTGCCTGCTGTCTCATATTTATGAGATAGTAATACATAATTTACACTTTTTTTTTAGCGTCTAAAAATGAGGAGATATAGTGTCTTAATTGTGAGTGGCTTTCTCATTATGATGACTTATTTTTGCAGAAAAGGGCTTCCATAAACCCCACACCCAGGCCAGCCTCGCTGCAGCTGTTCAACAGCCTGAGGCAAAGAGATGATCTCATGACTGTTTAGAAGAGACACAAACATAGAAAGAGAAGGGGGAGAAAAGACAGACGGTGTAAATGCTGCTTTGGTTCATTTTGAGCAGTTTCCAACAGTTTCAAACGGCTCAAACGTTTCATTATCCTCGTGTCGCCTGTCTGTCAATGTACCCACCGTTCACCGCCCCCCTTTCCATCTTCCTCCCCTGTCGTTCCTCTCATCTTAGAAGTTGGCTGGTTTTTAACGCGTTCCTGGCGCACTCCAGGCATATAACCGGGATGGAAATCAGATGCAAATCCATCCCCGTTTGTCCAGCATGCGAGCACTTGTCTGAGCAAACAGCATTTCTAACTGTAGTGAGGTCTTACAGTAGAGGTTTATTGTTGGATAAACAGGTGGTTGACCCTTTGCGAACAATGAAACAGTGTTGTAATGTGCCTGAAGATCAGTATGATTTTATCTGGCCACATGTTAACAGAAGGAATCTGCACACAGAGCATTTTAGCGTTGACAGTGATGTGAGCTGTGTAGGTCTATTTATATATATTAAGTTGTTATCTATAAATATTATATTGCCATCTTTGTTCTTCAGTGAGTTCTTGACTCAGGAGCGTTGAGTGAAGGACAGTTGGAGATTCTGATGGAAACAGCTCCATGTTTTTTTATGCTGAGGTCGGGGTTAGATGGTATCATGATGTTTCCCACTGATGACAGTAAAAACAGTCATGAGCACTGAGGGCACAGCAGACCCGCATGCTGCTCCACGACATCTATAACACTTGTGTTAATGTGCGCACAAAAACACACACACACACACACACACACACACACACACACACACACACACACACACACACACACACACACACACACACACACACACACACACACACACAGAGGGAAAGGAGTCAGTGTATTTTCCAGGTGTTATGGAATTCTGGGATTCTTGATGGGGTGTTTGTGTTTCTGTGTTTTGCTTCACAACACTGCTGATGTTTTAGCCCTGAGCTGCGGATTTCAATGACTGTTTTGTCTGGTTAAAGAGACCCTTAATGTTAACAACATTTGCATATAATGCACATTAATGAATTAGACCTGCAATGAGAGGCTTCATTAAGTTAGACCAATTTCATGTAAATGTTTTAAATAGACTTTAAATCACTGAATAAAAGTTGAGTCTGAGAACATCATGCAAACGCTTACATGGCACGGCCAAGTAAACTGGTATTCTAGGAAACAACAAGTGTCTCACAGTTATTAGTTAAAGGATTCAAATATAGTTTATAGCTTAAATGGGCTTATGAGGACCTCAAAGGATAATTTGATCAGTGAATAAACAATAATTAGTAAGGACATTATCATAATCTAGACAAGAAATAAAAACATACCTGTATGTGTTAACAGGAACACCTTGCTTGTATACAGTAAATTCTGTATAGTAATTTCAGAATGTAATCAGATCCCTTTACTTCTGCAAACTTTATTGCCTTTTGATTTTATCAGTCTAACCTAAGTGACCCAAAAAGACTTAATAAATCCATCATAAGGACATGTAATCCGATTGTAGAAGCTCTGTTATCAGCAGTTGCAGCTTTGAGTGTGGTAGTCTTTATAAGCTTTGCACACCTGAATTTGCTCAGATTATCTCTGCTTGCTTTTTCTTCCAGATCATGTCGGCATCTTTCAGACTCAATGAAAACAGCGAAGCGACATCTTCAGTTATCTGCACAAATGTTCTATATGTTTAAAGTGCTCCCACTGTGTAGCAGGTTAACCCATTCACTCTGCAAGTGAAAAGTCGCTGGTTCAATTCCAGTCAGAGACCGGTGCTCTCAGAGTCATTTTATTAATATTTGATAAACTCTGTGGTAGCTGTTTTACAAATATAAAGGCTTCTGAATGCTGCGTGAAGTGACTCTGTGTGTATTTATTGTAGTCACTGCTGCTACCAGAAGAAATAAACAGATTGTCACAACATGCTCAAATAACAGACCTAAACTAGAGTGCTGCAGTACAATGGAAATTATTCCACTGTTGAGATCGCCTGTATCTGATGAAGGGATGTTACATCAATAGTTTTTCATAAAACATATTATCAAAAAGAATTGTTGTGGAAGACAGTTGCACCGGTGAAAATGGCCCTTCAGATTATTGTCCAATATTGTGACAAAAACCAAGATTTATGACAAAACTGGCTGGATCTGTGCAGCGTCAACGCCAACTGGGACAGACAGTTGCAGCTCAATGAACAGGCTAAATCTGCAAAATATAGGGAACAATGACCTCTATCCATTCACTTCTGCTTATCCTGTTCGGGAGGGGGCAATCCCAGCTGACATAGGGTTAGAGGCAGGGTACACCCTGTACAGGTCGCCAGCCTGTAGCAGGGCTAGTACAGACACCTATGGGCAATTTAGAGTGACCAATTAACTTAACCCCAGTAACTGCATGAAACCCACGCAGACAACATGCAAACTCCACACAGTGAGCGGCCCGGGCCAAGGTGGAATCAATCCCAGGGCTTCTAGATCTTATTCCAGCTGTAAGGCAGTAGTGCTAATTACCACGCCACCGTGCTGCCCTTACATCTGTTCCTTACAAAGAAAAATTCCTTTATTTTAAACTGTAAAATAAATTAGTTTGCATATTTCTTTTTTATTTTATTTTAAACCTTTATTTAACCAGGCAGACAGATTAAGAACATGTTCTTATTTACAGCTGTGGCCTGGGAATTTCTGTGAGTGTTCTTTAACCAGTGACTCAAGTGAAGTGAAAAAGGTTAGGTGATAATCCCTGAACAGCTACAATATCAATAGTATCAACAAATAATCAGTTAGCTTGACTTTCCATGATCAAATGGAGGGTGCTATTTTGTGCACTTCCTCTCCCAGATCCACCCATATCACCGCTCACACTGTGCAGCCTATACTTCTGTTTCCTCTTGATGCTTGTTTATCTCATAAGAAGCGAAAACTTACAGCTGTTTTGTATTCCCATTAACACAAGGCCTTTATAAATAACTGAGCACAGTTAGTGTTGGCAGTTTGAGGAATGCTGGCAAACAGAAGTCACAGCATTCTTGTGTGATTCTGACCTCAGCAGCATGCTACTATAAAAGTCACATACATGGGAAATGTTCCCACCTCCGTTTGAAACATACCCAGACACGTATTCCACGAGCAAAGCAGGCGTTGCTCTTAAAATTCACTCACTGAAAAGATAAAGAAATCTCCCTTTCAGTTGAGTGTTTTGAGATAGTATCTGTCCAAAAGTGTTGTTCTGTTGTTAGGCCCTACACTTCTTTGGGAACAGTTTTAGTTAAGAGGTGAATATGATTATCATCTTCTGCTGCTGCAAGATCCTGATCTGATGAGCCCTCAGTGCAAACCTCTCATCAGGCTTCAGGGATTTGCTTGTGCAGCTGGATTTGAATTTGTCTTATGAACTCAATTTTAAAGCATGAAATTCAGTACAATCAAATAAAGTCCTTTTTTCCTTGTCTTTAGTACTTGAACCTGACTCGTTGCAGTCTTGTGACTTACAGGTGGCTCCAGAACTATACAAACAACAATGTGAGGATTATTTTGTTCTATGTGACGTTCATGGATGGGACTGGCGTGCTGACTTCAGTGAAGGCGGTTATTGTTAAAGAAAGCGTGAGAAACTGCCAAACAAGCTCTGCCACTTGTCACCTGGTTCAGCCTCCCATTCTGCCCAGTCCAGTTTTTGTTTATGCTGTGATTGATTCTAACGCTCATCCACAAACAGCAATCACAGCCTGGGACTTTTTTTTTTTTTTTTTTAACACCATAAGTACGTATGAATATATTCTAAATGTGTGAATTTGCAGGGAAAATTCTTACTAAAATTTTTATAATGTTGCTGCCCAAGATTACTGAGCTGATCCAAATGACCTGGGTCTCTAAAAAGAGTCAGCGTAGTGTATCTTTATAGATAATCACAAGTAACAAGCAAGCTAAACTGTAAAATAAACTGAGATGTAGTGGAGTACAGATAGTGACACTACAGTGCAACAGCTTCGAATTTGCACTACTTTGTGCAGTATTGAGTAAATGTACTGTATGTTATATTCCTTCATTTTAGTTGAACAAAAGTAGCAATACTACATGGTAAACTTTCTTGGGTACACCTTTCAACCATTTTTGCCGTCAGAACTGCCTTAAATTATCACATTATAGATTCAACCAGGTGGTGGAAACATTCCTCAGAGATTTTGGTCCATAGTGATATGCAGAGGTGGCAAAAGTACTAACATTCTGTACTTAAGTAGAAGTACAAGTACTTGTGTTAAAAAATACTTTGGTAAAAGTCGAAGTACTGGTTCAACTTCTTTACTTAAGTAAAAGTAAAAAAGTACAGGCTCTGAAATTTACTCAAAGTAAGAAAGTAAAAGTAGCTCTTTGGAGGATGTTTCTACCTGCTATATTTGTGTAAAGCTAACTGAACCTTATTATATATTATTGTAATAATATAAAATAATACATGAGAACACATTATTCCAATCTAAATTTTAATTCTAATGAATGTACTCAGCTTGAATCACAAACTGTGAAAGGGAATTTAAACACAGCTCTGTTCTCTGTGTCCTCCATAGTAGAGGGTGACTGTGCCTCCACCTAAACACAAACATGAGGATACTCAGGGGTTACAGTGGGATTCAGAAGGTGGAGGAACCCTAAGATCAGCTGTAGTGGCTCTGCATGGAGAGAAGAACCACAGCTTTCTATTGTAGCTGCAGTAAATGATGTTGGTGTGCAGGCTGTGATCAGCTGACCTGCTGCTGCTGCTCTGAGGTTTACTGCTCTGTGTGGATGAACTGAACTCACAAAGATGTAACCCAGTATTTCACAGCTCTCTGAGCTGATCTCCATCCCCTACACTGACAGCATACAGGCTGTAGAAATGTTGGATTCAGTGAATGAATCTCAGCATCAGCAGCTTTGATTCAGACTCATCTCTGCTGCACTGATGTAACCTGTAACTCTGACCATGAACACAAAGTGCACCAACACAGAGCTTTACTGTAAATACAGTACAACAAGATAACCTATTTATTACACACTAAACTGCAGTATTTTCATCCAATCTTTGAATAACACAAAGTCAGCATACTTCAGTTTATTTTCCAGTCCTTACCTTTAATTCTAACCTCTCTTCTTCCTCTCCTGTCCCCTTCCTCCATCTCTGAGTGAACTTCTCTCTCTTTGCTCTCCCTGAAATACAGCAGCTCTTCTTTTAGCTAGCAGACACACTGTGTGACAAACTGCACACACTTTGTGTGTTTGCTGATATTTGTTGAGCATTTAGAAACGTTGCATTTACCTGCCACACGTTACTCCCTTCATGCTCGCTCCTCTTCAGTAGCGCTAGCTAAGCTGTTTGTCCTGCGAGCATAACTTACGGATTCGGTCCGGCCCGCTGTAACCCCTGATTATAGCGCTAGAAATGATACATTAATTACATGGGTTTGTGTATTTAATCTCTTTGTACCCGATAAGCCCCGGTGATGGAGGATACGCCAGTACGATTGTCTCTTATATGTTAATGTTCCTCCGTTTAGGCTCAGATCGCTTGATGACTGACGGCGCACTGACCGGAAACGCAAACTTCTCCCTGACGTGTTAAAAAGTCTGTTTTGAAAATGTAAGAAGTAGAAAGTACAGATACTCGTGTAAAAATGTAGGGAGTAAAAGTAAAAAGTACTCAGAAAAATAAATACTCAAGTAAAGTACAGATACCTAAAAAATCTACTTAAGTACAGTAACGAAGTATTTGTACTTCGTTACTTCCCACCTCTGGATCACTGATATGAGAGCATCACACAACTGCTGCAGGTTTGTCAGCTGGCTATCCATGATGTGAATCACCTGCTGATTGTGGAGCACATTTGAGTACATTGAAGTTATTGTCATGTTCATGAAACCATAATAATGAGCTTTGTGACATGGTGTGAAATTTTTTTATTTTTTTTTTACTTAGTACTATTTGTGTTTTTATAACAGATTTAATTCAAGCCTGTTATGTGTGGTCTCCACAGTGGAAAAGGTTTTAATCTGCAAAATAACCATCAGCTTCTGTGAATAAAAGATAATACTTTAAATGTAACTGATTGTGAAATAAGTATCTCAGAAGTTTGTATGACAAAGCATGTTAGCACATTTTTTGAGTTGCTTTCCAACAAACAATTGGCTCAGTGTTTTTGCGTAGCATGTACGTGTTCTGAGTTCTGTCACTTCTATTCAGGCATAAATTCACGTTCACCCCCACACTAACAGACCTGTGTGAGACACTCGGCAGACTGGAATCCTTTCTGACTAGACTAGCTGCCAAACCTGAAATATGCCTTAAGAGGAAGCAGGAAACTGAAGCAACATCTAAAATGTTTTCTGGAAAATGCAACAGGCTCACACTGACAGTAGTTTAGATTTAGCGTCATGTTTCTCTAAAGCAGTAAAGCTCATGACCTTAAAGTCAAGACCTGTTGAGCTAATTTTAGTTCATGAACTACACAGAATCCATTTAATGCTAGGAAAACGATTGCATAAGACATTAAAAAACAAAAACAAGAACAAGAACAAAAAAAAACAAAAAAAAAAAAAAAAAACCCAACTGCTGTAAAAGCAATGAAAGTGTTCATATTTAATGAAGCATCTGAATGCAAACATAATGAACAGCTTGACATGTTTTTAGAAAATATAAGTGCAACTTCAACAGTATGCTCTGTTTCCCACATCCACTCAGCCTATTCTCACTGCATGCACCATCAGATTTACAGATGACGCAGTGGATCTGCAGTTGTGCTAAAACAAAATCACACCCTCTGTCACAGACATAATAAAAAATAATTGGTCCTTAGCAGGTCTTAAAATAAAGTAAATACAACCTGTGATGAACAGCAGCACATGATATATCACACCATGTCGTTCTTTATTTAACTTAAACTAGGCCAAAACGCAGAAGCAGTGTGTGAAAGACTAAACATACCCCATGATTCAACCTTTGAACCACCTTTAGCAGCAATAACTTGAAGTCAGCATTTTCCGCGTGACTTTATCAGTCTGTCACACTGTCGTGGAGGAGTTTTGACCCACTCTTCTTCGCAGTGTTGCTTCAGTTCAGTGAGGTTTGTGGGCATTTGTTTGTGCGCAGCTCTCTTAAGGTTCCACCACAGCATTTCAATCAGGTTGAGGTCTGGACTTGGGCCATTGCAGCACCTTGATTCTTCTCTTTTTTTCAGCCAGGTTTTGCTGCTGTACTTGAGATTGTTGTCCTGTTGCATGACCCAGTTTCAGCCAAGTTTTAGCTGTCAAGCACATGGCCTCACATTTTTTTATATGCGTTTTCTTTACAGAGTTTCTGTTGTTCTTCACAGAGTGAAAAGGATACTCAAACATAAATGAAGCATATGAAACATACAAAAATTATTTAAATTAAAAGATGCAATAGAGGGACATACATATGCACACACACACTATCTATTCACACACCTACCTACCTATTCACACACCTAAACAAACTTACACAAATGCACACTGTCAACCCACACTTCCACACATAAAATGAGAGCCCACTGTTCATCAGAGATGGATATTACCATGTTGCGTTCCCAGGAGAGTTTAAGGGCATTCACCAAGCCATCATCTGAGGCCACCATCTGAAGAAATAACAGCATAGATTATAGAAATCAGCCTCCTTTGAGCCGGATCACAGGCATAAATGCGGTCCAGCACAGACTCGGGTGGACGGCTGGGAAAATGAGGTAAAAGGTGATGGACAAAATGTTTGATCTGGAAGAGGCAGAATAGGTGGCTTCTGGGTAACTCGAACTTCTCCATCAGTGCTGGACAGGAGGTAAAAACACCATCGACGTAAAGGTCACTAATGGTCACGATGCCCTTCTCTGACAATAACCGAAAGGCTGCATCCGTGCATGCTGGCAAGAACTGGTGATTGGGTGTAATGGAAGTGAAATTCATGCCATTATGAAGACCAAAATGTCGCCTAAATTGGAGCCAGATCCTGAAGGAATCACGGATAATGGGATTGGCAGAAAGTCCTTTAAGAGGGACGGGGAGTTGGGAGCAAAAGAATGGAGGGAGTGTTGTGCAGACGCCAGCTCCAGTTGTATTCATGATAAGCCTGCATTGCAGGAAGTACCCTTAGTCCAATAAAGGAGTTTCTGGATGTTGCAGGCCCAGTAGTAATTAAGGAAATTTGGAAAAGTCAGCCACCCCTCTGTCTTCTGACGTTGTAGAGTTGCTGTCTTCAGACATGCAGTTTTGTTGCCCTAGATGCAAGTAGTCAATAATATCCAATTTAACAAAAAAGGCTTTATTAATCAATGTGGGAATATGTTGAAACAAGTATAAAAATGTAGGCAAAATATTCATTTTAATTAGATTGATGCGCCCAATAAGAGACAGGGGGACAGAGGCCCACCTATCCAGGTTTGTAGCGGTCAATAAGTAAATCAGTAAAACAAATCAGTAAATGAACGGGAGATGGCCTCACATTTGACATTAGAATACGCTGATATACAGAGGAGTTCATGGTCAACTCAATGACTGCAAGATGCCATATGGCTGCAAAACAAGCCTAAATCATGACCCTTCCACCACCGTGCTTGGCAGTTGCCACAAGGTGTTTGTGCTAATATGCTTCATTTAGTGTTCACCAAACGTGGCACTGTGCATTATGGCCAAACATCTCTACTTTGGCCTCATCTGTCCAAAAGACATTGTTCCAGAAGTCTTGTGGTTTGTTCAGATGCCATGTTCATTTTAGAGTGAAGAGGCTTTCCTTTGACAACCCTTCCAAACAAGCCATACTTGTTCAGTCTTTTTCTAATTGTAGTAAGACTCACACCTGTGCTGAATTATTATTTTTTCCCACTGTAGAATGAAGGTGTTAAGGTATCCATGGCTCAAATAAACCGAACATATAAGATGCCACAACGCTGCTGCCAGACACAAACCCGGGCTGCCTGCACTGCAGCCATGTGGCGTTCATGGTCGCCTGCTCACCCACTGAGCCACCCTGGCACCCATTCAAAACATTTTCAAGAATTAAAATATGATAGGGCAGCACGGTGGCGCAGTGGTTAGCACTGTTGCCTCACAGATAGAATACCATCTGGAAGGCCTGGGTTCGATTCCACCTTGGCCCAGGCCTCTCCCTCTCTCTGTGTGGAGTTTGCATGTTCTCCCCGTGCTTGCGTGGGTTTCCTCCGGGTACTCCGGTTTCCTCCCACATTCCAAAGACATGCACTTACTGGGGTTAGGTTGATTGGCTAATCTAAATTGCCCATAGGTGTGAATGTGAGTGTGAAAGGTTGTTCGTCTCTCTGTGTTGGCCCTGTGACAGGCTGGCGACCTGTTCAGGGTGTACCCTGCCTCTCGCCCTATGACAGCTGGGATAGGCTCCAGCCCCCCCGCGACCCTGACCAGGATTAGCGGAAGCGAATGGATGGATGGATGGATATTTACAAAAAAACCCAACAGAAACAGCTAAAACAAACAAAAGAAGGACACCATGAACCAATCCCATAATAGGTACTAGTATAAAGTATTAGAAACAAATCCAAAAACAGAACTGCCACTCCCAACTCAACTTATAATTAATAAACAAAACTTTCTGTGTGCGCGGCAAGCTTTCTGCAACCAATCAGCATTAAGGATGAATCAGAAAACTGAGAGAGCAGGTTAGTAATCCGGATGACAAGAGAAAAATAACAAGATGATGTAAAGATGAACTTCTGATTGTTTGGAAATGGCCTTATAACTCTTCCCAGATTGAGAGGTGGCGACAGTTGCATCTCTAAGATCATTGCTCATGTCTTTCCTCACCATTGTGTTGACGCACACCTGAGCACCAATCAGCCAAAACGTTGCTGATGATCAGTTTTTCACACACTGTTTTTGAATGTTGGCTTTAATTTTGCATTTTGACTTAACAGTTTTTGAGTTTGTAACCTGTTAAGATGATTTTTATTATGTCCTTGATACTTAAAACCTTAGAATTTAAAGAGAATGTACTTTCCTTTTAACATCACTGTACAACCCAGTGTCAGGAAACCACTGCATAAGACATAAGACATAAAAAATTACATTAACTCTTCCAATCTAAACAAAAATACAAGTCACTGGTTCCTGCTGTCCAATACAACCTATAACAACACTTCCACCCCTGTAGGTGGCAGGACACATCTGCAATGTGATCTGCAGGTCATTTAATTTTAAAGCCTAGCTACTGGTGGTAAAAACCTGCTTGCACAGCCATCCTATGAGGTCATTTTTTAAAAAAAAATTTCCTGTTTATTTTAGAATTCATTTTAAAATTCTTTTATTTGTTTTTAAGTCCTTACATGGCCTTGAGCCTCCCTACCTTGTGGAGTTGCTGCACCTACACTCCTCTTCCGGCTCGCTCAGATCTGCTGACCAACTGCTTGTGGTCGTACCGAGGACTAAGCAGAGGCTCAGGGGGGACAGAGTGTTCACTGTGGCAGCTCCCAGGTTGTGGAACTCGCTGCCTATGCACATCAAACAGGCCTCTTCACTAGCCATTTTTAAATCTTCTCTCAAGACCCATCTTTTTCACCTGGCATTCAACCAAGCTTGAAATGTTTGTATTGCTGTGTATTTATTTATTTATTTATTTTTTGTCTAATTTTATCCTGACTCTTGATTGTGTATTTTATTTTTTTATTTTTATATTTTATTGTTGCTCTTTTATTTTCATATTTTATTGATGCTCTTATTTATTTTTATATTTTATTGATACTCTTATTTTTGGGTGTTGACTTTTATCTTTGTGTATTGTTGTTTTATTTTTCCATGTTCAGCGCTTTGGTCAGTGCTTGCTGTTTTAAAGTGCTCTATAAAGAAATTGGCTTGGCTAAAGGAGTGCAGTCTCTTGCATTATTGCTTCACAGCATTTTGGAAATAAACAATAGTAGTTTCCCTCTCTGTGATACAAACAACTCGTAAAGATAAACCAAACTTTAAACTTTCCTTTTATTTACACTCATATGTAGTAACCTGAGCATCATCATCACATCAGAAATAGCAGTTTATTTTTTTAAAGGCCATAATCAGTGAGTTGGCTACAATTTTTAGGCTTCGGAAAGCCATCCAGTGGGCTGGATTGGACCCTCTGATGGACCAGTTCTGTCATGCAGGCCAATGTGTGACAACTCTGACATAGATGGACTCCTGACCTGTTATTATTCTTTTCTCTTTTTTTTCACTTTCACAACTGTCAGCATGACACAGTGAAGCCCTTCCTGCATAAATAGCTAAAATCATATATTATTAGTATTGTTTGAAGTTCACTGCCAGATGTAGTTCTGTTGGTTAAGATGTTGCAACTTTGGTCAAAGTGTCATCAGACCTGCTTTCTGTTTCGCTGAGAGAAGACACAAACTGTAATTCTGATTTCACTGTGATTCTTATTTATGCTGCAATTTAAATAATCCTTTGATCAAATGTATAATAGATTATAAAAGTTTGCTTTTCTTTAGTTTTTCCTACTAGAAATGTAAAGGGATGTTTTCCCTGTTTTTTACATAAAACATTAAGCCTGAGAGAATATTTGACAACACCTGGGGATTGATGTTAAACACGAGAAGTGAAAATAAAAGCTCTTGTGGTGCATCTGTTCATGCTGTGATGGATGAACAAGAAGATGGGAGCAGAGCTGTAGAGAGCAAGTGATATTAGGAGATATTTCAGTCAGGGATAATCCATTTATAACAACACATTCACACATGCATGCACATACAGTCTCATATTTGACTCTTCTGTGCTGACACGGTGAGCGGGATCTTGGTGGGGCATGTATGTACCTGCATGAGTTTCTGTTGTCTTCAAGCCAACCGTTGCTGCTTGGCGTTTACTGCTACCTTCATATTGCAAAGCAGCTCATGCACTGAAACCCATCTGTTCTTTCCTTGATCCCCCTTTTAAACTGTATCTATTCACAGGGGAGGTGAGAAGGTTTCTTT
This sequence comes from Archocentrus centrarchus, assembly GCF_007364275.1. Classification (NCBI taxonomy): domain Eukaryota; kingdom Metazoa; phylum Chordata; class Actinopteri; order Cichliformes; family Cichlidae; genus Archocentrus; species Archocentrus centrarchus. The sequence continues at coordinate 12,579,289 of NC_044367.1, read as the reverse complement.
TTCTGCCTTTAAGTTCATGAGCAAGTCACTGAGGATCCCCGTGTTACCAAAAAGTAAGCCATAAACTCCCCCCAAAAAGGTGGTGGTGGGGTGGGTTTGGGGGGGTTGAGACTGGCGGCAAGTGACACGTCAACCAAAAAAAAAAAAAAAAAAAAAGGTTATGTCATGCCTGGATAGAGAGCAGGAGAAGGAGGTTTCACTTGAACAAGGGCCAAGACATTTAGCCCAAGGAGAGGTAACAAACAGTGATGGCAGTCCCAGACAAATTCATGTTCATATGATATTATGTTCTTGTTTTCATTATTAATTACTGCAGTCTGACACTTGCACAGAAATGTTGCCATCATCTGGTTCCACCAGTGGTTTTATAACTGGACTTCATCAGTCCATATTGAGGATTTTTAAAACTTTTGCTACAACAACCAGATCCTGGTCAAAATCTGGCCACGGGCTAATAGCTGTGTATGTGATTTATTGATACAAATGTTGTGATCTGCTTCATTTTATTTGTTTGCTTTAGATACTTGCCTCTTCTAAGTTTGAAACCGTTACATGTTTTATGACAATATACCTAAAGTCATGTCAAAAAGTTTCACAGGAGTCCATGCAGTGCTGCGATTCAGTGGGTTGTTTTTCTGTGTGACTTTATCAGCCTCTCACACTGTCGAGGAATTTCAGCCCACTCTTCTCTGCAACATTGTAAGTTCAGTGACACTTGCAGGCATTCCTTTATGCACAGCTCTCCACCACAGTGTTTCAATCAGGTTGAGTTCTGGACTTTGACTGGGTCACTGCAACACCTTCATTCTTTTCTTTTTCAGCCATTCTATTGTAGATTTGCTGCTGTGCTTGGGATCATTGTCCCATTGCATGAACCAGTTTCTGTCAGGCTTTAGCTGTTGAACAGATGACGTCACATTTGACTGCAGAATACTTTGGTATATAGAGAAATTCATGGTTGACTCAAGGTCTGCAAGATGCCAAGGTCCTATGACTGCAAAACAAGCTGAAATCATCACCCCTCCACCACCGTGCTTGAAAGTTGCTACAAGGTGTTTGTGCTAATATGCTGCATTTAGTGTTAGCCAAACATGGTGCTGTGCGTTATGGCCAAACATCTCCACTTTGGCCTCATCTGTCCAAAGGATATTGTTCTGGGGAATTTGCTGTGAAGTTCACTGTTCACTGTGGTGAATGCTCCAGACCAGCAAACTGTAAAAATGTCTGCTTTTGTAGAGGCGCTCACGCTCCCTGATGATCAGTTAATCAAGTGCATTTGATTAGCAACATCTTTTGCATGTAATAATTAGTTATCTCTGGCTCTCTTCCACATTGTGTCTTTTGTCCCGGCTCCCTCCCCTGACCCCCAACTGGTCACGGCAGACAGCTGCCCCTCCCTGAATCCCTCCCTCCCCTCCCAGAGGTTTGTTCCTGTTAAGAGTTTTTTCTTCCCACTGTTGACAAGTGCTTGCTCATATGAGGCTGTCTGATTGTTGAGGTTTTCTCTGTATTATTGTATTGTATTGTCTTTACCTTACAATATAAAGCCACTTGAGGTGACTGCTGTTGTAATTTGGTGCAATATAAATAAAATTAAATTGAAAAAAATGAATTGAACCTTAATTCCTGTGGAAGCAATAATTTTGCATAGAGTCCTCTGCACAACTTTGTTTTTCACATGACTGCATGTACAAAAGTTAAAAATGTGTTAACATGCTTTTTATTTCATGAATGAATTTCTAATAACAATAACTCAAATGTAACAAATGTTCAAAATCAGTAAAAATCAACACCTCTACTTGATGTTGATTGTTGCCATATCTTGATATATCAATATTAATCTTTAAAGTAATTTTGACTGATAAAATCCTGTCAAGTTATTTGTGTCTTTACAGTCTATCAGCTGCATCTGTCAATCTTTAATCTAAACCTTCTCTAATAGTTTATAACACCACACGCTGCGACACTTTAATGCGTGCAGAGTGCGGGGTCAGAGAGTGATTGAAACCGCTGCAAAAACAACACCTTTACATGCGTGCCTTTTGTTAACTGATCCTCAGACCAGTCAAACCAGCAACACCTCCATCCTTAGTCCATCCCAGGGTGGAGCAGAGAAATCACTGCAGTTGACAAGCTGGATTAGGCCAACCGTCACCTTTGGTTTTTGTTTCTGTATTGCTGCGAGGTTACAGTCAGTTTGTGTGATTGGATCTGTGACACAAGAGACACAATGGCATGTTTCCACTGAAAAATCCACAGAGTATGTAATAATTAACTTTAAAAAAAAAATTGTTTTATGATCTACTTGCTCATGCCAATTTTATGATTTGTTCTAAAGTAGGAATAGTCATTTAAACAGCTAAATCTAACTGAAGTGATTTTTTTTGGGACTTTTGTTCTGTGTTGGTTTTGGTACAAACAGTAGAAGAGCAGCTAATGCAGAGTAGCTTATAGGCAATTAGAAATGTTTGACTTGATTTATAGAGATTTTTCAAGCCGTTGCACGAGCTTAAAATTTGTTGTCATGCCCTCATCTTTTGGTATGGTGTAATTTTAAGCTAAGATGAACTTTCATCCAACAGTAAATCAGGTCTTCCTGTGCGTACGGCATCACAAACACTGTAATCGCATCACTTTTAGTGGCTTCAGGAATTGTGGTTTAGAAAAAAATTGTTACAAACTCTGACTGCCAGAACTTGGAAGGACATAAAATAAGGATAATATCACTAACAATGACAATGACTTAGACCTCACACTTTCAACTACACAAAAAGAGAAATATATTTTTCTCTTTACTAAATTTTTTTTTCATGCAAAGCAACAAAACAAAACAAAAAAGCAAAAAAGCTAAATATTTTATACGTTCTGTTTTACTTGCTGTGTATTTTTTTTTATATTGTTTTATTTTCTATATATTTTTACAAGTTCTGTTTTATATTTTAAAAAGTGTGACTTTCTACTGCATGGCACTGAACAGGAGTGGCCCTCCAATCTCATTGTACATTCTGTATAATGACAATAAAGGCATTCTATTCTATTCTATTCTATTCTATTCTATTCTATATGTAGTTAGGTTTTGTCGCCCCCTGTTGGAATAATGCAGACAGTTTTGAAAGCATGGATGTGATCAGTATCAGTGATAAGTAAGGGCACCACTGGTATCCACATGTGAAAACAAATACTGTCTCGGGCTCAACATGCATTAAAAGAAAATGATCAAAAATTGACATGTTTGCTTGTTTTTGAGAATTTGGAAATAATGACATTCAGGATGTAACACCTGCTGTTCTGCTCTTCAAAGACAACAAATACATTACAGTCACATCTATCCTGTCTATCCATCTTAATATCTACAGCATCACATGACACCTGGATGTAAATGGGTTGTGTCAGTGCAGCGCTGTAAGAAGCCAGAAGAGGGCACCACATAATAGCACTTATGTGTAATTTCCAGTAACATCTACTATTTTGTGGTAAATAAAATAGGTTGCACAACATTTTTCCCTGACAAAGATTTTTCCCAGCTTACTCTGATCCCTTCTGTCTTCAGGCAGCACACACACACACACACACACACGCACACACACACACACACACACACACACACACACACACACACACACACACACACACACACACACACACACACACACACACACACACACACACTTTAACCACCTAGAGAAGGTTATTTATACTCTCAGCCTTTTTAGACCCCACCATTTGCATGCAAATGTCTTGCTGTAGGGCGCTCTTATCTATGGAAATTAACTGCAGGCTTTAACTGACGCTGCAGATAAAAGACCAGGTTTGATAGAGGCCTCCTAGCTGAGAGACCCTATTATTAGGGCTAATACTCGCTTTTTCACACACGCATGCTCAAGCAGAGCTGCACTGTGTCTGACTCTTTGTCTCTTTCCTCTCTGCTCTCCTGTCTCTCGCTCATGAATATTTCACCAGTTTCATTCCCCTGTTGAGTTTTGCTCTTGCTGGCTCCCTCTCTCTTCAGCATCCTTTCATCTCTCATCTTCTTCTCCTCTCAGTTCCTCACTCTTTTATCATGATGATGAGTGAGGGGTGGGGGTGGACTGGTATCGATCTCTTTCAGTCTGTGTCAAAGCATTAAAAAAAAATAAATAAAAAGCAGAAAAGAAATTGGATTTATTATCACACACTACATGGGTAAACAGGAAGGTGTGGGGTAATGAGCTGCCAGAGGTGCTTACAGGATTCATCATCTTTGTTTCTCTCTCCCACTCTTTTTTTTTTTGTCTATAACCTGGAGTCTCATTCCACTTTGTGCTTCATTCCACCCTGTGGTCCAGATGTGCAAGCAAAAATATTTGAAGATTTTTGAAAATAAGAGTCAGATGAGAAGAGCAGAGAGAAATGCTGCGACTCCACACATGGCAGGAAACAGGAAACAGGACAACATGGAGGGAAGGGCAGCAACAACACGATGCCCTCCCCTGCTGTTCCTCCTCCTCATCACCACACACACATTCACTCACAGATGTTCCCATGAAATTCTCCGCCCTGCCTCCCTCCCACCCAATCCTCTGCAAAACGTTGGCGTGATACTGGTAACCATGGAAACTACTGCATGTCTTGCTACTTGAACACATTCACATCAATCCCACTGAAAACTGGACTATTCCACCCACTAGAGGGAAGGAGACTGAAGAGAGCGGTGGACATTAGTGTACACACACACACACACACACACACACACACACACACACACACACACACACACACACACACACACACACACACACACACACGGGGTTCAGCACTTCTGTAGTTCTGTAGCTGTGGGCAGCTGTTTTCAGTTGTTAGTTGGTTAAACTGGGGATTCAGACTCAACTTGGTCCTGCTCTATTTCCCTCCTTCTGCATTCATTTCACTTCTTCACTTTCAGAGAAATCAAGTTCAATTTAGCTACTTTCTGTGGACACAAATGGAACCCCATAGTACACTACTTTACTGCAGATGAATTGGCAAGATTCCAGTGAGTAATAATCACAACAGCAGCTAGAGACATACACATATGCAACATACACATATGCAGCAAACACATCCATGAAGCATGAAGACCATAGACATCAACCAAAGACACATAGCAACAACATAGACCAACATCTACACATATTACTTCTACTTATTTTTGACACAAATGGAACCCCATAACTTTCTTGACAATTTAAGCTGCTTTGCATTTCAAATTCTTTTTTGTCTTTTTCAGCTGGTAAAGCTCTTTCAGCTAATTAAGTTTCAGCTGTTTGAAGCGTTTTTGGCATGTCAGCTCCAATCTGTCAGCTTTCAGCATTCACAGAGCATTTTATTCTGGAAATGCTTTATCTAGTTGTATTTATTTTTAAGCATATTCTCCATGGAGCTCCTTTTTTCTTTTACAATATTGCTTAAGTGTTAAAAATATCTCACATTTGTGAAATATTTTGACCTTTTCTTCCACGTTATTCCGTATTTCACTGTATTTAACCGTTTACACAAGGAAGGAGGCTAGTACGATTCTGAAATGCTCCACTCTAGACCCCGTTTCAAAAATGCATCGTTTTCACTCCATTCTCGTGTAAACAGGAGGCCAAAATTCATCAGAACAACACTGTTTTCATTTTGAAATGGTGTCGTGTAAACGAGGCTTTAGGTTCAGGATTTAACATTTCTCCAGTCAGTTTCCCTCAGTGTCATTTGACATTGTCACTAAAATGTGATTGGTCAGTTTCAGTGAGGCTCCTGGAACAACATTAATTAGTATTTAGTAATTAAAGATTAGTGATCGGTAAAAATATGGAATCTATAAGGAAGGGGAGACACCAGTATTTATGGACCTTTTCTGCCACCACATTAGCCGCGTTTCCATACGGAATGACTCAGCGCGGGTCGACTGGACTCGCCGCATGTTTGGTGCTGATTGTACTTCATGGTTTGTGCTGCTGTCTATGGCTGGTATTTAGAGATGTTCACTGCCACTTTATGAAATCCTGTTTGTTGTTAATGTGTTTTTTCTTTGTGTTTTCCAAATTTGTAAAGTAAATAAAGTTTTTTTTTGGAGTAACCACACTGTAATATTATGTTAGGCCAACTTACTGTGAGAGAACAACAATGAGTGAGACAAATAACTGCAACAAACTGAGCTAACTTCATATTTTAAATAGTATAACAGCCGGGCCAACTGGACTCCAATGAGAAACATTAAGTTGACCCAACAATCCACAGTATTCCTGACTTCGCGCCATTACCCCTAATTCATAGCGGAAGCCGGTATTTTGCTTCCGTTTGCGCTGTTGTTTACGGTTGCAGGCTTACACACTTGCTGTTCATTTTGACACTGCAGTTTCTTTTACCTGGCTTAAAAAGCTGCACTAACTCAGTATTTTACCTTGGAGAAAAGTTGGGCCAACTTTGATCCAAGAGAAATAAATAACTTGAGCCAACTCAAAAGTCTGAGCAATGAGGTTCTGTCAGCTTAAGATTTTGAACTGTGTACTTGTTGTGTCAACTAAATGACAACTAAATGGTTCTATGTTTTTTGAGTAAACTCAAAAAAGCTGTGCAACTTGTTACTGAACTTTTTTACATTGAACCACCCAATTTTTTTTTTTTTACAGTGTAATATGATGATGCTGATGTATGTGAAATCTGAAGTGTAGCAGGACCACATTGTGGTCAGAGGGAGTATTACATCCATACTGAAAATAACTACCACTGATAATCATTGGGAATGGTTAAGAGAGTTTAAGCACATCTACAGAAATGTAGACTCTAGTTAAAGAGAGTAGTTATGTACTCTAAAATGAGCCCCATAAAGCATTAAACCCTGCTTGTTTGTCTGTGTCTATAGTCAGGCTTTTTTTGAAGAAGACACAGACTAACAACTGAAGCACCAACCGCAATACAGATAAAATACAATGAGAACAAACAAATAAAAAAGGTGTTAAACAAAAATACATGCTTCAAATGAAAAAAAAAATCATACTACAGAGAAACAAGAAGCAAACCTGCAATGAAAAAAAAAAAAAAGAATGAATCACGACGTCTCAGTTTCTCATTTAGTGTGTTCTGTGCTGTCTCTCAAAACAGTTAAAACCTGCTAATGGGACTAAACACACCTTCATCATTTGGGCTAAAATCAAAACTACTGAGTTGGAGCATCAGGATATTTTCACTCTGAGCCAAAACTTGTCATTTACAGCATTTAGTGCTCCTTTGAATCAAATATTTAGTAATGCATTTATTATTACATCAAACCTACAACAACAAAACCAGTGACAGGTGTGTTTCAGTTTCTTTGGGTCACAGTGTTTGCCTCCATATTGTGGTTGATTAGATTTACTACAAGTCAACAAGTCAAACATTATGGAGAAAGACACAAACATGCATTTATTTAATTTTCAGATTAATTTTATTTTCAAATAAGAGACAAATTATGTGAACGATTGAGTGTCCAATTAAGGTGCATGTTTGTACTGTGGGAGGGCCCACAGAACCACCATGATGCTGTTACAACCCTCCTTTCATTCAAAATCAATCTATGGTGGACAGAGTCAGATTTTAAAAACTGTCTGTAGCCTGACTGATAAAAACTGCAAGATAAAGACCTCACAGCATTAGGGAGAAACCCCCCGATGATCAGACAATCCCCTACGAGCAAGCACTATGCGACAGTGGGGAGGAAAAACTCCCTTTTTAACAAGAAGAAACCTCCAGCAGAACCAGGCTCAGAGAGGGGCAGCATTCTGCCTGTGCATTAGTTTACGCTACTTTAAAATACTTGAAATTGTTCCATTTGAGAATAGGATTGTAACATCACATTATATAGATCTTATATAGATTTTTTTTTAATTAAGAGCTTGACAAGTAGAGCTGGGACTCAACCCTACTTTCTCAAGCTGGCATATATTTTAGACATTTTGAATATTATTTGGCTCGTAAAATGAACTTTTACATAATTTCATTTTCTCTCTTTCTTCTTTCCGAGATATTTCATATTTTAAAAAGACTTTTAAATAGTTTTTCATCAAATCAAAATTATAGACTCTTGTCTTGGGACACATGATTTTGTGGGCACTCGCATTTCATAAAATCATATAAAACACTAAATAAAAGTATTTGTGCCAAAATCTGTCAGGGATTAACCCCAGTTATGTTTTATGAATTTTATGAAACTTTGGCATGCTGACTGGAACAGCCTGGGATTGAACATCAACCTTTCAATTAATAGATTACTGTTCGACTTCCTGAGCGACGGCAACATTACTCACGTATAAGACCATATGACACGCAAAATCGATTTTTTTTCTTTTGTACGTTTTTCGGTAGTTAATAACTTCAGCGCTATTTGGGCTACAGAAACCATTCTGGTGTCAAAACGTTCAGCTTCTTCTGGAGATGTGTGCTATTACTTTTCTTGTTTGTAACTTTTATCATTTTAAAAATATTAAGCTTTTTATGATTTTTTTGTCCCATTCAAATGAATAGAGAAAGCTTCAAATACTCTTCAAACCCACACTACTTTGAAATGTAACTACTTCACCATACTTTCAGCTAGAGACACCATTCAAGCTTTATAACGAAGCCAAGACTTTGAACTATTTGGGTATTACTTGGTTTGCTGATATCTTTTAAGGTTTTTGAACAAGGACAGTTTAACTTTAAGGACTTTTTTTTTACCCTTTTCAGAGTTTATAATGGGTGTGTACTGCATAGGCTAGAGTGAGAGCTCCAACTGTCACAGTGGGAGACTTCAAATTCTTCAGCTGAAATTTTTCTCTTTAAACTGCCACTGTGTCCACAGTGTTCACTCTACCTTCATCATTTTACCATCAGAGCCTCTTCTCTGTTTTCAAGCAATGTGTCTCTCAACCCTGAGAAATATAAAAATTTTTAAACTGTGAGGGTTCAAGCACAGGGAGTACCTTCCAACTCCTTCATTAATGAGCTCCATAGTAATTTTAGGGAGGAGATTTTTCTCAAAACCCAAATAGAGACCACCACCACATTTTTCAACCCAGGAAAATAAAAAATATATACCACTGTTTAGAGCAGGTCCTTGTGATGTTCAAAGTTCAAAAATCATTTTGATAGTACGGTTTTTGATTTTGAAGCAGTTGGTTGAAGGGTGTGCTGAGGCAAATTTAACAGATATTTGACCCAGAGCGCCTGCATTTCAATAGCAGTGCACCTGGCAGCTGTTTTCAATTGGCAGATTTAAATGTGTAGGAGCATTCTGATTGGCTGATTATACTTTAAACTGATTGGTGGATTTGTCTTCAGCATGCAATTGGTACAATGCTGTGCTGTTGGTCTTAGTGGTGTGCAATGCTGCAAGATTTGGTATCAATAGATACCAAGTAAATACTTTATAATAAAAGTTTTTGTTCTGAAACAATATAACAGTAACAAAACAATTTTCCCCATACATATAGATTTTTTTTCTTAAATAAAGTGTACAAAATGATGACTCAACAACAAATTAAAAATTTTTTCAGTTAGGGTTCATAAATTATAATACAAAAATTTCATAAAAAATATCCCTTCATTGACTAATTTTTCTGGATTTTTTTTTCTTAAATAAAGAAGCTGTACAAAATTATCACTCCACAATATTATAAAACATTTAAAAGAAATTCCTTTTTTCCTCAAGTAAAATATGTTACGTGTCACATAACGATATAATGTCAAAAGACTGTGGGGAAGGGAGGAGCAAGCTGTGTCTGCTCTGTGCTGTGACAGGAGCAGCACTTAGACAGTCGCATCTTTGATAAAACTGCAGCACTGCATACAGGAGAGAAACTGAAGTTGTAGTATCAACCTCATTAAACTGGTATTGATCAATATCAATACCATCATTGGTATCGATATTATCGATTTTGGATCAATCCTCCCAACACTAGTTGGCCTTAGTTGATGGTCATTTAGCTCACACAGGGAGATGCAGACATATCAGTCAGTAACACATTCTCTCTCTCCCTCTCTCTCTCTCTCTCACACACACACACACACACACACACAATCAAGTATACCATCTCCTCTGGTTTATAGTGATTTGACAGCATACTGGGGTGCAAAAGAGATGCAAAGTGTAAACCTCCTTAGTTGATTGCTTACATTATTATTATTATTTTTTATGTCTAAATATGTGGCAACTTGGAAAATTATCCAAAAAAAAAAAAAAAAAAAATCTGGATATTTATTACTGCCCAAGTGGAATATCACAAATCAGTTGTTAACATACTTTGAGACAACTAATGTGTATTTACAAATTAAGAAGTGGAGGTTAAGTTGCTCAGTAATACAATCTGTCCCTCAAAAAGTACTGTGAATAGAAAAAGTGTAGTATAAACCTAAATGTGTATTTTGGACATTTTTGTTCCATTAACAGGAACAAACACATAAATCTGATCAGAATTGTGGCCACCACTGGTGTCCACATGTGCAAATGAATACCCCTTTTGCATCCCTCAACACACAAATGTACACAAAAAGAAAAACTGAAATAAGTTAATGTTTTCTTTTTCTTTCTTTAACATTTGTTTTTGAGAATTTTAGAGGAAATACGCGATAACATTCATTATCTCCCACCTGCTGTCGCAATTATCCAGGCAGGAGCCATTCCTGAATGCATGCAACACAAGATCAGACCCAGTTATTATTTTCTGATTTAAACCTTATGCTGTTTTCACAAACAACACAGCCACTAAAAGCTTCAAAACTCCCCCAGCAACATTTCTCCCTCTACAGCCAAGAGTCTTACATTTTCTGTTCACCTCTGATTTATTCATATTTAATCTGTAAATATAAGCTATTAGTGTAACAGAAACAATAGCTGTAAAAACATACTTAGTATCTGCAGCCTACCATCGAGTCTATGCCCTATGATTCCTTATAAAACTGTATTCTATAAGGATTTTACGTATACACATTTAATGGGTTATATTTTACATACTTGTGCTAATCATAAATAAAAATCTATGTCTATAATCCACACCATCTGTCTGCACAAACTCACATACACCCTGCTGTTTCAGCTCCAGTCAGGTTTTTCTTATTGTGTCTACTGGTGCACACTGCAGTCCAGTTATCAGCCCAGTTCATGCCCTGGGACAGCTGTCATGCTGGAATGTAAACAGCTGACCGACTCCCATCAAGCTTCACAATCAGAGAAAAACTGTAACTGTTTATACAAGAAGGCACAATAAAGATACAGACTTGCTCTTTATTCGGTCACACTTCCTTTGTGTGTGTGTGTGTGTGTGTAGTACCAGGTGGCAGCCAGATTATGACCAGTCGGTGGTGACACACTCCCCTGGAATCCTCCCTCTGTCTGTCTCCACCCAAATCCTGTCTGACTCTGTCCGTGCTTGACTGCCTGTCTCTCATATGCACCACATGACCTCACAGTCCAAAGATCAAGGATGCCTGTGAATGTGTCAGTCTGCCGTTGGTCTCCATGGCAACAGTCAAAGTCAGGCAGGAGGAGAAAGAACAGTGACACAAAGAGAGGCTGGTTTGAAGAGCTCAGTCACAACAGGATGCAGACCATTTATGCCTCTGTGACTAGACTTCACTGGGAAATGATGACATCACCGTCATGAACTCACCTTCAGATAAGACATGATAGCAAATACTTTGACATGCCTCCCACTAATCAAGAAGACTCATATATCTAACTTTCATGCAGGTAGGATTTACTGCAGCGCCACTGTTCAGGTAGGGCTATCTAATAAATAAGTAACTGCATGTTGTTTTAAGTGGACTTTTGTTTTTCTGTCACATACACATCCTCTTGGTGGATGCTCATATAAAACACGTCAAATCTTTAAGACTTTTGGATCTGTATGGTATTAAAGAGAGGGGCACACATCTCTGGATGTGAGCTAAGAAGCACCGCCTTCTCAAACCTTCTGTTTGTAAGTGGAAGCCAATTAGAAGAAAGCTGCCTCAAGGAGGATAGGGTGAGGGTTCTAATGCTGCGGTTCTTTTACCTCAGAAGTTGGATATGGGGGCCGGGAGTGACATCTCTCCCAACTTTACAACATTCCAGTAGTAGCTATCAGAAAAGCAAGGAAAAGCCACTTTTGTTTTGCTCCCCAGCAAGGTAGAGCAAATCGTGCATCACTGGCAATACAATAAAATGTCCATTTTTCTGTGCTCTATGTCTGTGTTAGTTAACAAAATACAATACACAACAGATGTAGCATAGACTACACGTTGTACATTTTTACTGCTGTTTGCGTGCACTGGCACTATATTGGATTTGTGAAGTTCGGAATGGTGGGGCTTTTCCAACTTTCACAGTGGGAAATCTGGATTGAGGGGGTTTTCCAACTGAAAATTCAGACTCAGGAGTTGGGATTTCTGACTTCAGCATTCAAGGGAGTGTAGCCAGTGTTTTTTTTAATAAAAATATTCAATAAATAAACATTATTTTTTTTAACTGAGTGAAGCAAAGCTACTCTGAGAACAAAAATAAGAAGCTGGAAATTATCATACAGCTTCCCTTTAAGTTTCTTCCTTATAAGGAAAGGAGAGCAGCTTTACACTAACACATTCAAATAAACATTCAACACAAAGTGCAGCTCAGACTGATGCTTGCTTGCTTGTGTGGAGTTCTGTTGCAGATATTTTTAGATATTTCAAGCATCTGGAAAGGATGCCTCCAGGAAATCTCCTAGGTGTTTTGGCCGTATCTAACTGGGAAGAGACAATCACACCAAATCCAGTACTAGAGCAATTTTGGTACTTTGCCCTTTGCCGACTTGGGAATTTGTGTGTGTGTGTGTGTGTGTGTGTGTGTGTGTGTGTGTGTGTGTGTGTGTGTGTGTGTGTGTGTGTGTGTGTGTGTGTGTGTGAGAGAGAGAGAGAGAGAGAGAGAGAGAGAGAGAATGTGTTACTGACTGATATGTCTGCATCTCCCTGTGTGAGTTAAATGACCATCAACTAAGACCAACTAGTGTTGGGGGGGATTGATCCAAATATCGATAATATCAATACCAATGTTGGTATTGATATTGATCAATACCAGTTTAATGAGATTGATACTACAGCTTCAGTTTCTCTCCTGTATGCAGTGCTGCGGTTTCATCAAAGATGCGAGATGACTGTCTAAGTGCTGCTCCTGTCACAGCACAGAGCAGGCACAGTTTGCGCCTCCCTTCCCCACAGTCTTTTGACATTATATTGTCGTGTGACACGTAACATATTTTACCTGGGAAAAAAGGGAATTTGCTTTACATGTTTTATAATATTGTGGAGTGATAATTTGGTACAGCTTCTTATATATATATATATATATATATATATATATATATATATATATATATATATATATATATATATATATATATATATATATATATATATATATATATATATATATATAATCCATTCGAGGTTAGTACTGTTGAAGTTGCATAAACAGTTTCTGACCCAGTGGGGCCAGTGGTGCATTGGTTAGCACTGTTGTCTCAAGCAGGCCCTGGAGTTGTTCTCACTTTGTGGGTTTTCTCAAGGTACTCTGGCTTCCACCCACGCTTCAAAGTAGTGTTAGTTTAATTAGGGATTCTTCAGGCTGCAGGCGTGACTAGTTGTCTCTCCGGTTTGTGATTGACTGAGAACTTGTCCAAGGTGTTGCCTGCCCCTCGCTTCATATGTTGGCTTGGAGAAGCAGCATGTGCAATGTTGTCGGATGAGATAATAAGACTTTGAAACTTTTAGCTTACTTTTTTCCTAATGAGCAGGACAGACACAATGACATGAAGATTGTTAATGTCCACATTTTTATAATAGCCTGTTATGTAAAACTGTTGTAATGATAAAAAAAAAAAGAAGCAAAAGCTTCAAAATGATATGAATAACACCCCCCCGCCCCTTTTTTTTTTTTTTTTTAAAGTATGGTCATCACATCACGCAGGGTCACCTTGGGAGAAGAGGAGAGGAGAAAATAGAAACGAGAGCAGAGAGCTCGTCATCAGAGCAGAACATGTCCTTAGGCCTGGGCACAGATTGAAGCCTCTCTCTGTCTCTCTACTTGTCTGCCGTCTGTGCTTCTCAGACATGTAGCCAGATTACTTTGGTGAAACAAAGGCATTGTGTATTGTGCAAGCTGGAAAAAAAAGCTTTTTTATCACAAGTGCAAAAAAAAAAAAGATCATGCTGATCTCTGTCTGGGTGAGTATTGCATAATCAAGTCAAGGGACACAAAACAAAGTAAAAATTCTCCACCAAAGCACTCTTGTTGTTACAAAGCTGAAAAAACTGAAGGAAAGATTTTAAAACTTTATAAAAACACACGTGTCACAAAGTACCACACACCTCATTAGATTTTCCATGTTTAGACAAAAAATCATTTCCTGAAGCATTGTTTCCAGGAAGACACCGTAGCAGCACTTCCTGCAGGGATATCCTTGTATATTTCTGTCCACAGGATATTTGTACCATTTCTGGCTCTATTCCTGTTCCTAATGTAGTATTTAGCAAAGTAAATGAATGACAGGGAAGATTCAGCCCACGTCTCATTAATCAGCTTCTAATTCAACATGAAATAACATCTAATGAGAGAAAACATTTTTCTAATTGACAGTTTACTTTAGATTCTCATTACACCTTCTCTGTTTTAATTGAACGCATTGTTTTCAAATGATAGTAGAGCGCGTGAGCATGCAGCTCACACTGCTATGGTGACTTCACCACAGAAGGAATTAGAGCAGGAATTTGTACCTCACTGGACAAAGAGAGAGCTGACCCTAAGATGGAATGATTGAAATAAGTACAGACTTAAAATTAGCTTTGTATCTTCTCTAGAGGACACGCAATACTATAGAGATGAGTTAGATGAGAAGATTGATACATATTTCATGTCTGTATACAAACTATGAGTGTTAGTTCAATGCAAATTCTAAAAACAGAGGGAAACGACAAATCTGGATCACAGACTGTATATAAAAGATGGGCATAGTCCCTGTGATGTCACCCACTGGTTTCTGCACTTCCCAATTTGAAGCCTCAGCATTAGCATTTTGGTGGCTACTGTGTTGGTTTTTTAGAGCCTGAGGTGACAATATTTGCCAGATAGTATAAAGTGCTAAAGTATTAGCTAAACAGAGCAAGCTTGGTAAGCAACCTGGAGCCATGAACTGTATGTGTTTTAACATGGGAGTCTGCAGGTATTGACTATTTTGCAGCCAGCTTCAAGTGGCCACGCCAAGGAAAACAGTGGTTGGAAGCCAGAGCATGAGCAAAATTATTGGAACTTTGAAGAATGAACTTCTGATCTTCTTGCCTTTGAAATGATTGCTTCAAAGGTGGGGACCAGGTTCATGACCACTTTAGAGTTTAGAGTAATTTTGGACACCAATCTGACTGAGTGATTGCAGCCAGTCCAAGATGGACGGCAGTTGTTAGGAGACAGGTTGCCTCCTGTCTTGTGATCCATAGTCATTGCTGCAGCTACTTGCAATCAGCCACCTGAAGCAAAAAAATTGCAATGCAATCATCAAGCAACCACTGATTTTTCCTAGTCGCAAGGAGGTTGCCATCATATTTTTACTCTGGTGTGACCAAGCCATTAGAGGAACTGTTGTTTTTGACACTTCCTTGATGGATTCATTTGTCAGCCTCTTGGTCTGTGTCAGTCTAAAGACGATATGAACCCACTGGCACTGGTAAACTCACAAATGACCATATCCTGTTTGCTTAAATAGTACATAAACTGTTGAGTAAAAACATCATGCTAAATCAGTGGTTATGTAACAAGTTATTTTCAGCTCATTTACAATGAGCCCCCTGGAATTTACAAGAAAGGTTACTGCACCTACCCAAGAAATAGTCTCAGACAAAATCCTTAAACCAAGACAGTAATTCAAAAGTAATTTCCTTGAATGACTATCCCCAGATTGTATGAAGTATGAACGGTCCTTGTTTATATATCATTTTTCTTTATTCGCTTTGTCTCTGCTTCTAGTAAGATGCTAAATAAGCCAACATAACTACAGTATAAGCACATAGTTTCAGCTTCAACACTCAAACTATGGCTGTAGTGTTAAAACTGACCTGTTTTACCAGTTCTGTCTCATATATTCAGACACAAGCAGTCAAGCTGTATCCCCCACTTGCTCTTCTTCATTCTCTCTTTCTCTCTATTAGGGTCTGCAGGCTGACCCGGCTAGCTGTTGCTAAGTTTATCTCAATAATCTGTGCCTCAGAGGCATGCAGAGGCAACCCAGAAAAGACAGAGTGCACTGTCAGAATAATCAGTGAAGGGAGGAGGTGGGAATGGGAAGACAGGAGGAGGAGGAGGAGGAGGATAGAATGAAAACTCATGATGGCCTGTTCTGTTTTACAGGCAATGCAAGCTGTAATCTACTGCAAGTGGTTTTGTCAGCACGTGGGTGTGTGCGATGGTTAAGCTTGACAGATCATTTGCATCACATAACAGCAGAAAATATCAGCTTCAAATGATTGTAGGGTGTTTTTTTTTTAATTTATTAGAAATGAGCTCCATGACCTGCTCCCTGAAACCTTTCTGCTGCCGTTTTCCTGCAAGACTCTGGACCTGACTCAACCACTTAATAATTAACAGCAAGCCCCCACTCAAACCACTTCATGTGGTTCATATTGGTGATGAAGTGCTGAGCTATGTGTATGTCTGTTTTATAAGCTCACTAGCTTTCAAGTCAGCCACACTGAATTTTTGTCATGTATACTACAAAAGAGGGTTTTTTAATTGAATAGCTGCTCCACTCAAAGCTCTCACACTTGTGGTTAATATATACACATTTATACCTTCAGAGAACACCAGGAAACTAGAATTATGATCAAGTACCACATCACACAACAAAGAATACTGTGCAAAGGGGGCTGGAATTGTATAAAGGAACATCTGTGCTGCATGTAGACTGGAAGTCCCCAACTCCCAATGGGAGACACTGTCAAAGGTGGTTGACAATGACAGAGCTAAGGTCCTCTGGGAGTTCAAGTTCCAGACAAGCGGCTGCTGGCCAACCAACCAGACATAGTGGTGGTTGATAAGAAACCAAAAACTGCAGCTGTGATAGATGCGGCAATCCGAGCAGACGACATCAGAAAGAAGGACCATGAGAAAACAGAAGTACAAGGGCCTGAGGGAACAGCTGGAGCAGATGTAGGAGGTAAAGTCCAAAGTGGCCCTAGTTGCAATCGGAGCATTAGGAGCTGTAACCCTGAAACTGGAAGAGTATGTCCAGCAAATTCCAGACACAACATCGGAAGTCTCTGTCCTGCAGTACTAGGAACAGTTAAGACTCAAGCTCTCTGGTAAAGAACCCAAGCTTGATTGGCACACCCCAGGTTTTGGTTCCTGCTTCCCTTCCTCAAGAATGGCTTCTTGATAGCCACTCTTTGAGTGAGACAATTTCTGATGAGGTTTCAGTGAACAGTAGTGAACAACTGAAGGGCCAGATGCAGCTCTCAGGTCCTGTGTCAGGCTGAATTTTTTCCTATTGCTAAAGGACATGACTTTCAGATACAGGACATCTGTTGTAGATAGTGTTTTAGGCCTGCCACTTTTTGTTTTGTCCTCCATATGTCCAGTTTCCTCAGATTGCTTAAGGACACACTGCACACCATACCAAGATATGCCAAGTTTTTTGCTAATAGTTCTTCTGGAATCCCCTTGTTGGTGTCATGTAACGCTGTGGCAGGCAGGTTTTAGGACCTCAATGTGGGATTCAAGACACAGAAGGCTTAACTTGAACATCATCTTGATTAGCTGGGAAAACTCAGGGCAGAGTTGGACAAAGCCAGCCAGGCAAAATACAAAACTCACTTTAAACAAACAGACAAGAGAGCACACAGCGGGTAAGAGCTGATGATGATCATGCAACAGAGAACTGAGGGAAATGCAGACAAATACACATCAGGGTAATCAGGGAAATAGAACACACCAGGGAGCACAGCTGAACAGAATCACACTAACAAGACAGAGGAAGCAAAACTGAATATCAAACCCACGACACAAAAGAATATCAAAGAAAAACAGGAAGTGACTAAACATGATGGAAATAAACCAGGACTAAGACAGGTGGACCGGATAAAGAAACCAGACAGACACATCAGGGAGTCAGGCAATAACACTCAGAGAACATAACCAGAACCTGCAAACAGAACTAACAAACCAAAACACTGGGAACACCAATACCAGGAGCCAAATCAAGAATTATAGTACAAAAGGTACCCAAACTGCAAAATCAAACAGAGACAAAACAGAACTTGAAAGTCCAAACCAGACACACTGGTTGCTAGACCCAGACCCATGACAGCTGGTGCAAAAATAGAATTTTATGCCTGTCAAACTGTTTTATCTTTGGTATTTTTTGTAGATTAAACTAAAGAAATCTGAGGTAGCAATGAGAGGTTGCAGTATAAGTCTTACAGGTTATGTTAGTGTTACTACAGTAGTGACACTAATGAACGCATGAACATATTCATGCGCTCTCTCTAGTAATGTATGTGTCTCATTTAAAATCTGGTTTTGCATTTGCAGCTAAACCCTTTTCTTTTTCACCTGCAGAATTAAAAAAGGAATCAGTTTACTCAAAAAGTGGTCAACTTTGGCAAGTTACCAAAACAAATAACAAACAAGTAGCTTTGAATGTCTTCTCAAGCCCAGTATATAAAAACATCTGTAGAAATTCATCCCCATTATTTGCCTTTGGTTCAGCAGCTTTCTTTGCAGGCATGTTGTAGCACAGTTTGGGCAGTGTCTGTTTGCCTACTGGCCCAGTGGTTGTGCGGTGCCCTCTGATGACTCATAAAATACTCAAGACAGAAAAAAAATAAAGGGACTTGTGTGCAGGCTTCTACATTTTGCAGTTGTGCATGTCTCTTGGTCAAAGTGTTGCTATAGTGTTTCCCACAAACAAACAACATTCATGCCCTTGTTGTGGCCACATAAGACACAGGCCCCATCACACACTACAACTCATGCTCGAGGCACACGGCCACTGATCTCACCTTTGGGTGAACCACAGGGAGTGGCCAAAATAAAACCAGCTTTAGAAACTTTCCATTTCAGTTCATCACAGAGAAAAAAGAAAAAGGCCTCTTTGACAGTCAGACTCAATGTTTTTTTTTTCATGATGTTTGAGTGTGTTTAAAAAATGTACTTTACATTAATTATGCATACCTAACATTTCAGCCGAACATTTTGATGAATTAATGCAGAACAGGTTATTTTTACTTTTTCTTTTATGCATGACTCTTGTAATTGCAGTCATCTATTGTTTTCACAAATAAATATAAAATAATTAGTCTTACGCTGTACAGACTATTTTGTATCAATCCACTCTTTAACTGACAGCAGTGTAACAATGACAAGAATGAATACGGGCTTGATCTTTATTGTGTTCAATTATAAAACTCGAACAAGATTCTAGCAAGATGCGATTGGCATGCTAGAAGAACGAATTCAAAATAAAAGATTCCCAGAATGACACATCCGATGCATCCAAATGAAAAATACAGTTATACTGGAATATATTGCTCCAGAGATTAAACAGAAGGTGGATGTGTACAGAAAATGCTTTCATGCAGAGGCTTTGGTTTGTGGTACTACCAAAAAATACACTCCTACTAGGACACCAACGCCTCTCCCCTCAGGACACAGGGGTCCTCATAATCACACTTCCTGAGAGAAAGCATTCACTTTTCTTTCTTTTTTTTAATTTTTTTTTGGTTACAATCTCCTCTACTTTCATTCTTGGCTGGATTCCTGTGCAGAGCTGGTCACGTTTCAACTCGGCAAGTCGACACAGGAGCCCATCAGCCCTTCTGTCTCCTCACCTAAGAACATGCATGCAGGGTGTTGGTATTTGGGTGTGTACCTTGCAAACACAGAACAATAATGGTTACTACAGAGATAAGAAGATGTTTGTTCTAATTGTTAATACTGCGTGTGTGTTTCCAACTTTCCATGCAGCAAAAGGCAAAAAATAGTCTGATGAAAAAAGAGCCCATGAAGATGAAACAATGAAAAAGAGACAGATGGTAACTGGGAGAGAAAGAGGAGCACTTCAGCCTACTCTTATTGCTGTTTCATTTGGCTGAGTCTTTGGTACTGTAGCACCCTGGGTGGGAGTATTGGAAGCCCGCTTGTTGTGTAACACCGTTTGCTTCCTCCACACAATCTATGCTAGAGCAAGGTTGAATTACAGTGGCTTTAATCTTTATAGGGAAGCATATTTCAAGTTTTATGCTAGCTTCATTCTAACCTTTCTTCGTCTTTAATATACTGTAATAAGAAATTTACAAAATTCGATGGATCTGTTAGTTAGATGACCCACTGTGTGAAATATTTGCCTTTCAATCTATCCACTCCACTGAATAGACTGATTGACTGATGTGGAATTCTTCATGGGAGGACTATCAATTAGCTAATCAGCACCACAGAGAGTACCAATGGTCAAGCTGAGTGCCAGACTGAGTTAACAATTCTGTTTGATATCAAACAAGGTCAACCTGAATTCATAATCAGCAATTACCTCTTGAACTTCAATATGTCTGTGGAAGGTCTTTGTGCATGGGAAGGCCTGTACAAGGACAGCCAAGCATTACAGACTCTGGATGCTATGATCTTACTCATTGTGAAGATTGGTCTTGTACTCCCTTGGGCTATGGGTCAAGGTCAAGACACCAGTTGTCCTGTTTTTCGCTACAGTCAGGACGACATTGTATCTATTTCAGCTGGAGGCATGATTTCTGAATGTGTCACACATGGTTTTAAGATGAGTCTGAAAGTGGTCCCAACAAAACTGTAAGTCCTGCGTGGGATTCGAACTGCGGTCTCTCGCACGAGTGACACGAGAGTGTGAAGAAACTCAAATGACAGATGAACTTTGACAACTGTTTCATGAAATAAGAATAATGGGAGATGTCACGCTGTTCCTTGACTGACACAGCTTGGTGTGAACACAGATGGTCAGGTGCTATATCCTGCCTTTGCACGGCAGCAGTCAGCCCTGAATCTATGCTAAATCATATTATCAGTGATTTGCAACATTAAAAGCCTGTCTGGATTGAGTAGATTCGATTTGATTAAAAACAATGCAGGAATGATATGTTAGCCACTTCTGCCTTGTGGTGAATTCACCCTCATTGTGCCTTAAGTATATATTATTTGTCTGAAGATATTTGAAGCTGAAGTCTGGTATAAGAGTTGGGTTTAAGTCTCAGTTTTTGACCAGGCTTCTACGGTGACAAAACATTTCTCTTCCGCTACAGTATTTGAGCAATTTTTTTTTCAAACCTCACATTGTGGCTGCTCATTATATCGGCTGTAACAACAGGAAATGAGAACCTGAGCAGAAGAAACTACCACACTGCAGGCTAGAGCAGCTCAAAACTAGAGCTGTAGCTATGGGAATTCCCAACCTTTTAACCATTGCTTTTTATAGCATCTGGTCTATTGTGAACAGGAGACACTTCATCTAACAGTGGCATGTCTAAAGGCAAAAATAGGCACCTTCTTTTGTCACCTACAGAGGTACTGCTAAAGTAGTAACTCAAATATGGACATTATAATTCACGGCTTTGTTGGCAAGTCCATATTTATCTTCATTAAAGGGGACCTGTTGTGCTTTTTTTTCAGTAATATATACTTTTGCAGTTCTGAGTGCTCATATTAAACATAGTGAGCATATGTACAAGTAATCCTGGTTATCTAAATGATCAGTTTCATGTAGATTTTTTTCTCTTGCCTCTGTATGATGTCATTGAGGGCAGATATCCTTCATGTGGTCATCTCAGAGGCACAGCTTTAGAAGCCCATCTCCAGAGTTCAAGCCAGAGGCAGCCAATCAGAAGACAGCTGGCTCAAAAAGAAGGGGGAGGGAGCTAAAACAGCCAGTTTTAGACAGAGGATGACCTAAGGAGGCTGCACCAATGCCTAGTATAATATAAACAAGGATTATTTTGAACTTGGAAGCATGAAAAGCTAATCAATAGTGTCCAGGAATAAAAACATGGTGGCAATGAGTTTAGGGAAATTATCCCTTTTGACAAAACCCACTAGGGATTTTTTTGTGGCACACTGCAGCAAGATATTACGATGCTTTGAGGTCAGATATTCACAACTGCAAGTGCTGTAGCATACAGGAACACAGTCCATAAACATTTTAACTGATTCTCACTTGATGAGCAAAGAGCGATGAACAAGCAGTATGTTTTTTTTTTTTTTTTTTTAGTCAGAGCATATGTATGTGTCTGAGCATGTTTGACTGCTGGGCATCCCTGGAAAGGCTGAGTCAGTCAAGAAGCACAGGGTGAGTGAAAATAGGGTTGGGAGGGTGAACAGGTACTGAGCGTTATGAAAGCAGAGTACATGGGAAAGAGGGGAAAACTCAAGGACACTGTGTGAAGGGTATACTGCAGCCTTAAACATTTTTTTTTTATGAACACTGCTTTTTTCTTCTTCGATTGAACAAATAATTTTAAGTCATAACCCAAAAATACAAAAAGACAAGACTCACTGATACATGTCCCATAACTCAGCTTTAGCTTTAGCTCTCAGTACAAACCGAGGAGGTGTTTCACTTTTTCTTTTTTTTGGCATTGGACGTTCATCTTGAAGCACATTTGCTCTTCTTTCTCTTCTCCATCTGCTCTGAGAACATGAATGTTTTATGGCTACTGCAAAGACTGACTAAGAACAGAGAACCAGTAAATATAATAATAGAGATTAGCTGACTTTAATGAAGGTCATGGTGACAGCTGTGTATATGGTTCGAGATGTGTATGGGTTACATTTTCCACCGACAGGCTACCTTAACACACACAGAGTGAGCCCCACCAAGACCAGATGCAGAAGCATAATTCCAGCCTAAGAGTGTACTTGCAGAGCATAATGTGACATAATTTTAATAATAGTCGTTTTTTTGTCAGTTACACTGTTTTTGGGATCGTTTGGCGCCAAAATCAAAATTTGATTAATTGCACAGCCCTAAATTCAAGGTTATTATAGTTCAATTAAACAAAAACAATCGACACTAGATATAGTAATCTACGATTTTGGAGAGCTAGAGTTACAGCCATGTTCATTTTAAAGCACCGACTGGAGAGAGTGAGTGAGTGAGTGACTAAATTTGAAACTAAAATCCTAGTGCCATCTGTTTACTTAGGCCATGTTCTCGCCCAGCAGGCAAATTTGTGTAAATTATTTTGTTATTAAGCTCTCAATATTAATAAGAACCAGAAACATTTGAACTTAGAAATGTACGATGTGAGGCATGCTGAAAATCCAAAGAAGTGTTAATATTTATTGTATTTTAAAAATAATAAAAAATACATGGATACATTTGAGTATAAATAACATACTTGCTATGAAATTTGCTGGTTCATCATTTGGATATATGTCAATATTAGGTCCCTTGACTGTAGCTGTAATATCATCTAGCACTGAAATATTTAGAGAGCCATCCATAATTTGAATGGATGTTTTTTTTTAATGTAAGTATAAACATATTTAGGTGACACATCACAGATTTTACATTTTGTTTCTCAGAATGATGAACTGTCATCTTGATTTTTTTTTCTTAAATCACTTCTGATTCTACAAGCAAGGTCTTGGAAAGCTGGCCTGATGTCAGCTGAGAAGAAGACAGAAGTCAAAAAGTGAATAACTAATTAATTAAATGAATTTTTTTTTTGTTTGTTTGTTTTTAAACTTTTTCTGTCATAAACAGCCTGGAAGAAAGTGTCTGTTCAGTTGTTCTTCTGACCTTTTCCAGCCACAGCTTGGATTACCCCCCACCCCCCATAGCTTGCTTGTGTAAAAAATGCATCTGCATTAACCCACTCATATATATGACTAAGCACCACAGACTGTATGTAAAACAGAGACCTAGCTGCCATGATTTCATTTTAAAGCAGGATGTGACCATATTTGGATGAAGTAGACCTGTGGTATGTTACATAACTAGCTTGATGAGTGAGGTGCATCAGCAGCTCGTGATGGGATGGCAAGCGTGATGAGGAAAATCCAAAATATTTGGCCAGTACAGGGTGCTTACTTAGCGTCCTTTATTAGAACAGAACAGTGAACAGGATGAAATGGCAACAAACTGTCACTCAGAGCACCCAGTTCCCTAATAATGCAAAACTTTAAACCCAGAGGGTTCTCAAAGTTTAAATGACCCAGTGCAAGTTCAGGGAGTCGGATTGAGTTTTGCACAAAAAAAAAAAAAAGCACACATCAATGCTTTTAGTGTTTGCACTGTGTCATTTTGGGTTGGGGTTTGTTTGTAATTGTCAAAATTGTATGGGTCTATAGTTCTTTTTAACCATTATTGAGGTAGTATTTCATGACACCAGCTGCATTTGTCAGTGTGAGGTTTGGTCTGAAATTAAAGTTACTATATTATAGTATGACATGAAAGTGATGAAGGAAATGTACGGTAGAACAATGTTTTCTTGAAGCCCCTGTGGGCCACACAAAATATTACCAAGGGTTGGTGCTGACATAAAGGTGACTCTGGCTTAAAGCTTGAATGCAAGATAAACAGGCGAGTTATAAATATAGTTATTTAGGAGGTAGAAATTAGTTAAAGAGGTCCAAGCCATTTTTGTTGGATCCTTCAAACATCTGTATTTCTGCTGTTTAGTTGGAAATTTTAACATGAGAGTCCATGAGGGACTGACTCAAATTTGCAGCCATTCTCAAGCGGCCAGATGAGGAACTGAAGTTTTAGCACTTTATTGCCTGCTGAACATATAATAATTGAAGGCAACTTATACAAATGGCACAGAAAGTTATTTAAGATGATAAGTTAAAGTTTGTACTGCAAGCCCAGTACCCTATATTAACATATCGGGACCAGGTTTTACATTTTATTTTATTAATGTCGTTTTTATTTGTCATAAAATTGTTTTTGAAACAGTTTGTATCATGGATCAAATCAGAATTATAACCCACCAGTAGAACAAGTTAGGAGCATTAGGTGAAAAGTTATGCACATGCCATATAAGCCTGCTGATCATGATAATCTTTTAAGTGTCTGTTATCTGCTGCTATCAGCTGTTAGACAGGTTTCAGGTGAGAGCAGCTTCACATGGGTTTTGACACATTGTGTAATTCTGTATTTTCCCCTCCATCAAAAGCAAAAACACCATTGCACTGTTGACATACTATTTTGTGACAATTAATATAGTCAGTAAAATCATTATTTAAAAAAATGTAAACAAAGCTGCTATTTGATTTCCTGCCATGACCATGCATGGAGCATACCCTACTGGATTTTAAGCCTAAATAAATCCTCCAGTGAAGAAAGGTATTTTCTGTTGTTTTCTCTTGTAAAGTAAAAACGTGTAAAGCAATAATCAATAGTCATCCTGTCAATAATTTTGCATATGGATGGTCTCCAAGATGCTGCCACTGCAGCAGGATGTACTTCAGCAGTATTAACTACAGGACTTAATATGTACGTAGGGCTTGATTCAAGTTTTCAAGTGATTTATTTAAATTAAGTAGGAAAAACATAAAATATGTTATCCAATGTTACCAAAACACTTTTTTAAAAAAAGGCAAATTTCCAGCTATGAAAAGGAGCCAGAGCCACACCCGCTTACAGTGCCGACAGCGTGTGGAAGCCAAGGGTGTGATTGGATAAGCGTCACCATGGCAATGCGATGACGTCTTCATCCCTTGCTCTCATTGGAGGAAACCCCGTGGGCCCCAGTCTCTGCAGCGTTTCGGTCAGTCAAACTACCACCGTAGGCCCGCCTTTCCCCCCCCCCGCGCTGAACAGCTACAGGCTTACGGCGCTTAACTGTCCTGTCAATCAAATGTGATAACGACTTACGATTGGAGAGTCGACATCCAGATACCTGCCCCCCCACCTCCCCCTTTATTTTAGCAGGCGAGGTGGGTTTTTGCTGCTGCTGCCGTTCTTCTCCGTAGTGACCAGGCTCGTTTATCGGATCAGTTTGGGGTGCAAATTCGGACTTCATTAGGTCAGAAACAGTGAGTATTTTATTTTTGCCTGGCAAATATATGGTTCCTTGTCACAGTGACTTAATGGTACGCCGTGGGTTCGCTTGGTCGTTTGTGTAACTGACGGGTCATTTTTTTTTTTCATAATGAAAGGAGTGGCCGTAGTAGCCAGCTAGTTCTTTCGCTAACTCGCTAGCTAGGTGCAGCAGACAGCTTTGTGGCGGGTTCAATTGTGAAACGGGCTTGCCAGCAGATCTCCTACTTCCGATGCTCGCAGCCCAACCAATCGGCTTAAAGAACCATATATAGAGAGAAATTTGTTCTTTATTGTTCACCCTACACGTTAATTGTAGGGTTTGGTAGCACATTCTCTGCACCCTAAAGCGGTTTAATGAGTCCAGTCTGCAAAAATAGTCCCATATCAAACCCATACCAGACATGATTACCGCCTCGTACTAATTATTAACTTCCTTTCACAGCTTGTGGGGATTGCCACCGTCCATTCCATCCTACGGCCATTCTAACAGTCCTCGACTGTCACTTACCACCCCCGGGATTTCTCATTTCTCGTTCCCAATAAATATAAACTATGGCTAGAACGGATCTAATCCAGAAAGCCAAGCTGGCAGAGCAGGCTGAGCGCTACGACGACATGGCAGAATGTATGAAGGCTGTTACAGAGATGGGAGAGGAGCTGTCAAACGAGGAGAGGAACCTGCTGTCCGTCGCCTACAAAAACGTGGTTGGGGCGAGGCGGTCTTCATGGAGGGTGATCTCCAGCATCGGACTGAAGACCGAGGGGTGCGAAAAGAAGCAGCAGCTGGTCAAAGAATATCGTGAGAAGGTGGAGTCGGAACTGGATGAAATCTGCAAATGTGTTTTGGTAAAGTATAATTTTATTGTCTTGATATAATTTTTTTTTTTTTTTAAATCGAGTTTAAGCCCGCAGCATGACTCAGGTTATTTATGTGAGATGAGACCACCTTCTTGGAAAAAGTCCTCTGGGAGCTGAGCTACAGTGTTTTACTGCTGACTAAATTATAATTATTGTAACCACCTTCAGTCAGAGGAGCCTAAAACTACAGTGTTTCTTTTTTTAGGCTCTAGGCTTGCGCTTGAGGGGAGTGGCAAAAGCTTCATATGTCTTTTATATGTACTGAGAAATTTCTACTATATCTTAGGATTTAATTGAGTGCAAGAAGCTATTTGCTTAATTTAAAGATTAAACCACACATTCATTATTTTACAGGTGTGGCTTTATTTATTCTTTATTTTGGTGACATATTAGTACAAAACGTGTAGCAATGCAAGAACAGTCGCTATTTCCTGTAAGTTGTTCTGTAAATATGGCCTTTTAAAGCCAGTGAGGACAAGGAAGTATTATGCAGTCCTCCCACTTTTCCTGCCTTTTGGGAATCTGGATTTAAAACAATGGGCTTGAAAACTTGAGGGTGTGCTGTAACTGAAGAAAGGTCAGATTAGCTGCACCAGCAAGGTGTGTCTAAATGGGTAAAGGCTGAACCCAGGAAATGCACAGGAAATGTATGCTGTTGATGATCGTCACTCTTGTCTGTAATAATTCTGACCTGAATTTACATGCAGAAATGACTCATACTCTTCCTGATGTCCAGCTTATGCAGATTGGCATAAAATGTCACCCTCTGTCCTGCAGATCAATTCATTAAAACCAATTCAACTAAATACATTCGCAGACATTGCTTGCCACATTTCAAGGCTTATCTTGACTGAATTACTGGGGTATTCTTTACCTTGTAATCTAATGCAACATCACAGATTAGTTCTTTACATTGTTTCCAGCTGGCCTTGATAATGGATTAGAGGGGATCTGGGTGGAAGCTTAGCTCTAAGATTGAAATAATTTTCCTAAGCTGATGGTTTTTTTTTTTTTTTTTTTTTTTTTTATTATAAATGTGTTGCAAAGCTGCAGTAGGCACTCATTTTTCCACCATCTTCCCATGTGTGTTCCTGAGGATGTGCACTTGCATGGCAGTGACTCAGCTTTCAGCTTTCCCTTTTACAAAGTGTTGACTGAGGGTTTGTCAGCAGGGAAGGGTGTGTCAGCCCCCATGTCTTAACTTGCCTGCAGAAGCCTTACAAGTTAGTAATGCACCCACAAAGAAGAGCGGAGACGGCAGTAAGCACAAGTAAGCTGCTTATGTGCCTGCCTTCTTGACTTCCTGCAAAGTGAAAAGTGCCAGACTTTTCACTTTGCAGACAGCAGAGGTGTGGTGACGCCTTGGTTCCAGTTCTCTTACAGCATGTGAATGTATGGCTTTAAAAATTTGCTGTAGGCCTGTCAGCTGAGCAGATATTAAACTGTAAAATGCAAAATTGTACACTATCTAAAAATTGAAGTCTTCAGTATAAATGGGGATTGAGTTTTCAGAATTCTGGATTTCCAGCATAGGCATCTTTGATATTCTGGTGGTAGGACTCAGACTTATTGCATTATTTTGCCTGATTGTAACCTTATGCTGAGTAAAGCAAATGACCTGCAGTTAATAATGAATTGATAAGGGGTCCGCCCATACTTTGAAAGCACATCAGTTACCATTAAACATGTGGAGGCACTAACAGTCCAGGATTAAATGCAACAACACTGCTTTTGTGTGTGTGTGTGTGTGTGTGTGTGTGTGTGTGTGTGAGCATTAGTGGCTGAAATCAGAGCTTTGTGTGAAAGCTCCGAGGGGAAGACTACTCCTCTTGTCTATTGTGCAGAACATACAATGAAAGAAGACTGCTTAGCACTTGAGATGAGTGTATGCTTCCTGAAGCAGTCTTGTGTGGGTAAATAACTGGAGAGTGGCAGCTGGACTGTTTGTTTGAAAACTGTTTAATTTTGTAAAATTAAAGTTGAAGGTAAAACTGATGCTTATGTCTGCAGCGTATCAAGCTTTTTCATTCAGGGAGACAGTTGATCTGCTCTTTCAATCGGTTAAGCCATGTGAGTTTCACTGGCAGATAAGCCAAAGTAATCTTCCATGCATATCCACTGAGAGATGAATGACTTGGCCTTTTGGCTAATTCTGGTGCATTTACAGTAATGTTAATTAATGTACACTGTCCCTGTCAAATAAACTAATAAATAAATAAAATAAATAGTGTAATCATGGGATGTAATTTGCAATGTGACTTTTGTATTTTGCTCCATTTCTTTCTCTATTGCTGCTTTTACTACTTTGTTATAGGATCCTTTATTTTCTCCAAACTTGGTGGTCAAAACACAACAGTATATGGTAAACTTGAAGTAGAATAGCTAAATGCAAAATGGCTCTATATGATAAAATACTACACAATGGAAAACTTGTGAATACAAATCTAAAAAGCTAAAAAATAATACAGTAAGGAGATTCAAGTACGTTAAATTTAAGCAAAAGGACTACATGCAATAGGACAGACTTTCTGTATCAGTCCTTGTTGCAGAATACAGAATATTAATCTTTAAACTGTTTTATGCAGCTAGTCATTTTTAAGAAACTACTCTCAAAACTGAAGTTTGAAAGTACAGACTAGTTTAACAACTTGAGCTTTGCCTGTAGAAATATGTTGCTTTATTCTATTAAGCTTAAAATATTTGGCTTTTTTTAAAAACTGGAAAGGAGCAGGTAGCTGTAAACTAGCCATGGAGCATCTGAGCGCACATTCCCTTCTCTCTCTCAAACTTTATTGAATTTTAGGCAGATCCTGAACTTGCCAGCCAGAGATGGAGCTGCATTTGGTTTTTCAAATAAGTATGCACGTGGTGCAAGTATGGCTCTTTTCTGAACTCTGTGGTTTCAAGTAGTCATTATGGGAATGATGCAATGCACCCAGAACTTGTATGTTTCCCTAGACTTTGCTCATGGAATTTTCGTGGGGTTGGGGGCATATGAAAAAGTAAAAATTATATACTGGATTACCATTACCTCCCAGGAGTTGTTGAAATGGGGCAGTTTGTTGAAGCAACTATCAATTGCAGCACATACAGGTGGAGAAATTATCAGTTAGGCTGTCCAGCTCAAAGTCTCTTTACCCCTTAATTTAAAAAAACAAAAACATGTTAGGCAGCTGATTAAACATTTTACATGTGGTTTGTCTGTGGGTGCATTTATAGAGCATCATCTAAACTGTTCAAAAATCCACAATGAAGCATTAAAGATATGGGTTAAGTGTCTGTAGCAGTGCCATCCCTAAACTATTTAAGGAAATCTCTTGCAGCAAGAAAAAATAAAATACCAAGGCTGCCTAAAATCAGCAGTAATGGCAGTGTCAGCAGTAAGACACAAACCATGTTGCACAGCACTTGCACAAAATGTAAGTATCTGGGGCACAAGACAGCTGGGGACACACCAGAGGCCTGGCCTGGTTCTGTACTATTTGGTGCAACTTTGGCTGAAATTACCAAGTAAAATGATCCTTCAGAATGACAGTGTGAGCATATGCACTTGACTCCTGATTGAAGCAGAACTGTACTTGTAAAGAGCAAAGGGAGGAGTGCTTTCTGATGGCTTAAAGCTAAAGTGACACTTGGATGAACCATTGCCTGTTCAGTGTTAGATGTGGTGGTTCTTACTTTTTTTTTTTTTTTTTTTTTTAATAAATGGGGCTCAAATACTCACACTTCAGTTTTGCTGTTGAGCATTTGGTTTCCGAATCCAGTGAAATTGATCTCATGTTTATCTTCACAGAAACTGCTGGATGACCATCTAATTAAAAATGCTTCAAATTCAGAGAGCAAAGTCTTCTATCTAAAGATGAAGGGTGACTACTATAGATACCTTGCTGAAGTTGCCAGTGGAGAGAACAAAACAAGTGAGTTAACATCAGTACTACATTTATTGTTTTGAACAGCATTTATAAGTTTCATTTAAGTTCTACAGTTCTGCTTTCTGCTCTATGTAGAGAGTATTTAAGTTGATCAGTCTCTTAAAGTGGACTTGAATGCCAACCTTGACAATCAAATAAATGGATTTATCCTTGTTTGATTCACTCTTCAGATACCATTGAAAGCTCACAGCAAGCATACCAAGAAGCATTTGATATCAGCAAGGCTGAAATGGAGCCCACACATCCCATTCGCTTGGGCTTGGCACTTAACTTCTCTGTCTTCTTCTATGAGATCCTCAACTCTCCAGAAAAAGCCTGCGAATTGGCCAAACAGGTACACCGTAACGGTAATCAGGCAACTGGTTCTAAACCGACAAAGGTGGAGCTGTTCCAAGTGTTTATATTTATCGTTTTGCTTGCAGGCATTTGACGATGCTATTGCAGAACTCGACAATCTACAAGAGGAGTCCTACAAAGACAGCACTCTTATCATGCAGCTCCTCAGAGACAACCTGACAGTGAGTGACAGATTTTCACCAAAATAAATGCATCATGGTTGCTTCAGTGTCGTGAACCTGATGTTCAGACATGCCTAAAGTAGAGCTGGGCAGTGTGTTGGCTTTGTATTTATATCTTCATCAAGAAAACAATAATTTTTACCTTGTGTATCACTGTGGTTATTGGAATGTGTTAAACATCCAAGTCACAAGTAAAAGGCAGGCAAACCATCCCTGAGGGAGAACGGTTTACTGAGTAAAAGGGCTATTTTAAACCAACTTATTTTAAGTGTGTCCCATTTAAAATATCCTTAAATTTTTGACTACAGTCTGTTCAATACAGGAGACATCTTAAATATTGCCTGTAGATATATATCTATTGTCACTGTATGCACAGGATTAAACTTAGTCTATATAGTCACAAAAATTTGGAAATATTGTTTTAGGGAAAGTTAGAAATATTTGAGGAAAGGGCAAATATTTAAATTTTAAACTATTGTAAAGGACAAATTAATGTTTAAGTATGATCTTGGTTATTAGATGTCTTGAAGTGCTCCCACTGCTGTCCCTCAAATGCCAGTGCCAACAGTTTGTAGTTAAACCGGTGACCTAAGCTGTGAATTTCTGTGGAGATGCCTATATATCTGAGCTTTGCTCAGGCGGTGGCAGCTGTAGCCATTGAATATGCCAAAAAAGGCAACGTTTCCATGTTATCTCAGTGACATGAAAATGTTTTTGCATGGCCTGACTTGGAACAGACCACCATGCTGTGTAACGATTGAAAGTCGTGGTGCCAGCATCAGAAACAAAACCATGCAGTGAGATGGATGCAATGTGTCTCCTTGACATTCTTATACTAACTCCTGAGCCAGTCTTGAAACCACAGCTTTAAAAAAAACAAAAAACAAAGACGGACTGCAGCCTTATTTCTGTCTCTTTGAATTATGCATATTGTGTGATCTTTGTCAGATGGCATTGCAGTTATAAAGTCAGATTACCTTTTTTAAATTAAACTAAAAGAAACATGTCATTGTTTCGAATCTCATCCCTGCCTGGTAAAATGGCTGAGACTGTCAGATTGCTTGTGTTGGACACCACCCTACCCTTTCACTGCTCAGAAATGTTTTTAAACATTTGTCCAGCTCTTTGTTTTGACTGACAGTCCAGGGACTAAACTTTTGTGATTAATTTAAAAAATAATCCTTTTGTTATATTGAATCAGGGTTCTCGGTTTGTCTGTCTGAAACATCCCATTTGAGCTCCTTTCCCTGTTAAATTTTTCTTGGCCACAGCGGCTTTATTGGCAGTGTAGAGGGACAGGAAACAGGGGAAAGATATATAGGGGAAGTCACACGGGCAAATCAGCGACAGGCCAGGAGTCAAACCTGCGTTGCCCGCACCACAACGCGGCATTATGCATGTGGTCACCTGCTCCACCACTGAGCTACCCAGGCGCCCTTCCCTGTTCCTTTTTAAGAACTTCTTCTGATTGGTTGCCCCTCACAAACATTTAACAGCAGTGGGGCTGCTGTGCGCACAGTGGTGTGCCTGAGATGTCTGTTGGTCATATCCATTCTTAATGGTCAATATGAGAAAAATCTACCTAAAACGGCATTTACTGAAGCCTGAACTGTGGCTTGTTGGGACTACCTACCTGTATACATGTTGAAATCATGATTTGAAACATAGTAAAGAAGTCTAGACATTTGGTTGTATTTTAAATTGTCTTTCTCTCCCACAGTTATGGACATCAGACAACGCTGCTGAAGAGGGCGAGGGGGAAGAGGGCTCCAAGCCGTCGAACTAAGAAACACAAGCCCATGCTGCTGGGGTTGACTCCAAAAAATAACAAAAGGAAGAAAAGAAAAAAAAAAACTTTTTATACATCCTTCATTCCTTAATGCTCCACTTAAGCATTCTGCCATGAAAACACATTGCTGAAAACGGTTGGGTAATAATGGGGAAACAAGACAAACACAAAAAAAACACACACTTGATTTGGACACGAGAAAACCCTCCATTCCTTTACTTTGCGGTGGTCTTGGTCATCCCCTTTGTGTGCAGTTTACTGTGATTGATAGCTTGATATGATATCAGACTCCTTCCCTCAATTAAGAGGCAAATCAACTGGAAGTTAAGCTTCATAAAATTTAAAGTTTGGATTTTCTTCCAATAACAAATATTAGACAAATACTAATTTCCTCCTGTATCTTATTGTAGTACACCTGTCAATGCAGCAGCAGAGGTTTAACTTAAAGTACAAGTTTATACTGCAGGGAAAGCCAGTGCAATTTACATACTGGATGGTTAAACCCTCAGTCTGTCCTAGTTCTAATGAAGCATGTATACTTGGGAGGGTAATGGTGGGTCTTGACTGACTGAATTCAGGGACAGTTGTCATGCATGTCTCTTGAGCCTCGTGTTGATGCACTTCCTGAACATCATAAGCAAGTTGTTAATGTTAATCACCTCCTTCAACCTCTCTGGTGTGTCCGGTCCAAGAGGCAGCTAGCTCGTGGATGCTGAGGACCCTGTCCACTCACTAGATCTTGATGGACAGCTGGTTCAAGTCTCATGGTGAAACTCTGGTTCTTCTCACTCACTCCTACAGAGTGACAAAGCTTTGAGTTTCCTTGTGATGTCCTTAGATGCAGCACTGATTCCGTACTGTAGGAACTTTTTTTTTTTTTTTTTTTTGTAACTCTCACATCACAGAAGGAAACCCAGCTTGAGAAGTGGATGTTGAAGTAGACATTCACCCTCATCCTGATTTATAGGTCAGTCCTCCTCATCCTCCAGCAGAGGCCACCACGACTATCTTCTGGGTCTTTTACATCTTCAGACTGAAATGGAAATAACTGCTGTAACACAGACCTGTCAAAATGTCAAGTTTAGCCATTTTTAATGCAAGTTTGTACACATCCTACAAAGGGGTGATTTGTTAGTCTGTCCAGTGATTGTCACTAGAGATTTGGACCACTATTTTGCTATTCATTCAGTTGTAGACACCCCCCCCCCCCCCAAAAAAAAAACAAACCTTGTTGAACCGTCTGTTGAATCTGTATGTATCAGCTATGTTAACATAAATAAAACATTTTATAAACCAAGTCTGTTGTTGGGTTTTTTTTTTTTTTACTTGCTGCTCAGTAGTTTTGTCTTTAACACTGGAATTCTAACAGGATTTTTTATTATATCTATCTATCATTCATACACACACACACACACACACACACTAGGACAACTTGAGGTAAGATGCTGTGAAATATTTTGTCCAAATGAGTTTAAACACAATTCATAACATAAAATGGAGACCAAGTCAGAGAGCCTAGGCTGAAATGGTGTGAACATGTGCAGAGGAGGGATAGTGGATATATTGGACAGAGGCTGCTGAAGGCAGGATGAAAAGAGGAAGACCTCAGCGATCGCTCATGAATGTAGTGATGAAGGACACGCAGAGGGTTGGCGTGCAGGAGGGTGAGCTGGAGACAGATGATTGGTGGCCCCCAAAGGGAGCAGCTGAAAGGAGGGATTAGGAAGTGTGTACAATTGTTCGCACTCTGATTTGAAGGTAAATGGTGACCCAGGGTTTTCATTTGGTGGTTTCAGTTTTCATTGTTACAGTTTCAGTATTGGGTTTAGTTTTTAGTCACAGTGGGAGGTTTTGTCAAATGCAAGATCTAATCGGTTCAGTGGCGGTACTGACTCAACAGTAGACGGCCTCAATCATGTATCAACTCATGCTTGAGCGGACACAGCTGACACTTTCTGTATGTTTTAGTTATTAAATGCACAACATCACAAAATTTTTTTCGACTACAGTTTTTATTTGTATTTCAGTTAATTAAAAGGTTTTATTTAATGAAATGTATTTACATTAATAAATGTACGTCACGGTGTTGCGTTGCTTGTGTGTGACGTCAGTCCTCCGTCACTTCTACCCGACGGCCAACTAGCTTTAATGCTAAAAGCGGATGTTTTCCATTCGGTGCACTTCCGGAAAGCTCAGTTAGCTGTCGAAGCAGACTGGTTAATTTCCACTGACAATGACCGCACATGTATAGTGAGCTCTGCTATAAAATGGGGAGCATACTATTAATTACCCTTCTGGCTCCTTGCTGGGTGAACGCTGCAATTAAGTCGAGGACTGCTACCGAAGCCAATCACGGAGACCACCCCGAGTTCGGTAAGGAGCTAATTTAGCAATTCAGCCCAGACAGAAGTTAGCCTTAATGTAACGATGAATTGTTTTCGGAATAATTAGGCAAAATAATAGTTACTTTAAATTATCGTCACTTATATTTTGTCGATCTTAAACGTTATAACTTGTTAACTCGTGAAATCCGGCATAGTTAAGTAAAAGCACATGTCCAGCGTTTTGAAATGTCCAGATTATTGTCTTTGACCGCGGCGCTTTCGTGTTTCTCCTCGGTCTTACATGATAGCTGTGCCCTTTATTTATTCCAGATGATCTGAATTCCATTCTGTTGGATTATGAGGTGCTGCCTTTGTCAGGCCTCCAGCTGCACTCTGTGAGAAAGAGGGATGTCCACACCCAGTCCCACCTTGAGCGCCTGGTGAGCTTCAGAGCCCTGCACAGGTACAGCAGTGATGTTGTAGAATAAGTTCACTTTCCCTTTAGATTTGTGCAAAAACAAAACTCACATTGCTGTGCACATGGTGAAAGAGTTGCAGGTTGCTGTGAAGTCTTGCCTCTGGACGGGGATCTTTCACTTCTTAGGCAAATGTGTAAACCAGTTTCTTACTCTGCTGATTTAAATTATTCCTGAGATTCTCAAGAGGTTTTTATTGTCAAAACCTGGGATGGAATGAAAGGTAACCAGCGGTCCTGGTGAAACAGCACCAACATGTTTGACATGTTTCTTATCAGTGTCTTTAGCAACTCTAAACTCTGTGGCTCAGGGATCATATAATGGACTGCTCTTGTCTCTCTCTAGACCAGGGGTAGGGAACTCCAGGCCTCAAGAGCCGGTGTCCTGCAGGTTTTAGATGTGTCCCTGATCCAGCACACCTGACTCAAATGACTGGATTACCTCCTCAGTCTGCAGTCAAGTTCTCCAGAGTCCTGCTAATGACTTCTATATGTGATTCAGGTGTGCTGGATCAGGGACACATCTAAAACCTGCAGGACACCGGCTCTCGAGGCCTGGAGTTCCCTACCCCTGGTCTAGACACTATAGAATAATAATAATAATAATGTCATATTGAACTTTATTTGGGTAGCACTTTTAAAAACTGTGAACAAAGTATTCTGAATGATGTAAGATGTAAACAGCTACCCTTTGCGTATTGTGCTTTGAGTACAAGTCCCATGTAAAACAATGTATATGTTCAAGACACTATGATTAAAATATAAATCAATGAAATACTAAAATTAGGCACCTTTTATATGCTAAATAAAGCAACTGAAGTCTTGATAACCAGGTAATAAAATAACAGCTGAAATGTCATTGCATAATAAGTATTTATCATATATAAAAAAAATTTATTTTAAGAAGTGATTTAAAGGAGTTTGTAAACTGCAGTAATGTAAAATGACACATACTGTTTATGCTGGTATCATACTTGTACTCTTAGGAGCTCTAGCCTTACCATTGCCGTTCTCAGGACTGGGTTAGGATTGCTTGGAAACTACAAAACTGTTTAATAAAGAAGGTATTTTACAGCTTATCGATTACTGCTGAAGTGTCATACTGGCTTTAGCTGATCTTTGAGATGCACTGCTGCACAAAGCAAGAACAGTGCACCTTGATCTCCATTTCCTTACACTAGTCATACCAAGATTAGGTCACTTCATAAATAACAGATTTTACAGTTACAGCAGATCATACCTCTCTTAGTATATACGACCATGTGAATATTGTTTGCTAAACCCAGTTTGATGTCTTACACTGGACCAAACAGCCATATATTGATGTTTGACTTAAAATCAGTCTTTTTTTTTTTTTTTCCAAATCCAGACAGTTCAAGCTATACTTGACCACAAACACAGACCTTTTCACTGACAACTTCAAAGCTTTGTTTGTTGACAAACATGGGAGGAAGGAGAATTATGATGTTCAGCTCCAGAACTATTTCACTGGACATGTTGTTGGTGAGTGGCTGGAAAATGAATTTTTTTTAAATTTAATTTCCCAATTCCTTGATTTTTACAAGAGTTATAATTTGTGTGTGCAAAGCAGGGTTTTTTTTATAACCAGATTAAATCCATATTTATTAAATGTAACCAACTATTTTGTGTTTGCAGGGGAGGAGAATTCCCGGGTGCAGGCACACATAGATGGAGATGAGTTTTCTGCTCACATTCTAACTGATGAAGCAGAATACAATGTAGAGGTATGGGTCTATATAACTGCTGTCTCTGTGTCAAAATAGATGGAGAATTTAAACTTAAGCATTTTATCCAGGGACTTCTGAACTAGGGTTTAATCCCGGGATCCGGGATTCCCGGGAAATGCGATCAGAACCATTTCCCGTTTCCCGGGAAACGTTAGACGGGAAACCGGGAAAAAAGTCGCGCGCGTCGATTTGACTTTCAGAAAGAAAAGAAAGCTTCAGAATGTTAAATTTAAGGAAATATTGAGAGAAGGGTTCGTTTAATGCGAAAAGCATTACTCTTCATTTCAGGCACGTTCAGCCTCCGTTTAAGGCTTCAGCCTTCATCTCAAGCGTTTTAATAGAGGTATTACACAGTTGTGCTTTTTTCCTCTTTAATTTGTTGAAATCGTAGGCAATGTGTTTAGCCTAAGGTATTTTGTATTATATAATTTTATATTATTATATATTGTTATATTGCATTATATAGCCTATAAAATACGCCTGCCCTGAACAATAAAGAAATATCTGTTTAACTTCGAGTGTTTCTTTTCCTCGTTTGCAGCCGCTTACTAACAATCATGAATTAGGATACGGGCCTAATGTGTGAAGAAATTATCATGAAATAGATTGCTTTAACATATTTCGCTTTTAAAATGGAGTTGAGTAAAATGTATATTTTTTAGGCTATAAGGATTGGCCAGTTTTTCAAAAGACGATTCACAGCGAACCTACTTTAACCCTCAGACACGGTGTTATAAATTTGCTGTTGCCAGAATGGCAATGACCAAGTCGTAGTGCATTACTCAAGGCCCTGTGTTATGCCATATTATAGTGTAGTACGGTAGTTAACTTTTCAATGACTATTACAGCGTTCCACTGGTGGAGATACAGTGTAACAGATGTCGCCACGACAGCGTGGCTGAGCCATTATCAATGCTGTGGAGATGAACCGTATTGTTTTGCACCAGCAGTTGTAAAATATCTTGGTATAATTCCATGTACAATGGAGGAATATTCGAATTATATTTGTTAAGGGAGTGTTGAGGAACGATACAACACCGCATAGCTCGAGCACTCGAATGTCGAGATGTAGGTTTTATTGCGTTAATCAAGCCAACGTTGCCC
This sequence comes from Archocentrus centrarchus, assembly GCF_007364275.1. NCBI lineage: Eukaryota > Metazoa > Chordata > Actinopteri > Cichliformes > Cichlidae > Archocentrus > Archocentrus centrarchus. The sequence goes on along the minus strand of NC_044367.1, from coordinate 12,540,520 downwards.
CCTACTGGGCATAACAGGACATAGCTGGAAAGCTACCTCTACAATATCACAATAGGTTAAGGCCGACACAGGCTACAGAAGGCCTAATTAAAATAAAAAAATAAATAAACTTTTTCCCGGGATTCCCGGGAAATGGCTCGTCATTTCCCGGGATTTGATTCATGTCATTTTCGGGAAAAATATTAAACCCTATTCTGAACCATGTAAAGGCCTTATGAGTAATACCAAAGCCAGCGTAAAACTCAAAAAAAGCACCTTCTGTATGTTGTGTCTGGAAACTGAATACAGTGTTCTTTTTTGCAAAATCAATTAGGCTTGCTTACTGAGATACCATAAATTATTAGCAGTATGTAGCTTACCAACAGTATCAGTTTAAAAAGTATTGGAAGAGTAGAAAGTGAGACAGTAAATAATCAGTTCCTTGTAGTCCAGTTTATCTTGAAATGAGCATATGTTGCATGAGAAAAAATGTCCAGTATTCTTATCATCCACAACTAAAATGTGAAGGTATGCAGAAGCAAACAATACAATACATTTATCATGTCGCATAAATCCGACACACCTGCCAGTCCATTTCCATTGCTAATGATTTTTAAATTCAGCACACCGCTACCCTTCCGATCAGTCTTTTTTTTTTTTTTTCCTGCTATCAGTACTCACATATATCTTTATATCCATCTTTGTTTGTTGTTCTGTTTATTTGTCAAGCTCAGTGGTTTTCCTCTCTAATAGCAGCTCTCTTTGTCTCTTTTTGTTTGGTTTTTGTTTTTGGCTATCCAGCCGTTGTGGAGGTTTACTGATTTCCCAGCTGATGGCAAGTTGCTGGTTTATCGTTCAGACGATATCAGGAATCTGAGCCGCATTGCTTCTCCAAAAGTGTGTGGCTATGTCAATGCAGAGGCCAAGGATCTTTTGCCAGAGACTGCCAGGACGGACTGGGAAGGGCAGGAAAAGGTGGACCAGGAAGAGGGTGAGCTGTGCTTTTTACCTCACTTGAGGTGGAGAATTTCACAAATCTTTGCAGATATTTGTGCTGTTGCAGCATGGGCTCTGTGCTGGCGTGGATTATAGGAGTAGGTGAAAAGGAGTAGGAGGATAGCAAATGTTTAAGGTGGAGAGAAGGAAAGAGGAGCCTGTAGTGAGACAATGGAGGTGGGTGTTGGATTCAGTCACTTTAATACAAGCCTTTCTATCTCCATCGTGAGTTATGCATATACACACTGCAGACAAGTAGGTATTATGTAAAAACCAAATGCCTTTTCTTTTGTGCTCCTTTGTAAATGTAAAGAATATAACAGTGCTGATGTGCTGGGGGAGATGTATGAAACACCTCTCACTGGTTCCTGGTTGAAAACGCTCATTGGGGAAATGAGTTGAGGTGAAGGTTCGTATGGAGGAGGAGGCATTAAAATTCATGGAGGCTCTGCTGCCCAATGAGATGAGTCGTCACTGATCTCCCACTGCTTGTTGTGGAGCACAGTGAAGCGCACACCCACACTTTTGAATAGTGTAGAGTGTACTGTATGATGTAATGCCCCAAAGGACATCTTCCTGTTTTCCTTTTCTGTTCTGTTAGGGTGTGTGGGTCTCACTCTGAAATTTCTAGGTATTCAAATTTTTATGACAAATCTATTGTGTCCATTACATGATAAAATGATATTGCACATAAATATGAATAATTTTGCTTAAATAAAAAAAGAAACAATCTGATCAATTGTCATTGTTTCCTAGAGCTTCCAGTATGTGAGAATTTGCTGTTATTTCTACACAGATTACATTTTAGGTTGTGAGTTTTTAGTCTATTGAAAGCACACAATTATAATGAAGGGCCTCATAAAATGTAATGTGTGTAATTGCTACTTTCTTAGATTTCATGGAAAAGCACTGGGGCTGGAGCCTATCCCAGCTACCATAGGGCGAGAAGTGGGGTACACCCTGCACAGGTTACCAGTCTATCGCAGAGCTAACACAGAGAGACAAGCAACCATTCACGCTCATATTCACGCCTATGGGCAATTTAGAATCAACAATTAACCTAGCCCCATTAAGTACATATCTTTGGACTGGGGGGAAGCTGGAGTACCCGGAGAAAACCCACATCCCAGCCCCAAAACCCCAAATCCCACCCCCAGGGAGAACATTCAAACTCCACACAGAAAAGCCCAGGCCTGTGAGGCAACAGTGCTAAGCACTGTGCCGCTGTGTTGACCCTATTTATATACCACTTTTCAAAACAAAGTCAAAAAAGTGCTACACAAGTAAAAGCAAGTTATACAACAATTTTGGTGGAATAAAAATATTTGATCAGTGGAAACGAGCGAAAACAAATACACATCCAATCCCACGTTTGAAAAATTAGATGAAAGTTCAGCAGTTTAAAAAATCTAAACAATAAAAACTTTTAAGAAGAGATTTAAAAGGTTACAGATGGGCATCAATATGTACACTGTAAGAGGATAATGTAACCCAACAATGTATGATCTGTGTATTTAATTACCTTATGTTTATAGTGGCTTTCTTCCTCCCTATAAAGGAGTAAAGTACACCTCATCCACATTTATTGTTCCCTTAAGCCTCTATTATAAGGATAAATCCGCTATTTAAATCTGGCCTGAACTGAGGCAGAGCTTAAATCAGATCACAGCCAAGCACAAAAAAAGAAGTCATGTTACTAAATCTGAAAATGAGGACAATTAACAGTGGGATATTGGAGCGTGGCCTCATTGCCCAGCATCTTGATATATGTATGCGCTCTATGTACTTAATCTGTCTTACCTGTTTAAATAGTAAATGAACTGGTTCTTATAAAGTCCTTTTCTACTCACTCAGAGCGCTTTATGAATTTTCCTCCTCTGCAAATATAAAATAGTTGGTTACATTTAATAAATATGGATTCTTCCTTACAGAATACCACCACAGAGAGAAGAGACAAGTTCACGACCACAGGAAGAATACCTGCCCACTGTTGCTGGTTGCAGACTACCGCTTCTTCAAACACATGGGCCGCGGACAAGAGAGCATTACTCTGAACTACCTGGTCTGACTTTGTGAAACTATTTTACATATGCATTTCAGCAGAGCAGCTTTTGTCACATTTTATTTCTCATTGAGGAATCTATAGTTGTAGTTAAAATCAGGAGGAATTTGTTGTATTGTTGTTTGCATATTTAGGAGTGTCAAATGGTTATTCTGTATGTCTGATTCTTTTCTGTTCCCATCCCAGATTGAGCTGATTGATCGAGTTGATGACATTTATAGAAACACAACATGGAATGATGAGTTCAGAGGCTATGGGGTCCAGATCCATCAGGTGTGTGTGTGACTGTGTGTTGTGCTTTACATTTCAGTATTGTCAAATTTTGACATTTTGACCATTTGTGGCACTTTAGCATCAGTCATTGTTGCTCCCAGCTTCACGGTGGCTGATGTTTTTTATATTGTGTCACCCCGGAAATGAGGCTGAGAATAACGCTGTCCCTCAGCGGGTTTGAGAACTGCATTTTTAGGAGAAACTGAAAGCTTTTGTGTGTTCCTCATTGAGTAATTTAATTTGTTCCACTGGCTTTGGGAATGAATAGACACACTGTTTGTCACACTGTGAACTCAGTGCGTTCTCACTGAAAAGATATGCATTCATTTAGCTGCTTCGAGTTACTGTCCAATTTTCTTCACAATAAATGTCAAGAAGAACTTGAACGGTGTCACATTTACCACTCAGTAAGCGTCTGAAATGGAGCCCCAAAACATATTGCCCTCATTACTTATTGTCTTCTGTATTTAATAACTTTTCAAAAAAAAAATATTCCATGTAACATTAGTTAATAGTAGTACACTATAATTAGTGGCATGACTTTAATTTTAATTTTGTATTATTCTGTAATTACACTCACCGAAATTGTCTTTGATTACTGTTCACAGATCATTATTAACAAGGAGCCTACAGAGCCTCCCTCTGGCCAGTCCAGCTGGGTCCATTATAACATGAAGAACAGCCCTGTGAAAGGAAAGGAGGTCTGGGACGTGAAGAGACTTCTGGAGGTACAACAGCAAGACTCTTTTTAAAAAAAAAAAAAAAAAAAAAAAGAGCGAGAAAAAAAATGTGTGTAGGTACAAAAGTTCAGCAGGACTTTTTTGGGGGGGGGGACCAAATGGATTAATCTTTCCAAGAAAATGTGCAAAAATGCTCTGACCACTGGGTAACTTGAAGTATCTGAGTACAGGACAAAATAAGAGGAGTATCTGAGGTAATATGGTAAAGACGTTTGAGTCCTGGTACAAGATAAATATTGTTCATAAATTGTTTTATAATCAGTTGTAAGGTGTCACTATGCAAAGTTTGTGTTTTAAAATTCTCTGCCAGAGTAGTACATTTTGTTGAGTTACTAGTGTGCAGTCCTGTTGTCAGTTAAATTGCTGTCTTTCAAAGTTACCTGTAGTCTACTATAAATGGCATTTCCACTGATGGTTTTACAAATAGCTGCATTTCTGAATGTTAACATAATGAATCTGTTGTTCTTTTCTTGTCTGTAAAAATAAGTGGGATGTACAAAAATGGTGACAAATTATCATCTTGTTCTGCAGCAATTCAGCTCAGACATCGCTGACAATGCCTCCAGAGTATGTCTGGCCCACCTGTTCACCTACCAGGATTTTGATGAGGGGACATTGGGCCTGGCCTATGTGGCCCCCTCCAAACCTATGGCTCTGGGTGGCCTGTGCCCAAAACGTAAGACCATATAGTTACTATTTATTTTTGTTTCATGTCACGAAGGATTTTCCTAATGCATTTTAGAAAGCCTAACTTTGAGCCTTTCCCTGTTAGGATAATCTATGCAGCTCCACTAAAATCTGCTGCACTCAAAAGTGAAACAGATGTGTATTACTACCAGTGACTGTGTTGACCAGATGGACATTGTTTGCTTTGTAAAACAAGCAAACAAAATGACACTGACACTTTCCTTTGATTGTGTAATTTTCTAGCTTACTATCCATCTCATTCTTCAAAGAAGCCAAGTTACCTCAACACAGGCCTGACCAGCACCAAGAACTACGGCAAAACCATCCTCACAAAGGTCTGTTTCATCTCGTTTGGTTAGTCATAATGTCACAAAAAACTAATTGCTGGGTGCAGTTCAATCAGCGTGTCATCCTGCCAAGTTGAGGTTCTAGGTAGAGCAGGCACACCTTTTTTGTGTGGGTGTCATGAGTTTCGATGTCAAGTTGTGTTGTCGTTTGGCAAAACACCTATTTGAGCTTTGTGTATAACCTCTGTGATATTTCTTTTAACTGAAAACTTGCTGTATTTTTAACAGGATGGATTTTGGATTTCTTCTTAGGTAGTTTAAAGACAAAGTGTTAAAAATGACTGTGGTGTGTTTTTTGTCCCATCAGGAGGCAGATTTGGTAACCACTCATGAGCTGGGCCATAACTTTGGGGCAGAGCATGATCCTGATAATATCCCGTACTGTGCCCCCAGTGATGACCAGGGGGGAAAGTTTGTCATGTACCCTATTGCTGTGAGTGGAGATCATGTGAACAACAAGGTAAATATAAATATAGTAAATATAAAAATATCTCCTCCAGTTTCCAAAATCAAACAAACACTGAGGCACCACTGAGAGGTAAATGGTCCAAATTGTTTGAGCTCCAATAAAAGGATCGGTGTGGCTGTTCTCACAGGCGTTTGAGTTTAAAAATAAAAAGATTTATAAGGTTTAGCACAGTTAGAAGGTAGCTAGCTAGTTTCCACCTAAAGGTGCAATACGGTGTTCTGACTGAAGTATTTCTGTACATCTTTATACTTTGGATGTAAATAAAGATGAAAACTAAATATCAGCGATGTTTGGAGGGTTAGTAAATTTGGGCTAGTTGACATATAATGACCTTTGCACCAGGCTGATGTAGGATGAGGGTTAAACTGTTCTCAATATAAGTTCATGATAAGGGTCTCCCGTGGACAGAGACAAATGTAGTCACATGACAGGACGAAGAGAACGTCTGAGATCATCCTGTCCACATCACGAGGTTAGTCATTAGTATGTAGCTGTGTGGTTTGGATTACTCACTATGAAAAAGTCCTGATCCTAAGCTGAATGCCGACACAGAAATCCCAGTTTGCGATTCTTTTCTGAAGAGTTCAAATCTATCTGGTGTTGAGGACACTGGGATCCCACAGGCTGTAGTGTACATTGTGAGTTTTTTTTTTTTTTTAAAGATGTGCTGCACATGAATAATGTTGATTTTTTTTTAAAAAGCCGTAGCGGTCTGAGAATGCCCACTGATTATATTTATTAAATAAAACAAGAGACAAAGCATTACAGCAGGTTGGACCCAGAAACAGTTAATGTATCATCACTTAATAAGCAGATTAAGACTCAACATTACTTCAGCTGTGCTAGTACTCCAACTAGTACTTGGTGCACTGCACTCCAGTTATGAGGTGTGATCAAAATGTTATGGGAATGGGGCTACAGTCATCAGTGTGTGATCAGTGTGAGTGGTCACAGCAGAGCGATCTTCAAAGGAGGAAAAAAACAAGCTGCCACACTGGAAATCTTCTGTTCCCAAGAAGCAAAGTCATTATAGTTTTGCATTTTCTATTAAGTTTTTATTTGTGTTTCATTTTAACTTTTTGCTTTGAATTCAGCTTCGTTTCAGTTAGTTTCAGAGTGGGTCTGCTCATTTCATTTTAGTTTTTATTGTTAAAAATGTATTATTTGTTTCAGTATTAATTTTTTTTTTCAGTTTTAGTCTTTTATGTTATTGTATGGAGAGCATATGTTCTTACAGGAAAATAAGTTTAGGTATTACAATAAAAACAAAGCAGTTGACTCACAGTCCTGCTGTGACAACAAATTTTACCAAACAAACAAATACTAAAACTATGGATATTTCCTCTGTATATTTTAGTTTTCCAAGTTTACAAAATCAGTTAATTTGAATTATTTTCAAAAATCTAATTTTTAATTTAAGTTAACTAAAATGTTTTTCCCCTACATCTAGTTATAGTTTAAGTTTAGTTTTTGTTAACTATGATAACCTCGGCAAAAAGATGCCCTTGAAGGGCAGATCAAGCAAATTTAAATCAGATAGGATTTTTTTTTTTTTTTAAATAAAATGTGTCACTTTGCCTTCTTCATGTGACTGTATCCTGGTATACAGCAATATATGATTGCAAAACATGCAGAGATGATACAAAATGTGACGGGGAGTGTGGATGGCAGCTTCTGCTTGTGCAGAAGGTTGGATAACTGAATCATAGTTGTTCCTGTGAAATTTAACAACACACAGAAACGCTGATGCGCCTCCTCCATCACTGGCCTTATGATTGCTGCATCTTCAGATGAACGGTGTTTTTTTTAGAAGCAGAATTAAAACTAGATCTGAACCACATGTGTGCACCAATAAATGCATTCAAAGGCCCTGAATTTAAATATTTACTTATTATTTCAGCATTTAGCCATCATGACAACATGACAATACTAATCCTCATCTGCTTCTTCTTTTTCCTAAAGCATTTTTCCAACTGCAGCAAGATTTCTGTAGGAAAGACATTAAGTTATAAGGCACCTCAGTGTTTCAAAGAGAGGAACAGTAAAGTCTGTGGAAACTCCAGAGTAGAGGATGGGGAAGATTGTGACCCTGGGCTTCTCCACATCAATGATGACCCCTGCTGCACGTCTGGCTGCAAGTTCCGCAGTCATGCACAGTGCAGGTATGAAATCCCAGCGATAGATCTACGAAGCGTTTGTGGCAAAAAGAAAAAGCTTTAATCAAATGTCGGGTCTCTTCACAGTGACAGAAACAGCCCTTGCTGCAAGAACTGCACTTATGCACTGAGAGGAACAACATGCCAGGAGTCCATCAATGCCACCTGTAAAGGCAAAGCCGTCTGCACAGGTGATCGCCTCCTGCTGGTGTAACATGAGAACTGCAGCAGTCACCGAAACCTGCCTGTTGTGTTTTATTTTAAAAAAAAAAAAAAAAAAAGACTGGACAAAACTAGATAAATTAACCCTTTCTTTACATCACAGGTAACAGTAGTGAATGCCCACCTCCTGAAAATGCGGCAGAAGACACAGTGTGTGTTGACAAAGGCCGGTGTCACAATGGAGAGTGTGTCCCCTTCTGTACGGCTATGCAGAACCTTCAGCCCTGTGCTTGCAATGGTAATCTTTTTTCACTTTCGAGGGCATGGGGAAATAAGATGTGAGTGGATTTGCTGAATAAGATGGCTGACTCACTGACTAGAGGGGTCCTGGGGAGGAGTGGTTAGACAAGCAAAGTCAATGAGGTTTGAAACAAATGACAAGATCACCACAGCCGGAACTTTTCTTTTTTGTTTTTGTAGTTTTAAAAACTTCAGTGTTTGTTGCTTAATAACTTTGCAGTAACTGAATTAATAACTATTTGAATCTTCAAAGTAGAAAAGTATTTACTGCCACTGTTTACCATTTGCCTTTTTGTGTTCATTAAATACCTTTTGTGTGTTGTCTCTTTTGCTTGCAGATACTGAGGACTCCTGCAAAGTGTGCTGCAGGAGTAAAAATGGCACCTGCTCGCCCTGCATCCATGATGGTAACTTTCTTTTCCTCCGCAAAGGAAAACCCTGCACTGTGGGCTTCTGTGATGAAGGCGTGAGTCACCAAACCTTTATACTTGTCTGGTCTACAGTCAGGACTCCTGCTGTCATATTTCTCTTTAATATTTTTAAGTTCTTAACTACACTAGTCCTGACAAAATTGTGTAAATGTTACATTTTGTAGAAATTTTATTTCAGTGCCAATTTTGTCTTTGGTAATAAAGGGAAAATGCATGAAGCAGGTACAGGATGTGATAGAGAGGCTGTGGGACTTCATTGACAAGCTGGACATAAACACATTTGGTAAGTCAGTTTTAAAATGGTGCTTTAAAGAAAAAGACTTTTAATAATCATGATATAATATCAATAATGATATTGTTTTATTGTTGATGACTTTAACAGCTGAGTCAAATACAAACTTTGTCACTGTCCTTGTTCACTATCCTCCTTCACCTCTTCATCAGGGAAGTTCTTGGCTGATAACATAGTGGGCTCAGTCGTGGTGTTTTCCCTCATCTTCTGGATTCCTCTCAGTATCCTGGTTCATTGTGTGGTAAGAACCTGCTGAACATCAAGTTTCACTAGTCCCCACTTTCTTCAGCGTACAGTGAGAAGCTGATTTTTGTATTACTATTATGTTTAAAGTCGGATGTTGTCAAGTGCTGTCCTTTTCACTGCTGTCTCTCTCTTTAGGACAAGCGACTCGACCAGCAGTATGAGGAGACCACAAAGTCATTTTACTATCCTCCAAATGTAAGTTCTTCATCAAGCCAAGGAGAGGGAACACAAAGGATTATAACTAAGAATCAGGTGTTTGCTGTTTTTTCTGAATAAACTTCTGGCTCTCCACATAGCACCTCTCCATTTAAAAATGAGGTGTTACATAAATCCAGAAAATGATTGAAGCAAAAAACATGCAGTATAACATTTACGGTTGAAAACGTTACTCATTTATCTCATACTGCAGCCCCTCAGTTCATCCGCTGTCTGAAATGTTCCATTTTAGCTCTTCTCCCTTTTAGCTCCTTCTGATTGGCTGACCCTCTTAAACAGGAGGTTTGACCAAAAGGTTTGTATCACTGCTGCTGTGTTATTTCTTCTTATTGATATCATGCAGCATTAAAAGTAGAAATAAAAGATCTTAAAGTAAACATTTAGAGCACGCTGAGCTTTTACTTCATAGGGAAACTTGTCACGTTTTATTTGCGATTCTGTGACAAGAGCATAATAAAAGCAATTTTAAAATCTGATAATAGTCATGGGATTTGTTGCTGTCCTGATTAGATAAGTTGGGGAAAATATGCTTTTGCTTTTTAGTTATGTTGTAAAGGTCTAGTGGTAAACCAGTCCACAGCCTGGAAAAATAAATACCAGTGGTCAGACAATCCACAAGCAATGGCCTCACTGTCACTGCTGGGTTTTCTGAATGACATGTCCATCACTCTTTGCCTTGGAACTGCAGCAGATGGTGGAAATTTGTAGTAGAGCTCCCGCCATAGGTGAGTGTGTGTGCCACAGCTTGGTGTTGCGATGCGTTGCCATTGAGTCCATGATGATGCATGGTCAGTGGCCCACATTTGGGATACTCTTGCAGTCACTTACTCCTTGAAGTAATCACTGATCCAGCTGCACGTTTCCAGCCACCTCTTCTTCTGACAAAGTGAGGGAGGCTCACACAGCTTCATGTGACTGAACAGCTGCTGAGCAGCAGATCAGAAATTACCTCAAGTAGGCAAGATTGCACTTTAGGAGTATTCAAACATCGAGACGACCAAACAGGTTGCACCTTGTTGTCGTTTGTGAAATTGGATGCAGTGTGTGTCGACATCTTTAAGTTTGCATCAGTTGCTGTTTAAAGCCACAACAAGAAGAGGGTATTTAGGTTGTTTTTGTTTTATTTTATTTTTTTTAGTGGCTGTCTGCACTGTGTATAGTCCTTCTTTAGGCTTAATTGGGGGGAAAGACTGGGGGGTACATTCCTCTTAAAACCTTTCTTGCAGACATTTTGACTTGTTGGAGCAGGAAAAGCACTTGTGCAAGTGATCAACGTAATAATGGCTTAGTTCCATTTAGGTTTGCTTTTAAGTCTTGCAGCTGAGTCGGTGTGTTCAATATCAGGCTGCTGGTGCCCCTAAATGGACTGCAGTCATAATTAATAGATCACCTTTGTCTAACACCTCAAAATGTCCACAGGCAGAAAGGTTCTTTTTACTCATTCCCACCTTAAGTAAGATATTGGGTGTGCTTAAGAGTAGATAGTAGTATTTTCTGAAGTAGCTACCATCAGTAACATTAGGTTTATTATAAAACATGTTGGGAAGTTGCACTATAAAGTTCTGGGAAATATGTGATGCTCCGAATTAAACAGAATGTAGTAAAAAGGGAATGGATCCTACCTCAGTCACACACAGCTTTGATGTGCCGCTGCCTCACATGCTGTTCTCCCTCTTCAGAATCAAGACATGCTCGAGTCAGCAGCCGTGCGCATCGTCAAGCCTCCTCAGCCTCCCTCCTCCTCCGGCGGCCGGACCGCGCCCTTCACCCAGCCCCCACAGCCTCAGCAGCAGAGCCAGGTCCGGGCCACACTCGCAGCCAGCATCGCCAGTACCCCGGCCCCCGGTCTGAACTCCGTCCCCACCCCGGACAGCGCAGGGGGACTGCGGATGGCCACCATCCAGGAGGACACCAGCAGCGACTCTCACCTGGGAGAGGAGGGCCTGCCGGACGATTTCACAACCGCAGGAGCCTTCTCGTCGGCTACGAAATCCTCCTTCGAGGATCTGACCGATCAGAACCTACCAGCCAGGGACCGGCGGCGCCTTAAGAGGCAGGACTGCATCGATAGTAAAGAGACGGAGTGCTGAGTGAAAACAAGTGGTCCTTTTTTGTTCAAAGGAGCCGACATGCACAGGCATCCTGATATCTGTTTTCAGGGAACATGAGCAAATGTGCAGCCTCCTGTGCTTTTCTTTCTTATCAAATCAAAGGCTGCAGCTGTTAGTAAAGAATAATATATCTTTTGTAGATCAGATTTTAGTGCTCTAAAGGTGTTTAGTTAGTCACATGAAATTTAAATTGAGCCACTGAACAGATACACAAGAAGTCTCAAATCCCTCTAAAACCAGATACAGACGAATTCATGTTTTTGTGCCTTTAGGTAAAGGTTTCCTCTGCCAGTTGAAGCTTTGACAGCTGAGGAGGTCTATAGAAATAATAACCACAGCCAGTTCTTTAAAAATAATGTTCATTTTATAGTAACCCAATAGCTAAATTTGTTTCTGACAATGCAAATATTGGACAGGAACAAAAAGATAAATATTCAAGTAAAATCCCCACAGATTAAAAATGATAATACTAATCCTTATTCTAAGGCTTATTCTGTATTATACTGTAAGTAACCTAGAGTTGTGTATCATCAGTTTAAAAAAAAAAAAAGTGAAGGGCATCAAGTGAACAAGCTCACACATAATTGCTTGCTCCAAACAGGGTCCAGAAGCCGCACAAGCCTCGCCAGTATGATCCAGAAACAGTCAGTTATGTATATTGATGTTGTAACTGTGACTGTTGTTTTTCACTGAAGGAAACATTTACTGTGAGTGAAAACAGAACATAAAGACGAGTCGATCTCATTGCTGAACCTCAAGTGTTTTTAACATCACTGGAGAATTGTTTAGTTTTACAACATGTTTATACATGTTCTGTTCTGTTTCTCATCCCTTGTTTCTTTGACTTACAGTCCAACATTTTAATAGTCAACATCGTGTTTTTTAGTAGGTGGAGCTTAAAGTGAGGAGAAGTAATATCAGCTTGTTAAAGCTTCAGTATTGTGATGGTTAGAAAAAAAGGGTCTCCTGTGTGACCCTGTAGGAAACAGTATGGTGCCTTTTTGGATTTTGTGACCAACTGTCCCATGGTGGTTTATATCCATAGACAATTCCCAGCAGCTGAATGCTGGAACATTCTGGATTTAGGTTTTGAGAAATAGTTTTGGTTTAGTCTATGTGCCAAGGTGAGCTCTGCACTCCTTTATTATTATTTTTTTTTAATACTGTCTCACCACTGTTACCTGCTCTGTCTTATGTTAAGAAAATATGTAAGGTCAAGAAAAAAAAAGACTGTAGCTTTTAGTGTACAGGATGGATGTGAAAGTGGACAAAACAAGCCTGCTGTATATCAGATGTGTATATTCCTAATGTTTTTATGCTTACAAACATCTGCTCAAGTTTCTTTTACAACTTTTGCTTGTTTCCTACACAAATCTCAAAATAAAAAAAAGTTTGTGCACCGATACATGGGCTCACATTTATATAAATCCAGGATCAATGTTTTGAGACATTTAAATTGTATTTTTTCCCAAATATGTCACCTTTTCATAATCTGAGACAAACCCTGCTGCACATACAGAATCAGGAGATGTTCAGAAAGGAAAAAGTTGTCGACATGGTGTGCCACTGAAGAGTTTCTTGCCCAGCCACATGTGAACATCCAGAATGCATAAGTTTGCTTGGATAGCAGGATTGATGGCTGGACTTTTGCCTAATGGTCAATTTCAGTGGTGGTTATTTCATTCATATTATCTTGACTGTTTTAAATATTGTGTCAGCATATTTTTAAATGTAACTTCAATGCCTCACATGCTCATGAGAGTTGGTGTTTGGAAGTAACACCTCCTCCATGTTGCAGCATCTTCATGCTAAACATGAGGATGCAGCAACTCTGCAGCCGAGCACCTGAGCTGAAACCCATCCTACTAACCCTTCTGGTACTGTAGTCATTCAATACAATCTATTCTTCTGTTGAATCTTAATAGGATTTAATAGTCACACACCTAACACACTAACCCCTAACCCTAAGTGCAGGGTGGTTGTCAAGAAGGGAAATGAAGAAAAGGCTAAGGTATGGCAAATTGCCGAATATCCGTAGCAACGGGATATTCACAAGCTGCCAGCAAATAAATGTAGCACGGGAACATTTCTTATGCCAACTTTGGTCAGGCGATTCCATCCCTCTCACCACATGCAAAGAAAGTGTAATGCATCAGTGCTTTTTGTATCATAATTCATTATTTTCTATTTAATAGTGCAAAATTATGTAGGATCTGATGCTGATGATATAGTGCTGATGCTCACCTGAGCATCTTTTTGCAGAAGTCCAGGACATCTACCCCACAATGGCCAGCTGCTGCTTGGGCACGCTGCCCTGCTACAGAGTTGTGGCATCATCTTTGTAGGCCTGAAGGTGTAAAAAAAAGTTCAGCAGAGGAACAGATGAGAAGCTCATGCTACCTTTGAGAATGCTCCCTCCCAGGGTGGCTCATCAATGAATGACACCAGCTGAAGTCAGAAACCTGCTGATCTCCTTCAGGTTCTTCTTCAGGTACTCCTACAGATGAAAGGAGGCACATTTTTAATGAAAGTATGATTAATTACTAGAGGCAGCATTATTAAAGTAAACCTCATTTTAAAATTTTGGATAACCTCAAAGTTGTGGGAATTGCAAGTGAGAGATTACAGTCAACATCCAGAAACGTCTTGTGATCAGCCCATCGTGTTTGAAACTTCCAGAATTGAGTGCAACATGGGGTGAAAAACAGCTTTCTATTGTTTCCATTAGGGCAGTGGGTTGCAGAAGTGGGATGCTGATGAAAACTGAAATAAATATGGGCACATAAAGTAACACTGCTTTTACAAAAAGCCCGCCATTGATTGCCCTCAAGTACACTATTATCCAAAAGTCTTAAGCCACCCCTCAGTTCTTCATATTTTGCTCCCAAGCAGGGCTGGACTGGGACAAAAAATCGGCCCTGGCATTTTTGGCTTAGACCGGCCCACAACTATGTCTTAGAAGCATTTGACACTGTTTTACTCTTATTCAGTGTGGGCATACCTTTTGCTAATAATACTTTTATCCTTTTTTTTTTTAAAACTTACTTTAGTAATGCTTAAATTGCAAAGCTTTGACGTATTATTTAGTTTTTTAAAATCTGTTATTTCACCTGCTTGAGGGCTTTTTAAAACATGTTTAACCAGCACAGAGGCTACAAATTCAAACTACTGTGCAGCCTTTCAGCACACCTTTAACCTAAATATCTAAAATGCTATGATGCAGCCTAAAATGGACACTTGCTGCTCATCCAACACTTCTCGGCCTTGACTGTTTGCTATTTTATCAGATTAAGGTGCCGTGGCTGCCAGTTTGGGGAAGTATGCAAATGTAAATAAATATTGATATTAATCAATCGCCATTGCTCATCACACTGCTGCTGTCTTCACCTACAGAAGAGTCTGCTCAAGCCTTGAAGGGGACCTAAGCAATATTTGATTTGGGGCCCCCTTCATACCACTTCATTGTCCCCTGAACTTAATTGTTATTAATGCTGGAGGGTTAAAGTTGATTTTTTTTTTTTTTTTTTTTTAGGATATATTACAGTTTCAGCCTTTTCAATTCAATTTTTCAATTCAGTTACATTTTATTTATACAGTGCCAACTCACAACAAACAGACATCTCAAGGCACTTTATAGTGTAAGGTAAAGACCCCACAATAATTACAGAGAAAACCCATCATTCATCCTAATCTTAAAAATAGAGAGGGTGTCTGTCTCCTGAATCCAAACTAGGAGCTGGTTCCACAGAAGAGGCGCCTGAAAGCTGAAGGCTCTGCCTCCCATTCTACTCTTAAGTATCCTAGGAACCACAAGTAAGCCAGCAGTCTGAGAGCAAAGTGCTCTATTGGGGTGATATGGTACTATGAGACAATGAAAAGAAGCCAATATGGGAGAAATCTGCTCTCTCTTTGTAGTCCCTGTCAGTAGCTGCAGCATTTTGGATCAGCTGAAGGCTTTTCAGGGAGCTTTTAAGACAGCCTGATAATAGTGAATTACAATAGTCCATCCTAGAAGTAACAGATGCATGAATTAGCTTTTTAGCATCAGTCTGAGACAGAAATATTAGAGTGTAGCCTACTAATTAAATTAGTGTTGTTACAAGTGTACAAATCTGGACAGTTAGAATAGTCTCTTCTTTCTTTTAGGAAATTGGCATTTGTAAAAACTTAAACAAACCAAAAAAGTTTCATGACAAATGTGGGCGAGCTTGGGGGGCCCCTGGTGGTCAGGGGGCCCTATGCAGCCGCATATGTCGCCTATGCCTCTGGCCGGCTCTGCCTACAGCCTGCTGTTGCTGCAGCATTACTGTTACAGAGGACGTGGAGGCTACAGCAGCGAACATGTCTGTGATCTTTACACATTTTGTAGCATCTACAGCGACACTCTTCAATTTCTTCGCATATAACTTCTCCGCACCCCCTTTCTGCCGCTTCGGTTTCTCCGTATTGCCTCTCCTTAAACACACGCGCTCAACACTGAAACTACTAGCGGGAGTAGTTTCAGTGTTCTGCACCACGCAGAGAAAGGGTGGGGCCGCTTTCATCCTATATCCTGATTGGTTCTGTCCACTGTCTATATTGAAGATGGGCCAATGGGCCGCCCCCTCTAAATTGTGGGCCCTGGTCTCTTAGAAAAAAAAAAGGGAAGAAAAAAAAAATTCCAACGGCATCGGCCCTTGAGGACTGTCGGCCCACCGGGCAAACAGTCCTCGGTACGCAATGCCCGGTACGCCCGATTGCCAGTCCAGCCCTGCTCCCAAGCAGCCAGACTTTCTTATAATTTTTTATATTTGCCCTGAGCAATAGTTCTCCAGGCTTTCTAAAGTCCTTTTGAAGTTTTTCTTTGGAGTCTAGTTGCTTTTTCACTCCAGCCCTTGAACCTGACCGTTTTCGGACGGATTCTAGTTTAAGTCACTTAACACTTTCCCATCAATCATTCAGCATAAACAAGCACTCAAGGGATGTACCAGTGTTGTGTCTACACATAACAGGCAACTTAGCAAAGAATCAATTTTAAATTATAATTTACCCCCCCCCCCCCCAAAAAAAACAAAACAAAACAAAAAAACAAACAAAAACAAAACAAAACAAAACAAAACAAAAAAACCCCCAATTTTTCCAACTGTTTGTGTCCTAAAAGTATGGGTATTTTCCATTGATTTTCCTGGCACCCGGTAGCATGTAATGTGCTACTATCACAGAAGGTGGCAGTGATACACCAAAGGCTATTGAAGCATGTATGAAACTGAATACATCTTAAAGTTTGCTGATGACACAGTCAAAACAGGGAGGCAATCTAACACAAACCTTCAGATGATCCTAGTTTTTTCTTTAGGAATCTGAAGTTTGAAGAAGGTTAACCCTCTGAGGAGTGAGGTCTTTTTTAGAGCTTTCAGAATTAAATCTTACAGCTATTTAAATCTGTGAGTTTACATTCAGAATTTTCCTAAATCTGAATTATTTTTAATTAGTCAGTTTTAAGTTATATAAAATAGATTTTTAAGATATTCAGTTGGTTTCAACTTCTAGTAAGAGATAAGATAATGATCCCACGACAGGGAAATTTACACATTACAGCACCTCAGTACAGAGAAGAATGAAAGGATGAATAAAACAAATGAAATAAAATAGAACAGAAAACACGATATACATAAAATATATATCAATACACATATACATATACACACATATACATCAAAACACTATATATAGATATCAAAACACTATATACATTTGTAGCCGGTAAAGTACACTGTCATGACTGCTGCGGCAAACCAAGCAGGAGGGACCTCAGAGCAGGACACAGGAGAGTGCAGGATTGAAACTTAGGATTTTATTTATTAAGTCATAAACTGAGAAGGCTGAACCAAAGGCAGCCATACAAAGAAAACCCGAAACTAGAAATACAAACTGGAAAACTCAAAACTTGAAACAGCAAACTAGGAAAACACGAAAGCAACAGCAGGAATGTCACACAGACATAAAAAATGACGAGGTCTCAAACAAGGAACAGAGGGAAAACTAAGGGCTTAAATACACACAAGGGGATTAGGGCAAGTGGAAACAACAGGGGACAACAGGTGAACCAAATGAACCTAATGACAAAGGGGAAGCAAAACTAAACACAAAGCACAGGGAACACAAGATCGTCAAAATAAAACAGGAACTGACTAAACATAACAGACGCAGACCTAACACTGAAAACCTGACAAACTGAGCATTACACAAAGAAACAACAAAGGAAAACCACACACCCAAACAACAAACTATAAGAAACAACTTGAAAATACAACAAAAGAAAGCTACACAACAGAAACTCAAAACGCTGGGCCACCGGCCCAGGACCATGACCATGACTTACACAGCATACACAGTATGCATTATATATGCATTATATGTAACAAATATATGTATATAAATAATATATGTAAATATATATAATGTATGTAATAAATAAAATGTATATGTACTGTATGGATAAAGTGATGGCAGTGGAGGTAAAGTGTCCAAGTGACTCATGACATCATGATGTGTTGTACAGTCTAACTGCTGTTGGGATGAATGACCTGTGAAATCGCTCCTTCCTGCAGCGAGGATGTTTCAGTCTCTGACTGACCGAGCAGCTCAGCTCACCACAGTCTCATGCAGAGGATGAAGGGGGTTGTCTACGATGAATGTCAGCTTTTCTAACATCCTCCTCTCACCCACCACCATCACAGACTCGAGAGGACATCCCAGCACAGAGCTAGACCTTCGCACCAGTTTATCAATCCTGCTCCTGTCCCTCTCGGTGCATCCACCTCCCCAGCAGACCACTGCATAGAAAAGGGCAGATGCTACCACTAAGTCGTAAAAAGTCTTTAACGGAGTCCTGCAGACACCGAAGGACCTCAGTCTCCACAGCAGGTGGAGTGGACTCTGGCCCTTCTTATATGGGAAGTCTGTGTTTGTAGTCCAGTCCAGCTTGTTATTGAGGTGAACACCCAGGTACCTGTAGAGACCACTGTCTCGATGTGCTTTCCCTGGATGTTCACCGGTGCTGTATGGCGTGACTTCCTCTTGAAGTCTATGACCATCTCCTTCGTCTTGCTGGCGTTGATTTGGAGTGTGTTGTTCTCACACCGGCCGAAAAAGTCACTGATGACCCTCTTGTAGTCCTCATTGTTCCCATCTGATACGCATCCGATGATGGCCGTATCATCTGAGAACTTCTGTAGGTGTCTCTAATTGCATTTTTCAGTACCTTTATGCTTGTTGATGAGCTTTAGGCTTTTAGGGCACCAACTACAATTGCACTATTGCATTTCAGCAACTTCAACAATTTTAGTTAATATTTCAGTGTTTCCGTCTCGCCTTTTTAAAGAGGCTTTTGATTCAGTGGGACCAACTATCCTCGCTCTGATTAACAGTGCGCTTGCATCTGGTTGTGTTCCAGCTGCCTTTAAACATGCAGTTGTACAGCCTCTAATCAAGAAGAAGAACCTTGACCCTGATGTTCTTTCAAATTACAGACCAATTTCTAAATTACCATTTTTATCCAAGGTTCTTGAAAAAGTTGTTTTTAAGCAACTTCAAGCATTTTTAAGTGAACATGGAATGTGGGAAAAGTTTCAGTCAGGTTTTAGAATGCGTCACAGCACAGAGACGGCTCTTTTAAGAGTTTTTAACGATCTGCTTTTAACTGTGGACTCTGGTAGTCCTGCAGTTTTAGTACTTCTAGATCTGTCAGCTGCCTTTGACACTGTGGACCACGAGATCCTTCTATCCCGCCTAGAACATGAAATTGGCATTAAAGGCACGGTTCTGACTTGGTTCAGATCTTATCTTACTGATAGAAGTTTCTCTGTCCATCTAGGAAACTGTTTTTCTACCACAGCAAAGCTTTCTTGTGGAGTGCCTCAGGGGTCCATTCTGGGCCCAATTCTTTTCTCATTGTATATGTTGCCTCTAGGGTCGATTTTTAGGAAACATAATATTTGTTTCCACTGTTTTGCTGACGACATCCAGGTGTATATGCCCATCAAACTGAACAGCAGAGATCCATGGGAACCCCTGCTGAACTGTCTAAGTGACATCAAGTCCTGGATGAGAAACAATTTCCTAAATCTTAATGAAAGCAAAACCGAGGTCATATGCTTTGGTAAATTTGACCCCTCAAGCTACTCCTCTGGCACTCCGAGTCATTTGGCTCCTCACTGTCATGATGCTGTGAAAAATCTGGGTGTCATTTTAGATAGTAGTTTTAAAATGGAGAAGCAAGTAAGTGCTGTTACCAAAATCAGTTTTTACCAACTCAGAGTTATTGCCAAGGTAAAACCTTATCTCCCACAGCAGGACCTGGAAAAAGTTATTCATGCTTTTATTACTTCCCGCCTGGACTACTGTAATTCTCTGTACTTTGGCATAGATCAATCATCTGTGCGCCGCCTGCAGGTAGTCCAGAATGCGGCAGCTCGTCTTTTAACCGGTTTAAAAAAGCATGAACACATTACCCCAGTCCTGTCATCCCTTCACTGGCTCCCTGTCCGTTTTAGAATCGATTTTAAGATTTTATTGCTTACTTTTAAAGCCTTAAACGGACTGGCACCTTTGTATCTGTCTGAGCTGCTTCACTGTCACACCCCTGTAAGAGCTCTGAGGTCATCGAACCAGCTGCTCTTACAGAGGCCTAAAACTAGACTAAAACAGAGAGGTGATCGAGCTTTTGCAGCAGCAGCACCAAAGCTATGGAACGATCTACCTCTCCATATCCGCACAGCTCAGACGATACACACATTTAAATCTCTATTAAAAACACATTTCTTTTCCTTGGCATTTGGCTGCAGTGCTACCTCCTTTTAGATGATTGTTTTATGGTATTTTTATGGTACTTGTTTTAAACGTTTTAATTTTTAATTTTCTTATGTTATTTATTGTTCTTAATGTTTTTATTTATTTATTTTTATTTTATTATTTTATTTATTTATTTATATATTTTTATTTTTATTTAGTATAGTCCTTGGGGTTACAGATCTTGTACAGCACTTTGGTCAACGTCGTTGTTTTAAATGTGCTTTATAAATAAACTTGACTTGACTTGACTTGACTTCAGTAATTACAGCAAAATAATTCAGTTTACAGCATTCACGCAGCATTTCAGCAGGAAATGTATTCTCCTTCAGTTTATCCAAACCAGTTTAATTAGTCTATATATTTAGTGCCAACATATAGAAAATAATAGCATTTCAAAATAATACCTAAAATCATAATCTGGATTGCATTTCAATTTGAAGAGTCAGCATGTTTTAAGTCAGAATGTCTCTAACAAGCCTTTTGGGCTTCAAAGCATTTAAATTTATATTTTCATGATTCTAAATCTGATTCAATCAACCACAGGGTTGCAACGATTACACTGTTAAAACATTGTAATTTGTAAAATGGAAACCAATGAGCGGTTTATTGTAAAAAACGTGTTTTTCTATTTTGAATAGTACCTTTTCTAATTAATAAGACAAGTGTTTCTTATCTGATTACTCTATTAATCAATGGAATTATCATCTGAGTTCTCAATTAGTAAAATAATCAATAACTGCAGTACTAATCTCTATATTAGTAGGTCACAGCTTGTCACAGGGCTAACACAGAGAGGCAGACTACAAGCTTTCAAGATGGCGGCGCGCATAGTCGCAGCGGCTCAGTGCTCTCCTTTTCGGTGCTCTGTGAAATTGTGTATGTTGTTATGTGTGCTTCAACTGTGGCTCAACACATCACCATTATGTCGGGCGGACATTATAACATACAGACGGCACGAACTCCTACATATAGGAACACAAAGTGAGCAGGCGGTTATGGCTGACTTCCTCCACTCTCACAACATCCCGGTGGACATCGCCAGACCACCTGGCTCTTTGTGGTTCATCATCCCTGTGAGCGGGGGTCGCAGACGGAGACGGCGCAGAGAAAGGAGGCAGAAAAGAGGCGGCAGAGCTGGCGTTTTGGAGAGGCTACGTAAACGGCCTCATAGACCTCCGTTACCCAGTGTTTTCCTCGCCAATGTAAGATCACTCCCGAATAAAATGGATGAGTTGAGACTGCTGGTGGCTACAAACAGGACCGTGAAGGACTGCTGCGTTTTGCTCTTCACTGAGACCTGGCTTCATTCATCCATTCCTGATGCAGCCATCGAGCTAGCCGGCAGGACAACGCACCGGCATGACAGAATGCGGACCTCCGGTAAGAGCAGAGGAGGGGGTGTGTGCTTGTATGTAAACAACAGCTGGTGTACAGACAGTATGACTGTGAACAGCCACTGCTCTCCGGACCTGGAGTACATGACTGTTAAATGCAGGCCCATCTATCTGCCCCGTGAGTTTACAGCTGTTTTGATCACTGTTGTTTATCTTCCCCCTGATGCTAATGCTAACTCGGCTGTTAGTCTCTTACATGACACGGTTTGCAGTCAACAGAGCAGATATCCTGAGGCTGTACACATCATTGCAGGAGACTTTAACCATGTCGATTTAAAGACTGTTCTACCCAAGTTCCATCAGCATGTTAAATGCCCTACAAGAGGGAACAACACACTGGATAAAGTCTACTCTAACATCAAGCTGGGTTTCAGGGCTGTGCCACTGCCACATCTGGGCCAGTCAGACCATCTGTCCCTGCTTATGATTCCAGCATACACCCCCCTCAGCAAAACTGCTCTTTCT
Source organism: Archocentrus centrarchus (assembly GCF_007364275.1). Lineage (NCBI taxonomy): Eukaryota > Metazoa > Chordata > Actinopteri > Cichliformes > Cichlidae > Archocentrus > Archocentrus centrarchus. Next base: position 12,518,362 of record NC_044367.1, on the reverse strand, counting down.
ACATCTAAGACTGTTCAGACCTGGCCTGAAGGTGCCTCTCAACAGCTGCAGGACTGCTTTGAAACAACTGACTGGGACGTATTCAAGCACCAGGACCTGGAGCAGTACACCTCGGCTGTTCTGGACTACATCAAGTTCTGCACCGACACTGTAACTGTGGACAAGAATATCCGGGTTTTTCCAAATAGAAAGCCATGGATGAATGGAAAGGTGCAGAGCTTACTCAGAGAAAGGAACATCGCCTTCAGAGCTGGTGATGGGGCGCTTTACAGCGCTGCCAGAGCCAACCTGAAGAGGGGCATCAGGGAGGCCAAGGCTGTGTATAAGAGGAGGATTGAGGACTGTTTCCAGAGCCACGACTTCAGGCAGGTGTGGCAAGGGGTTCGGCATATTTTGAACTACAAACCCAGCCTGTTAGTTGATCAGAATCAGAATCAGAATCAGAATCAGAAGGTTTTTATTGCCATATGGGTGAACAGGTTCACAGCCTTAGGAAATTGCTGCGGTACTTCGTGCTTACAGAAAAAAAAAAACAAATAAGTATAAAAACTATAAGACAATATACAAGTATACAAATTGCAAATATACAGAGATATTAGAGCTATAACTATAGCACAATATTACAAAATTACAAAATATACAGTGCAGAGACTAATTAAAAGATAAAAGAATGTAGACTATATTCCACTAATATGTACATCAGTGCAGTCAGACAGGTGCATAGACATAGGGTCATCAGCGTTTGTGGAGGGTGGTGGTAACAGTCTTAGGGTTATTGTTCATGAGTCCAACAGCAGAGGGGAAGAAACTGTTCTTATGGCGGGAGGTTCTGGTCCGTATGGACCGTAGCCTCCTGCCTGAGGGGAGAGGGTCAAAAAGTCTGTGCCCAGGGTGAGAGTGGTCGGCTGTGATCCGACCTGCACGCCCCAGTGTCCTCGAGGTGTACAGGTCCTGGAGAGATGGGAGGTTACAGCCAATCACCTTCTCAGCAGAGTGCACAACGCGCTGTAGTCTCTGTTTGTCCCTAGTGGTGGCTCCAGCGTACCACACAGTGATGGAGGAGGTGAGGATGGACTCAATGATGGCAGTATAGAACTGCACCATGGTCCTTGCTGGCAAGTTGAATTTCTTCAACCGCCGCAGGAAGTACATCCTCTGCGGGGCCTTTTTGATGACAGAGGTGATGGTGGGCTCCCACTTGAGGTCCTGGGTGATGGTAGTTCCCAGGAAGCGAAAAGAGTCCACTGTGGTGATGGGGGTGGCAGTCAGGATGATGGAGGGTAGAGGGGCTGTGTGCTTCCTAAAGTCCACTATAATCTCCACTGTCTTCTGGGCGTTCAGTACCAGGTTATTGTGGCTGCACCAGGACGCCAGACGTTTGACCTCCATCCTGTAGGCCGACTCGTCCCCGTCTGAGATGAGTCCGATGAGAGTCATGTCGTCTGCAAACTTAATAAGCTTGACAGACTGGTGGTCAGAGGTGCAGCAGTTGGTATACAGGGAGAAGAGCAGAGGAGAGAGGACACAGCCCTGAGGAGTGCCGGTGCTGATGGTCCGGGAGTCCGAGACATTCTTCCCCAGCCTCACGTGCTGCTTCCTGTTCATCAGGAAGTCAATGATCCACCTGCAGATGGGATCTGGCACGTTCATCTGGGACAGCTTGTCTTGGAGGAGATCCGGGATGATGGTGTTGAAGGCAGAGCTGAAGTCCACAAACAGGATCCTGGCGTAGGTTCCCTGGGAGTCCAGATGCTGTAGGATGAAGTGCAGAGTCAGGTTGATGGCGTCGTCCACAGACCTGTTGGCTCTGTAGGCAAACTGCAGGGGGTCCAGAAGGGGGGCTGTGAGGGACTTGAGGTGGGACAGCACCAGACGCTCAAATGACTTCATGACCACAGAAGTCAGTGCCACAGGTCTGTAGTCATTTAGTCCAGTGATCCTTGGCTTCTTGGGGACAGGAACAATGGTAGCGGTTTTAAAGCAGACAGGCACGTGGCAAGCCTCCAGTGAGGAGTTGAAGATGTTTGTGAACAATGGGGCAAGCTCGTTAGCACAGTGTCTCAGTGTGGCAGGTGAGACACCATCTGGACCTGGAGCTTTGCGAGCTTTGACACTCCTGAACTGCTTTAGCACCTGGTCCTCCTGAATACAAAAGACTGTGGGGGTGGGGGAGGAGGGGGACTCTGGGGTGGGAGTCCTTGATGATGTGGGCTTCTCTGAGGTGTGGGGAGTGGGGGAGGTTGGGGGGTGAATATTTGTGTTGGCTGTATTGTAGTTGGGACTGGTGGAGGTGTGAAGGCTGCTGAACTGACCATCAAAACGACAATAGAACTCGTTCAGTCTATTTGCAGTTTGTAGGTCGTCTGTGGAGTTGGGGGTTTTAGGCTTGTAGTTGGTAATCTGCCTAAAACCTTTCCATACAGAGGCCGCGTCGTTCTCTGAGATCTGCTGCTGTATATTCTCAGAGTGATGTGATCTAGCAGTGGCCACTTCCTTGCTAAACCTGTACTTGGCCTCTTTGTAGCAGTCTTTGTCCCCACTTTTAAAAGCCTCCCTCTTCTCTATCCACAGCTGCTTCAGTTTGGGAGTAAACCAGGGTTTGTCACTGTTATAACACACCCTGGTGCGTGATGGCACAATGCTGTCCTCGCAGAAGTGGATATACGAGGTTACAGTGTCCGTGTAGTCATCCAGACTGTCACAGGCAGCCCTCATTGAGTCCCAGTCTGTAGTTTCGAAGCATGTGCGGAGCTCCTCCACAGCCTCACGGGTCCACTGCTTTGTTGTCCTCACCACAGGTTTTGAGAGCTTCAGCCTCTGTCTGTACGCGGGGATCAGGTGGATCATGTCGTGGTCAGAGAGGCCGAGTGCAGCGCGGGGCACTGCGTGATAAGCCCCGCTTATCGTGCTGTAGCAGTGGTCTAGTGTCTTCTCCTCTCTGGTCGGACATGTGATATATTGTTTATATTTGGGAAGTTCCTGTCTCAGGCTGGCTTTATTAAAGTCCCCAAGTACGATGATAAGAGAGTCCGGGTATGTCCACTCCATGCACAGAATCTGCTCTGTGAGCGCGCACTGGGCCTCGTGCACGTCCGCGTCCGGCGGGATGTAAACAGCAGCCAGTATGAATGAAGCGAACTCCCGCGGAGAGTAGAACGGTTTACAGTGAATGAAAAGATATTCCAGTGAGGGAGAGCAGTGCTTAGCAATCTCTGTCACATCCGTACACCAGCCACTGTTTATGTAGAAGCAGACTCCTCCACCTGTAGCCTTGCCGGAAAGCGCAGCTTGCCGGTCTGCGCGGAGGAGATGAAATCCCTCCAACTGGAGCGCGCAGTCCGGTATCTCCTCACACAGCCATGACTCCGTGAAGCATAACACACAGGATATGGAAAAGTCTCTATTCATGCTCCTCATCAGTGTCAGTTCGTCCATTTTGTTCCTAAGTGAACGCACGTTGGAGAGGAAAATCCCAGGTAAGGCTGTGCGTAATCCACGTCTCCTTAGCCTCACAAGCACGCCAGCGCGCTTCCCTCTCTTTCGGCGTCTCACTTTCTGGGCCAGAGTGTGTAATAAATCCGCCGCAGATGCGACAAAAACAGGAAATAAATCCGAAGGTGTTGTGGACCTAATGTTGAAAAGCTCTTCTCTGGTGTAAGAATACCCAGAAGAGTGTCCAGACACAGAAATAACGCACAAAAACAAACAAAACAGAGCGCACCGAAGTACCAGGGCATCCATTCGCGGCGCCATCTTGGATTGTCAAAAAAATTGATCAGCGTAACATCAATCTGGCAGAGGAGCTGAACAGCTTCTTTGCACGCTTTGAGGTACAGCAATCAGAGACAGCCATCCAACATCCCTCAGCAGGCAGCAGCAGCATCCTCAGGCTGCAAGAGCAAGAGGTGAGGCGTATGCTGGAAACTGTGAACCCCAGGAAAGCTGTGGGGCCCGATGGTGTCTCTGGACGGATACTGAAGGTCTGTGCGGCTCAGCTGGCTGGTATTTTTACCAGCATTTTTAACCAGTCCCTGAGCCAGGCTGCTGTCCCTTCCTGCCTGAAGTCCTCCATTATCGTCCCCATCCCCAAGAAGAACACTATCAGAGGTTTGAATGACTACAGGCCAGTAGCACTCACACCAATTGTTATGAAGTGCTTTGAAAAGCTTGTCCGGGCTCACGTCATCTCCAGTCTCTCCCCCAGACTAGACCCCCACCAGTTTGCCTACAGAGCCAACCGGTCCACAGAGGACGCCATTGCCACGGCCCTCCACTCTGCCTTCTCTCACCTGGAGCAGGGGGGGAACTACGCTCGGCTGCTCTTTGTGGACTTCAGCTCGGCGTTTAACACCATCCTTCCTGGCAGACTGGTGACTAAACTGTCAGATCTGAGGATACCACGCTCCACCTGTCTTTGGATCAAGGACTTCCTGACAGACCGTTCCCAGAGGGTAAGAGTAGGTCCCCACCTCTCTTCAGCCATCAGCCTCAGCACCGGCTCTCCACAGGGCTGTGTGCTGAGTCCCCTACTCTTCACCCTCTACACACATGACTGCACCTCCATACATGCCAGTAACTGCATCATTAAGTTTGCGGATGACACCACTGTGGTGGGGCTCATATCAGGCGGGGATGAGTCAGCATACCGGGACGAGGTGCAGCGGCTGTCAAGGTGGTGCAGTGAGAATAACTTGATCCTGAACACCACTAAGACAAAGGAGATGGTAGTAGACTTTAGGAGGACAACACATGTCATTCAACCTCTGTTCATCGAGGGGGATGAAGTGGAGCTGGTTTCAGATTTTAGGTTCCTGGGAGTACATCTGCAGGATGATTTGACCTGGAGTATCAATACGACCAGCATTGTCAGGAAGGCCCAACAGAGACTGCATTTCCTGAGGGTTCTTAGGAGCAACCATCTGACCCAGAATCTGCTGGTGTCCTTCTACCGTTGCTCTGTAGAGAGCATCCTGACCTACTGTCTGTGCGTGTGGTTCAACAGCTGCACAGCAGCAGACAGGAAAACACTCCAGCGAATCATCAACACGGCTCAAAAGATCATAGGCTGTCCCCTGCCCTCCCTCCAGGAACTGTTCAATGCCCGCTGCCAGAGGAGGGCACAGAACATCCTCCAGGACCCCTCACACCCTGGACACTCCTTGTTTCAGCTACTGCCATCAGGCAGACGTTTCAGGACAATGAAGGCCAGAACAAACAGACTGAGGAACAGCTTTTATGCCAGGGCTATCATTGAACTGAACTCTGTGTGGTTTGGACAGTGATGTGGGGTGGTAGTGCTGACTGTGTGCATGCGTTGGTGTGTGTATTGGGGCTAGATTCGTCTTAATTTACTATTGTGCACTGTATTTTAGTAATCATTTTTATCACTCATATTTTTATTATTTTATTATTTATTGTCTGAGGCACCTAGAAAGGAATGCATTTTAAATTTCGTTGTGCAACTTCTGTGTACAATGACAATAAAGATTCTGATTTTTGCTTTTGTGTATTTTTTCCTACACCTTTCTACACTAAAACCTCCATAACATGTAGTATATCTTACATGAGCAATAATAAATAATAGGATCTAAAGTAAAATTATTGTATTTGAATGTATTAGTTTAGTTAACAGTACCTAACACTCTTGCAGCTTAATATTTACTTCATTGATTGAACAGATCATTCCACCCCATCCACTGGGGTGGCTGTAGCTCAGGATGTAGACCAGCTAATTGAAAGGTGGTTCATTCCCCAGCTACTCCACTCTGCGTGCCAAGGTATCCTTGGGCAAGATACTGAACTCCAAGTTTGCTCTCTGATGTGTTCACTGGGATAGACTGTCAGAAAGCACTAAAACATAGAAAAAAGTTCTTGTGAGAATGGGCATGTTGTATAAAGTGCTTTGAGTGCTCAAGTAGAGTAGAAAAGCTACATAATAACCAGTCCATGAAATTCAGTACCTCTGTGGAAATTAAAGTTCTAGTGGCACTTTTACATTGTAGACACATAAGCAAGTACAACAGTAGTCAGAAATATCCAAGCATATATATGAATAAATAGATAAATAATCAACAAAGACAACATCCATCCATCCATCCATCCATCCATCTATCCATTTTCTTCTGCTTTATTCAAAGCTGGGTTGCAGGGGCACTGTTAGAAATTTTTATTCCTTTGATTTTAGTATTTTACTGCTACTGTTTTATATCATTTATCACCTATAGTTATCACACACACTGGATTAATGAACACTGTATGCTTTAGATCAGGAGAATAAAACTAAGTCCTGTTGTATTCACTCCCTTGGATGCTCAGGGCCTCACTCTTAGCTCCTGCTAAAACCACTCATCTATATTTAGACGCTTCACTTTTAACATAACACTGTATCATCTTTTTAATAAAGTTCAAGTTGCTTAGGACTTTGGGTTTGAAGATCCACCTGTGTTTGTTTAATATGAATAAAGCATGGGAATAAATTTTGTATACTTAGATAAAACTGCCAAAATGAGTTTATTATAGTGAGAGTTTTAACAGCTGTCAGTGGGATTATTTTTGGGGAGGTAGGTTCAGCTGGGAGAAGTCTTTTATATTAACAGCTGTTAGAACCTGCGCAAAGGGGAGTGGAACTAGTGGAACCCAAAGGTGACTGGTGTTTTTCAGGTTTCAGGGGACGACACTTTATGTAAATTAGGAGGGGTCAAAGGCAAGGGGGCAGTTAACATCTTTAAAGATATAAAATGAGGTGTTTGTTCTTTGTCTTGAACTTACATTACTCTTGCACTTCCCTTTCCTGTCCTCTTCTTCTCTCCTTGTATCTGCATCTTTCTCTGTCTCCTCTCTTCTCTCTGTCTGTGTGTGTGTGTTTAGTCTTAGTTCTGTTACTGTGTCTTGGTTCTTGTCTGTGTTTTGTGTAACCAATGTCTACTACACAACCTGCACCAGAACCTGCTCATCCCAGTGACTTGTTGAAAACTTTGGCTTTAATTGAATTGTATACAGGACTAAATTCAATTTATTTTGGCCAAAAAGGAACATGGGGACCCCTAAAATTACAACCCAATAGCAGCAGAATAAGCAGAGAAGCCCAGACTTCCCTCTCCCGAGCCAGCTCATACAGGAGGAACCCAAGGCAAAAGAAAACATTTGCTTTATTTGAAAAAGTACAAGAATGTAGACGAAGGTCAAATGTCCCAGTGTCCAACTGAGACATGAACACAGCTTAAACTTGTTGATTTGTGCAAAGGTGGTGAAATTGGTCTCAAAACCTATGCGAGCATGCAACATGATCTGTGGATTCATATATATATTTTGAGACATTTATAAAAGCAGGAAGCTTATTGAAAGTGAGAATAATCTGATTCATGGCCATTGGAATGTGTGGCCAGAAGATTTTAATCCAGAGCTCTGAACATAATGCCAAGTTTTCTGCATAAGTTACCATGATGACTTTGCCAGGTTAAAAGAAAGAGAGACTTTCATAACACAGCAAATCCCGACTTTTAGTCTGGCTCACTGTAACTCACTAACCCATTAATCTCACCGTAGTGCATCCTTCAAGTGTGGTTCAGGTTTAGAAGACTGTTTGCTTGAAACTCTTTAAAAAAGAACTTTGCCTTTGCTAAATTTGGATTGAGATGATAATTATCAATAAGAAGACAGCAGTGAGTAGAATTAAGATGACCCTCTCGTCACAGTGGTTGACAAACTGTATTATTTTAAAATTGAATTTAACATAAAAGTGGTTGTGTTCTTTCTGTGTAGAGCTTGAGAGTCGAACCAGCTCCACAACTAGTGCGTACCAAGGGGGAGAATAACTGGAAATTGCATACCAGCTGTACAACTCACCTCACCTGACAGCGCTCCATAAATCACTCTGCCCCACCTCTCCTGTCTCCTCACAGCTGATCCAGAAACCCCACCCCACTGACACCTTCACATTACCTGTCTGTCCACAATTCTACAGCATACCCTACCAGAAATAGTGCAGTCTTTGACTGAGAGACACACAATGAAACACAAAGTTGAATAGTATTTATGCAAACACATGATGTTATTTTGATAACCAAATCCCGTGCCTCCTCCTCCAGCTGATCCAGATACCACACCCTCTTTATTTGTTCATAAAACATTCAGACTGGGTGTTCGTGCTTCTTGGTTATGGCAACAGTGACAGTACTTCTCTGCTAGATTAATAATGCATGAAAAACAGAGTATTAAAACAGTTTACAGCATTCACGCAGCATTTCAGCAGGAAATGTATTCTCCTTCAGTTTATCCAAACCAGTTTAATTAGTCTATATATTTAGTGCCAACATATAGAAAATAATAGCATTTCAAAATAATACCTAAAATCATAATCTGGATTGCATTTCAATTTGAAGAGTCAGCATGTTTTAAGTCAGAATGTCTCTAACAAGCCTTTTGGGCTTCAAAGCATTTAAATTTATATTTTCATGATTCTAAATCTGATTCAATCAACCACAGGGTTGCAACGATTACACTGTTAAAACATTGTAATTTGTAAAATGGAAACCAATGAGCGGTTTATTGTAAAAAACGTGTTTTTCTATTTTGAATAGTACCTTTTCTAATTAATAAGACAAGTGTTTCTTATCTGATTACTCTATTAATCAATGGAATTATCATCTGAGTTCTCAATTAGTAAAATAATCAATAACTGCAGTACTAATCTCTATATTAGTAGGTCACAGCTTGTCACAGGGCTAACACAGAGAGGCAGACTACAAGCTTTCAAGATGGCGGCGCGCATAGTCGCAGCGGCTCAGTGCTCTCCTTTTCGGTGCTCTGTGAAATTGTGTATGTTGTTATGTGTGCTTCAACTGTGGCTCAACACATCACCATTATGTCGGGCGGACATTATAACATACAGACGGCACGAACTCCTACATATAGGAACACAAAGTGAGCAGGCGGTTATGGCTGACTTCCTCCACTCTCACAACATCCCGGTGGACATCGCCAGACCACCTGGCTCTTTGTGGTTCATCATCCCTGTGAGCGGGGGTCGCAGACGGAGACGGCGCAGAGAAAGGAGGCAGAAAAGAGGCGGCAGAGCTGGCGTTTTGGAGAGGCTACGTAAACGGCCTCATAGACCTCCGTTACCCAGTGTTTTCCTCGCCAATGTAAGATCACTCCCGAATAAAATGGATGAGTTGAGACTGCTGGTGGCTACAAACAGGACCGTGAAGGACTGCTGCGTTTTGCTCTTCACTGAGACCTGGCTTCATTCATCCATTCCTGATGCAGCCATCGAGCTAGCCGGCAGGACAACGCACCGGCATGACAGAATGCGGACCTCCGGTAAGAGCAGAGGAGGGGGTGTGTGCTTGTATGTAAACAACAGCTGGTGTACAGACAGTATGACTGTGAACAGCCACTGCTCTCCGGACCTGGAGTACATGACTGTTAAATGCAGGCCCATCTATCTGCCCCGTGAGTTTACAGCTGTTTTGATCACTGTTGTTTATCTTCCCCCTGATGCTAATGCTAACTCGGCTGTTAGTCTCTTACATGACACGGTTTGCAGTCAACAGAGCAGATATCCTGAGGCTGTACACATCATTGCAGGAGACTTTAACCATGTCGATTTAAAGACTGTTCTACCCAAGTTCCATCAGCATGTTAAATGCCCTACAAGAGGGAACAACACACTGGATAAAGTCTACTCTAACATCAAGCTGGGTTTCAGGGCTGTGCCACTGCCACATCTGGGCCAGTCAGACCATCTGTCCCTGCTTATGATTCCAGCATACACCCCCCTCAGCAAAACTGCTCTTTCTACATCTAAGACTGTTCAGACCTGGCCTGAAGGTGCCTCTCAACAGCTGCAGGACTGCTTTGAAACAACTGACTGGGACGTATTCAAGCACCAGGACCTGGAGCAGTACACCTCGGCTGTTCTGGACTACATCAAGTTCTGCACCGACACTGTAACTGTGGACAAGAATATCCGGGTTTTTCCAAATAGAAAGCCATGGATGAATGGAAAGGTGCAGAGCTTACTCAGAGAAAGGAACATCGCCTTCAGAGCTGGTGATGGGGCGCTTTACAGCGCTGCCAGAGCCAACCTGAAGAGGGGCATCAGGGAGGCCAAGGCTGTGTATAAGAGGAGGATTGAGGACTGTTTCCAGAGCCACGACTTCAGGCAGGTGTGGCAAGGGGTTCGGCATATTTTGAACTACAAACCCAGCCTGTTAGTTGATCAGAATCAGAATCAGAATCAGAATCAGAAGGTTTTTATTGCCATATGGGTGAACAGGTTCACAGCCTTAGGAAATTGCTGCGGTACTTCGTGCTTACAGAAAAAAAAAAACAAATAAGTATAAAAACTATAAGACAATATACAAGTATACAAATTGCAAATATACAGAGATATTAGAGCTATAACTATAGCACAATATTACAAAATTACAAAATATACAGTGCAGAGACTAATTAAAAGATAAAAGAATGTAGACTATATTCCACTAATATGTACATCAGTGCAGTCAGACAGGTGCATAGACATAGGGTCATCAGCGTTTGTGGAGGGTGGTGGTAACAGTCTTAGGGTTATTGTTCATGAGTCCAACAGCAGAGGGGAAGAAACTGTTCTTATGGCGGGAGGTTCTGGTCCGTATGGACCGTAGCCTCCTGCCTGAGGGGAGAGGGTCAAAAAGTCTGTGCCCAGGGTGAGAGTGGTCGGCTGTGATCCGACCTGCACGCCCCAGTGTCCTCGAGGTGTACAGGTCCTGGAGAGATGGGAGGTTACAGCCAATCACCTTCTCAGCAGAGTGCACAACGCGCTGTAGTCTCTGTTTGTCCCTAGTGGTGGCTCCAGCGTACCACACAGTGATGGAGGAGGTGAGGATGGACTCAATGATGGCAGTATAGAACTGCACCATGGTCCTTGCTGGCAAGTTGAATTTCTTCAACCGCCGCAGGAAGTACATCCTCTGCTGGGCCTTTTTGATGACAGAGGTGATGGTGGGCTCCCACTTGAGGTCCTGGGTGATGGTAGTTCCCAGGAAGCGAAAAGAGTCCACTGTGGTGATGGGGGTGTCAGTCAGGATGATGGAGGGTAGAGGGGCTGTGTGCTTCCTAAAGTCCACTATAATCTCCACTGTCTTCTGGGCGTTCAGTACCAGGTTATTGTGGCTGCACCAGGACGCCAGACGTTTGACCTCCATCCTGTAGGCCGACTCGTCCCCGTCTGAGATGAGTCCGATGAGAGTCATGTCGTCTGCAAACTTAATAAGCTTGACAGACTGGTGGTCAGAGGTGCAGCAGTTGGTATACAGGGAGAAGAGCAGAGGAGAGAGGACACAGCCCTGAGGAGTGCCGGTGCTGATGGTCCGGGAGTCCGAGACATTCTTCCCCAGCCTCACGTGCTGCTTCCTGTTCATCAGGAAGTCAATGATCCACCTGCAGATGGGATCTGGCACGTTCATCTGGGACAGCTTGTCTTGGAGGAGATCAGGGATGATGGTGTTGAAGGCAGAGCTGAAGTCCACAAACAGGATCCTGGCGTAGGTTCCCTGGGAGTCCAGATGCTGTAGGATGAAGTGCAGAGTCAGGTTGATGGCGTCGTCCACAGACCTGTTGGCTCTGTAGGCAAACTGCAGGGGGTCCAGAAGGGGGGCGGTGAGGGACTTGAGGTGGGACAGCACCAGACGCTCAAATGACTTCATGACCACAGAAGTCAGTGCCACAGGTCTGTAGTCATTTAGTCCAGTGATCCTTGGCTTCTTGGGGACAGGAACAATGGTAGCGGTTTTAAAGCAGACAGGCACGTGGCAAGCCTCCAGTGAGGAGTTGAAGATGTTTGTGAACAATGGGGCAAGCTCGTTAGCACAGTGTCTCAGTGTGGCAGGTGAGACACCATCTGGACCTGGAGCTTTGCGAGCTTTGACACTCCTGAACTGCTTTAGCACCTGGTCCTCCTGAATACAAAAGACTGTGGGGGTGGGGGAGGAGGGGGACTCTGGGGTGGGAGTCCTTGATGATGTGGGCTTCTCTGAGGTGTGGGGAGTGGGGGAGGTTGGGGGGTGAATATTTGTGTTGGCTGTATTGTAGTTGGGACTGGTGGAGGTGTGAAGGCTGCTGAACTGACCATCAAAACGACAATAGAACTCGTTCAGTCTATTTGCAGTTTGTAGGTCGTCTGTGGAGTTGGGGGTTTTAGGCTTGTAGTTGGTAATCTGCCTAAAACCTTTCCATACAGAGGCCGCGTCGTTCTCTGAGATCTGCTGCTGTATATTCTCAGAGTGATGTGATCTAGCAGTGGCCACTTCCTTGCTAAACCTGTACTTGGCCTCTTTGTAGCAGTCTTTGTCCCCACTTTTAAAAGCCTCCCTCTTCTCTATCCACAGCTGCTTCAGTTTGGGAGTAAACCAGGGTTTGTCACTGTTATAACACACCCTGGTGCGTGATGGCACAATGCTGTCCTCGCAGAAGTGGATATACGAGGTTACAGTGTCCGTGTAGTCATCCAGACTGTCACAGGCAGCCCTCATTGAGTCCCAGTCTGTAGTTTCGAAGCATGTGCGGAGCTCCTCCACAGCCTCACGGGTCCACTGCTTTGTTGTCCTCACCACAGGTTTTGAGAGCTTCAGCCTCTGTCTGTACGCGGGGATCAGGTGGATCATGTCGTGGTCAGAGAGGCCGAGTGCAGCGCGGGGCACTGCGTGATAAGCCCCGCTTATCGTGCTGTAGCAGTGGTCTAGTGTCTTCTCCTCTCTGGTCGGACATGTGATATATTGTTTATATTTGGGAAGTTCCTGTCTCAGGCTGGCTTTATTAAAGTCCCCAAGTACGATGATAAGAGAGTCCGGGTATGTCCACTCCATGCACAGAATCTGCTCTGTGAGCGCGCACTGGGCCTCGTGCACGTCCGCGTCCGGCGGGATGTAAACAGCAGCCAGTATGAATGAAGCGAACTCCCGCGGAGAGTAGAACGGTTTACAGTGAATGAAAAGATATTCCAGTGAGGGAGAGCAGTGCTTAGCAATCTCTGTCACATCCGTACACCAGCCACTGTTTATGTAGAAGCAGACTCCTCCACCTGTAGCCTTGCCGGAAAGCGCAGCTTGCCGGTCTGCGCGGAGGAGATGAAATCCCTCCAACTGGAGCGCGCAGTCCGGTATCTCCTCACACAGCCATGACTCCGTGAAGCATAACACACAGGATATGGAAAAGTCTCTATTCATGCTCCTCATCAGTGTCAGTTCGTCCATTTTGTTCCTAAGTGAACGCACGTTGGAGAGGAAAATCCCAGGTAAGGCTGTGCGTAATCCACGTCTCCTTAGCCTCACAAGCACGCCAGCGCGCTTCCCTCTCTTTCGGCGTCTCACTTTCTGGGCCAGAGTGTGTAATAAATCCGCCGCAGATGCGACAAAAACAGGAAATAAATCCGAAGGTGTTGTGGACCTAATGTTGAAAAGCTCTTCTCTGGTGTAAGAATACCCAGAAGAGTGTCCAGACACAGAAATAACGCACAAAAACAAACAAAACAGAGCGCACCGAAGTACCAGGGCATCCATTCGCGGCGCCATCTTGGATTGTCAAAAAAATTGATCAGCGTAACATCAATCTGGCAGAGGAGCTGAACAGCTTCTTTGCACGCTTTGAGGTACAGCAATCAGAGACAGCCATCCAACATCCCTCAGCAGGCAGCAGCAGCATCCTCAGGCTGCAAGAGCAAGAGGTGAGGCGTATGCTGGAAACTGTGAACCCCAGGAAAGCTGTGGGGCCCGATGGTGTCTCTGGACGGATACTGAAGGTCTGTGCGGCTCAGCTGGCTGGTATTTTTACCAGCATTTTTAACCAGTCCCTGAGCCAGGCTGCTGTCCCTTCCTGCCTGAAGTCCTCCATTATCGTCCCCATCCCCAAGAAGAACACTATCAGAGGTTTGAATGACTACAGGCCAGTAGCACTCACACCAATTGTTATGAAGTGCTTTGAAAAGCTTGTCCGGGCTCACGTCATCTCCAGTCTCTCCCCCAGACTAGACCCCCACCAGTTTGCCTACAGAGCCAACCGGTCCACAGAGGACGCCATTGCCACGGCCCTCCACTCTGCCTTCTCTCACCTGGAGCAGGGGGGGAACTACGCTCGGCTGCTCTTTGTGGACTTCAGCTCGGCGTTTAACACCATCCTTCCTGGCAGACTGGTGACTAAACTGTCAGATCTGAGGATACCACGCTCCACCTGTCTTTGGATCAAGGACTTCCTGACAGACCGTTCCCAGAGGGTAAGAGTAGGTCCCCACCTCTCTTCAGCCATCAGCCTCAGCACCGGCTCTCCACAGGGCTGTGTGCTGAGTCCCCTACTCTTCACCCTCTACACACATGACTGCACCTCCATACATGCCAGTAACTGCATCATTAAGTTTGCGGATGACACCACTGTGGTGGGGCTCATATCAGGCGGGGATGAGTCAGCATACCGGGACGAGGTGCAGCGGCTGTCAAGGTGGTGCAGTGAGAATAACTTGATCCTGAACACCACTAAGACAAAGGAGATGGTAGTAGACTTTAGGAGGACAACACATGTCATTCAACCTCTGTTCATCGAGGGGGATGAAGTGGAGCTGGTTTCAGATTTTAGGTTCCTGGGAGTACATCTGCAGGATGATTTGACCTGGAGTATCAATACGACCAGCATTGTCAGGAAGGCCCAACAGAGACTGCATTTCCTGAGGGTTCTTAGGAGCAACCATCTGACCCAGAATCTGCTGGTGTCCTTCTACCGTTGCTCTGTAGAGAGCATCCTGACCTACTGTCTGTGCGTGTGGTTCAACAGCTGCACAGCAGCAGACAGGAAAACACTCCAGCGAATCATCAACACGGCTCAAAAGATCATAGGCTGTCCCCTGCCCTCCCTCCAGGAACTGTTCAATGCCCGCTGCCAGAGGAGGGCACAGAACATCCTCCAGGACCCCTCACACCCTGGACACTCCTTGTTTCAGCTACTGCCATCAGGCAGACGTTTCAGGACAATGAAGGCCAGAACAAACAGACTGAGGAACAGCTTTTATGCCAGGGCTATCATTGAACTGAACTCTGTGTGGTTTGGACAGTGATGTGGGGTGGTAGTGCTGACTGTGTGCATGCGTTGGTGTGTGTATTGGGGCTAGATTCGTCTTAATTTACTATTGTGCACTGTATTTTAGTAATCATTTTTATCACTCATATTTTTATTATTTTATTATTTATTGTCTGAGGCACCTAGAAAGGAATGCATTTTAAATTTCGTTGTGCAACTTCTGTGTACAATGACAATAAAGATTCTGATTTTTGCTTTTGTGTATTTTTTCCTACACCTTTCTACACTAAAACCTCCATAACATGTAGTATATCTTACATGAGCAATAATAAATAATAGGATCTAAAGTAAAATTATTGTATTTGAATGTATTAGTTTAGTTAACAGTACCTAACACTCTTGCAGCTTAATATTTACTTCATTGATTGAACAGATCATTCCACCCCATCCACTGGGGTGGCTGTAGCTCAGGATGTAGACCAGCTAATTGAAAGGTGGTTCATTCCCCAGCTACTCCACTCTGCGTGCCAAGGTATCCTTGGGCAAGATACTGAACTCCAAGTTTGCTCTCTGATGTGTTCACTGGGATAGACTGTCAGAAAGCACTAAAACATAGAAAAAAGTTCTTGTGAGAATGGGCATGTTGTATAAAGTGCTTTGAGTGCTCAAGTAGAGTAGAAAAGCTACATAATAACCAGTCCATGAAATTCAGTACCTCTGTGGAAATTAAAGTTCTAGTGGCACTTTTACATTGTAGACACATAAGCAAGTACAACAGTAGTCAGAAATATCCAAGCATATATATGAATAAATAGATAAATAATCAACAAAGACAACATCCATCCATCCATCCATCCATCCATCCATCTATCCATTTTCTTCTGCTTTATTCAAAGCTGGGTTGCAGGGGCACTGTTAGAAATTTTTATTCCTTTGATTTTAGTATTTTACTGCTACTGTTTTATATCATTTATCACCTATAGTTATCACACACACTGGATTAATGAACACTGTATGCTTTAGATCAGGAGAATAAAACTAAGTCCTGTTGTATTCACTCCCTTGGATGCTCAGGGCCTCACTCTTAGCTCCTGCTAAAACCACTCATCTATATTTAGACGCTTCACTTTTAACATAACACTGTATCATCTTTTTAATAAAGTTCAAGTTGCTTAGGACTTTGGGTTTGAAGATCCACCTGTGTTTGTTTAATATGAATAAAGCATGGGAATAAATTTTGTATACTTAGATAAAACTGCCAAAATGAGTTTATTATAGTGAGAGTTTTAACAGCTGTCAGTGGGATTATTTTTGGGGAGGTAGGTTCAGCTGGGAGAAGTCTTTTATATTAACAGCTGTTAGAACCTGCGCAAAGGGGAGTGGAACTAGTGGAACCCAAAGGTGACTGGTGTTTTTCAGGTTTCAGGGGACGACACTTTATGTAAATTAGGAGGGGTCAAAGGCAAGGGGGCAGTTAACATCTTTAAAGATATAAAATGAGGTGTTTGTTCTTTGTCTTGAACTTACATTACTCTTGCACTTCCCTTTCCTGTCCTCTTCTTCTCTCCTTGTATCTGCATCTTTCTCTGTCTCCTCTCTTCTCTCTGTCTGTGTGTGTGTGTTTAGTCTTAGTTCTGTTACTGTGTCTTGGTTCTTGTCTGTGTTTTGTGTAACCAATGTCTACTACACAACCTGCACCAGAACCTGCTCATCCCAGTGACTTGTTGAAAACTTTGGCTTTAATTGAATTGTATACAGGACTAAATTCAATTTATTTTGGCCAAAAAGGAACATGGGGACCCCTAAAATTACAACCCAATAGCAGCAGAATAAGCAGAGAAGCCCAGACTTCCCTCTCCCGAGCCAGCTCATACAGGAGGAACCCAAGGCAAAAGAAAACATTTGCTTTATTTGAAAAAGTACAAGAATGTAGACGAAGGTCAAATGTCCCAGTGTCCAACTGAGACATGAACACAGCTTAAACTTGTTGATTTGTGCAAAGGTGGTGAAATTGGTCTCAAAACCTATGCGAGCATGCAACATGATCTGTGGATTCATATATATATTTTGAGACATTTATAAAAGCAGGAAGCTTATTGAAAGTGAGAATAATCTGATTCATGGCCATTGGAATGTGTGGCCAGAAGATTTTAATCCAGAGCTCTGAACATAATGCCAAGTTTTCTGCATAAGTTACCATGATGACTTTGCCAGGTTAAAAGAAAGAGAGACTTTCATAACACAGCAAATCCCGACTTTTAGTCTGGCTCACTGTAACTCACTAACCCATTAATCTCACCGTAGTGCATCCTTCAAGTGTGGTTCAGGTTTAGAAGACTGTTTGCTTGAAACTCTTTAAAAAAGAACTTTGCCTTTGCTAAATTTGGATTGAGATGATAATTATCAATAAGAAGACAGCAGTGAGTAGAATTAAGATGACCCTCTCGTCACAGTGGTTGACAAACTGTATTATTTTAAAATTGAATTTAACATAAAAGTGGTTGTGTTCTTTCTGTGTAGAGCTTGAGAGTCGAACCAGCTCCACAACTAGTGCGTACCAAGGGGGAGAATAACTGGAAATTGCATACCAGCTGTACAACTCACCTCACCTGACAGCGCTCCATAAATCACTCTGCCCCACCTCTCCTGTCTCCTCACAGCTGATCCAGAAACCCCACCCCACTGACACCTTCACATTACCTGTCTGTCCACAATTCTACAGCATACCCTACCAGAAATAGTGCAGTCTTTGACTGAGAGACACACAATGAAACACAAAGTTGAATAGTATTTATGCAAACACATGATGTTATTTTGATAACCAAATCCCGTGCCTCCTCCTCCAGCTGATCCAGATACCACACCCTCTTTATTTGTTCATAAAACATTCAGACTGGGTGTTCGTGCTTCTTGGTTATGGCAACAGTGACAGTACTTCTCTGCTAGATTAATAATGCATGAAAAACAGAGTATTAAAACAGAATTTAACATCCATCCTCTTCAAGGTCACAGGCCTAGACAGGTCACCAGCCTGTCACATGGTAACACTAAGAGACCATTCAAACCTTTCTGCAATTTAGAATCATCAATTAACCTAACCCCAGTAAGTGCATGGTTTTGAACTGTGGGAGGAATCCCACGCAAATACGGGGAGAACATGCAAACTTCACACAGAGAGGCACAAACCACGGTGGATTTGAACCCAAATCTGCTATGAGGAGATTGGAAGAAATTATATGCTCTAGCTTGAGTTAATAAACAAATAATTCAAGGCAACCAGTGTCCTCAAACAGTTCGACTCAAATTTGTCACGACCCTCTGTTCTTCCTGGGATGATCCACCCTTTTTTTTTTCCTTCTAACCTAACCTGTGGCCACCACCTTAGTTACTCACCTTGTGGCCATCGCCTAATTATGGCAACCCCATTTAGTTGAAGAGGAGACCTCCAGTCGATGCTGGGTCTTTTCATCAAACTACCTTACTTTTGCTTGTCCTCCTCACCTGCTCTCCTCTGCACAGGAAACCCTGAGAGAGCCGAGTGCAGTACAGAGAGGAAGTGGGACCCAAACCTGTTCTAGTGGAACTGGGCTAATTCTTGGCATTTTTTGCTAATTGTTGTGTAAATAAACCTGTGACCTTTCTCCCACACCACTAACCATGACAAAATTAACTCATCAGGTTTCACCGTGTACCAATACCAAACGTGTGCAGCTTAATGAAAAGACCCAATGAGGGCGCAAATAACATACTAACAAAAACCATAGTGTATGTGCTGATTTTATGCATGTTTGAGAGGCAGTCCCAGGAGAATCATGTTTTTGATATGAGAGCTCTTTGCTGAATTAATCTTGCAGCTCGGAGTGCAGGGTTCACCCAGCAACCCTACATTATTAAAAACAAGTGTGTGTTTGTTACGTCCCGCGGGCCTAGGGGACAAGGGAGCAACATACGCTTTAAAAAGAGGAAAACACCACACAGCTAAAACCAGCCCACACTCTCCAAACTGGAGACGCTACCTGTCCCAGTAAGGGGCTAAAAACGAGAATAGCGCTAAACGGACACAACACTCAAAAAAAAAAAACATTTCTCCGGATCCCCGGACCACGTCTGTTGTCGGCCAACAGATAAGCCACCCTCCCACCGGGAATAACGCAACCCTCACACCACTTGTCCGCTGCACCTGGCCCTCGCCACGCTTTTTCCTCTCACCCTTTCCACGTCTCGCATCCACCTCTTTATACCAGGTGTCCTTAATTGGAAGTGGACACACCTTGCGTTTGGCCCGGGCTGGGGAGAGAGAGAGAGAGAGACTGCGATCCCACGCACACCAACACAACACGGCACGCAGCCGTAACAGTGTTTTAAACCTGAAATCTGTGTTATAACCTTTGAGGATTCTGACTTATAGTCATAAAATTGGATGCGAATATGTGAATATTGTCCCTATCTCACAATAGAAAAGAATCCTTTTACAAAATCCTGGGTCCAGATTGTGATCTGGACCACCATTAAAATTTAGTCACTTGTTCCTTGTATCATCCACAACAGCTCCTGAGTTTTCATTGAAATCTGTTAATTTTCCAGATTATCCTGCTAATAGAAAAACAGAACAAGTGGGCAAGGCAATAAGAACAGGCAGCACTGGGACTCCTCCCAGGTCATTGGAGACATCTATTTAATCCCCTGTGCTCTGTGTCATATATATCATTCTGCAGTACAACAGTCCAGAGGTATACACATCTAGTATTTGTTAGGGAGAATAATTTTTTAAGAGCATGGCAGAAAATCAGCAGCCCCATACTTCTGAAAGGTAATTATTTATATATTATATGTCTCATTTATCTTTCTGCCAAACACATTATGGATTTATTTATTTAGCATCACTGAGTTGCACTGAGAATGCATTGTCTTTCTATCATAGCCTTTGTTATATTTGTTGTGAAATAAGTGTGTTATATTTAAAACACAAGCCCGAGTGGAAGTGTGTTATTTATTTTTCTCTCACAGTCTTTGTTATGTTTGTTTTGATGTCATATAGACAGCTGAGTTGTTCTTTCTGTGTTAATGACATTTTGAAACAAAATGGGGGAAGTTTGACCCCTTTATTTGAGAAAGAGTACCTGTACCAGTTGAAATAGCAATGCTACAGTGAAAGATTTACATAACCAAAACTAGTGAAATATTATTTGCACAATACACTTATTGTTTTAATAGCAATGGGACTCATGCATTATAGTTATATTGGTTGAGTGTAAAATCTTATTCAAAAATGAACATTTTCAGTGGCCCTGGACCTTCTACCTGTTTGATTAGATAATTCCAGGAAGTGCATTTCTTCCTTTTAAAGAAGGAGGAAGGAGACTTGCATAAATGAAAGTGACGCTGTGTATAATGTGCAAGCTTTTTCTGATGATTATGAATATTAAGCTTTTACTTAGAGGACTCCGCAGTAGTGTTTTTATATGGCTGAGTTTATGTCATGTCATTAATTTATTGCACAACTACATCAAGTAATACAAACAGAACTGTTACATAGAAGGTGTGTTAACAGAAGGAGTGGCTGCTCACAAAGCTGTGATTACATAAAACACCCTAAACCAAAATTGGTTTAAAGAACTGTTCTTTGCTTCTAACATCTACCGTGCCTCTGGTTTTTATTTCTCTGTAACACCAGAGAACCCCTGAGTTATTCAGACTACTTCATGGCTGTAGCTCTTCTGACAGCCAAAAGAAGCAAAGACCCAAACACTCAGGTATGTGCCTCCTTACATGTGCATTAGGGATGACGGATACTTCACAATACAGAACCCCTGTGGATTCTGTATGCCAACATCATGGCATGCAGAATCCAGAGGGGTGAAGGAAGTTTGAAGGAACTTCAAATAGTGTTATCTGGCTTGACAAAAACATAAAACCTCTGTTGGAGATGGCAAACATCATGATGGCTGTTATTAACTTTCTTTATTAAGGTGGGCTTTCTGCTTCAGCCTCTGTGCACGCTCACAAAAATAAAGGGCCTTTTACATGGCATGACTCTTCTGCTCAAAATGATCCCACTGAGCACTGCCTACTCTAATCAGAGACATTGTCAGATGATGATAAAATAGTGATAAAATCTATAAAGAATATAAAAATATAACAGTAAAATGTCACACTTTTGCAAATAAGAGATTAATGCTGCAGAAAATTGTAACTCCAGTTAATTATTTTAATGTTGACTGCACTCTGCACTCCGCTGTTTATATTTAACATGACGGCTGCACATTCGACCTCTGAAACTTTAAACTGAATACATTTAATAAGATTCAAGCTTACTGTCCCAAAGCCTAATAAAGTAGAAGTATACCTACCTCCACAGAAACGGGCAGTCTTTGACTGAGAGGCATGTAAAAAAACAGTGTAACAAAAAGAGACAAACAACCATTCACACCTATAGGCAATTTAGAATCACCAATTAACCTAACTCCAGTAATTGCATGTCTTTGGACTGTGGGAGGAAAGTGGTGTACCAGGGGAAAACCCACACAAACACGGGGAGAACATGCAAACTCTACACAAGCCAAGGTGGATATAAACTCCATCCAGCTGTGAGGCAACAGTGTTAACCACCACACCAACAGGAGTGCTTGTGTATCTGAGTTTTTTCTTTTTATGTTCTTTCCCTTTAAGGTGCCATGTGTGTGTTTTTGTTTTCTTTTTGTATTTATATGCACAGCAGTTGGTGAACCATTGTATTTTTCCTACTTGTGCTCTGTCCTGTTACTTCTCCTACTTTCTCCCCCTTTTTTCATTCTTGCACCTTTCTTCCTGCCATCTGACCTGACAATATCATATTACACATGCACTTGGTAAATAATAATAGAAATGAATAAGTAAATAAAATTAAAAGAATAGCATTAACAAGAGGGGCCTTTAGAGAATTTATGGAGCTCTTCTTTTAAAAGCAAATATGTTTGGCACGAGAGTGCATTCAGATGATGATTCTGATTGGAAAAAAAAAAAAGCTAGACAGGATAGGCTTTTAAAAATAAAACATAGATTTGTGAAGCCAAACTAAACAAACAAACAAAAGAATTGTTTGTCAATGATCACTTGAATGTGCCATTTGTAAAATAGTTTAAGGGATGGTCAAATTGTTTTGTTTCTATGTGTGGATTGGAGCACACATTTATGAGTCCTCAAAAGTTACACATTACTGTAAATATTTGTAAATCTTAGTCTGTGGATCATATTTGTAACCCTTCTGAGACATATTTCTCTGTCTGTCTGTCTGCAGGTGGGAGCATGTATAGTGAACCAGGAGAATAAGATAGTCGGCACTGGTTACAATCGTATGCCCAATGGCTGTGATGGCAAGCTGCCGTGGGCTCGCACAGGTCCCAAACTTGAAAGCAAATACATTTATGGTGAGAATGCACATGCACATACTTATTTTTGCTTTCTCCTACTTTATTTAGTTTTTTTATTAATTTCTGGAATTAAACTATTTGGTTAAATAAAGCACGCCGGCTTTCATCAACGTACTCCATAGTAAAAATATGTGGGAGGATGTCTGGAATAAAGTAGTCCAAATTATGCTGTTTTCTCTTCACGTTGAGAATGAAATTCATTTGTAGCAACATGAGGAAAAAATAAGTAAAATAATAATAATAGCGAGGCAAAAAGATTAAGGACACCTCCATTAGCATTTAAAACAGGTGCAACAGAGCAAACAGGTGGGTCTAACACATCATTCAATAAATTGGGGACCCCAAGGCATTCTCAAGCCAGCAGAGAGATATAATCTCTCCAGCGTGTCCTGGGTCCAACACCCACACGAAATGAGTCCAACTTATTTCTGGCAATACGGACCAAGCTCTCACTGTGACTGACAGGGACTGAATGGCCCGCAACAACAGGCCCGCAACAGGCCAGACACCCCTACTCCCGCAGCACCTCCCACAGGATACCCCGAGGGATGCAGTAGAAATGCCTTCACCAAGTCTACAAAACACATGTAGACTGGATGGGCAAACTCCCACACACACTCGAATATCCTCCAAAGGATGAACAGCTGGTCCAGCGTTCCATGACCAGGACGAAAACAGCATTGCTCCTCCTCTCCTTTTTGAAATAAGCAGAAAAGCACGACAGTTGTTGAAGTAGAAGTAGAGACTACACAGTTTTAATACCGACACTTACTGAGGATTGTCTCAATGCCATGTCCCACAGTGTGCCATGCAGAGCTGAATGCTATAATTAACAAGAGCAAGGCTGATATGAATGGCTGCACCATATATGTGACTTTGTTTCCCTGCAATGAGTGTGCCAAACTCATCATCCAAGCAGGTGGGTGCTGTCAACACACACATACAGTTGTAATTATTGCTACTCTGATGCTGTTTAAAGACTCACATAATGCAATTCATGTTCACGTGAACTAGGATGATCTCAGTTTGACATTTGATCTGGTTTTTGGAGGAATTTTGCAGTTCTAACCCCAAACAAGACATTAGCAGTATTAATATTGTTAAACTGGCAGTGGGCCATTTGGACTGGTTACCAACAACTCTCTTTGACTTTGTAATTCTGTCTGCCATGGGGTGCAAAATTTCCCTTGATTGGGAGAAACAAACAAAAAAAAAATGGTAGTGTTTTTGTTTTCCCTGCGTAGCTGAAATGGTTACCTGGAGATAGAGAGAGCTCCCGGTATTTATTGTTCAAAAAAGGGCCATGTTTATTGCCACTTTAAGAAGATGAATTGAGTTACCATGTTTCAAGGATGTACACAAAAATAGCAGGAATAGCCTTCAGCGTCTGCTTAAGTCACACAATCAGTGTTTTTATAAATTAATTAATTATAAAAATAATTGAGGAATCATTCCTCATTACTATGTCATTCCTTAAAGACTATTTTTTTTTAATGATAACCCTTGACCCCTTCTCGATTATACTTCTTTCTTCACTCTCTCCAGGTCTCAGCAAAGTGGTGTATCTTTCTGATAAGTACCACGATGAAGATGAAACGACAGCGTCCAGAAGGATGCTTGACTTGGCAGAGATACCATACAGGTGAGTAAATTTCTCTGCGGCACAATAAAAGAAAATATTTCTTGCACCAGTGTACTGTAGACTTCCTGGTTGATTAAATTAAAGGTAAGATCTATAAAGCAAAGGAAATCATTTGTGGTTCCTTATCTGCAGTTGTCAGTCTAAAGATGAAGGAAAGGAGTGAACTGTAACTGCTCTTTTAAAATGACATTAGGAGGAGATGTGAGCAGAGATGGTGTGATTTACATTTACAGCACAAAAGTAAAAACAGACTTCTGGTTTTCATTTCTTCAGTGGAAAGTAGTTCCTTTTAAGCCAATTATCTGCTTTTCTGTGATTGCAGAATCATGCAAAAGCAAAGCTAAAAACCCTTTAAATGATACACCTGCTAGAACAGAAAATTAATCCTAATAAAACCACGTCTCTTCCTGTTAAAACAAACTTCTTTCAGAGTGCTTGCTTTCAGCTTGATTGTCAAAACAAGCTGAAATCATAACCCCTCCATTACCATGCTGGATGGTTAATATGTTTGTGGACCCAGCTTGTAAGTGTGGTAGACAGTTAGTGTAGTAGTTTTTCCAAGTATAGTTCTTCCAAAAAAGCTGCTGATGTCTTTCCTCCTTGGCATTGTGTTAATATACAACTGAATGCTCCAGATCTGCAAACTGCTAAAAACCATCCATCCATCCATCCATCCATCCATCCATCCATCCATCCATCCATCCAAACTATAATTATGGCTGGATATTTGACCACTTTTCTTGACACAATTAGATTTCTGGCAATACAAACCACACACAATTGTGGTCAGAAATTTATATACACTCATCATGGGCATGAATATCCAGATTATTTTTGGCCATTTTTTGAATTGTCCGTTTTCCACGGCATACATATTTAATGACTTTATCCCTCTGGAGCAGAGGGCATTAATAGCCATTTTTGACAGGCTTTTGATTTTACCTTAATATTTCACCTTAAAAATCGTTTAGCTCACCTTGTTTGGTTATATACAGCTATTAACTTTGAAATGCAGGCAATGCCTCAGGCATTTTATGTAGAACTACTCACAAAAAGGGGCACATCACAGGCCCGACACTTCCAGGGTGTGTCATTACTCCTGTTGTCTACCTGGAGAGAGTGTTTACATTTGAGTCTGCCTTTGGTGGCTTTTTGACTAGCATCTACCTTGTCCATGACTACACTACACACTAATTATACACTCCAAACCTGCCACAATGTCACAGATCTCTCAAATTTTAAAACTCGCTTTCAATATTGCCATCTCTTTTGCTGCCATCACCCCCCCACAACTTTCGCCTGTTCCTCAGCAACCAAATGCAGCGTGTTACCATATAATATTTGGATTAGTTGTTGTGGTGCATTTCTCCACCAATGGGAAAGGACATGTCATGATTTTGTTTCACTGTTTGGTTTTTTGCCTGCAATCACTTTCTGCTTGCAAATATCTTGTTTTTATCTTTCCTTCCTGCATCAAACAAATGACGACAATATTCAAGAAAAAGAATGGTCCAAATTATTTATCATAAATCTGGTTTTACTTGGCCTATCAATGCAGTTTCAAAAACTGGTGTATAGTTTGAAGTCTGCATTTGTTGAAACAGAGACTCAGAGAGGCAGTGCCCCGCTACTGCATCCTCTTAAATCAGAGATTTCATTTAGATGTCCTGGCACATCAGTCGACTCCAGAGTTGTTATAAAACAAAATTCTGGCTGAATATTTCTCCATTATTCTTGGCAGAATTGGTAGAGTTCATTTAAATTAATTGGTTTCCAGGTACTGATCTGGCTTGTGTAGTCCACAAATTTTCAAGAGGGTTGAGGCCAGGGCTTCGGGAAGGCCATTCCAGCAGGTTCATTTAAGCCTACTTTATCCATTCCAAAGGCAGTTTGGCTTGTTCATGTGGGCAAATGCAAATTTCAGTTGAGCTTGAAGGTGTCAATTTTCAAGGAGGGGCTTCTTTCTTGGTTGGCACTAGGACCAATTTTATTTACACTTTACATGCTTCCCTTAGGCAGTACAGTATTATTAGAACACATTGCATACATTTTCATGGTTATCCAGATGACACCCAGCTTTATCTATCCATGAAGCCAGATGACAAACATCAATGAGTTAAATTGCAGAAACGTCTCAAAGACATAAAGATTTGGATGACCTCTAATTTATTGCTTCTAAATTCAGATAAAACGGAAGTTAGTGTACTCTGTCCTACAAATCTTGGAAACATGGTGTTGAACCAGGTACTTGTCATGGTACTGGGCCGTCTGCCCAGCATTTTGTGTTTCGTTCTGTTTTCCGTTATTTTTCAGTTGTTTTGATACGTTTGTTCCCTTCGTCCCTGTCTCCCCTGCTCCATGGTCTTGTCTGTTTTGTCATGATGTCTTAACCCTGACCTCCTGTGTTTTCATGTTGAGTTTATTCCTAGTGTTGTGACTAGTCTGCGTCTCTGCCCCGTGTCTGTGTGCCAGTCCCCCGTATGTAGTCTGCGTGCACCTTGGTTAGTCACTTCCTGTATTATTTTGACAGTCTTGTGTTCCCTGTGCTTTGTGTTTAGTTTTGCTTCCCGTTATTAGTTTCATTTGCTTCACCTGTTGCTCCCTGCTGTTTCCTCTTGCCCTGATTACCTGCTGTGTATTTAAGCCCTCAGATTTCTTCTGTTCTCTGTTGTGTTGTCGTCTTTGCCTCCGTCGTGCGTGTGCGTCTCTTGTAGTTTAGTTCTGGCTTCAGCCCAACCCAGTTTTTGTTATTACCTTCATTTCAATAAAACCACTACTCTCATCACCTCTGAGTCCTGCATTTTGGGGTCTCCCTGCTTCTGCCACACGGCCTGACATGACAGTACTTACTCTGGATGGCATTATCTTAGCCTCTAGTAAAACTGTGAGAAATCTTGGAGTCATTTTTGAGCAGGATTTGTCCTTCCATGCACATATTAAACAAATATGTAGGACTGCTTTTTTGCATTTGTGCAACATTTCTAAAAATAGAAACATCCTTTCTCAGAGTGATGCTGAAAAGCTAATTCATGCATTTATTACTTCTAGACTGGACTATTGTAATTCATTACTGAGTACTGAGAGGGACTCAGAGAGCATTTTTCTCCCATAATGGCTTCTCTTCATTGGCTCCCTGTTAAAGTCAGAATTCAATTTAAAATTCTTCTCCTCACATAGTATAAGGTCTTGAATAATCAGGTCACATCTTAAAGACCTCATAGTACCATATCACCTCAATAGAGCACTCCACTCTCAGACTGCTGGCTTACTTGTGGTTACTAGGATACTTAAGCAGGGTTCTATCCAGAGATTTTTTGTGTAAATCATGTATGTAAACTTTCAACTCTGTGCATTAGAGAAAAATCTAAAATAATTTCAAAGTGCACCCAGTTCTTGTTTTCTAAAGTCATTAAAGTTATATGCTGTACAATCATAACACCCTAAGAACAGTTCAAAGAAATCACTAAATTCCCCAAATTACCATGGCTTACATGATGAACTTCTGACTACAACTGTATGTGGTTTGCTTTGCCAGGAAACCAATTCAAACAAATTCTACTAATTCTGCCAAGAAGAGTGGTCAAATATTCAGCCAGAATTAAGAGGGTAAGCAGCAGCCAGGTCCTGGTAATAAAAAGTGAGCACCTCTATTAACACTATATCAAGGAGGAAAGATATCAGCAGCTTTTTTTTTTGGAACTTCTTTGGAATAATTATGCTTGGATGAACTACTGCACTAACTGTAAAATACACTTAAAAACTGGGTCCATGCCTGGAAACCAAGTGAGAAGAATGCTGTTCATTTGGAACTGGAGCTTAGAAACAGTGAGTTTTGTGTGGAAGAACTTGAATGGCCTGCACAGAGTCACAACCTCAACCCAATAGAACCCCTTTGGGATCAATTAGAATGGAGACTATGAGCCAGGCCTTCTCTTCCAACATCAGTGTCTGAGCTCACAAATGTGCTTCTGGAAGAATGGTCAGAAATTCAGATAAACACTCCTAAACCTTGTGGAAAGCCTTCTCAGAAGAGTTGAAGCTGTTATAGCTGCAAACGGTGGGCCAACATCATATTAAACCCTATGGATTAAGAATGCCATCTAGAATTTCATCCGTATCAGAAAATGTTCCCTGATCTAAATTCTGTTCTAGATCCAGTAAACAACAAAAAAGAGCTGCAATGTGTGTAAAAATGGACAGAAAGACGCAGTATACATTCATCAAATCCAAGAAATACTGTAGATAAAATCTTAGAATTTAAAGAGAGTACATTTTCATTTGTTGCTCTGATTGAAACTAGCCTGTACTTAGCTACCAATGCTACACATTATGTTGTGATGGAAAGGTCCTGTAATACTTTGTCATGCTAAAGATCAAATGATACTCTATGAGCAAGCACTGTGGAAGAAGAACTCAGTTTTTACATGAAGAGACCTCTGGCAGAACTCGGCTCAGGGAGAGACAGCCTTCTGTTGTTGCTGCTTTGCTGGCATCTTCATTTGGTGGTGGGAACGAGCACACAGTAAAATAGAGGGAAGAGTTTATTTGTGTGACTAGAAATTACAACAAAATGTGATGGAAAGTCTCACACTGAGCGGAATGATTAAATTTCTGTAAAAAGAAAAAGATGAAATTTATTTAATAATTACATTTTACTTAGTTACTGATTTCTGTGCCTCTTAAGAAAAGCAACTGTTTAGCATTTAGGAAGAGACTTTGCATTACAGCCCCACACACATCGTTCATTTTAGTCAAGTTGTTGTAGCAAATGGAAAGGACTAAGATTGAGTACTACACAAATACTGCAGACATGCGATTCTCCGACAGCTTGGCTGTTTTATTTTTTTAACGATGAGCTCGCTGAAGCACGTAGACCAGACAGGACTGTAACCTGGAAAAGTTCTAGAATACCTGATACGAGCATGTTATGATGCTCAGTGTAGATTTAATATACATGACTGAAGTGGATTGTTATTTTTATGGGTAAAAAATCACCACATGAAACTTATTACAATGTATCAGAATGGGAGGCATGGTGACTTTCATTTTTAGTCCCATATTCCTTGGCATTTTCTATGCATATCCTCATACATCTGCATCAGTGTGTCTGCATGTGTGTTTTCTATGTTTTGACAGGGCATTTACATCCACGATGCATCAAATTGTCATTGATTTCAATGACAAACCTGGAAGTGAAAATGCAGCCACTGAATGAGGCGGTGAGGCAGAGGAAGAATGATGAGATTGTTGCCTTTTGATTGCATGTCTTCCTGCCAGCTGCTTAATAGGCAAAACTCAAATATACCTTGACTTTAGCATCTTTTGATATTTTAATTATTTACTGTATACTCACCATAGTTTAATTTGTCGCTTAGCCCAATATAGATGATTGCCAAAAGGGCTTGCATTGCTGTTTTTACACTTTTTCTTTTAAAACTCCCTTTGTGTCAAAGAATGTAGAAGGATCCAAACTAATGCCTGATTTTTGAGTCTTTCGTGTTGTGAATCAGATTTTTTTTATTGGAAACTAGAAATCTGTTTTTGCCCTCCTTTAAGGTTTCTGCCTGATACCCTGATATGCAGATCACCTGACATTTCTTTACCTTTTATTGGGCCTTAATACTGTTATGCATGCAGCTAAACCGCCTTTCTCTTTACAGCCAAATGCTGTTTTTCACCCAAAGAACACTTTTTCCCCCAGTTCGGTTCATTAAGCCTATTTGGATAAAGCAGCCTTTGGAAAATTTTGCCTATATTTTACTTTTCAATAATGGAGTCTTAATCTGTACTTTGGAGTACTCTGGAATTATTTCAGGAATGCCTCAAAGCTGTCATAAACAACAATCTTTAAATGCAGAGAGTGTACTGTTTTTCTTTTAGATTAGCTTTTAAAAATGTGTGGGTTTTTCTACCATGGTGTATTTTAAGACTAAACATCATTAAACTGAGAACACTTTATCCTTTGCTGTTAAAATGTGTGAAAGCAAATCATTTGTTGAGTTTACGTCCACGTAGTGTTTAGATTTGTGTCCATGCAGGTGACCACAGCCCTCTGTTACAACATGAGTTCGACATACCGAGGGCATCTTTCCTTTATCTGGAGTCACTTACCCTAACAATGATGGTCAGGATGAGCGGTCGCATGAAACTGGGTATCAATCAAGTCAATCCAGGGTTTCCTGATGTACATGAAAGGGGTGGTGCTGGCAGCATCTGACCAAACACATTAATTATTGCACCAGCAGCTGAGAGGCTGACTTTAAAAAGAAAGAGTTAACTATACAATTAGAAAGATATGAAGAGGTTACACATAATACAGAATGAAAGTAACACAGAAGGTGCAGATACAGTGAATTAGTGGTGTGAGAGGAAAAGCTCTGTACAGTAGTTTTGTTTGTTTGTTTTGTTTTTTATAAACCTGTTTTGTACAGCAGCTTTTGCAATCAGAATCCAAATCTGAATGCACTGTTGTGCCAAAAACATTTGCTTTGCCAAGACAAGCTCCATAAACTCTCTTTAGGCTCCTCTTGTTTGTGTTTATTTTATTTAATTTTATGCATTTATTCATTCATTTTTCATTATTATTCTCATGTGTAATTTAGTAATATCAGAGCTGACAGGCAGGGGGGAGTAGAAACAGTAAACAGAAAATAAGAGACAGAAGAAGAAAAAGGGGGAGAAAATATGTGAAAAGAGAAAATAAACAGAAAAACACAGTGGGTCACCAACTGCTGCACCTGTAAGGAAACATACAAAAAAACACCTGAAAAACAAAACAAAACAAACAAACAAAAGCAAAAGACAGATACACAAACCAACATACAATCTCATGAAACATACTTGATAATGAGGGTAAGAAGCAGCAACAATGCCGCCCAATAGCCAGAGAAAGATTCAGGAGACCTGATTACTGAAGCCCTGAGACCACACATCCTGATGCCAACTGTGTGCCCACCTCAAAAAAAGGAGGGAGGCTCCAGAGGGAGCCCTCATCACCAAGGGACAAGAGAACCAGAGGCAACAGGCAGCGGACCCCACCGAAGGCCAGACATCCTGGAACGAGCCGAGAACAGAGCCCCAGGGTCCCAGGTGCAAAAGAACCAACTGGCACAATTGTTTGAATTAACAGATGCATCAAAAGTCACAACTTTAACATTAAGACATGGGAGAATCTGATGAGATATAATCAAGCAATACATTAAATTAATGCTTAACTTAATAAGAATAAGACAGTTTTCATTCTTTCAGTTGTAGCACTGATGACCTGAGCACTAGTGAAAATACAAGAACAGAATTCAAATGCAGACTTAGTTTATCTGCGACTGAAATAAAATCCACAATAAGTGTCCTTATTTATATATTAATGTTTATAGAGCAACAAAAGTGTTTTAAATTTAATCCTGTTGAAAGAGGCCATGGGGCATGCTGTTTCTATGAAACTGTACATGGTCAAACAATGCTTAGGTAGGTGGTATGTGTTGAAGTAACATCCACATGGATGGCAGGACCCAAGGTTTCCCAGCAGAACATTGCCCAAAGCATCACGCTGCCTCCACTGGCTTGCCTTCTTCCCATAGTGCGTCCTTGTACCCAGTGGCGCAAAAAGGGGTTATGCACTATATGCAATGCATATGCATAGGGGTGCCGCACAAGAGGGTGTGGTGAAAATATTTCTCTAGTTGCACTTTCTGTATTTAACAGCTGTGCATATGATATGATCAATAACAGAGGCACGGCACTGATTAGGCACCCCTGCGCTCCTTCACCTCCCCTTCTCCCCAAGAGCGATCTTAAAAGCAGTCACAACGACCAAAAGGACCTATTTTCACGCTCCCTCAAAATGGACTTAAACTCCCCCATTGTACCCAGTTCTGTCAATTTCAGCTCCTTCTGTAAATTATTCCACAAAACAGGAGCAGAGGAAGCCTTTTCTCCTAATTCCATTCTGACTCTGGGGATAAGCATTTGTACATTATGAGAGCAGGTTATGCTGGTTATGACTCTTACACATGTAACACAGATAAGAAGGAACCCAAGTAAACATTTATAGTTTAAAAAATAACCAATGATATGGCCATTTAGCAGGAGCATACAAAGAACAGTGATGAACTGAAATAGTTAAATTTAATCAAAAAAGAACAGCGACAAACACAATTTCCACAGCCAGTAATAAAATGTAAATCACAACGTAAACAGTAGCCAATTTCTTTAGGAACTGGCCAGGAGCATTCATAAAAAAACAGATCAGCATAATCCAACAAAGGTAAAAAGTTGTGGAAATCAAGTATTTCCTCACTTTAAGAAAGAAACAAGATTTATTCTTAAAAAAGAAGCTTGGTTGACGTTTCAGGTTGGACACTTGCCAATGTGAGGTTTATATGATAAATTCTTATCTATATGTAGCTACAGTGTGTAAGGGGTGAGGGATACAATCCACTGCTTGAAACTCGGGTTCTGTGTTGCACTCATTTCTAGAAGAGAAAGTTTAAACCATGAAGATCTAAAACACGAGATGCTTCTGGATGTTTATCGTAAACTCTCACTTGCAAGTCCCACAACTTTGACGTTATCCAAAATGTATGTTCTTAAAGACAAATAAACGATATGGTCACTATATATTATAATTTCAGTAAAACTGTGTCTCCTTCACGAGAGCCTGAAGGAAAAACCTTGCCGAGATCAACGGGTTTCTGACTTTCCTTGCTGTGTCATTCATTGATGAGCCATCCTGGGAGCAAGAGTGCATTCCCAAAGGTCACCTGGAGTTTTTTTTTGTTTATTTTTTTTTTAGTTCCTCTGTTGAACACTTTTATACCTTCAACCCAACAAAGATGAAGCCACATTTGTGCAGCAGGGCAGCATGCCCAAGCAGGAGCTGGTTATTGTGTCCTGATTCTCTGGACACTTACACAAAAAGTTCTAGATCTTCAGTATGAGTATCAGATCACACTGATGCACTGCAGTTTGTTGCATGTGGAGAGAGAAATTTGGAATGTGAAATCCTGGCATGCACTACACTTATTTGCTGATGGCTGGGGACTTGTGAATATCTCCACACCCACCCAACACCTATCAACCTATCAAAATCAGTTGGGCAACCAGAGCAGGCAACTGTAGATGCAGCAAACCTAGCGCAAGCCCCAAACTGTAAAAGTGGCTCCAGTAGATTGATGCACGACATCTGAGGTTTCTGTCCAGAATAGTGCACTCCTGGGAATGGCAGGCTCCTGCATGGGACCCTCAAATCCAAAAGCCCTTGATAATGGAATCAAGCTCAAGGAAGATACACATCCATCATCCACTGAGGATGTAAGGTGTTTGTATATATATATATATATATATATATATATATGTAAATAAATAATAATGTCGGGCTCTCTGCACAATATTAAAACAAATGTCCTTTATTGATCACAGAGGAGGCTGCTTTCAGGGCTCTTGGCATCCACATCTCCCCAGTAGGGCAGGATGAAGGGCAGGTCAGCCACACGGCTCTCCAGCAGCCCCCACATGTGCTGGGCCACAAACTGGTTTCCTTTCTCCGAGAGATGCAGCCCATCAGACAGATAGACTGTGTAGTCCTGTACAAAAGATGATAAAATAAGACCTCTGAGGCCAAATCACTTGATTATATGATGCTTTTAGAGAAAGAAAAGGTAAAGCAGTGTCAAAAACCTGTGTAGAAGATCAGATCACACAAAGCTCATCACATTAAATTTATTAAATTTTACTCCAGACCAGGTTATTTTTATTACACTTAATTATCTTAGAAGTATGCTCATCATTTTCACAGAGCCCAAGACAGTATCAACAATCATCTAAACATCAAATTTTCTATGAAATAAACACAATTTCTGCAACTCCTGCATGTCAAAAACCTCTTTGTCAGCAACAAGCAGCAGACACAAGCACTGATGCTCACCTGTCCATCTTTTTGCATGAGTGTCCACAGGTCCAGGACGTCTGCGCCACACTGACCAGCAGCCTGGACACACACCTGGGCATACTGCCCTGCCACAGAGTTGTGGCGATTGAGAGGACATCCTGGAGGAAACACAAAGGACTCATGGACTGCAAAGGACTGAGTGTGTAAAAAAATCGTCAATACAGGAACGAATAAGGAGAACAGCTCATGTTACCTTTGATAATGCACTCTTTCTCCCAGGCTGCCTCATGCACAGGAGGAGGTGTGATGAATACAACTCTGTCTGCCGACACACCAGCAGAGGCCAGAAACCTGCTCATCTCCTTCAGGTTCTCTGAATACTCCTGCAGAGGAACATGCTGCTGTGGGTTCTTATCTGCAAACAGATGCCAGAAGACAATAATATACAGAAACAATTATTAGTAACAATATGTCATGAGAAAAAATAAACTACAATAACAACTGCTTGCTTTTTGTATTCTGTACACTAGCAAACCCACATGCTACATGCGAGAGATAGGGAACATACAAATATACACGCCCCAGGCAATGTTTACATAAAGTTTCATTGAGACTGGTCCACTCATCTAGGAGGAGATAGGGAACATACAAACATACATATGCTACGATCATTATAGTATGATGTGACTCTCAGTTGTTTGTCTCATCAGTGAAAAGGGATGAAAACAGCTCATCTCTGTTAATACTATCATATCAGTGAGCATCAGCAAATGTCAAGATGCAATGGATTTGATACTTGCTGCATCAGTCATTAATGTATAATACGTATGTACAATGGAGGCGAGAGGATTCATCCCTGAGGAGAACCAGTGATCAGCATGAAATCCTGCTGTCCAAACCAAAGAGGCTGGAGATTTTTTTGGACTAGCAGTCGAGAAATTGTTAGCATGATGGTCAGAGCGTTCATAAACCCACTGGCCACTTTATTAGGTATACCTGTTCAACTGCTCATTAACTAATTAAAACTAACAAAATCGGAGAAAGTTACAACAAAATAAAACCAAACTAAAATGTAAAATTCAAAACTATAATAAGCTTGATATGCAGCCAAAAAATTGGCATCGACTTTGATGTGCTATCGTGTCAGCGTGGACGAAAATCTCTGACGAATGTTTTCAGCACTCGAATTTATGCCATGAAGAATTAAGGCAGGTCTGATGGCAAAAATTGGTCCAAAATGGTACTAACAATATGTACCTAATAAAGTGGCTGGTGAGTGTATGTAGAGACTGTAATCAGAGTGTATATGAAACTGCTATTACCATGGTGACAGAACCACAATAGGCTATAGGACCATTCACATCAATAAGTGTGTGACACAAAGTGTGAGGTACCCCCCTATAAATAACAAATTAATACTTTGTGAAATAAGTTCCTTTATGAAGCAAGAAGAAAGTAACGTTCTAGATCAATGAACTGTGAGTGTGCAGCAGAATAGTTGTTAAATTATAACAGTGAGCACGCTCCAGTGAAGCTGTACCTTCCAGTGCACTGTCATTGGCTCCAAAGAAGATAGTGACAGCTGCTATTTTGCTGTCTGCTGAGTTCTGGCAGCTAATGAGGCGAGGAAGAACAATCTTGGCCCATCTGGAGTTGTAGCCAGACAACCCTCTGTTTATAACATCGCATTTTCTGAAGGCAAAATAAAATGACAGATCAAGCGATCATCACACAAGCACAATTTCTCTTATAAATATGGGCGTTTCACATGGTTGAAAGCCAAAGCTATTAGGAGGCAATAAATGGAAGTACCCACCTTGCAAGTTTATTGGCAATTTCTGCTCCCCACCCATTGGGTTGAAATGAAAACTGAAAGAACCAACAGCATAGTTTAATTATTTCCACACTAACAGTGAAAGCCGACAGGGGATTAGCAGACGAATACTCAAAATAGATTAAAATGCAAGAACTTCCTGACCTGTGTGATGGAGTCGCCAAATAAAATAACTTTAGGCCAAATGACTGTAGTGAACTTGGACATGATGAAGCCTGACCGGTTTCCTGAAGAACGGAGGAAAGAAGACAGATAACGCCTGATTTAATATGTGAACTCTGGTTGCGTGGACGCATAAAAACCTTCGTGAAACACCTCACTTAAAAGGAATTTATATTTTCAATCCATAAATTACCCAGCAGCTTTGGGAGAAGAAGGAAGTATGAAAATCGCTGTACCTTCCTCACGACAGGGTTTTTATTTTGAAAGTGCCCGGAGTATTTTATTTTTTTTTTAATGTTGTTCTTCCGCCCTGAAAGTGACGCTTGTTGTGTCACATTAAAAAGCTTCCGTGCGATCTGCAGAGCCTTGTGTGGATTCTTCAAGGATCCAGCTCATAAATAAAGGTTAGCTGACAGTATTTTAACGATTCTCAAATAGCAAAAACATATACTTTAAAGTGATAATTCTTGGTGATATTTTGAATAAATTTAGCTCCAGATAAATTGGAATTGTGATGGAATTAAAGCTCACGTCAACAGTACGTTACGTTCATCCGCGGTAAACTTAACTACACGTGAAAATGGAGAAAGCCCCATGTAGTAGCTTGATGTGGTCACTCTTTATTTATGGCTAATGGCTTAACTTAAGTGAGTGGCTTTTTATCCTTTGCGCTCTTATACTGAGTTAGTTGGGATCACGGGCAGGTGAGATTGTGTTAAATTCAAATTACTATGATCTCCAACCAGCCTGACAGACCTGATTATCAGATAAACACTGCGATGAACCAGCTTGACACAACAAATGAGTTTATAAATAAGACTTGGGTTATGATTAGGTGTTGGAAGGTGATAGGCTGGGATAAAGTCAGGAGTTTTCCTCCATGTCAAAAATTTTATTATTAACCATCAACCATATTGATTTTTTTGTAAAGTAAAG
Organism: Archocentrus centrarchus; assembly: GCF_007364275.1. Classification (NCBI taxonomy): domain Eukaryota; kingdom Metazoa; phylum Chordata; class Actinopteri; order Cichliformes; family Cichlidae; genus Archocentrus; species Archocentrus centrarchus. Next base: position 12,481,448 of record NC_044367.1, on the reverse strand, counting down.
TTTAACTTAGGCAAGTTTAAATATATTTTTTGTTCATAAAATGACCAAAAATAAATGTAAAATTGAAAGACATCTGTTAAGTAAGGTAACAGATTTTTGCCTTAACTACGTGTAGAGCAGTTGTGATCACAAGGGCAGATATTTGCCAGAAATATGCCCAAGGTATTTATCTTTAATATTCTCTTTGTGTACTTCACAGGGATGTTGCGGCGTCCCAAGCCAACTGACTCAGAGGCTGACCTGCTGAGAGAGCAGGAGCACTTTCTGACTTCTGGCGCTCCGTCCTCTGCCAGTGTGGTCCGCCGCCCTGACAAGAGAAGAGGAGAAGCTGGAGAGGGAGACGGGCAAAGTGGGGAGAATAGAGGGAGCCAGAGGGATGTGGTCGTCATTGAAGGTTACAGATGAGACAGAGTTTTATCACAAAGAACATGTTCTGGCTTACAGACTAAATTTTATAGGGTTTTTTGGCTGAAAATGGGGCTACAGGTGGACCATGTTTTGTGTCAGTAACTGAAGTCTAGCTGTTCTCCCGAATGCAGATCTTCCAGATCAACTCCCTTCTCTGACCCCAGCCCCTCCTAAGAAGTCTCGCTTTAAAGCCAGTCGTGTCACCTTTGAGGATGAGGATGCCGAGGAAAGGCTGGACAGACACGACACTCACATCAGTGCTGTTCTCTCCAGAATTGTTGTAAGTGGTAGCTTCTTTTCTCAGTTAGACTTGATTAGTATTCAGGAAGGCCAACTTTGCACGATTTTCTGTTTTTTCAATGTGTCATTAGTTTTACATTTAGTTTTGGATGATTTTAATCATTTATTTCACATATGTGTAATTTTTTTGTTCCAAGGAGAGAGATACCAGCTCCACTCCAGTATCTCTACCAGCATTTACAGGCATGGCTTTCCCCAAAGTACTGCACCGCTCAGAAACCAGTAATCAGGTAATAGTCAATAATGAAATGAAATAGCCACTATAGTTTCACATTACTTTATTATATTTATAGTAAGAAGCCATTCCTTCTTCATGCAAAGGCAGAATTTACTGTAAAATGTTTTCAAAAAGGTGGCCTTTTCAACATTTTCCATGATTTTGTATATTGTTACATTAGCTTGGTCGTTTTTTTCCCTTACTCTGCAGGCACCTCTGTCATCAGCTGGAGGAAAGAAGAGCATCTTTGCTCGTCAGATTGCTGCGCAGAGGCTTAAGGAGGGCAAGACACCATTACACTGTTCACCTGAAGCTGCTCCAACTCCAGAAACTAGTATGGATACAGATCAGTGTGATGCTGCAGGTGACCTTTACTATCATGAATTTAATACAGTTTGTTTTTGTGTGTTTTAAAGAATTACTAAATTACATATTTTCGGCAATAGCCTCTTTTGGAAAATATTTTTCCTCGTTTTCCTCACCACCCTCCTTCTCCTCTGTTCACTAGAACCAGCAGAAGTTACCTGTCCCAGGCTGGTGTCCGGTCAGGGGCTCAGGGTTCCCAATAGTTCAGGAGAGACGATGAGGATCCACATGGAAAACCAGGCCAAGCTCCAAGCCATGTCCCAGTCTGAGATACTAGAGGAGCAGAAAAAACTCTTGTCTCAGCTTGGTAGGCAGTGATGATGTCTGCAGGATCTTTTCTGTTGTAATGCACATTGAAATGAAGTTGTGATATGTATGGATTTTCTCTCCTGTTTGATATACTAGTAAAGTACATCACACCACTTATTCATTCTCGTGTTTTGCACCACTGTATTTAATGGAATTATTTGTGCTTCCCAGATCCTAGACTAGTGGAGTTTGTTAGATCTCGCAAAGCCCAGAGCGTCCCATCCTCTGCATTCCCATCCAAACACCTCTATGACAGAAGCGGCACAGGAGATCCTCCAGTTCAGAGTGTGAGCAGAGAGTCAGGCTCCTCTGGTGCTGCAGTGTTGTTTCAGAAACCCCAAGAGGTGGAGATGGAAGGGAAGGAGGAGGAGGAAGAGGAGGAGTTATCGCCTCCACCACCTGCTGGGATGGGTATGATTTATTCATATTCACCACCAGTGTCTGCTCTGTGCTGCTGGTGATTAAGATGAAAATTAGCATTTAAAACATCTCGATGTCATTACACATTGTTTCTTGCCCGTTTTCCTGGTAAAATTAGATCCTCATTCCAAGAGTCTTAAATTTACTAAATTAGAAAGCTTTTGCCGACTCTTTCAGGAGAACATCACACCTGTCTGCAGGCTCTCCCTCACTTCCCTGTCAAATTTCTTTCTCTCATTTCTTCTCTCTTTCCCTCTCTCACACCCATCCATCCTCTAACTGTATAACTTAAAAACTGATTTATGTCTTCATTTTGACTGATGCCATCATTTTACATTTCAGAGAATGCAGCCCTAAATGTGTCGCTTATAGATCACACAACGACACATCTGGCACATCATTTACTTCATTTTACTATGTAAAAATGTTTAAAAAGTTGAAACTTCATTATGTTATTCTGGCCCACTTGCTTTGACTACTTTTCATTTTAAAGAAGACAGTACATTCCTGTTTTAGGCTGAGATTAAATAGCCAGACTTTATTTTAGCTTCTTAATGAATCTCTGGTCGTATCTGGTCATATTTAATTATTGCTGTGGTTTTTGCAACAGATCCAGCTCCTGAAATTGTTTGGAGAAGTAATTTGGCTACCTAATCAGTTAGTTGTATAAACAGTTCTTTTTTTTGTACCACACTGTGCCTGTGAATACAGAGGAGGATCTGCCCGTGAAGCCTCAGAAGGACTGGATCCACATGGATAAGCTGGAGCCGGAGAAGTTGGAGTGGATGAGGGACTTACCTGCACCGAGGAGGAAAGGAACCAAAAAGGTAAGTTCTCCTAAGATTTGGTGTTTGATTTGAATAGATGAAATATCAAGTTGTGTTTTTTCGTCAACACTTCTGTGGTTTTGTGTGTCCTGATAGGCCATGCAGGCTCGTTTTGACTTCACGGGGACTTTAATTCCACCCACTGAGGATCTGCCAACACATTTAGGCCTGCACCATCATGGAGAGGAGCCTGAGGTCAGTCAGAATAAAGTCACAAAAAGAGGACCCCTGTTATTATTCGCTGTTTCTCCTCGTTGTGTCTTCAAAATGGAATGACATTTTTATAAAATGAATACAATGCAAGTTCCAGTTGACTTCATAGAAAAAGACATTAAATATCACAATCTGTGGCTTGATTCTTTTATTTTATGTCCTATTTTTTGACAAAAATACAAAAACAGGACTGTCTTGTAAAGGACTTATAAAAGAAGAACACTCCTTTTTTCTGTTGGTATTCTTAGTCTAAAGTGAAAATTAGTGTTAATCAGTGTTAACTTTTACCTGTTTTCTCTGTTGATTTTCAGTCTGATTGTTCCCATCAGAGTCCATTTCCTTTCTCATTCATTCAAATGGACTTTTCCTCATGTCTGGACCTGTAAAAAAAAATGTCTAAAAATTTCTAAAGCCTTACCATGTGATCTCATCTTGACATTTATGATTTCTCCCCAGCGGGCAGGTTATTCTTTGCAGGAACTCTTCCTGCTGTCTCGGAGTCAGGTCATCCAGCAGAGGACTCTGTCCCTCAGCACTCTTGCTAACATCCTTTCAAAGGTACAAGAGCCTACATACACGCAGATTCACACATACCTACGGGGAAGCGTGCCTCTGTCGTGTTGCTGGATTTTCTTTCTTTGCGCAGGCACATGCTGGAGAATACGTGTCAGTTCTGAAGGGCAGCGTGGTGTCCACTCTGCTCGACGCAGGCCTTCTCTTTCTGCTCCGCTTTGCATTGGACGATGGCGTGGAGGGAGTGATGTCTGCAGCTGTGCATGCTCTCAAAGCGCTCCTTGTGTGTGCAGAAGATGAAGTAAGATATGCCAGAGTATAAAGTCAAATATTACACTAGTTACTTGAAAATTACAATTTACTAATTTCTCATTTTCTGTATCCACGCTGAAACACCTGTTGCTGCATAGCTGCATCTTAAGATCTGTTTAAAAAATATCAAATATACAAATATCACTGAATTTAGTAAAAAAATGTCATCCTGAGCACTAATACAAAGCAAAGAGCTGTATAAAAACATAAAAACTAATTAGTATGTTATTAAAAAATATGACTTTAAATTGGTATTGGATAGAAAACACTGTTTCTTGGACTGTCTTATAAGTTTGTTTCGTCCCTCAGGAGTGCCTGGACTGCACTTTTTCCTGGTTTCGTGGTCTGGCCTCGTTCCCCCTGCTGCCATCTGCGCAGGAGGAGGAAGATGAGGAGGATGAAGCGCTGGATGAAAGTATGAAGGAGACAGCCAAGGAGAAGGAAGAGAGGAAAAGTGATCACGAAGTGGCCACACAGGATGTTGTCAAGGTGAGGATTTCATTATTCCTTTTTTTTTTTTCCTTTTTGCATTTTACTTGTTGCCCTTATGATCTGTAGATGAAGACTGAATAATCATTGTTGGCTTTCGGAACTTCTTGTCTGCGTTTCAGGGTTTGTTAAAAATGAAACTGCTCCCCAGGCTGCGCTACATTCTCGAGGTAGTCCGACCACCACCCCGGGTGGTTCAGAATGTCCTGGAGATCCTGACACGCATTGCTAGACACTGCTCCTCATCTGCTACACAGGTAAGAACAGCAGCCTTGAGAAATCCATAAACTGAAACTCCTTGATAGCTGAAATACTTTTTGGTGTATCCCATCGTCAGGTGTTGGATTGTCCTCGTCTGATGGAGACAGTGATGTCAGAGTTTCTTCCCACTTCCTGGACACCATCATCTCAGTCTATTTATGGACTTCCAGTAGCCAGCGCAATGAAGCTATTAAGAGTTTTGGCTTCCTCTGGCAGACATGCCTGTGCAAGATTGGTAATTCTTATCATCATGTTATTGCTTGTGTGAAAGATGTGAAAGATCTCCTCTACTGTTCTGGAGGGTTGCTTCCAGAAGGTGTAAAATCTGTGCCAAACTAAACATGCCGATCCATCTGCGACCTTTGGAAAGAACAGATCAGCTGAAAGTCCCCCCAATAATCATTATTGTATCTTTTCCTTCTGGCCTTTCTAGTTAAACTCTTTGGGAGCGAGCGAGCGCTTGTCTTGCCTTCTGAGTGCAGAGCCCGACGAGCTGCTGCTGGAGCCGACCGAGGCCCTCAGGATCACCACTGAGGCCTACAGGCTGTGGGCGGTAGCAGCCAGCTATGGACAGGCCTGCAAATTATATTTGTAAGTTATCATGCAAGAGCAATTACCACCAAAGGTAAACTTTGCACAAAATGTAAAGGAATTTGTTTGATTGTCAATAGCGGAATAAGCTGTTTGGCATTGGCAGAGGAGATTTGGAAAGTTTTTCATGGGCTCAACCCACATACTAAACTCTGCTTCTCAGGCAGGCTGCGTGACGGGCCAACGGCCTCCCAGTTTTGCAGTCTTATTTTGCTTTTAAATGTCTCCTATTAGTTTGTATTGTAGGCTGATCTCTTCATGCTCTGTCCAAAAGTAAGAGCCATCCTCTCCTCTTCACTTGATTGTTTTTGCTGCCACTGTTTTCCTGCAGAGACCTATATCCGGCCTTGATGGCAGCATTGCAGTCAGTCCACAGAGTTCTGCCCCCCTCAGATCCTCTGCTACCTCTGCAGCTCCAGCGGCTTTTGGCTCTGCTTTCTCTGCTCACACAAGTTACACACACAGCTGGTTGCCATCAGGAGCTACATGCTGGGATGGTCAGGTACAGGCCAATTAAACCATTCTGCTAGAGGGGATTGAAGGCTCATAGTATCCAAGGCAAACAATACTGGCTTCAACACTCTGCACTTATGTGTTACCTCCTCTGTTTTCACTGCAGCTCTGATGGAGAAGAGTGCCCTCCACCTCCTCCTGTGTCTTGGGGTCATGTCACAGGGTTGCAGGCGTCCTTGATGGGGCATTTGAAGGGTTTTATTAAGAACCTTGATGATCCACTTCAGAAAAACAGTAGCCTCACTGTGATACCAGTTTACCTGGTTTACCTAGAAGCTTACTACCATCAGCTCTCTAGACAGGTATTTCCTGCCTTTCACTTCTTAAATAAATGAGATATTTCATATTTATTGGAAAGTTCACATTTGAAAAGAAAAGTTTATTTAAAGTGACAAGATATCACACAGTGTAACATAAGCTTTTCAAGCTGTTTCCACACATGCACTACAGCCCAGACATTTAATTGTCTTTAACCTCCTGACTCTTTAGTACAAAGTCACTGTGTGTATTTAACTGCTCTGAATTGAGAATAGTGCTGGTGGCGCAGGTCTTGTGAATTAAGCTCATTATGTCATGCTGTGTGCTGCATGTGACAAAGGGGAACTACGGGATTGTCTTGTTCACAGTGAAAATGGTTAAATTGTCAAATTCCTCCAAAGTGGTGAATGTTTTTGCTCCACAGAACTGCTTCAAGCCTGTGGAGACGCTTCAAGAGCTTGAGCTGCTGACATCTGATGTTCTTCTCCCTCTGATGTCTCACAGTGTTGTGCAAGGCCTAATAGAGAATCTCAAGTATGTCTGAAGACAAATGGCAGCTGTGCATCTTTTGCCCTTTGCTCACAAAATGTGTTTCTGAGTTTGAAAAATTGCACATTTATAAACATTATTATTTATTTATTTTTGCACTAGGTCTTCCTCTATAGTGTGCAATGGTCAGGCTGTACCTCTGGGCCCAGAAACCACTCCCAACCTCCCTGGTTTGTCATGCTCAGGATGGAGGGATCGTCCGGGGTTGGTTGTTTCCAGCTCTCCTTTCCCTCTTCTGACTGGACTGGGCCTCCTTTCGGAAACAATCACAGGGATCCATAAAGGCCTCAGCAGCAAGGTGGGACTGACTGCCATATGCCTTGGAATATAGAGCTGTTTTTATTTTGTTGTTTACTACTTAGCAAAAGCATCTGAACTAATCAGTAAAATGTGTTTCTGCTGCTTGGAATGAAAGTCTCCTGTTTGCACTCTGGGACACACAGTGGTTTGTCATGTAAAATTCTCCCCATCTTATACACTCACTGGCCACTTTGTTAGGTATACCTTACTAGTAGCAGGTTGGTCATAAAGGGATGGACATGGTCAGCAGCAATGCTCAGATAGGCTGTGGTGTTTAAACAATTCTCAGCTGTTACTGACGGGCCCATCATGACCAATGTGAGCTGTTTATACAGGATGGATCCATACTTTCATGTTGTTTGCACCAAATTCTGACTCTACCATCTGAATGTAACAGCAGAAATCAAAACTCCTCAGACTGAGCAATGTTTTTATAATTTTGGGGAGTCCGCGTGGATTGTAGCCTCAGTTTTCTGTTCTGCTGCCGTATCTGCTTCAAGGTTCGACGTGTCGTGCATTCAGAGTTGCTCTTCTGCATACTTTGATTGTATGCAGGTTGTAATACTCAGATGAGCTCACCCGACACCAGCAACCATGCCATGTAAAAAGTCACGCTGATGCTCGGTTTGAACTTCAGCAGGTCCTCTTGACCCCGCCTTCATGCCTAAATGCACCGAGTTGCTGCGAGGTGATATTTAGATATCCTCTCTCCCACTCTAGTTCACTGGACTCCTTCTCTCAGAGCCTGTGACTGGTTACCTGCACAGTTGCAGTCGGGCTAAACCCAGCCTGTCTCACTCCAAGGCTTGGCTGCTGCGTCATGAACACCATCTCCTCTTCTTGCTCCTGAGACTGGCTCATAGACTGGTATGTACACTGCGTTTTTTAATGTTGATTAGAGTTTAGTGGTGATATTCTGTATTTCAGTCCATTATTTCTTTCAGGCTGCTTTAGTTTTCTGCATGTGATTTATCTTATTATGATTCCTGGCTAGTTAATTTATATTTGCCTTGTATAAAAAGAAAATGTCAGTAGGTGAAGCACTTTTCTACTTAACTCTTGTGTGTAAGACCAGGTTTTATCTGCTTAAAGTTGATGTTTTGTTTTATTTTTTTTACCTAACCAACTTATTTTTTTCCCTCTGTTTTCTTCCTGACCTCTCTCAGGTTCCTCTTGACCCAGAAGTAGCAAAACATGCCTCGCTTTACCACCAGGTGGCGCTGGTTGTACTGCCTTGGTTATTGCCAGGCAGTGAATACCTGGCACATGAACTGCTCTCCACCATTATCTTCAGCAAGGACTTTATATCGTAAGTTTACCTTTAAACAGTTTAATCTGAGACCAAACACAATGAAGTGCCTATAGTATTATTCTAAAGTACCTGAATTTTTAAAATGACTTTTTATTTTGTTCAACTCATGATACTTTGTCTAAATCAGTGTTTAATGTGGTGCTTAAAAAATGTGACCGATGGTTATGATCTAATTTTGCAAATGACGTTATATATAAAATTGAATTTCTTCAAAATAGGATTAAATTAACAGATGGCCCATTTTCATCAAAATATATTCTTCTCTTTCTTCTTTTATTAAATTATCGGTCTGTTTATGTCTCTTTGTTTGACTTCCAGAGAAGGACACAGTGGAGGGCCCGAGACTGTGGAGCTGGGGGAGCTGAAGCTTCATGAGGAAACACAACAGCACACCTCTCCCTCTCTCCAGACTGTCGGGGCTCTCTTGAGAGAAGCCTGCACCCAGCTGCCATCCATACGAGGGTGCTTCCTCACTCACCTGGCCCATCTAGAGTCGTCTGTAATGGTGTCCCGAGATGCTCTCCTGGGCCGCAACCCCTGGATTAAAACTCATCTCTTGCCAGAGCTCAGTGGTCCCATCCTGCCATCTGACTGGCCTTTCCTTCCACTTGTCAGCCTGTATGAGCGAGTGGGGGTGTCTGATGGCGGAGGGCTGGCTGTGGAGGAGCTTCCTCAGGGGGCTCTCCAGGTAGTGACCCACTGTCTGCAGTGGCTGCTGCTGCTGGAGGTCTGGAGGGAGGAGGCTCTAAAGGTACTACTACAAGTCAAGTCAGTGGCAGGTCAATCCAGTGTCATAATTTTTCTCAGAGGGCTTTGGTGGCAGGTGTTAGCAGAGATAACTGAGCCCTAAATTAATATTTAACATATTTAATTCACAGTGGATTTTAGGGGGTTGATGTACAGATAAAATAAAAGGAAAATTGTCAGATTCCATGCCAGCCAGTGCAGTGCATACCAGTAGTAGCAGAACTGATCCATTATATATTAATATAACTAGTCGATGCCCATGCTACAGGCACAGACATCATAATATATGATGTAGATAAGAACCTTAAGGGGCCTAAGATGTACAGTACCAGTCAGTGCTTTTTCATTCTCTAAAAATTGTCTGCATTGTAGATAAATACTAAAGTCACCCAAACTATGAAGAAATGCATGTGGGATTATTTAGTAAAGAGAAAAATGTTAAACACACCAGAAGATGTTTGCCAAGAGTGTGCAAAGCTGCAACCAAAGCAAAAGATGCGTACTTTGAAGAATCTAAAACATGTTTTGGTTTCTTTAACACACGATTCCTTCATAGTCTGGATGACTTCAGTATTAATTTACAATACAGGGAAAAAAAAAAAAAAAAACTCCTGACAGTGTAGGAGGAGTTCATGGACAAAGAAACAAGCACACATGCTGCCCCCCCCCCCCCCTTTTTTTTTTTTCTTTTTTTTTTTTTTCTGGCTATGCAGAACAGGGAAAACCCTGGAGCTGAACCAAGAAGTTTGATGAATGTGGGACTCTGCTCTAACCCCAACACACCTGTCTCACACTCATAGAAAGGGAGTGAGGGTGGTGGAGAGGAGAAGGCAGAGTTCAAGGCCGTGACAAACATTCACTGCGATTTTTCTGCTGTAATTGAACGTCTGAATAATCAACTTCTTTTTGTATGTTTTTGTTTTAATTTAATGTTTACTGATGAAATAATAAAATGTAGGCTGTTTGACCTGCTCACAGTGTCAGGTGACTGCTGAGCAGTTACCCACTATCTGTAACGTTTACGTCACATTCTCGTTCCACAGTCAATCAAATCTCAGTTTATTCATACTTTTTAAATAAATTTCACATTTTCAGTCTGTGAGGATGAAGCCTAAAGCAGCAGTAAAATTAATACCCCCCCCCCCCGAGAAGTCAAAATTTGCACCTGAATGTAGGAAGCTTTAGCTCATCATTTAAAATGATGTTTGTTTGTGTGTCATGCTGTAGGTGATCCCTCCTGTCGCCAAGCTCGCCCGCCTGTCCTGCGTGTTCCTCTGTTCCAGTGACTTGTTCCTCGAGAGACCTGTTCAGAAACTGATCTGGGGTCTGTTCAGACTGCTGACCAGGTCTGACAGTACATTTAAAAGATTTAGTAGCTTGCCCTTTTACACCAAATAGACTCCTCTTACAAACAAAAAAACTTTCCTTTTCAGGAGACCCAAGCTGGACTCTTTGGATCTGAATGTGCCTCCTCCAGGTCTAGCCTCATTCCAGGACTTGTACTCAGCTCTTTTGTCCCAGTATGAAGCTGTGTCTTTTGGAGACCGGCTGTTTGGCTGCTGGGTCCTCTTGCCCCTGCAGAGGAGGTACAGCATCACCATGAGACTGGCAGTGTTTGGAGAACACGTGGGGATGTTGAGGTCATTGGGGGTCACTGTAGAAGAGGTAATGATGATGGCATAATGATGTGTTTTGATTTCAAAGTTGTAATTATAAGTTATTTTATTGCTTATCTGTCTGTCTCCTCATTTGAAGCTTTCCATTCCTATCGAGAGGTTCACCTCCCCGCCTGAAGACTCCCTCCCCCTCCTCCGTCTCTACTTCCGCTCTTTGGTAACAGGGACTCTGAAGCTCTGCTGGTGTCCTGTATTATACGTGGTCGCCTTGTCTCATGTGAACTCCTTCATCTTCTCTCAGGATGCTGCTGCACAGGTACGGCAAGACTTTAAACACCAAATTAAATTTCTCTAGTTGATTTCTGTTGCCCTGCTTTCTCTGAATGTTCTGGGTGTATTCATGTGGAGATTGTCCTTTGCAGTGACGTGCGGTGAGGGTCGTGACTGGTGAGGCACTGACGTCATCACATCAGATTTACAAACATATAGCTTATTCACCATTTGATTGGCAACAGTTGTTTTGTTTAACATTAACATAGTCTGAAGCAAACCTTTTAGCTCCGGTGTTGGTCTTCCTTTAATTATTATCTTCTGCTTCGATTGAAAGTCCAGTTTAGAAAATTCTTTCAGTTGACTTATGTAATCTTCCATGTTGAACATAAGGCCAAGCAACAGGAAAAACTAACTGGCCTTGCTAACTGTTTATGGTAGCTTGCCGCCGAGGAGTCGTAGAGTCCCTGGGATCACCAGCGCCCCCTACCATGAGGCACGAGAACTGCGTGCCTCACCTAGTGTCTCTTCGCAGCAGTTTCATGATCGCTCAACACAAGAATGCATTACACACACATACAGTTGTTAATGAAAAAAACAACAAAAAAAAACTGTGCATTATATACACCAGCTAAAATATGGAAATTTAGTTCATATAGTAAAAGTGTTAGAACATTTTAATAGCCACATGCAAAGGGAAAGTAATCCGGTCTCACTGCATAGCATGCCAGCACAGTTAGTAGTCATTGGCAATGACTATACTGAGCCGCACCACGGATTGCGCAATCCGTGGTGCGGCTCGCCGGGCTGGTGCCTCACCGTTCGTCTCTTAGTATTTGACCGGCAAATGCGAAAATTCAGCGATTCTGAAAAAACTAATCTAAAAATGGTGTAGTTAAATGGAAAAGAACTTTAAAATACAAATCACTGAATGAATATAACCATTTAATTTATTTTTTAATTTTATATTTCCACGATGACAGGTGAGGCCGTGCCTCACCTGCCTCCCCTGACTGCACGTCACTGGTCCTTTGTAGGAATACTAATCAGTGGCAGTGAAACTGAAGGCAGGCTGCCACATGTCCTGCAGCTGCTCTGAATAGAGCCTGGGTTGTGGGATCTGCCCAGCGGCCCTACAGCTGTTTATGCACATTTTTTTGGGCTCAAATATGAGCTCATTGGATGCAAAATCTCGACAATTTGACAAATACACGATGCCGTCCTCATGTTATTGGTTATTGATATTCATGGTATGTGACTTTGAATTGGCTGTGAAGTGTTTGAAGTAAGAAGCACATTTGCCAGCGTATTTGCTCAGTTCACAAAGGCGTTATTTTAGAAGGGTGAAGCTGAAAACATGCAGCGGAGCAGCATTAAACATGGAGACATAAAGTGCATCAGGCAAGCTTTGATCTTTAATCCCCTTGTCCTTTCCCAGGAGGTTGAAACAGCCCGAAACAGTATGTTGAGGAAGATCTACTACCTGACTGACGAGGTACTCCTCTCCTTTTAGCATGCACTGCTTGTTTTCCTGCACTCTCTCTCTCTCTCTGTCTTTGGTCTTTACGTGCTGTGAGGTGTTCATTGATTACTTACTCTTCCCCTTGCCTCTCCAGTCCCTGGTGATTTTTTTCCCCACACTTACCAATTTACTGACAACTAGACCATTTCTTGCTGCTTTTCACTGTGTTGTTGACCACCATAATGTCTAAATCTTAGTTTTTTTTTCTTAAAAGGGAACTATTATGCTCAGTCCTAGCTTCATATTCCTATTTTTGGACTCTACTAGAGTAGATTTGTGTGACTCACAATAATCCTTATTTATTTTATACGGGGCTTTAATGCAGCCATTTTGGTTCATCTGCTCTCTGAAAAATGCTTTTTTTTTTTTCTTTCTGATTGGCTGCCCCTCACAAATAAAAGATGTAAACAGCAGATGGGTAGGACTTCTGTCCTCAAAGCCTGGGATCTTAGAAGTGTTTAGAGGATTCTGAAGTTTGTGCTTTTGGCTCACCAGGATTAGTTGTACATATGCTGATCTCAGTGTTTGAAACGTTGGTGATGTTTAATATGAGGATTCACCTTTTTAATAGTTCATATGTACAAAAAATATAGTGAAACATGTAATAGTTCCCATTTAAATCTGGTTTTTAACCCATCTTGATAACTCGAGAAAGTCACCTAGGATTTTCAAACTGATACATTGGTGTATCTACTAAAAGTCTTGCATGAGTTTGAATCTTAGCAACCTTGATCCCAAGGTCAAAGGTCAAGTTTTCTGAAAAAGAAAGTTGGAGGTCACGTAGGATTTTTTAAAACCATGCCACAGGCGTAGTTACTCAGTGGTGCAGTGTAACAGCTACAGCTACACCAGCGCCACCGTTTCAGTCTTTTGACAAAGTGACGTTCAAAGCTTTTTCCCAATTTGCATTCAGTGAATTTTCATAATGATAATCGCCCTTCTGCTGTCAGCCTGCTGCAACTGTATGGATTTTCACGCCAGAGCACAATTTGATAGCAGAAGTGTTAAAAGCTATTCCACGCTTATTGTTTCATTTTTTTTACTTATTAGTTTTTTGTCTCTTATGCAAACGCGATCTGGAATGTTCCGTCAGTATTGCTGCAGTTTGTAGTCGAAATGATGATGAGGTTCAAAGGACTGATTCAAATGTGCAGTTTAATTTTGTTTTATTATTTGTTACCAGTTACAAATAAGGAGAGTTGATGTGTTTAAATAGAGCTTTGAAAGGCAATGAAGTGTAAGCAGTGTCATGTATGCTGTCATAACAATGCAGGTAAGAATACATTGTGATTAAAAATATTCCTACATTAAGGCTTAATAAACTAGGTTCCCTTCTGGTGACAGGTGTTTCAGTTGTGACCCTGCTGGCGGGGAGTTTATTATTATTATTATTTTAACAAGCATTTGTGGCGGCTGCAACATTGCAGCCAGTGTCTCTATCCCTCGTGGCAGCAGCAGAAGGGCCACTGGGGCACAAGCACGTCTTATTGGGGATATCTGGTTCACACCACCACCTCTGCAGCTCTTCTCACATCCTTCTCACTGTCATTTTCTCATTTCCAGGTGTTGAGGAATCACTTGCTGCTCTTCCGTCTGCCCCAGCAACACTTACAGCTCGGCTTCGACATGTACGAGCAGTTGCCTCCCATTAGGGCGAAACATTTGGAGCGAGTCCTGGGACTGCAGGACAGCAGCGTTGACAGAGGAGACTGGGAGGAGCAAAAAAATGAGAAATAATGGGGTCGTGCGCTCAAAATAGACGAGACAGACGTGTGTCATTATGAAAGTGGATGATGTTGAGAAAGATAAGGCAGCAGAGTGTGATCCAGTGAGTTATTGATTTCAGACCCTAATGATGTCACGTGTAGTTGTATCTTTGAACACAAAAATGTTTCTTTGACCTGTTTTCTTTAAACCTGAGGTGGACTCAGTTTCTAGCGCTTAGTGTAGCTCGCTGAGGCTGTTACTGGAAATTCTCAGAAAAACATACCATCAACCAAAGGTTGAATAAAAATATTAAACGCTTTCTTCCTTTTTTGTGATTAAAATATTTGTATATTTTCAAAAGTTGCTACTGTTTGTGTTCCAGTTTCTTAAAGAATAGCCCAAAGCAGTTCTTCCTGCTTCACTGGTGCCTGAAATGATCTTTATTTGTAAATAAAACATGACGTTTGAATAAAACATGATGATGTGTAAGCTTCTATTTTCAATCCCCATAAGCCTGAGCTCTGAAATTCTTACCTCCCAAACATTAATACTGTATGTTCTGAGTTTTGCTGTTGACCACAGTTTAACCATAGAACAAAAGCAAAATGACAACCAAAAAAAACCCACTAAATGAGATTTGATCTGGGAAAAAAAAACAATCAGATAAGGAGAATGTGGTGTTCCCTCTGATTTATCAAAAACACTCACTAAAAGCTCCACTAATTTCCCACTGAAACTGCTGCCACAGTTAAATCAGATGTGAAAAAATACCCATGAGGGGTGGGTGTGTTTTCTGGATGCTAATAAGTTATGGAAAATTCAACTACACTACAGACTGTTTAAGAATATATATATATATATATATATATATATATATATATATATATATATATATATATATATATATATATATTCTTTTTTCTTTTTTTGAGGAAGACACTGTGAATGTCTGTGAATGTGCAGTGTCGCAACATGATGAAATAATATTAATTTTATTTGCATACAATTCCCAAACAACAAGAAAAGAGGTCATACAGAGACAAAGCAGGAAAGGCTTCAGTAGGATGTTTGTATTTTTGCGGTGTGTGTGCGTCTAAGAAAAACCTGTAAAACTGTAGAACTTGATTTTCAGCATATTTCTGTATTTTTACCATAATTGTAAATTGAACTCCTCACTCTCTTTTGACACTCTCCTTGTGTTCAAATATGAACTTGAGTTTATATTATACTTTGTTTTTTTGTTTTTTTTAAAATCACCTCCCGAACACACACACACATTTTGATGACATCCATAGGTGTTACATGTCCACTGAACCATTGTCACTCTTGTTTAATTTAGCCATTGGATGCTGACTCATTCTTTTTTCCAGTTCATGTTATGCAGAACCATTTATTTCTTTGTTTTTTCTTTATTTCATGTTTATCTGTAGATCTCACCAACCTGAATCTGCTCTATAGATTCTTGTTTCAAATAAAATTTGTTGGTGAATCATCAAAAGACATCTGTAAATATTAGTCACACAGTTATAAATCCACACATGGTTTGATTTTTTTTTTAAATAAAATTGCATTTCTGAAAAATCTACAAAATACAAAAACTTCCAAGCAGCTGTACTTAATCACAAAATAGATGAATGGATTTCAAAAGTAATCTACAGGAAACCTAGACCTGCATTTGATCATTTAATGTTCAGTTTATAATATTTCAGGTTCAAAACCATGCGCTAAGCTTTTTTGTTGTATTACAAAAACACACACACAACTTTTGAACCTTTTCAATCCTCCAATCCACATATTGTTGAAAGAAAACTTTGAATTGCTGTAAAATTGTGATTTAATGCCATTAAACCAATCCCAGGTGGGTGAGGGCGAGAGGCAGTTTACACCTTGGTTTGACCTGATGAGGCAGATGAGTCATTCTCTTCTAATTCTCTGAGTTTTTCTCTGTCTGCTTACATGTGATATCCACTTTAATGCAGTCACCAAATATAATTAGTACAGAGCCTGAGGTGGATGTAATCTTACTGTTTTTCAAAACAGGGCAAATGTTTGTACCTGCGGCCTTACAAGTTTGAAAAAAACTAAGCACACCTACTGTAATCCAATAATGAGAGATCATTATGTAGAACTGAACATGATTTATTAATAAGAAATACAGTTAGCCTTTTGGCATTTGGACTTTGATGGCACTGAGACTGACAAAAATAGAAGTGATCTAAATGAGACAAGCAGCCAAACACTGGGGAAAGTAGGCAGATGAGTGATTACAGATCTTCTTTACTGAGCTTACGCCTAAGCTTAATTTTACTTGTACTTTACAGCACTCAGTTTATACACCTTTTGACAGAGTAAGAGGTTCAATGCCCAACCAGAATGAAACATCAGGCTGAGAACCCAAAGAATCAGTTTCACTCTCTATCCTTTACCCTTTCCTTTAGTCCTTATGAGCATCTTTCCCTCCATGTTTCTCGCACAAAATTGTGTGAATGCAAGAAAATGTGATTTTGATGAGTTTGAACAAGGTGTCATTGCACGAGATCAGCGCTAGATAATAAAAATCTTGTTTTCTGAAAGCTCAGATTAGACAGTGAGTGAACCAGACATGTGATGCTGCTGATGAAAAACTGACTGATAGAAGGAGACTCTCCCTTCTCCTCATTTCTGAGTTTTAAAACCACAGGCTTCAAAACCCAGATGTTAGCTAACCTTCTATAACATTTTCATGAACAGGTCTGTCCCTGCCGTGAAAATGTCTTCAGTCCTCCTTCAGTGCATTTTTTTGTAACAGGTGTGGCTGTGATCTTTAGTACACTGTTTTCATCAGTGGCGGTTTCTGATATGGGCGACATGGGCAGCCGCCCAGGGCGGCATTTCATCTAGGGCGGCATGACCGCCCCCCTCCCCCCAACGCATTGCGATCGCCGCAGCAACGCCTACCGCACTGCTCCACTTGTGGGATAATGGGCGCCCTCTGCTTGCTGTGTATTGCATGTAGCTTTCTGCCATGGTCAGACAGGTTGTAACAGAAGAAAAAGGGCAGGCGGGGGATTCTCTGTCTCTGTCTCGCTGTCACTGCTTCACTCGATCGTCACACACACAGCGCTGCCCCGCCCCCTTCTCCTCTCAGCCTGGGGTGCGAGTCGAGTGAAGCAGTGATGGCGTGAGAGTGAGACTGTCAGCCGGGTTCATTCATTCATGCCTGTACAGTTTGGGCCTGGTTACAGCCAACAGTAACCGCTGAATTATAAATAAAGGCGACTTTTGCTGGCAGTCTCTCGCCAAACCTTTCATCCTCACGGACACTGCCATATCAAGATTAACGCGAAGTGTATGTCCTAATATTGAAAAGTTTTGCGAGATCTCGCAAAAGTAACTCAGGATCTCGCAAAAGTTTTGCGAGATATGCAAAACTGACTCTTTTTTTTTTTTTTCCCTCCCATGTTCCACAGAATGAATCTGTGCGTCTAATAAAATTAGATGCACACAACTGATAGAACACAAAGCCAATTTCATTTATAAAACTGTAAATATGGTCATTAAATCACAGTATTTGTGTGAACCCGAATCCTGATAAAAAAAATAACACAAATACGAATCTAGACAGTTTGGACAAATGTTGGTGGATGGCGCAGTGTTGCCAGATTGGGCAGCTTGTGAACACATTGGGGTGGAATATTATATAGATATTTCTATATAATTATAAAATTATATAGATATATAATTTTACAATAAAAACTTCCTAAAAACCTACCAAATATGGTGAAAAGCAGCCAAAATTTTAACAAGTTACCCAAAGCTTGTATATTTAAATATATATCACACCTGGTGCTATTAACATGAGTTTCAGTGGAGGTTTTGTTGTGTTGGGCTGGCAACTGTCAGTCAGATCTGACAACCCTGGGGATGGGCGGTGGTGGTGGCGAATTGTGGCAGATGGAAGGGAAAAGGTCAAAGCCATCAGGTGCACAGTTTAGGAAAAAGAGAAAAGAAGAAGAGGAGAAACAAGCAAAGATAAAGGTAAGCAGAAGCTGTGTAATATTTCAGTTTCTTCCATGTTTTTTCAAATAAAAATTTAAAAGAAGGCCCTGTGACAGGCTGGCGACCTGTTCAGGGTGTACCCTGCCTCTCGCCCTATGACAGCTGGGATAGGCTCCAGCCCCCCCGCGACCCTGACCAGGATAAGCGGAAGCGAATGGATGGATGGATGGAAATTTAAAAG
This sequence comes from Archocentrus centrarchus, assembly GCF_007364275.1. Lineage (NCBI taxonomy): Eukaryota > Metazoa > Chordata > Actinopteri > Cichliformes > Cichlidae > Archocentrus > Archocentrus centrarchus. Next base: position 12,463,209 of record NC_044367.1, on the reverse strand, counting down.
AAATTCTGAGTGTGCCTGTGATGGTGGGGGGACCTTCTGTTAAAGCCTGTCTGTCAGACCATGGCAGAAAGCTACATACACCACACAGCAGTCGCTCATTACCCCCCCAAGTGTAGTAGTGCGGCGATCGCTATTGTGTGTGTGTGTGGGGGGGGGGGGGCGCCGGCGGGGATGCTCGCCCAGGGCGCCAAACAGGCTAGGACCGCCACTGGTTTTCATGATTAGAAATATTTTTAAGAGCAGCATCTGAAATATATTTTACTGGATGACATCTTTTCACAGTCTGGCCCGTCTGCGGGAGAAGTTCAGAGGTCAACATTGATGATGTGGAGCAGGCGGGCATGGAAATCTCTGCAAAGCTATGTGGGATAATGTGGCTTAAAAAGTTATTTAAGTTACGCTTGAATCATGTGATGTTAGTCTTCATAACTGTCAGCTGTCAGATGATGAACAAAGTGCCACTATGTATGGCAACAGTGTGAAAATGTGACAAGGGAATGTGCTGTATTTAAAATCACACTTAAGTAAAAGTTCAGAGAAATTTATTCCTTTTTGAATTCATGTTTTTATGTGACACCTACAGTGTGGAAGTCACATCTGTAACAACTTTACCATCACTACATCACATATTTTAGTGAAGTATTACCTTACTTTAGACATCCTTTATGCTAAAACTGCAAATAGTGACAGATATCTGAATAAACACGTGAAAACTGCAGATTTAACTTGTCCAAATATATTCAGTCCAGTCAGTAGAATAATGCAATTCTTACTCTTACAGTTGAAATCCATCTGCAATGAAACTGGACAATCAATTTAGGAACTCACAACCTCTTTCAATGTGAAGATGATCTTTGTCAACACAACTACATTCAAGTGAGCTCTCATTAGTTTCCCTTTAGAAAACCCTTTTACTGATTCAATAAATGTTCTTTGTGTACACGTACGCTGCTTGAATATTTCCATTTATATTATTATATTATTTATATTTATATTTAGTTATACTTAACTTCTTATGTTCTGCTAAATATCTGAGGGAAATGTAACTTTCATTTCACTGTACTGACTTCTGCACTGAGAGCTACACACCTGTCAGCCATCATTAAAAGCATTAAAAACCACCCGCCTAAACTGTGTACACATACACTGTATCAAAACAGCTTTGACGCTTCGAGCGACGGTCATGGAACCTCTGGGTGTGTCCTGCCCCTCTGGGTGCTGCGGGTTCTCTGGAGATCTTAGCATCCAGCGGATGTTCCATCAGGTCTGGTGTACCTGGAGCCCACGTGCGTGCGTTGTTCTCTTTGTTGTGTTCCTCGTGCTGCTGTTGATTACATTTTATAGCATGTTAATGTAGCATCCACATGAATCCAGGATGCAGTTTCCCAGCAGGACATTTCACTGTAACAAGCTGACCAGTGTTTTTTACTCAACCTGTAAACACGTGACTTGTTCTGATTACCATTAGATCAATCCAGCTACAACATCTTAATACATCAATGAATAATAATGAATAAAGCTTTGTTGAAAAAGAGGTTTTGCTGTTATTGTTTTATACAAACCATAATTAAAAAACAGTAGTCACTGTGACCATTAGGATTTAAGGAGAGGATATTGGATTCTAATATCCACCATAATTAGAACACTAATCTTCGATCCCTCTTTGACACAAGAAAACAGGAAATTAAAATGAATCAAAGGGCTAAAAGACAAACATCTCTGTGGTTAAACCTTTAAATAAAGAGGCTCAATAATTGGGAAACAATTGGCAGCTTGCTTTTTATTTCTGGTTTGAAAGGACATTTGGCGCAGTGGGACATGTTTTAATATCCCAAGTAAATATTTATCTAATGAAAGTCATGCTTTAAATGTCTCCACAGGTGTGAAATTCAGTGCTAATGAAGGCACTAAGAGAAATCTTAGATTAAAAAATTTACCAGCCTTTTCCGCTCATACTGGGTAGTCCAGTTTATACTATACTATACTATACTATACTATACTATACTATACTATACTATACTATACTATACTATACTATACTATACTATACTATGCTATGCTATGCTATCTATTGCAGAAATCTGTTGTAGTTAATAAAATGAATCTAGATGTGGTGTAGCAAAAGCAAAGGTAATCTGGCTCAGACGGGGCAGGTGTGATGCGTGAAAAGGTCGTTTTTGACACTGGTGTCTTGTCACATGTAATTGGGTGTAGTGTAGCAGGTGAGACTGAGCATACCTGAGAACTGTGCCAGAAATCTGTGAATAACTGCCCTGATGTGATAAATAGAGCAGACAGGGTGCAGAGTTGAAGTTCAAATCAACAACACAGAAGGGAGAGCAGCACATGATAATGTTGCTGATCAGAGCCACAGCCAACAGTACCATATCAGTTTTAAATGTGATAACCTGAAAGAGCCACCAAAGAGAGTGTGGAATCAATCAGGTCAAGAAAATTAGATAGAAGAACTAAATCCAAAGCTTGTGTTTAACCAGATGCAATCCTTCCCTGATTTTCTCACTTGTTCCTCCAATGGTTGTCTTTTAGTCTGTTCCTGTGAAATATCTTTATCATCACACAAGTTTATTTTGTCCCAAGGTTTTGATTGTCTTAATGAAAAACTAACATAGTGACTTTTTTGTTTTACTTATGGTGTGTGAAGAATGTAGTGTCCTGTAATGCATCACCTGCCTGTATTTGGCACATACCTATTGTATCATATGTTGTAAAAGTGTCCATATATGATTATTAGAAGTGCATATTTACAATTAAAATGTGCCTTTATTTTTTTTTTACATACTGTTAATGCTATGGATAGATGCTAACATTAAGTACAAGTTCACTCCTCTCGTCTGCCGCTCTCTCTTCATTCCTTTAACATGAGCTGCAGCATCACTCTGAGAGGAGTCAAACGATTAAAAATTAATCCACCAGGACACTTCCCTGAGGATCTTGCCTATGAACATGCTGAGTCGAGGAAAATACCACTAAGATTAGAAAACTGGTCATTTCTCGTTAGTAGGTTTAGGTTTGATATGATTTGAAGTGACTGCAAAGCAGCGACTGTCAGATGTTCATTCCCGCAGGAGTCCAAGAAAGTGGGTAACAAGGTTTCTCTGTTAACAGAAAACATACATTTGAAAAACACAGTTCCTCCAAGAACTCCAGGAAATTATAAATAATAAATAGTTCAGGTCTAAAAAAAAACTGAGAGTGCTGGGCTTTTATGTATGACCAGTGTGTAGTTTACTAAATGACTCAGCTATTGAGTAAGACACTATATGTGTGCGCGCGCGCGCGTGTGTGTGTGTGTGTATTTATGCAGACTATGACACCCTTAAGATCACTCATTCTTGCTTCTTCCATCCAAGATGAACAATAACCCTTCATGAGGTTTAGCACCACCTCATCTGTTACAGAATCACTTCAAAGGAAATGAGTGAGTACTCTGTACTTTTGATCCATAGGTGTTACAAACTCAGGTTTGACTACATTTTAACAGACAATGTTTTAAATTTTTCTTATGTGTACTTAATCTAACAAAGGTGGTGATAAATAGAAACTTCTTTTGGTTTAATTTATCTATTCCCTTATTCCTGATTCATATCAACTTTTTAGCAGCCTTAACAGGATAGAGCTAAACACAGTGAGGTAACATTTCATGCTTTGAGCATGGAGTGCAGCTGAACAAACTGTTACTGTCAGTCTGCCAATATGACCAACAAGCTACTGGATGGATTGCCGTGAAATTTACTGCAGCACAGATGTTGATTTAAAGGATGATTCTGGGAAACCACGGACCTCATCTCACACCAACAGTGAAATGTTCAAACCGGGACCTCAAAAACTCTGAATGACTAACAATGTGCTGACATTTTCCATAAACCACAAATTTTGGTACATAAATGATTGATTGTGGCGCTCAAAATTCCCACACCACCAGATGTCAACATTTTACTGATTTGGTTTAAAACCAAGTACCTGAAAAGGTAATGGCAGCTCCTCTCAGTCTCAGCTGCTTTGTTTTTTTGCCTCAAAAAGCAAACGCGGTTGTCAGTGTTTCGCTTAAGGCGCTGCTGTGCAGCCTCTCAGGCAGCTTTTTACAGAAACGTTTTTTTCAGGTATCTGAATATGTGACCTTGTGTAAAACAATTAATTCACAAAATAGTTATTATATTCATTTTTAAAATGCAATACTAAAATTGAACGACTAGGTTGGAAGAGATTTGCAGTCTCACAGTGGTTAGGGCTTTTCCAGATTTGCATTTTGGAAAAAAAAAATATATGTAGAATTTACAATGTGACAAATTTGAGCTCAGCTCTCTTTAACTCCTTGAAAATCCCCTTCAGACAGATTATTATGGTTAAGGATTCTGTCATTGCCATGAATCATAATTTTTTGAAGAATGTGACACAGAGTAAAATCCTCATTGTAATTCTCCCCTCTCACCAGGAAGTGATGCTGTTTAGACAGATGTTACTCTCATCACTCTACTCTAAATTTCCAAAGTCTGGGACATGCAGGAACCTAAGTGGACTAAATGAGTGTCACCAGGTCCTAATGCCATTAGGCGCAGTTGTAATTCACTGAAACTGATTATATTAGAGAGAAGACATGATGCTCTCACGATGTCCTGCTAACAAAGCCTGCTTTCAGGCCATGCCGTCTCATATGGCGGCAAGTAAAACAAGCAAAGAGGGAAACAAAGTAGGAAAGGGGGCTACAACTGCAAATATGACTTTACAAAGCAGAAACTCTGAGAACAGAGTATGTATGGCACAAGCAATTTGCATTTATAAATAACTCAGCAAGCATTTATTCACTGTGTTATTGAATTTTTATCTACTTGTGTAGTGTGTAAATTAAGGATGTTTTTTTTTTTAACACATCCCACAGAAGTTCTACTAGTGAATATAGATTTATTCCTACCACAGAGCTTCACTGACTTCAGTGTTTGAAAAAGAACATAGTGAATACATGAATGTTAATTCATGGAGGAGCTGATTTGTTCACTGTGCTACAAACCTCCAAAGTCCCAGTAGCCCACATTCCCTGGATCATTCACAAAAAAAAAGTATAGACCAACCCAGACAGAAATAGGTCGGCTGATCTTCATCAAAGTCTACATTTAGTTCTATAATTATTTATTTTTACAACAAATTTGGCCTAATGTGAGTTAACACCCTTCAGTTACATCATCTGCTGGGTTTTTGTTCAAAGTGCAACATAGACTCGCTGCTACTGCATGTTTCTGTCAGGTTTGCTACTAACATCTCCCTTTTTGTTCCCCCACACTGTCTCTGTGGTTTAGGGAGTATTAAAAATTTAATACCGATCTAACAAAGGCCTCTTCAGCTGAGCTGCACATCCAAGGATCAAAGACAAATTAGGATTCATCAAATTACTCTGATTCAAGTGACAAGAAGCTCAGTCAAATAAAATAAAATAAAATCAAGCATTGTGTGAATTCCTCTGCTTCTGCTGTATGTGATGCGCACACGTGCATGCTGTATTTCAGCCAGGGGTGTTGGGGATCTTGTCAAAATTGAAAACAAAATTATGCACAGAGATAAGTACCATCAGATTTTGATCCACCATGAAATACCATCTGGAGGCATTCGGCCAACATCCCAAGAAGAACTTTGAATGTCCTTCAAGAAACCCGAAGAACTATTCCTGAAGATGTCTTAAAGAAAACTTGTCTAATAGAATTCAGACCATGTTGAAGAAGTCAATATTTGGCTAACATATTACCCAGCCCATGTATTTGGGAGGGAAAAAGGGCAGAAAAGAAAAAGAAATGTTAACATATGGAAAAGCAGAGCATGAACAGCTTGGACTTAGTGTGACTTTCCTGTTCCTTTTTTGCCTTGCCAGATCTAGTATGTGAGCCTGGATGACAATAGCCAGATACCGCCTATAATCCCATAGGTAGGAAAAAAAAGGTCCACAGAATGAACATTATATGCTATACACCTGCAGCTGTTATTACTTGATGCATATTTTCTCAATGATACCCGCAACATTGATTTAGTATGAAAACAATAAAGCAATAATTACTGTTTGTTATGACTACAACATTTTAGCATTTTTTTTTATCATAGATTTTAGCACCGCAATTATTTAAAGCAGCATCAAAAATTAAAGGAACACTTTTTAATCAGTTTAGCAGCAAGTCAGTTAAACGTCTGGGATATTGATCTGGTCAGTTAAGTAGCAGAGAAGGTTGTTTTTTTCACTAGTTTTGCATTTGGTTAGGGTCAGTGTCACTACTGGTAGCATGAGGTGATACCTGGACCCTACAGAGGTTGAACAGGAAGGCATATGAATAACTGCCATTGCGAGAAGGTTTGTTATGTTCAGTATGACCAGTATCTGCTCCTTTGTGCAAGGAGGAACAAGATGAGCACAAACAGAGCTCTACAAAATGACCTCCAGCAATCCACTGATGTGAATGTCTCTGACCAAACAGACTTCATGAGGGTGGCCTGAGGGCCTGACATCTTCTAGTGGGCTCGAGGAACCTGACTAGCATTTGCCCTAGAATACCAGAATTGGCAGATCAACCACTGGGGCGTGTTCATCCTGATCATGTGACAGATATGAAAGGGTCTGAAGAAGCTGTGGAGAATGTTATGCTCTCTGTAACATTGTTCAGCAGGACTGATTTCGTGGTGGGTCAGTAATGGTCTGGGGAGGCATATCCATGGACGGATGTACAGACCTCTAAAGGCTAGGCAACGGCACCCTGACTGCCATTAGGTATCGGAAATGAAATCCTTGAACCCACTGTTAAACCCTGCACTGGTGTAGTGGGTCCTGGGTTCCTCCTGGTGCACAACAATGCCTCATGTGGCGAGAGTATGCAGGTAGTTCTTGGAGGATGAAGGCATTGATACCATTGACTGCCCTCCATGCTTGCCTGACCTAAATCTAATAGAACCCATTGGGGACATCATGTTTCAGTCCATCCAACGCTGTCCATCTGACCGTCCAGCAGCTCAGCAGTGGCCTGGTTCAGATCTGGGAGGAGGATTTACATATAATTAATGTGAACATAACACAATTTGCAAACATTTTTAAATGTAAGTCAGTATTATTTATATCAGCCCTTTAAAGCAGAAGCACTTTAGCTCAGAGGGCACAAAACAAAACTATTACTAAAACCAACTTAAAAGACTATTTACCTCAATATTTTTGCTAACTTGTGTGTTAGCATGTGTGTCTAAATCCGCATGGTTTCCTCACAACTTATGTTCCCGGTAAAGCAGTATTGCTTGATTATTATCATTAGCAGACAATTGCCTTATTAGTCATCCACCAGACATGGAGGAACATTAGCATTCATTTGGATCTGTGCCTCTGGCCACCTGCCAAGCATAGGGCTAACATTTGCTTTCATTTTACCTTTGATTTGAGCTCCACAAACTCCTGAGGGAAATATCTGGCTTTTTCGTTGCTAAGTGTTTCCCTGTGTTCATCAGCTAGCCTGTGTCTGTCTGCTGATCGGCACTGAGGAGGTGGTGCATGTTCCTTTAGAGGGTTTACACTTAAAACAGGTGTCTGTGGTTGCCTTGATGTTGGAGAGCAAACTACTAAGCTTGCCATAAACCTCTGGAGAGGGCTTATTTTCTCCAGTTGACACCTTTCATATTACATATAATCATCTGATCCACTGTTAATAGTTTTAGAATGGCTTTGTAGTTTGAGGTGTGATTGTACATGGAGTCTTATAAAAGGTGAGAGGCATTCACCAGCTGATCTTAATGTGCACATACGGTCATTATTTCATTAAATTAGAGTTACCTCAATTTGATTTTCTGAAAGTTCTTAGCTTGGTGTTACCAAGAATATGTAGGCTACATGACTGATTGTAAAGTAATATGCAGTAATATATATACAGTATATATATATATATATATATATATATATATATATATATATATATATATATATATATATATATATATATTAGGGGTGGGACTCGATTAAAAAAATTAATCGAATTAATTACACGCTTTGTAATTAATTAATCGAAATTAATCGCATTTTAATCGCATTTCAATATTTAACATGATAAATATTAATTTAAGTTTAGTTGATGAATGAATCAATATACATAAGCTTAAACTTCAAGATTTTGTTTATTTTCCCACCAGTCTACTACACAGACCAACGAAGGGTGGAAGTGCTCCTGTGATAAACTCCTGAAATTAAAGTTAAGCATCATAACTGGATAGTTTTATTCAACATTAATGTCTCACTTGTTATAGTTGGAAATTAATCATTCTCTCAGCTGTATTCCTTGATGTTGAAATGTGTTCTGCTTGTTTTAACAGCTTATTTTGAATTAAAGACTTAAAATTAAACCACAAAAAGGAGAAAAAGTTCGTTCTCCGTTTAACCAGCTGCTTTTACACAGCTGTGCTTCGCACTCACGGTTGCTAGGCGACATGAGCTACGCAGAGGTGACGGCAGGTGACGCTGATATGAAGGCTAGACGCTCACTTCCGGCCTTTGTGGTGTTCGTGGGCTGCGAAAGACGTGGGCCGGGTCCTTCGCAGGATGCAGCCCCTAATTTGGACATTGTGCGTCGATATAATCTGTATGCCGGGAACTCGCGCACTGAGAAACGTTCCACAGTGCAAAGTGCGATTAAAATGCGTTAAAATTTTTAACGCGTTAATTTCCCCGTAATTAATTAATCGAAATTAACGCGTTAAAGTCCCACCCCTAATATATATATATATATTCTTACTTTTAAATCCAAATTAATCCCAGCTCGGTCTTTGTCCTCCATGCTTGGGTCCTCTACCAGAGGCCTGGGAGCTTGAGCGTCCTGCGTAGCATTTTAGCTGTTCCCAGGACTGAGCTCTTCTGGACAGAGATCTTGGATGTTGTTCCTGAGAGTCACTCTCCCAGTTTGGGGATCACTGCCCCACATGTTCTGATTACCACGGGGACCACTGCTGCCTTCACCTTCAACATCCTTTCTAGCTCTTCTCTGAGCCCTTGGTATTTCTCAAGCTTCTCGAGTACCTTCTTCCTGATGTTGCAATCACTTTGTATGGCAACATCAATCACTACGGCCTTCTTCCTTTGTTTGTCCACCACTACGATGTCCGGTTGGTTAGCCATCACAAGTTTTTCTGTCTGTATCTGAAAGTCCCACAGGATCTATGCTCTGTTATTCTCAACCACCCTTGGGGTCGTATTCCATTTTGACCTCGGGACTTCCAGGTCATACTTGGCACAGATGTTCCAGCCACTTGGTTTTGGCGTTCCATGTATGCTCGGCCTACTAGTATCTTGCATCACACTGTTATATGCTGGATTGTCCCACGGGCATCTCTACACAGCCTGCACCTGGGGTCTTGCTTTGCATGGTAGACTCTAGGCTTTATTAATCTTGTGCTCAGAGTTTGTTCCTGTGCTACCATGAGTAGTGCCTCTGCTCTGTCTGTCAGTCCAGCTTTATCCAGCCATTGATAGATTTGTCTGTCAGCCACTTCTTTGATCTGCTGGTGGTACATGCCGTGCAGAGGCCTGTCCTTCCATGATGGTTCCTGTTCCTTCTCCTCTTCTTTCTCGGGGTTCTGCTGCCTGAGGTACTCACTAAGTACATGATCCTTTGTGGCCATCTTCCCATTTAGCTGACTCCTCAGATCTTACTCTCTGCAGGTATTTGGCAGTTACAGCTTTCCTAGCAGTCTTCATAGTTCACATTTGTCTGTGTACTTGTAGCCATCTTCAGTGTCCACAATGTTGCCTTCTGGTAGTGCAGTCCCCTCACTTCTGGCTACCTTCCATTTCTTTGGTACCATCTGATGACACTTCTCTAGTCCGAAAGACATTTTGATGTCTTTGCTGTAGATCAGGTGTGGATCAGTGAATCAATGTCTTGTTCACTCCTGGCATACAGCTTGACGTCATCCATGTAGAGGAGGTGGCTGATGTTTGCTCCATTCTGTAGTCGGTATCTGTAGCCAGTCTTGTTAATGATGTGGCTGAGGGGGTTCAGGCCTATGTGGAACAGCAGTAGGGACAGAGCATCTCTTTGGTAAATTGGCTTGAAGTTGGCCATTAGTGTTGTTTTCCACATCCCCACTTAATTCTTCATAAAGACTCTTAGGGTCCTGTTGGATCTTGGAATGGCTAGAACTGCCCAAGATCCATCCATCCATCCATCCATCCATCCATCCATCCATCCATCCATCCATCCATCCATCCAATCCATTCATCCATCCATCCATCCATCCATTCTCTTCCGCTTATCCGGTGCCAGGTCACAGGGGCAGGAGCCCAAGCAGAGAAGCCCAAGCTTCCCGCTCCCCAGCCACCTCCTCCAGCTCATCCGGAGGGACCCCAAGGTGTTCCCAGGCCAGCCGAGAGATGCAATTTCTCCAGCGTGTCCTGGTAAAAACTTGTTCATGCAGCAATTATGGTTTTGCTTTTTCTTTAATTTGGTTCATGTCAAAAAAAACCCCAAAACTCAACAACTTTGTATTGACACTAAAATACAGTTGTTCTCTTTTCCAACTCATTTGGTTTGGTTATATTTTTTACATACAGTTGCAAGTTCAGCACCACACATTCAGCCACACATTTGATGTATTTATTTTTTATTTTTTTACTTACCGTGATCACAATACCAACAAAAGAGAAAATATTGAGTTTAACCCTTGTAATGTCCTGGGGTCATTTTCGACCCCAAATTAAATCTGTTGCCATCAAAATATATTTTGTATTCATCAAATAATCTAAACACAATAGGGAATAATAACAGGGTTCAATACTGTGTTCTTCATGATTAACTTTAATTTAAAGTAATTTGATTGAATTATGGGTTTTAATAACATCTGTTGTCCTATGGGGTCAAAAAGACAGTCAAACCATGCTGGGTCATTTTGACCCCAGAGGACAAAAGGTGTACTGCATGGCAATTGGGAGGACATTAAGAGACCCTCAAAAAGGGAAACAAAAGTTTAATCTGTCACAACCAGATGTTGTGTTCTGATGTCCTTTCATTCTAATACACTCAGTTTTATTGTGCTGAGTCTGCTGTTTCTTGCTTCCAATCAGTCCTCAGTCTATAAATAGTCCCATCATTCTTTTGTTCATTGTCACGTTGTCCACGTACAGCTGTGTATTCCTAGTCTTGTATTCCCTGTGGTCTCTGGTTAACTGTTCATTGTGTTTTTGGAACTTTTGTGTAGGACTCTAATAGAATCGCAGTGTGTTGATATTAGGGCTGCAACGATTCATCGATTAACTCGATTAATTTGATTCTAAAAAATTATCGACACTAATTTACTGTTTCGACGCGTCGTTTAAACTCTGCGGCATCAGTTGTCTCCTTTTTTTTCTCTTTCTTTTTCCAGCGTCCAAAACAGCAGCTTTTTCTTTTAGTAACCACCATTAAAACCTTTACTGGGAAACAGCTGGAGGTCCTTCATCAACCACCTCATCAGCAAGTGTTAAGGTGAAGAAAAAGAGAACTTTGTAGCTCCTGTTTGTTCATATGGCGAAAAACTGCAGTACGGAAGTTAAAATATGCAGATAAACTGTTAATAAAAAAAACATATTTCTTATCCAATTACTCGATTAATCGATAGAATACTCGATTACTAAAATAATCGATTTATGCAACCCATCCATCCATCCATCCATTCGCTTCCGCACATCCTGTTCAGGGTCGCGGGGGGGTTGGAGCCTATCCCAGCTGTCACAGGGCGAGAGGCAGGGTACACCCTGAACAGGTCGCCAGCCTGTCGCAGGGCCAACACAGAGTAACAGACAACCTTTCACACTCACTCGCTCAGTCACACCTATGGGCAATTTAGAGTAGCCAATTAACCTAACCCCAGTAAGTGCATGTCTTTGGAATGTGGGAGGAAACCGGAGTACCTGGAGGAAACCCACGCAAGCACGGGGAGAACATGCAAACTCCACACAGAGAGAGGGAGAGGCCTGGGCCAAGGTGGAATTGAACCCAGGCCTTTCAGATGTTATTCTAACTGTGAGGCAGCAGTGCTAACCACTGCGCCACCGTGCTGCAACCCTAGTTGATATTATTTTGTGCCTCAGTCCACAATCATTACACACAGTTAATCATGGCAGTGCCAATCAATTCAGTTCCTCTTTTACTTCTGCATCAAAATAATTTGGTGTAAATAGACAAACCTCCTTGGGTTTTGTCTAGGTGGCATGCTTTTTGGGCAAAGATGATTCACCTTCTGTGCAGCGCTGTTGTTTTTCTAAAGTTCTAAAGTCCGAAACTTGTAGATTTTTTCCTTTCAGTGCACAGAGGAGCCTGCAATAAAACTGACTTTCAGTCCTGATGGCAGATCCACATTGTTGCTGATTGTAAAAGTTCTATTGTAACAGACAACAGTTTCTGATTGCCTTCCAATTTAACATGCAGTTAAGGATCTAAATTGTATGATTTCTTCATAAGTAGCCATTTAAAACTCATAAAGAAAATAAATATTAATTGCTCATGTGGTGTTGCAGATATGATCTCTTTTTAAGATTCCTTTCCATTAACAAGACTGCTTCCGGTTTTTGTTTTGGACACGATGTGTCACAATCTATTGCGATGCCACCACAGACAACTAATCTGTGTTTACAGTTCAATTAGAGTGTTAAAAACACATTAACTTCCTCCTGAATGGAAAAGGCTGAAAGTTAAATTAAGCTTTTTCCATTAACCCAAAATAAGGATAGCACTTCTGTGGCACAACAGGAGGTCAAAGTGAATGAGTCAGTACACACTAATTAATTAGATCTATAAGGTCCCTCTCTCTGTGTGTGTGTGTGTGTGTGTGTGTGTGTGTGTGTGTGTGTGTGTGTGTGTGTGTGTGTGTGTGTGTGTGTGTGTGTGTGTGTGTGTGTGTGTGTGTGTGTGAGAGACAGAGAGATTGGGTCGCTGTGAAAGTGACATAGAAATCGGCAGTGGGTGTATGGATGTGCTTATAAACCCATTAAAACCATCAATACATAAGTGATCACTTGGAACAAAAGCTTTGCATTAATCATTATCTATTAAACACTATCAGTCTGTTGTGCGTGCACGCGCACACACACACATAGTTTTTTTATTATTTTCAGCAGAGCGACATTGATCGTGTGTAGACTGATCCTGGTTGGAATCCAGGTAATGACCCAAACAGACCCTGGGGTGTGTGTTTCTCTGTGTGTGTGTCAGAAAATGTTGAAAGGACACAGTTCACAGAGCGAAAACCACTCATGATGAGTTTAAACATTGTAACCTTGTAATATAACATTAACCAAATGGCTTCATGAATGGACACATCAGATTTAGTTTTGTCCTTTTTAAGGCTGGCACAGTGCTACAGTAGTTGGCAATTCCATCTCACAGCAAAAGTTTTCTGTTCTCTAACCTGCTGGTCAGCTTCTCATTGTGTGTGTTCACATATTCTTCCTGTACTTGCACGACTTTTCACCAGGTGTTCCACCTTCCCCCTGCAGTCCAAAGACACGTATGTTAAGTTCTTTATTAGCTGAAGGCATCTTTACTTCTGTTAGCCCTGTGATGGCTCGGCAACCTATCAAATAAATTCAATTAAATTTCATTTATATAGCCTCAAGGTGGTTTTTTAGGTTAAGACCCTGCAGCATTTTAAAGAATGAAACCCCAACGATCAGACAACCTCCTCTGAGCAAACACTTGGTGACAGTGGGAAGGAAAAATTTCCTTTTAATAGAAACTTTTGGGAGAAAATGGGAGAGAGGCAGATTTTAAAATTAATTACTAATGGTTAAACGCATTAATATTGCATAAACACAGAAAGTGAAATGAGGTGAATGAGGAAGAAACACTCGGTGCATCATGGGAAGCCCCCAGCAGCCTAGGCCTATTGCAGCGTAACTAAGGGAGGGTTCAGGGTCATCCGATCCAGCCCTAACTATAAGCTTTATCATAAAGGAAAGTTTTAAGCTTAATCTTAAAAATAGAGAGGGTGTCTGTCTCGGTACTATGAGATCTTTAAGATACGATGGGGCCTGATTATTCAAGACCTTGTCCTATGTGAGGAAAAGGATTTTAAACTGAGTTCTGGCTTTAACAGGGACCCAATGAAGAGAAGCCAATATGGGAAAATGCACTCTCTGTTGTAGTCCCTGTCAGTACTCTGGCTGTAGCATTTTGGATCAATTAAAGGCTTTCAAGGGCAGCAGTGACAAACAATATATCAGCAAATAACTGTATTCTCAGTCCTGTTTATATACAATTTTTCAATGCTTTGGACACCACAAAGAAAGCTATGTTCACCTCCACTGACATAATGAAAAAAATGCTGTGTGACTTGTCAAAACTGCCACTAAAACTTTTAAGGCTTTTTTTTTTCTTTATCCAAATCATTTATTTGTACAACATTTGTACAAACAAACATAAAAGCAGTGTAATGCTGGTGCAACAGAGGGGAAATCTGGTTTTAAAATTCCCATCTCCCTGATCCAGCTATTTCACACACATGTGGTTTTATGCAGTTTGTTATGTGAAATTTCTTTCTGTTTGGGAAGATCTCAAAAAACTCAATCTTAGATTGATATGCTGTATTCCGAACCCATAAATATTTTTGGACAGGAGACACAGAAGTAGGTGGTCTTGTCCCCTACTTCGTCCTCCACTTTACTCACATCCAGCTGGCAGATCGAGCCATATTTCTGTTGACCTTCGTGTGTCTGCAGTGCTGTGTTAAAATTCACTAAGTGCAGATATCCATGACACTGCTGAGTCACATTATTTACAAAAACTTTACAGGATTTCTCAGTAAAACGCTCTTTGCATCCATCAGTAAAGGCGTAACATGGATCTCTTTTTTTTTATTGTACGGCTCTTTCAAAGATGTTTACATGTGGTGGAGGGAAACGGAGAACGCAGCACGGGAACAAAAAGACTCACTGGGGATATCTTCAATAGCTCTGCTTCTTCTCAGCTCACTTACACAAACATTGAGCTGAGTCTAATCTTGTTGTTGGTTTGTAATCCTGTTGTTGCATATTAAATTATGTATCAACTATCACAACTGCTTTGTATAGATCGTTCTCCCAGCTTTGGTTTTGCATTTCCAATTATTTGGAGAGAGAATTTCCTCCTTTTTTTCCTACTAATATATGCCCATACAACACTACTGATTCTAGCTTGTTTGTGGGTGGTTGCTAGGCAATATGATGTCATCCTCTATGTTTCTAAAATGACAATTTCACATATGTGATACAGATAAAAACCTTCAGATGTATCTGAAGTTGCTCAACTTCTGACTGTGTAGGAGGGGTTTTCAGGCAAATAGAGATTTTATATTTATATTATAGTAAGACAAGTGGATCATCACAAGTGGATGAATCCCCATCCTTTTTTTTTTTTTTTTTTTTACATCAGGTGATCAAATGTTTTTCCAATTCAGTGATACCGTGCAACATCCAGGGTACCTCAGGTACCTGACAACAAAATTTGTGTTGATATCTGTGGTACCCAGAGAATGAATGCTTGTGACCTTACTGAGCCCCAGAGCCTTTTCTCTTCACTACCAGGGAGCTCAAATTGAGGCCTGCAGGCCAATGGTGACCCGTGGTCACCTCTGATGGAGCCAGCAAGTGCAACAAGAATGTAACGGCTGGGTATTTTAGTAAGGCATCTCTTCCATTCTAGCAGTCATAGCAGACTAAACCTTTTTAACATTAACACTGACAGCTGGGGTTACAAAATGTAACATCCAGCTCACTAAGCTTTAAAAATATGCATATAAACTTTGACAGAAAAACTATTGCCAACACAAACCACACTAACAAAAAGTTTCTGATGTGTGCGTTTTTCTTGTGCGATGCTCAATCACGACTTGGCCCTTAAAAATCTCTAACCTGAGAACCTCGCTCAACTTAAATCATCAGGCCAGAAATATTAGTTTTCCAGTACTTTGGTTTATGACTACATATATTTTTCACATCTTGCTTCATTTTACTCAGAATATTTTAGATAATTTGTTAATATTTTTTTTCTTGTGTTGTTCTTTATTCCCTTCTTTCCTGAGATTAACCCTCTTCTTTAAAAAAAAAACAAAACAAACAAACAAAACAACAACAACAGGACTCCCTTTTGTGGGCCTTTAAAATCCATGAAGATAAACTATCAATAATACATTGATTTGACTTACAGCTAACTAAAATAAAGCCATCTCAGGACAATATGAGGTAGTGAAAGTGTGACAAATTAATAGCTGCTGTCCAAAAATTTGTTGGCTGGAGTTTTCTTCAACAAGAATGTGTTAGTATCACTTCCACATTTGACTCTGATTATTTTTTCCAGAAACAAAGAGATTACAATTTATCTCTAAAGACATGATCCCCAGGTTTGTGCTTTGAGTGGAGGGATGAACCTGAAGGAAAACCGCACTGTGCATGTTCATCATTACCCCTGTCATCGTGTAATAAAATGTAATAACACTAGCTTTTGCATTGCTGTCAAGCCTTTATATAAAATGCAGCCAAAGATATTTGTAACCCAGGTGACAGTGTGCATGAGGTAAAAACCTGATTAAAATTTATTTTTGTTTATTATTTCATCTGGGAAAAAACTGGTTTAAAAATATTAAAAACAAACATTCAATCTATGGATGATTATTGGTTGGTTAAAAATATGTATATTTGAAATTTTAAATAGGCAAGCTTTTATTCTGAAAGTGTCCCAGCGTGGCCCATGTGACTGGTAGTAGCCAACCGGATTCTTTTCGGTTCTGACCAAGATCGCTGCAGACACACAGACGTCGAGCTGCCGTTATTAAACAAAGGAAACTTATCTAAAAGAATATCTTTAATTTTTTGAGAAATTGTTTTGTTTTTCCACTTTATCCTGCCCTTCAGACGTGTGTACATTGCTGAATGGGACTTGGTGAGTTCGTAAAAATGTATTTTATTTCTTTTGAGAATTTTGTTACGTTGAATGTATTATTTGGGAAACAGTATAAGCTAAGATGTCAGATTTATGTTGTTTGTGTTTTAAAACTTGATATTATGATGCCCATGTGTGAAATTGAAGTACAAGTGTTGTGTTTTCACTTATCTCCGCTCCGCCATTTTGGCAGGTGTGCAGCTTAATCAGCATTTATTAAGCAAAACGCTGACTCTTGGCTAATGTCTTAAGCAGCCAACGCTTTATTTTGTTTATTTATTGATATTTTATGTTGCTTACATTAGGCCGTTTAAGTTGGAGTGGAGAAAAGTTGAGCTAGTACTGAAGTGGGACTTCATACGCGGTGAGACGAGATGGCGAGCCACCGGACCTGATGAACTGTGAATTTGCTGATCTGTGCATGTGGAGCAACATGCTGTCTGCGGAGTGTTGACCGTTTTCATCCGAACTGGTAGGATTTATCCTTGACTGCTAACAGCAGTGGATTCAAGACTAGCGCAGAACACAGACAATAGAGGGATCAACAGCAGGACAAAAGAAAAGAGACTCTCATGTGCATCGCACCTTGTTCAGCCTTTTGCTGGATTATTTTGAGTTGTGTCTTTTGGTTCAATATTTTTATTTTAATATTGAATGACCCTGTGTGGTACTGCTGTGATATTATTGAGATTGCAAACTATTTTGTTGGTTAAACCTAACATAACATTGAGTCTGCCGAATCTGAATACAGAGCCTAATTTTTGTATTAACTAAAAAAAAAATAATAATAAAATAGATAAATAGATTTTGAAGCTAGAGAACTAAACTAGGTTTAGTGACTACTGAGTTAACTCAAACAGACAAACCAAAGGGAACTGAACAAATAACCCTAAATTTAAGTTATTTCTTTTGGTTAAGATAACAAAAAGAGGGATTATACACCAGGAAGGTGTATGCTGTTGTGTTTTCTGTTGTCAAAGTCTTTTATGGTTTTTGTTGTGTGTAAATAAATCTTGCCGGCTAATTTAAATTTATTCTCTTGGTCTGTGGTCCTTAATTGTGGTGACACTAACTCTACTCTCCATAGCCGAACCTGTCATCTGGTCCAAACCCTGTAACGACTAAGGTGTTACAGTACAAAAGTGGCGAGCCAGCCAGGAGAGTAGTAATAAAACCTTAACCACACTGTAAATAGAACCATAAAACCTTATTTTTGACCCAGACCTCAAAATAGGCCAAGACCGGCAAAAATGGACATTGTTGATAAAGAAAACATTAAAATCCCTAACTCAGTTATCATTGGGGGCTTCACTGATGCAGACTTTGATGAAGAGTTATCTGACTTCCTGAACAAGTATGGGCGCATCTCGAGAACCATTAAAGTTGATGATCTCCACTCTCCCTACCCCAAAAATGCCATTGTGGAGTATGAGAGTGGAACTGCCTTGATAGCGCTTGAACCCTTGCTGCCCTACAAATTTGAGAGACCTACTGGAGTCCCTTACATCAGAGCCCTGTCAACGGAATATGTGTCAGCTGTTACAACCAGCGCCACCCACAGCTTGATTAGTGAACTACAGAAAATCGCCAAATTAAGTGGCAAGCCTTTTGAGGATGTTTTGCATGAGCACCTGTCTGAATGCAGTCAGTCAGTTGCTGGTGATCCAGAAACAGCTGAAACTGCATTTCCTATGCAAGAAACACAAAGTAGACCTACAGCCACAGTCACCCAACAATCACAAGCTCTTCCAAGTGACCCAGTTAAGGTGAATGAAACCAACTTAAGTGTAACTGAATCTGATTCAGGCAAGCCAACACAACCTGATCTGCCATGCAATGTTCCAAAAACCCTTATAACCCACCCAGAGGTTCAAAAGGTTATTGTGGAGCACATAGTTCGGAGTGAATCTCCAGTCTCGCAGGCGAGTGCATCCTTTCGCCTGAGACCCTTTTCAGGCAGGTTACCTTGCCCTAGTCACGAGGTTGACTTTGACACATGGCGCCACAGTGTTGAGCTTATGCAGCAAGATCCTGATCTGTCTGACTTGCAGTGCTCACGGAAAATTTCAGACAGTCTTGTACCTCCTGCAGCCAATATAGTTAAACATTTAGGCCCTCAAGCTTTGCCTTCAGCTTACCTTGAGCTGCTCAATTCAGCATTTGGTACAGTGGAAGATGGCGATGAGCTTTTTGCTAAATTTCTTAACACACTGCAGGATGCAGGTGAAAAGCCATCACATTACCTCCATCGATTACATACAGCTCTCTCCAAAGCTTTGAACAGAGGTGGTGTTTCAGCTAGCGAGGCAGACCGACACCTACTACGGCAGTTTTGTCGTGGGTGTTGGGATAACGCATTGTTGGCAGACCTTCAGCTCGAGCGACAAAAAGATAACCCTCCTCCATTTGCAGAGTTGTTGCTACAGTTGAGAGTGGAGGAAGATAAACATGTTGCAAAAGAAAGCCGAATGAAAAAACACTTTGCTGCTACAAGACCAAAAGTGTCTTCCCACGCCCTTGCAGCAGCCACTGATACATCGGAGCCCATTTTGCAACATCAAATCACTGAAATGCGAACACAAATAACTGAGCTGCAAACTCAATTGACAAGATTAAGAGCACAGAAAGCGGACCAACCCACAGCTCCTCCAAGCAATGTGGTCGCAGATTTGAAGGCACAGATCACTGAGCTTCAGAGCCATCTTGCTAGACTTAAGCCACCAGGTTCTCCCAAAAAGAAGCCCAGCACACCACAAGCTAATGCTAAGACAAAGCCTAGACCCAAAATGCCTGAGCCAATCTCCACTACACTTCAAGCCACAAGGAACAGACCAAAGCCGTGGTATTGTTTCCACTGTGGTGAAGATGGGCATATTGCCTCTGCATGCTCAAATGACCCAAACCCATCCTTGGTTGCTGATAACAGGAAACAATTAAAAGACAAACAGTTACTTTGGGATAAACAGAACAATCAAAACTCATCCCATTCTTTAAACTAAAAACAGCCCTCATTGCGGGACAGATGGGTGCTGTTAATGAGACCAGTCCCTCTCTGAAACAGTCATTCAGAAAAAAGAGACTGCACAACAAATCAACCACTGTTAAACTACCTAAAGGCTTAGTTGGAGCTAAGTATACTGCTCAAGTCCAAATTGATGGTCAGGTTAGCAGTTGTCTTCTTGATACAGGATCTCAGGTGACTACCGTGTCACACTCATTCTATGAAAACAATCTCTCTCACCTGGAAATTCATCCAATAAATGAGCTGCTGGAAGTTGAAGCTGCAAACGGTCAAAATGTTCCTTACTCAGGTTTCATTGAGGTCGAGATTACCTTCCCACAGAGCTGTTTTGGTTCTGAAATGACCGTGTCCACCTTTGCATTAGTTGTCCCAGACACACGTTCTAATGCCCAGTCCTCTCTTTTGATTGGTACCAACACTCTTGACCTTCTCTATGAGCATTTCTTCTTGACCGGTGCAGATCTCCATGCACTACCTTACGGCTACAGAGTGGTGTTAAGCGTGTTGCAACAGAGACACAAGCAGAAGGAAAACAGTAGTCTCGGACTTGTTAGACTATCTGGAAAAGAGCCAGAAGTTATACCTGCAGGCCAGAGCCGAGTGTTGGAGGGGTCAGTCCATGTTAACACCAAAACCCCAGACAAGTGGGTTGTTGTTGAGCCACCCTCCACATCCTCTTTGCCTGGTGGCATTCTAGTCACCAATTGTTTACTCACCTTTCCTGAAAGGCCCTCACAAAAGCTTCCAGTTGTTGTGCGAAATGAGAGCAAACATGACATTATTATTCCTGCAAAGAGTGTCATCGCTGAAATCCATGCTATGCAGGAGATAGTGACAACCAGCCAAATACTAAAATCCACGCAGCCACCCAAATCAAAAGAATCCACAGTGCTAAATCTCAACTTCGCTGATTCTCCAGTTCCAGCTGAATGGAAAGAGCGGATTGTACAAAAACTCAGTACTATGCCTGAAGTTTTTGCACAACATGATACAGACTTTGGTTGTACAAACAAGGTAAAACATCAAATAAAACTGAGTGATGAAACGCCTTTCAAACACAGGCCCCGTCCAGTACGACCTCAGGACCTTGATGCTGTTCGAAAACATTTGCAAGAACTGAGTGAGGCAGGAATAATCCGCGAGTCTGATTCACCATTTTCTTCGCCAATAGTGGTGGTGAGGAAGAAGAATGGAGATGTAAGACTCTGCGTCGATTATCGAAAGCTAAATCTGCACACCATCAAAGATGCCTATGCCATTCCCAACTTGGAAGAGGCATTCTCAGCCCTCACTGGATCGAAGTGGTTCTCGGTCCTTGACCTCAAAAGTGGGTACTACCAAATTGAGGTGGACGAGGCAGACAAGCACAAGACAGCCTTTGTATGCCCCATGGGGTTTTGGGAGTTCAATAGGATGCCCCAAGGCATAACGAACGCTCCCAGCACTTTTCAAAGGCTGATGGAGAAATGTATGGGGGACATAAACCTTAAGGAAGTCCTAGTATTTCTGGACGACCTTATAGTTTTCTCCGAAACCCTTGAGGAGCATGAAACACGCCTTCTTCATGTCCTCAATCGCCTTAAAGAATATGGGCTGAAACTGTCTCTGGAAAAGTGCAAGTTCTTCCAGACATCAGTACGGTACTTGGGACACATTGTCTCCCAACAGGGTGTTGAAACAGACCCTGAAAAAGTCGCAGCCCTGAAAACATGGCCAAGTCCCAGAAACCTCAAAGAGCTCCGTTCCTTCTTAGGTTTCGCTGGGTATTACAGACGATTTATCAAAGACTATTCCAAAATTGTGAAACCCCTGACCAATCTCACTGCCGGATACCCACCACTGAGGAAGGGTAATAGTCCTAAAACACCAGATGTCCAGTACTTTCAGCCAAAGGCCCCTTTTGGAGAAAGATGGACAGAAAGTTGCCAACAGGCATTTGAGACCATAATTGACAAACTCACTACAGCTCCTGTGTTAGGGTTTGCCAACCCCAAGTTGCCTTATCTGCTACACACAGATGCAAGCACAACAGGGTTAGGGGCTGCTCTTTATCAAGAGCAGGGAGGAGAGGTGCGTGTAATCGCATATGCAAGCCGGGGACTGTCAAAGAGTGAAAGCCATTATCCAGCTCACAAGCTCGAGTTTTTAGCCCTAAAGTGGGCTGTAACTGAAAAGTTTTGTGACTACCTGTATGGAAATGCTTTCACTGTGGTTACTGACAGCAACCCTTTAACTTATATCTTGACCACAGCTAAGCTGGATGCAACCAGTTATCGTTGGTTGTCTGCTCTGTCCTCTTTTGATTTCCAGCTCAAGTACAGAGCAGGGAAACAAAACATGGATGCGGACGGGCTATCCCGCCGTCCCCACCCAGAACCAGTAAATGACATTGTTTCCCAGAAAGAACAAGAGCGAATCAGTCAGTTCCTTCAGCACCACTTACCTGGTACTGATCTGTTCACTCATGTTTCTCAAAATGCTGTCAATGCAATTTGTGAAAAACACCTAATTCTCCATTCCTTGGACACAAATGACCATGCATTTACGTGTCCACTTGTAACTTCCCTGTCCATGTCAGCTAATGCCATTCCTGATGGTTTTGATCAGTGTGACAGTAATCCAGTCATTCCATGCATTTCAGTAGAAGAGTTAAAAAAACATCAAATGGATGACCCTGCGATCAATGAAATCATTCGCCAGCTTGAAACAGGTGAAACATCACCCCCTGCTGTGCGAAAGGAGATCCCACAACTTTCCATCCTTCTGCGAGAGCTAAAAAAGCTTAAGTTGCAGAATGGGATTCTCTACAGAAAGAGGCAAGTTGGTGAAGAGTCTCAGTGTCAACTGGTCTTACCTGAGAGCCTCAGACTCATGGTTTTAAAAAGTCTCCATGATGACATGGGTCATCTTGGTATAGACCGCACTCTCGACCTAGTGCGATCCAGATTTTTCTGGCCAAGAATGGCCGCAGATGTTGAGCAAAAGATCAAAACCTGTAGTCGATGTGTTTTCAGAAAGGCACTGCCAGAGAAGGCAGCGCCTCTGGTAAACATCCAAGTCACCAGACCTCTTGAACTAGTCTGTATTGACTTTCTGACTATTGAACCAGACCGGAGCAACACCAAAGATGTTCTCGTCATTACTGATTTCTTCACTAAATACGCTGTAGCAACTCCTACTCCCAACCAGAAGGCTAAAACTGTAGCCAAAGCTTTGTGGGAAAACTTCATTGTTCACTATGGATTTCCCGAAAAGTTGCACAGTGATCAAGGAGCAGACTTTCAGTCAAAGCTTATTCAAGACCTTTGTGACCTTGCTGGTATCCAAAAGGTCAGAACGACACCTTATCATCCTAGAGGAAACCTGGTTGAACGGTTTAATAGAACATTACTCAACATGCTTGGAACACTCAAAGACGAAGACAAGAGACACTGGCGTGACTTTGTTAAGCCACTTGTGCACGCCTATAACTGCACCAAACATGAAAGCACTGGGTTTACACCCTATGAGTTAATGTTTGGAAGACAACCTAGGCTGCCAATTGACCTTGTCTTCAATGTTCCTTTAAATCGTCGTCAGCAACAATCCCACTCGCAGTATGTCAAAGCACTCAGATCCCATCTTCAGGAGAGCTACCAATTAGCTACCAAAAATGCTGCGAAAGTTGCTGAAAGGAACAAGGCCCGTTATGACAAATATGTCACTGAATCTGTCCTTGATATTGGTGATCGTGTACTTGTGAGGAATGTCCGGCTTAGAGGCAAACACAAGTTGGCTGATAAGTGGGAACCTGTGGTACATGTTGTCTTGAGTCAAAAGGGCAACTTACCTGTATACACTGTCAAGCCTGAGCATCAGGCTGGTCCCACAAGAACTCTTCACAGAGACCTTTTGTTGCCATGTGGGTTTTTACCCACCGTTCCTGTGAATGTCTCCTCAGAGCAAGAAAAGCCAAGCCGGCCAAGTACACGTCAGCACCCTATAACTGATCCTGAAGAACAAGACCTGGATTACAACCTGGACGACGAGGATAATTACCTATTGTATTATCCTCCAGTTGCTCCTCTGGAAGTTTCAAAGTCCATAAAGGAATACGAAGTGGTCCTTTCTCCCAGTAATCATTCAGATTCTACTGTTGAGCAACCAACCTTTGATAATGCAACAGTCTCAGAACCTGTGACAGTTCCTGAAATTGCTCCAGATGGATGTAATGAGCAAATTATTGGATCTGATTCCGAACCGGATATGCCACTGAATCTCAAAAACTTACCTGTACCTGGAATGGAAAAAGAAATGGAAACAGACACTGGTGAAGTGGAAACTGCACCTGAAGCAGAGGAAGCAACTCAGAACCAAATGAAGGAGAACGAACCCGTGGATAATAACACAGAAGAGCATGACCCTGATACACAACCAACTGTCAGAAGGTCTTCTCGAGAAAGAACAAAGCCAAAACTCTTAACTTACCCTGAGTTGGGAAACCCTCTTATTAGCATAGTTGAGTCTTTATTTCAAAGCTTAAGTGAAGCGATAACTAATTCCATTGAAGCACCTTAAATAGTCTGAACATATGCACTATGCAAAGGGACTTGCATAGATTTTAGAGGGGAGGGTGTAACCCAGGTGACAGTGTGCATGAGGTAAAAACCTGATTAAAATTTATTTTTGTTTATTATTTCATCTGGGAAAAAACTGGTTTAAAAATATTAAAAACAAACATTCAATCTATGGATGATTATTGGTTGGTTAAAAATATGTATATTTGAAATTTTAAATAGGCAAGCTTTTATTCTGAAAGTGTCCCAGCGTGGCCCATGTGACTGGTAGTAGCCAACCGGATTCTTTTCGGTTCTGACCAAGATCGCTGCAGACACACAGACGTCGAGCTGCCGTTATTAAACAAAGGAAACTTATCTAAAAGAATATCTTTAATTTTTTGAGAAATTGTTTTGTTTTTCCACTTTATCCTGCCCTTCAGACGTGTGTACATTGCTGAATGGGACTTGGTGAGTTCGTAAAAATGTATTTTATTTCTTTTGAGAATTTTGTTACGTTGAATGTATTATTTGGGAAACAGTATAAGCTAAGATGTCAGATTTATGTTGTTTGTGTTTTAAAACTTGATATTATGATGCCCATGTGTGAAATTGAAGTGCAAGTGTTGTGTTTTCACTTATCTCCGCTCCGCCATTTTGGCAGGTGTGCAGCTTAATCAGCATTTATTAAGCAAAACGCTGACTCTTGGCTAATGTCTTAAGCAGCCAACGCTTTATTTTGTTTATTTATTGATATTTTATGTTGCTTACATTAGGCCGTTTAAGTTGGAGTGGAGAAAAGTTGAGCTAGTACTGAAGTGGGACTTCATACGCGGTGAAACGAGATGGCGAGCCACCGGACCTGATGAACTGTGAATTTGCTGATCTGTGCATGTGGAGCAACATGCTGTCTGCGGAGTGTTGACCGTTTTCATCCGAACTGGTAGGATTTATCCTTGACTGCTAACAGCAGTGGATTCAAGACTAGCGCAGAACACAGACAATAGAGGGATCAACAGCAGGACAAAAGAAAAGAGACTCTCATGTGCATCGCACCTTGTTCAGCCTTTTGCTGGATTATTTTGAGTTGTGTCTTTTGGTTCAATATTTTTATTTTAATATTGAATGACCCTGTGTGGTACTGCTGTGATATTATTGAGATTGCAAACTATTTTGTTGGTTAAACCTAACATAACATTGAGTCTGCCGAATCTGAATACAGAGCCTAATTTTTGTATTAACTAAAAAAAAAATAATAATAAAATAGATAAATAGATTTTGAAGCTAGAGAACTAAACTAGGTTTAGTGACTACTGAGTTAACTCAAACAGACAAACCAAAGGGAACTGAACAAATAACCCTAAATTTAAGTTATTTCTTTTGGTTAAGATAACAAAAAGAGGGATTATACACCAGGAAGGTGTATGCTGTTGTGTTTTCTGTTGTCAAAGTCTTTTATGGTTTTTGTTGTGTGTAAATAAATCTTGCCGGCTAATTTAAATTTATTCTCTTGGTCTGTGGTCCTTAATTGTGGTGACACTAACTCTACTCTCCATAGCCGAACCTGTCATCTGGTCCAAACCCTGTAACGACTAAGGTGTTACATATTCTCTTAATAAATCCCACTGAAAACATGTTCCTTTTTTTAGAGGAGAAGTGAGATTCTTCCCATATGGAAAAGAAATAGAAAAAACAGGTAGTAAATATTCAATTTTTATATGTTCTATGTGTCATACTATGATTTACTCACAGAAATTACTCTGGACAAATCACCAGTCCATACAGGGCTACACTGAGAGAGATTCACACACACACTGACCTTCAAATCTGGGGCCAATTCAGATTCACCAATGAACCCCTCATCCTTCAGGATAAATTGAACAGGATGAGAGTGGACCCCTTCCTGGTCACTCGGATCTCCAGCTACCTCACCGACATGCTGCAGTAGCTATGTCAGACTGAAGGACATCACGTCTGACACCATGATCAGCAACACTGAACCCCAGGGGACGGTCACCCTGTCACCCTGTACACTGAAGACGTCTGTTACAAATCTGAGCTGTGTCACATTCAGAAGTTTGCTGATGCCATTGTGAGGTGTGTCAGGGACGACATCGAGGAGGAGTATAGGAACCTGGTGAGGGACTTTGCTGTCTGGTGCCACAAGAACCACCTGCAGCTCAACACTTCAAAGACCAAGGAGGTGGTCATTGACTTTAGGAAGTCCAGACGAAGGTCACAACCAGTTCAAATTAAAGGAGTTGAGGTGGAAGCTGTGGGCTTTTACAAGTACCTTGGACTGTGGTTAGACAGCAAACTGGATTGGACATGCAACACAGATCACCTGTACAGGAAGGGACAGAGCAGGCTGTATTTCCTAAGAAAGCTGCCATCCTTTAACATCTGCAGGAAACTCCTGGAGATGTATCATCAGACTGTCATAGCAAGTTTTACACCGTGGTGTGCTGGGGGGGGGCAGCACATCCAGCCTAGGAAGGACACATCCAGCCTGGACAAACTGAAAAAAAAATCTTATTTATTAGGCCAAAATCAAACTGACTTCTCTGAGAAGTCAGAAATTAGTCAAGCATGACATTCAATCACTAAAACAGATTTTTCTGTTCAGGAATGCAATAATCGTAATTTAGCATTATGATTAAAAAATAATAATGCACTTTACTACTTTTTCTGTTGGTTTTTTTTTTTTTGCAAAACAGTAAATTTGAAACTTTGTGGATAACAAAAATAGTTATATTTAAGCATTAAATCCAACAAGGTCCTGGAAATGTTCCTCAGAGATTTTGGTCTATATTGACATGATAGCATCACACAGTTGCTGCAGATTTGTTGGCTGCACATCCATGATGTCAATCTCCCATTCCACCACATCCCAAAGGTGCTCTATTGGATTGAGATCTGTTGACTGTGGAGGCCATGTGAGTGCAGTGAACTCATTGTTGTATTCAAGAATCCAGTTTGAGATGATTTGAGCTTTGTGATATGGTGTGTTATTCTGCTGGAAGCAGCCATCAGATGATGGATACACTGTGGTCAGAAAGGGATGGAAGTGGTCAGAAACAATACTCAGGTAGGCTGTGGCATTTAAACAATGTTCAATTGGTACTAAGGGCCCAAAATATGTCAGGAAAATATTCCCCACACTATTACACCACCACCAGCAACCGGAAGTGATACAAGGCAGGATGGAGATCAGCATTTTCTAAAATGCTCAAACCAGCCCGCCTGGCACCAACAACTATGCCACATTGAAAGTCACTTAAATCACCTTTCTTCCCCATTCTGATGCTCAGTTTTAACTTCAGCAGGTCATCTTGGCCTTATCCACATACCTAAATGCACTGAGTTACTGCCATGTTATTAGCTGACTGGAGATTTACATTAATGAGCAACTGGACAGGTGTAACCAATGAAACAGTGGACATATATGCTGTTGCACAGGTGTATTCTCATACTAAACATGGCCAAAGTTGAAATATGTGCATAGCATCAACTTCTGTAAAAAAAAACAAACAATCTAGACTATTAAACAGTTTAAAGGTTCTTCATTTCTGCCTTCACTACTCAGCCAAACATCACACGGTATCTGTTTCTTTCTTATATAACTCATAGTTACTCCATGAGATTATTAATACCTTCTGCCAGCAGCTACTTTTGAGTAAATATTTATTTGGGATTCAAAATTGCTCAAACCTTTGAGGATTAAAATAAAATAAACAATGTACATACCTTCAAGTCTTTCATAGCTGTCAGATTAAAGTGATGGAAAACAAGTAAGTGGGTAGCCGAAGAAGCAGCAATGGATGAGCAAGCTTTACTTCAGAAGAAAAATGCCCTTATATCTGTTAAAAATAAGGTAATGCTTGATTAAAAAAAAAAAAAAAGCCCTGTAAGCTTGATCATATGCTTATTATACACACAACACCAGGAAGGGAAAAAATATGAAAAACAATATCCTAATAGCATCTTCTGTTTGGTAAAGGCACATGAAATGCAAAAGTTTAACTGACTGCGCAAAAGAAAAGAAATAGCTAACACACATCTGTCCTGTATGTAGGTGGTTGTAGGTTCATAGATCATGGAACATCTTAGTCACAACAAAATTTGTATTTATTTTCTTTCCATCTCTGTCATAGCCTGCAATGGGCCCTTTACTATCAAGTGAATTCAACATACCCAGGGTATGTATCCTGTATCTGGATTCACTTACCCCCTCATTGGCGATTGGGATAAGTGTTCACTTGAAGCCAGTTATCAAGCTCTTCATCACCTAACCTTATACTGTGACAGGTTATGTTCCAGATTAGAAATCAACAGGTTTGAAAGCACCACCCACTGACCAATCAATTCTCCTGAAAATAGTGCTGCCATTCCTTGACGATCACTCGGACCTCTGCTGGGAGAGTAGGAGGGTCTGAAGGTTTTCAGTATATAAAATCTTTGGTTTCCCTGATGAGCATCAGTAATAAATATAGATTCATTATTATTTTTGTACTTTGCTGTTGGCAGCAAACATTTTACAATAATTTCATCATTCTGTAATGGTTAAAATCAAATGTGCATGTAGACTAAACCTATGTTTGAATTCTGATTTTATGTTTAATCTTTACTCTCAAGCCCTTAAAACAGCTCAGACGCTGCAGCTGAGAGAATAAAAAATAAAACTATTGGGAGTAGGTTATGTTCAGAGTTTCAGTTTCAAATCAGCTGGAAGTACCACATTTTCATAATTTTTTAAATTATAGCACATCATAGCATGGGAAGGTATATATAAACAGTTAACATGAAGCTACAGCACCCAAATAATAGAAAACAAGTAGGGGCTGTGCAACAGCAGTCTATTATGTGACAAAGTCTCTGCATTTGATTGGTAATCTTATCTGGCGTCCACTGCGGGATGTGACAAGAGGAGATGAAGGAAGTCCAGTGGAGTCAGTGCAACATATCTCGAAAGAGGAGTAAGAAGAGGAAGGTATTAAAGGTACTGCACTGCAGTGGTTTGAATCATATTTATCTAATAGACTCCAATTTGTTCATGTAAATGGGGAGTCTTCTTGACACACTAAGGTGCCGTTTACACGAAGCCGTTTTCACTGGAAACGGTGTCGTTTTGATGCGTTTCAGCCTTTCGTTTACACGATGGCGTTTCAGAAACGATCCGCGTTTACACGAGGACATGTGAAACGATGAAAACGATGTAGTTCCCATGCCAGGCCACAAGTTGGCGTTGGTTTTCTCTTTGCAGAGTTTGTTTACGCAAGACGCGCATGCGTGGAGTGACACAGTAGGTAGTGCGGCAAATTGTTCATTACTTACAAAACGGCCAATGTGAGAGGTTTTGTGTGGACCGATGATGAGGTTGGATCGCTGCTGCACACAACGCTGAATTACAAAACGGTCAAAACACAGGAAAAGTATAAGAAGCACTCGTGAATCCGCGAGTACTGTTTATCAGTTTGCGCGTGCGCGAAAAACTGGCCGTCGCAACCATAGTGCGCATGTGCGAGTCGAGCGTTTTCAAATCACCCCGGTTTCAAGTGTTTACACGAAAACGCAAGCCGGTGAGTTTCTGAAACGCTCCACTCTGGACCCCGTTTCTGAAACACATCGTTTTCACTCTGTTGTCGTGTAAACAGAAGGGCGAAACGCATCAAAACGACACCGTTGTCGTGTAAACGCAAGGCCGAAACGCATCAAAACGACACCGTTTCAAAATTAAAACGGTCTCGTGTAAACGGCACCTAAGGTTAATTATGGAGTTCCACAGGGTTCTGTGCTAGGACCAATTTTATTTACATTATACATGCTTCCCTTTAGAAACTATTGCATACATTTTCATTGTTATGCAGATGATACTCAGCTTTATTTATTCAGGAAGCCAGATGACACACATCAATTAGTTAACCTGCAAGAATGTCTTAAAAACATGAAGGCCCAGAGGACCTCTAATTTCCTGCTTCTAAATTCAGATAAAACGGAAGTTCTTGTGCTTGGCCCCACAAATCTTAGAAACATGGTGTCGAACCAGATACTTACTCTTGATAGCATTACCTTGGCCTCCAGTAACACTGTGAGAAATCTTGGAGTCATTTTTGAGCAGGATATGTCCTTCAATGCACATATTAATCAAATATGTAGGACTGCTTTTTTGCATTTGTGCAAATTTCCAAAATTAGAAACATCCTGTCTCAGAGTGATGCTAATTTGCATTTATTACTTCAAGTCTGGATTATTGTAATGCAATATTATCAGGCTGTCCTAAAAGCTCCTTGAAAAGCCTTCAGCTTATACAAAATGCTGCAGCCAGAGTACTCACAGGGACTAGAAAGAGAGAGCATATTTCTCCCATATTGGCTTCTCTTCATTGGCTCCCTGTTAAATCCAGAATAGAATTTAAAATTCTTCTCCTCACATACAAGGTCTTGAATAATCAGGCCCCATCTTATCTCAAAGACTTCATAGTATCCTATCACCCCAATAGAGCACTTCGCTCTCAGACTGCTGACTTACTTGTGGCTCCTAAGATACTTAAAATAGAATAGGAGGCAGAGCCTTCAGCTTTCAGGCCCCTCTTCTGTGGAACCAGCTCCGAGTTTGGATTCATTAGACAGACACCCTCTCTATTTTTAAGATTAAGCTTAAAACTTTCCTTTATGATAAAGCTTATAGTTAGGGCTTGATCAGGTGAACCTGAACCATCCCTTAGTTATGCTACAATAGGCCTAGGCTGCTGGGGAGTTCCTATGATGCACTGAGTGTTTCTTCTTCATTCACCTCTTTTACTCTGTTTATACCCCACTCTGCATTTAATCATCAGTAATTATTAATCTCTGGCTCTCTTCCACAGTGTGTCTTTTGTCCTGTTTCTCTCCTGTCAGCCCCAACCTGTCGCAGCAGATGATTGCCCCTCCCTGAGCCTCGTTCTGCCGGAGGTTTCTTCCTGTTAAAAGGGAGTTTTTCCTTCCCACTGTCACCAATTGCTTGCTCATAGAGGGTTGTTTTCACTTTTGGGTTTCCTCTATAATTATTGTAGGGTCTATAAAGTGCCTTGAGGTGACTGTTTGTTGTGATTTGGTGCTATATGAATTGAATTGAATTGAATTGAATTGAATTGAAGGGCTAGGAGGGTGGAAGACTGTGAAGAGGAGCACGCAGGGACTGTGTCTCAGCTCATCCAGGGACATGCGGAAGGGTAGGAGGGCAGAACTGCAAGGCTCTTGCCAAAGCAGTGAGATGTGGGGGTGATCCGAGTGATGGAATCACATGAGTTGGCTTTAGGCCTGCCTGTCTGTCACCAGGGACAACTGGCAAAGTCCCTTTGTAAGCTTTCAGTCTGTTATGGTGTACAATCCATGTGCATGTGTTCCTTGGGGTTTGTGATCTCATAGGTAACAGCAGATTGTCCAACTGTGCTCACCCTTTGAAGAATCACAAAGGGGTCCTTCCATCTGGGAGCAAGCTTATTCATCTGTTGTGCAGGAGAACAAGGTCGCCCGGCTGCTGAGGATGAAAAGCAACTTTCTTGTCATACTGCATCTTTTGATGTTGTTTGGTTACAGCAGAGTTGTGGACTGTATCCCTGAAGGCATGAGACAAATGTGTGGCAAGGTGATTAGCATAAGCTGCTGGTGTTCCTGGTGTGGAAAGGTCACTGCAGGACCACAGTTTAGCATAACATCAAGTGGTAAGTTGGGTTCTTGTCCATGCACAAGGAAGAAAGGGAAAAATCCAGTGCTTGAATGAACACTTGAGTTGTGGGCAAGCTCTACTTGTGGCAAATACATATCCCATTCACCGTCACCTTGTGATATGTACTTGACAAGTTGGTCTTTCAGTTCAGTCTTTCCACCATGCAGTCTGGCTGCGTGGTATGGGAATGTGCATGTTTTGTAAATGCACAGTGAGTTGCAAAGATGTTTCATGAGGTCTGACTCAAACTGTCTGCCTTGGTCAGTGTGAATCAACTCTGGCATACCTGTTGCCATGTGCAGTAACAGGGAGCTCAGTAATGTCTGCAGCAACCTTCTGAAAAACTCTCTGCTTGGATTGGCTGTAGAGAGGTCCTCCAATGAGGGGTGCGACAACTTCGTGTTTGGCAGGGCAAACACTCAGCACAAAACTTGCTGATGTCACGGGTCATGTATGTCCAATAGAAAATGCGTCTGGCTCTTTGAAGAGTGTGTTCTGCACTTAGTTGACCACTGAACTGAATTCCATGCAACCCAGCCAAAGTCTTTTCTACAAAGGATACCATCCCATGGAAATTCATACCAGAACTTTCTTAGTATGGGGAAGGAATGTTTCAGATGACCAATAAGTGGTCACTGTGAAGTGGACTACAGCCATGCAGTGACGGTACTGAGACTTTCATCAGCATGTTGTTTTTGTAGCTCACTTGAGTCAACTGAGAGTGTGTGGCCAATTTCCACACTAATTGTGGTAGCACTGTCATTTGTGCCTCAAGCTCAATCTGCCAGTATCCGCTAGATAAATCCATTGTGCTGAATAAACAAGCACCTGACAGGCTGTCAAGAGCATCTGCCGGGCGTGGCAGGGGGTGGGAGTCTCTAATGGGGGCTGCATTTAGCTTCCTGTAATAAATACATTATCTTTAGCTGCCATCTTTTTTCCTCACGAGAACGACAGGGGAAGACCAGGGACTACAACTTTCCTCAAAGATATCCTGAGAAAGGATGAACTTGCCCGTCTATCTCTGATCTGTTTTTAGGTGATGTCCTGTAGGCCCTTTGTTTAATGGGTATAGTATCACTTGTTCTAACACTGTCTGACTATGTCTGTGTATCCATAATCTTGGTTGTGAACACTAAAAACATTCAACAGTAAAGTCTTTATCTGCTGTGCTTGTCCTTGTGCTGTCTGACTGAGATCAACATTTGGTAATGACTGCTGAGGAGAGGGTTCTGCTGTGGTATTAACTGTGGCTACAGTACCTGCTATTATACAACACTCATCCTCACTATCTCTGCCAAGTGGATGAAAATCCCCAAGTCTAGTGTAACCTGGAACTTGGTGGTCAGCATTACTTTGACATTGGTCACTCCTGCTTTCACAGGTGCAAGCATGCATGCTGCTAAAAGACCTTGAAAACTGGGTGCACTGGGCTCTAAGATACCTGTGTATTCAGCTTCAAAATCAGAAACACCAATAATAGGATCTTGGCTAAAACAGTCATCTGTGACATAGCAGGGACTACTACTACTGGCGATAAGGTAACAGCACAGCCACTCAAAGGAGCAGTCTCAGTAATACACAAGAGGGGAACACTAACTCGAGTCCCTACTTTGAAAAACCCTTTTCTCATGTCTAAAACTGCATGATGATGAAGTTCCAGCTTAGGATCACTGGCTGTGTGATATTTCTGACTACTTGCACTGTGTGGGTCAATACCTTGTTGCCTAATCTGATGGTGCTGGGAAGTGCCTAGCTTGTCTAAATAGTCACCAGTCAAGCTGAACAGTGCCGCATACGCTGTCATTATCAGGGAGGGAGTCAACACAAAACACAGAGAACATGAGACTACAGAATAAAACAGGAAGTGACTAAACATAACAGACACCGACCTAAACACAGAAAACCTGACAAACTGAGCATTACACAAAGAAACAACAAAGGAAAACCACACACTCAAACAACAAACTATAAGAAACAACTTGAAAATACAACAAAAGAAAGCTACACAACAGAAACTCAAAACGCTGGGCCATCGGCCCAGGACCATGACCATGACACATGCAGGGTGATGAAAATAAACTGTGTGGTGATTTATTGAAACATACAAAGAAATACAGGGCAATATAAGACCAAAACAGAGTTTGTACAATTCTTACAAGCTTGAAAGTCACTATTTGGTATAACCACTTTTTATTCTTCAACACAGCCTGAATTGTCTTAGACAATCTTTCTTGTAATTTCTTGAACTGGTCTTCAGGAATCGTTCTCCAGGTTTCTCAAAGGAGACAAAGGTCTTCTTTGGATGTCGGCTGCCTTTTGTTGTGTTCTCTGTGAAAACAATCCCATACTGTTTCAGTGTTGAGGTCTGGGCTCCTAGGAGGCCACTGTGCATTTTTCCCCCATCCAGGTATGCTTTAATTGCATTGGCAGCATGTTTGGGATCACTGTCATGCTGAACAATGAAGCTGTTGCCAATCAGATGTTTTCCAGATCTGTTGTACCTCTCTCCTGACCTCCTTTGTACATACTGATGATGATTTGAACCAAAACTTTCACATTTGGATTAATCACCCCATAAAACATGATGCCATTGATTTTCAGTCCAATTCTTGTGTAATTTGGCGTACCTCAGTCTTTCCCCCCGTTTCCTTTCATTAAGAATTGCTTTTTGACAGCCACCCTTCCACTGGGATCATTTCTGATGAGGCTTTGGCAAACAGTAGATGGATCAAGTGAAGGGCCAGATGAATCTCTAAGGTCCTATGTCAGGTAGTTGCTGGATTTTTTTTCCTATTTCTTACATCACTTTATCTGCTGTAGATTGTTTTCAGGCCTGCCACATCTTCTTTTGCCCTCCATTTGTCCAGTTTCCTCAAATGTTTTAAGGACACACCACACACCATGGCACAAAATGGCAACTTTTCTACTAATAACTTTTTGGGAATCACCTTGCTGGTGAAAAAACATGATTCTATGTCTGTCAAAGTGGGTTATCTTTGGTATTTTTCATCAATTCAACTAAGGAAATTGGAACAAACTGAGTTTTTGCAACAGGTTGCTAGTAACAAAATGCCTAAAGATACAATTTAAAATTGGTTCTGTGCTAAGTTGCCTGTTACTGTATGTGTGGGCACAACACTAGTTTATCACTTAAGTGCCTTTTTTATGCTGAATGATTCATAGGTCAGTGTGAAGTGGCTTAACAAAGAAAAACATTCCCCTGAAAATGGTCAGGTACAAGAACTGGACTGAAAATAAGTGAAAAAGCCCACTTTAAAAAAAATGACAAGGAAATCTGGCTCCTTGGAAGTAAAATAGAAAGAAATGAGGGTAACTCATTTGCTCAATATTGTAATCCATTCATCCAATTAATTGTATTAAGGTTGGTTTTAAATGATGCATGGCTATAGAGAGGGCAAGTGAGTGTAGATGCAGGTGACTTTCGCTGACTGCCAGGCATAACTTCAGATACACTCATTAAAGCCACAGAACTGAACCTTTTAACTGTGTTGGTGACTTTTGGAGCAGTTTTAATTTTAGCTAGCTGACAAAAATGTGGTTTTCTCTGTGATACATTGCACACAAATTGCTCAAGAAGACTGCACTCAGTACCTTCTGTACTTTATGATTGAAATGTTTTTATTTTTGCTTTGTTCACATACTGTTGTGTCTGTATAATGTACAATGGAAGCACCTTGTTAAGTAGCTAATTACTTTTCTCTACCCTCTAAAAACACTTTACCCTCACAACAAAACTAAGACAGTGATGGGAAAAATGCCAACCTTGCCAAACTTCAAAGACTATGAAACAAAGGATGACTTCACAAGGGCTCCATCAGCCTTTCATAAAAAGCATCTTCCTCAAAACCCCTAACAAGATAAGCCACTGAAGTATGAGAAAAAACGAACAATCAAATGTAAATGGCTACTCTTTGTTGGTGTCAATTACCACATACCTGTGATGCAGAATATGACCACATTTTGGGCCAAACTCAGGTTTGCATTCAATTAATTGCTCTTTTTTGCTGCAGTATATGCATGCGTGTGCACACACGCACACACACAAACACACTGCAGCAATACCGTTGACTCAGGAGAATTAGCAGTAGCAGCATCAGCAACGTCTTTGATCACTTAAATGAGATTTTTGCTGCGTCTCTGTCCAAATGCCAAACCATGGAATGTAAGAAGTCTGTGAGGCGAAGAACAGAAAGGATCACTCATTCATGGATTCAGTGCCACTATTATCATACACATCACATCTCATGTCTGTGTTCCTTGGAAAGAAAACAGAATAAACACAATTAATTTCACTGTTGCTAAAAGTAACATTATGAAAGACATGACATATGACAGCTATAAGAAAATGCTGACAACGTTTATCACTTCAGATGGCTGTTTCTCCTCGCTTCCAGTCTTTGCTCAAAGCCTCATTTACTGCCTGGAAGAGAATTTAAATTTGTGTAGAAAAAAAAAAAAGATTCAGTTAAAGACAAACAGCCATGTAGGAAGACTAAATAGAAGCACAAAAAAAAAAGAGTTAATTAGAGCTCAATTTCAGATTCACAGTAAGCAGCAGTCTATCATTGTTGTTGATGTTGCGTGCTTATGAACTCTGTGTTAGTTTTAACAACAGTGGCCTGATTGTAAGCAGATTTTTTTTCTTTCAGTTTGTTTTCAATCATTAAAGCACGCTGTGTGACTGCAGTTTTAGGGCTGTTAATAAATCCTGTGTGTCCCCTTCCCTGAGACATCAGGGTCACATGGCCCCCAGATTTTCTTTTTCTAGTGATTTTTTTTACAGTCCTTTGGTTGGGATATTAATGATGCAAACATTTGTGTTGAAAATGTTAGTGGCTGTTTCGTGCCACATTACAACACCAGTGATGAATACACAGCTCGTCTCTGAACATATGGATATTATTTTTTTATCACCTCCACATTTTGTCATCATGGAACTATTGCCTTCTGGCTGCTCTCCTCCCCCAGACAGTCAAGTTTTATGTTTATCCATTTTGCCCATTTATAGAAGTCATTTCTCACCAGAGTCAAGGGTCAAAGGATATTTCAAAGGTGATTTTTTTTTTTGTTTTTTTAAAAATTTGTGGTATGTGGATAGATACAATTACAAGAATAAATGTTTGACTTTTATTGGAATCACTGATTACTCAGAAATTATGTTCTGATCTTTATCTAAGTCAAGACACACACTGAGCAATCACTCACACTGCAGGCAGGAAAAGTTCATTTTCCCTCAGTGACTGCAGGGCGTTCAGGCCCTAAGGCAGCAAAGCAGTCTGATCCTCCCTCCATCAATCTTCATTCTTTCAAAGACGTGTTGGTGTTTGTGTATAGTTTCTTTTTTCCTTTAAACACAATGTTGTGCATTTTTGCAAAAAAAAAAAAAAGTTTAACTGATGTCTTGTCATCTATATACAGAACACTGTTGCTACAGGTCAGTAGAATGGGAGACTGTTTTATTACAGAACTAAAAAAATGGGGGAAACCGGAGGTCCAGAGCAGAAAGCCAGAGGGCAGGCAAGTAATTTCCAGAATTTCCAGAATGTCACAGATTGAGACTGGCACACGAGGAGGAGAGCATAAGTCCACAGGCATGGTATGACGAACAAAATACAATGAGTTAATTGTGAGTCAAAACACTAGGGAGCTTAAACAGAACTACCATGTAACTAGCAAAACGATCTGGCAATGAATGAGCAGAGGGATCGGCTTTGGGTGCGTAGGGTGAGTAATCAATGCTTGTGTTCAGGAAACAGGAAAAACCTCGGAATCACAAAGCACACGCACACAGGGAGAGATAGAAGTCAAAAAAAGCAAGAAGAGGAGAGAAAAATCAAAAAGATGAGTTGGCAATGGACAACAGGAATTGCAGCGGCCGTGACAATTGTCCCACTAGTGGTGCGGATCATCCAGCTGGTGCTTTGCAAATTATGTTTTTATCTTAGGTTATTTTTCACTTCTATCTAGAATTTACATTGTCCTCTTGGTGTGATCTTTTTAAAAATGGCCACATGAAGTGATAAATACCTGCGTCTTTAGAAATGCTTTTCTATCCAGCAATCACCAGCTTCTCCCAAGGTCCTGTTAAAGTTATTTTAACTGAAGCATGCTTCACTCAACCAGTCTTTCTTCTGAAAAGTACCTTTTGTCAGTAACCAGATTTTTTTTTTTTTGGTCTTTTTTTAATACAGATTAGCAACTCTACAATCCACACTTTCAGTCTTCTTTCCTCAACTGGAAGACCAGACTGCAACTAGCTCGGCGCTAACTCCTTTTTACAGCTTTTATAGCCAGAAAGTGAAGAATTATCCAGTCTGTTCAATATGCAGCACAGTAATATAGAAGGTTTCCTGCTGCTTCTTACTGGAATTAATTAATTATCCTCAATGATACAAAAAACCCCCCCCTAGAATTATTAAAAACATGAAAACACAAATTGTTTAATTGTTTAGTCACTAGTTTAGTATTCAATCATCTTTTCTGTATCTGAGTTATGGTACTGAATCATAAAGATGATGATGATGTAACAGTAACTATACTGGCCCGTGATGTATGAATTCTTTTGTGTTGCAAAGTGAGATGAAATGTTCATACAACTATGTTGACAACCTTAACAGCTCTGAAAAGCTGAAGTATGCGTACCATATTCTCAGTTCTGAATCTCAGAATGCAAAAGATTTACAACCTAAGTCCCAAAAAGTTGTGTAAAATGTATGTAATCTCACAAAGTGATATATTATTCACAATAGAACACAGAAAACATGTCCAGTGTTTAAACTGAGGCATTTACCTTATTTACTGCAGTCACAGGGCGAGAGGCAGGGTGCATCCTGGACAGGCCGCCAATCTATCACAGACATTTTGCTATTTCCTAAAACAAAACAAAACAAAACAAAACAAAAAAGCTTATTTTGAATTTGATGGCAGAAAGATGTCTCTCAAAAAAGTTAGTACGAGGGCAACAAAAGGCTGGAAAGTAACTGCTAAAGAGAAACGGTTTGAGAAACAGCTGGAGCTGGAGGGACATTTTGCAATTAACTAGGTTAACTGGCAACAGGTCAGTAACATGATCGGGTATAAAAAGATCATCTTAGAGAGGAAGAGTTTATCAGTGCTTTACCTATCTGCAAAACACTGTGCCTACAAACTGTGGAATAATTTCAGAAAAATCTTGCTGAACAGAAAATTGTGAAGACTTTGAAATTACAGTCCATAATATAAACAAAGAGATATCGCCAGAGAAATTATTGCACACAAGTGACAAATCCAAAAATCAATATTAGATGCCTGCCATCTTGGGGTCCTTGGGCGGCACTGCATTAAAAAACAGACATAATTCTTTAATGGAAATCACTGCATGGGTTCAGGAACACTTCCAGAAACCACCGTCTGTGAACACAGTTTGCTGTGCCATCCACAAATGCAGGTTAAAGCTCTGCAAAACTTTCATGCATGCAAAGAAGAAGCCAAATGTAAAAATGATTCAGAAATGCTGCCATCTTCTCTGGTCCAAAGCTCATTTAAAATGGACTGAGTTTGCACATCTGGAAAAGCACCATCAGTGCTGAAAGGTACATGCAGGTTTTAGAGCAACATATGCTCCCATCCAGAAGACATCTTTTTCGGGGAAGGCCTTGCATGCTTCAGCAAGATTATACTAAACCGCATCTGTTACAGCAACATGGCACAACACCTGGCAAATGCACTTTGACCTGTGAAAAATGTGTTTCTAGGATGATAAATGATAGGATAGGATAGTTAAATGCATTCAACACCTTTTGCTCACTTAAAATTTCCTATATACCACAAAGCCTATTATAACATGACTCCTTCATAAAACAGATTATTTGTTCTCTCAAAAGTTTTGTATGCATTAAAGTTCCTGTCTGTGATTTAGAAAAGATTTTTGCCTTGTGTCGCACAGCCACAGCCACACTGGTGTGGTTAAAAGGAAGCCTAGAGAAGCAGTGAAGCTCCTGCATGACTCCCGATCGATCTTTTAATGGAGCTGTTTGTTGCACATTGCAGTGGCACTAACAAGTCAGCAAGCTTATCTGACCTGTTTTTAATTATGGCAATTACATCAGGTGCTGGCTCTGAATAGCAATGGGTTTCCTATCGACCAGAAAATGCACAATTAGTTTATGAGTCTGGTAAACAGGAGGTCTCTTTAGCTAGTTAAAAAGAAAGAACTAAAGGGAAAAAAAACCAACCACTAAGTAAATATATTTATTTTTAATGATAAAAAGTCTGCAAGCAAAGCAGTTCTTCATCACTGTGTGTCACAAGCCACTTTTTAAAACTCAACTTTGATGTATTGTACTGAACATACCTGGGGAAGGGTGGGCATCTGAGATAACACCAGCCAGAATCTCTTATGGTTATGGTTTGGAAAGATTTGATGAAAATGTGATGAAAAGGAAACACTAATTACACCAGAATACAAAATCTAAACTCATCTTATCTGCTTTATTTGTGCTCCAAAATGCCACTTTTAACAGACAACAAATTTTAACTAATTAATAAAGTGATATAAGATTAAACGTGCTATACTTCTGCTGTTTTAGACACATTACAATTGGTGTTGAATATCCACTGGTTTATAATGGGAGATTTCTAAGACAGATGACAGAAACTGCTCTTCCACTCCAGAGGAGACTCTCATATGGGTGCTTCAGTGCGTAATAACAGCACACTCGAGTTACACAGCACTCATCTGTGTGTGCGCGTCACCCCTGTCTCTCATTATTTCTTAGCGCCTTCATTATCTCACTGTCGTCTGCCAGCCTGCAGTCAGCTCTTTGCGAAGCATACTGTGTTAAATTGGGCCACAGCTTGAAGTAAAGCTTGGCCTGAGATCAGTAAAGCTGCTGGTTTGGACTGCAGCTGAAGTCAGCATGCCCCTGCCCAGGCCCCTCAGATCAGTTAGACACAGAAATTCTGTCTAAGCAACTGGATGACAACTGTGAAGCCAGGGTTTCTTTCCCAGTGGTGTCCCCTGCCATTAGTGAGCATCAAGAATGGAAAAAACATTTTAATGTCTTTTATGGTACTTGAACATTTAAGCCTTTACTTCAAAAGCTGCTCTTCAAACTGTGGAGGATTTAACGGGGATTGCACGTGAGGTTGTT
This sequence comes from Archocentrus centrarchus, assembly GCF_007364275.1. Taxonomy (NCBI): domain Eukaryota; kingdom Metazoa; phylum Chordata; class Actinopteri; order Cichliformes; family Cichlidae; genus Archocentrus; species Archocentrus centrarchus. The sequence goes on along the minus strand of NC_044367.1, from coordinate 12,421,880 downwards.
GTAATCATGTGTTTCAGATAACACAAGAGAGGCTCCACATTATCATACAGAAAAAGACATTTCTCTATTTTGCATAATCTGCACTAAATCATTTATGTGGCTTTTTAGTTAAGCTGCTCAGCTTCAGGGGGTTCTAGATCGCATGTAGTTGAAACTGTGTTCTTAATACAAGGAATGTCTCGGACTGTCACCAGACACTTGAAGATAAAAGTGATTAAAAACAGCTTTGTCATCGCAAAATAAAAAATGAAGTTATAGACTAACTTTTTCCACATGCCAAATGTATCAAGATGTTTTTCCTCTTAATTCTGTCCTAACAAGACTACAAATTACAGCTCAGATGCAGAATTTGGGCCTGAATTTGCATCACTTTCATGTGGAAACAAAAACAGCTGCTAACAATTATTTTTTATTATTTATTTATTTGTTGTCTATTTTCTTGATTAATCGATGTATCACTGGGAAACAGGACATAATAAAAACTGTCTGTTAAAATAAGGAAAAGCACATGTGAAAATAGGTATGGCTGCCCAGTATTGTTCTTGCTTGCTCAAACTGACACTGTCTGGGAATTATTTGAATAGAGCAGAGGCTTGAAAGTTCCATTCACCCATTATATAGGCCACTAAGCAAATGAGCCATTTTTTCATCTGTAAATGTCATTCATTCCAATACAAAATAATCACGAGGCAGAGCAAACTCTAATACAGGAAACTGTGCCCCACTTCAACTAACTTCATGAATGGCTCCTTTTATGTATATTTAATGTGAATGAAGTCATCTCGTCAACACAACAAGTTAGGCACTAATGCTGCTGGCTAATGTGATTGGATTACTTGCTGAAAGTGCGTGGTGATGCCCTGCAGACGTCTCCTTCAGTGGCTCATCTCTTCTTTTGCCTGGCTGGGAGGTTTTCAGAAAATAATATTAAGGCTACTAGAATCAGTATTTTAGACTTTAATACCTCAGTCTAAACTGTAACTTCACTCTTATTCTGCTCTTCATTCCTAAGGAGCTCTCAGAAAATGCACTGCTCCAAAAGATTAAGGGAACACTCGATCACTGGTGCTGGGTTGTGAGCACGTGTAAAAGATGTTGGGACCTCGTGCCACGTTCATGATGTCTGTTTGCAATTGTTTTGTTAGAAGCATACACATGGATGTTATTTTGTAGGACTTTCGTAGTCCTACTCTTGTTCCTCCTCGCACAAAGCAACAGGACCCTTCAGTGGCCCTGTCCATCTTGTATAACAGCCTAACTCCTGGCATCTTCTCCACACTCTTGAGACTGTGGTGGGAGACACAGCAAACCTTCTTCTGACTAAACCTGGAGGAGCTGGACCACTTTGACTGTCTGAATGGGCTGCAGGTACTGTCTCATCCTACCAGTAGTGACATCGACACTAGCAAAAAGCCAAACTAGAGAAAAATCAGTCAGGAGGGATAAGGAGAGAGCGAAGATCTGTGGCCTCCATCTGCAGAACCATTCAGTTTTGGGGGAGGTTATCTTATTGTTGTTGCCTCTCGAGTTTTTCATACGTAGGTGAAGTGGATTCACCACGGCTTATGCTTCCTAACTGCACACATTGATATCCCTGAAGTTTAACTGACTTTGTGATGACTGAAGTGTTCCCTTAATTTGACTGAATTGGATAAGGGGGCTTCATGAATGACTGGATGAATGAATGAATGAATTTGCATTTGAAAAGTATGTTTTAAATAAATTCAGGTACAGATTTGTGTTTTCAAGTTCTATGTTTTTTATTTTCAGTTTACTGAAGTGGCACGTTAGTTACAACATGAAGTACAAAAATAGCAATGTTTTGGTATCCGTGAACTCAGACGTGCACAACTGTTCAGCTGTTCTTTAGCTCTTCATCTTACAAGAACCATTTATGGTAATGTGACTTGCAGCATAACAATGAAAAAAGTAATGCAATATCCTCCAACAGTCTAGTGGTTTACATATTTGTTGAACAAGCAAATACTCATGAAGGACATCCAGGATTTTAAAAATCTGCCAAATCAAACATGAGGAGCTACCTGCTGTGGTGACCCGTTGTGATTAAGGGAGCAGCTGAAAGTAGATTTTAATATCCTCCAACTGTCTAGGGTTGAAAATTGGAATTGCCCTATAAAAAATGAATGCTACAGAGATAATTTAGAATATCTGGCACATTATTATGTAGCCACTACAACGAATAAATTATGTGTTTATTCACTACTGAGTTTTCACTGTTACATCTGATCCTTGAGTGTCAGAGTAGCTACCAATCTAAACAGAGCCAAATCATTCATTAATGTTGTTATTTACAGCTGTGCTTTGATAAGTAAAACTATCTGGCAGAAAAAAGGCAAGAAATTATCTAGAAGGAGGTAACATTTTTTCTTGCAAAACTGTCAAACAATGAAGAATTAATTGACCGATCAATTTAGCTGTGACGTAAAACTTAAAATCAGCTGATAATAAACACGTGGCTCCGGTTTTATCATTCATTTATTTGGGTAAGTGACTTTTTAGTTTTTCATCTTTAATTGTGCCTCATATTGTGAAGACGATGTATGAAAATAAGGGTTTTATTTTTAAAAAGACAAACAGATGTGGGAGGCTCTGCCTTGAGCCTGTACAAAATATTTTACAAAGTTAGAGGCAGAAAAGCAATAAGTAGAGATCAGTGTAAAATGCAGAAACAGCAACTATGTGTAATACACTATATTGCCAAAAGTATTCATTCACCCATCCAAATCATTGAATTCAGGTGTTCCAATCACTCACATGGCCACAGGTGTATAAACCAAGCGCCTAGGCATGCAGACTGCTTCTACAAACATTTGTGAAAGAACGGGTCACAGAGTCATCGCTGCAGGCCTCCAAACTTCATGTGGCCTTCAGATTAGGTCAAGAACAGTAGGCTATATAGAGAGCTTCATGGGATGGGTTTCCATGCAGCTACATCCAAGCCTTACATCACCAAGCACAATGCAAAGTGTCGGATACAGCGGTGTAAAGCACGCTGCCACTGGCCTCTAGAGCAGCGGAGACGTGTTCTCTGACGTGATGAACCACACTTCTCCATCTGGCAATCCGATGGATGAGTCTGGGTTGGCGGTTGCCAGGAGAACAGCACATGTTTGACTGCACTGTGCCAAGTGTAAAGTTTGGTGTGATTGTAAGGCTCCAAAAGGAACATTAAAAGCTAATTCAAATACAAACCAGACCACGTGTATGCGTCCATATATCACATCAAAAAGTACAGTACTGCAAAAATACCTGTACTTTCATTATTACTATACAGGTACAGCAGTAATAAAAGCACATGCTTTATAATGCACTCCTTCATTCTTTGAGATGGATTACTTTATGCAGCTCAGGTCTGCGGCCAAACCCCCTCCAGTGATATCTAACAGCAAAGGAGGTATGAGCTGAGACTAACATTTGGCGAGACAGCAGATAGGAATACAGCCTCAAATTCCCTAACTATCCTCTCTGCAAAAACAGAAACAGTAGAGTTATGTGAAAGGAAACTATTATGGAATTTTTCTATGAAGACTACATTTTATCGAGTTATATTTCTTTTCCTTCTTTCTTTTGGGAATCAGACTTCTGGAAAGACTTGAAAAAATATTCCCTGCTGAGGTAAAAAAATGTCGACCTCCTCCCTCAAGGAGCCGTGGTTAGTGTGATTAGCAGCGTGGCAGGACTCACAGCCAGATATAACATTAGCAGAGACCTGATAGCAGTCCTGGATTTGACCATAAATAAATGAAACACACCATCACTTTCCGCCTGCCTGGTTCAGCCCAGCTTTGCTTATTTAAAGGAATAGTTAAGCATTTCGAACATACACTTTTTAGCTTCTTGAGCTGTCGAGTTTAAGATGAAATATTAATTATGAAAGAGCATTTCTGTTGTCCACACACAGTGCCTAAGCTCTCCAGGATCTTGAGGAAACCCCCATATTTACATCTGATCCCAGTATTTCTGCTTTAGCTAAACATCTCTTGGCTTGAGTATTTAGAGTCACTGTGTAAGTGTTTAATGACTACACAGTGGACGTCCTGAGATTGGACCCCGAGTTTCAACCCAGCTTTCAGAACATTTTTATTTTACTTTACATAAAGTCTAATCTGTTGACTGAAGTCAATATGTGCAGTGTGGATTATGGCATTCCTATTGTACATATGAATGTTTATTATGTATCAAGGCCTTTCTAACAAAACATGGGAATGGTTTGTCTGGTAACAATAAAAACACACTTTTTGGTCTCATTAGTTGTTAGATAAATTATCATTTCACATGGACCTAATTTTCAGCATTTAAGAAATCAAGAAGTCCATAATAAACTAATAAAACAAATCTGACAACAAAACACACAGCAGTTTTAGGCAAATGTGATAATAATGAATTATTGTTGTGTTGCAGGCCTCAGACTTCAGAGAAATGTTCTCCCTCGGTTACACCAAGGAATCTCTCCCCATGGGCTATTTAAAGAGCCGCTTCATTTAAATGACCAAAACTAATTATTTGCTTGAAAACATGTGGGGGTAAGCTATTTCTCTCCAGCTGCACACAAAATATATTTTCATGATGAACTGTACATACATTGCACAAACACCAGCCAGTCAGGATGCTGACTTTTTCCTTAAAAAAAAAAAAAGTTGTTAGCCTTTGTGCCTGGATGTGTTTAATGCAGGTGAGGAGACAAGATTACACTGCTCCATCTGTAATCAAAAACAAGGCGGTGTGTGGTGTTCATTTTAAAGAGGAGGATTGTGCACAATGAATGTTTTGGATAGGATATTAGAGCCAGGTGAGGATCATCCATCAGCTGCAGCAGTGAGAGCAGCGATCTCAGTTTCATGGGAAATTCAGTTGACTTGAAAAGGACACCGTGTACAGGCGCTGGTACTTTTTAAGGATTGACCACTTTCATTTAATTTGCTCTTTCTCCACATCCTGTCTGGCACCTCAAAATGTGTTGTTCATGGTAAGCTGTTTTCAAACATGATCTATATCAGGAGAATCGGCTGCTTTCCCATAGTTGTCTTTTTTCATAACACACAACAGGAGATTCTCCTCTTCAGACTGGAAATACTCCCTGGTTTCAATCAAGGCACCTGTGTAGAGCTGGCAGGCTGAAGTCCATTTAATGTTTGACCCAAGCAATTCAAAAATCTATTACCTGTATCTTTGACACCGGTCAGGATCATGATGTGGTTCTTGTAAACTGCTGTTTACTGGATTCATATTTCTTCCTGTTAATCTGTCTACTCTCTGACAACCACACTGATGTCTTGACCAAGTTGTTCTTTTTGTGGCAGGTGCAAAACTATTTAAAATGTTTTTTTAGTGAGCATACAGACATTTTGTTAGTCAAAAGTCTGGTTTCTACCTCATCTTCCTGCACATCGCTGGGTTCACCGCCTCGCTGTTTGCTTTTAAAAGGCCTGGCATACTTTCTGCTACATTGATGAACTCCCTTCATTTTTCTTCTCTGATCTGGCGCACCAATTTTCCTTGGAAAGATCTTCAAGCTGCACTCAAAATCTTTCATTTCTCTGTGCTCTCCTATCGTCAGTCCATTTTCTGTGACTCATTTCTGCAGTGTCAGAGTTTCCCATTCCTGTAGCTCTTTTTTCAACCTTTTTTTCTGTTATTATTATTCTTGTGAAACACTTCTGTATGTTTCTTTTTGTCGTTGTTGTTAATTTAGAGGTAATTTCAGGTGAGTTTTATTATTCTTCTGCATACTTAATTTTTCTTCTTCATCATTCTTTACAATTTGTTACAGTATTAGTCCTTCGTGCCTCCTCGGGAATTTCCATTTGCGAGAGCATCGCCTCCCTGTTCGCGCTGCGTTGCTTCCAACAATTTAAAAATTTAATGGTTTGCCAGAAGTAAGGAAATTAAATCCAGTCTGAAATTCTTTACCTCTCATGTCAAAATGAAACACTGTACAAACTTCTAGACAGAAAGCAACCACAATTTCACAACATGTCTGCGTTGTTTTCCCTCTCTCATATACACCAACTTTCGTGACCCTAAATAAGTTTAAATCTGCTGGGCTTGAACTCAAGTTTACAAAACTAATCACATGAGCTTTATTGCCTTACATGTGGTTCCTCTGCAAACCTTTACTGACAAGGCATGGGATCTGCTCAGTATTAACTGTTCTGTCAAATGAGTCACTGAAAGGCAAGGAAAAAGAAGAAAGAAGCAATTCAGGTTTAATTTGTCTGCTTTTTGTAGAAGTACTGATGACATATTAGCTGCTTTTTGTTTCATAGACACTTGTTTCAGATCTCTGCAGATAAGTTTGTTTCATATCTGTGGGATCAGGGGAGTTGTTTACAGTGACTAGTACACATAAAATTGAGAGACACTTCCTGATGGACCCCGATAAGACTGTATTGACCGCGCACGCACACACACACACACACACACACACACCACACACACACACACACACACACACACACACACACACACAGACCAAAAATGAAGAAACACATCCTGACAGATGCAGACAGCTTCGTATTTCACTTTTATTAGATTAGTCATCAAGACCAAGTATTTCCTGCCCACAGTGGGGGTAAAAATTTGTGTTCACTACTGCATGACAACATCTGTCAATACATCTGTCTGTTAACTAAACGAGTTATAAAGTAATGGATTTGAAGGGGCTTAACTTGCGGTAAACTTTTAATGAAATTAAATGAGGGAGGTGAATGGGAAACACATGCATCAATAAATCCTGAATTAATGGAATGATTTAAGGGTCATCTACATTAGTTTTTGCCTTCTGAATTTTGTCCTTTGTTTTTTTTTATATTATTTTAGATGCATAATAACAACCACATCTAACAGAAGAAGGCAAAACTTTTTTAATACAGTACAAAAGTTTGGCCACACCATCCAAACCTTTGACCAATACTGTTCACAAATGAAAATGACATCTTGATGGTTAAAACAGGAGTAGGAATAAGTCTAGAAAAGGCAGAAAATAGGCCAGACGAGCACAGACATTCGCTTGCCCTAGAATTATGTTTGGACTGACATTTGACTTCACAGGACTTCACTTCCAGCTTTGTTCTTCCAGGATAAAGTCCATTCAGCTTTTTGCACCACCACAATCCACTGCTGGACATTTTTGCTTTTTATTGAGGTGTTGCAGTCATGTGACTTCTAACCACATGACATTAATTTGTCTGCCAATTTGGATGTGCACCAATCATAGTGACAATATAAGGTCAAGTGAATAAGGCCACAGTCACGCAGGCCTAGAGGCCTGTCAGGGATCATCTGACAGCCACCAGTGGTGAGGTAAAAATTTGTCTTCCCCTACCAGCTGGCAAGTGGTTGCTGGAGGTTGTTGGCAGTCACTGGGAAATTGATTATTAGAGCGCCAATTTCACACGCCTAAAGACTGATCAGTGACCCACTTTGGCAACCACAGTCACTCAGGAAAAATGTGTATTCCACAGTTCGCAAAGACCTTTTGTGATTGCTTTGGTTGCTAGCAGATTGCCATGGCTGCCAGTAGTTTGCATGGAATGTGCAGAGTAGTCTACAAGCACACTGATGATTTACTCTCTGAGTGTTAGTGAAACTGCTAAGAATGAAACACAAACCAGAAACTGAGACGTTCACCTTCAAAGTAAAATTGTGCCTTTTGAAAACATGTTAGCTGCAGTGCTAAGGCATAGCTTTTACTTTGAAGTAGAAGATGTTACGGTTGATACTACTGCTACTCACCTGAACTGGTCCAAAGAACGTGGACTGGCCACAACCTCCTATCACCTGCCAGATTTTCTAAAGCATAACTAGAACATCAGTGATGTAGTAGCTCTTACAGCTCATTGTCCATCGCAGTTCACAGATTTTGGAATGTGTGGAGTGTAGAAAGGAATGGAAATGCCTGGCCGTATTGATGAGAATTAACAATCACTGAGAAGCCAGAAAGGCTTGATGCACACAGTCCTCTTCTTCTTCTTCTTCTTCTTCTTCTTCTTCTTCTTCTTCTTCTTCTTCTTCTTCTTCTTCTTCTTCTTCTTCTTCTTCTTCTCTTCTTTATCAGCTTCCTTATGGGGTTGCTAGAGCAGATCATCTGTCTCTATCCCACCCTGTCCCTAGCATCCTTTTCTGTCATACCAACCCTCTGCATGTCCTCTTTCACTACATCCATGAACCTCCTTTGTGGTCTTCCTCTTTCACTCTTGCCTGGCAGCTCCATATTCAGCATCCTTTGTCCAATTTAGCCACCATCCCGCCTCTGTACATGTCCAAACCATCTCAGCCTTGGCTCTCTAATTTTCTCCAAACTAATGCTATCTCAGACCTCTAGACTACAAGTTGTTGGAAGGTTAATATGAAAAGACAAAAACATGCCTATCTGAGCTTTGAAGCCATAATATATCGTGCAGATCACAACTTCTTCATATTTAAAGCCTTTCTAGAACAACTGTGTTCAGTTCTTGCCATCAACTGCATAAATGTTGTAGAATAACTTCTGAAATATCAGATGTCTGAGCAATCTGCATGATTGGCAGTGTGAGTAAAAAAAACATCTCTGACTGGTTCAAATCCGACTTAATTTAAGAAGTATGTCAGTGAAATCCACTTGAAGCCACATAAAATTAACCAGATGTGCTGTAGTGCGCATTTATTCGAGTTACTGCCCGCCCAATCGAGGATCAAAAGGTTGAAGTCATTTCTTGTCTTCCTTCCACTTTGTTCACATGGATTATATTGGTAACAATGCCAAAACAATTGACGGCAGTCCTGATTCTATCAGTGCGTTTCTTTCTTGGCAAGTGGTAGATTTTTTCCAAAAAACAATTCATGTCTCCAAACCTTTTATCTAAACAATGCTAAATAGCATAATAAGAAAAACACACACTGCTGGTCCTCTGGCTAATCAGATGCGACTGACAGAAAAGTATAAAACCACATGCTTCCCTGGAAAATTCTGTCTCAAGCAAACAAAGAGACAACAATACACGAAACACTTCATACTGCAGTCTAATTCAGCAAAATAACTGTCAGTGAGAGCTGAATCAACACATTTCTCAGACAATCACAGTAATTGAACAAAAGGAACTCCATAAAGGTATTTAAAAAATAAACTATGTATTTAAACCATCTATTTTTCTAGTGTTGGGAAATGTCAGCTGGGTCACATTCTTCTGATAGGGAAAAAAATGATGGGCTTGACTTCTCAAAATGATACTGAGCAGTAGTTTCAAAGGTCAGGGGAAATGTGGTGAAAGAGTGACAACAGCTGCATGGATAACTAGAATGATCAGCTACGGTATCACAAGACTAGCTTCATGGTTTTAGGAGGTATAAACCATTAGCAAGAGAAAACTAATACCAGTAAACAGAGCAGAATACAGGCTTACTGGGCACGAAAAGACCACTAATGAATGTTGGAGACAGGCCACAGAAAACATTGTCGTGGATAAAAAGGTCAAGAGGAAAAAAAGCTGTCTTGGTGCTGCAAATAATGTCAGGGGAAGCAGCGAGATGAGAGACTAACAGCTAAACCATTAGATGGACTGTATTTATTGAGGAAACTGATCCTGACCTTCTGATTATCCAATAAGCCACTCTAACCTCCTGAGCCTTACTATCCAGCAGCTGAAATTAGGCCGAGCTGGTGGAAACTGCTCTCATATTACACATAGTTAATTGATCTCCTGCAAAAACATGGATTATAGCTGTTATGAATAGACATTTTCAAACCAGCCTTGTTACTACTGAGATTGTTTTTCTGTTGGTTAAGGCTAAAACTGCATATAAAAGTCAAAAAAGGAAACACATCATAAAATGTGTCTTTTTTTTTAATCCATTTCTCAGTGCATAGTTTTAATCTTTTAGAAAACCCAAATATATTCTCTGAGTAGCTTTTGGTTTCAAGTAATTGGTTTTAGTCATGGTGAGATTGATCATTTGGTACAGTAACTGTACATAAGACACAGCCAATAACCATTGCAGGAATGGATTTCTCTATAACAGATCCAGACACTTGTGCAGTCCATACACAAATAGACCACTGCGTGGTCACATCACGTCCAGAGGTGGCAATACCTCATAGTAAATCTTCTATTAAAACACAAAGTTGTATATGAAGCTTTTTGTTTGTGTGATGCTGAAATTTTTTAGGAGGAAATTCTACAACCATATAGACTACCACTGAGGTCATGCAGGGCATCAGTTATCTGATTTCTCTGTTTTCAGAGTTACCATGGAAATAGGGTAAATCTTAACCTCCCACATTACACAATGACATTAAATTGTAGTAACTTGATTCTATAATGTTCGGAGGCCTTAATGAAAATAGACGCCTACAACAGCTCTCTCGATTTACTAAGGCTGTGACAGTTTCTGTACTCTGTATTTTTGTGGTTCTTTGCTTTTTATATAATTGCCACAGATTGAGCTCATAGAGCAGAGAGAAGCAGGTGAGTTTCTTTTTATATGTACACAATTTTAAAAAATGTAAAGAATTCAAGAATCAGCACAACGAATCAAGGAACAAAACCTCCACGCTTTCAAAGTAAAACTGGAAGAACTCTTTTATCCAACAATTTAGCAACTTCGAAGTGTGTGGCTACAGGTGTGGCTATCCCAATGATTTACCTACAACAACGTTTATATTGCAAAATGTTTCTTTAAAACCATGGTTGGTTGTACATTGATAAACTAAATGGTCACAGATGGCTGAGCAAAATTCTAGTCAAGAGATCATCGACTTCAGGAGACACAGGACTGACCCAGCCCCCCTCTACATCAACAGTGAGTGTGTGGAGAGGGTCCACACCTTCAGGTTTCTTGGTGTCCTCATCTCTGCTGATCTCTCTTGGTCAGATAACTTCACAGCTGTTATCAAGAAGGCTCAGCAGCGACTTCACTTCCTGAGGGTCCTCAAGAAGAACAACTTGGACTCAAACCTGCTGCTGACCTTCTACTGCTCATCCATTGAGAGGCTGCTGACGTACTGTATCACAGTATGGTACGGCAGCTGCACTGAGGCAGACAGGGTGAAGCTTCAGAGGGTAATCAAGACAGCACAAAGAATCGTTGGCTGCCCTCTCCCCTCCCTGATGGACATCTACACCTCCCGCTGCCCCAGCAGAGCCAGGAACATCATCAAGGACAGCTCACACTCTGGCTTTGAGCTGTTTGACCTGCTGCCCTGTGGCAGGCGCTACAGGTGCATCAAAGCCAGAACAAACAGACTCAAGAACAGTTTCTTTGCAAAAGCAATCACCACCCTGAACTCCCACCCTCACCCACTCTAACTGTGCAGTACCCACATCTCTGTGCAATATTATATTATATAATATATATTATATTATATTATCCAATATTCATTCACTAATGCAATATTCATTCACCAAATGCAATACTGACCATTTTCATTATTATATGTATATACTTATTTTGTTTTATTTTTTACAATGTATATTTTTATACATTCTGTTTTATTTTCTGTATATTTTTAGAGGTTCTATTTTATGTTTTAGAAAGTGTGACTTTCTAAAGCAACGGAACAGGAGTGGCTCTCCAATCTCACTGTACATTCTCTATTGTACATTCTGTATAATGACAATAACAATAAGACATTCCATTCTATTCTTTCTATCCTAAATACTCAACAGAAGTGTCGGCTAACACAAACCTGTGCTCATAGTGTCATTAGAGATATTCATACAGTATTCATGACAGGTGGTATTCTAAGTTACACTCTGAACAAGGCACTCAAATAATCAACTCCAGACGTTGCTGTTACATTATAGGAATATTAATACTACAATCTAAATTTTATTTTGTAAATAAAATACCACTGTAACAAAACTGGAAATTCTTCAGAAAAGCTCAGATCCAGGAAATAGAAAATACTCCAACTGAAATATTCTCTGTGAAAGATTTACTTTGTGCCAATTAGGAGCACATAACAAAAAGGAACCTGAAGCCAGGAAAATTGGACAATTGAATCAAAGAATTATGACCATAAAGTTCATGCACTATTTTTTAATCCTTTAATGTGTTTAAGTTGTATCCTGCTGCAGTATTTAGAAATGCTGTGCCTCAGATAAGGGAGGGACTTTTTGTTGATGTGTCTTAAAACTAAGATCAATTGTATTCCAGCTATGCTTATTAAAAAAAAAAAAAAAACACTGTCATTTGCTCAAAATGAAAAAGACTGGATAATTGGAATCTCTTTTCTTTTCTCTACTTCACAATGCTGACAGTTATTTTTAATTTGGCCTTCATCAGCAACTTGTATAATTGTAATGTGTGCATGTTTTACGCAGCAGGGTTGCAGCTATAATGATGGCAGTATGACTTTCAGTGTTAAAAATAAATACGACATATCATTTCAAGCTGTTTTTCCTCTGTAACCAGTAAGAAACGAAAACCAATATGGCCAGAGGAAATGGTAATGTTAATGCTTTACAAACAAGGGGCATCCTGGGGACTATGTCCATCTTTTGTGTGGAAATGGACTGGTATACAAGTCTTTCTGACCAGTCTACGTGCTTTTACAGTAAATACAAGTCACATTCATCCATTCACAAATACCATTATGTCACACACACCCATGCTGCCCCGAGACACTACATGATTCAAACCAGAGGAGCCTGAGATTAAACCACAACTATTTAGATCAATAGATGTCTTGGTTCATCTCAGGAGCAACTCCAGCCCATCTACAGTCTGTACTTTGCAAATATGAAAACAATGTTATGCTGGAGAACAGAGGAGGGACTTTGTTTAACACACTTGTTAAAATACTGTAGATTCCTGGGAAAAATATACTGCGCAGCTGTAGAGACAACTTGTCCAGTGGTGTTCATACTTACTGTAGATTTTAAGGGAAACAGATGGGGAGACATCAGATGCTGAAAGGCAGCAGAGGTGGCAAAAGTAGAGACATTCTTTACTTAATTTACTTAGTAGAAGTACAAGAACTTGTGTTAAAAATACTCTGGTAAAAGATGAAGTACTGTTTCAACTTCTTTACTCAAGTAAAAGTGAAAAAAGTACAGGCTCTGAAATGTACTCAAAATAAGAAAGTAAAAATAGCTCTTTGGAGGACGTTTCTAACAGCTATACTAATACTAATGAATGTGCTCAGCTTGAATCTGTTGTGTAGGACACAAGCTGTGAAAGGGAATTTAAAAACAGCTCTAGTCTCTGTGTCCTCCACAGTAGAGGGTGACTGTGTCTCCACATCTAAAACCAAAAGTGAGTATATTCAGGGGTTAAAGTAGGATTCAGCAGGTGGAGGAACCCTAAGATCAGCTGTAGTGGCTCTGCATGGGGAGAAGAATCACAGCTTTCTATTGTGAGCTCCAGTAAATGATGTTGGTGCGCAGGCTGTGATCAGCTGACCTGCTGCTGCTGCTCTGAGGTTTACTGCTCTGTGTGGATGAACTGAATTCACAAAGATGTAACCCAGTATTTCACAGCTATCTTAGCTGATTTCCATCCCCCACACTGACAGCATACAGGCTGTAGAAATGTTGGATTCAGTGAATGAATCTCAGCATCAGCAGCTTTGATTCAAACTCATCTCTGCTGCACTGATATAACCTGTAACTCTAACCATGAACACAGCCTCTGTGTACCAGTCCAACACAGAGCTTCATTATAAATACAGTACAGCAAACTAACCTTTTTATCATGCACTAACCGGCAATATTTTCATATAATCTTTGACTTACACAAAGTTAGTATAACTCCTTTTTGCAGTCCTTACCTTTAAATCTAACCTTTCTTCTTCCTCTCCTATTTCTTACATCTTTCTCCATCTCTGAGTGACGTTATCGCTCATTCTTTTCTCTCCCTGGAAATACAGCAGCTGTTCCTTTAGCTAGCAGACAAGCTATTTGTTGAGCATTAGGAAACTCTGCATTTAACATTACCTGTCACAACACATTACTCCTTTCATGCTCGCTCCTCTTTAGTGCTAGATGCTGAAGTACAACAATCACAACTTATGGACATCTGCCCTCAGGCCGGCCCACTGTAACCCCTGATCATAGCACTATAAATGATACATATATTATATGGTTTTGCCTCTTTAATCTCCTTGTATGCAGTAAGCCCCGGTGATGGAGGATATGCCAAAAGGATTGTCTCTTATGTGTTATTGTTCCTCCATTTAGGCTCAGATCGGTTTGATGTTTGACAGCGCAGTGACTGGAAATGAAAACTTCTCACCCTCAGACATGTTAAACCTAAAGTAATGAGCCTGCTTTGAAAATGTAAGAAGTAGAAAGTACAGATATGTAAAAATGTAGGGAGTAAAAGTAAAATGTTGTCAGAAAAATAAATACTCAAGTAAAGTACAGATACTTGAAAATTCTACTTAAGTACAGTAACAGAGTATTTGTACTTCGTTACGTCCCACCTCTGAAAGGCAGGCATGGTCTGATAATGCCGAATTTTCCTTTGCAACCACATGCATAACAGCAGGGCAGTTAAAGGTGATACACAAGTCATGATTTGCCTAAGGCTTTTATAGCCTGTGTGGCACAGAACATGAAAAAGACCATCACAATCAGTGGTTGGCACTGATTGAGCTGTGCAGAAAGCCACAGTTGCCAAAATCACCCTGTGGGAACCCACCTTTTTAAATAAGTAATGACAGGAAAACTTTCCAGAAATGTTTGGAGGGCACTTTGCATGTGGATCTTTTCCATAGAAAGAGGATAATCACTTTTTTCTCCAGATTTTTGGTGGGATAAGGATGACAGTAGACATTGATGATATTGTTGTTGTTTTTTTTTTATTTCTTCCAACACAGAGACAATAGACACATGCACAAAACATAGATGGAAAACATGACTAGTGAGAGGACAGAAGCTGTCTTTTTTTTATTAGATCCTTATGTTTGTTAGCTGAGGATGACACCATTGAATGGGATGAACTGTCAAGAGAGAAGTGTTGGCAGACGCATTGGTGGTCTGGTTTGTTTCCACACATAAGTTCTCTATCACAAAGTTGTTTTCCTTATTATTATTACTGTCATTCTGAAAGGGAGAAATACAACATGTGGATTTGTCATACTGGAAAAATTTATGTTTAAGTAGAGGAAAGGGAAATAATTTTTTTCATTAAAGTAAAATCCTTCAATTAATTTATATTACAATATTTGAAAAACAGTTTCTATAACAGTGTTTAAATACTTAACACGAGATTTTTCCATAGACTGTATAAAACATGGATGGGGCATTTTGAAGCTTCAGCATTAGGAAGTTTTTGGTGTAGCACTGTACACCTCTTTGAGACCAGTATCACTCAAGTGACAGCCAGCAACCCCCAGCAACCACTAGCCAACCTTTCATGGAATACACACTTTCACCTAGTAATCAGGTCTTACCAGATGGCCGCCAACAGGTCTCCAGTGGCTGAAGCCTTAGCAAGACGCATTTGTAAATTGTATGGATGCAACACAGGGACACACATGCTGGCTAAGTAATGGACTAATAACATACTAGAATTTCATTCACCAAATCAGTGAGTGATTACAGACCATCCAAGAAGCACAAACTTGATGGATGGTCTGTAATTGTGGATGTGGGTCAGAACACCTGTCGATCAATGCAGAAATGCCCCTAACTCAGTTATCCAGATGGATGAGCTTTAAGGGGAAATTATCCATCAAGTAAAGAATTGTTTTTTGAATGTATTTTTTTTTAATGCTGTAAAGCTAGGCAAAGATTTAACATGGGAGTCTATTGGGCCTGACTCTCTTTTGGAGCCTGCCTCATGTGGCACCCGGAGGAATTGCAGTTTTTGCCACTTTCTGCATTGTCTTCATTTTTCTGCTCTGGCCGTCACGCCGCGTTTCTTTCATGCTTTGCAGTCATCATTCAAAACTGTTTTGGCTATCAGCTGACAGGTGATATCCAATCATATTCTTTCAGCTTTACAACAGGACCAACATAGCCCAGTATTCTCAGTGTTATACTGCTGAAGCACAGTGCTATTTGGATTTGCAGCTTCCTTATCTATCATATGCTTCTCATTCTGTCCCTATTATTGATGGGATGTCACAGCAGGATCCATGTTGCATTTTAGATTCCTCTGACTTTCTACTATAGGTACTAAAAGTTTGGAATATACATGAGAGAAAGGTTGTGAAGGTTGCATGTTTTATTATTTTTCCAACATTTTTTTTAAATTGGGCAATAAAGCTCAAATGTCTTCTACTGGCTGTAAATCTTTCTCCATTTCAATAATGAAAGTATTTTGACAGCATTTTTGTTGCTGATAAACAAGCAATACATTGCACAATACTGACAGAGCCCTTTTCTAATTTACAAAGAAAATATTAGAAAAGTTGCTCTCATTTGACACAATGGCCACTCGCCTTGAAGTAGTAGGCTGGCTGCAGGCATGGTAGACAAAGGTTACTGTGATATAACTGATTAGCAGATAAGAGGCAGTGCAAATTCAAACAAAAGAACCATTTGAAAAACAACTCTCTAGCTTTGAGTGCATACAGACAAATTAAAGAAGCTTGTCTGCGTGTAGAGACAGCTAATTATAAGCTGTCGTGTGATTGATGCTGTTGCGCTCTTGAAAACTTTTTCAATAAACTTAAAGAAGTCCAGTCATCTTTTTTTCAAGCTCCAGAGACCACCATGATGACTGAGAACCTACACAACTTTACTCCTATTGTTTAGAAATATACTGTACTGTTTTGGCTCAAATCATTTTCAGTATGTACAGAGGAGGTCAGGAGAGAGGTACAACAATGAGTGTCCACAGCCATCTGTAAAACATGGTGGAGGCTCTGTCATGGTTTGGGGCTGCATTTCAGCCAGTGGAATTGGGAATAGTGTCAAAATTGATGGAATTATGAACATAGGAAAGTACTGTACTGATTTTGATCCACCATGCACTACCATCTGGAAAGCATCTGATTGGCAAAAGCTTAATTTTTCAGCATGACTGATCCAAAACACACTGCCAGTGCAGTAAAGGTATACCTGGACAGAAAAACCCCACGCAATGGAGTAGTATCAATCATAGATTGGCCTCCCCAGAGCCCAGACCTCATTACTGAAGCAGTGTGGGATCATCTTGACAGAAACTGAACAAAAGGCAGCCGACATCCAAAGAAGAGCTTTGAATGTCCTTCAAGAAGCCTGGAGAACTATTCCTGAAGACTACTTAAAGAAATGAGTTGAACTGAATTGAATGTATCAGGCACATTTCCATGTATGTCTGCATTTTTCAATAAATTGTTGCACCTATTTCCCATTTCCCAAGGAATTTATTAAGAAATGAGAAGTGACTTGAGACTTTTTGCACAGCACTGTCAACAGATTAGCTTTTTTAATCACAAATATTTTGGAAACTTTGATTCAGTAATCATTTTTAATCATTTACAGCTCCATTTATGTTGTAAAAGCATAATCCTGATATTCTAGATTATCAACTCTGTATCAACATAGTCCATCTTAATATAGTTAGACACTGGCCTCATTATCCTGTAAACCAATATGGACACAAATGAAGATACCCAGAATGGTTGACAATTTGGACATCAGAAAGTGGCTGCACTTTGTAGTCTGCTAAGTCTCCAATCTGGTAAGTAATTTAATGAATCTTTATTTATCTATCACTTTCTAAAGCATACAGAATAGAAGAAAAAAACAAATGATGAGACTAAATTACAATACAAAAAGCAACACTGTGACTAACCAAAAAAACAACCAGAGAGAGAAGTCTACAAAATGGCTTGCCTAAATATATACATTTAAACAACACGAACATTCAGGGACACTGACAGAGTTGGGAAGGTGATTGCAGAGGGTTGTTGCCTTTTGCTTTTCATTAGAGTGGAAGATGGATGAGATTTGGGGACTGGAATGGTTGAGAAGCAGAAAAAGGAACAAGATCAGAGCTGCAACAAGCAGCAGGTTCATGCAGTTTATATCTAATCAACCAGGTCGTGCATTTTTATTATAAATTTTAAAGGAAATAAATGGGATACAAAAACAGGGCAATGTGAGACCATGAGACAGTAGTTCTAGTTTAGAGGCTAGCAGCTGTATTTTAAACCACTTGTAATTGATTATACAGTAAGTACGTTGATTGAGGCACTTGAAGAAGAAGAAGAAGAAGAAGAAGAAGAAACATCCTTTATTGTCCCACAGAGGGGAAATTTGGGTGCAGAGGGAATGCGATAATTCAGATGGGAAAACATGAAACTATGCTATGAATGAATAGTTTGTTTAATGTTCTCTTCATTACTTACCTAGCCAGTATAACGCTCAGGTAATTTTAATATCTGTGTAAAAGAATACACTCACATGAAGAGATTTGATGTCTTCTTATTTGTTTTCTAGGCGGGGGGTTGTTTGTTTGTTTGTTTGTTTTGTTTTGTTTTTTGGCAGCCCCTCAGCTAGTACTGGTAATGGTTTGCCCAGAAACAGAAATCTTGATTTGTATGGCAAGTTTGTTTAAGCCAATAGAAAATATTATATTTTAACATTTACTTGGGGTGTATCCCAATGGGTAGGAGAACAGATTTTCAACTTAATGAGTGCGGCTGTTGCTGGAATCATGTCCCATCAATGGGCTACACTCTTTTATTTTGTGTTTGTTAATGTCAGTGAATAAACAGCTGTTGGCTCGGAACCTCATCTCTGCCTTAAGCTTTCTATTTTAATCCAGCCATTACAAGCCATCCTAACAGTTTGACATCCACAGAAGAGAAGACACATCTGATTTTAATGATATGCTACCTCAGATTTCGAAGTTGATGCACAGAATTGCAGCTTAAATCAAATTTTGTTGCATGGGGAATTTTTAAAAAAGCAAGAAAGGTAAGCTGGAAGTTTAAAAATCAGCAGACTCCTGGTGCCTTCCAGGAAGTTCAACTTGAACTACAGCCACTCAGCTTTATCTCGCTCTTTTTAAAGCCTTTTAAAAGACAGAAAACATAGCATCATTGTGGGTGCTCTCTGCATTTGTTGTATTTATTCTTATCTGTTAAGCACATTTTTATAGTCCATCCATCCATTTTCTTCTGCTTACCCAGGGCCGGTTTGTGGGGGCAGCAACCTAAGCAGATACTTCCAGACCTCCCTCTCCCTAGCCACCTCCTCCAGCTGGTCTAGGGGGACCCCAAGGCATTCCTGGGCTAGCCGAGAGATATAATCTCTCCAGTGCGTCCTGGGTCTGCCCCGGGGTCTCCTCCCAGTAGGAACACATCAGCCAAGAGGCACCCTAGTCAGATGCTCAAACCACCTCAACTGGCTCCTTTCAATGAGCAGGAGCAGCGGCCCCTCCCAAATGGCTGCACTCTTCATCCTATCTCTAAGGGACTACGGTCACTACCCAAAGCTTGTGGCCATAGGTGAGGGAAGGGACTTAGATTGACCAGTAAACCATCAGCTTTACTTTCATGTTTAGCTCCCTTTTCACCATGACTGGTGCAGCGTCTGCATCACTGCAGATGCAGATCCAATCCATCTGTCAAAGTCTCTGTCAAAATCTCTCTCAAATCTCCCATCACAACTCCTCCACCTGGGGCAGCAGCTCATCCCTGAGCCAGAGTGGGCACTCCACTCTTTTCCAGCTGAGGACCATGGCTTCAAGCTTAGGGGTATGCTAACTCTCATGCCAACACCTATACACCACAGGATACCCTGAGGGACGTGGTTGAATACTTTCTCCAAGTCCACAAAGCACATGTAGACTAGAATGCAAGCTCCCGCGCATACTCGAATATCCTTGAGAGGATAATGAGCTGGTCCAGCATTCCACAACCAGGATGAAAATCACAGTTCCTCTTGAATCTGAGGTTTGACTAACAGACGGACCCTCCTTTCCAGCACCCTGGCATAGACCTTACTGGGGAGGCTGAGGAGTGTGAGTCCTCCATCTTTTTAAAGATGGGGACCACCACCCCAGTCTGCCAATCCAGTGGTACTGCCCCAGATTGCCACACAATGTTGCAGAGGCATGTCAACCAAAACAGCCCTACAACATTCAGAACCTTCAAGAACTCAGGGTGAATCTCATCCAGGGGCCCTGCCACCAAGGAGTTATTTAACCACCTCAGTGACCTCACCCCCAGTGATGGGCGAGTTGTCCCCCTCATCCCCAGACTCTGCTTCCACTACAGAAGGCATATCAGTGGGATTAAGGAGGACCTCGATGTATTCCTTCCATCGCCCGAATATAGCCTCAGTTGAAGTCAGCAGCGCCCCATCCGCACTATAAACCATATGAGCAGAGCACCGCTTTCTTCTCCTGAGTCACCTGATGGTTTGACAGAATCACTTCGAGACTGTCCGAAAGTCTTTTTCTATGGCCTCACTAAACTCCTCCCACACCTGAGTTTGTTTGTTTTTTGTTTTTTTTTTTAAAGCCTGTCATGTCTGGCTGTTTTTGCAATTGGAACGATGATCCGAATGCAATGATGTACCAAACATATTTGCTTTTACAAGAACAGCTCTATAAGTTTTCTATAGGCTATTCTTGTTAATGTTTGTATTTTTATTTTTTATGTAGTTATTTATGCCAGGCCTGACAGGCAATAAGGAAAGGGATAGAGGGGAAAAAAAAAGGGGGAGAAAGGAAAGAAAAATACTCAAAGATATACATACATACACACATTCACATGTCTATACAAATGCATATACATATACACACATACATACAGTTTTGCTGTTTGCAGTAATGTGTGTATGCGCCTCTGTCATGGAATGTACTCAATGAGGGTAAGAACTGCAACCATGCCCCCTGCAATCCAGAGGCAAATAGGAAAGGACCCAGGGGACCCAGGCCATCCACAGCCCACTAGGAGCTCAGAAGACCTAAGGCCACACATCCTGATGGCAACTGGGTGCACACCCCAGAGGAGGAAGGAGAGAGACCCTAGACGGAGCCCCCACAGCCAAAGGGCAAGAGTCCAGGGAGCCAGAGACAATGAGCAGCCCCCCCCCCGCAGGCCGGCACCCCCTGCACGAGCTGAGCATACGGGCCCCGAGGCCCCAAGCGCCCGACAACCGCCCAACGCCAAGGAGGCCCAAGCCACCCCCAGGCCACAGCTGCCGAGGGAGCAGGTCAGAAACCATGCCAAGACATCTGGCCACATATCCCAGGACATCACAGGCAACCACACCCCAGGGGTGGCAGTGACGATCAGTAGGGAGCAGTGTGGAGTGTGGGTAACTCCCGCCCCTCCACAACTGTGTCCCACAGGTGCCAAGGCTCAGCAAGCCACAGACCCAAGCCCAGTTGTCCACACACGCACACACACACGCACACATGCATGCACACACACACACGGATTCCATACATGGACCCCTAGTGTGTGAGAGCAGGTACCAGCACAAAGCCAGCAGCAACCCAGGGAAGCAGCCAACCCAGCCCCGAACAACTAGCCAGTCCCCACCCCAGGCAGGGTGCAAGAAACTGGGGTGTGAGAAGACCCGCCCACCCCCTCCCCCCACCCAACGTGTGGGGGGGGTGATATGAGTGTATGTAATGAGAAGAATGTTTATGACTGTGTGAAAGCTATGGTGCTATTAAAATTGGAGGGACAGATGTAATATGAGCACTGAATAACAGCGCCCATCCACACTTCCCCCCAAGGCCCTCAATGTCTAAAACATAAATAAAATTGAGAAGCAGGCAGCAGTGAGCAGACAAGTGGCGCCACCTCAGCAGTGCCACCCATTAACCATTGTGTGACACCTGCCCCCCAAGGCCCTATATGTACTATGATGTGTTGTGAACTGACTGATGTGATTAAAAAGGAGGAATGGGACATCAAGCAACACAGCGAGCAGAGCCGAGGAGGTGGCCATACTCACTGGAGCACGAGCCCCCCTCCCCCAAAAACCTAAGTGTGTGTAATGTGATGTTTAACTGAGTGAGAGGAGGGGAAGGGTCAGGATAAATATGACTGGGAGGCAGAGGACTACCCCCCGGAGTAAGAGAGCCAGCTAACTACTGGCTCACTAGACACCCCAGTTCACTACACCCAACTGCAGTGCAGGGAAGGCAGGTCCAGGGCCTGAGTGGCCACACCCCCAGGACACCGTCATGCTCCAGGCCGGCACCCACCACAAGCATACAAAAGACAACAAATATCACACACACACACACAATTACAATAAACATCATACTCTCACTCTCATCCACACATACACACATACACGCACATGCACACACAACCACATACACACCGGGCCCATGTGGGAAACTGCTGCTCCCTCACCTGAGCGCCCCACACCCCCACAGGGAGGGGCACCCAGAATCCCGGAATGCGGGCCAACACACCCCGTACGGCGGCGCGCCCAAGGGGGCACAGACCCCCCAGCGCAGAGAGGGGCCCAACCGGGAAATGGCCGACCCCGGGCACCAGGGCTCCAGACCTGGCCCCGCAGAGGAAGCTGGCCACCCGGACAGGGCCAGCACCCACCACCAAATGATTGACCATATTACATCTGTCAAAACTACTGATGTATGTGATCCACCAAAAACACCCTGGAGAAACCCTGGAAAAATGTATCTGCCAGAAAGCTGTTAGAAAATATATATAAAAAAATACAAATTAATTTTGAAATCTATAAAAATGCACTTTACTACTTCAACAATGTAATCAAATCAGCCAGACAAGCCTACATCTCCCAACTGATTAACAATAATCAGCCTAATTCTGCTTTTTTTATTTTCATCCATTGATAAATTGCTTAATCCCTCCAAAAAACATACCAACTGAATTTCTTTCAGCAAATCAGGGTGATGAATGCTTCTCCCTAAAAGAGCAAAGTTTCTAATCTCAATATTTTAGCCTCTCTTAGTTTATCTAGTGCTGCTTCACATTCTGATTAAATTACTGCCACAAGCACAATGTCCACATTTTCATGTGGAAATTCTAAAAATGTGGAAGAACTATTCATCACTTCCATTCTTGCACATATTTACTTGATCCCATCCCAACCAAACTATTCAAGTATCTCATGTTTTACAGATCATTTAGTGAATATTATCAACAACTCTCTACAGTCTGGCATTTTCCCTGTTTCTGCTGTAATCACACCAATACTCATGAAAAATAACTTAGATCCATTTGTAATTGATAATTATAGATCTATTTCTAATCTTTCATTCCTTAGCAAAATATTTTAAAAAATTTTTTACACACAACTGAATGAATACCTTTCAACTCCAATCAGGGTTCAGATCCAACCATAGCACAGAAACAGCCCTTGCTAAACTCATCAATGAACTGAAGATCAATAGTAACTCAGTGAGTTTCAGTTTTAGTTACCTCGCCCACTGACAGGTGGACAGAGGTTATGTTTTCATTTCTATTGGTCTGTCTGTCTGTTAGGAGGATAACTTGGAAAATTATGAACAGATTTCAATTAAAATTTCTGGAGTTGTTTGGGGTGGTACAAGAAACAATTGATGGGTAAGGTATGTGCTTTACTGAGTGCCCTTCTAGTTCTACTTTTGACACTGTTGAGCATGACATTTTAATTCAAAGACTTCATGATTCAGTTGGTTTAACAGGTCATGTTCTTGAATGGCTCTCATCATATCGAAAGGGTAGGAGCTTTTATCTTTTAATTAGCAGTTTTAGATCTGAAAAAATAAAACATTCAGTCAGGGTTCCTCAAGGATCTCTCCTTGACCCATTACTCTTTAACCTTTACAGTCTCCTGGTTGGTACAGTCATAAAGAATCAGAATATATCCTACCATTCTTATGCAGATGACACACAATTGTATCTATAATTTTCCTCTGATGAGCTAACCTCTGTTCAAAAACTAATGAGCTGCATTGATGACATCAACTGCTGGATGTCTTGAAACTTTTTAGATCTTAACAGAGACAAGACAGAAATATTTGTTGTTGGTCCAAAAAGTCAGCAACGGAAAATTTGTTCATGTTTATCATTCCTGTCTCTGAAACACAGCAAGCAAGTCAGGAATCTTGGCATTTTGGACAGTGAGCTCAGCTTTGATAATTACATCAATAAGGTTACCAGAACTGCTCTCTATCACTTAAAAAAAAATATGTCTAAGGTTATAAAATCCCTATTTCAAACTGACTCTGAGAAATTAGTCCATGCTTTCACATCAAGCAGGTTAAACTACTAAAATGCTCTGTTTGCAAGACTCTCCAACTTCAACTCAGTCATACAGGTACATGGAAATTAGACCATATTAACCCAGTAATGAAGGCACATCATTGGTTCCCAGTGCAATATAGAATTACCTCTTAAATTCTTCTATTAGTTCACAAAGCTCTCAATGGTTTGGCCCCCACTACATCTCTGACTTGTTCACTGTTTAGAACGCAGTCAGACCTCTCAGGTCATCAGGTGCAGATCTTTTAACTGTTCATAGAATTAAATCTAAGTGGGCTGAGGATGCGTTCAGCTACTGTGGTCTAGTTCTTTGGAACAAGCTGCCTGCTTACCTGCGATCAATCTATCCATACATCCAAAAACAGACTCAAAACTTTTTTTTTTCTTCACAGACCTACACTCAGTAGGTGTTGCTGTTTTGTTTTTGTTTTGTGTTGTTTTGCTGTTTTCACTGCCTTAAGGTATTGTAAACCTACACAGGTTTTTAAGTTTTTATCTTCTGTGTGAAGCACATTGAGTTTACATGTAATGAAATGTGCTATATAAAAAAAATGCCATTGCCACTGCCATATTACTGTGGACTGAAAATCAAAACTGAATAATACAATAATGCACTCAGCTGCAACTTTATTGAGTAAGCTTTCCTAAACTAATGCAGTCCACTGCATGACAGTACTGCAATTTGATATTTACAGTGGCCAGCCCTTAATGATAAAAAATGGACGGAAAAAATGACAGGAGCACCTTTCTGTGTGATGCAATTCAGTTCAACAGCACCATCAGTCTGGGAGCCCTTCTGATGAGGCAAATGTGGGCTCTCTTTTGTTCACTATATGGACTCTTTACCTGCATGCATGCAGACTGCTTAAATGTGATTGGTCAAGAGAACAATACCTCCTAAAAATGAAAGTCTTATTCTTCACCTACAGACTCTTCAAATCTTCAGATATTATTTCTTCAGATATACTTAGTTAGGTACACACGTTCAACTGCTTGTTAACACAAATATCTAATCAGCCAGGAACTCTATGCATTTAGGCATGTAGACATGGTCGAGATGACCAGCTGAAGTTCAAACTGAGCATAAGAATGGGGAAGAAGGGTGATTTAAGGGACTTGTTACAACGAAGGTATGTTGAAGAACTGAACGCACACCATACTGAACCAGAAGACCACACTGGGTGCCACTGATGTCAGCTAAGAACATGAAACTGAGGCTACAATTTACACAGGCTCACCAATATGGACAACAGAAGACTGAGTCTGGGCTGATGAGTCTTTGGTGAGATATTCAAATGGTGAGGTCAGAATTTGGCATGAACAGCCTGATAGCATGGATCCATCCTGCCTCAACGCATCAGGTTGGTAGTGGTGGTGTAACTCAAATTATCTCAAACTGGTATTTTGAACATGACAGTGAGTTCACTGTACTCAAATTGCCTTGGTAGTCACCAGATCTGCACCATGCATGTGCAGCCAAAAAATCTACAGCAACTGCCATGATGAATTAAGCCAGTTTTAAAGGCATAGGGGGTCCCAAACCAGTATTAGAAAGGTGTAACTAATAAAATGTGAAAGTATCTGTTTACAGCACCATAACCTCCAACCTCCAGTATGATCATGAAGTTGGAATACTGATCTTTATAGTTAGTCTTCATAAATATAGACAGAATCTATTATATGACTTTTGTATTAGACTGCATTCATTTAATCTATAGATGTTCCCTCCTTGCTGTTTTTGATACTTAAGTAGACTGTACTGATAAAACAAAAATATGGAAATGAAAATGTGTAATGGTTTTCTGTGATGCTGCTTTCATGATGTAATAATGCGAACTTTACTTTTTTCAGAATAAGGTGTTTATTCGTGGTGTGAGAAGCTAGTTCACAGAGGGTTTTTTTTTTTTTTTATAAAGCTTGACATATGTGGGCAGAGTGAACCTGAAAGCTTCTCTGGGATTCAGAGCCCTTTTGACTGGTGACTAACACGCAGTGAAAGGGAGCAGAGGCAGGGGGAGGGTTTGGAGGGAGGAGGGTTTGGGGCGGTTGTCGTCACTGGGAGCTGCAGCAGCATCAGCATCACCGGAATGAGTAACAGTGCGCAACTTGAGAAATAACTACACTGTCCGGAGGAGAGCGCGTGTGACCGTTGATCGTTAACTTCACGAGCCACACCGGGTTTCTCTTCAGCGCATTCATGAGAGCGTAAAGGTGCCAAAAAAGAAACCAAAAACACGGACTCTCTGTGGATCTCCTGCCGAAGAAAGAGGAGCCATGGACTATGTAAAAAAACACAACACTTATCTCCTCGTCGTCATTTTGATAAGTAAGTAATTCACTTTGACTCCAAGTGAGTGTTTTGATAAAACTTTCTCCTTTTCTGTCCTTTTGCTGTTACTTTATGTTTTCTTTAAATGGTTGAATGAGCAAACGTGCCAACAATGTGTCACGTTAATTGGCTCCTGCCTTTCTGCAGCGTCGTGCCACTCACAGGGATCACAGGGTGAGTTGGTTCAGGTTTTAGACAGTCTGTTGCAGTTGGATGCGACCGTGAATCTGTGACATAAGCACACCGCCTCGCACACGTCCCAGAGGTGTTTCCACATCCACTCTGACGAAAAAAAAGACAGGCGAGGTGTGATTTTCTCTTGAGGCACACTTGACAGAATTTGATTTACATTCATTTACGCTGCAGCAGGACGACAAGACTTGGCAAGGAATGGGCGCTCAGAGCGGTTAATGGGGTTACATAATAATTGTATGCTGAGTTTATTTGAAATAAAATATGACATTTCTCTTTGGGCTAAGCAGATAAGACCAGATGTTATTTTACTGGCTAATTGAAAAAGGCAATCATCACTTAAAAAGAAGCCTGATTTTCTTCTTCTTCTTCTTCTTCAGTATTAAGAACAAACAAACAAACAAAAAATCATGAATCATTGTTTACTGGAAGAAAACGTTTGTTTGTGCTTTATGCCTGCCAGATCCAATCAGGCTTAATTTCATATGAATAGAGTGAGTGTTTGTGACCAGCAGAGGCATGTCATGTGGTCAGAGAAATTATGGTGAACTCACTCACAGGGATCCACTAGAGCAGGCTTATTAGCATCGCAGTGACTTCCTCTGGCTTTAAATCATCTCATGCGGCACATTAGTTCACTTTTTACATGCTCAGGCTATTTTTAAGCATCTGCTTGTGTTGATTGACAGACAAGTTTATTATTTGTTCTTTTGAGGCAAAGTTATTATTGGTGTTACTGTTGCTAATATAATTTGTTATCTTTCACACAGGCTGATGCAGCACCACATGCTTTCTTGTACCTGCTGAATACTTGTATGTATCATGTATGCTTAGCCAATCAACGTGTACCTAAAGAGGGCAGTAGATAGCTTACTCCACTTGAAGCAACAACACCTTTTTTTTTTTTTTTTTTTTTAACAAGCAAAAACCAGAGGCACAGGAGCCCCTCCCCTTGGCTTTAATATTCACTGTGGCTGGATCAGTTTAAGTGGCTCTTACTGCAGTCACTCCAGTGACAGGAATGAGCCCAGGATGAGCTCCGCCAAAACTCAGTATTATGTCAGGTCCCCCTCCCCTCTCTGAGCCTGAGGCATATCTTGCATTCATTGGATTCGTGGGGGACAGTTTTCCCATACCAGCACCACCAATATTTGATTTTCACATTATCTTGAAGTATTCGCAATACTCTCAAACTACAAGTGTAGGGAGTTAGAGAAAGAATGTTTAACCGTAACTATAGAAAACCCAGAAAAATTACAGTTACACTCAGTGGATAGTGAAAATGCAACCAGTTTAACTGATATATGTCTGACTGATAATTACATTCTCTGCTCTGACAAATACTGCATGATTGAAGGGTGGATGTGATTATTCAGGCTGGTAGTACTGTTCCCTTTTGTACTTAATCTTGATTAGCATCCTAAACTGCATAAACAATGGACGTATGGATGTGTGCGCTGTGAGATCACCCACTGGTTTATAGACTTCTTTAGGCTGTAAACATGTTTATCGCTTCCTAAATAGGGGCAGTTTATCAGTAGGTTCTAGGAGGCCATTTGAGGCCGGCTCAAGTGGCCGCTCAGTGATCTGCAGTTTCTGGTACTTCTGTGTTGGCATCTTTTCATCATGTGTGTGTTATGAAAATGGTATCAGTATATATATTTTTAAATATCACAGTTATCATCATTACAAGGATGTCTCAATACTGTGGCCATATCTGTATGCTGGTAGTATTTACTACTTTTTTTGTGCTTTAGACATTTCTTGAACTTTGTGGGAAAAATATACTTAATCTGATTCCAACATCCACCCAACACATGTTCTTATGATTTGTTGATGGTATAAGTAGATACTGCTTCTTTGAAGGGAACTATATGTGTGAAAAAAAACAACTAAATTGTATGTGGAGCATGTTGAATTTTCTTTGACCCTCATGGAGATGCCAGTGAGAGATGAGATATTGCATGAGGGTTCTTTCTGCAGAATATCAGTGCTGCTGACTTTTGTTTTATTCCCCACTCACTGCCAGAATGTGATTTATGTTTCATTTTCTCTGAAATACTCTACTGTTTTTGCTTGTTACCTGTACAAAACCAGTGACAAATGGTAAGTATTCTTTTGGAAAAGTACCAGATTCATATGCTGAAACCTCACTGTAACTTACATGCTGTATCATTACTTGATATCAGGATAAAGCATTTGAAGATACTTCCCTGTCTAAATAATTTGTATATGTTAATAATTATATGCAAAGGTTCCCCTCTACAGATATATTAGACAGCAATTTTCATGTTACTAAAGATTTAACATCTTCAAACATTTATTTGCAACTAGATTTTAAAGTTTTTGATCACACTGAATTACTTTACATTTATACAAAGAAAGTACTGTGTTCAAAAGGCTTGATCCACCCCTTATGCCCTTATTTTTTTCTTTCTATCTTTCTTTTTTTTTGCTTCCAAGGAGCCAGACTTTCTTGTCACTTTTAAAGTTGTCTTGAGCAATAGTTCTCCAGGCTTTCTGAAGGTCTTTCAAAGTTTTTCAGCTTTTTCAGTCTAGTTCTTGTACCTAACCAGTTCAGAGGAATTTTTTTCTGATCGTTGACCCACTTAAGACTGACCAGCTTAAAGAAAAGGCACCCAACTTTAGGGATGAACTAATGTTTGCCACCTTGTTACTAGCAGCCTGTCACAAAAACAGTTTGTTACCATTTCTTTAGTTGAGTCTATCAAAAGTGCCAAAGATAGATTAAAAGCACCTGATTTGCAACAGCTTCATTTTAGAAGCCAAACACACTGCCAGTGCAGTAAAAGCATACCTAAAAGCACACAATGGAATACTATCAGTCATGGATTGGCCTCCCCAGGACCTCAACATTATTGAAGCAGTGTGGGATCATTTTCACAGTGAATGGAACAAAAGGCAGCCAACATTTGAATTTCCTTCAAGAAGCCTGGAGAACTATTCAGAAAAGCTTAGCTAAGAAAGTACCAGCTGTGCTGAAGAAACAGTCGCCTCAAGGTGCTTTATATTATAAGGTAAAGACCCTACAATAATTACAGAGAAAACCCAACAGTCAAAACGACCCCCTATGAGCAAGTATTTGGCAACAGTGGGAAGGACAAACTCCCAACAGGAAGAAACCTCCAGCATAACCAGGTTCAGGGAGGAGCAGTTATCTGCTGCGACCGGTTGGGGCTCAGGGGAGAGAGACAGGACGAAAGACATGCTGTGGAAGAGAGCCAGAGATTAATAATAACTAGTGATTTCGTATAAACAGAGTGAAAAGCTTAAAAATAGAGAGGGTGTCTGTCTAATGAATCCAAACTGTGAGCTGGTTCAACAGAAGAGGGGCCTGAAAGCTGAAGGCTCTGCCTCCCCTTCTACTCTTAAGTATCCTAGGACCCACAAGGAAGCCAGCAGTCTGAGAGCGAAGTACTCTATTGGGGTGATACAGTACTATGAGGTCTTTAAGATAAGATGGGGCCTGATTATTCAAGACCTTGTATGTGAGAAGAAGAATTATTCAATTCAATTCTGGATTTAACAGGGAGCCTTCTTCTGATGTCTAAGAGTTCTGCCACATATCACATTGCATTTTTAAAAATGGAACAGAGGGACACAATGATAAAATCCAACTACTTCAATAGTTTTAAAAGAACGTGATTCTTTTCGTACTGATTCAATCAATCATTTGTTTGTATCAATTACCAGAATGCCACTGCTGATTTACTGAAAAATGTGAATTGGTAAAAGTGCTTTTTGTCATGAAAGAATTTAAAATATGCACAAACATAAAATACAAAGAGTCAAATTCCAATCCTGTGATTGTGCTTTCTTTCTATTACATGAACCTTTTCAGTATGTTACGCTGTTTCTTCTTCAAGTAACGAAGACCAAATTTGTTTCTCGAAGCAAAAAAAAAGTCAGTGAAGATATCTGCTAATTGAAACAAATAAACTAATTGGGTTTACTTATGCATACTACTCTATTGGGGCTCTAAGGTAAGTATAATGGAGGTATGACTGCAGTGAATGTGTGAGCTTCATGACTTAATACCTGGTTAACTGCTGGGTTTGATTTTGATTGTAAATTAAATAGCAATGAATTTCAAACAACAGGAATGCTTTCTGTGTGTGCGTGCGCGCATGCGTGTGGGTGCGTTTTTAATGATAGCTCTAATCACCTGTGTTTATTTTATGCGTCTTGGTCCCCATGTGTCTCTGTGAATGTTAAAAGACGACTGATCCGATCTGCACTTAATCAACAGAGTCTGAATGCAGTTACTGCACGCAATGGATCACATACACAGCATGTCAGTTCGACATGAGAGTGACTATGGCTCTTTAAGCATTTGTGCTTTGTTCTTCTAGAAAAACAAACTCACCTCCAGGATTTACCTGTTGTTTAATGGGGCATTAATGGCATTGCGCACAACTTTTTTGGGCAGATCAAACAAAAAATGAAAGGTTGATCCTAACTTGACCTGGGTTAAGGCATAAAACTAGTCCAAGTTTAAAACTCTGTTAGGAATTACAGGCTCATATCTCTGGAGTTAGGTGTAGGAAGTTGTTGCATTTATATGATCACTCTGTTCAGCTCTTTTTAAGAGGTGCAAACTGCATCATTTGCATGTGCTAGTTTTTCTTACTTTTCTCTTCAGAACATCTCATTTCCTTGGTCTTACTCATTTCAGAAGTTGTCTGGCAGACTTCAGCATAAACCTCAGGCTTTAGATCTCCGTCTCTCTTTTTATCTCGGAGCTCTTTTCAGTTTATTGCTTTCCGCCTCCTGAACCATCAACAGTCAGTAACACAAAGAGACAAGTGAGAGTATTTCCTCCTGTGTCCTTGTAGTGAAGTTGTTGGTCTAATGTCTGTTGCTCAGGTGTAGTTTGAGGGTAATGATGTATCCATTGCTGGCAAAAAGAGAGAGGAATAAAGGATCAAAGCTGGCCTCAGGGGTGCCACTCTGCTGGTTGGATAACAGACAGATGAGCCAGCTGTGTATCGCTCATGTTAAAGGGCGACTATGAATTGATGCAAAGCCAGTCAGATGTGGTTTAAAAGTCTGGGGTTTTTTTCTTGTTTGTCAAAAAAAGTTGTTTTTTTGTTTGTTTTTTTAAAAAAGGATTGAAATAGTTAAGAGAGATAATTTGGGAGAAACATGATATAAAGCTGACCTTTAGCAAGAAACTCAAAATAAGTGAGATCTTAGACTCAGCAAATTTTCTGTCTAATTCAGGTTTGTTTGTTTTTTTCCCCCAGTGCTAATACTGTAATTCAAGGCCTCATATAACTGAAAATTATGAACAGTCTGCAACTAATTATTTTAATTATTTATGACTATGACCCACATTATCATCTGATTTTCTGACAAATTCTAAAGTAGGGAAAGAGAATATAATTAAAGAAACAGTATATATATATATATATATATATATATATATATATATATATATATATATATATATATATATATATATATATATATATATATATATATATATATATATATATATATTTTTTTTTTTTTTAATTGACCAAAATGACCCAGTTTTGCATGTGTAATGCAAAAAAACTGTTAAGCTTTGATTTCTGTATCTAGTGCGACTAATTGTCATCAGTCCTGCACATCAGGTTGGAGGTATTTCAGCTACTTTCTCTTTGTAGAACAGCGTCAGTGCCAGGGTGTTGGTGGGCTTTCTTACTGTACATGAACTGTTCACTTCAGGTCCTTACACGGTGTTTCTGTTGCATTAAATTTAGAGGTTCAACTTTTGCCGGTACCTTTGCTTTGGGTATCTGCCGATACTGATCCAATACCATCATCACTGTCTGAGCATGTTGTCATGCCAACTCACTTGACTGCAGATTGTGGTGAAATGAAAAACTAATGCAAACATACAAATCAAAGTTGTTGGTGTAGCTAGAGCAAAATACCTCCAAACTGACCCCATTAGCTTCCCCCATGCTATTTTAGCTCTTGTACTAGCAACTGCTGTACTGCTGGTGATGCATGGTGCAGTAAACAACATACAACTGAATTAAATGTCATATTACCAGTCCTGCTTTTCAAGTCAGGATCAAACAGGTTCCCGGTCTAAATTTCAGATCAGCGCATCCCTAATTAAGATCATAAGTCTCACTTGGCAACTCCAGAAACATCATCTTTATTTTTCTTTGACACTTCTTTGCTAAAATGGCTTGTGTGTTGAGGGCTACTGTTGCTGCATGACCTACTGTCCTTTAGGAATCAGTTCACAGACATTTGCTGATTGCTGTTAAAATTCAAATTTGACTGCTTCATAAATGATCGAGCCTGACAGAGTATTTTTAAGACCAATATAGATATCGGTATTTGAAGACCCAGCAGTCTGATTATCAGCCAACATTTTTTCTTTCGGGCACACAAAACGTAAACAGATTTCCCTAAAATTTGTTATGTGTGGTTATTTATGAGTCCTTATTCAGTTAATGTGACAATAGTCTAAAAATAAACTTGTATTAGTGCCACAGCAAGCCATGGATTACACTCTGCCGAACTTTGCACAGATCAGCTTCTTGTTGTTTGTGGTGTTTCAAACAAAGGGAAAGTTGCAAAGTGCCCTCTGGTGGGTAAACTATGTAACATCAACATTCTTAACATTATTGAAGGGTGTTTCTCTTGTCTCTTTTTCATTTTTTTTTTTATTTTCACTTATTGGCCATTCTAAATGCCAAAACTGATATATTGGCAGATAACTAATATTATTGGCCATATGATATATTGGTCAGGCTCTTATCAATGATGACAGGCTGTTCTTATTCACTGTTACTGATGGTGAACTCAACAACATTCTATCAAAATTGACCAGAGAGCGAGAGACATCTTTAGTTGCTTAGAAGTAACCCAGTTTTTTTTGTTTTTTTTTTTTTGGGGGGGGGGTGACTTCCCATACTATTTGCATGCCTTACTCTAGGAGTGATCATCACTGGTTGACCACTTCTGTGAATGGTAGTTGTGGTCTTCAATTTCCTTCATTTTCACACAGTCTGCCTAACTGTGGACTGATAGAGTCCAAAATATTTGTAGATGCTTCGTAAACCTTTTACAGCATGATGAGCATCAACAAGTGCTTTTTTTTTTCTCCACAGAAATCTCCTCTGTTCGTGCCATTACAGACTTCAATGAACATGTGTCGTAATAAGCAGTCTTTGATAGATCCCTGTTCTTTAAATAAAACCAGGTTGCCCTCTCAGGGCTAATTTTCATCCCAATGATTAAAAACACATTCTCATACTTTTCCCCACCACATATTATTTTCCTCAATAAATGATGACTAAGTATAATTTTTGCATTACTTTTTCCATTACTTGACTTGAGTGAAAATCTGATAATGTTTTAGGTCATATTTGTACAGAACTGTAGAAATTCTCTAAGGGTTAATAAGTCTATCCTGTAATTGCCTCTAACTGCCTCTAATTTTGAACGGTAGTTTCATTTTAATTGAGAGAGACAGAATATCAACCAACACTCTAAAAAAAAAGGCATTACATAAAAGTTATAAATTGATTTCGATCTCATTGAGTGAAATAAGTATTTGATCCCCTACAATGCAGCCAGAATTCTGGCTCCCAATCAGTCAATTACAGATAGTCCCAAGCTCAACCCACATTATGTGTCTAAAGCACACCTGTCCACAGAATCTGTTTCTTCCATTCCAATCTCTCCACCACCATGGGTAAGACTAAAGAGCTGTCATAGAACATAGAACAACCTGCACAAGGCTGGAATGGGTTACAAGACCATCAGCAAGAACCTTGACAAGAACGCAAAAAGGTGACTGTTGGTGCGGTTATTCGGAAATGGAAGAAATATAAAATGACCATCAATCACCCTTGGTCTTGAGCTCCATGCAAGATGTTGCCTCATGAGGTGAGGATGATTGTGAGAAAGGTGATAGATCAGTCCAAAAGTACATAGGAGGAGCTTCTGATGATCTCATCCATTGGTAACACACTACACCACAATGAACTGAAATCATGCAGTGCCCAAAAGGTCCCCCTGCTCAAGAAGGCACATGTACAAGCCCATCTTTAGTTTGACAGTAAACATGTGAATGATTCAGAGAAGGCTTGCTGGAGGATGTGCTGTTGTCAGATGAAACCAAAATCAAGCTATTTTGCATCAACTTGGCCTGCCTGTTTTTTTCTGCTAAGGGTACAGGATGACTTCACTGCATTGAGGGGCCAACGGATGGGGCCATGTACAGTAAAATCTTGGACGAGAACCTTCTTCCCTCAGCCACAACACTGAAGATGGGTCATGCATGGGTCTTCCTGCATGACAATGACCCAAACAACTCGGTATCCATTTTACACTTTGCTTCTCACAGGCGTGAAATGTACACGCATGCTGAAATTGCAGGGAGTTGCAGTAACTTGTAGTACCAGCATGGTGCAATATTTAATTTATGGCAACCAACTTTCAACTACCTTTCTGTTCATTTTCAGCCATTTAAACAATACTACATTACTGATATTGTTTAACAACAACAAAAGATGATACCTGTGTGGAGGCTATTTTTACACATTTATCAGCCATTTAGTTTGTTAGCTTTAAATAAAATCTCACACCCTGGTGGCAATGTAACTTATTGCAACGTCCACGTGCATGTCCATTTCACGCCTAGGACAGAAAAAATGTGCCATTCACACGATTTCCTGGAGTGGATAAGTGGCTCTATTACACACTTTTCCACGAGACTGGGTTGACCCAAAACATACCACCAAGGCAACAAAGGAGTGGCTAAAGAAGAAACATATTAAGGTCATGGAGTGGCCCCTCAAGTCTCCAGACCACAGTCCTATAGAACACCTGTGGAGCTGCTTGAAGCTTCGAGTTGTCAGATGGCAGCCAAGAAACCTAACGGATTTAGAGAGTTTCTGTAAAGAGGAGTGGGGCAAAATCCCTGATCAGATTTGTGTATACCTGGTGACCAACTACAAGAAATGTCTTACCGATGTGCTTGCCAACAAGGGTTTCTCCACCAACTACTAAGTCATGCTTTGCTTGGGGATCAAATACTTATTTCACTCAGTGGCATGCAAATCAATTTATAAAAGGTATGTAATGTGTTTTTTCAGGATCTTTGATTGATATTCTCACTCCATTAAAATGAAACTACCATTAACAATTAGAGACTGTTCATTTCTTCAGAAGTGAGCAAGCTCACAAATTCAGCTAGGAATCAAATAATCATTTCCCCCACTGCACATGGATTCTCATGAGTTGCTCAAAAATTGTAGCATTTGACCTCTAGGGGCGTCTATTGAATTAATTGGTAACAGCGTAGCCAGTCCTGAAGTCAGGCTTTGGAGCTTTTCTTCTCAGCCTAATTGATGCTACCAACACAATGTGTTTTCCTGAAAGGTTTAACAATTCTTCCCAGGCCACAACTTTTTTAGTCTTCACCAGAAACTACACAGATGGTCTAAAGATGATCTGTGCCATTTTTTGAAGATTATAAACTCAAGTGCACACATAAATGACATATAAATCCAACCCATAAATGATGAGACATTTCTCTTCTTAAAATGTATTGGAGAGTTAAAACAAAACAAAACAAAAAAAAAAAAAAAGAAAATATATATATATATATATATACACTCACAGATGGTCATAAAACACTCATAAATCCTGTGGGTGTTTACTATGAGAAGAGCCATTGGTGTTTTCAAATTAAAGCCCAGATAGTGTGCTTCAGACCCTGGTGTTGTTGAATAGAACTCCAAAAAGTGACCACAAATGATAAAACTGCAACAAGATGGGAAGTTGATTACTCTTTTTAAAGCACCAGTTCATTACAAGACCATTTTAGTCTGAAGCCTATTACAGTTGTCATAGGGTCAGTTATGTATTCAAAAAGCAAGGCATTAATCATTATCATTAATCTTAATATTTATATATATATATATATATATATATATATATATATATATATATATATATATAGAGAGAGAGAGAGAGAGAGAGAGAGAGAGAGAGAGAGAGAGAGAGAGAGTGAGTTAACCAAGTGTCCAGCATAGTATGCAGGAACATCTGTGCCAAGTATACCTTGGAATTTCAGAGGTCAAAATGGGATATGCCCCAAAGGGTGGTTCAGAATGGCTGAGCTAAGATCCTGTGGGACTTCCAGATACAGGAGGACAAACTGATGATGGCTAATCAGCTCCACATAATAGTGGTGGACAAGCAGTGGAAGAAGGCTGTAGTGACGTAGCAATACCAAGTGATAGAAGCATCAGGAAGAAGGAACACGAGAAGCTCGATAAATACCAAGGGCTGAGAGAAGAGCTAGAGAGGATGTGGAAAGTGAAGGTGGTTCCCATGGTAATTCCAACACTCAGGCCATTGACCCCTCACTGGGTGAGTGGCTCCAGCAAATTCGTTCCAAGTTAGGCAAACAAAATGACCACCTGCAGAGCATGTGGGGAATTTATATATAAAAAATTCCTCACTCACCCAATATACGTACGTATATCCCAGTCAGATGCATGAACCAAGTCAGTTGTTTCCTTTCAATGTGGAGAAGTAGCAGCTCTATTCTCAGGTCCTCACCGTAGGGCACAGTCCACAATCTCATTCTACAGTTCTACATCTGCATTACTGCAGATGCTGAGCCAATCTGACTGTCAGTGTTCCACTCCTTCCCTGACTCAGAAACAAGATCCACAGATTCTTGATCTCCTTGGGGCAGAAACTCAATTCCCACTTCAAGTGAGCATGTCACCCTTTTTTAATTGAGGCCCACGACTTGGAGGTACTAATTCTCATCCCAGCCGATTCACACTTGGCCTCAAACCGCCCTGATGCAAGCTGGATGTCATTGTTTGATGAAGCCAGTAGAACCACATCATCTGCAATCCCTCAGCTGTACCTAGAAATTCTGTCCATAAAAATCATGAACAGAATCAATGACAAATGTCAGCCCTTTCAGAGTCCAACATCCATTGCAAACCAGTGTGATTTACTACCAGCAGCGCAAAACAAGCTCTTGCAACAAGGACAGAATAGCCTGGAAAACAGGCCTGATAACCCAAATTCCAAAGCAACTCCACCCCTTGACTCCGGTTGAACGCCTTCTCCAACCAGTCCACAAAACATAGGTGGACTGGTTGGAGAAACTCCCACACACTCCCAGATGTCCACAAGAGAGTGGAGAGCTCTTCCAGTGTTCCACAACCAGGACAAAAACTGCATATCCATCGAATATCTGTCTTTATAATATAAACATATAAAGAAAAAGAGTGCCCTGTTTCATTAATGCCTTTGGTGTATTCCTTTTCCAACATCTAAGCACAGCTCTGCATTTTTTCACTAATGTGACTCAGAGTTCACTCAAGTTTGGCTTTAGGCATTAAATGTTTAATATTTTCTACCAGATACACTTGAGAAGGTCAGGATTTTACAAGGATATTAATATGTCAGAAAAAGATTTTGAAGTCTGTTCTAGAGAGTGATTGGGCAGCAGCTGAGATCCAGACTGCCTTTATTTCCTCTCCCTCTGTATATACTAAGGGAATCACTGTGGCATTGTGGCTATTCTGGAGCTCATTTAGGAGCAAACAACAAACATCACATTATTACAGGAAACATTTGAATATATTTAGCCTTATGCAGCATTTTGTAATTAATCTAAGAAATGTCATTTCAACAAACTGTCAGAAAGAATCTGTCTTATAAATAACTGGGCAGCAGATATTCAGGTTCAATAAAGCAAAGTGATGAGTCATACAGTGACTTTTTTTAGATCTAATTTATGCCTTTAATGCTGAACTGAGATACTGCTGTTTGATCTCAGTGAAGAAATGTCAGCTCACTGGCCCATTCAGACTGAGTGGGAGTTGAACTTTGGGGTTTGAGATGAGAAGGTCCTGCTTCAGTCCCCTCGGACCCCCAGGATTTTATTCTGACAGATGTCAGGCTGACCAATTTGAACCCTGTCAGCTGGAATTCTGCTTAGGTGCTCTTGATGCTAATCTGTGCAAACTTTTTGAATAAATACGTGTTTTTTATTGAATGTGTTTTTTATAGATCGGAGGTTTAAAAGAGCACCCAAACGCAGACACACAGAGGCAGGCATGTTAAGCAAACTTAAAGCAAGCTTTAATAAAAAGCTGATGTTCCTGATGTTCAGAAACACATTATTGTAAGGTACAGCACAGTAAAAAGTAGAACATTCAAAAGCAAAAGAAGGCATAAAGAACATAAGGATAAGCACTGGCGAGAAACTCAATCAGTTGAAAGAAGTTGTGAGAGAGAAAATATACTAATACACACACGGTGCAAACAAAAACAGCCTGGATAAAACTGACAAAGTGATGTCACACATTGGTCAGTGGCCCAGCCAATTTCTTCTAGTGACAGCAAGCAACCCCCTGCAACCACTCGCCCTCCAGTCAAGGAATACACATTTTTCCCTAGCAACCAGTGGTTACTGGGGTGGGTCACTGACCAGCCTCAAAGCGTGCGTGACTGGCCAAGTGGCACACACTAGGTTTATGAAAATGGTTAATTTCCACTGAAAACACTGCTGATGTGAGTGAAGCAAAACAGTAGAGTTGTGATCTGTGAAGTCAAAACTATTGTCAGTATATGTGGAAATGCTCTGTAGAGTGAAGAATAGCTGTGAAATCTGTGTGTCAGTGGCATACTTGTGACATCATTGGTTTAGGCAGCTTAAAGTATTTAGCCAAGATTAGAGTACTCTCTGCTCACCTCTTATTTATGCTGTCTTGGCTTAATGTTACCTCCAACATGCCGAAACGAGACAAATGTCTAGTTTCTTGAGGTCACCCTGTGGCTTAATATATTTGGATGTCTGCAGTGTGAATAAATAACCTGCCAGTTAATTGCACACTACAAAATGTATAGATGGGCCTTTTTTCTGCTATATAAACACTGTATGAGATATATAAAAGGCTTTTGGCTCGCGTACTCTGGCAAGAATGTAACATAAAATGAAAAATGAATTGCAAAACACAACTCCTACTAATGTAGTCAGAGCCTGTCACTCTCATCATCACTCCAAGCTTTTTTTCAGTCAAATTTTCATGAAAATCACATGTCCTGCTTCCAAGTTAGCTAAACTGTACCAAGTCACCTTGAACTGAAATGCTCATTAGCTTGTGTTTATGCTGCTTTTAAGCTTTGTATTCATACTGGAAGAGTAGAAAACAGAAAATGGCATGTTGTATGAAATGTGTTTTTGTTGAAAAGGGACTTTCTGAGAAGAAGTTGCGTATCTCATACGATATGCCAGTTAAATGAAGTCATGCTGCAGCCAATTAAATCATAAATTGAGTTATGGGCCTTAATTCCTAAATGCCAAAGCCTGATTCACTGCACATGACCAGGTCTTCAGAAGAGTATGTGGATGCTGGCAAGATGTTTAAGCGTCCCAGCAAAGGTGAACATATTTTGACTTGAACATGCACAATCATCCATCTGTCTAGTTCATATATAATGGGATATAATAGAGCCTCTTCACTGAAAGAAGACAAACTCTTTAAAGAGGTTGTCTCCATTTACTGAGACATTGAGGTAAAGAACTGAATATAGAAAGTCTTTAGTTGCATTTTCCATCAGCACAAAAGCACTCCGAGCCTTAATACTTACTGGCTGAACTTAAAATAACAGAGTGTGAATTAAGGGACTGGTGTATTATATATTTATGAATCAGAGGAAGAAGATATTTCCATTCTTCTTATTCGCTTCAAGCAGCTAATGATTTGCCCCAAATTCATTACTGTTCAATTCCATTAATGTGAATTTTTGGATAAATGTGGGGTTTTTTTGTTTTTTTTGTTTTTTTTTTCTGTTGTTGTCTTTCTCTTTGTTCTGACCCTGAGAAAGCACCTTACTTGAAGTC
This sequence comes from Archocentrus centrarchus, assembly GCF_007364275.1. Classification (NCBI taxonomy): domain Eukaryota; kingdom Metazoa; phylum Chordata; class Actinopteri; order Cichliformes; family Cichlidae; genus Archocentrus; species Archocentrus centrarchus. The sequence continues at coordinate 12,381,302 of NC_044367.1, read as the reverse complement.
TTCATTGTCTAAGAACAAGAAGGTGTTTGTAGAGCAAACAGTGTCTTGAAATATTCAGTATAAACACAGATTTTCTTTTTAAGCCAGGGAAAGCATAACCTGATTTTCTAATGTTGTCTTTCAGCGAGCGGCCCCATTTGTCATCAGTTTAAAAAAAAAAAAAAACTACAACATTTTTTCTTTTTCTTTTTTGTACTCTTTTGTACTCTTCAAACAAGTTCCCATTTAAAACATTATTGTTGATTCTATTGCTGCCACCTGTTTAAACACAAGATAACTTCCAAATCTGCTTTCAATATGAACAATTTGTGGACAAAGCCCATAGTCACTGTTTTGGACAAACTGGATTTCTTTGTTCATACAAAACTAATATGATTCTTCAGAAGTCTAAGTTTATCGGGTCAACTGGATATCCTACAAAATTACTACAAAATTACTGTTTAAGGGCAAAACTAAAAAAGAAATTTTGGGTTTCCCATTTTATTTGGCTCACTTAACAGCTGAAGCCTTTTCATCCTATCAGAAACACTTATCAGATGAAAATAAGAAAAGAGAACTGTGGATTTATTCCATGCTGAAAGAGCAGTAAGACTGGGTATTTCCATATTTCATATTTTGGATAGTCACCGTCTCACATTTTTCGAGATATTACCACAGTAATGCATATCATATTTAGACACAAGCAGAACCAGAGCTTGACAAGCCTGCCATGCATAGTAAGCAATCACTTTTTAGAGAAAGGAAACAGGGGGAATATTTTTAGAGGATTCTGACATATCTTCAGTTAATATTAGTAAATCAGAAAGCACACCGTTGACATATTGCCACCCTTAGAGTTTAGATGGGGAATTTGCTGACAAATAGTTGAGCTGAAGCTCGCGATAAAAGGATTTAAAACAAAGTCAGTTGAGTGTTTCTAAAGTCTGCAGGCCTGGGTACAGCGCCTTGCAAATGTCTTAATTTCATTATATTTTGCTAGGAAAATGGGAAATAGGTGCTGTGATTTATTGAAAAGGGCAAATATAAATGGAAATGCAGTATGCAGTGAATCCATTTCATGTTTCAGAGCTACAATATTCATGTATTATATTATAGTTCAGAAGTACACAGTAGTGCTGTATGTGTTCTGAAGATTCAATATTCACCTTATGATTAAAGAAATGCGAGCACAACCCTGAATGAGAACCAACAATTTGCTTCAATTTCCAGTAGTTATGAAGGCTGTCAGCAGCTGTTTGCAGAGATGTCTGTTTATTTTGATACAGTACACCTGAAAACATTAAGGATAATTTGAAAGCCCTAAGTGAATTTTAATTTGCCTCTGCATGTCTAATACCTCTTCTTTTTTGTGTTTTTTTTGGATGACTGACATTAAACTACAAAGTAGATTTAGGGTTCAGGATGTACAAATGGTTTCCAAATATGTGTTTGTGTGTGTTTGAAGCTTAATAGATGAGGTTTTGGAAGGCAATAGCAGTATTTGTTTCTTTTGGACAGGCCTTGAAGCATAGACAAGAGCACAAATATGTGTTGTAGTCTATAAAGGACAAAGAAAAGACGGAACTTGTTTCTGGATGTCTTTTTTTTTTTTTTTTGGTAACTTATTGGTCAATGTCTTTTGAGACATTAGGCAAATATTGGGCAGGTGTGGTTAAAGGGTTACCTGGCATCAAATGGGCAGAAAAGATGCATTTTTATATACTTTGCTTTTAAAAGGTTTCATGACGTGTTCATTTCCTGTATCTTCTAAGTAGGGCCACACTCACATAATAAGCCAGATATTGCATGACTAACACACTCACTGATATTTTCATTAATTTGAGCTGCTTGTCTGTAAGGAAGAAATTACTGCACTGATAGCCAGAGGTGGTAGATTAAGGAAATAGATGGCAGAATTAAGCATTGATGACTGTTGCTTTCAAACAATGTTATTTTTTAGGAATTTAAAAATGAACTTTTGGGTTTTATGATAAAATATGTAATTATTAAATGCTGTTCGCTTGTACCATCTGGTTAAGTCAGAGGAAATGACAGCGTTAGGGTAAGCTGAAGTTGAAGTTGTGAAAGTCATCATGGTTTCCACCCAGTGGGGTTAAGAACAGATGAAAAAGAACTGAATGGATTTGAGATTTAGAGTGTAGATCTGAAGAAAGCAGCACTTTAAAGCATTTTTTACTATTTTTCAGCATTTCACACACAATATAATTAGAGGGTGAGAGTGTGCTCTGCCAAGGTAAACTGCCTGCATTTAAACACTGCTCTTTGAGAATTATTGACCACTCAAAGCGCTTTACACTGCATGCCCTGTGCAGCCCTTTTAAACTGGGCTATACAATGCTTTTCCTTTATATAGCACACACATCAATAAATGGATGTTTGAGAGGGGTTCAGTATCTTGCCTGAGGACACATGCGCACTGAAGCAGCTGGGAATCAAACCACTGACTTTCCAATTAGTGGGTGACCTGCTGTCCCTACTGAGGTACAGAAAAAACATGCCCCAAAAACACATTTTGGCCAGTGACATATTTTGCAGTTTTGATCTACATTGCGCCAAAATGTACTTCTTCTGCTTAAGAAGAAGACGACCTTTCCATTCAGTTTCATGACATTTTTGACAACCAGCACAGACAACCAATGAATGCTGCAATAACCAGTGAATACTGAAAACTTGCTATGATTCTGGCTTTGGTAGAAGAGTTACTCTATCTCAGGATAAAGGATAACAAAAAATAAACAGCAATGTACTGCCTTAGGGCAGGTGTTCATTTTATTTCATATAAAATTAGTGCTGTTGCAGCTAATTTCATTTAAATAATATGGTTACATGTGTTTTGTAGTTTCCACTGGGTTTTGAGACTTTATTTTGAAATCTGATCACCTGATGATCAGTAGGTCACTGGCTCCTTCTCTTCATGGCTGATTAGATTGGACCTGGCAGGTGTGCATCTGTGTTCTGGATGTTATCTGTTGTAAAATGTCAAATAGATGCAGAAAAGGCATTTGACCGGGTAAATTGGAAATTTTTATTAGCAGTTCTGCAAAAATTTGAATTTGGTTCATCCTTCATAAACTGGATCAGAACACTACACAGCTCCCCAAATGCACGGGTTAGGACAAATTATCTTATTTCCTAAAGCTTCAGTCTGCAGAGGGGCACCAGGCAGGGCTGCCCACTCTCTCCCTCTCTTTTTATCATTTTCATTGAGCCACTAGCAGCAGAAATTAAAGGGATTCAAACTGAAAATATGGACCATAAAATTAGCCTTTATGCTGATGATGTATTACTTTTCCTTGGGAATTTACAAGCTTCTCTTTTGAAGACTATCATACTGATAGTTGAGTTCTCATCTATATCTGATTACTCTATCAGCTGGGTTAAATCAACAGTTTTGCCCATGAATTATAATTTTCATAACACCTCCAGGACTCCACTAAAGTCAGGTAATATTAGATATTTAGGCATAAATTTTTTCCGCCAGGCTCTCAGACATGGTACAATTAAATCATATCCCCCTATTAAAAACAATAGAGGATGATCTCTCACATTGGAATAGTCCTATATCACCCATGGGGAGAGTTGCCACCATTAAAATGATAGTTTTACCAAAAATTAATTATCTGTTCTCACTGATCCCTAATAAACCTTCTCTTCCTTAGTTTAAGTCGGTAGATTTCTGGAATATCAGTGACTGAAGTCCATCTTGCAGGGAAGATTTAATCTCAATCAACTGAATTTAGAAATACCTACATGGGTAACAGAATTTCTTAATCTCTGTACCCCAAAACTGTTATCAAAATTATATAAATTATTACTAAAAACTGATGATTCAGTTTCCCTCCCAATTGCAAAGTGGGAGCGCGATCTTTCTGTCAACCTGGATCAAAACTTATAGACAGAAAAATGTTTAAATATCTTCAAAATGAATAAAAGTCCCCAATTACAACTTATTTTTTTGACTTTCACACTCAAACATATCCACACACTGTACAAACAATTCAGAGGAGAATTATCTACATGCTCTATGGTCTTGTATACCTGTTCAGAGGTTCTGGCAGAGGATATGTGAAGACCTATCCACGTGGTTTAGCTGTCATGTCCCAACTTCCCCCAGACTATGCGTCTTAGGTGATGTCAGTGAATTAGTTATGGAGTCAGATATATCACACATAGTTCTTACCATCTTGTGCATTGCTTAGAAAACAGTCCTCATGAATTGGAAGTCAAAAAATAAACTGTGTATTACTCAATACAGAAATGTATTAGTAGATCATGTTATTTTAGAGAGAATGTCTGCTTCTTCTAAAAACCAATTGGAGGAATTTGACTCTCTTTGGTTCCCACTGATCAGCTCCATTACTTAGTGGGGGTGGTTGGCTTTGGGCTCTGCATCTGGTATGCTTTATAGGCGGTCAGGGGAGGACTCCAGGGGGCCTGTGTGTCTGGTAGCCTCCTGAGACTGGAGTAATGTGGCTACCATAGAATAGAATAGAATAGAACTTTATTGTCATTATACATACAATGAAATTAATCATTATACAACAAGTTATATAATGACATTCCATCACAATATAACGAAATTCCATTCGGAACAGCCATCCAGAGAAGAAACAGACAAGACTAACATAGGGGAGATGGGTGTCCGCAGCCGCTGCCGTTTTTCACTGGTGCCGCCACTACATCAGTCCCCAGAAAAGGAAACAAACACACATCATGGGGTAGTTAGGTTAAAAAAAAAAGTCATCTGGTACGGTGCTCGACATGAGCACCGTACCAGGGTCCAAAAAACCACCTTAGCAAAACATATTTGCGCATTTAAAGCCAGGATAGCAATATGGTGGGGGAGGAGGGGGGTAGGAGGGGATGCAGATGGAGACGAGAGGGTCAGGGCATTGTGGAGCCAGATGCCAGCTCCTAGCCAAAACAGTTCGCTGATAGTGATGGAAGTTCATCAGCGGCCGTGGTACACCAGATCCAGCTTCACAAATCACAGAGAGGGCTGAGGGGAAGAGCGACTGTCACACATTGCCCTGGAGAGATATGATTGCCAGCCCAAGGCCGGCTAGGGAGCCAAATTCCTGATAATGCAGATGTTGTTTTGGAACAGGCTGCTGGTGATGTCTGTGTGCTTGTCCTGGTTGTTAGTGGTGGGGGTTTGGATGGGTGCTGCCTTACGATCCTGGGGTGTGGGCCAGGGTGCTTTGGGTGGCGGGTGCCAGCCCTCGGTCAGTTGGCTGGTCTTCTCTGTGTGGCTCAGGGACCGGGGTCTGGGGCCTGGGCCCTGGGGCCACGCTGGCTCCCGGTGGGTCCCCCCAGTGCTGGGGTGGTCTCTATTATCCCAGGCACGCCACTGGGTGGGGTGGGTTGGTCTGGCCCACGTTGGAATGTCTGATCTGTCTTTTGGGGCTCTGGAGTGCCTGCACTGTGTGGGGTGTGTGTGTGTGTGTGTGTGGGGGTGGGGGGGGGGGGGGGTGGCACCGTGTTTCCAACTCAGGCCAGTTTGTCCTGTCTCTTGTTTGTGTCTATTGAGTGAACAGGCGTCTAGTGTTGAGCAGGCTCCCCTCTGTGGTGGGGGTGGTGGCGCGGCCTCTTGCCTCTCCTTTTTAATTGCATTATAGTCATTATAATTCACAACACATCCTGATACACACAGGACCTTTGGGACAGGCATGTTACCCAGAGGTTGATGAGATGGGGCTGCTGAGGTGGCCCCACTCAGATCCACACTACTGTCTGTCCCCAAATTTTATTTGTACTTTAGACATGGAGGGTTTTAGGGTGCAGTGTGGGCGAGCACTGATGACCAGCAGTTGGGTGCTTGTGGCACAACTGTCCCCTCAATTTTAACTGCACTCTATACACCTCATAAATTCACAAACATAAATACATACACTTATCAAAACACAAGTTGGGGAAAGGGAGGAGTGGGTGGATCATCCCACACCCCAATTTCTTACGCCTTGCCCGGGGTGGGGGTCGGGTGGTTCTTCGGGGACCGGGCTGGCGGCATCTTGGGATTGCTGTTGGCCCTGGGGGAGTTTCCACTAGCCCCAAATTCAGAGGGTGGGTAGATATGGATGAAATATATGTCTTTGTGTATTTGTCACAGTCTTCGTGAGTGTATTTGGGTGGGTGAGTGTGTGCATATGTGTGTATCTGTGCATATATTTGTATGTGTGTGTGCGTGAGTGTGTGCATGTGTGCCTGCGTGTTTGTATGTATGGCTGGACCTGGGTCGGGGCCTTGTACCTTGCCTCCGTGCTGCTGCTCGCTGGTCACCTCTTCCCCCCCTGCCCCCCTGCCCCCCTGGGATGTGGGTGCCTTGGGGTTCCTGGGCGGGGCTGGATGTTGTGGCGTGGATGTTTACCTGCTCCCCTGGAGGTTGTGGTCCGGGGCTGCTTTAGCTTCTTCGGCGTGGGGAATGGTTGGGGTGCCTGGGGCCTTGGGGCCCTGCCGCCGGCCTGCGCAGTGGGGGGCACAGATATATGTATGTGAAAAATAACTCAAATAAATAAAGGGTCAAATATTAACAAGAGGAGCCTATAGAGAACCTATGGAGGTCATCTTGGAAGACCAAATATGTTTGGCACAACAGTGCATTCAGATCACAGTTCTGCTTGCAAGATCTGCCAGACATGACAGGCTTTAAAAAAAAGAAAGAAAGAAAAAAGTGTCCAATGACAAAAGTTGATGTACATTTTGTTAAATGTTAATAATAGATACAGTACAATGCAAAAGTTTGGACACACCTTCTCATTCAGGTGGTGTCTGAAGTGTCTGCATTGTAGATAAATTCACTTATCAAAGTGACACAGCCCTGACAAAATCAGGTAAATCAGCTGTGAAGTATTTCATTACAAACAAACCTATTAAAGTCCACAAAACGGATGTCTCCAAAAATTATAATGACCCTAACAAGAACTACCCACACCACAACAAGCCACACCCACTGAAACATAGTAGGACATTGAGGAAGAAATCTCTTGAAGAAAGAAAAGCCTTTCTGAAGTCGAAAGGAATAGCTTTCAAGTATTGTGCTTTGAGCAAGCGGTCAAGCATCTCTACAGTGAAATTTTAAGAGGAATCCTGAAATTTAGGAACAATGTGACATTCATAGAAAGGATCTTTGCTAACAAAGATCCTTTCTATGAATGGGGTGGCTGTAGCTCAGTAGGTAGAGCAGGTCACCTACTGATCGGAAGGTCAGCGGTTCGAATCCTGGCTACTCCAGGCTACATGCCAATGTATCCTTGGGCAAAATAAGTTGCTCTCCGACCGTTCTGTCTGATTGAGTAGAAAAGCGCTATATAAGAACTAGTCCATTTACCAATCATGCAGAAGTGGCACCAGCACTAAACCAATACGAATGTTGGTATCGACCATTTTAGGGTGTGCCGCCCACAAAAGCACAATCAGATACAGGTAGTTTTCTATTCAAGTGCCCACTTTGTTTTTTATGGCACCAGGACAGTGATCTCACCAAACCAGTCATCAGTTATCGCAGGAAAGTCCGTGTGTTTGGTAATTTACCATCCCCTGTTGTAACTATTGGGGCGACAGTGGTGAGCCATAAGGGAAGGAGCTCAAGAGCATGGAACTGATACAGTGAAGTTTGTGGAAAGGCACTGTACAAAAACACTACAGTTTATTTTAGCTCAAAATTACAATACAAGTAACTGACATAAAATGTGACAAATCACTGTGATATCAAAATAACAAGGAAGCTTTCAAGAGTCTTATGTGGGAAGAGTTTGCCTTAAGGGCAGACCTAACCAAATCTAACCAATTACTGTTTGCCTAGATCTAACCATGTGGAGACTGAAAACTGAATACAACAAAAGAAAAGAAAGCTTTCTTCCAAACAGTCTTTTGAGCAGAAAGCCCTGAAGGCAGATTTTTTCCCAACTCTTTCCAACTCTAAATCAGTGCCTTTTCCTGTATAATCTGTGTCTAAGTCCCATATAGTAGATCAGAGGAGACAGTAATGGCTGCATTTGATAGATTTGAGGGAGGAATACAAAACTCAGGGAAAGCTAAGCTCCTTTGCCTCTTTCCTGTCTTCAATACTTTTTTACCACAGCACATTTATTTTTTAGCTAGGGCCTTTCTCTGTGGAGTGTCCATGTTCCCTCTGTGCCTGTGTCCATTTTGTCTGGGTGCTCTGGCTTCTTAACATAGTCCAGTTAACCTGACATGGAGGGCAGGTTAATTGGGACAGTGAGTCTCCCAGCAATGGACTGGTGATGAGTTCAGAGTGTACCACGAATTTTTCCAGTGTCAGCTGGGACTGGCTCAAATGCTACCACCACCCCATCTGAATGAACAAACCATTTGCATGGCTGGTACAAACTCATGGAAACAAAGATTTCTTTCCTTTTTTATTTTATTTTTTTTGTAAAATGTACAATAAGCTCTCCCAGTTTGTGTCCAGCATTGTCAGTTCTTAGGCTTAACTGTCCAGACTGTCACTTTAATCTTCATAAACCTGATAGTAATTTCTGTTTTTTTTTTTAATTACTTCTGTCTGCCAATAGACACTTTGGAAAGTTCTTTCGTATCAAACAACATCCATGTGCTATTACTGCAAAACTGTAACTGCATCAAACTTGAAAAAATGAGCTGTTCTTTTCCTGATTTCTACTGCAACTATTCAATAAAGGGCAATATGCCAACAAGTGAAATGCAAAAAATAATACAGCAGTTTCCCTCTTGTGCCTCTTTTTTTTCTCTCTTCTCATATATTGTAATTGGTTTTCTCTCTTTATGCAATTTGGTCCCATTTTCTCTTTCCTCTCCCCTGCAGCTGTGGTTGTCTTACCTTGCTGCCATTCAGCATTCAGGGTTTCTCTAATGACAGTGAAAGTGAAGATTTATCAATACTGGTCCATCAATTTTTTAACCTTTACCTTTTTATAATCTTTCAACAGAGTCAAGATATCCAGCTTGTACTGTTTTGATAGCTGTTCTGAGTTCCCTCAAACTCATTTATGACATTTTTCTTTTCCTTTCCTTTCCTGATAAAGCGCCAGTCAAAAAACACTCCAAAACACCATAATCTCAACTGCAGCATGAGTCATAACTAATTGAAAGTAATGTACTGTACGGACATACACCAGTCAGCAGCCACATTAAAACCACCTGCCTAAAATTGCCCTGAGTCTTCAAGATATGGACTCTCCTAGTCCTCTGAAAGTCCCCAGTGAGGTCACGCACCAAAACGTTTGCAGCATATCCTTCAAGTTGCAAAACGGGGCCTCAGTGATAAGGTTTGTTTCCACAGCACATCCCACAACTGTTTGATGGCATTGATATCTGGGGAATTTGGAGGCCCAGTCAATAGTCTGCAGAGCATGTTATTCTGCTGAAAAAGGCTGCTGCCATCAAGTAATGTCTTTAAAATGAAGAGTTACGTGTGAAATTACAATCCTCAAGAATGGCTGGTTTTATGAGAAGATCAATCTCCAGTACATCTCAATGTGGCCATCAGTTTGCTTTCTTCCAGCACTCTGCTGTCATCTGATCTTTGAGTGGTCTGCAGCTACTTAGCCCCATATTCAGGAAGATGTAATGATCTGTGTGTTCTCTTAGCTTTCTGTCAAAGCCAGCATTTTGGTTTTCATCAAGCTCTTAAATGTGATCTGATCACACACCACCAATCCGTCAACCTCGAAAACATACTACAGATTGCTCCAGTAAAATTAATGTGGGAATGAATCACTACACATAAGCATAACATCTACTCATGTATGTACTCCTCTTACACCAGTGACCCTGGTAAATGGCTACCATGAATTGAATCTCTAGCTAATGATGCAATTTTACAGTCAGCTTTACTTCACTTTACTGCTACTGTTTCACCATCACTCTCCCAGAAACACTACCCTCATCCTTTGTAAACCAGTTAAGTAAGAAGAATCTCCAACCAAGTATCAGTCATTTAATTTAATGTATTTTTCTGAAATCTTTGCACACTTCTGTTTAGGATTTGGTTTTAAGTTTTTAACTTTAAAGAGGAAGAACTACAAAAATAGTGCTGTGAATGTTTGCTGGTTTTATTGCAGTATGTTTGTCTCATTTTTTCCCCCCTTTCTTTGACACCCTCATAAATAAAATGCATAGTTCTGAGACTAATTTGCTCATAACTGCGCACTTGCAAACAATTACAATGGCTCAAACACACATGACAGTTATGTTAACATGGACAAGGGTAAACTTGCCAATGATTACTTTTATTATGTGAGGCATTACCTTTGAAGTTCTCTGTTTATGGCTCACATGGAAAAAGAACGGAGAAATGTATGGCCTATAGTGAATTTTTTTTTTATGTCGCATCAAATGATTTCCCCATGTAAGTGGCCACTTTTGCATTTTTCTCATGCAAGAAAAGAATGAAATATGAATCAAGTAAACATGCTGTGTGAGAAAAATGCAAAAGTGTTGACTTTGATGAGTAAATTATAGAGTGGGACATAAATGTCTTTGCATTTCTTTTCCATATCAGGGACAATATTAGTTTATTAGTTTATTCCTTGTTGATTAATCCCCTAATACTCCATCTGTCCTCAGTTTTGAAATACAGAATTTTCATTAAATTTATGGATTGTGGCTCTGTCCAAAGCCAGTTCAGCTGTTATGTATCTTCCCCGGTGGGAATGAGGGAGAAAGGCCTGGTAGCAAATAAGAGATTTGAGTAGATCAGGACTTTATTAGGCAAGTGTTGAGAGATGAAACGTCTTCCTCCGCAGATGACGATTCTGCATAAAGAGCAAGGAGATGAATTGTGGGTACTTATGGCATCCACACTTCTTTTCTTTTCTTTTTATTTTTTTTACATTTTACGAGATCCAAGATCCGTGCAGAGCTCTAAGAATTTAGAAACTACTGGATAATTTACTATAAAACTTTAAATCGATATTCTTTCTACTTCTGCTGTTTTTCATAGTTTTCTCAAATATGTAGATGGTATATAAAATAGAGACATAGCCACTGGGATGTCACTAATTTCAGCATTATTATCACTGCTGCGTTGATTAATCAGAGCCAGAGTTATTAGTTGACAGCTGGGAAAACTAAGTTTTCATCTAACTCCAGCAGCCAGTTACTGACTGTGTCACATGGAAACAGTTTTTTTTTTTCAGATGGGCTGTTATATTTGAAAAAGATGTGTAGTACATTAACTACAAATAAAGCATTATTATTTGTTATGTAATTACATGAAAAATGCGCCAAAAGGCGGTAAGACCACAAAAGATGAGCGCATGGAGAGAGCATGTGTTTATCCAAGTGCTGAAGCCGACATGAAAAAAATAACATTTGGCACATATAACCTAGCCTTCAAGATAAAACAGTAAAATTCATGGCCTTCTCATTATGAAATTGCTCAGAGTCTTTCTGAAACTGCAATTTTAGAGTTATTTGACCTGACAAGCAGCCAATATTCACACATACATTTTACAAAAGCTTTGTAAATAGGCCCAGATGTTGTTTTTGTTGTTACACATTTCCTGCTGGTGCAAACTAAATCCTCTGAGAGGCCAGTGTAGGATGAGGGAGTGGGAGATTGGAAGGAGATGATGGCCAGGTTATCCACCTCATCATAAGATAGGAGAGCATCTAGTTTCTTTGATTTCGGCTTCTCTGGCTTTTGTACCAAACCTGACTTTTAATGGTTTCAGTTCTGTTGAGCGACAGAGAGACAGCAGACTGCTAGTTTGCTGCCTTTCCTATTCAACTGCTCAGATCTGCAGCTCCCGCTACAAAGGCCCGTCCTTGAACTTAGCTAAACTACAACTCACAGCAGTTTTCAGACTCTACGGCACCTTGATAGAGAAACTAACAGGGACAGCCGTTGCTTTCAACTGAACTGACAGCATTTAAAAGTTACACTCTGCTTGAAAGCCTCTGGTGCAGCATCAATGTAGTCGGGATCCTGGATTGTCATCAAAGAAACTCGCCGCTGGCTGATGATAAGGCAGATAATTCAGTTATTCTTTCATTTCCTTTCAATCTTAAAAGAGAATGTTTAAGTGTTTTTCAGATTTTTTTCTTTGTTGTTCTTTATCTTTTAAAATCCATACTGGACAAGACAAAAAAGGAGTTGGAGGCAATAAAAAATAAAAATTAGATTCTAGGGGGATTCCCAAGCTTATGTTAATAATAGCCGGTGAATGTCTTTTTTCTTTTGGCTGAATCCCCTTCTTTTTTCGGCAGTCTTATTTTTCCCATTTCCGTGCTCAGGACTCTATCCATAGCAGCTTTTATTCCATAATTATCAATGAATAGCAGGGCTGCCGTTCAGCAACATGACCCCTCACCTCCTCGCCATTAGCATCACTTACTGCTTTCAGTAAACAGTCATTTTAACTATTAAATTTGTCCTGCTTGGCTTTTTTGACTTTGCCCCACAGGCATCAGAAAACAGTAATGTCACTGTTCAGAGTTTGAGTTGCAGTGACCCGCTAAGATATTATCATCTCCTTCATTGTCCACTCGTCATGCTAGTTTATATGTTGAATGTCACTTTTTTTTTCAGCCTGCGTCTCCAAAATAAGAGCCTGTCTGTTGGTTGTTTGCTGTGAAGCCGTAAATGCTATCTGTATATATCTATTCATGTAACTGTTTGTCCACGAGGATAAAAGAAGTTCCTAAACAGCTGAATGGGAGAAAATCTTGCTTTTTTTCCAGAGTTTAAATGATCTGAAATGATCATGTGTGCCACAAAATATTGATTTGAATGATTGTGTGCGCAATAAAGGCAAGATGCTTTAGTAAAGTAAAGACTTCTTGACTCAACTACATCTAATAGACTGAGAGGTTCGTCTCACAGTGTGCTGCATAAAGTGCCTCATGGATTCAGGGCATTGTGTAAATAAAAGTGTTGGTTTACTGTTGAAGTTATTATAGCACCGCAGTTTTATTCCTTTCCATGACCCTTGCTAGTGTGTGAAGTGCTGCCAGAACCCCACTTTGTTCTATTAATGGTCTACTCAGACAGATGCCAGAAACACAATAGGGGGACGGGGACTGGAAAAGTGGTAATCTTTTTTAGTTTTGGGTCTTGATATGAAAAGGCCTCTAACTCATTTGAAACTGCACGTTAATATTACATGTATACATTTTACACCTGAAAACTCTGAGGCAGTTGTGAAATGTTGTATTGGTTCAGTTTTTAAATTTTCAGTGCCTGGATTCAGAGGTCCACCATGGTGTTCGTCTGTGTCATTTTGTTAACAATGCTTCTCTTTGTTTTATTTTGTTTGCAGCTTTATTTCGCCTAGTCATACTAACTATGTATTTTTCCCTGGCCCATCCATGAATGTTATTGTTTCTGTTCATCAGAACAAAAAGATACAGTCACAGGCCAATTTGTTAGGTATACCTGTTTATCGCAAATATCTAATCAGCCAATCGCATAGCAGCAGCTTAATGCATTTAGGCATGTGGAGATGCCTAAATGCATTGACAGAAACAGCTGATCTACTGGGATTTTCCCACACAAGCATCTCTAGGGTTTACAAAGAAAGAACAGAGGAAATATCCAGTGAGCGGCAGTTCTATGGGTGAAAATGCCTTGCTGATGTCAGAGGTCAGAGGTCAGAGGAGAATGGCCAGACTGCTTTGAGCTGATAGGAATGCGACAGTAACAATGACCACTTGTTAAAGCCAAGGTCTGCAGAAGAGCACCTCTGAATGCACAACATGTCCAACATTGAAGCAGATGTGCTACAGCAGCAGAAGACCACACCAGGTGCTGCTCCTGTCCACTAAGAACGGGAAACTGAGGCAACAATTCACGTGGGCTCACCAAAATTGGACAATAGATGAGTGGAAAAACTTTGCCTGGTCTGATGAGTCTCAATTTCTGCAGGTGCAATTTCTGCAGGTGCATTCAGGTGGTAGGGACAGGATTTGGTGTAAATGTAAAAGTATGTATTCATCCTGCCTTCTATCAGTGGTTCAGGCTAGTGGTGGTGATACAGTAGTATAGGGGATCTTTTCTTGGCACACTTTAGGCCCCTCAGTTCCAACTAGGTATCATTTAAACACCACAGCCTGCCTCAGTATTGTTGCTGATCATAAGCACAGTGTACCCATCTTCTGATGGCTGCTTCCAGCAGGATAATGAGCCATGTCACAAAGCTCAGATCATCTCAAACTTTTTTTGAACATGACGGTGAGTTCTGTGTACTCCACAGTACTCCATAGTCACCAGATCGCAACTTTGAGATGTGGTGGAATGGGAGAGTCTCATCATGGATGTGCAGCTGACAAATCTGCAGCAACTGTGTGATGCAATCAAGTCAATATGGACCAAAGTCATTGAGGAATGTTTCCAGCACCGTGTTGAATCAATGCCATGAAGAATTTAGGCAGTCCTGAAGGACAAAAAAGGGGATCCAACCCAGTACTAGCAAGGTTTATTTAACAATGTGTCCAGTGGTTATACTAGAACTTGCCACAGTGTTTCATTTTCACAATATGATCAGTTTTACTGCACTGCAGTTTACCGAAGTGACTGAGGATGGTGAAAATGCTCATGAAATGCTGTATGCGATACCTGCCCACGTCTCATAATAATAAAATCTGTTTATCTCTCTCATCAGTGAGCAGTTCCTGTCACGCCCTTTTTGACAGATTTCAGGAGGAAGACCTCTCAGATCAGTTGTTTCCTCATCACCTGGAATATGACAACCAAAGTGAGTTTGTATTTAAAGTACTGATGTGTTGATGAGTTGGCACATATAGAAAATTTGCATTCCAGTCATCACCTATGTTGTTTTTCATGTTTTTCTTAAAACCAATAATAATTTGTCGTGCATACAAAGCTAAAAAGACTGACATCTGTCAAAAATGACTATATTGGGACTTATCCCTAAAAAAAATACCTGGATCTTTAAGAAGCAGGAAACTACTCATTGTGAATTTCAAGTGCAAGTTTCACTTGAGATGCAACAACACTCCTCTGTTAGAGTTTCAATTGCCAGGAACAAAGTGCACAAGCAGCATGCTGATGACATGAAAACAGTTAGGCAGTGAAAACGCAATATTTTTACATCATTTGCAATCAGAGGAAGGCTACTCTTTTAATTGGTTTAAAGAAATGAATGTGGGTGTTTGTGAAATTAATATTTAATAATTCTTTATTTTATCCCAGGAGGGATCCCCAATTCCTCTGGCTTATTCCCATAATAGCAGTTATGGCAGTTTCCTCTCCAGTCATCACATGCTGTCCTGAACGCCTCTTCCATTCCTGTCCTGTTAGCACAGACAGACACAAAATCACTCATTTACAAAGGCTCTGTCTGTTTGCTTTTAAACAGATTTTGGTTTTAAATTTGATTCAGTGGAACAAAAGGCCATGAGCTGACATTTGAAACCATTATTTTTATGATGTAAAAATAATATATATATATCTTTTACAGTTTTTCATTTTCCAAGTCTGTCCTTTATGTGTTTGGAATTTGCGTTTTATTACTTTTCTGTATTAAAGGAGATATTTTGAGGGAGTTGCATTCCTGGAGGAGTTGCATTCCCTTTTTTTTTTTTTTAGTTCTGTCAAAGAAATCCATTTTTCGTAATCCGTCCAACACCACAGACACCACCACCCTAATCCTTCCAAAAAAAACCCAACCCAAAAAAACATCCGGCTTTAGCCATTCCCACTCCGGCATTCATATAAATTATTTTGGAATCTTTTTTTATGTGGAATCACAGATGCTGTTTATTCACTGTGAAGTGAATAATTTTGTCAACAAGTTGGTTTTGAAAAATTCATAATCGGTTTGTTTCCATTACATTTTTATATATGAAAACTTTGTATAGCAGGCATATTTGGATACAATAATACGTAAGGTTTGTGAATATGTGATCAAGTCAATGCAAGACAGGAAAAAAATAAATAAAAAATACACTTTTTTCAGTTTTTAGGATTTGGGCTATTTTGCTGGAGGAAAGAAAATGCCCAGAATACATATTTAGGTTTATTTAGGTGTCAGTTTGGAGTTGTATTCAAATCAGTGCATTTTTTTAATACAATAATTACTCGTACATACTCAAATAAAACATTCAACAAAACCCAGCATACAAATAAATAATCTTGTGCGGTATCTTGCCCTGCCTTCATGAGCACTGGTATGTTTTTAGTTCTTTTTTGTTATGTGGATGGAAAACTTCCAATACCACCTTGTCACTACATCAAGTACTGCCCATTTTTGAGATGTACTCTTTTTTAAAAAAAAAAAAAGAAACTCTTTATCTTGGATATTCCATGTGCTGCAGTTCCCTCCTGTGATTTTGAGTCACCGTGTCTCTGGACTTCATCGAACAGCAGCCAAAGTGACTGGTTATTGATGTCGCCACAGCAACCACAGAGTACAAAGGCTGGGATGATGCCGGCGACTGACAACTCAGAGGGAAGGCCTGATGGTAAGAGTGCAGAGAGTCATTGAGGAGAAGCTAAATCAGTGTGACACGATACACACAGTTTTTTCTTCTTCTGTGAAATATATTTAGAAGTATCTTTGAACTTCTGTGTGAAAGCGTTGCTTCCCACTTGACACTTTCTTTTACTTTGTGCTTCACATATCCTAATGTAGTCTGACATTTGTCATAATGCTAAAGCATTTGACAAATGATTTATAGTGACATTATTATGAAGCTGCTATAAAATAGTCAAGTATGAAATTTCTACTTTGTTTTATTACCACAGGACACTTCCTTCTTCTAACCCCATCGCCTGCAGCTGAGGCCTCTGGTACATGTGAATACCACTTAACTAGTCCAATCTTGCCAAAGAGCAGCAGGCACTGCCTGTTTCAGGTGGCCGTGTATGAGGCCGGCCCCATGGTGGGGAACCTCACACTCCTGATCAAGCCAGTTCTCTCAGATTCAGCCGTTCACGCTGAGATCCTCCACCACAGGAGACGAGATGACCGCAGGTCAGTGAACACACGCACCTCCACAGCTCTTTCACTTAGACGTTCTTTTGTTATTTGTGCAGCACAACAGGTCTGTGCAGCTAGTGTCAGACACTGAACGGCTGCATCTTTACCAAAATTAAAGGAAGTTCAGATTCTCTGGGATAAAAGCCTTCAGACAGAGCAAGGGTACAGAAATATATACACTTCACTTCTGTAATACTGAGGTTAAGTAGGGAAAATGTTTCCTGCCTACCGTGTAAGGCAAACTGTAGAATTGTGGTGGCTTATTGTTTGGGAAATCCGGACAGATATTTTCTATTGATCTAATGCTGAAGCTCAACTATCTTTAGAACAGCTAAAAGCATTCCTGAGTCTAGAAGCAGGCTGGAAATGAAGTTAGATGTAATTGGTTAGGACAGAGGAGGAATGGATTGGCATATGCAATAAGTTTGTGCATTGGCTTTATTAGTGGCTGCGCAGTAATGGACTGTGCAATTCCATTATGAGTCACACACATAAACACACAGACACACATGCACACACACACACACAGTGGCTTTATTTATTAAGCTCGCTATTCATCCAACACAAACTGCAGATATAATGTCTGGACACGCTCTTCATTTAAAGCACAGTTACCATCCAGGGGGCCTCATCTTTCAGTGTAGTAGTTCAGTGTGTGCTGAGTCTTTTTTCAGGCATATAGACAACAACCGTGTTAATTACAAAAACAGAGACTAAATAGCCTCACAGTTGATGCTTAGCTTGTAAGCAGTGTCATCAAAAGTTTCATGTATGGGCTCACAAAAATCTAAAATCTTACCACATTTAGAGGTACGTTCAGAGGTGCACAAAGGTAATCTTTACATTCACAGTTTGCTTGCGCGATATGGTTTCATGGTTGGAGCACTGGTGTATTTTTAGAAATGGAGAGCAGGATTTGTGATGTGAGGTAAATCTTAGAGACTGTCATATATCCCAGGCAGTATTCTGTGATTTTAAAAAATGGGTTCGCTCCATGTTGCCAGCTATAATCACACAGCTGTGGGACAGCTTTGTGAAAACTGTGGCAAGTCAGGTGGGACTTAAAAAAAATACTTATGACAAAGTGAGAGATGGATTATGCTGGATAGTTGAGACATGTTAGTACTTTTGTTCTATGGTACACATGCTCAGGGATGAGTGTAGTTTAAATGCAGCAACTTCATTGTGACCTGCACAGTGTTATGATTGACCTTTATGCTGATTGCATATAGACAGTGGAAGCAGTGACAACCAAAAGGTAGAAATGTGCCAATAAAAGAAAGAAGAATGAAGGAGGCCCAAACTAAAAGAGTGAAAAATGAGAATAGGGGAAGACGAGTTTGTTTAAAGTCATGACTGTAGATGGAGGATTTTAATATTCCACTTCAGTTCTGATACATTACAAAGGTTTTTCATTTCAGAGAAGGCAGAGGGCTTCAGCAGAACATATAACAAATGCAAAATTGATTGTAGAGACTGCAAATGGTTGCTGCCATCATCCAGCAGTGCAGACTTTGATACTAAATAAATCATCTTGGCAGCAATGATACATAAAGAAAGCAAGCAAGTGAAGATAGTTTTTTTCTTTTTCACCTTTACTTTTTGTTTACTTTTATTCCATTTCTCTTTAACTGTAAGCCAAAAATTAGTAAAAAACAAAGATACAGATGACACTAAAGGCACGATGTACACATGAACTCTGGAAGTTGTGGGGAGAATCAAGTCAGGACGTGGTCTGAAGTTGTCCTCAAATGTAACACACAGCAGGAAATAGTTTTCACCTTCACTAATGGAAAGAGCCGATGTCTTGAGTATAACATGTTGCAGGCAGGACACGGCAAGACCACCACTACCTATGACTTCACCAGTCTATTACCAGCACTATTCTCCCATCACTGCAAATCGCTACAAATGGATGGTTTGAACTGGCGAGCTGACATTTTAATGTGAGCTCTTACTGTGTGAAACATCCGGTTTTCACGTGCACCTTTGTCAGGTAATGTGTAAAAAAATTTCGAGGCCTGTATTGTGAAGCAGGATTTCATCTTATCCAGGTAACTTCAGGGTTTTGGTTGGTTGGTTTTTTTGTACTAAGAAAGCACATCGCCATAGTAACGTACACAGCAAATCTAACCTGCTCAGGTTGTGCTTCAAATTAGATCAGCATGCATGAAATTACCGCCTACTGACCAGTCAGTTCTCTGGAAAACAGCACCACCACTCCTGGAAGATCCCTTGGACCTCTTGTGGAGAGTAGAAGGATCTAAAGTTTTTCAGTCTGTATTATGAGGCTAACCTCTTCATATTTTTGAAATATTATACTTTTTGCTTCCTTTGTAAAATCAGCTGCTGTGCCGCGAGCACACTTATTCATAACTGATTGGTCAGATGCTGCCAGCGCTACGCCTTTCATGTGAACACACAGGGGAAATTTTGTGTTAACTTAGGGAGTTGATAACCAGCTTCATGTGACAGCTTATCCTGATTGTAGTACAGGGCCCAGAGCTGCAGCTCATGTTAGAAATTGGTTTGAAAGACATTTCTCTGTGATTGTTTAATGCAGGGCTGAGTGGCAGGTTCTTGGGACTATAATTGGCTGGGTGGATGAACCCTTTCAGGTGACCCTGCTCTACACTTCGTGTGAGAGAGAAGCCACTGTGGGTCTGGATTCTCTGAAGTTCATAAACTGTGAATCAGGTGAGTTTATGGGGTCGTTAAGAGCTTTCAAGCCAGCCGCTGTAGTGGTTGTTTCCTGTGATAAGCACCTGCAACCACACGGATCAGATGAAAGGAACCAGCTGTAAACTTTTTTTTTTTTTTTTTTAAACTTGAGGTGCACTCACAGCAGCACATACTGGAGCTTATTTTAAAGTTTCAACAGCTGCTACAAAAACTTTTCTCTCTACAGATTAGTTAACAATTAAGGTTGCTTCTTAAGCGTGGTGAACTGAATCGTGGCTACCATTCTGCTCAGTGTGTGGATAGGTTTACTTTTCCTTTTTGTTTTGTTTTGTTTTATCTCATGCATGTTTCGCAAGTGAATGTCAGCATATAAAAATGCTCTGATGTCAGGAAGATTTAAAAATCTCATGATTTACAGTTAATTTGCAAACAAATAAAGATCAGGTCTGATTTCCAGATATCTTGAATTTTTTTTTTTTTTCACTGGTTTTGCATTTCTCAAGTCTCTACGGTGTAGATCAGCGAATCAATAAAATGTGCTCCACAGAGTTTACAGACCGTTCTGTAAAAGATTATCATCTGACAGTTGTTGTGTGGTTGCTTCTGATGCAGAACTCCTTTCTGGCGAACTGAATCCTGCATGTGAGGAATCTTTCCACTGTGAACACTCAAGAGATTGCATTGACCCGAGCCAAGTGTGTAACTTCCACACGGACTGTCCTTTTGGAGAGGATGAGGGCTTTATCTGTGGTGAGGATTTTTTTTTTTTTTTTTGCCTATTTGGCCACAGCAGTTTTCATTGATAGTGGAGGGAGACAGGATAGGAGATACGCGGGACTCGAACCTGCGTCACCCGCACCGCAACGCAGCATACTGTATATATGCGGTCGCTTGCTACACCACTGAGCCACCCGGGCACCCAGTTGTTGTTTTTTTAATAAAATCACAGAGTGCAGCAGAGGTTTTATGATGATGTATTTGATTTGATTTGGTCTGCACCATCTGACTGATTCTGAGAGTGATAACATTGTGAGCAGGAAAACATGTGTGTCTGCTTCAGTTCATGCAGACTGAGGGTAGAGAGCTATATGAGGCCAGTGCACTGTAGAGCAGCCCTAAAGTAGACAGCGAGCTATTGGCAAGCTGTAATCCATTTGCATTAGCTGTATAAAATTTAAGTCCATGATAAATTGTTAATCCTTTCACCAAAGGCACAAGATTATTCCATGCCAAGGGCCTTTACACAATAAATTTAAAGTGTAGAGAATAAGTATTATGTGGGCATTTAAAGTCTGAAACCTGAGTGCAGCTTCTGTCCTCGCATAATTTGCATTAAAATGTTTTCACCGCCTAGTGTATTTTTTCTTAATTAGCAGTCAGATTTAGTGTTTGGAATTCATTGTGCTATTCCCTTTTCAAAGTTCTCTTTTTAAAATGATCTACTTCAAATTCAAATGCCAAAGATTTCATATAATATGATAAACCCCGGGAGATTTATTATCTTATTGAAAAAAATCATGCAGAAAAAGCGTCAGTCAGTGCCTTTCAGTTCTTCTCACTTCACAATCTGAACTCTAACAAGCTGCCGCCTTCTTTTTTCATAATATCAATCACTGTGTGCAAAGAGAAACCCTTCACGATACTGAAAAGGCAAAATGCTTCAGTCAGTAACAAAATCAATATAGTCAGGGTTATTTAGAGGGCTTGGACTGTGAATCCCTGGGGGAAAGGCCACAGAGGAAATGTCATTCTTTTCAACCAACTCACGGGTAAAATCCATGTTAACCACTATCATATGCAGTCATTGTTATCCATTTAATCTCTGTGGGTTCTGTAAAGAGGTGGTTGGCATATTTTGTATATTTTAGCGCAGAAACTGGAAGCAGGAGGGACCAGCTTAGCTCTCTCTATATTCTGGCATCCTTCACAATTAAATGCATGCTCAGTAATTCTGAGAGTGAGCGGAGAAGATCGATACCGATCTTCTGTCTGCATCAAGGACATTAGTGAATCGGGGAAGCTTCCTTGGCATAAAAATAACCAATGGCAGAAAACAGCTAAAAAGATATGCCTTCAAATATCTTCTAAATTCACCATTTGAAGGCATACTTCTTGTGTGTTAAATTCACAGTACAAGTCAGCATGTGCGTTGTGCATTTTGTGCAACAAGTGGTTCATGTAGCCTAGATTTTTAGTGGCATTGAAGCTAAATATGTTAGCCCGCCCGCTGAAGTGTTTGTAAGCCCCCCGAGCTGATTAGATTCACCATGTTTTGGAGTTGCTGGAGAACATTTTCACTTTGAGGGTGAAGTTGTAAAAAACATGTCTGGGAGTAATCACAACACTCTGACCTGAACTGTGTTGCAGCAAGCATGTAGTGCAAAGTCTGGAGGCGCGCGCACGCACACACACGACTTTCCCATGAAGAAAGAATCCCTCATATAATTTGTGCTCAGATGATTTCTTTCAAAGTGTGATTCTTGTGTGGAAGAGGAGGAATCGGGGTGGAAGTTGGACTTTATAGCAGCTGTGGTTTCTGTCTTTTTGAAGTATGATGGTAATGTGCTTCCTTCCCAGATGCTCTCCCCTTTGGCTCGTACTGTTCATTTGACGGGGATTCATGTGGTTGGTCTGCATCCAGCCAACACTTAAGCTGGAGAAGAGTTGCTGGAGATGAGCTTCTGGAGAGAAAAGACATGCAGGGTGTAGCTCTGCAGCACACACAAGGTTGGCAGTGTTTGTGTGTGTGTGTGTGTGTGTGCGTGCGTGTGTGTGTGTGTGTGTGTGTCTGTGTGTGTGCGTGCGTGTGTGCATGCGTGTGCACAACACATGTGAAGTATGCCCTAATTTAATTACTGTTCCTCTGGTGAATCTCCTCCAGTTAGGATGAATTACTGTGGTGTGGAGTGATGGGAAAATACCCTCATTTGTTTTTGAAGCTCACATTTCCTTGTGTTGAAACTCCTCAATCTTCCTTTGTCGCAAACAGGATTTCTTCATTTAATGTTTTTTTTAATATGCAGCCGATGACGGGAATGCTTAATTAAGCTGTTCAGGCAGTAAACAATAAAACTACTTTTGTGTTACTTTGCGACGGAGCCTGAGATGCATTGTCATGTAATTGCCAGTTAACATTGTAACTTGGCATCAGCACAAATCCCAATCTTTTTAAGAAAGATATACAGGAGCAACTTTTGGCTTCTCCCTTATTCACGAGGGGTTTCGGCAGCGGGTAGCTCTGCATGTTTGATTTGGCAACATTTTTATGCCAGATGCCGCTGCTGACACAACCCCAAAGGGATTTGTTTTCCCCTCTCGGGATTGAACCAGGGAGCTTTCACTTGTTAGGCAAATATGTAAACCTCTGCGCGTGCTTTTTTCATGTCTCGAGCGAATTAAAGTAGGATTGGCAGTATTCAATACTGCCTTGAAATGAAAGTTGGAATTGTAACTGATGATTAATGTGATTCCCAGGAAACATCTGGAAGTTGAATGAAAACTGGGAACAGTGGCTAACAATACCGGCTAACAGAAGTTTAAATGTAATGCAGTGCTTTTCAAGTGTTTACTGACCTGTTTAGTGCTTTAGACTGCAAGTCACATCTTAACTGTGCATTTATACAGCACTTTATTCTTTGTGCTTCATGTATTTTATTTACCTCACAAACATGGCCAATTTAGAATTACCATTAACCAGAGAAAACCCACACATGCACAGGGAGAACACAAAGGCCCCAGCTGGGGTTTGAACCAAGAACCTTCTTGCTCTGCTAACCGCTCTACCACTGTGTCGCCCTAAATGCCATTACTTTCAGTCACTATTTTTTATAATCTGCTGGGATGTGTTGATCAGTGAGAAAATTTGATATGTCTTTGGCTTAAAATGAAAGAGATGAAAAAAGAAAATCTAACTAACTAAATAACATAACCCGGTAAATGTTATGATGTGCCACATTTATTGTCCTCCTCTAGGGCACTTCTTGTTCCTGCCAGTAAGAGAGAGTAATTCACTTCAGGAAGCATCCATTCAGAGCTCTGCGTTCTCTCATCCAGTCTCTTCTGCTGCGTGCCAGGTCAGTTACTTGCCTGATGCAGTAGTCAAATTATGCAATTTACGCACATTTGTTTGTCTTCTCTGTGTGGGGGGAGTTCTTTCTCTCAAATCATATTAAATATCTTGCCAAAAATCTCAGTCATCTGCTTCTCTCTTTGTGTAGATGCGTTTCTCCCTGTACCTGCATGGGCAGTTTAATGGCTCACTGCAAGTGGCTATAGAAGAGAACAGGACCATCGCTGCACCACTGGTCTGGGAGAGAAATGGTCAGGGGACAGATGACTGGGAACAGGTTGCCCTAAAACTGACTGGCCTTCCTCACGGGTACATAACAGGAAAAACAAGAGAGGAATGAAAGAATCAAACGTGACCTCTCGTGTATAAAAGGGATGTGTCATTAAAGTTGACTCACCTCTCTATCACATCAAGCGCCGTTATATTTCAATTTCTTTTGTTTTCCATCTCAGTGATGGTGGCGCTTAGGGATGAGTGCATACTTTAGATTAGTGATAAGAAAAGAAAAATCGCTCCTTTCATCTAAAGAATGTGTAATCAGATTTAGTGCTCACAGTAGAGGACATTTGACTTTTACTTTAGTGTGACGAGTTTAGTACACTTGTTGGGACTGAACTCCTGCTGCTTTCACATGAAAGAAAGGCAACCATAATTCTTTGATTGCTGCAGGTTTCATGTTAAGGTGACAGCTGTGTGGGGACAAGGCTCCAATGCAGATGTTGCTCTAGATGATATTGCAATTGGAGCAGCCTGCTTCCACTCAGGTAAGCTATGATCATGCAACCGTTATGTAAAGCCAATCCAGATAAAATGTTCTTAAGAGCTAAAACGTGCATTTGTCTTACTTTACCACATGCTTTACTACATTGTCTTGCTTTACTTTCAAAATTATCTGTGCACTTTATGAAATCAAACTGTGGCTGAATGAAACGGAGAGCCGAGGAGTATAGGGAGACCTCCCCAACTGCAGTATCAGAGCTGCAGTGGTCTTCAGTTATTCGTTTGATGCCCTGTTTAGATGATTGGTTTAGACGTGCGGGTTACCGACATTTAATGATTTTCCACAATTGTAGTACTGCAATATGACAACAGTGTGTGCCAGCATTCTTGCTCCGGCATTGTTGCACTTTGGGTTTTAATTCTCAAGGAAGAGTGCAGACATTTACAAGCCTCTATGGCATGTCAAAGATCTGCTTTTGTTTTTGCATGATTTAGGGGAAATATGGCTTAAACCCTCTAGGGAGGCACAGTGGTGTATGGCTGTTGCTCTTCTCCAGCTGAGCAAGGAGAGAACATTTTCTAACTGGTACTGGGGTTAAATAAGGTTTCGATAGTCATTTTAGAAAGCAATAATTTAGAATAATGCATCTGCCTATCACAATTATGACCTCATTCTATGCGGGGATCTTGTTGTGCTGGATAGGGTTATAAGACCTTGGCGGCTCTCGCTGTTTAAGGGCTTGGAACGGAGGAGCATACAACCTTTACCACAATAAAATCCCTGTGTCTGTACACTATAGAAGTGGATGAACAGCGCCAAGTGAGAAATGTATTTATGATGTAGTCCTGCTCAAGAATTGGTCTCAGCAAATAAAAGATTTGCTTTGGTCTGTGCTGCTTTCTTTCTAAATATAGTTCATAATCAGGTGAAATCCAGATGACTGACTGTGACTCCTGTGCTCATTTTTCTTCCTCTTCCTCTGCCTTTACCTTTACACCCCCCCCCACCCCATCAGATCTCAGCTCTCTGCTGGCCGACTTTGAAGATTTCTTAAGCCCCCTTCCAGAGCCTTCGGCCTCAGGTAGTGCGCAGCTCAAGCAGTTATCTTGTGGGTAGCATGTGAATTTCTGAAGCGTCCTTTGTCTTCTGTGTCATCTTTAATCCATTCTGCATGCAGCACACCAGGTGGTCAGTTGTTCACTCATAACACCTAACCAGAAGCTTTTAATCCAGTTTGTGTTCGGCAATCACATGCCAGGTTGTTAATGCGGTTACCCGTGTCTCTTGTAGATGTGCCATATGCATGTTTATCTTATCTCAGTTCGACTGTTTACTAATTCTCATGTTTTTGCCACTTTTTCCTCCCACGTGAATATCTGAATATGACAGCAGCGCATTTCTTTTTCTTTGTTTCGCCTTTTATAGAGGTTTCTCTAATGACTTGGTGGTTCACTTCATGTGGCGCCAGTGGACCGCAGGGCCCAACCCAAGCCCAGTGCGACAGCACTTACAGGAACAAAAATATCAGTGTTACTGTGGGGAAGGAGGGCCACTTGAAAGGAGTTCAAATGTGGAAGGTGCCTGCTACTAACAGATACCTGTGAGTGGTAGTTTTGATGCTCATTTATCATTTACACCTTTTGCATTTTTAAAAGAATTGTTATCCAACAAGACTTAATGTACACAAGTGACATATATGTTGTTGTAAACTGGAGCAAAGTTGCTTTTTTTTCTGCACACATCAGTGTAAATACTCCCGAGTGCAGCAAATCTGCTGCTGAAAATATTGAACAAGAAAATTCTATAAAAGCAAAACAGAGAAAAGTGTAAAACAGAAAGTCTCCAGCTGACCAACTTGTGACTTATTCCACCACCTTGACAACCTTTAAATTTGTTTTAAAAAAAAGAGGGGGGGGGGGGGTGTTGCTGCGTCTTCTACTGCTGTGACTGGTGCATCAAGGCAGAGATGCTCAAAGACATCTTGTGTTGCACAGGGGTTTTAGAAAAATGAAGCTATATCTGAATTTATTGTTTTGAAGATTGATGTGCTTGGGGTTTGGAGACACAAATGGTGTAGGGAAGTCAAAGTATTGAAAATGCACTGCTCGTTTAAATCTTTTTATATGGTTTGCTAACATTAACAAGAAAAAAAAGAATAAAATATTGCCTGTTTTATTTTGTAATACAGTTATTGCTTTAAGAGAGGATTTTTGAAGTCTTATTACAGATATGATTCATAGTTGAGTTGTTTTTAAGAGATTAGTCACTGAAAAGGCAACATTTATCCAACTGCATCTTTGTGTGATTTAGAGAAAAGGGTCAAGGGTCACTTTAGAGATGTGAGGGCTTTTTTTTCTGATGTTAAATTGTTTTGGCCTTGTTCACTTTTACTGCTTGTTTTCCTGCCAGATCAACACTTCAAGCACTTCTATTGTCTTTGCACAGCCAGACAAACAATTACATTATCACACATACCACATGAGTTGCAGGATTACTCATAGGATTTACAGAAAGTTAAATTATACACATGAAATTCCTGTCAACATTAACGCAGTGTGAGTTTGTATGAAGACATTTTATTAAGACCACTGGTAACTATCTCATAATCCCTGTTTTATGACAGACATCTGCAGCTGTTTGCGCAAGTGTGTTGCGGCCTTATTTAATGCCCATTATGGTATATAGGTTGTGGCCAAGCCTGAAAACACTTCCTTTAAGACTTAGAATTAAATCTCCTTCTGTTGCAATGATCCCCCTCAGGATCTCTGCTTATGGGGCTGCAGGAGGAAAAGGAGCCAAAAACCACAACAAACGCAACCACGGGGTCTTTATTTCTGCCATATTTCCTCTGGAGAAAGGAGATATACTTTACATCTTGGTGGGACACCAGGGAGAGGATGCATGCCCAGGGGTGAGTAGAGTGAGGGTGAGAACAGGCTGGAAGGATCTGTTGACGTGTGCGATTTCCCAGTGGGATATCTTAGAGAGGAGACGAGACAGTGACCTGAATTCAAATTTTTCTTTTTTAATGCTGGATTCATGTTTTTGTTTGTTTGTTTTGCGGAGTTTGATTCTCCATCTTCCACATGTTATAGAGAAATCCTCACACCCAAAAGATCTGCCTTGGAGAGTCATCTGTGATTGAAGACAACCTCAGGCTGCAGGCTGGTGTAGAGTGGGCTGGAGGAGGAGGCGGAGGAGGGGGGGCAACATACATCTTTAAGGTAACACAAGATTCTTTGTGTTGTTTAGAACTGTGTGTCTTTTTGCTGGGTTTGTGTGTATAGATTGTTAAGCTGTGCTCTGCGGCACAGAGGCATATTGAAGTGATTCAGCACCATGGATTTAAATATAGATAGATTATATCTGCAGCATGGAGCCTTGGTACAGGAAAAAATATTTCTTCTCACTTTTTATGACTTTTTGAGGACTTCTAAAGTTTAGAATTTTGTTTAAGACTTAGAATAATGATTTGTCAAAATTTTCATTCTTATCCATTTTCAATAAAGTTTCGATAAATACCTGCATAAAATTTTGCTTGAACACATGTGAAAATAAATGACATGATATGTGGTCTTTTCAGAAGGAAGGCAGCGAGCTGGTTCCCTTACTGATCGCAGCTGGTGGAGGGGGAAATGCCTACCTGGAGGACCCAGAGTCCAGCCTGGAAAATATACCACTGGAGCAGTATGAAAACAGCACTGATGCTCCCAGTACCAGTGGCCAAACTGGTGCAGCAGGTAGCATAATATAAGCTGTCCTAGCGCTGTGCTATTTGTGTAAAGTCTATTCAAATCAAGCACCAACAAGTTCAGCTTACAATTGAAGCAGTACAGTAAGTGCAACGCAACTGGGGTATGCAATGGTACTGTGCAAAAGTCTTAAGCCACCCCTCATTTCTTTACATTTTACATTATGCATTTCTTTACACTTCTTGAACCTGAGCATTTTCAGAGGAAGGGTTTTGTTTTAGTTTGCTTTTTTGTATTAAAAAAAAAAAAAAAAAAAGGCACCTAAATTGTGTCTTTTGGCACTTCGTTGCTGGCAGCCTGTCACAGAAACACAGTTTGTTCCAATTTCTTTGGTCAAATCTATGAAAAAAATGGCAAAGATAACACAGTTTGACAGGCATAGAATAGTAGTTTTGCACCAACAAGGCGATTATCAAGAGTTATTAGCCAAAATTTGGTATGTATCTGCAGGAGATAAACAGTATCTGAAAGTCATGTCCTTAAGAAATAAGGGAAAACAAAATCTGACACAGGACCCGAGCAACGCATCTGGCCCTTCAGTAGAGCCATCTGATGGTTTCAGTGGAAGGGTGGCTGTCAAGAAGCCATTCTTAATGAAAGGAAACAGAGAGAAAAGGCTGAGGTATGCCAAATTACACAAGAATTGGAGTGAAAATGAGTGTCAACAGGTCTTACGGAGTGATGAATCCAAATTTGAAATTTTTGGTTCAAACGATTGAGAGAGATACAACAGTGAGTGTCTACAGCCATCTGTAAAACACGGTGAAGGCTCTGTCACCGTTTGGGGCTGCAGTTCAGCCAGTGGTGTCAAAATTGATGGAATTCTGAATGCTGAAAAGTACCGTCAGAGTTTGACCCACCATGCAATACCATCTGGAAAGTGTTAGATTGACAGTGGCTTTAGTTTTCAGCATGACAATGACCCCAAACACACTACCAGTGTTATAAAAGCATACCTGGATAGAAAAACACACAATGGAACACTATCAGTCATGGATTGGCCTCGTCAGAGAAATGTAAAGGTGGTCATACCAAATACTGACATTCGAGCTTGTTTGTTTTTACAAACTCTTTGCCTTATATGCTGCACTTCTGTGTATGTTGGCACGTTTCAGTAAATCGTTGCACGTATTTCCCATTTTCCTGGCAAATTTTCCTGGCTGTTTGGGCAACGGAAGTCACAAGAGTCACTCATCACTAAATTGCTATTTTAAAATTATTGGTTGTTCAAGTAGGCAAGATTTTTTTCCTCGCTAATTTAGCTGTTTGTTTGGGTGTTTTTATCAAGAACAATTGCTTTAGTTGGCTGGACCAGCATACCCTGAAGGGTTCAGTTCTGGCTCATGTTAATGTACTTGAAAATGATGGTGCTAAACATTAGCTCTGTTCTCCAGTCAGGCTTTAAGTGTCACAAATGGCATTCTCTGGGCTTCAGTTCAGTGCAAGGCAGTAGGCAAAGTACACCCATTGTTCACCGAACAACAGAACCCAAATTTTCACACTGATTTGACCATGATGTGTTCAAATGAAATTATGGTTATTGTGCCCACAGTATTAAATCTTCTTTTCAATTATTTAAACAACAAATAAAGAGAAGAATGAAAGCAGCAGCTATCCAGAATCAGTGTTTCTGACATTTTTTAGCTGGATCACTATTGGTTGTTGCATTATAGGTTTTATTACTCAGCAGTACACAAAAAAATATTGCACAAAACAGTGTATCCATACAGTTTAATGTACATAAAGTTAGGTCCATAAGTTTTGGGACAATGGCAAATCTTTTGTACCTGTGCAAAAGGAAAGGATCTTTATCTAAATATTATAAACAGGCCAAATTTGTAAAATTATGTTAGTGTGTCCTGTTGCTTTGGAGCCTCTGAAAATGGGGGACTGCGTATAAAGATGGCTGCAATTCCTAAGCAGTCAATGCAGTATTTTTGTTAAACCCCTTCAATTAAAGCTGAAAGTCTGCACTTCAATCACATTTTCATTGTTTGATTTAAAATCCATTGTGGAGGTACACAAAAGCAAAATTACAACAATTGTCCAGGTGCTTACTTACCTAACTGTAAAAGCAGCGTTTGTAGGTAATTTTCTCGATGGCTACAAATTACCATCTGCACTTTATGATCGAAGAGAATTTGAATGTTCTCATAAAGAAAGTTCTATAAACTTCGGATGATAAGAGGTTTTCCTGTCAGTGTTGTCTGATATCGAAGCACGCTTTTCATTTGTCCAAAAGGTAGCTTGAGATATGAGAGGGTTGGCATGCATGCGTTTGGCCTGTGGATAATGGGATGTATCTGGAATTCACTGCTGGAACATTCTCAGTAAATCCCTTCTGACCCACTCTCAGCGAGGACCATTTATCAACTCATCTTATTGAAACCTCTGTGCGACTGTTTAGATAAAGATCTGAGTGTCAGGGGAAGTTTGTAGCTCTAAATACTGAGCAGATGAGATTATTCTGTTTATGTGTGCTTGTGTTAACTGTGTGTTTGCGTGTGTGTATTTGTAACATGGTTCTGCTGATGTGGTCATCCTGCCACCACATGAGACACAGAGTACATATACAGTATACTATCACTGATTAAAGACCTCTGAAAGGCAGAAGAACTCCTTTTAAAGGAGTTTATCGACCTTTGAACTATTGTTTGTGTAAAACCTGCTTATATCTGCCTTTCATTGTAGAGTAGAGCTGTTGATCGTCTCACATTGAACCTGTTAATGCTGTTATTGGGAGGCATCTCTGCATTCCTCAGTTCACTTTGGTGCTTTTAAAGGCTAAATTCATGCTAAAATCAAAGCTACAGTATAACTGCATTTTGGCTGTATGTGACATCAGTCTCTAAGTGGATGAGTGGAAAATATCTCTTCAATTTTAACATTTTTGGGTGACCAATCAACCGAAGCTTTGCTGTTGACCCTTTGTGCACCCACCTGCTGCCTTCGAACGCAAGAAACACGACAACAGAACAAAAACCTGTAGACAAATCAAAAGCTCTGTGCTAAAATTACACCCTGATTTCTCTGCTTGATACATTAAATTATCCGACTGGATGCGCTCTCATCTTGTCAATTGTATTCTAAAGAAGACTGAACTTTTTTTGTTTTTAAAGTGTGTTTTCTGGCTTAACAGCCAAACAGACAGACAGCTCTCTCATTGATTGCCTCTACCGGTGACTCAATATGCTGAATCACCTGTAACAAGTGGGACCTGATTAGTGCCTATGGAGCCAAAGTCACAACAAACACTACATACAATGGTGGCCATAGACACCCCACTTATTAACATGTTTTTACTGTTGTCCAGACTGCAAAGAATCTAACAGTAACCTGAGCAGAACACTCACATCATTAGTAGTCATGGGCCTTTTAGGGGCCTTTGTCAAGTCTGAGAAAGCTACTCAAGAAACATTTGACAGCTACAAAGTTATGACAGAAAGCTAGTGTTTTGAAACTTGAGCCACCCTGGGGCCCAAAAGGCAGGACACCTTGGCCTCTATATAATTTCTAAATCTCTTGAGTACCCTTTTAAACTCAGAGATGCCTTACTCACATTACAGCAACAGCATAAGCCTCCAGGTTGATTTATGAACAATCATTAAACAAATTTTCAGTCTTTTTCTTACAGCCATCAAAAAGAGGAACTATGTTTTCAACCTTCTGCAATACTCTCAAAATAACTCTTGAAATGGTGAATGATTTGGGGCTTTTGTTTTGTTTCTCTCAAAGGTGGAGGTGGTGGCTGGAAAGACAGTCCAAGTTCTCACCCGATGGCTGGCAAGTCTCTGATGCAAGGTGCTGAGGGGGGATCTTCATGTCCCCTGGCCCTGTCTAAGCTCAGCTGGTCGACCTTTGGGGGATTTGGAGGAGGAGGTGGTGCATGCACATCTGGAGGAGGTGGTGGAGGCTACAGAGGTAACACTAATTTGTGAGCTACATTTAAATTACCTGCAGTAAATGCTCAAAAAAATGCTTCTTCTAAAACATTTCTTTGTAATTTATATCTCTTACCTCATGTTGCTATTTCAACCCACGTCAGTCAGGACTACAGCTACTCGGCACTACTTCCCTGCTCCTCCACTTCTTTTTTTTCCTCTCAGCAGTTTCCTTTAGCGGTTGCCACAGAGGTTCATCTTCCTCTGTCTTACCCTATACCTTGAATCCTCCTCTGTCACACCAACTCTCTGCATGTTCTCCTTCACTACATCCATGAATCTTCTCTGTGGACTTCCTCTTTTCTTCCTGCCTGGCAGCTCCATCTTCAGCATCCTTTGTCCAAAATAATACCATACTGACATTTATGACTCAGAGTTGACAGGATTTCAAAGTGGGTTGTAGAAAGGCTCCTTTGTGAGGTTTGCTGATTGTGGCTGAGTTTGACTAAAGAACTGAATATTTATCACTGTAACATTCATGTATAATTTTCCACTGTTGCAAGTATTGTTAAGGACTACAATTGAGTTGAAATTGGTAGTTTGGTAGTTGTTTTGGTTTGTTTTTTGTTTTTGTTTTTTTTTTGCAATAATAATAATACTTTAAATCTCAAAGGTTTTTATTATTTAGTGAAATAAAATATGGCAGAAGTTGCAGGGCAGAGCAGGTCACCAGGAGCAGGAAATTCAGAATAGTGTTGGGGGTTTTTCATCAAAGCTCAAATTATTATTGTTTTTTGTTTGTTGTTGACAGGAGGTGATGCTGCATTGACGGATGACATTACAGCTGATGGCCAGAATGGGATTTCATTCATCCATCCAATGGGAGAGATTTTTCTGCACCCTCTGGCAGGTGAGGCTGAGTCTGGCACACTGCATCTTTATGATGATAGTTTTTAAGAGATTAGCAGGAGGCAAATACCAATTTCTGATGAAAACCTTTAGATGTTACTGAACATTTTTTCAGAAGGTAATAAGTAGATCTTGAGTTAAGACTTTTGGTAGAGCTACAATAGAAAAAAAGCTGAGTCCATCAGATTAGAGTGTCGATTCAAGTAGTGAATAAAGCGGAAAAGAGCAAAAGCAAGTACTGTCCAGTCTAAACAAAATAAGATAGAAGTACACTGTAAAATAATAGAGAGGAAACTCCATCAGTTAATAAAGGCCTTGGCATAGAGGGCATAGAGTTACAATTATGTGATCATGCTAGAGAAGACTTTAGCAAAGTAGAATAGAAAGTAACAGAGCTACTAGTTAAAGTCTGTAAACCAACTAGAAAAAAGAAATTCCCAGTCTAAAAGATCGTATGAGTTCATACTTAGAGCATTTAATAATATCTATGTACGTGAAAAAGGCCAAACCAACACTGACTTGCTGTGCTCTCTGGGCCCTAAGGCAACACTGTATTAAAAACAGACACAACTCTGTAATAAAAATCTCAGCATGCGCTCAGGCATTTACCAAAAACATCATCAGCGAACAGAGGTCATTGCCTGATTAGTGTGTGATTAGTGTGTAATGCTTGCATTAAAAATAAGGCTACAAACTTAGTGTGTAGATCTATAATGTCACACAATAAAATCAGGGTTTCGCGGCTGAAGTGGCTGTTTGGGTTAAGGTTGTGCAATCAGTTGTGATGGTTTAGGCTAGACTAGGGAAGGCATTCTGTCAATAACAAGCCCTCAGAATGATAGGTGTGCGGGTATATGTGCATGTTTGTGTGTTCACTGGTTTTCTATCTGTTGATGCCAAATTATCATCAAACATCTAGGAATACAAGCGTTCTCATGAATATACAGAGTTATTGTTTTTTCCATTTTTACTGAAACTAACAGCCCATCTGATTCTCATTATTCAGTGGGAGGAACAGGAAAGTGGCTAATTCACAGCGTCATGCAGCCTGTTGCCTTTGGCGCCAACAGACAGACCTCCATTCTCATGTGAAAGACTTTGTTGTTTAAGCAGTGTGTACTGCCACTTTAAAACACAATGACTGGAACATGAAACACATTCAAAGCAGCAACAGAAAAAAAGAGATATCATTACAATTAAATTTCAAGGCAAATGCATTTTTCTCTGTGATGCAGTTAAATGATCTCCTGCTTTAATTGAAGGTTGAGCTTTAATAAATGGAGCAGCCCTATTCTTCTTATTAGACATCTGAATCATAAACCAGTGAGGCTCTTTTTAGGTCAGAAATTTGAGTTTATTAATCAAACTAATTATGGAAAAAACATTTTAAAAAAGGCAGCTCTACTGTATGCATATATTTGCAGTAATGACTTTCCAATCATTTGAACCTTTTAGTCATTTCAAAATAGGACAAAGACAAGAAATCAAATGTTAAATCTGCTCATTTTGATTTGGAACAGATCATTCAGAACAGAGTGCAGTAAAGGGGTAAATCATTTAAACTACAATTTACTGAAAACGGTACCAAGACAACACATCAAATGCTGAGAAATTCCTTTTTTTTATTATATGATCATTTTGAATTTAATGCCAGCAACACATTTACCGCTTTGTTGCGTCACCTCATCATTTAACACTCTTTAAACACTCTGTAAAAGTTTGGGTCCCAGTTCTTTTGGAACAGGGGGTTATGAATGTATTTCGAAATTATTTGATTACGAGCACAAGATGTTCTTGACACTAATTATCCAATTTAACTTGTGCATAACGTGTAAAGCATTAGGACAATAAAAAGTTTTTTCTAATGTCACATAAAGACCAAAGTAATGTCTAGATCATCTCCATCTATTTCCTCCATAAAATATGCCATAAATCTACTTTCATTTTAAAAAATGCACTGCTTTATGCACTCTATTTTAAAGAAAACATAGAGGTAGGAGTAGAATAACAGAAACAAATAGTATTATGAAGTATTTTCTTTAGGGAAATTCTTTTAGTTTGGTGGTCTAGTAAGAATTTACAGGTTAAAGGAGCATCCAAATTAAACCTGTCAGCAGTGCAACAGTGTAGCTTTGCCTTTAAAGATGTGTCTTTACAGCCAAAGACTGCTAATATTAAAACCTATTCCTCTGTGCCACCTATGTATTTTTCCACCTATGGCACAGAGGAATAGCTTTAATATAGCACGCACTGGCTGCAAAGGCACACACACGAGTGGGATCACTCAGTTCAATGTTGATTTGAGCCCCCTCTCTAACAAATAGTTTTACTTCTGATGTTTGTGTTTATTTCCTCTCTTCTTTATAGCCATGGAGAGTCACGGTGAGTGTGAGATCAAGGTGCAGGTAAACTGCAGCCACTGTCAGACGCAGAGCTGCAAGCGAGAACCAGATACCCACCTTGTCCTCTGCCTCTGTGATGACGATGAAGTCCTGGCCAGCGACAACGTTACATGTATTGGTGCTCTAAGTATGTTCCAATCCTATCTTTCAGATATGAACCATAATGTGTCAGAAGTTTGTTTTGATGTCAAGTGACACTCCCAGAAAATTCTTTCCAAACTAAGCAGCTCAAAATAATGTTCACTGGCCCTCTCTGCTCCCTCCCAGCAGCTCCTCAAGGCCCGGCTCCGCAGGCCCCGATGTCGACATCGCTGATCCTGGCTGTTGTGGTGTCCACCGTCGCCAGCGGCTTTGCGCTGGTCTGCGCCGGCGTCGTCCTCAGTAAGAGACTCCTGCAGTTCTGTGCGCAGTCTGTGCCCTCCACCTTCCACCGGCTGTGAGCACAGCTGGACACGCACGTGCTTCCAGACATTACTAACAACAGAAACAGGAACAGCTTTAATAAGTGTTGGTTTAAATGCTCTTTGTTGGCTGTGCAGCGGATGGCTAAAGGAGCAATGGTAAAGATATGGTTCTGAATTATTAGATGCTGACAGCGAGCACAGTATGAACACTCATTACAAGCACTTGTTTCAGGTAGTGCTCTCTTCTCTCTGGCTGTATGTATATACAGTATAAAAAGGTGAAACCAGACTATTTTGCTCATGAGAGGCGATACGGTGGAGGTTTGTTAAATATCGTATTGTTTATATGCTGTATTCAGTGCCTGCAGTGGAACGATTGCTCTCATGGAAGCATGAAATCTTCGAGACGTGCTGTAAGCATCTCGCTGCATGAATCCCTTCTGAAATTTGCTGATTATAAAAAGCAAAAGAAGAAAGAGTTGACATTTAACAGGAAAGTTTCTCTCAGTTAGAACGAGTGGGTTTCTGTGGAGGTAAATGCCAGCTGTTATAATTTAGTGTCTATAACAAAACAAGCAAAAAACAAAACAGCAGTGATTATACAGACATAAAGATTACAGTGGTATTAGAAAATGAAGAACTGTGATTAGAGATTAGCCTTTTAGTCATTTTGAGAAGCGCACAGTGACAAGCACAAACTGAGCTGAACTCACGGTATTGACTCCACGATAAGAGGATAGAGCAAGAAGTATTCAGCTTTGAAAATGCTAAATGCTATGTACACAAAGCACTATGATATGGAGTATTTAGAAATAAGTGGGTGCCTATTTCTGAGTGACTATATTACCATATTTCCTCTGTTGGCTCCAAGTTTGAGACAATCGGATGGCCAGACAGGCAGTAAAATGCTTAAAATAGGAATAATTAGGGAATTTAACCATTAGCTCTTTTGTATAGTTTTAATTTAACTGCTCTGTGGCAACAGCACTTACAACAGGAAGCTAAAGAAGGAACAGAGGATATGAGACAGCCACATTTTCACAATGAACATGAATTATTTAACATGGTCTCAAAAGCTGCTATGCAAATATATGCTGTTAAGTATCTTCTTCTGTATGCCAAATCTTGTTTTATTAACTCCAGACACTTTATGTAAGTACCGTATTAATAGCATGTGCATTTTCCAGTAAAACAGGACAGTGAGGGATTATACAGCCAATAACACTAGGTGCACCTGTGTCACCTTTTGTGACAGCTGCATGTTGCAGATTTTTGAGAAGGGAATCCTCTAATGAGCTTTGTAAAGGTGTGCCTGTATAGCAGGTTCTCTTTCTCTCTCTCTCTGTTGCCCTTTTCATGACCTCACTGAAAGTGCCAAACATTAAGTAAAGCTCAACTATGTCCCCACAGCACGACGATGAGAGTAAACGTTGTGTCAGAGCCTCCTGCAAAATATCAATTAGGCTCCCAGCTCCCCTGGGATTTAACACAGTCTGACAGGGAAACCAGGCGTGACCAAAGCTGTTTGGATTTTTTTTTAATGAAGTAATGCATATAAAAACATCCTGTAAGGAAAACGACATAGAGTAACTCTTACAGTTTTTAGAGTGATATGGAGATTTTAACTCTTGGTGATGAAATCTGAGCAGAATAACATCAGTTTTCCAGCCAATCCTAAAGCAGAAACTATTTGAAAATGTATTTGGTGACCTCACTTTCACCATTCCCAAAAAAGCAATCTTGATTTCTATTTCACCGTGAGCTTCATTCATGTGCCTCACTTTCAGTACATTATATCTCGTGATATCTTAGTATGTAACATTTGTCCTCCCATTTTAAATGACACTGTAAGCCAAATTCATTGCACGCGTTACAGTGAAATCATGTTCTGACAGAATCAGCTGCTTCTATTTTTCTTGATATTAATAAGTACTTGTGGCAGACCATTAAAAGACAGGCAGTGGATATTGGATGCGGCTGGTTATGCAGAACATCAGCGAGAGAATATCTCGATGAAGTGCGGCAGATTTGGTGAAATGAGCAACAGTGTTGTTATTTTTTAAAAAGCGATTCTTGAGAAGCGGAAAAGGCGAGTTAATCATCAGCTAAATGTCCTTTTAGGATAAAGACTGAGTCTGCATTTGTGCTGTGAAGAAGGTTTGAGCTCGGTGCAATTAGACATAAATACACCCTGCAATCAGTGTATCAGAGTGTAATCAGACAGACGTTAATTGCAGATACGGTGGTGCTCCTAGTGGTTAAGTGTGCATACTGGGTCAATTTGTGCAAAATGGAACACTAACTGCATTGTGTTGTAAATGTGTGCACTTGCTCTTAAATAAATCAACTCCTAAACAAAGGCTGATGATGTTTATCTGCGTTTAAAGATACATACTTGGGGAGGATGGGATGTATTTAGAAGAGCTTATTTAATTAAAAAGGCAGTAAACATATGCACACGCTTCAGGTTAATGGTGTCTCCTTACCTGAGCTCTCCCCCATGCAGGAAGGTAGTCTGTTCCGTGGGCGCCCCATGCCCTTCACTCCCACCTCTTCCTCCCCCTCCCCCTCCTCCTCCTCCTCCTCCTTTTCATGCTCCTTCCTTCTCCTCCTCAAAACTCCCCTTATCCCAACCCCTGAGTCCCTAGCATCTGCACCGGGCGATGGCTCGACGGCACCTCTTACCTGCACGCAACGCCCCCCCTCCCTGGCAGACTACCAACCTGCATCGGGGACATGGACTGCCTCCATGGCGGGTGAGTCCAAACTCACTGGCACAGAAAGTATAGGAGCAGTAACCAAGGAGAGGCCATCCCACATGCATGTCACATAGGTTAGTGGCTTTAGAAAGAAGCGAGCTTACTCGACTTCTGAAGGCTGCTCATCATCTCTGCTTGAGGCTTCAATACCTGCTACTAACATAACATGTGAATTACAGATCCAAACTGATGCTGGTCAAGGTTTGAAGAGGTAGAACTCCAGAGTTGGAAAAGTGCTATGCAGAATTGGGGGAGTATTCTTTAAGAACAAAATGAAGCCCATGTGAAACATTTTTTCCATATTTTTCCATTTTTGTTCCCACTAAGAATGCTATTTTGAAATTGAAAATGCTACAGAGACGTGGTTTGATCCCTCCTTGTGTTGCCGCTTCTACATTCAGTCAGACAGTCAGGAAGATCCTTATGCCACTTACATGCACATATACGGTCCTGATTATAGTTTGGTCATGATTTTTATAAAGGGCTTGTAGACTCTTTAGTGTAACAAGCTTGTTTGTCTCTCTGCCTTGTCTTTTTCTGCAGTGTGGTACCACAGAAAGAACGACCTGCATGCAGTGAGGGGGCGTCTTCAGAGTCCGGAGTATAAGCTGAGCAAAATCCGCTCCTCCACCATCATGACGGACTACAACCCAAACTATTTTTTCACTGGCAAGGCTGCCTCGTTCAGTGAGCTGAAGGAAGTGCCACGCAAGAACATCACCCTTCTCAGGTATGTCCCAATGGGACACAATGTCAGAGTGCCAGTTTAAGATTCTGTGCTGACGTCCATACTCACAGAACAGATTCTCCATGTGCGTCCATTTCATTTGTAGCGTTTTCCTCACCTCTTTCCTCCTCTTAAGGGCTCTTGGTCACGGTGCCTTTGGTGAAGTCTATGAAGGACAGGTTCTGGGGATGAGTGGTGATGGCAGTGCGATGCAGGTGGCCATAAAGGTCGGCATCTCACATTTTCTTAGGCACTTAAATGTTTAATGATGGCACCTTACATATATGTTCATTACATATACAGATCTAAAGGTCAGACTGATGGTTTTTTTTGGCAATGCTTTTAGTTTACAGCGTGGTTGTTTGCTTTTTTGTGTCATGCAACGAATGCGGCACAAAATGACTGAAAAAGAAGAATTCAGATTTGTTCAATGTCTCCGGATAACATGGCTTAAAAGCCACACAGTTTAAAAAAGGGAAAAGCAAAAAAGCAGAGAGAGGGCCACATGTGATTGCCTGCTTACAATGCTCTACTGATTAGGTCTAAAAATGTATATTTCCTCTTAACAGTGTCATACATTCACGTTCTCTTTCTGCTCTCCAGACCTTACCAGAAATCTGCTCCGAACAGGATGAAATGGATTTCCTGATGGAAGCACTGATTATGAGGTGCACGAGAAAGCAAGCACACACTTTCTTTGTGCATTTCACTCACACACACACAAAAACACACACACACACACACACACACAAATCGTGGCCTCTAAATATTTTTGATCACACACTAGGAGATGTGAAACTTTACTCATTAGAAATCAAACCATTACTGCACATATACATACAGTTGTGGTCAAAAGTATACAAACACTCATCATGGGCATGAATGTCACTGCTCTTTTTCCAGGGTGGAATGATTGTACAGCATGCATCTTTAATGACTTTAAAAAGCAAGAACTGGGTGCTCAAGTTTAGGATTATTTTGGATTTTGTCATATATATATATATATATATATATATATATATATAACACTGAGCATAAATTCAACCACAAGTTGCTGTTAGATATAAGAATATCACAATTTTTCATGGTATTTTCACTAAATCATTTGTAACTTATAACAATTAAAATAATAATATGTCCTGTGGGGAGAAATTGCAAATTGCCACTTTCTGGCTAATTAAAAATTAAAAATGTTTTGTGGTTCTATAAGAAATTTATGAATGTATTTTTTTTTAATTTTGTTTATTTTATGTGATTAAAAAAAAAATACTGCCCTAAAAAGAGTATTCTGAGATTATATTTAAATTCCTTTTAAGACCATATATCGACCAGATGTTTTTATTATAAGATAAGAGATAAGATAAGATAAGACTTTAATGATCCCACGACGGGGAAATTTGTGCATTACAGCAGCCCAATACAGAGAAAAAATGAAAAGGATGAGGATTATGGTCTTATTCATAAAACTTTGAACCGTACTTTCCTGTCACCACCTGTACCACTGTATATTTGCGGACTGCAAAGTCATCTGTGTTGCATGGTAAGAAAAAACTAGTGCAAGCCTTCTAAACAAAACACACTTTTGTCAACTGTCCACGCAGCAAGTTCAGCCATGAGAACATTGTGCGCTGCATTGGCGTCAGTCTGAACATCCTGCCGCGCTTCATCCTGCTGGAGTTGATGACTGGAGGAGACATGAAGAGCTTTCTGAGAAGAAACAGGCCAAGAGCAGTACGTCTGTACTACACCCTTGTGCGTGCGTGCGTGTGTGTGTGTGTGTGTGTGTGTGCGTGCCTGTGTGCTTGAGTCTGCAGTTTATTACTGCACAATAAACTGATCTGTACTATATCCAGGGCCAGACCTCGTCACTCACCATGCGAGATCTGCTGCGGATGGCCAGAGATATCGCCTGTGGATGTCGCTATCTGGAGGAGAACCACTTCATACACAGGTTCAGATTCACAGCCAGCTTTCACAGCTTAGAGCTCAATAAAAGTACAAGCAAAAAGTGGTTTTCAGCCACAGCGAAATGAAATGTTTGCAGGACTATGTTGTGGCGAGAACCATAAGGAAAAAATGATTCAATCGACATTCTGTAACACTGCACATGTTGCTCTCAGTGAAACCTCTTGCGATGCAACAAAAACACATCAACAAGTATTATTTCATTTTGACTACAGTTTGAGTTTTTCTTTGAATAATTTACTTTTTAAATTTAAAAAATGTGAGCAATCTGTTGCAACAGTTCTGTAGCTGTGAAAAACTCTGCAGCACAATCAATCATCTTCTGAAGGGTTTTCAAAGGCGTGTGTTTCTTTGCTGTAAACTGCAGTTTTGAACATTTTTTTTGAAGCAGCAAATTTAACCAAAGGACAACAAGTTTTGTGTCATCACACAGATATATTATGTGAAGGATTTTGTTTTTTTCAGAGACATCGCTGCCAGGAATTGCCTCCTTACCTGCCCTGGATCAGACAGAGTGGCTAAGATTGGAGACTTTGGCATGGCACGAGATATTTACAGGTCCATATCCTAGTGCAGTAGGACTCTGTCCACACAGAAACACACATGATAATTTAAGATGGATTGATGTGGTTATTAGAGCATAGCTAAATATGTATTTTATTTTCCTGCACAGGGCCATGTAATTTACTTACATTTCAGTTCATGGACTTTTGGCATTTCCCTTTCGTTCTTAACTCAGCCTAAATGTTCACTGCTTTTCTTTTCCAGAGCCAGCTATTACAGGAAGGGAGGTCGTGCCATGCTGCCAGTTAAATGGATGCCACCAGAGGCCTTCATGGAGGGGATCTTCACCTGCAAGACTGACACATGGTATCAAGTCTAAATACTAAATATCTACATTACAGCACAAAAAAACCTGACAAAACAACTGTTTTCCTTTTGTATCAGCATCTTCATGTTCAGTTGTATGTCTTGGTAAATACATGTGTTCATGCTAACTGTTGCCACACACAATTCTCATGAGCGATGAAAATTATTCTCCAACACAACTGAATTACATTTTAAAAGCCTGTATGTGGTCTGTACAGTGCCGGCTGGAGAGGTTTCCACAAATCAAATTTTTCTACTCCTAAACAAAACTACACGAGCAAACAGTTCATTATAGCAAGTGAACGTCTCTTCAAAATAAAAACAGCATTTGTATTCCACACACTGAGCGAACTAAACAAAGACCACTCAGTGGCTGTAATGGTGCAGCCTTTACAGCCGCTTCACCAGTGACAACACAAGTCAAATATTTAGCATGGGGCAAAACATTTAGTAGTTTTTGCAGATCAAATAGTTGGACCCTTATCGTGTGGAGACCACAACATATTTGAATCACACAGCAGTCTGTTAAAACTCAAGTATGGAGTCAGCTGCAGCTTCACCACTGTTTGTCCCTGCAAAGTTGTTTAAATGGGGAATCATTCATCAGCAATATTTCTCCTCTGAACAAATGAAGAAAAAAAAAACACACACACAAGTGTAGCAGCTGCTGCGGATTTCCATCCAGTTAGCAAAACTCAGCACCAGTGATCTACCATGCTGTTAGGTCCCAGCTTGGCTAAGGTAACTAGATGTTTTTGGCAAAGTAAGGATAGTTATTACTCAAACGAAAAAAAACAGACTTTTTTTTCACAAGCAAATAAAAGTCTTACAAAAGAAGAGGTAAACATCAGGGAGTGATGGGGCCTGTGGGTGTTAAAATAAACCAAAGAAATTAATAAAAGCAGCGGTGGTTACTAACGCTGTTCATTTAAAATGTTGATTTATAGAAGAAAATAATACCCTGCCCAAACCAAAGTACAGCACAGCAGCACTCCTACTCCTGATGTCTCTAATAATGAATCAACTCCTAATCTGTGTCTAGTAACAGTGAAGTTTGTGGAAATGTGAGAGCTGAACAGAAAGTCCAGCGTCCAGGCAATACAGCAAGTGCCTCAGGAAAGCCTCTAGTCCACCTAGATGTTACCCCTCAATGGGGTTCTATACATGTTGGACCTGGTTGAGTAACACTTTTGTTACACCCACCAAACAAGCAAACACTTCAGAAGTTGTTGCCGAATGTTGATAAGTGTTGCACACCATTTCAAGGCAACGTGTTGTTCAACCCAGAAGCAAAAGTGTAACAAAATGTGACACGCCATTTTCAGGGTCACAGGGTCATAACAACCTAGAAAACAGAGAGCTGGGAAACATGAATTATTAAAACAAGGACATGTAGAACTTGTACATGATTTATGAAACTCACTGCACTCACATTTTTGGGTCAAAGTCTTAATTCATTTGGGGGAGGATGAGAGGCAATTACCAGTCTTTGTTTTGTCAAAAGAAACAAAAGAAACACCCTAAATTGTGTCAACTTTTATATTTTTAATGGAGTTTGCTTGTATTCAAGAAAAATTTGTTCTTTAGTTGGTTTAGTATTTGTTTGAAATTTTGTTTTCTCTGAAGAACATTACAGTAAAAGTTTGGCATGTTAAAATAACTCAGTTATTGATCTGTGTCTCCCCCTTCAGGTCATTTGGAGTTCTGCTCTGGGAGATCCTCTCACTGGGTTACATGCCATATCCTTGTAAAACCAACCAGGAGGTCCTCGAGTTTGTCACTAGTGGAGGCAGGATGGATCCTCCCAAGGGCTGCCCAGGGCCCGTGTAAGTACTGACTTGAGTTGCCTTGTTTGACATTGCTTTACAGTGTTTCTGTGTTTATTTATTTTTTATTATTGTATT
Organism: Archocentrus centrarchus; assembly: GCF_007364275.1. Classification (NCBI taxonomy): domain Eukaryota; kingdom Metazoa; phylum Chordata; class Actinopteri; order Cichliformes; family Cichlidae; genus Archocentrus; species Archocentrus centrarchus. The sequence goes on along the minus strand of NC_044367.1, from coordinate 12,337,314 downwards.
TTTTAAGAGGGCAGCACGGTGGTGCAGTGGTTAGCACTGCTGCCTCACAGTTAGAATAACATCTGAAAGGTCTGGGTTCGATTCCACCTTGGCCCAGGCCTCTCCCTCTCTCTGTGTGGAGGTTGCATGTTCTCCTCGTTCTCCTCCCACATTCTACACTTACTTACTTACTTACGTGCACTTACTGGGGTTAGGTTAATTGGGTACTCTAAATTGCCCATAGGTTTGAATGTGAGTGTGAAAGGTTGTTTGTCTCTCTGTGTTGGCCCCGCAACAGGCTGGTGTTCAGGGTGTACCCTGCCTCTCACCCTATGACAGCTGGGGTAGGCTCCAGCCCCCCCGTAACCCTGAACAGGATGATCGAAGAGATAGTTTGATTTGTATTTGATGTGATATTGATGCTGAAAAATTTCTCTGCTTTTTTCCCTCCTTGTTCAGTGAGTGATGATGATGAATTGAGGATCAGATCAGAATTTCAATAGTAATGCATTTACTGATTGTTTCTCTGCTTCTGTCGGTTACTATTTAGCTATCGGATCATGACCCAGTGTTGGCAGCACTGTCCCGAGCATCGGCCCAACTTCTCAACTATCCTGGAGAGAATCAACTACTGTACTCAGGTACACTTCTTCTCTAGACATAGAAGACTGCTGTTATTATTAAATAAATCCAGCCAAATTTAAATGTTTTTTTTTCTGTTTTGTACTGCTGTGATTGTTTAATTGTCTCTTCTATCTCAGGATCCAGATGTGATCAACACACCCCTACCTGTAGAATATGGACCCAACACGGACGATGATGGAGGCACAGTAATCCGTCCTACTGACCCAACATCTACCAGCCTCACTCCACTTCTAGTGTCACACCCTCCAACCCAGGATTCTCCCTCCCAGCTTGGTCTCTCCACCATGGGCCTGGGTCCCACCCCTCTTCCCCCACAGCCTACAAAACCCCGTCTGCTCCTGCAGAGGACCCAACCTGTCCACCATGAAGTGAGATCATGTCGTGAGGTTTTAGAGCCGTCCTGGGCTGAGCCTGTTCCTGCCCCTGGTTTGTCAGCAGGCTCCAACTGGCTCCATCCTGAGCCTCCTCATCACCGACCTTGTTCCAGAAACACCTCGCCCTCAGGGAGCCAGAGGCTGAAGAACAAGACTAAGAACCTTTGGAACCCCACATACGGATCCTGGGTCTTGGATAACTTAAGGGGGAAGAAAACGCTCACTCATACTCAGTCCATGCCACTCTCAAGCTCCACCTCCAAAACACAGACCCACAACCCAGCTTCAGAAACCCATGAGGCTGGCAGTGACGGCACCAGCAGCACCTACCTCAGCCCTAAAAGCCTCTGCACTTCCTCAACTCCATCTTCTTCTTGCCAGGCTCAGGCTGCCTCTAGCATGTCCTCTCTTAAGACCCCAGCAGGTGGTGGCACAAAATCCATGGACCTTGCTAAGCTCCAGAGTTTCCCTTGTGGCAATGTCAACTATGCCTACGATGAGCAAAGCTATGAGGCAGAAAGCCTGCCTTTGGTTGTGCCCAAAGCCCCAGAAGATGTAAAAAACACCAGCTCTGCTACCAGTGTCTCCTCAGGGACTAGCCTGGGACTGGCATTAGGCCTCCACACCCCCTCATCTTGCATGCCCAAGCTGCTGCTGCTGAAGCGCCATGCCAGCTACGGGCATGAGGATGTGAGAAGACACACCAAAACTGAGAAACCCACACGTGACAGAGACTCTGGCTTTTCTCTGTCTGAAGACCTCAGTGTTACTCCTATCTAAAAGATGGCTTACTGAGACAGGGATCTTCATTCTTATTAAAATGTCACCTGACTCCCTTTCTCACAAACTTGAGCTCTGGAATTTTTTGAATTAAAAGCATGACCATGAAGGCTCCTCCCTGGTCAGGTGCCACAGTGTCAAATTATTACAGCTCCTGGAATGCTGGAAAACACGTTTGAACATTCCCATTCGTACAAACACTCTGCACTGTAATACAGAGAGCCAACACTACATTCAGAGTCCAGTCAGGGGCTTCTGATACAATGGTAGCTGAACACCGATGCTGAAACACTCGGAGACTTGCAGCCCTGCACTTTCTCAGTGTCCACACTGTGAGTGACGGCTGCCAAAAATAACTCCTGTTGATGGACTCTTTTTATACCTGTTATTTTTGTTTTTGCTGTATTTTATTCATGAAGGCTTTGGCAGTAGTATATTTGAATTTGTAGTATTTAGTGTATGACCATAAAAGGCTAAAAAATATTGAGTCATTGGGAAGAGAATCTCCAAAAATTTTTAATTTCACAAGTATACATTTTTTGTAAAATAATTACACTTTTTTTTTTTTATGCTGATCAGTAGAAACACAGCTATATATACACTTTAGGACCTTGTACTAATAGTTGGTACTCTAATGTGAGTGATTTCATCCCATATAATGTGAAAACACCTCCTCCTAAAGTATGGCAATAATGTGTATTTTCTGATTTTAGAGACTTTAGAGCTGTTATTTGGCAGAGCCTGTTTTCAGACTTCCAAAGTTAACTGGGTGCTGGCCGTTAAAGTTTCAAGTATATTTGTTAAGGTGCAGACTCTGTGACTCTAGATCAGTGGTTCTCAAACTGGGTATTGGCCCCACCTAGAGGCCCAAAGAGCCACTGCAGGAGGGGTGTTAACAACCAGGTTACACTCACCAGCCACCTCATTGAGGTGCTTATTAATGCAAACCTCTCATTAGCCAATCACATGGCAGCAACTCGATTTAGGCATCCAGGTATGGTCAAGACGACCTACTGAAGTTCAAACCAAGCATCAGAATGGAGAGGAAAGGTGATTTTGTCACCACACTGTATCCATCTTCTGATGGCTGCTTCTCGCAGGATAATGTGCCATGACGCAAAACTCAGATCACCTTAAACTGGTTTCTTGAACAGTGAGGTCACTGCGCTCCGATGGAAGACGGAGCGTGCCAGAAACAGTGTGAGAACCACGGCTCCAGATGAAAAATGCAGATGTTAGCAAACAGTGTAGCCTCTGAAGAGAACATTCCACCTAATTACACAGATCTTTGTTTGACGTCACATTTTTCGGTCTCTTTCCCCTTGTCCCAATATTTACTTGGCCTTATCGATGTTTGAACGTATAGAATTTGACGATGACTTTGCAGTTGGGAAAATAGTTGCTATTTTTGTACTTGCTCCTTACACTGGACTAACCCATTACATTTGTAGCTGTTTTGTTGTTGTTGTTTTGACATTTGTATTCATTCATGTTAATGATGAATCTGTAATCAATCACTGCCATTAGACATGTACTGCTACACTGCCTCTGTAGATGTAGTGCTGGTAGTGCTTAAGTTTACTCAACAGGGGGAGGTATTCAAATTTGAAATACCAAACAAGTTGCTGTATTTATGCTTTCAGGTTATTCTTATTTAATCAAGTTTAAAGATGTATTTGGTGTGACATTATTTTGAGCCTAAACATGGCAATATTATATTTTTTAATATATTGTTACATTTAGTTCTGTAGGCTTACTGTATGCTTACTGCTGATATTTGTGTCTTTATCTGCTGTTTATCTCTTTAAGAAAAAGTTTGTGCCCTATAGCAATATTGATTACTGTGGATTGATATTGTTTTTCTTTTGTTTTTTTACAGAGGAAAAAAAAAAATGACCCTCATCTTACATTTTATTTCACACTCCTTTCAGTTTTTATTCCTGTGTTTTTTCGTAGTTGAGGATGCCTCAAACAAAAGTGCAAAGACATTCTATGCAATCTGCCATCTTTACTTTCACCTCACCTTACTGTGCCCCAAATAAATCAATATATATCAAAAAAATCATTTGTGTAAGTATGATCCGTTACACACAATCGCATCCCTAATGAAGGGCATTAACTCTGATCTGACTAACACACGTAACATGCTGAGTTAGTGTTTTACTATTAAAAATAGAAGGAAAATGTTGTCCCCATTTTAATTTCATTCACTTTTGCATTCATTTCATTTGCACAACACTCGAGTTCTGAGGTTTTATAATGACCATCACCGGAAAATGTGCTATAATGATTACAAGTTTAATGGCAGGAAGGAAATCAATTAAAGACAAATAATCTGCTATACGATAAAAGACATTTCACCAGAGACTAACACACATAATACGGCCTAACCATTATGCAGTATACTGTGCTGTACTGGGAATGTGTTATACTTTGTAGTTATAACTGCGACCCGGACAGTTTCACGCTGAACAGATTTAATCTTACACTCGAGGCTCATAGTTACAGTAAATGGCGTAAAGTGAGAACGAGTCTGTGACGTGTGCTTGTTCTTTCTCTTCTCGAGAGAAGCGAGCGCATTTTTATGAGAATTTTCACTTGTAACATCTTGAAAGTGAAACGCACAATCCCTGCACTTCCACTTTTCATTGTGTAGGAAGCTGAATTAGTGTCGGTGCATTTCCTTTAATCATTTTGTTTATAGTGACAAACTCTCTGCTTCTCTCTGTTCAGTGTCCGCTGTACAGTTTTTTTTTTTTTCTGTCAGTGTCAATACTAAATATGATCATATTAATCAAATCGGTGAAAACCTGAGCCTGGGATTTACAGTGAATGCTGTTCATGTTTTTTTGTTTGTTTGTTTGTTTTTTAGTATTCTGTGCTTAAAAATAACCCAGAGCAATTTATCATATTTGAAACCATCCCGCGATGTCCATTAAAATAGTTGCCGTTCTTTAAACCCATTTATAAGCCAAAGGTCACTGGCCTTGTGATTTTATATTTTGGCTGTTTTCTTTGGTAACTGAGCAACAGGTTTCTACGCTGGCTGCACTTCTCACAGTCTCCAGTGTGTGGATGAGGTTTTCCAGCCCCCACAAGTAACCATCCTCCCGGTTTCCCTCCTGCCAGGGAATGCCGTGGTTTAATGTGTGGCCCTCTGGTAAAGCTGTGGTCTTGCCAAAGTCAATAATCCAGACTTGTGCACTGCCCGTGTGGTCGTGGATAAAGAGGAGAGAGCTGCCAATGACCTGAATAAAACAAAAAGGGTATTAAAAAAATTATTAGCCTTTGATACAGAAGGGTGACATATTAAAGAAAAAGCCTGAACAATGCTACAGCATTACCTCTAGCACTGTATTTTTTTTAATCCAACATGCAGATAGCTGCTACATGATAAACAGCTGAAACAACAGAATTAATGGATAAAAATTTGAAAATTAAGAGGTACAAATGCAAGGTTGGCCATCTATGTTCACTTTAACAGTTCAGTTGCATGTTGAAGTGTTTTTATGCAAAGAATAGTTTTATGACTCGCCAGAGATGTCCTCTGAGTCCCCTTCTTTTTGTATTAGCAATCGAGCCCTTGGCTATAGCCATAAGATCTAGTGGTTCTATCCATGGTATTATCAGAGGCTGTACAGAACACAAATTATCCCTCTATGCTGATGACCTCTTGCTGTTTGTATCCAGGGCAGAGACGACTATTCCTCCTATTCTAGACCTTCTCACTCAATTTGGGAAAATTTCAGGGTATAAACTAAACCTGCATAAGAGTGAGCTGTTGCCATTAAACTTAGATAACACTGTTCTTGCAAAGATTAGGGTGCCTTTTAAGATTGCTGAGCAAAGCTTTGTTTACCTAGGAGTTTCTGTAACTAAGGATTTTGTAGATCTCAAAAGAAATAATTTTGATAAATTATTACTTAAAATTGAACAAGATTTGGCTAAATGGTCTCCCCTCCCGCTGTCTATGCTTGGGAGAGTGAATGTGATTAAAATGTCTGTGCTACCTAGGTATCTATACTTGTTCCAGTGTCTCCCTGTGTTTCTTCCCAATGCCTATTTTAAAAAGCTTGACGCTATTATATCAACATACATTTGGAATGGGAAAAGGCCACGCTTGCGAAAAGATCATCTACAGAAATCAAAACAAGTTGGTGGAATGGCCCTTCCAAATCATAGATATTATTATTGGGCAACTAATTTGTGGTGTCTGTCATTTTGGGCATATTACTGCTTTGATAAAAGAGGCCCCATATGGGTTGAGATGGAGAAACAGTCCTGTGACCCTCAATTTTTATCATTAGTAATCGGAGCATCTCTACCTTTTTCCATAAACCGGACAATCACTAACCCAGTAGTTAATAACTCTATTAGAATTTATTCACAATTTAGGAAATACTTTGGCCTTCGAAACATGAACCTTTCTAATTCAATAGCATCAAACGTTTTCTTTCCTCCGTCAATGCAAGATGCCACTTTTAATACTTGGTTCAAAAAAGGCCTGAAGTATTTTAAAGACCTTTTCATTGAAGACAAGTTTGCCTCTTTCGCACAGCTGTCTTCTAAATTTAATCTCCCCACTTCGCACTTTTTTAGGTACCTACAAGTTAGGCATTATGTTTCACGCTCCATTTCAGGGTTCCCAGATAAACCAGTCAATAATATAATTGATGAACTGATATCATTTAACCCAACCAAGAAAAGAGCGATTTCTGCCATCTTGAGATTGATTTCCCATTTGCATTTCCCTCCCATCCCTGCAGTAAAACTAGCTTGGGAGCAAGACTTGCAAATCACAATCAGTGAGACAACTTGGGTTAAAGTATTAAAGAGAATTCACGCCTCTTCCATGTGTGCAAGACACTCCCTTATTCAATTTAAAGTTGCTCACCGGATGCACCTTCATAAATCAAAATTGGCTAAGATTTATCCAGAAGTGGATCCAATCTGTGATAGATGTAAATCTGAGGAAGCCACTCTGATTCACATGTTCTGGGCCTGTCCTAAAATACAAGAATTCTGGGGAGGTGTTTGTGAAGCCCTTTCTGATGTTCTTGCAGTTAAATTGAATCTAAATCCAACTATATTGCTTTTTGGGGTTGTTCCCGAGGGGATGATATTACCTGTTGGGGGACACAGGGTGATTGCCTTTTCAACTTTGTTGGCACGCCGTCTGATCCTTTTGGGGTGGAGGCCCCACCCACAGTAACATATTGGATTAGGGATGTGTTAGCTACTTTAAAACTGGAGAAAATCAGATGTATAATGAGAGGCTCAGAAAAAAATTTTATCAGACTTGGAAATCTTTCTTTCTTTTCTTTAATCAACCCTCAACACAGGTTCAGGAATAAGGCTCTTTCTTTAGTTAAACAGATCGATCGGGTATTATTCATCAGTATATACTGTTTTACACCCTTTGAATAGTATTTCATGACAGTGTGGACTGGGTTTGTTCATTATTGGGGGTGGGGGGGGTCCTTTTTTTTTGTTTTTTGTTACTATTATTACTAATCTTTTTCTTTTTTTCTCTCATGGATATTTCTTGTACATTTATATCTTTGTAAAGTGATTTTGTAATGTAAAATTTTCAATAAATATATCAAACACCAAAGAATAGTTTTATGTTCCTGCTGTGTGTTTGAAAGTGCTCTCAAACTCCTAAAAAAATTAAGACAATTTTCAACTGTTCAATCCCTCGAGTGGAGCTTCAAGGGGAAGTGCCAGATGCAAAATTTTATTTGGTTGCTTTGTTTGCTTCCCTTTAATTTGTCGTGTATCTTTACTGTACGTAGAAGAGTCATCACCTCGTGTCTCTTGAAGAACTCTGATGTCTTCAGGGCTTGCTGGATCTCTGTCAGTTTGTTCAAATATGACTTCTGCGTGTGAAAAACAAAATTAAAATAATTCATATATTAGATGCAGTCGATGGCTGGAACACAACAGGATGTAGACAGAGTGTATATTTGAGAACCTCCTCCCTAATAGAAAACTCAAACAGCATCACAGGGCGAATATTTGCTCTGTGGTTTACTCTTGTAGTTCGCTTTGAGGCTGTTTTTGTTTGCCATTAGAGCTTTTTTTTCAAATGTAAAGACCGAGCCTGCAAAAAATTTCTATCTGTTCAAACACTGAATGCGGATGTGGGAGCTTACTCGGCTGATGAGCCGTTTCAGGTTAACGCCTGCGGCACTGCATTGTGTATCTACTCAAGAGTCCTTACACGGATGAATAAAAATGTGTTTAAAAAGGATAACTGACTGCCACGTACTACGATGTCGACGTTTCCATCAACAAAGTCCTTAAAGACCTGGATGACATCCTGCTTCGATCTTGTTTTCTTGAAGTCAGTTCGGCACGAGCCATCGCTTTTCTGAAAAGAAGAAAGGAAACTCATAAGAGCAATAAAATAACATCAAACCAAGATATTCATCTGGTGTGTTAGCAAGACACTAAGAAGCTATATAACTCTGATGAGATAGTGAGATTGCGTATATATGCCCTTTTTAAACCTACAATGAATTAATTGGCAGCCACAGACTTCATTCAAACACATGCTCAATATAATCTTTTGCTTTCTTATCATCTCCATCAACACGCCTAGCTAATGTTCAATGGCTATTGCAAGCTTTGTTTTCATATTGTTTGGTGCTGGGTAGTTGCAGTAGGCTTATCAAAGCTCTTTTACAAAAAGGGGATGCTTGATGTAGCCAAAAGTGACTGATCAGAGCGGTGACTGTGAATCAAAACAACAAAGTTGAAGGTAACTAAAAGAAAGACTTGCACACTCTACAAGGTTCAGTCTGAATTCATTCTCACTGGATTTATCACTGAGAAACTTTTTTTCATTTCACAAGCAGTCATTTCCCCCTTTCCTCCTTCTATTCCTATAATTATATATACCACTACATATTATATGTTATGCAGTGTCTTTACCTTACAGTACCTGAAGTGACTGTTGTTGAGAATTGGCGCATTATAGAATGAATAGTATACATATGGATTCTGATCCTTTGTACATTTTTGGGAAGTTGTTCAGCTTTACATCCATTTTCCTCGCTTCACACTAAAAACACATCATTTCTTCTACCTTGGTCCCCTCTATCCTGAAGCCCAGGGTGTTGGTGGAGCTCATGGTCTCCCTCCACTGCATGTAGCGAGGCTTGGTGACGCCCCGCTGGGAATGCTCCTGAGGAGTGGGCCCTTCACTGTCGACCTCCACCATTTTGTTATACAGGTCTTCTCTTGGCTTGGGCCGTTCCCTCGCTCTCACAAGCTCCTCCTCCAGGTAGGTCCTTTAACAAGAGTGGAGAAAAGAATTTTCAGGTGCTGGATTTGGGTTATTGGCGTTTTTAAGTGCCGAGCTTAAAGCCACAGAAATGTCTGTGTACTTTCGGGGTTTGTCTGGTATTAATCGCTTATCTTCTGCTATTAAGATGTAAGATAAGCAAGATTAGTCAACATTCGCCTACTCTTTTTTCATGCTCAACTTTACAGAGCAGTTTTTCTTTAGCTGTGCCAAAAGCCAAGGCAATGCTAGAAGAGTGTTTCAATGACTAGAAAGAAAAAAAAAAAGAAGAAAACCTGCATATTGTAAAAGTCTTTATTTCTGTTTATGAACATTACAGCAGCAAACTCACAGTTGGCATATTAATTCACAAAAGTTATGTGCAAACAGATGCTAATTTCATTTTCAGTTTTGTGAGGCACACTTCCTCTGTGCTGAAGAGGGAAGCTAAGAGGAGACTCCAGCGTGCAGAGTTTAGCTGTGTGAAAGCCTGAGTGTGTGTTTGTGCAAGTTAGCGGTTTTGCAACTGTGTGGTTGAGTGTTTTTGACAAAGGGGAGTCTCCAGGGACACCCTGAGTGTGTGAAACTCTGTGCGTGCCTATGACTAGTCTCAGAAATAAGGACACGCAAACACAGAAGAGGCAGTGAAACACTATGTTAATGTGTGTTGTTGGGTGTTTCTGTAAGTTTAGTGTGTGTGTAACTCTTTGTGCATCTGTGTGAGTGTGACTGTGTGTGTGCGTGCACATGTGTGTGTCTGAGTCAGTGTCTGTAAGTCCATATGGGTTTGTGTGTGTGTGTGTGTGTGTGTGTGTGTGTGTGTGTGTGTGTGTGTGTGTGTGTGTGTGTGTGTGTGTGTGTTTTGGATATTTTTGCTGAACCGGAAACAAAACCCTCAGAGGGGTGAGTGTCTGTACCTGCATGCCTGTGCATGCACTAATGTGTGCATGTATACATTTGTGTGTGCATTCAAGCATACATGTATGTCACTGTGTGTCTGTATGCATGTGTGTGCGCATGTGTTTGTGTATTTGTGCACATGATATACTGAGGCGCCCCACCCGCTGTGGCAGGAAGCCAAGCATATAGCTTGCAGTTACAACAGGTGTTCCCTTGTAGAGCAAAACCACTTTAAGCACTATGTACTGTCGCCTGCACTTTTCTCATTAATCCATAAAAAAAAAAAAAACTAGACTTGAACATCAAATACGTAATGAGACAAGGAAATTATATGCGACTGCAATTGGCGGGATAGTGTGGTAGAAATGAAAAAGAATGCCCATCTTTGATGTAATTACATGTATGGTAAAATTTGAGCTCTAATGTCTAAAAATAAATGAAAAAAAAATAAAATTGTGAATACATGTTCATTACAAGTAAATAAATAGAGGCATTACTTTCTTACCTTACTCCCATTTTGCAGTCCATAACATTAGGAAGGTCAAAGTTTGCCAGTAAATCTGTCATATGAAGGAAAGACTCTCCGTCTTTTTCTACAACACCGAGGTATTCAGGCACAAACGGGAGCAGTGCGTCATTCCTCAGCTTCTCAAAACACTGCATCTCATTTTCTGAGAACTTCTTCAGAATGGTGCCCTCATCTGCTGCTTTGAAGTTACCTAAGATTAGATAAAGACAGGAATGAATAACGCCCTGATTTTGCTGATGTGACACTAATGTACCTGCATGTGGGGACTTGGGAATTACTGTACTGGGAAATTCATTCCAGTGACAAGTAAGTACACCAAGATCATTACATTAAATTAATCATTAAATTATGTTTTTTTAATCATTATTTAATTAAATGATGAATAGCCTAGTGACAACCTCTGGGGGTTGAAAAATTAAGCCAACAGTGAAGTCCCAAAAGTTCCTGCAATTCTCTGAGTGGCCACTTGAGGCTGATTCCAAAAGAAAGTCAGTCACATCTGACTCACATGTTAAAAAGTTCAATTTCAGTCATAAATAAAACATGCTTAAACAATATTTGTGTTCTCTCTAGCTACTTTGCCTCTTATTGACAACAACCCAGGGGTTACATTTTATTAAGGTTTAACAATATTATTATTAAACTAATAATAGGCTGTCAGTCAAATATGCTATGGCACTAAAGCAGGTGGATTCTGCTGCAGGCACCTGTGACACCAGTTTCACCTCCTGTAATTTAGCTGTAGAACTGGATGTCTCAGTTTGTGGCGTTGATGTTCTCTTGAGCATTTTAATGGGATTATCTGATAAATAACATTACGAATAGCCTGTCCAAAATGTTTGTGCTCCAGATTTGGTGCTTAAAAGTTTAGTTTTTTTAATTAGTATTATAGTTAATTAGCACTAATTTGCAGGGATCTGTGTCTGTGCGACGCACCAACAGTCTCTGAATGCACATTGCTAACAGGGATTGCTCGAGTTAGCATATAACTTAGCACGCCACCCTCTTGTTGAAATATGCTCACATCAGATTCCAAAAAAACAACTTGGCCACAGCCAAAATGCTAACACTGAAGCTTTAAAATAGGGATTTATATACTAATGGGTGATGTCATGGTAGCTACAGCCATCGTGTGTACAGTCTATGGCCACAGTGCAGCAATGCTAAAGACAAATAGGAGGTCAAACTTTAGTTATCTGCAAGTATTTTTCTATGTGTTCTTTTTACATGGGCTCTTCTGGACATCACAAACACTTTGTAATAGAGAGCTGGTAGTTTAATGACACTTGAAGGTCTGATATGGTGAATGTCTAGCAAAGTTCAAGGCTGCCGTGAATATGGGGAAACACATCAGTGTTTACTTCTGTTTAAGCTGCTAGACAAGCATTATGCAATCTTGTCTGTGTCAAGTGTGTGTGGTTTAATGTGAACAGGTCGCACCTTTATGCCCGGCTAACTGGACCCAGTTTAGTCTTTTCCTCTGGGATGCGCTGAACGACCAGTGGACTATGGTCTTCAGTTTCCACCACGGTGCTTTGCTCTGGTGAAGGCATGCAAGAAGATAAACAGGAAAGAAAAAAATTCATTTCAACTTTTAAAAATACAACAGTTCAAAATCTATGAAAGCACTTGGATCTGTCTGTGTGTCCTTTATTGTTCTGATAGCAGGAAGCAGTGGCATTAACGGGCCTTCATCCACTCTATATTCTCTGAGTAATTATCTGACCACTTAGGAAACTCTGCCCAGTGAGGCTGATGCCAAGTTTTTGGTTTTCCTCTGCATGAAACCTCCTATCTAGGTCAGTTAAATGCCATTTCAGTGGAAACTCATATCTGCATTCAACATCTCTATTCAGCATCTCCAACGTGGCGTGGTGATTGTCTCCCACAGCCGCCTGCTGGAAAACCAGGAGCCTGTTTACATCTTAATTCGTTTCCTGATTATACTGGTAAAAAGCCTGGATTGCACATTTAAGTAGGAGTTGCCATTTTTAGCTAACCCATCATGATTCAGGAGAAAATCTGAACACAAATAAAATCCATGTCCATTCCACACTTGTTTTTGGCCACTAAACTCCTATTAACTGCGAGCAATGTCATGTTTTTGTTGTCAAACAACAATCTGCAATAAATCCAGTGAGTCTGAAATTAAAAATAAAGTGATATGACTCTTGTGTAATTGATCTTTTCTCAGCAAATCTATTTTGCTTTTCATGGATTACTCTTCCCATCATCCTCAGTTTCTTCTTCTTCTCTTTCTCTGTCTCACACCACGCACCACACTCAGAACAAACACATCAACAGCTTGCAGTTTTACAGAAACACATTACTGCTTCACACTTACGGGGAACTGCTTGATTTCTTTCCACCAAGAAAACAGACCACATCTTACATAAAACGCCTATATTGTTGTATTTCTTCAGATTTCTATGTGATCATCTCAAAGCTAATTAGAAGTATAAGGAGGCCAAATAAATGAGTTCCCACTTTTTGGATAGAAAAGCCAGCGTGTGTCCTTGGATCCTACTTTCTGGCCCTGGAGAAGTCATTTCATTCTGTGTGTTCTAAATGAAAGAGGAAATGAAACAGGGACGCTTGTTTCAGTGAAACCCTCAGCTCATGCTTGAGTATCTCACAGTTTACCATCCTCACTAATAGCAGAACTCTTCAGAGGCCAGCCAGGGCTCTCTTAAATGTCAGCTGATATGCTTCACTTGATTTTGCTCTTACTTATTTGCTGATAAGACTGCACTGTGAAGACTTTCACAAGCAAATGCATTTAATTGCTGATGGGTTCCCGATTTATCAGCATTTCGGTTCATTTGGGCACATAACATTTTGATTTACTCCCATTTTCAGCACACTAATGACTGATAGTCAGAAATACTTGAGTAGATACTGGTTGAAATTCAGTGGAATCTTAGTAGTTAGGAATAATTTGCTGTTATCCACAAACAAGAAGGACTGGAAGCTTAGATCTGAGCTCTGTGCTTTCATATAAATGTAACAACCCTGCAGCTAAACACAGTCTGACATTGAAACTGTGCGTTGTTCACCCTGTGCTCCACTATCCTTGAAGACCATAGAGCTCGTACTGATAACACTGGAAATAATACTGCTCTCACTCACATGTTGGAACTTGAAATGGCAGGTCTGCCTCAGTACAGGTGATGGAAGAAATAAAGAACTTAGAGTTTCACATGGAAAAAAAAAAAAGAACCAGTACTGAGATCTCTACTTAACTAATATTAGCAACATCTACTCAACATGACATCTGTGACCTATAACTATTATTGTGCATGACATCATCAGGTTGTTGGCAATGATCAATGTTTCCACAACTGTTGTAGATTTTACTCATACTCTGATTTGACCTAACAGAGGTCAACCTCCACAGACACAGAGACGCATGTTAAATTAGATGAGTAACTGATTTCAGTTCAGTTCAATTGATTTCAATTGAATATCACACGTGGAGGTTCAAAGGGCTTCACGGAGAGATAAAAACATATCAAAGCATAAAAAAACTGTTAACTGTAATTTTCCCATTGTGGGACTAATAAAGGTATTCATATTTGTATTTGTATTCGTAAAAACATGGATTACAGTTTTTAAAGAGCAGAGGAAACAAAAAAGGTTGTTTGCATACTTAAAAAAAGAGACTGAAACAAACAAGCAACCCATCAGAAACACACACACACACACACACATGCAGTTCATATATACCTAGTTCATATATAAAAACAAATATATATGGAAAAAGAAAAAACTTGGAAGCAGAAATTCAGTGTGCTCTGTATCTATGCTCTGAGTAATAGCATAGAGATCGAAGAAAGGCCAGATGCCAAAAAGATTAAAAAAACAAAACACTGCCTTAACCCTTAACAATGTGCTGCATTTTTGTAGCATTTTGCAGTAAAGCAAATAGTTATCAAATAATATATCATTATTACCACCAGATGCAGAACAATGTGTGTTTGCGCCGCCAAATTAACAGGAATCCAGCTCCGAGACTAGTTTATGTTTGCTTGAGGTTCACTCTTCAACACTTTGTTTTCTGTGCTCATTCCTGTCAAACGCACCTTTCTTTGTAACACCCTGAGACACTGACTCAACAGGCTGATCTGAACAAAGGAGTCAAAAGCAGCATTGCAAAACACACACACACACACACAGCTGAAATCAGACTTCATGTGACTCAACCTGGTTCTGCTAAAAGCCATGATAATTCATGTCTTCCACGTAAAGCCACCGCGGTGTGGTAATCGAATGTAAAGCACTGCAAAATTGGCAAGGTAATGTGTCCGCCTGCTGTTTAGTCGACTGAAAACATCTGTTAATCTGTATGCAGCGACTGCTCAAAAATGTAAACAAGTAAAAGCTACTGATACATGAGCGTATTTGACTTCCTGAAGCGGTTCTTTGTTAAATGTCAAAGGCCAAATCTAAAATTGGGTACTGACCATGAAATCTTTATTACACAGTGACATGCTAGCCTATGCTACTCTGTGTGTGGGTGTCCATGTGTGGGCTGAAGTGTAGGCTGATGGGACAAGAGCGCAACAGTAGCATTTATCAGACTTTGTTTTTCCATTTTAAGTACTAAAAATTAGTACTTAAAACTTAAGAATTTAGCGGATTGGATAAGGTGATGTTGAGCTAGACTCTTCCAGTCTTCCAGGTCAAACAGGCAATGTGTATTCAGTCTGTTTAAAAGAAAGTGACAGATCCAGACCTTGTATGGAAAGGCAAAGAAGAATGGTCAGCCTTTAAGAGCACACATGCTAGCCAAGAGAAAGCCTGAGCCTAAGAGTGGTGACAATGAAGACAAAAAGCAGATTATACTTTCAGAGTGAAGAAACACAGATGTGACTCACTGTGATCACACTCGACTTCCCTGCAGCTCATGTGAAAAGACAGTTATTGAGCTCCAGAGCTGCAGAAACATTCTGTTCAAATGTAATTGTGCACTATCAGAGTGTGTGTGTGTGTTTTGAAAGACAGCTCTGTTTTAATGCACACGCAAGCATGCACCCTGACACTTACTGGCCACAAGAAAAAGCTTAATCAGCCAAGAATGTCAAATGCAAACAAATTTCCACCCTCAGTGTCTATTGAACTAAAGGCCAATCCTTCAACACAAGCCTGGGTGTTCAAGGAGGGTAAAGGCCAAGTCTTACAGTTCCAAAATATCTCACAGTTTTTATTATGACTAATTTGCCTTAGTTGAGTTGTGCAAAAGATAAAAAATTAATAAGAAATACTGGCACGTGCTTTCATGCAAAAGATTCCATTCAAAAAGAGGCTGTATTTTTCTCTCCCATGCCCCATGTGGCCTTGAAGATAAGAAATATTAAGCAAGATGATGCATAACTCTGATATCATTAGTCCAACACTTTTCACACAACAAAGGCTACCAAGCTTTCAGCAGCATTCACATGTCAGTTTCAGTTCTCACTGTCTGGCATCATTAATGGAATAGGAAAGACTGACCAATTAAATATAAGGAGAGAAAACATCGTTTTAATGCAGAGTCAAATTTCAATATTATCCTGCACTTTATGGCAATGCTCTCCAAAGATCTCAAAGTATCTTTGGCTGCATGCTGAAGTATCCTTTAACAATATACCGAACCATAAGTTGCCCGTATATGTTAAATATACACATGTATATATATAATATACAAATTATATATATATATATATATATATATATATATATATATATATATATATATATATATATATATATATATATATATATAAAGTAACAGTTCTCACACCAGTACAACTCAAAAATCACGTTTCAAAGAACACACAACCATGAACAAACAAGAGATTAAAGATAGCTAAAGTGTAGAACTGAACTGATTTCCCGCGGGGATTCTTTTCCGGAGAACTCACTTAGACTGCATGTTTATGTCATTTGAAAAATAAACTAAACCCAAAAAAATTGAAGATCCTGCTATCACTGTATAATTGTCTGCTCTCTGCAGTGAAACAGTCCCCATGGGTCTACTGTTAGGAAGTGGCTTGCTGTTTACGTGCCGTTTTACTTTGCTGTTTCTCCTCCTTCTTCTTCTTTTTTAACCATCAGCTCTTTGCTGTGTAAAAGCGGATTTGCAAAGACACACAAGCGGAGGTCAAGATGGGAATTTGAAAAATGTTTGCCTTAAGAAATCCCCAGGGTGGCATTTTTTTTTTCTTCGCTGTTGATTTAGCTGTGTATTAGATTATTATTCACTGTGTAAGAGGAAATTAACTACCGTGGTAACTTGCCACTGACCTTTAGATCACTAGCTTTTTGCCGTTTACTCACTTCTCCAGGGTCCAGATGCTCTAAAGTGACGATGCCTTTGCTTTTGCTCTCGTTGTCACTCAGTAGGTCATCCTCGGACTCCACAACGGAGGACCCCGTAGAGGAGATGGAGGAGTTGGACAGTTTCCTGCGCAGCGTACCGTCCACCGCCTCATCCCAGTCCTCCTGCTGCATCTCCCGGGAGCTCCCGCCTCCCTCCGGGGTGATGGTGACCTGAGGTACCCGGGGCGCATCCATCAAAGTTGGCGGTCCGGACGTCGGGGCAATCTGAGCGGCTGTGTGAACGAGCTCATCGCAAATCTGCGAAGACTTCGCGGCCCCCCTTCGCTCTAAACGAGACGCGTCATTTATTCCAGTCACCGAGAATCCCAAATCCTTGGAGGTCTTTCTCCTGCACTCTTTGGGCATTGGCGATCTAAAATCGTCGTGAGAGCGCACGACTACAGGCGTAAAGCCGCGTCACTCTAAGCTTCAAATCTGGTCATTTCACTTTGAGAAAGTTCAAACGCAGCGCAGTTCAAATAGACAGCGTATCCAGTCGATGCTCTGCAGCACTTCCTCGCTGTTTGTTGTCCAAGCTTTAAGGCATAAAAAGCCTGCGCCAGGCTCTCTGCTCTGCGCTCTTTGCGGACTGTTGGTAAAGGGAACCCCTCTTTGGTGTCGGCGTGGCTCGCGCTTCTACGCGGTTTACTCACACGCGCGCCAGCGCGCACACACCCACACAACTGCACGGTGTTTATTATCTTCCGCATTGTCTTTCTCGCTTCCTGAGTGAAACGTTAAACCAGCTGACACGTTAAGTTTTTTTAAATGGTTGCAGACTTCCTTCTGTCTTACTTCTCTAGACAAACCTGAGCCTAAAAAACGGACACCTTTAAATCAAGATGCACTTTACCGATAGGGCACATGAGCAGAAAAGCTGCATCTAAGTATTTCTGCTGAAATGCGCACACTCGCGTTAAAGGGGCAAATATGTCATAACTTTGTGTAAACTTAGGGAAAAAAGGTTTAATTATTATAGGATGTAGACACAAAAACATAATAAGGTATAAGATGCAGCATTAAAGAAATGTATTTTTGATTCGTGACTATTTCTAGCTCAATAATCAAATTTAAGCAAATACATAGTATGTTAACTCCTCCGCCTAAAGAGCAGACAGATGATAAGTGAAGTAAGTTTGCAGCTGCTGTTCATCTGTTATATAAATATGTACTCCAACATTGCTTACAAGTGGCACTGCAGGAAACATTGTATCAGGACTGGGTGGAAGTCAGCTTGTTATCCAAGTAAAGGGCCATTCTCATCACTGTCAAATCATGGTGATGACCAGAGCCGGTCTGAGGCAGAGGCGACATATGCGGCTGCTTAGGGCCCCCTGACCACCAGGGGGCCCCCAAGCTCACCCACATTTGTCATGAAACTTTTTTGGTTTGTTTAAATTTTTTACAAATGCCAATTTCCTAAAAGAAAGAAGAGACAATTCTAACTGTCCAGATTTGTACACTTGTAACATCACTAATTCAATAAGTTGGCTACACTCTAATATTTCTGTCTCAGAGTGATGCCGAAAAGCTAATTCATGCATTTATTACTTCTAGGTTGCACTATTGTAATTCATTCTAATCAGGCTGTCCTAAAAGCTCCCCGAAAAGCCTTCAGATGATCCAAAATGCTGCAGCTAGAGTACTGACAGGGACTAGAAAGAGAGAGCTCTCTTCATTGGCTCATAGTACCATATCACCCCAATAGAGCACTTTGCTCTCAGACTGCTGGCTTACTTGTGGTTCCAAGGATGCTTAAAAGTAGAATGGGAGGCAGAGCCTTCAGCTTTCAGGCCCCTCTTCTGTGGAACCAGCTCCCAGTTTGGATTCAGGAGACAGACACCCTCTCTATTTTTAAGATTAGGATGACTGTTGGGTTTTCTCTGTAATTATTGTGGGGTCTTTACCTTACAGTATAAAGTGCCTTGAGGCGACTGTTTGTTGTGATTTGGTGCTGTATAAATAAAATTGAATTGAAAAGGTTGAAACAGTAATGCATCCTAAAAAAATTAATGATCAATTTTAACCCTCCAACATTAATAATGGTTACGTTCAGGGGACAATGAAATGGAATGAAGGGGGCCCCAAATCAAATCTTGCTTAGGGCCCCTTCAAGACTTGGGCCGCTCTGGTGATGACCGATGACTGATGGAAGGACTGCACGGGACAGTGCATGGCCCTCCAGAAGATCACCGTCATGGTCCTGAGCCGTTGGTCTAGCGTTTTGCGTTTTGTTCTTTTAGGTTCTGTTTTCATTTGAGATTCTTCTGTTATGTCACAGTTTTGATCCTCAGTTCATTGTTGGTTATAGGTCCATTTGTTAGTTATAGTTATTTATACTGACTCCCTGTTTCCTGTGTTGTTCCCCATGTCTTTGTACTCCAGTGTCTGCCCTGTCCCTCTGTGTCTAAGTCCTGTGCCTCCTGTGCTTTTATTCCCAGTGTTGCGTCGGGTTTGCATCTGTCTTAGAAGTCAGTGTTTCCTGTTTTACTTTGTGAGTCTTGGTCTTGTCTTGTCTTGTCAGTTCAGTCTACGAGTCTGCCTCTTGGGGTCCAATCCTGCCTGCCACGCAGCAAGCCATGACAATCAGCACATCAACCATTGTTTTCTGTGAGAAAATCACCTTCATACAGGAGTTGTAATAAATAAACACTTCAAATTAAACTAAATCAAAAAATCAGAATGATTTCAGGGTGAGGTGATAAAATAAGGAGAAGGAAAAGAACGCAAGTATACT
The DNA here is from genome assembly GCF_007364275.1 of Archocentrus centrarchus. Lineage (NCBI taxonomy): Eukaryota > Metazoa > Chordata > Actinopteri > Cichliformes > Cichlidae > Archocentrus > Archocentrus centrarchus. The sequence continues at coordinate 12,317,722 of NC_044367.1, read as the reverse complement.
ACATGATCTGTCAAACATAGTGGAGGCAATGTTATGGCATGGCAGAAGCAGCCATTTTGAAGTAAACAGGGCTGTACTCGCTGCTCAGATTCAGCCAAATGCTGCAAAACTGACTGGACCCAACTCGACAGTACATATGGATAATGACCCGCAGCATACTGAAAAAGCAGCCCAAAAGATTGTCAAGAAAAGACATGGGATATTCTCCAATGGCCAAGTCAGTCACCTGATTTCAGTCCAGTAGAGCAGCTTTCCAGCTTTGGGTTATTTTAAAACAAGAAACAAATTACACTTGTGAAGAAGCCTTCCTGCCTTCTTCCTGCCATTTTCAATTTTCACATTTTGCAAAGCCATCCACTGGTCCAGATTTGACCATTTGGCGGCTCTATTCTGGTCCCCGGGCCAAATGTTTGATATCACAGTGTTAAGCATGTTTCTATTTGTATGTAAGAAGTTCTGAAATGTATCAGAGACAAATTTTAGGTAGATAGCAAAACATCCTTGTGAAGCATGCAAAAATCAAAGCAGACTTGAGAGTTTACAGTCACTTAATGGAGACAGAGGTTTAGACTGATGCACATCTGTATCATAATACAGCAACCAAATGTTTAAAATGGAAAATGTGAGTAATAATGAAGTATTCTTTCACCAATGGGCTCATTTCGCACTCCCTGGGCCAAATTTAGCAACATTACAGAAAATGAATCTTCCATATATGTATCATTGCAATTAAAGCAGAAAAGAACACAGAATATCAGACAGTACAATATATCAGTGCTAGGTACAAATATTATGCCCACTCTGTACTGCACTGTCTTCTATCAGTATGGCAGAATGATTTGGTCAAGAAAAGCTTTGGACATTCTCTCTGCTGTTGTGCACCATCTTCAGCCTCTGGCCTTTGGTGGTTCTGCTTCTGTTGGTAGAGTGGCAGCCCTGATGTGGATCTCTTTACCACACCCCTGAGCCACATCCAGAGGCCACCTCCACCTCATTTTAGTCAGAGAAGGAAGTTAAGGCTTTGATGGTCCTATGGTAAAAATCTCTGACTGTTTTTTTCTAAATTTAAGGCAGGATTAAAGAGATATACAATACACTAACTTAGGACAATTCATTCATTCACAAAAAAACTACTTAATTTCATAGTAAACTCAAGTAAATGAAGTCTATGTCTTCACTCCATGGCAGCCCACTTACACTATGTTACAACCTAAATATTTTTAAATAATGTCATCCAGGCAAATCTCTCATATCTGATGTCTGACTTCTTTGTTCTTTTTCTGTGTAATGTGGATATCACCAGTAAATAAGACAATAAGAAAAACATACCTGAAAAAAACTGAAATTTCCCTGTTTTGTGTATTAATCAGAGCGCTGTGTTTATAGTAGTTTAGTCACAGTAGTTTCTTTGTTTTTGCAACATCCTCTTTTCACTGTGGTGCTGAGCCTTCTCTGGAAAAGGCACGGGTTCTCGGATGGAAATATAAACACACTACTCAGCAGAGAAGGTTTATGCTCATTTAAAGCTACTTTCAGCTGTTCCCTTCACCAGGTGTCACCACAGCAGGTAGCACCACATGTTTGATATGGCAGATGTCCTTGCTCACACAGCCCACCCAAGGGATTTGTGTCCTCTCCTGAGAGTGAACCAGGGATCTTTTGCTTGTTTGGTAAATGTGTAAACGACTACACTATAGAGCCACTAAAGTTTATGCTAAATTAACTGAAAAAAAAAAAGAAGTAAAGTCCTTAATTATTGCAGGTTTTTAAAAAATGCTTTTTAAACAATCCTGCACATTTCTGAGAAAGAAACTCAGGTGAAGAGACCATTGGGGGATCCCAAGCAGACTAACACAGAAACCATTTATTTTCATTATCAAGTTCTATCCAGCAGGTGATGCTAATGTACCTATAAGCCGCTTTGCTTGAAGCTAAAGAAGAAGAAGAAGAAAGAACGCAAGAATGTGTGTTATGTAAAGAGGAATTTTTTAATCATGTCAGTATTTACTGATCTAAAAATGCAGGGAGTAATCAGGAGGGAGTATGAGTGTGTATAATAGATAATGTGCTGTTCATAAGCATAATCATAGGCTGCAGTTTATAAGGTTAATGAGGAAACTTTGAAAAGGTTAGGGTTGATTGTGGAGATGCTGTTAGACCATTCAGAAATCAATTAGAGTGAAGACTTCAAATAGAAAATACTAGAAAAGAGGGAAATGAGGACCTGGGCATACTTTGTTAAATCAACCTTTTATTTAATTGCTAAATATAAATAATAGAGGAACTTCTTTTTTGGTAGGAAATTTTAGCCCAGTGGTGGATGGGCACAGCAATGGATTTGGGGAATGCTGCAAGGATGGTTTCACTTGTCATGAAGATGAAAGACCGAATACATGAGTGAATAAGAGGGAGACAGGTGTAACAGTGAAGCTGCAAGGAGGACAGGTATAGTGAAGGTGGATGAGTTTAAGAACCTGGGGTCAGCCATCCAAAGCAACAGAGAGTGCACAAGAGAGGTGAAGAAGAGAGTGCAGTTTTACAAGATGAGACCTGCTATGGTGTGTGGTGTGGAAATGGTGGCACTGAAAAAAAGACACGAGGCCGAGCTGGAGGTGGAGATGGAGGTGGTAAAGCTGAAGTTGCTCAGACTTTCATTAGCAGTGACCAAGATTAGAAATGAGTACATCAGAGTGTCGGCTCAGGTTGAGCAGTTTGGAGACAAAGTTAGAGAGGCAAGGCTGAGATGGTTTGGACATATGCAGAGGAGGGAGAGTGGATACATTGAGCAAAGGATGCTGCAGACAGGAGCGAAAAAAGGAAGACAATAGAGAAGATTCATGGATGTAGTGAAGTGCGATACAGAGGGTTGATGTGACAGAGGATGATTAGGGATAAAGTGAAATGGAGGCAGATGAGAGGCTGTGGCGAGCCCTAAAGGGAGCACCCAAAAGAAGAAAAGGAAGTTTTGTTCGTCTCCGGTACAGTGGGGGGCAGTGTGCACTTAATCACATTGCGCTTCCATTCATTAGGAACTCAGGGAAGAAGGGGAGCGTGGACTACATTTGTAGTCCTGGGAAACTGATAGAGTGAGACCTCTTCCCTTTTCTCTGCTTTAAGAGCCAGCCAGGGGTCTGTGACACTCACCCGTGGTCTAAAAACTTCAGCTTTGTTATTTTGCGTTTTACTGCAAGCAGCGCCATGTTTGCCGTCAGAAACGCGCTTCGTCTCGGCTCCAGGTTATCCATCCCTGCGGTAGCAAGAAGAGGCTGTGCTGGAGCTGCCATCCCCGTGGACGACGTAGTGAACGGACTCACAGACGAGCAGATACAGGTTAGCTACTCTAGCTAGCGAATGCTAGCAAAAATAAACCGCACACTTTGTCTTTGTGTGGGTCAGCCGCTGGTAGTAAAACAGTGACAGGCTTTCAGAGGAACAAAATTTTTACTGCGCAGTATGGTTTAGTGAGTTTGAAGGACAAATAAGAAGACAGTTATTGCAAGGACACCGTCCCCATGACGAAACATGACGTTAGCTAGCAGCTGCAAACTACAAGACACAATCAAAAGATGCGAACTAACACTGGATTCATATGTTTAACACTTATCAAATTAGTAGAGTAGACTAACCTAGCAACTTTTCAAATGCCAGTGTTGAGCAGCTTAATTCTGTTACACTGTAACACTGTTACCTACAAGGTTAAAAGGTAGGGTGTAGCAGTGAATTGCTGTAATACAGTGGTTGATCCAGACATGGTTTACAGTCAGGAATTATCAGGTTAAGGGTGACAGCGGGTCAGGCATATTATAGTGCAACTTGTGGGAGAGCAGGGGGGGGGGTTCATAGACAGCAGCTGATTGGGTGGAAGGAGTCGTCTAAGCTCCTCAGGCTTTTTATAAACGTAAATATACATATAATGCCAGTTAAAGATTTCTGTATGATTGAGAAACAGCATGTCTACCTGTAAATCAAACAACACACTCACCTCCATCTCCACACAGGTGAAACCTGTCCTACGCTGTCACTTTATCATCTTCAGCCTTCTGGTAAAATAATTGCATGTATGATTTTTGTTAAGCGATTGTTTTCTGTCCTTTTCACAGCTAAGGCACACAGTCCACAAATTCTTTGCAGAAAAGCTTGGTCCTCATGCTGATGAGATCGATAAGAAGAACGAGTTTCCAGGAATGCGGGTGAGGTTTGGTTCAGAAAGTTGTAACAGTTGTACGAATGGATTTTAGGGGCCAGTACTTTTTAGGTAGTTTAAAAAAAAACACATGCACAATGTTAATATATTGCTTGATATTCTTTACTTTTATATTCTTTATTTAATGCTTTAAGCTGCCCACAAGCTTAATGTTAGCCTGCTCCATTCCAAAACCTGGTTTGATATCTGGTTGGAACAAACCATTGTGTCCAAATTTCAACTTTCTAGGTGTTGATTTGAGGTGAAGTTGGAAGAATTTGGAGGTAATCCTCCTTCATTATTCCATCCACTTTGTGTAGTATACAGTACCACTGGCAGCAAAACAGCCCCAGACCAACATGCTTGACAGTTGGTACAGTGTTCTTATGTTTGAAAGCCCCCAGCTTTACTCCTCCAAATGTACCTCTTGTTACCATGGCCAGATAGCTCAATCTTTGTCTCGTCTGACCATAAAACCTTTCTCCAGAAGGCATCTGGGTTGAGTCTTGGTGGTTCCTGGGTTGTTTGTGAATATCATAACATCATTATCTGGTTTTCTTCCAGACCCACTGGTGGCACATCTGAATAACTTGTATTTATGTACAATTATTTGATCTGATGATCTTGAAATCTGCAGTTGTTTAGAAATGGCACCAAAAGACCTTCCCAACTTTTGTAAAACTACAATTCTCGTTTTTAGAGCCTCACTGAGTTCCCTGGATTTTTTCCATTGTTCTGAGTATTGATTAGTCCAATGAGTGCTGTCAAACTAATCATTTTGTAGTCAAGTTGTAGTCAATCGTGATCACTAATGAGAAGTTAACTGGCCTTGGCCTTGTCAAGTTAAAATACACTGTAGAACTTTTAGCACCACTCATTAAAAGTTTTAAGTGCATGTATGTATATATTTGAGCCTGTATGAATACTTTTAACCCTGTGTGTATTTGAGAAAATCCCCCCAAAATTGTGTAAACATGTGCACCTAATTCCTGTTTTTTAAAGTCATTAAACAAGTATGTTGTACAGTCATTCTACCCTGGGAAAAAATAGTTCAAAGAAATCATTAAAAGTCCCAAATTACCATGACATCCATCCCCGCAGTGAATGGATGTAAACGTCTGACCACAACTGCAAGGTGATACCAGTATATTTAGGTATCAACCAATATTGACTGATAATATTGATTGAGCTCTTGTAGATACTTATGTTTTTACCACACTGTACCTCATAGAAAAGCCGTGTATTTTTTTTTTCTAGATTTAAATTAAAGTCCAGGTGGATTTCTATTCTGGTAACTTTTTGCTTTGCCTCTTAAACAGGATTTTTGGAAAGAAATGGGGACGATGGGACTTCTTGGCATCACTGCTCCAGGTATGACCGTCATTTTTATTTTTTTTGTTTTAAGTAGAAGGTAGTTCAAGTTCATACAGTTATACTTAGTGGAATATAGTCTACATTCTTTTATCTTTTAATTAGTCTCTGCACTGTATATTTTGTAATTTTGTAATATTGTGCTATAGTTATAGCTCTAATATCTCTGTATATTTGCAATTTGTATACTTGTATATTGTCTTATAGTTTTTATACTTATTTGTTTTTTTTCTGTAAGCACGAAGTACCGCAGCAATTTCCTAATGCTGTGAACCTGTTCACCCATATGGCAATAAAACCTTCTGATTCTGATTCTGATTATGTGTAAGGCACAGTTTATGGTGCATTTCTATATGAAACCACCTCTTTATGTAAAGGCATGAACTAAAGGTTACAGTTTTTTATTGTAGCTGTTATTGGGTGAGTTTATACTCAGCTCACACTGTATATTCCTTTCAGTGGAATGTGGAGGCACAGGATTGGGCTTCCTGGATCACATAATTGTGATGGAGGAGTTGTCACGAGTGTCAGCAGCCATTGGTCTCAGTTACGGCGCCCACTCTAACCTTTGTGTCAACCAGCTGGTACGCCATGCCAACGAAAAACAGAAGGAGAAGTACATGCCAAAGGTTAGGACCTAACATTTCTCCTTTAAATCCTGTTTAAAAAAACACGAAACTAATGAGTTAGTTTAACTATTTCATTAATCTTGTTATTTCCTTTTGCCAGTTAATAACAGGAGAGCATGTTGGAGCCCTGGCAATGAGTGAGAACAATGCTGGCTCCGATGTTGTGTCGATGAAACTCAGAGCAAAGAAAGAAGGTAGGATGCCAAAATTGTGACTTGCTTCTCTGAGGTGATGATAAATGTTCAGATTTTAAACATTTTGCTTAATTGTAGATCCAGTATGTGGTGCACATCAGCAAGATCTCCTCAGCACATGTGCAGTTTTCCGAAGGTTTTCTTGGTCTTTCGGGTCTTTGTGTTTTTACTCTTGTCTGCTTTGTCAGTATCAGTTGATTTGAGATTCTCAGTGAACTGCTTAGAGAAACCTGTTTGCTGAGCGCTCCTAATATCAGGGACTTTACAAGGAGGAGGATCCCCAATCTTACACCACAATCGCTAAATAATATATTTTTTATTCTAGCTGTTTAATTAATGATTCATTGTATTTCATTTCACTTCAGAATTAACAAAATATGGATACAACTTTATGTAAGAACACTATCTGAAATCTGTTACCATTAAATGTTAAAGTGTGTGTGTGTGTGTGTGTGTGTAACACTGTTGGCATTTCCCACACTGAAAATGTGCAAGTGACTCACACTCAGCAAGGTGTTGTGTCTGTGCTGCATTGCCAGATTGTCAGTACAAGCCGCTATAGAGGCATAAAATTTGACTGTTATTTACCTAAAAAACTCTTTTGATTCATAGTTATTATGATATGATAGCAGTGAAGGTCTGTGAGGCTACAGACTGTCTTATGCATTTAAGTTATCACCTTTTTTTTGACATGTCACAGATGATCTATGAATAGGTAACTGTTTCAGCTGTTCATTTTGCAGCCTGGTTAGCACTTTGAGCTCACAGCAAGACAGTTTTGTACCTGCATGTGTTTCCTACTGGGTACTGCAGTGCTTGTTAGTTTAATTGGTGATTCTAAATTGGCTATAGGTGTATGTGTGGGAGTGTGTGGTTCAGACTTACTTCTCCAGCCTCGTGATGGAGTGGTAACCTGTACAGGTTGCACCCCACCACTTGCCCAATGGCTGCTGGGATAGGTTTGAGCTCCCCCGCAAAGCTAAGTTGGATAAGTGGTTAAGAACATGGATGAATTCATTTTGATGCATGGTACGGGGTTCAGGGATAGAGGGATATTTTACTGTATAATATACTGTATTTTTTTTTCTTTGGAAAGTTTATTTATCTATTTGCATTTTTGTTTAGGAAAAGGTGGAAAAATCCTAACTGTGTGGTTTCTGCTGTGAATCTAAGTTTTCAGATGTCCTTGCAGTGGATGTAGACAGTGTGCAGTTTGTATTATTTATTTTTTCATGAGACATTGTTGCATAGATCTGATTGAGAAACTGAGGGATGCTGCACGCTTCTTGCCGCATTTGTCAGTAAAAAGGCAGCTCCATCCTAACGCAAATCCCATATTATTTTCCTTTTGGACACCAATGGGGAGCATTATTTATCAAATAAATAGTATGGTTTGTTCATTTATACTTGAAACTACTACCTAAGGCCATAAACTTATTAATATTTACTGTCATAGATCAAGCAAATTGAAGAGTTGTATTCCGACAGATTTCTGTACAGTCTGACTTTGCTTTTGTAACAAGTGACGTCACCATGTGTTGGTTATTAGAACGAATGCAGGCTTAAGGCACTTAATGCTAGATGCTACATACTTTTATATACAGTCTATGACATAGATAAGCACTATGTTTGGCTGAATGATGAGCAATTTTTAATTTCTCCATAAAATCAGCATCTGTGATTGTCTTTGTCAGTTTCCAAGTTAATACACCCGAGAGCACACATCAATATTTTATAGTAATTGATTTCAGCACTCCCATATTGTGTGCAGTTGTATGCAACTATTTGGGCACCTGTGAACTTACACATTTTGTTGTCATTGAAGTGAAAAGAAATATGTATAACATTTTAATTCTGAACTTACAAAATAAATAGAAATATTAGAAGTTGTGCGCACAAAAAGTTTGGAACTGTCCATGAAGAGAGCTTGGCATGAGCCAAAGGTGACAAGACAAAAACAGCAAGCGCCTAAACTGCCCAAGGCCAGTGAAAACAACAAATGCAAATATATACAAACAGGAATTCAAACAGCAACAGCATAAAGATGTGAAGAGAGAATGCAGTCAGTCTCTACTGGCAGGCCTGAGAGGACAAAAATAACAGTTCCCTCTGTTGTTGTTGGTTTTTTTTTTTTTTTTTTTTTGGAGGGGGGGGTTGCCCCCAAATGGCATTATCAAATCATAAAATGAAAGCTACCGGCTGAAGGTTGCAAGTATACACAACCTTCTCGTGCTTCCTTATATGCACAACTAGGTTGAGTGAGGTATACCTTACACCAGGGATCCTCAAGTCCAGGCCTCGAGAGTCCTGCAGGTTTTAGGTGTGTCCCTGATCCAACACGCCTGAATCAAATGGCTGAATTACCTCCTCAGTATGCAGTCAAGTTCTCCACAGCCCCGCTAATGACTTCTATATTTGACTCAGGTGTGTTGAAGCAGAGACACATCTAAAAGTTGCAGGACACCGGCCCTCGAGGCCTGGACTTGAGGATCCCCTGCCTTTCACCACTGGGTGTAAGGTATGGGGTTTAAAAGCTGCATTCATGCTTTGTAAGTAGTGCCTTTTGAAGCTGCTGGTGATTGTTAGGATAATGGAAAAGTGCTTTTGTGTTTACGTCCAAGTTGTTAAACCAGAGAGCCCAGAGAGATTTTTTTGTTAAGTTGTTGGAAAGTGCAATGCCCTGAAATTGTTATACAACAAAGTAACTATTATATAACTGCAATCTTTTTACAGGAGACTATTATGTTCTGAATGGCAACAAGTTCTGGATCACAAATGGCCCAGATGCCGATGTGCTTATTGTGTATGCCAAAACAGATCCTAAGGCCTATCAAAAAGGCATCACAGCTTTCATTGTTGAAAAGGTAAATTCAGTAAAACAAAGGTGAACTAATAATAAGCAAGTTGTCTTATTTGTGCATTCATATATATATGCTTCGTGTAGGGAACGCCTGGATTCTCAACCGCACAGAAACTCGACAAACTCGGCATGAGAGGATCAAACACCTGTGAGCTCATCTTTGAAGACTGTAAAATCCCAGGTGTGTCTAATGGAACACATTGTGGTTTGGTTGCCTAATATGTGTCATGTGATCCTAATGCAAACTTGATTGTCTTTTTATTGGTGTGGTGCTTCATTTATTTTTGATTTGATGTAATTTTTTTTCCTCTTTTATAGCGGAGAACATCCTGGGTCCATTAAACAAAGGTGTATATGTGATGATGAGTGGCTTAGATCTGGAGAGACTGGTGCTTGCATCTGGACCTATTGGGTAAGGAGTTTGACTGGGACAGTATATCAGTGATCTGGGACCTGTGCAACTGATGCTGTTTGTTGAAATATAGTGTAATAAAGCTGAAATGACACATCTCCCTATAGTTGTTAATTTGAATGAATTTGATATGCAGCACTTGAGTGTCTGATGTGTTACAGGAATAATTAAAGCCCTTTAAGATGTTTTGTTTTCATTCTTTTAGATAATTGACAAAAATGCGCATTTGTCTTTCTTTTTGTCTAGTATACCGTAAATATACTAAAACCAGACCATGAATTATATACATCTACTGTTAAACCCCAAATAAAATGTAAAATGGCTCATTTTTATCTTAGTAGTTTTGCATTGCCAGTCCACCCAAGTCTAGAACCCATGCTCATATTTGAATGCTTATTAATGCAACATTTGGTTATTTTCTTGTGCCTGATTGGTTTAGCCTAATCATGTGATCATATTGTGCTGTGTGATTGGCTATACCTACTTGACCATTATTGACTGAAATGGAGAAAGTGGGAATTCCCCAAAGCTAGCAGCTGACCTAGGTCACTGAACAGCTGGCAGATAGTGAGAAACTACCCAAATTTCTGGGTAAAGAGCCAGTTAGTTTATAGCAGGGGTGTCCAAACTTTTTTGACATTTCACCTTCCCCTCCAATTAAGAGGGTTAAGCAAAATGTCAAAAAAGTAACTTAAAGGGCCAAATTGTACCGTATTTTTCGGACTATAAGCCGCTACTTTTTTCCCACGTTTTGAACCATGCGGCTTATAGCCCGGTGCGGCGTTTCTGTGGATTTTTCTTTAACCACCAGGGGGCTCTTTAGCAGGATATGAATCATGGGACGTCAAAGTTGGAAATCAAAGAAGAAAGCGCCAACAAGTGCTAGCAGCAGGCACAAAAGAGATTTTTTTCAAACTCCCTCATCATGGAAACCACAAAAAGAACTTCCTATGATGCCGCTTTTAAGTTGAGGGCTATCGACCTGGCACTACAGGAGGGAAATAGAGCCGCTGCACGTAAGCTCGGCGTGAACGAATCAATGGTGAATTGACTTGTTATAACTCAAATTTGGGGTTGTCTGTCCCCCTCTGCTGAGTGCCGAGTAATTGTGGAAAACCGAGAGCGGCGGAGATACCAGCGGCTTATAGCCCGGTGCGGCTTATATATGTACGTTTCCAGTTTTTTTCCAAAAAATTTGTAGGTGCGGCTTATAGTATGGTGCGCTCTATAGTCCGGAAAATACGGTATGTTGTTTTTGACATCAATTCGCGGACAGGAAGTGGGTGGGGCCGAAAGAGGGCCCGGGCCGCAAGTTTGGACACCCCTGGTTTATAGTAACATCAGTTCTAGGCTGCAGCCACATTGATTAACCTGATTGGCTTGTATAATTTGATTGGCTTGATTGTATAACATGTTGTTCAGGAATGACTCATGGCCATAAATAGTACAGACTATGACTCATTATTGAGCAATATTAAAGCCATTCCTGCTGCTCAGTAATATTACTCAAATGTAAACGACATGGTCACCTTATGATTATAGTGATGTTATACATAATACAGCAGATTACGTAGTATGGGTACATTATGTAGTAATACTCCTGTACACATGACTATAATATGATGTGAATACCTTGTAAGTATGCATTATGTCTGGCTTATTGTTATAGATTGTATAAGTAGACATTATGTAGTACACACCCTTGTACAGTATGTACGTTCTCTGATTTGTTTACCATGGAAACTTTTGTCTCTGTTCTAGGATGTGGATACCAAAAAAACAGTTGTAGAAATGATAATTACAGAATATAAATCTCTTACAGCATTTTTGCTGTAATGTGTATTTTAGCTTTATCAACCCAGGCGTGATTAAAAGTATTTGGATAAAAGTTTAGAGCACTCCCTCCAAATTAGGGCAAAGTAGTTTTGCAGAAGGTAAGAAGATGTCTGCTGAAGGGTTTTCTGTTATGAAATGTTGCTGTAATGTTATCCTGAGTTCTACATTTATTTTTTATTTTAATTAATCGTGGGAGGATAATCCTCATCCGTGATGGTCTTGTTAAAAATCTTACCACATCACTGCTTCAGCTGAAAAGCCCTTTTGTGCTTTGCATGCATCTGCAGTTTAATTTAACCCATTTTTTTTACTTGAGCACTTTTGAAATAACTCTTTTGCCTCATTCCAAGTTTCTTTAAAAGTTTATGTCAATGAAAATTTTCAGTACAGTATTGTGTGTGTTGTTGTTTTCAGAATCATGCAGGCAGTTTTGGACGCTGCTGTTCCCTATCTGCATGTCAGAGAAGCTTTTGGTCAGAAGATTGGACACTTTCAGGTTTTACCTTCATTTTTCACTTTATTTAGAGAATAAAAATGCAAATATCATTACAGCCTTTGTGATAAATGATCCCTTACATTAAGTCCAGCGAGACTCACCAAATGTTCATTTGTTTGACAGCTGATGCAAGGCAAGATGGCCGACATGTACACCAGGCTGAGCGCCTGTCGGCAGTATTTGTACAGCGTTGCTCGTGCTTGTGACAAAGGACACTTCAGTGCAAAGGTGAGAAGATTTGGAATCACGTTGACCTCTGCACCACCCGGTCACTTTAATCGAGAAAATGTTAAAGATTTTTTTTTTAAGTTTGTTTTTTTTTTGTTTTTTTTTTCCCCCCACAACCCCTCTGATGGTCCTTTTTGATGCATTAAATATTTTATAGGAAATTCTGATTTAACTCCTTGAAATGTTTAGACACTATTTATTCATTTTTAGGATCCTGAAAGTTCTCAGTTTCAAGTCTGCATCCTATCACTCTCTTTTCCAACTTTGCACACAGTCACTGTGATGGTTTGTGCGTTTGCAGGATTGTGCTGGCGTGATCCTGTATTGTGCTGAGAATGCCACTCAGGTTGCTTTGGATGGCATTCAGTGTTTGGGTGAGTGCCAAGAACCAATGTTGAAATGAAATGAGACCCTATTCTTAAACTGAGGAAACTGCCACGGTTTAATAATTATACAAACATTATATTTCAGGTTATAAGCAACACACAGCTGTTAGAAAAGTCTAGTTAACTGAAAGAAAGCCAGTCATAGAGTGAGTCTTTAGTAGTTTATGTCAAGTTTGGGATTAACGTAAAGCTATTTTCACACAAGGACTCACGGCCCTTAACTTTTGTCGACTTCACCCATCAGAGCTGTACGTGACAACACAGATGTCTGTATCAGTCAGATTATTCATTAAATGGATTTCACCTTGTTGGTTTCCTTGAAAAAGAGTTCATTGTAGGTCACGTGTTTCACTTCTTGCAAATTATTTGCAGACCCCATTCCTGTTTAAATCAGATGGAGGAGTTCTAGTAGTGAGAATGTGCCTGATCCACACCTTTTCCTGTTGTGTGCAGCGCTGAGAATGTTCCAGCTTAATTCTCCCAGCATTTTCTGGAGTTCATGGTTAAAAACTGCTTATTAATTAGTTGATGTGATAACCCCCTGCTTTGCAATTACCCTAGTATTTTTTTTTTTAATAAATGGCAACAAAACCACACATTATTTTCAACATTTATGAAAATATGGAAAAATGGCAAGTTGAATATGTATGCTATATATATGAAGTGTCCATCTGACTAAGAAAAATAACTTTTACTGTATATGTGGGGGAGTTCAGTGTTAAATTAAGTTTGATTTGTTACAATAATCTGTTCTACACTGACAGTCATTGGCCTAAATCTGTTGTAACTGACAGATCTGTAAAACTTGTATGAATTCACTCCATGTCTCTACTGCAGAATTCATTTAGTTTGATTTATTTATTTACATTTTGTCCACATAAGTATCTGATTTCTGATTAACAGATGGCCAGTCTTGCACTTTATTACTACTCAGTAACTTCACACTAATATGTGTATGCTGTTTGTCAGGTGGGAACGGCTACATCAATGACTACCCAATGGGACGATTCCTGCGTGATGCAAAGCTGTATGAAATTGGTGCCGGGACAAGTGAAGTTCGCAGGCTCATCATTGGACGAGCCTTCAACTCCATGTTCAAATAGAGTTCAGAGGATGACCTCTTAAAGACTGTGAGTGGTTTGCCATAGATTAACAAAGTTACTCACACACAAGGCCTTACTGTAGAAACTGTTCGAGAATTTGTCACCAAGGATTATTATGAAATCATATTACAACTTGACAACATGCAAAGCAATTTTTTTAACTACATTAAGTGTCCTTGATGTGAATTTAGGTTGTTTTTGTTTTGTTTTTTTAGGATTGCTACAGTCTCACTTATACTCTTATACAGACCTCCTGGCAACCATCAATTGCTATAGAAATATGCATACTCTCCAACCAGTTGGCAAGAGGTTGCTGTGAAATCCACTGATAAAGCCGCAGTCATTTTGGCCTAGAGACTGGTCACGGACCTCCCCTCAGCCCCCAACCACTGGTCACTAGGGAAAAATGTGTATTCAGTGGTTACTTCAGGTTATTGGCAATTGCTGGCCTAAATTGGTCACAAACAGGTATACAGTGGTGCACTGAAAACCTTGCCGTTACTTTGGTTGCAAGTAGGCCGACAGTAGCTTGTATGGAAGATGCTGCAACCAGCATGTTTCAAAGCTTTTACTTTGAAGGCGAGCTGTCTCCATTTCCAGTTTCTGTTGTACTTTTTCAACTTTCAGTAGTTGGCAAGTGTTTGCAGACAAACTGGCATCTTCAGTACAAACTACGGGCAATCACGGAAGTCTAATAGCAACCAAAGCAATCACCAGGACCAGTTTCACCTAGCAACAGCCATCAACCTCCAGCAACCACTCACCAACCAATCAGGGAACATACAGGGTCACTGATCAGTCTCTGGGCTCGTGATTAAACACGCCTATCAGTGTTTCAAAATGGCTGCAGTGAAGAACTGTTTATCATATAGGGGAATAAATAAATATAGGTACTCAGTGTTGCCCCAGTCATTATCACTACAGTTTTAAATAAAAAGATAATGTCATCATTATCTGAATTTTCTTCATTTGTAAGTATGAAATGTAAATAGTTCAAATCTTCATGAACTTTGTTTTCATGATTTCAGAGCAAGCTGAAATGTGTGAAAACAGCAAATGTCTGTGAGTCCTCTGCTAGGATTAGAATACATATTTGTTTATTTTTGGGAGTAAATGTCACTGTATATAATAAAAATCTAACTGTAGAAAACTGTATGATGTGTCTTTTGCAAATAATTATGTAGGTGTACATTATGAAACTGCAAAAAATAAAATTACAATTTTTCGATTTCTGATCACTATGTATTTGCTAAAGGGTTGTAATACATGTTCAATACTTTTTTTTTTTTTTTTTTTTTTTAAAAGGGCTGCATTATTTTGCAGTGATTGAGAATTATAGCTGCTGTGTATTATGATGAGATTAGTCAGTTTTATACGGATGTCATGGGTGGCAAAAATATTGCATAGAAAATAAATCTGCTCTCAATCAATGAAGCTTGGATAAATTGGGTTTAATTTTGTCTTACTTGAATTTTGGGGAGAATTATTGTTGTTATATTTCCTGTGACTGTGGAACAACATCCTCTCTGTAAAGCAATATCTCCAGTTTGCACTTATGTGTCAGACTTTCGGCTGTCCTCCATGCTAGAATCGCCTTAAAACAACCAACATGAATATTGTAGAACATAATTCGTCCTCCAAATTTAAATATGACATTTAAACTTAATTTATCCAAGCTTCATGTGGTGATAGCACTGGAGCCTGCCTACTGTCATCAGGGTTATCATCATCATCAGGCGACGTTACAAACTGCGAGCGTGGAGATTCTGTCAGTGGTTGTATAATGAGATATTGTCAGAAGCACATAAAGGATGAGATATGACTTGATTTAGTCTATTTGAGCTTTGTGAAAGTACAGTATTCAGTTTCAGAGGTACTCAAGAGGAACGGACTACAATACAGTTTGTTTAGGCATCATACAAAACTGTAACTCATGTTTTTGTTGCTAAAAAGAAAAAAACTGCTCTTCATTCAAATTTAGTAACTAAGTGCATCTTCATTTACACCTCTAGGGAACTGAAGGCATTTTTTACCCGTCTTCCCAACTGGAAATTTTAGTTATGTTTAAGTTATGAATTAACAAAAAGGAGAAAACTGTTTTGTTGTTTTTTTTTTCTTTTCTTTTGCTGACAAGGTAACCTTTTCTGAAAAGTGCTTGAGTTTCTCAGTGTTAGAGCAGCATATTATATATCTCAGTATATTAGAACAGGGTGTTTCAATGTGAGTTCATGTGTTTTTTCTTCTATACATACTATAGCAAAAAAAAAAATACTTTGTTTCTATGCAGAGTTCTGTTGGGTTTTTTTCATTGCAGCATTTTAATAGGTTGAGGGGGATTTATTTATTACAGTATTATATTTATTGTGAACACATCATGACCTGTACCTGATAGTCACCTGTAAAGTACACTTTAGTACTGCAGAATAATTGTGGAGTAAAAAAACAAAACAGTAAAAGAAAATTTACCTACTTCCCAATCATCTTACTAAAACATGAATGACTTTATTCCAGCATTTTTCCTTCTCAGTAACTTGCGACTGAAACTTCTCTGTCGCCTGTTAAGATGATGCATCTGTCGTGTATGACTCAGGTTGACTGATGTTCAGGTTGGACTTTTTTACTGTGAACTAGAGGCGCATTTGTGATTTGGCTGGATCTTGCAACAACAACAAAAACAGGTGTATTAAAATAAAAAGCATGTCTCTATAGTTTTTCTGTATCCACTGAACATAGCTTCTTGTTTTAGAAAAGCCAAAGAGGAGACAGTAGCTTGGGTCTCAGTGTATCTGAATTATATGTGGGAGTTGTGTTCAAGGATGGATTTTCATTCTCCAGAAAATACTGTAAGTCCGTTTGAAACTGTGCTATTGCTTACACACTGAGCCTACTGGACTAAGAATGTTGATGCTGGAAGAATATATCCACTAAAAAAAATCCAGATTTAAGTGAAAATAGTACAGTATGGACCCTCTTTTGTTTTCAGAACTTCCTTATGGCAGAGACTCAACAAAGTGCTGGAAACATTCCTAGAGATTTTTGATCGTATTGATATGATAGCATCAAGCAGTTACTACACATCCATGAGAATCTCCCATTCCACCACATCCCAAAAGTGCCATATTGGATTGAGATCTGGTGGCTGTGGCGGTACAGTGAGCTCATTATCATATCCAAGAAACCTGTTTAAGATGATTTGATCTTTGTGGCATGGTGTGTTTTCCTGCTGGAAGCAGCCATCAGAAGATGGGTACACTGTGGTCATAAGTGAATGGGCAGCAACAATACTCAGGTAGGCTGTGGCATTTAAACAATGCTCAATCGGTACTAAGGGCCCAAAGTGTGCTAAGAAAATATCTCCCATACATAACAACACCAGCAGCCTGAACAATTAATATAAGGCAGGATAGATTTATATTTATATCCCAGCACCATGTTGAGATATGCCAGTTCGGCTAATAGCTCTTTATGAATCACCTTGTTGGCCAAAAAACTGCAATTTTATTCCTGTCGACCTGTGTTTTCTTTGGCTTTTTTGTAGATTTAACTAAAGAAATGGGAACAAATGGTTGCTTTGGCTACTAGTAACAAAGTGCCTAATGATACAATTTAAAATGGGTTCTTTGCTAAATTGTCTGTTATGTAAAGATGGTTCATCTTTTGAGTTAGGTTCCTTTTATATGCTTGAATGATTCATAGGATAGTGTTAAGTGGCTTAACAGAATTTTTTTTTTCTTTTAAAGAGACTCAGAAAGCCAGGAGGACTATTGCTCAAGAGCACTTTAAAAACATACTTGAAAAGCTGGCTCCTTGGAAGCAAAATATAAAGAACTGAGGGGTGGCTGCATTCCTTCTTCCAAATCCTGACGCTCAGTTTGAACTTCATCAGGTTGTCTTGATGATGTCTACATGCCTAAATGCATTGAGTTGCTGCCGTGTGATTGACTGATTAGAAATTTGTTAATGAGCAATTGAACAGGTGTACTTAATAAAGTGGAGTATAGTTTTTTGTTTTGTTTTATATTTTCTCAGTTTCAAGTTGATGCCAGCAATACGTTTCAAAGCAATCTTTTGTGTGTTGGTATTTGTTAGTCCATGATGGGTTTTGTAAGATCAAGAACACAATTTTCCTTCTGTAGCTGCGAAGTTTTCAGTTGAATAGTTGTGTGGCTGAAGCGCAAACACCTAGGAGCTGTTTGCACAGTCCTGTGAGAACAAGGCACCGTGAAATTTATGACTGAAACCACATACTGATTGAAAATGCTAAATTCAAACCATAAAAGCTAGAAACATCATAAGTTAGGTGAGCACATCCATCATTATTAAGCAGGATAAATATTTATATTTGCTGTGTGTATTTGTTTACATGGCTAAAGTCCATTTCTGTCTTCATCCACTCCAGTGACTTTGATATCAGCCCAGTAAAAACGGATAAAGGATTTTTAAGTTCTGACAAGCCCCTCTCTCTTTCTTTAAAGTTTTCATCAAACGATGGTACCCTGGCTAAATGGCAAATTTTGATGTGTCCCCATGAAACACGGGGTTGGTGTAAATTGATTGCACATTGTTCAGATGAGTGAAGTCCCAGTCTGAAAGTGTCTGCATGCTAATATTCAGCAATACTCATAACAACAGGAAATTAGATGTCTGATACTTATTCCTTCCTTGCAGGTTGACCACATCCACTTCACATGTGGCCAGAAGAACCTTCACGACTTAATGTCGTGTTTGTGTGAAAAGGGTGAGTTTTCAGTGAACAGTTTGGTGACATGGGGAACCACCATTAACAGGAAGTTGCTGAGAGGCTAGAAAATCTATGACACCCAGCACGTACCTCATTCATGGTAATGCATTTCATGTTGCATGTAGGTGGTGTGTATGGTGTTTTGCCATGAAACAGAAACCCTCCTCTTTATTGATCACTGAAATCTACAGAACATGAAAATGGAAATTGCAACATTTTTCATGGTTTTTTTTAGCAGCATTGCCATCATGACTCACCACATACCATGCAACAGGAAGATGACAGGGTCCCTAATGCCCGAAGCACATTTATTACAACCGTCCAAACTTAAGGGACTAGCATGGTTGTGTGTTGCTCCTACACAGAAAACACTGAGTCATAATAGACTAAGAACTTCTTTTTAGTGAAGTTACACTGAGTGTTAAAAACAGTGCGTGCTTCTCAGGCATAGTGTCATCACCATAGGGCTGTGGGTTGAAGAAGAAGAAAGAAGAAACAGCCTTTATTGTCCCACAGAGGGGAAATTTGGGTGTAACAGCAGCCGCAGTTATTATAAATATAAATAAAGATATAATAATTCACACTATTAAGAAAAGAATATATATAAAATCAACAAACAATATTAACCTTAATACTACTAATAATAATAACACTATATACAATGTGCATGATGTGCCGGACTATTTACAGTATATTATATATTATCCTACATTGGTTGTTGGTTGTTCATCCAGTCACCTATTTTCTCATGTAAGAAATGTAAGTGATAACTCACTGATCAAGAGCAAAAACAAAGGCCAGATGTCCACAGGAGAGCCAAGATTACAAGATCCTTTAGATGGTAAAGAAAAACCCCTTCACAACATACTGCCAAAGGAATAACACTCTCCAGGATGTAAACATGTTTGTATTGTGAAGTGCGCTTGAATATTATACTAGCTGCTCCAGTCACCGGTCCACTCACATTCAGCCAGATGCAGCAAAGCTTCACAGGACACACGGACAATGAGCCAAAACATCTGGGTTAAGCAACTCAGAAGTTTCTGAAAAGAAAAAGGTAAAATATTCAATTAGTTCAATCAGTTGTGAAGCTGATGGAGCTGCATTTAACTGCTGTAGCCAGAGTGCAGACGACCCTGGGACCCAGAAAAGAGCACCTTGAGAACACCACTGTTTCTAGGAGAATGATGCAGGACGCGCTACTCGGCTGCATGTTTTCTCTCATGAGATAGCGCATCATCAGTGAAGCCCAGAGCAGAGCAGTGATTTTGTGTCAGTCCAGACAGATGAGATCACGGATATTGCCACACAGTGCCTGTTTGTGTTTGCGCTGTGTTACGTTGATGTCAGGATTGTGGAGGAAAGGTTTTTGAGTGCACGCCCCTGCAGTCAGCTCCAGCTGATTTTATTGCTACAACTCCAAAAGAGCTCCTTTGTGCCACCCTTCCGAAGATCAGAAGAATGAGCTCATCTGTTTACCTGCAAAAGGATGGAGAAATCTGCAAGACTAAAGGAAAGAAGGGCAAAATGTATGTTCAATTAATGCTACTGATGCTGTGTTTAGCCAACACTACAATGGATTCTGTTCATTTCTTTCCAAACAACCTGCTACAAGTAAACACACTAACCATCATGCACGAAGCTTGCTGACGCCTGCAGAACTTTCTTTAGAAATAGCACAGCACATGGCACATTACATCAATTTTAAACAGCATTCAGATAATAAACACAGTCACATACCGTGGAAAAAAACAGAAACCGAAACAGTTCCTGACACAAAGAATGAAAGAAGAAAGAAAACGTGAGCAAGCTAATCAGAAGTAGGCAGTTAGTGCAGGTGTGACAAGGACATGAAAAAATAAACTGTACAATTTTTTTTGTGGGGTCAAAATTGTAGAAATTACTTTTTTAATTTTAGCCAAAGGCCACAATGTAATGTCTGGTTTATTAAGTCAAAGCACGGGGAAGAAGACATTTAATTAAATTTAATCAATTCATAAATATTAGAACTCAACTACCTTTTTTCTCTTCTCACTCACTTTAGCCGAAAGCAAAAGGATTACAAGGGGATTGCTTTTTATACCAAATGAAATCAGCATCTCTTTAAAAAAAAAAAAAGTGGCACTAAACCAATCACTGCTGCTGTAAAGTAAAAGCAAGAGAAAGTGACCAAAGTCTCTGGTGTCAAATGATTCCACTATGTGCACAAATCACACTATAATATCAATGAAAGGCTGGAGTAGCTTAAGTCAAGTCGAGTCATGTGGGAATTTGACTCCACCCAGGTCATTCACACAGGCCACTAGAAATGAGCTTCCTCTGAACGGTGGCTGGGCTTTCCCTTAGAGATAAGATGAGGAGCTCAGTCATATGGGGGGGACAGACTGCTGCCCCTGCAACCTGGACCCTGTGGATGAAGATTTTCACTACATTATTAACTTGGCTAAGAGAATTAGCTTTAATAATATTAGTAGTAGTTGAGTATAACTCAATAAACACTGTTTAAAAGAACAATTACACATTTTCAGGGTAATTTATGTGATATGAACATTTCATTTTTAAATACCGTCAGTACTAGTAGGTATACAACATAAACAACCCTAAGGCTGATTTTTTTTTTTTCACAGAGCTAATTAAACGCTAATTTTCTATACTAGACTACCAGTAAGATCAATATAGTCAGTTATTTTAGCTGTGGTAATCATGTAGACCTGATCTCATATCAAGTGGGATGTCTTGTTGTTTCAGTTACTTGATGAGCAGCAGAAATTAAGTTAATCAAGCATATAAGCTCCCTCCATGGCACCGTATCTATGAATTTCCTCAACAAGTGACCAAAATTTCCTCCAGTCTCTAAAGGAAAAAAAAGACACACTTTCTCCTCTGACTCCCCCACTGGGCCAACACAAGGTGGGTGCATTATTAATTCCCAAGTATATTTTACTTGTTTTTTGTTTGTTTTTTTTGTCAGGATGTAGTCAGTTCAGCAGTTAATAATACTTAACTGGTTAATTGGTGTGATTGGTCAAATGTACATATTTAAATGATGATACATAATTACAAACAAACTGCGAATAACACGCTGAAAGAAGAAAAGGAGACATGAAAACCAATTTCATGCATATTTTCAACAAATAATTTATGGGGCCAAAAACTGGTTTGTGGAGTGTGTGTTATTATTAATAATACACAAACTTTTTTAAGGTGCTAAACATGCTTGAAAACGCTTGAAATTTTGCACATGCATCAGAAGCAGTGACAATTTATTTCTTAGTCTTGCGTGTGGGGTGGCAAAAATGGCTCTATAGCGCTTCCTATAAAATTTCTGCCGAGCTGCCGCAGCTCGGTTTCCCCTACAAGTATGACATTCAGTAGCCTTGTGTCATTTCCCAAGACATCCTTAAAACCCTCCTGGAGCCACACTCTCAACTCAACAGGAAATCTAACTTTTTTGATTTGACGTTTTGAGGGGCGCTTTTGTCATTTTCCGCAGTTGTATTTTAATGAATTCTTCCTACAATTTTATTCTTTTAGGGGTTTCCTTGCCTCCGCTAGACTGGCGATTTATACGGGGTCTACCCCGCCTTTCGCCCTATGACAGCTGGGATAGGCCCCAGGCTGACCCTGACTTGGATAAGCAGAAAAAAATGGATGGATGGATGGATGGGTGGGTTTCCTTGAAGAGCGTGACAATATCCATGACATTTTAATTGTGGTTCTCCAGGACAGTAGTATGAGGTATAATTAGTAGGCATTCCCCTGCTACCTATAGAAAACCATATGTAACTATTAGCACGCCAGTCAATGAGAGTCTCGGGCTAAAGACATCCTCATGTCCACATGAAAGGCCGCAACCCTAGCAGCCTTTAATTTTTATTTAATTTTTTAATTTTTGTTTTCAAATTTAGTTTAGTTGCTGTTAGCTTAGCTGTTAGTTCTTTCTTTCTTTCTTTCTTTCTTTCTTTCTTTCTTTCTTTCTTTCTTTCTATTTTGGAAGAGCACATCATTGTTTTAGCAAGTTTAATATTAGATTTTTATTCCAGGTAACTTAAATGTATTTTGACTAGCTTTAGTTAGTTCCTTTTAATTAATTATAAATCTTCATATTCTCTTTACTTTATTTCCCTGATTGAATTTAAATGCTTCTGCTATCTGAAGACCATTTTCTGCGCACAAACTCTCTTAAATGTTGTAGCAAACAAAGGCATAATACAAATAAAGTGATACAAAAGAAACAACAAACTCGTCATGAGACTTGGAGAGGCACCCTGATGCGGTTACGTCAGGGGTGGTCTGGTTACGTGCCAGCTGTGACAGATTCTTCACACAGTGTTCAGCAGCAGAGCCCAGCTCTCCCCCTGCCAGGGTTAATACACCCGTCAAAAGAACAGGGCTTAAATACATTAACTGGGTGAAACCCATCTGTCAGCCACAGCGGGGCTGCTGGGGACGGTGACATGTGGACGATGCGTCCGTGGCCCTTTAAGAAACTCCATGTTTTCTCTAGGCTACATGATGCGTCAACATAAAAAGCGGATGATGCTGTTATGTAAAAACATGCCAAAGTGAGCCGTAGTTTGCAGGATTTCTGCGGAGTGCTTAGCGTGCCTCACTCTGTCTTATTAATCACTGTTTTAGCTGTAAGTTTACCGAGTGGCGATTTTTACGCGTAGAGCACGGAGCGGCGCAGTTTGGAGTAGAAAAAAAAAAAAGGCTTCAGCCGATCAACTCAACATGAGTCGCCCTCCGCACGGTTTTCCTCCTTCACTTGCGGGAAGCGTACACCTGACGCATCACTCTCTCGTCCTGTGGAACTGATCTTCCTTTTTTAATAAAAAAAAAAAAAAAATCGACTCCCGCTGGGTTATTTTCCACTCTGCAAAACGGTAAGACACTAAAGCGTCCAACTCTTATCGCATCTGAGGCAAAACTGAAAGTGTCAGGCAGGACGGGATCGAGAGAGGAGACGGTTCGGGTCGGAATAATGTGTCAGCTATTGACAGATAACAGATCCTTCTTGTTGCTGGTGATCTTTAAACCTCGAAAGCAACTTTCGGAGACCTCTGTTACGGCTGGTGTCACTTGTGCAGGTGGCAAAGCTGTCTTTTGTCGGCCAAACGCTGGGCAGAGGCTCGATCGGCTGAGACTCCCAGCTCGTGATCGCAGAAAATGTCACGCAGGCAGCTTCTGTTGGAGTCAAGTTTGAGGCTCGGCTGTGCGTTGGAGTTTGTGTTTGTAGGTTTTCTCTTACAAAGCGAAACACGCTGCGCAAATGCAGAGGAGCATGGAGAGCCTCTTGGAACTTGTGTGTGTGGGGGGGGGGGGGGGGGGGGGGGGGTTTACATGGTTGAAGCATGATGATTGGTCAGTTAATAACAAATCTGATAGCATATTAGTCACTTCTACACATGATATCTTCTAGTTTCCTTGCTGATGCCACTAAACGAAATATTTTGTGGGTGTTTGGACAGTTTAAATGTTGGTTTACTCAAGAAGAGTAAACCAAGTAGTTTTACTGGTTTATATGGTTTAATCCTTCTACTTCATATGGTTGAAAAACCGCACTTCTTAGTTGTCTGCAGGTTACTTGTTTAACAGCCATAGTTTCTATAAATGAGCCAATCATATGTTGAATTAAAGCAGTAAAATGATCTGTTTATATTAGTGCTTTGTCCACATACTTCTGTGCCTTCTCACTGTGGTTTTGGTACTTTTATTCAAGTAAAACACCTGAATACATCTTCCATTACTGTCGGTTTGACAGAATAAGCAATCTGAAGGTTTAACTTGGACTGTTTTGTACTTTTCCCTGACATGTTATAGACTAAACAATCAGTAAGACAAGGAAATGAAAGGCCGTAATCTGGGGGAAAAAATCATCTCCGGCTGTAAAGGGCCACTGGAAAGCACAGGCTTTCACGTGAGGTGAGCTTTTTAATACAAGTTGCCTGGTGAGTTCCTCAGTATAATAGTGTTTGTAAAGCTCTTGTGAACAGAAGAGCGTGACAATAGAGCTCCAGCTTTGGAGGTCGTGGTAGATTTGTGTCTGGTCAGTTCTCCACAGCGTACCTTCACAGGCTTGTCGTAGCAGCATGTTGAATAGAGGTGTGCTCCCCACACGTGAGTCATAATGCTGGATATCAATCCTGGGCTTAATCCCATTATTGCTGAAGAACTGCCCTGATGTGGCTGCACAGGAGAAACACACTGACCTCCCAGCTGCCCCAGAGGAGACAAATATTTCCAGCCCACAGTCAGGCCACATGTGGTCAGAGGAAGAACAACAGGATAAGAGAAGTAGTTGTTAGCAGATTAACTAAAAAAGAGGGTGCCGCGTCTCCCTGTTATCGTCTTTAAAAAAATATATTTCACTTGTTGAAAAGATTATCTGAAAGTGAAACAATTTGCCGCCTACAGCTGCGTAGGAAAAGTACACTGACAAGTCTCAATTTTTTTCCAAAACATCACAGTGTGGTTGTCATCACACTGTAATTCCCCACAGAGTGATGTTAAATATTATCTAATAGAAACACCACTTTGGGCTGTTTTTGTTTTTTTGTTTTTTTAATGCTGTTCACAATTTGAAATTGCTTTTTAATCTGATATCATTTGTTTGTTATGTTTTTAAGTTAGCCATAGGAATTACTTCATTTAGCCTGAATTTGTTTCCTAGCAGAGAAACCTGGAGGTAAAATCTAATTTCAAAGAATAACTTAGGGTGAATGTTGGAGAAACCCATTTCTGTTATTTACTTATTTACTAAGCTAAGAACTTTTGTTGCTGGTGAGTACAGTGCTGTCCAGTCCAGATGAGGTTTAAGAGGAGCTGCCTTCATGCTATAGTGCACTGAGGTCAGTAAGTGAGCTTTTCTTTTTTTTTTTCCTGATACCAAACCTACATCCTTATAAGGTCTTAAAATTAGCCTTACACGTAGCAAGAACCTTTCAACATCAGATATGTTTTAATATAATATTTCTAAAGAAGGATAAAGTTCCCAGCTGACACGCAGCCACCTGGAAACTTTATCCTTAAACCCTGAACCAGCAGTTATGAAGCCTCAGAGCAGATGCCCGCTGTTCCCTGCAGGTAACCCAGCCTTAGCTGAGATTTGGGTAGATGGTGGGATTGCAAAAAAACCAAAAAAAAACATTAAGTGTAACAGAGAAAATAGCAGTTACTTTATTTTGTACAAAGCCCCAGGTTAGTTGGCCTGGTCTGAAAGGGCGCAAGGCAAACAGTGATGTTTCACCATCAATCACGGTGGTACACGTAGTCAGGCTGAGCTGTAATTATTTATTAAGTGACATTATTATAAGGTCCATTGCTATGATCGTAGATATCAGCCATGGCTTTATGGAGGTGAGACCCACTTGTAACAGGTTCAAATGCAATTTACAGAACTTTGTACCTTTTTAATGTTTTACAACAGTAATAAGTTGTGCTCATTCTCATTCCTGCTCACTTGTATGAATATTTCTCTGCACTGAATGAGCAGCGAACCTCAGGATTAGCAGAGCTGTTCTATAGCTCTTAGTTGCCTAAAAGCCATTACCCGGCCCCTATTGCTCTGCGCTCTCTTTCCCTGACTCATGCTGGCACAGTTCCAAGACACAGCTGTGAAAATTACAGGTCTGTTTCATGGAAACATAGAAGGAGAGGAGGCAGGGCTGGTGTGGAAGGAAGGAGAAGGAGAGCAGAGATCCATAGATTGCCTTCAGCTGTCCACTGGTCCACAGCTGCAGTGGAGATTTTAGAGACGGGGTCTCACTCGCTTCTACTTCTAACTCATAGTAGGATTGTTTACAAGGTGTGTGTGTGTGTGTGTGTGTGTGTGTGTGTATGTGTGTGTGTGTGTGTGTGTGTGTGTGTGTGTGTGTGTGTGTTTTGAGGAAAGCATTACATTAAATCCTGTTTGGCTGCGGCCACACAGAACAGAGGTCCTCACTGTGACTTACAAACGTCAGGCTCCTTCAGTGAAAAGCACATGGCACCAAGCGTCCTTCAGTTTGGCAGATGCTAAAAGCATGACTGAGGCCCTGGCAGGTGGGCAGGCGGGCGGCCACCCCCCCCTCACTTCTTCCTCAGCTGGGCTGGAAATCCAGCGACAGGCCTCCTCTATCAGAGAGTCATTGTTCATGATGATGATGACAATCTCTCACTGTCTCCATTCACTGTGCTATCTCAATCCATCACTCTCTTGTCTCTTGCCTCCTCCCTCTGTCACTGTGTCTCACGCATTCTCTTAACCCCCCCCACTTGTTTTCTCCTGCTCTCACAAAGTCTGTGTCAAACGCTTGTATCTCTGAAGAGCTGTCAAGCAAAGAAAAGCAGGAGGCTGAATGTGGGGGGAAAAAAATTGCCACTCTGCCTTCTACTGAGTTTGACTTTTCTTCTGCTCAATAAGAT
Organism: Archocentrus centrarchus; assembly: GCF_007364275.1. Classification (NCBI taxonomy): domain Eukaryota; kingdom Metazoa; phylum Chordata; class Actinopteri; order Cichliformes; family Cichlidae; genus Archocentrus; species Archocentrus centrarchus. The sequence continues at coordinate 12,290,877 of NC_044367.1, read as the reverse complement.
GTGAGAGGTGAGATTCCCTCTACTCTTCTCTTTTGCTTCACTTCGATCTTTTCAAATTCAGTCTTCATCACTATCTCTCCATCTTTTTTTCCTCTCTCTCTCTCTCTCTTCTACCCTTTTGCTAGTCAGGCTGCCTGGCATCTCGCCCCATCTCTTTGAAGAAAAACAGTAGAAGCAGATAATTACACTTCCTGTCCTGTATCTGCTCTGTATTGCTGAACTGTCATCTTTACATTGGTAGGCTACACGCTGAAGAGGATAAACAGCTTACAACCAGTTTTAAGCTCGATGCGCTTTGCTGTGTTCACGACACATTCTCTTTTGAAGTTGTTATGGTGATTTCCTTCTATCCGAGTCCACAAAATGCTCTGATCATGTTCATCAGTTTCTCAGCTGTTTTCAAAGCTTCATTGACTGGCTTGTCTTTTGCCCAGTGGTGTTTTCCTCTTACAGAAACGGTCAGATTAAGATTAAATTTAATTTGAAATTAGGCTGAAATTTGCAATATTCTCCCTTTTTTAAAAAAAAAAAAAGTTTCATAACCCACACAAACACAATCATGTGACAACCAGCTATGTGTCACATTGTTGCTACCAGCCAAGACTGACACAGATACTTCTGTCTCACACACGATCCTCTTAGAAAGCCTCTGGTAAACAAACAATGACAGGTTGCTAACATGGTTCGAGAGAGATGCCCTGTTTGAAAGACTCCATTTTGTTTTGGTGATTGGTGTACATGGCACTTCCTCTTCTGTGTTTAAACTGACTCGTCCTCACATTCGTTAGCACTGCTGTTACATTTATTTATTTATTTTAAATTCCTGGGATGCTACCCAGCTGCTTTATGCTTATCTTTGTGTGGGTAAATACTCCATATTCACAGGTGGTTTATGTGATTTTTCATTACGTCATTGTTGCATAAAGACTTTGCTGGTGTGTGTAAGCACAGTCACATTACCTACAATGGATATCACTGCCACGCTCGGAGCTGCTGTGCAGCCAAAAACTGTGGGTCAATTGACAAACTGACCATTAGCCTCACATCAGCCACTCGTAGCTAGCCTGAGAGTGAGGACACCTCGGCAAAGATTAATAAGAGCTGGAGAGAATAAACAAAGAATACCACATGCCGACCAGCAAAAGAAACTGCATTAGGATCAGTACCACTGGTGCATGATGTTTTGGTCATTTTGGCCAGTTGTGAACACAAAACCGGCATTGGGTAGTCAGGGATCTGAGCAAAAGAGCACGTGATCATGACACACGATCACAATAATTAGTTGAGCATATAGTTCAGCTCAAGGCTGAAGGCCCAACTCGCAAATTTCTCCATCCTGCTTTTCAGTATGATTATATTAAAGAGCTGACCTGAAGGTATGATCTGTGCCTCTGTCACTATTGTTAGTCCACGCGAGCTTCTGTTTACAGAATATTTCACACCTCCGAGTGGCTTCCTAATTTCCAGACTTCACATCACCACATCACAGTTTGAAATATGAAAATCTTCTGTGGCAAATAAAATCCTTTAATTTTACTGTGTTCACCAGCTAGCATTTAACTGCGGCTGACCAATTTTCAATTGTTTTTATGTTGTTGCTTGATACACAAGTGTATGAATATTGATTTCTGGTTCTTGGTTTTGTGTGCATAAAGATAAAACTCTGGCTTTAAGTGTAGTTGAAGGGGAAATAAAGAGGAGCAAGTGTATTGCTGTGCAGTTGGTGAAATGTATTATAAGAGCAGAATATGAATATGAGCTATAATTTTAATAAACTGACTCAGTTTTGTCAGATACAGAGCAACATTGGGTTGAGGTTTGCTAACAGTACAGCTCACATTAATCACCATGAAGCATATTTCATTCAAAAATATTAGTCTAGTATTAGAATTGGGCAAAATTTCAGTTAAAGAGTCTCTTAACTTTTTATATTAAAAAGGTACAGGAAAGAACTCAGGATACTTTTGTAAACCTTGTGTGTGCTGACCCTGTAAAAACATGCAGGTGACTGTGTGTACCAGAATCTAAGCTTCAGCTTTTAGTAGATCATTTTGGGAATATGTGAGATCATTCTCTCACAACAATCATTCCAGTCATTAACTAGCTCTTTAGAGCGGCCATAATCAGTGTTTTTTGTAACAACCGTGGTTCAAATGACTGTGTGCACATAATGTTGGCACATTATTTTTAGCTTCTAGTATTTATCTGCTAGAAAGGAGGTCCTCTCAGGAGTTGGTGGAAACCAGAAGATAACAAATAATTTTATTCAAGCCAAAAAAAAAATTTCTCACCATAAGCTCAACCCCAATGAATGAACGCTCTGTACGTACTTTGAATCTGCTCTGTGTGTAAATAAGCATTTGGCTAAGACGCTGCAGTCACGTGGAGGGGGAAAAAAAGCAGACTTTTTTTGAATTTTAAGGTTTAAAGAATTTTGCCCTCTTCTTTACAGCATTGCTTCAGTTCTTTTGAGGTTTGTGGGCATTGATTTATGCACAGCTCTGTTACAGTGCCGCCGCAGCATTTCAGTCGGGTTGAGGTCAGGATTTTGACTGGACCACTGATTCTTTTCTTTTTCAGTCATTCTGTTGTAGATTTGCTGCTGTGCTTGAGACCATTGTCCTGTTCTATGACACAATTTCAGCCAAGCTTTAGCTGTCGGACAGATGGCCTCACATTTGACTCTAGAGTATTTTGGTATACAGAGGAGTTCATGGTCGACTTAATAACTGCAAGGTGCCCAGGTCCTGTCTGCAAAACAAGATCATCACTCCTCCAACACCGTGGTGACACTTGGTATGAAGTGTTTGTGCTGATATTCTCTGTTTGGTTTTCTCCAAGCATGGCACTGGTCATTGTGGCAAAATATCTCCATTCTGGTCTCCTCTGTCCAAAGGACATTGCTGCAGACGTTTTGTGGTTTGTTCAGATGCAACTTTGCAAACCTAAGCTGTGCTCCGATGTTCTTTTCAAAGAGAGAAGAAACTTTCTCCTGGCAACTTTCCCAAACAAGTCATACTTGTTCAGTCCTTTTTTTAATTGAACTGTCACAGACTTTAATATTTAACATGCAAACTGAGGCCTGGAGAGTCTCGGGTTTTTTTGCAGTTTCTCTGAGCGTTTCACAGTCTGACCTCCGGCGGAATTTGCTGGGACATCCACTCGTGGAAGGTTGGCAACTATCTTGAATGTTTTCCACTTGTGAATAATCCTTCCTCACTGTTGAATGATGGATTTCAAATTGTTAAACAGTTGCTTTTCTGAGTTCAGTCCTTATGTCTTAAGGAGGAAAGACGTCAGCCTTTCCAAATTGCCAAGACTTCTGCTTTTACAGAGTTGGTCACACTTGCTGATGATCAGTTAAATAAGTGCATTTGATTGCATTGCCTGGCTGCTACTTACCCTCCTAATTCCTATGGAAGCAGTAAGGGTGTGCTTAGTTTTTCATACACACACTGCTTCCGCATTTTGTTAAATAAATAATGACACGGTGTAATATGTCATGTGTTGTTTATCATCGGAGGTTGTATTCAAATAATTTCAGAACCTGCTATGGACCAGAGGATTTTTTTTTATTATGTCCTGATATGTATAACCTTAGAATTGAAATAAGTTGTACTTCCTCTTTCCCCTGACAAACATCTCTTCTGGTAAATATGTGTTTTTTTTTTTATGAAACAATTTAGATGTTTGCTGTATGTATAGATCAGTACTGAGTGGGTAAGTGAGTGCATCCTGCATGTAGGAAGCATTAAGCCCTCTAAGTTGTTGCCCTGCACCGCTCTGCAGTGTATTGCAGTATGTTTATTGCAGTGCAGGTCACCTCTCAGCAGTCCATTCTCCCTCAGCTTCCCCCGGTGCTCACGCCTCATTAGCTCAACACACTCAGGTCCTTTGCAGCTGTTAATTACACACTGTAAAGCTGATATCAGTGAGGACAAACAGCATTTATCCCAGTTAAGCTTGATTCTTGTCTTCTCACTAACTTGATGACGTAGAAGCTTTCCAATCAGTTTGTTGTGGGGGGAAAAAAATCACATTGAACCTGCTGTTTGGTGCACATATTAAGTTTCCCTTTAACTTCAACACCCACAGAGTGAGTCCAGCAGCTGAGCAGTTATCGCTGACAGTCAGTAATTTGTGTGCATCACAACAGGCGGATCTTATCTGTGTTAAGAGGTAATAAATGATGAGCAGCAAATGATCACTCATCTTTAGATTGAACGTATCATTAAGAACAGAGGATACAGTAAATTAGCCTAATTAAGAGGGATGCATGCTTCTATTTCCTGCTGTCATTCATTTGAGGAAAAAAAACTAAAACACTCCATTAGGGATTAACATTATGGATTTATAACTCATTAGAGCGATGGTGGGTGTATGATGGAATAGTGTATGATTATCATATTATTTAGTGCTTTTTCCTGGGGATCTATCTAAAGGTTATTGTCATTATTGATTTTAAAACGTCTTGTTTTTAAATCGTTTAGTCTGTAAAACACACTGTAGGTAAATGATAAGCGTCAGGTTCTCAGGGGCCAATGAGTCATGTTTATTATCACAGAGGAGTTTATAGCACAGAAAATACTCACTGTAGCTTTTACTTAAAATAATACAGGTTAACAATAATACATTTGATACAATTCATGTTTATGCTGCTTTACAGATATAGTCTGCATCGTATACACTCACAGCCACTTTGTTAGGTACGCAGACCCAGTACCCACATTTGTCTTCAGACCTGCTTTAATTATTCGTGGCACAGATTCAACAAGGTGCTGGAAGATTGCTGCAGATTTGTCGGCTACGCGTCCATGATGCGAATTTCCTGTTCCACCATCTCAAAGGTGCTCTATTGTATTGAGATTTCGTTACTATAGAAGCCATTTGAGTACAGTGAACTCACTGTCATGTTCAAGAAACCAGTTTGAGATGATTAAGTTTGTGACATGGTGCATTATCCTGCTGGAAGCAGCCACCAGAAGATGGGTTCACTGGGGTCATAAAGGGACATGGCAACCATACTACTCACTGCGGTGTTATTAGTGAAAATGGAATTAGTATCAACTGATGCTCAGTTGATACTAAGGGGTCCAAAGTGTGCCAAGAAAATATCCCTCACACCATTACACCACCGGCACCAGCCTCAGTGTTGATACAAGGCAGAATGGATCCATGTTTTCATGTTTAAATTCTGACCCGACCATCTGAATGTGGCAGCAGAAGTCGAGACCGATCAGACCAGGAAACGTTTTTCCAATCTTCTGTTGTCTAATTTTAGTGAGCCTGTGTGTAGCCTCAGTTTCCTGTTCTGAGCTGACAGTAGTGGCACCTGGTGTAGTCTCTTGGTGGTTGGTGAGTGTAGATGTTCAGTTTTTTGTTTTGTTTTGTTTTTTAATCACAGAAGACCTCGTAATAAAAGTAAATACTCACTTTTGCAGCTTTTGCTTAAAATAACAGAGGTTAATAGGAATACAAAAATCCTGTTGACTAATCATTTCATGTCTGTATGCATTCATTTTATTGCTGCTGTATAGATATAGAGGAGCTATGTGCACTTCTTACATGCAAATAAGCCTATAATGATTTAAAGGCTCTAAATATTGTGACTGTAGACTATAATTAAAAGCAGTTACGCAATTGGGAGCGGACTTAAAGGGTTACGAGTTCCTTTCACTGAAACTAAGCGGCCGAGCCCAACTCCTGGAAAACAGCCCCACACCATAATCCACCAAACTTTACACTTGCCACAATGCAGTCAGACAAGTACAGTTGTCCTGGCAACCGCCAAACCCAGACTCATCCATCAAATTGCCAGACGGAGAAGTGTGATTCGTCACTTCAGAGAACACGTGTCCACTGCTCCAGTGTCGGCGTGCTTTACACCACTGCATCTTTTGCATTGCGCTTGGTGATGTAAGGCTTGGATGCGGCTGCTTGGCCATGGAAACCCATTCCATGAAGCTCCCCACACACTGTTCTTGAGCTAATCTGAAGACCACGTGAGGTTTGAAGGTCTGTAGCGATCAACTCTGCAGAAAGACCTCTGTGCAGTATGACCCACAGCATCCACAGACCCCACTGTGATTTTATTTGGCCTACCACTTCGTGGCTGATTTGCTGTCATTCCCAGTCGGTTCCACTTTGTTATAATACCAATAACAGTTGACGGTGGAATATTTAGTAGTGAGGAAATTTCATGACTGGACTTGTTGCACAGGTGGCACCGTATCACAGTACCACACTGGAATTCACTGAGGTGGCTGTAGCTCAAGAGGTAGAGCAGATCACCTACTGATCGGAAGGTCAGCGGTTCGATTCCTGGCTGCTCCAGGCTGCGTGCTGTAGTATCCTTGGGCAAGATACTGAAATAAGTTGTAACTAGTAATAACGAGTTTGTTTACCATTAGTGAGCTCCTGAGAGCGATCCATTCTTTCACAAATATTTGTGTGCATGCCTAGGTGCTTGGTTTATACACCTGTTGGCATGGAAGTGGCTGGAACACCTGAATTCAATGACTTGGATAGGTGAGTGAATACTTTTGGCAATATAATGTATTTCCAGCTGTCACTAATCTGACAAAAACCTGGAATATTGCACCCAAGAGAGTTTTTGTTACTATAACCTCTAGAAGGACTTGTTTTATACACTCACTGTGTATACAACAAGGGTTTGTTAAAAATTCAGTAAACTTGGAATAGTACCTTTAGCATTATGTGCCTGTGTATCAGTTATATTATTTTAGTTTCCTGATTGGTTTTCAACATGTTACCACCATGAAGAGGTTAAAGTAACCGAGCTTAGCTGAAACAATCATTGAAATTCTCTTTGGAAACTTGAAATCCTTATGTAGCAAACTACACTAGGACTTAGTTTATAGTTGTATTTTGCAATTAAATTACTTTTTATGGTCTTTATATCTAGACTATTTTAATATTGCATTTTTTTTATGCCCACTTGCTTTTATGATGTTTATCTTACACTACTTTAGGATTGTGCTTCCAGCTGAATTCAGGACTTCAGTACATTCACTGGTTAATCGTTAATCTTACTTTGCAGCCAATGAGAGAGGAAAAACTTACTCACGATCATCTGAGAGTCACTGATGAGGGAAATTCGGTGAAAAGCTACCAGAGCGGTGTTTTTTGTTTTTTTTTGTGTTTTTTTGGCATAAAATAGGGCTGGTTTCGCTTGGCTAAAAATTGCATCATAAAACACACCGGCATTTCAGAAATTAGAAATGCGTGTGTTAGGCGCATATGCACGGAAGATTTAAAAACTAAAAACATTGAAACATTAGAAAGTCGGGGTAAATATCCCATGATGATCCAGTTTAGTCCCTGTAGGAATATTACAGTAACACGACCGTGATTTCACGTTACAGAGGGATGTCCCGGTGCAACGGCGAATGTGAATGCAGGCAGCGCATGAATATTATCTCCAGCTTGCCACTTCGGAAGTAGGTCACCGCTCACCGATTTGTTCACCATGTCTCCAGCTACTGTGGGCTGTTTGGTCCGCGGATCGCTCCCCGGGTCCGCAGCCCCACCGAGTAGAAACTGACCATCAGAAAACAGGACTGACGGGAGATTTATTATTTTTTGTTCTTTAATTGAGGGGGTGATTATTTCCGACGGGACGCGCAAGGTAATGGTGAATCGCTGCTGTAATTCAGTCACAGTTGGAGATGACAGGGTCGGTGGGTAGCCTGCTTCTAACAACTCGGCTGTAATACGAGCTTCTAATGATACTGATATTAACTAGCAGCTTCAAAAAGCCCGATCGAGCGAGGATGGTCGGGTGTTTTACACTCGTTCCCCCGCTGAGGATCTTGTTTTTAAATTTTTGACTTCTTATATCACAGCCTGCACTCTTGCTACGGCATGCTGTCAGATTAACACTGTCCTCCTCCTCCTCCTCCTCCTCCATGGCCAACTACGATCTTCAAGAGGCGAGTCATATTTTTTTTTTTATTTATTTATTTTCACACAGTCTGATTACAGCGCGGGCGTAACGCTGCAGTTAATTGCATTTTTCTGCTGAATATATTCGCGAAACATTAGTGGATGTGGGTGTTTGTGTAACTGCTGGAGCCCGAACCTGCGTGTAGGAGAAGCGAGGCGGCGGTGGCGGATGGTTAGTGTTTGGTTGGTGGTGTAAGACTGTTGAACTGCTGATTTGTTCCAGGAAAGTGGACTTGGTTGATATGCACTATCTGAAACCGCACACGCAGCACACCAGCTCAGGTTCCCCCAGAGCTCCAGCCTCGGGGCTGTTTCTCTCATGATGACAGCGCTACACCATGTCCTTCTTCTCAATGAGTCTGTGACAGCCAGGCAGCGCTGCGCCTCCTCCTCCTCTTTCTCCTCCTGTATCTATTTGACTTCTGATATAGATGAAACTACAGTCTCTTAATATGCCATCAGCAGGAGAGAGAGAAATCAATGGCAAGCAGATTTTAAGTGGGAACTGAGCTCCATTTTCTTTAAAATGAATAAAATGTAGGGAGTATTGCCATTTGGTCATCTACACTACTGGTTACCAACCTGAGGGCCACGGTGTCCCCCCCCCAAAAGGGGGTCCCAAGGTAATTAAAGGATGCAAAAGAAAAAAGAAACAATAACTATATTTATATATTTTTCCTCACTTTATATTTTTTTTCCCTGCCTGCTGGGATTCAGCACATGTAACTACTTTTAGGCATGTTTATTCTCCAAAAACACATATTTGAAGCTGTTAGTATTGTTGTGCAGGAAAACCTTAATTTGCATAGAAGCTATCCACACTGGTGCTGTAACCTGTAGGCTGGCACATCCAAAAAAAGGTCCACGTAAAATAAAAGATTCCTCTTTTTTTTTTCTTTTCTTTCTTTTTTTGCTCATGAGTCCTTAAACAAGTGTTGTAACCAAGCATCTGAGTTGTGACCAGTCGAGAAGAAAGTTTTTTGGGGTTTTTTTCCCTTTTGTTTCACTTGATTATATTGGGAGGTCTTAAATCATTAAATGTTTTTGTAAATGTAAATTTAGTATTTCATGAAAATTAATTCTCATCATTGGGAAATATTTCTTAGAAGAATAACTAGCAAAAATGAGCTCTCACCATTCCCGGTGGTCATTTAATGACCCACTCGACCCCTCGGATCTGTTACATCTGTTTTACCTTTAAGTTAGATAGATGGGGGGGGGGGGAATGGTTTCCTGTGTTAAAAAAGTACTTCACAAAATAGACTTAATATGCAAAACACAAAAAGATCCATGTTGTTGGAAAAGGCTGTAAAACTGGAAAAAAAGAGAACAAAGATTTTCAAGGCTCATGTTTAATGTTCCCTCCGAGAGTCCAAATACAAATGTTAATATTTCCAAACTGTGTGTCTGTGTGTGTGTGTGGGTGGGTTTATGCAGCCTACTGGCATTGCTGCTGTGCATAAGGCAGTTTGAGCAAAGCTCATCTAAACTGGCAACATGTTTTAAATTGATCTTCATAACAGCGTGGAACGAAAAGTAACTATAAGACTCTGATATTCACCCCCACCCCCCAAAAAAAGGGCCGTGTTCTCTGTTGTGGGCAATGTGGAGGCTCTCCAGCCAGAGGAAATGATGATGCTCTTCCATGAGCTCCTGTCCTTCCACTGTGCATGCTTGTCTTATTCAAATGAAGTAACTTGATTTGATAGCCACAGACAGAAACTCAATGTGGAGCTCTCTCTGTCCTCTTGTTATCTGAAAATTAAATTTCTCCCTCATGGATTGCATTTCACGGTTCACCGACTCATCCGGCAATAAGGACTGTAAGACTGAGCTATGAGATGGTTTCAAAAATGTCCAGGCGGAGTTGTCCACTCCAGATCAAAGTGGGTTTACATTTGTTCACCTGCTTAAGCCAGAGTATGCTCTGTGTGGTTATTCATTTTAATGCTTTGTGGCTTGTAAAAAAAATCTCTTCAGCTTTAAAGCAGAAAATCTTGGACATATTTCATATTAGCAGACAGAAAACGAAATGTCTGGAAAGCAGAATAAAACTCGTCACGCTGTAATTAAAGAGTTGCACTGGGTTTTGGTTTAATCAGCCTTTCATTAACTGTGACCTGAGAACAAGCTGATATAGTAAAAAATACAATTTGTTGCACACTTGCTGATAAGGTCAACTTGTGTAAATACTAGACTGCCTCAGTAGCTATTAAATAAGTTTTTTAATTAGTTTTACACCATTACAAGTGGGTGATATAGCCTTTAAATTATATCATAGTATTTCACGATAACTTGTAAAAAAACAATATTTCTGTAAATATAGCAACAAATACTGAACCTCATTTATTAGTGTAAGTAAACGAAGGGCATTTTCCTTCCTTTCTTTTCCAATGAGCTGCTGTCACTGATAACACACTTCTTAATTCAAAGTATGAACCTATACTAAAACATGGTGCTGGCAGCAGCATTTTAGTGCAATAGAAGTGACACTGCAGGATATCCAGTGGTATGGCACAAGTGAAATGTAAGCAGAGAAGTGTCCAAGGTAGAGTTTCCCTGGAAATTTGAAGTAGAATAACTTCTTAGCACTTTATCAATAACTGCAGTAACTTAACCTCCTAAGTCTTCACAGTATTGTCACATAAAACTTTTTACCCAGCCCTGCTTCTCCGCTATATAACCGCATCAGTAATTTCCATCCACCATTTGCTCTACTTGCCATATGGAGCGCAGCTAGCAAGTACAGCCTGCGATACTTGGTTGACTCATGTGTTTACTTTTGCGTTGCACATCACCAGCTGCTAGTATCTCCTCCATGTAGCCTGGTTGTAGTTGATGGTGTTTTTGCCTCACGGGGAAAAACAAGTTTGTTTCCATCTTCAGCAGGAACGGTTTTCTTCTATATTTGTGGGAGGTTGTTGAAGTAGCTCCCTTTATAGGCACATGCCGGTTCTTGTCTCACTATTGTGTGCACTACGAATGCATGGCGTTGCTATAACGATGATATAATGTAAAAATGTAAATTATTATCATAGACAATATGATATGACGCAGCCTCGTGGTGCTTAGTTGTAAAATTTCATAATTAAAGGCAAAAAAATAATTCAAATGTATTGTAAGCTAAAAAGACAACTCAAAGCATTCAGTGTATGAGAACCTTGTTTTGTTTCTCATACCCCTCCCAGACACACACACACATACACACTCTCCTCGAATGCCCCCCCGTCACAGCCATTAAAGCCCTGTTGCAACTCTTAAGTGGTTCACTTTTAAAACTGGACAACGGGCAAAAAAGATTACAGCATGATGTGATGCGCTTTGATTTATAGAAAGCCAACACGAGTACAGATAATAAACATCACTTACTGCTGGTTTGTAAGAGCGCCTCACAATACCATCAGCTCCAATCAGTTATTGTTGATCCTAGCCTTTAGAAAAATTCCAGGTACTCATTGCTGTTGCTGTGATTTTTCTTTTTCAGCTGTTGCCCAAAAATTAATGTTCAAAGGGTGAAATGTCTTTTTTTTTTTTATGGTGATTTATATGATGTCTTTCATAAAAGGAGACACAATAATACTCATATTTCACGTTTTTGTTTGTTTTTGTTTTTGACTTAAATCAGATGTAGTAAAATGGAGCTCAACAGTGGTGTTCTGGAAGTAAAAATCCCATTCATATTCTCAATAGAGATTTTGATTATTAACCATCATGTTTTATCTATCCAAAGTAGACTTACTGTGACCTACGGCACTGTGAAACGATGGCATGTGCTCCAGTAGAAACCAGCAGTCTGTATGACATCAACCTTATTTTAACAAAAATGCATTTTGTTCTTGGTGATTGTAGTCAGGAACAAAGCACTGGACCATATTGATAACTAGGCTATAATTTACCACAGCACTGTACAAAATACACAAACTATTACCATACAACAGTGTTATTAACCATATAAACACTACAATAATGAAAAGCATTAAATTTGAGAGGACAAGTGGAAGTTGCTTGTTGTGGAATTTGGGATTTGTAGTGTTGTATGGGATCAGTAGTTCTTTCACCATTAAAAGTAATGATGTAAGTAGTTTTGTAGTTTTGCCCTTTTTTTCTTTCATTGTTCATTTATTTATTAATTGTCCATATCAAATCTTTTCATGGTCATGATTTACCTTTTAGCTGGTTGACTTCCTCCAAAGCTGTAAACTCTTTATATATGAAGACTGTCGATGGAAAGAATGAATGGTGAAACTTCCATAACTGGGGACCTTGAAAAAAATTATAAATCAGTGGTCACCATTGAGCTTTGTAAAAAAATAGTCATTCAGTTGCTGTTCGGTCAGTTAAGGATGTAACCAATCATCATGCATTAGCTGAATGCTACCGTTTTATGAACAAAATATGGAGAAATGTAGAAAAAAAAACTACATGAGAATTGTCAGTCAATTCTTACATTAAATTAATAGCTTATTTTTCAGTAGAGTAGGAAGTGAACAGGCTCTTTGTTGGCGGGCTCTGGTTAGCCCTCAGCCTGAAAAAAAGCTAATGGGGTATTGGGACCTAGGATGTACAAATTCATAAAATAGATGCATCTACTAAAGGTCTCGGCCGACTTAGTTTTTAACCTAATGCTAATCCCAGAATGTGACAGCATTCTCAGTGGTTTATATTTATTTTGATTTTAGCTTTCTTTTTTTTTTTTTTTTAGTCTGAGTTTTTACTGAGCCATTTGCAAGTCACTGAGGCTCATATGCACCCCATTAAGATCTACTGAGACCTGGTAATTATGTTTCTAGAACTTGGACTTCCAGGGGATTTGTGCCACCTAAAGATTCTACTACCAGGAGGCTGAAGGGCAGCACTGGCGGCTGACAGTATTTTATTATTGTATTATATTACTCATCGGGGATCTGGGCATGCCTCTAGAGGATATGTCTGCACCTAAGATCATAAAAAGTTACTTCTGCCATATTTGCTGTATGTACATGTATACTGTATAGTATAATTCTGAAACCTGACAGTGATTTGAAATCAGGAGTGTTTTCAACTAACATCAAGTATAGAATAGAACTTGCTATATAGAAAAATCATGGACTATGAAATAGACATCCATAATTGGATGAAATCTAGTGATAGAAATGTGTTATAAGTTGCAACTTGTTAAAAAAAAAAGAGCCTCACTCATATCATACACTTTAATACACTGTGTGTATTAATAGGAAAAGTATTCAGGGCGTGATCATTTGTGTGTGACTGTGAGAGCTCGGTGGTTTTCTCACTGGAGAGTCACTTAATATACAAAGACCCATGTTGACTTACTCCTTGGAGGTCAAGTAGCATAATTGTGTTCCAGAGCTGCAGCAAGAAGCATGATCCATCTCTTTCTGCTGCACACATGAGTGCCATTACATAAAGGTCACTGGTGGTTGAGTCATCAGGATATCTAAAGGCTTTTCCTAAGTGAGGTGTTTTTTCTCGATGAGGGAGCAGAAAGCCGTGAGTTACAGAGGACTGTAAATCTTATTACGCATCTTCTGCTCTAAAGTTACCGGAGCTGCTTTGGTATCCGCCTGTTGACATGGAAACTGAAGAGGCTATTGTGTGACAAGTGTTTCTGCTACCAGTGTTTTTTTGTTTTTTTCTTTTGTAAAGTCAGGATAAATTCACGAGTCATTTGATTGTGGTACTGTTTATTTTGAGTCTTAATTTTATATCTTACAGTGAATTTAAAGAGCTTCTTGTGTCTTTGGCACTGTAAATGACATATGAGAAGTGAGACTCTAAGCATCCATCATATCAAATATAAAATACATCAAATACATCACCCAAATAACTTGTGTTTTTCTGTTTGTTTTTTTGCTTCCATGTTTTGGCAGTGAGTGGGTGAATGCTTGCAACACAACAGGCTCTTAGTGACTTGCTTGAGTCATTAATCTACTTCAATATGACTTCAAGGCATGGAAAAAAATGGTCTTTTTGATATAAAGGATTAAAAGGGAACAGTTCTCTTTTAAAATTTGGCATTGATCCTAAATCAAAACAAAACCAAAATGTGGGAGCTACAGGACATTTAATTAACATTCACCAATCAGCCATGACATTAAAAACTACCTGTGTAATATTGTGTAAGTTTCCCTCGTGCTCGTACAACAGCTTGGAGCCATCAGGGTGTGGACATGGGCCTTCTGGGAGCATCCAGTGCATTCTCATCCCAGGGCTTCAAATACTGCCTTTCTGTCAGATGTCACAGGCCCTCAGTGATACAAACAAGGTGCCCTTTAGTGCTGGCGCCTTGACACAACATCCGCAGCAGTTTTAGACCCAGAGAGATAATGGTCTTTCTTTAAACAGTGATATAACCCAGATTAGGATGCTGGAGGGGGAAGCAGGGGAAGAAGGCACTGGTTTGTCAGCCCAGAGACTGCAGTTCATGTCACATTTGGGAGCTTTGTGTTTTGCAGAGCTCTCTGCTTGGTTAGGGTAAGGGACCAAAAACTGTTTTGACAGCTCGGTGGCTCAGCGGTTAGCACTGTTGCCTAACAGCAAAGAGGATCCTGGGTTAAACCCAGGTACAAACCCTGGCTGACAAGTTCAAACCAGGATGAACCCTTCTGTGTGGACTTTGTGTGTGTTTCCTGTGCTAGTGCAGGTTTTCTACGGGAGCTCTGGTTTGTTCTGCTGTAGAAAAACATGCTAGGTTAATGCTGCCTGTGTCAGCCCAGGACAGTTTTGCAAAGGTGAACCTTAATGTCATGAGGTTCACTTCCAGGTTAAGTAAAGGTTTAAAAAAAAAAAAAGAAAGAAAAAACTTTATGATAGTTTAGGATAAGATTGTGGGTTAGGTTAAATACACCCCCTTCCCAACATTAATCCTAAATGTTAAAATGGCAGCTCAGGACATAGAGCTGCCATTTTAACATTTAGGATGTTAAAATGGTAAATGACTACATTTACTAGTCAGAAGGTCTAGAGTTCGATCCCAGGCTTCTCCAGTCCACGTTCCAATCTTGTAGTAAAAAGTGCTTTGAGTCCTCAGAGTACAAAAGCACTATGTAAGCATGAATACACTTGCCAAAAAGGATTTTCATGCATCTATATGAGCCTTTTATGTGGCAAGTTGCCAATGAGGCCTTTCTCACTCTTGACATAATCCTGTGCATCATATGACAGATGCCAAATGACACCTTTTGCAGCATCTTTGTCGTGTTCCTGTTTTTGTGGGGTGGTTGTCTGCATTGTCCTGTTGGAGGAAACCACTGCTGTCGTGGTGTGTTGTTGCCATGCCACTGGTAGGATAGCAAGAATACACCTATTGTTCTCCAACAATAGGTGTGTCAACAACAGGTTTAGGTGGGTGGTAAATGTCAAAGTAACGTTCACACGAATGACTGGACCCAAAGTTTCTCAGCTTAATAGTGTATTATAACAAGATAATCAATGTTGTTCACTTAACTTGTCAGTGGGTTTAATGCTGTGACTGATCAGAGTATCACGATCAAAAAAAGGGAAAGCAGTTGGAACGCGTAATGTGTGTGCAGTGTGTGCTTTTGGTCTCAGTTCCTCCGTCTTGTGCATGAAGTGTATTTGCATGTTAAGGCGAAGGGTTTCCTTAGTGCTTGTATTCTCTGTGGATGTGGGAATTGACAGCAAACAAAGTAAAATGGGTTGTTAAATAATGCATCAGAAGATCCTGTCTGTTACATTAAGTCACTTTGAGGTTCTCTATGAGTAACATCTATGTGTGGCTTAAGCTTTAATGTTAAATGTCTGATCTGTGTCTCCTCAGAGAGCATATGGACCCAGATGATGATCCATAACGGTATTCACTGCAAGCCCAGTTTGAGCTGAAACCCTCCGCCAATTGGAAACCTGTGGATGAAGACAGTTTAGCGAATCTGCTCCCAGACGCTGAGAATATGGTGAAAGCTCAGCGGAGCCAGACAGTGAAATGGGTCAAGCCCAAGAAGGAGAGGGGAAGTAAGGAAAAGAAGCATGCTGTGAAGAAAGGGAAAGGTGGGAAAAATGATCTGAAGAGAAAAAAAAAGAGGGACAAGAAAGCCTTGCGCCGAAATAAAAAGAAGAAACTAGCCGCTAGTGATGGAGATGCGTTGGACTGTTGTGTCTTGCTCACCCGTCTGGAGGAGAAAGGGGCTGCTGGTAAAGAAAAGAATGCACTAAAAGCTGACAAGAAAAAGAGTGCAAAAATTAAAAAGAAGGTGCACTCCACCCAAAGAGGGACCAAACCCGGACTCAAGAAAACCTCTGCTGCCAATCAGCAAGCACTGGAACCAAAAACCAACCAATCTGACGCCTTACTCATGATGTCCGCAGCTAGGTTTGAGCCCCGCAGAAGGAGAATGGCCTCTCTTAATGCTGAGGCTGTCAACAGCTTGCTGCTCTACAAAGACGACTCACTCATGACAAATAACACAAAGAAATGTCAGCCATCCAATGAAGATCCAGCTAAAGAGCTTAGTATAACTGAACATAGAGATCATAAAACCAAAAAAGTTTCTTCAGAAGGGAAAGCAGTCCAAAAAGACAGACCGAAAAAACAAAAGCGTTCCACGGCAGAGGCTCAGAACATCGACTGGTTGAGTTTGTTTGCACCAACACCTCGGCGTCAAGCGGGCCTCACTGCTGCAACACTGCTCAAACTCACAAGTGCCCCCTATGGGGCCAAACGTCAAAAGAAGACAGAGTCTAAGCCAGAGAGTGGAAGTGCAGCAGCAGCTATGACTCAGGATGGAATTAGCGGTATGCCTGGATGCAGAGGAACAACACACACCAAAAGAAGAACACATCCCCAACACGAGGGCCAACTAAAGCACAGAAAACAAGGCACAGAAGATCCAGTCCATTCCCAGGTGAGCCCTACTATCCAGGATTGCTGCAGTTTGTGTAAGACAGAGACTTTGGATCCGGAGTGGAAGGGTGCCACAGGGGGGCAGGAGTGTCTCAAACATGCTCTCCATTGTGGCTCTTCTCTGGGATTCTCCTTAAAAACAATCAAAGAGGAGCAGGTGGAGACGGAGGTGTCTTCATGTTACTGCTGCTCCCAGGAGAGATGTGTCGAGTACTGTCACAGACTGGCCCTCTTCCTGGAGGACAAGACCTTCAAAGAACCAGAGGACAGCTCACTGTCTGAGGTGTTCCACCACCACCATCACCATCACCACCACCATCACCACCACCATCTTCAGACGTCCCATTCTGTAGGCCACCCAGCAGCCATAACCATCAGCCCACACACGTACACCTGTTTTCCAGGCTACTATGTCCATTTCAGCCACCCAGACAACTCCCCCTCCACCATATCACCCCTTGCTTTATGCCCAAGCAGCAGTAAGAGGCCGAAGCTGCTCCCCAGCACAGGTCCGCAACCCTCAGGGATTAGCCATCCAGTGTACTGCTGCACCTCAGTGAAACCGTGCTACGGAGAGCCCCGCAGGATCAACGGCTACTCTCCTTATACCAGTGTGATTCCAGCCATTAACAGAGGAGGGTGCTCCTTCAGTCCCGCAGACTGCATCCAATGTAACCATGGCATAAAAAGAGGTAAGCAGAAGTCACACGGTTTAATTTGTAAGAATAGTTTTGGTAGAAATTACAAGTCAGTGAGTTAATTTTCCTTGTTAACGCTTCTGTGGAAGGTTGCATCAGCATTCTGTCAGAAACCTGAAGCTTCCGAATACAAGCTGAGATAAAAAAATTTTTTAGGCTTCAGAAAGCGCCCTCCAGATTCATAAACGACATTAAAACAACTGTTTTCACAAACGAAGTCGTGCTCCCCGCGACTGTCTCCTTTTATGTAAGTAAGCGTTTTGAATAAGTATTAAATGTTCATGAGCACAGTGTGGTTATATTATTTTGCATGCAGCGCCCCGCTCATCCAGCTGCCAAAGGAGTACAATGTGCTGAGAATAGCTATTATATGAGCCATTTATATTCCCCCACTTTGGTATGTCACTTGAGTGGGAAGTTACAAAAAAAAATATCAGATAAAGGGCAAGACCTCTTTTGTCTCCGTTTGAATAAAAGTCATTGGACAGTGAATACAAGGCCTGTGCAGCTGAAAACTAATGAGCTCATTGTATGGGCTCAAGTGTCTGCTGTGAGTTTCTGTGTTCTAGTGAGCGATGTGAGCCAGAACAGGAAAACACGCCGTGATGTCTGCAGTGTAACGCACAAACGGTGTCTGAATATGTGGGGGTATGGTTAGAAACGCCCGAATGTGATCTCAAAATAACGCTTGTCTCCCACAAACACACTCTTTCTGTCACTCTGTGGTCTCTAGCGAGCTCAACCAGGTCACGCTGTGAGGGTTTACGCGCTAATCTACTAGAGAACCAACTTTAATCTCAGTGGAAATGTTAACTTGGAAAAGAACAGGTGTGGATAATAGAATTAATGACGGCTGAATTTCATTTGGCTGCTTACCCTGGTATTGTGTGTGCTGGTTTTGTGTCATACTGTCATGGCTCCCCAGGATACCTAAATAGAACAGAGCCATTGTTAATGTCATTAGTACGCTCGTGCTTTTCCTGTTTTGACAAGTGTGCTGTCACAGAGGTCTGTGGTCCACCCACACAGGTGTTGCCACTTTTCTGCCTGAACAGACCTCATTACCGTTTGGGTGTATACTGCTCCAGTTTTATTGACATCTTCCTCGCTCTCTTGCTCATTTTGTGGCATCTCTGGAGGTGTGTACAGCTTAGACTGCATTTCATTTGGCTAATGGGGCTTCTCGCTTCCCTCACTTGTCTCTTCCTCGAATCGCCCAGCAGGGGATGTGAGAAGGAAATGAGGAAGAATTGCAAGGATGGATGAAATGCACTTGTTGAAGTGCGCATTCACCCAAGGATCGATTTAAAAAAGATGGTAATAACTCATGAGACAGAGTCTTGTCAGAAGTGCAGAAGGTGTTCCTCCGGGCCTGCTGTCTATCTCACAGTGCATGATAAATACAGGTGTCTTAGATGATCGCCATTTTAAATAAGACAGACATAATTTTTTAAGCTGAAGAAAATGGATGGATGTTTGAACATGAATATCTCAAAAACTCTGCAGAAATTGTCACTAGTTGTCCATTCCAATAGAGTGTGTGCACAAATTTGGGACTTTTTTTTTCACGTCACACTCACCGTACACCACCCGTATGTAACTTAAATTTGGATCCACCACGTAGTTTTATTTATTTTATCTATTTTTGTTAGTAAGCCCAAACTTTGGACCATAAAGTTTTTAGGCAAATTGGAGATGGTTGAGCAGAGAGACCATGATGATTTGAGATGGAGTGACCCAGTAAAAACATAGACTATCAGAATGGAAAGTAACCTTGCATCTTGATCCACAGACTTTGATGACCAAATGTAATTCTCAGTAAGCCTCTATTCAGCTTCCAGCTGAGCAGAGGCCTCGTTTGCCATAAGAGGTGAAAACAACACTCTTTACCAAGATTTCATGTACATTAAGTTCTAGACTTAAGCACGAAAGTTGGAATAAATGAGGTGGGATAAATGTACAGTTTCTTTCTCTGAAATGTATCTTAGTAGAATTATTAGGTGGCACAACACTGAAGTTCAAACACAGCACAACAACCTAAGAAAAAAGAGAGCAGAGGTGTTAATGTACTCTCAGGGATTAAATAAATGCAGCAGATGAGGTTTGGATTCAGAAAACCAGCAAATAAATGGACCTTTTCAAAAGCCGAGATTTTGACTTGTCATAGCAGGAAAAGCACAGGCGTAATTCATAACATTAAAAATGACTGCATTCCACGCAGGTGAGCGAGCTGAAGGATTCTGGTCGTCTAATCCTCGGTTGTGGCTTTCTGCCTGGGACAGAGACTGCAGCTGAGCCACTGTTAAGAATATTTCCTGCTGTAGCACCCGACCCATGTAGCTAATAGGTAAACATCATTTAAAGACAGGGGTATTGTAGTACTATGGGCGGGGCCCTGGGTTCTTTAATTTATTGGCTTCCGTACTAACCTGTATTGATAAGAAATTTGGTGATTGGTGCCTCCACTTAGCAGAATACAACCCTTTGGCCTTAAATCCTACTAAGAATTGTTATCATCCAGTGTTGAAACACGTTTCTCTGGTTCAAATTTAATAAACAGGGGAAAATCCTTACACGAAAGAAATAACACACACAGGATTCTTAACCTCAAAAATATAGAATTTAGTAATCAAAATTAATATTTGCAACTTCAAATAAACACAATAAGAGTACAAAATAATTACTTCAATTAGGGTCTCTTCAAAACACCTGTAAATAAATCAAATTACTTGTGAAAACAATAGTCCTGCAGCTCACACACACACTCACACACTCAAGCTGCAACTCAATATCAGTCCTTTAAAATAAAATAAAACAAACGGTGCAGGCCTGTGTCGACGCTGGGGTGCGGTGTGGTCAGAAACTTTATGACCCTTTCGCTTGCAAAGCAAGCAGAACAAAACAATAAAATAATAAGCACGTGCAATTTGAGTACTCACAACCTCGAGCAGTCAGTCAGTCAGCAACCTGGTTAATGTTAGTCGCTGGTAACCTTTAGGGAATCATTCGTGAGGGCGACGAGGGCGTCCGGCAACGGCTTCGGTCTCCGACACAAAATCCAAGCAAGATGGCGACTCCTGGATACTTCTATGCTCCGTCACGTAGCAAGGGGGAAAAAAAAGTCCAAGGATAGTCTCCTGGTCCTACACGTTAGCGAGCATATAAAATATCTTAGTCTTGCTTTATAATCGCTCTCATTTAAACTACTAACAGCATCGGCACACATTAACAACTTAGCAACTTTGACAGCTACTATATTATACATGTGCGACACGGCTAGCAAGCTAATATGCTATCCGCGATTAGCATCTCCATTTTAACATACTGCATCTGACAGAAACAGTTCAATACAACTTTCAAAGGAATATTTACCTTCGGATGTTTCAAAGTCCTTAACACAGAATGGCAAACTCTGCATTCACCACGATGAAAGGCACTTATACTCCGATACGATCAGCGGTCAACACACACGTTTGATGTACGTCTGTGGCATCTCTGTACCTCTCGCGCACCTGCCCTCTACTAGGTCAACCTCACATCCCGCCCCCACAATCCCTTGATTGGTTACATAGGTCACAAACAACCAATACAAATAAACACAAGTCAAGACTGACATTCTGATGCTCAGTGAGGATAGGTTGTACACAACACAAAATGCGTGAAAGTGCAGTGAAACTAATTAAAGTGACATACTACTTTATTAACAAACAAAATGATTTGGTCCACTATTGTTTTAACACAACTCACTTATGAACTTTATAAAAACTGTACATGAACTATTAGTTATTTGAACATTTTAAAACTATTTACTCATGCCCATAATCATTATGGACTGGGCTACACCGCTATGACAAGTGCACAGATCTGCTGTGAAATGGGTCCATTGATCATCACTTCACCTTAATGTCATCACTGTGGCTCAGCTGTGTCATGAGAGAGTGCACAACCCCCTCTCACACAGGAGAAGGCTTGTCTTGTTTTTCAGAGCCATTTCAGGAGAAATATCTGTGTGTGTGTGTGTGTGTGTGTGTGTGTGTGTGTGTGTGTGTGTGTGTGTGTGTGTGTGTGTGTGTGTGTGTGTGTGTGTGTGTGTGTGTGTGTGTGTGTGTGTGTGTGTGTGCATGGAAAAGACTTTAATTGATCTTAATTGAGGCTCTGCCTGTTTTTTTTTTTTCCTGCTACTTCAGCATAACTATTAACAACTGAGTATTTGTTGTGTCTCGAGCGTTGTTAATGATTGTTGATTAGAGTGGTTGCTACTTAAGCCGGGTGAACACTGTGCGATTTTTGGATAGTCCCAGTTGAAAGATAACCAGCATGAAAGAATCGTGCTGAAATCTTTGGTCATGCCTCTAAAACAGGGGTCCTACATCACAAGTTGGCATTTGTAGCCATCTAAAAACTAAAGAAAGTGTGGGTAAAAGTGATGGCAGTGTCCTCAATGTAGGATGATCATCTCACAATATGGCTGTGGTAACAGCAGCTTGTTTGTGTGATGTTTCCTGCAGATGTTCATCAACCACATGAAAGGGGACGTAGCATGAAAACAAATGGAGAAGAATCAACTGTGTATCTTGGCTGTAGTTCAGAAGCTGCTCTCACTGTACAGTCTGCGTGTATTAAAGTTCTCTGTAGTATTTCACATTATCTTACCTGTTCTGTTCCTTCCTCAGATGACTACCCAGCAACCCTCAATGACCACCACAGCCCCTCCTCTATCCCCATTTGTCCCAGCCCTCGAATCCTTACTGGTTGCCCCATTCCCACTGTGCCTCCAGCCGGCCAATCAGTGCCCCACATTCAGACTCCGCTGTCCGACCCCAGCCAACCGCAGCCTCCGCTGAAGGTGGCAAAGGAGTGTCCGCAGAGTGCCAAGCAGCCCAGCGGGTCAAGGTCTGGTGCGCGCGGCACCGGCAGCATCAGCTCGGCTGTCTGCCCTCTCAACAGGAACAAGAAACAGAAGCTCAGCTCTGCCAGCGTCGGAGGGCAAACGGTTGCCAAGCAGCTGAAGAATGGCCGCCAAAAATCCACCAACGGCTGGAGGCCATTTGGCCTGCCCTTTGAGAAGGAGGTTTTCTCTGTGGTATGTAGCGAAAGTCATTTTGGTGCTTTTTGACACAGCCACAATGGCACCACTTTTAATTAAAGCTGGTGTAATATTACTTAAGGGTCCTAAGAGAGTATGGGGTGGATTTATAGCACCTGCTTCACTGCTGGATCAGGGCTAATTCACTGTTTTTAAAATTTTATCCAGCAACCTGACAGCCAAGGCACAGAAGTCATTCAATACAAATCACATCCTGCAGCTTTTTATTCCACAGCCTCTCAAAGCTTATCAGTTTCTAACTGCTTGAGGAGTCAGTATTTCCTGCTGCTGTGTTCCCAGGGAGAGGACACTCTGGTGCTGAGGAAGTGCTTTGAGGGAGTCCACCGGGACGGGGAGTTGATTAGAGTCAGAGACACTGTTCTGCTGAAGTCTGGACCTAGAAAAAAGTCTCTGCCTTACGTGGCCAAGGTCTCAGCTCTGTGGGAAGATCCAGAGTCAGGTATTCTGCTCCCTGTCCGCAGTGTTTACTTAGACCACAAGTAAAGACATATTTATGTGGTAATAACTGGTTTGAGAAGTGAAGTGAAAGACGTGTTGTTTTTTTTCTTTCCTTCAGGAGAGCTGATGATGAGTTTGTTTTGGTACTACCGTCCAGAACACACACAGGGGGGATGCATCCCCAGCCTACATTGTGAGGTGAGAAGGCTGACATATGTCTCTGAAATCCTTTTTACCACGGCTTTCCAATAATTGTCAGGGGTAATTATAGACCAGGAAACCTAAAATATAGCTTGTTTCAACTGCAGCATATTCAACACCTGTAATCATGGCAATTAGTGTAGCGCAGGTCGAGTCAGTTCAAGTAAGCATAATAGAAAACATCTCTGGTTCAGGCAGGTGGCGTTAAATAACTTTTAGAAACACAGTGCAGTAGGCCAGGCTCTGAGTATCAGTCCAGCTTCCTCTCCTTTCTCTCTCCCTCTCTCAGGCCCAAGTCCTCCTGTGGTCTAGCTGAATTACCAAACTATAAAGTAGCCTGTCGTGGAAGAACGAGAGGATCAAAGAGACACTGTGCTACCTTTAGTGCTCATATAATATCCCTTAAACACTGCTGTGATCCTTCAGTGCTGCTGAAATTGCACCAGAGACCAATCCACCGCCTCTATAATAAAATATTTTAGGAGAAACTTGACTTCAGTTACACTTTTTAATGTAGCTCTTTGGTGAAACACACCGCACTCAGCTGCTACAGTTATATATATTTATTTCGAGGTCATGTAACTTTAAAAGGCCTCACTTTGTAGCACACTGCGAGGAAGGTCGGAAATCCCTGCCTGCTGCATGTAATTTCAAAGTGTTTTTACTCGCCTGTTTGATGCAATTCTAGTAGCTGGATCAAATGTAATTGTAAAATTAGTGTTGTCACGGTTATGGTTACGGCATAGTTCAAGCTGGATTCGGGTGTTTGATTAACACATTTTTGTGGGTTTCCGCAGTGGGATTGGCGCTCATAACAAGCCGGTTGGGTGCTGCAATTTAAAAAAAAAAAAAACAAGCCTCACCCATGCGCCACTAATGGCTATAATGTGTGCCTCATACCAGCTTTTAAAACTGGAAGAGATTTTAGATAATGTAAATGTAATTTAATGACTGTATTTATAGTATTAAATGTGTTTTCTATTGCCAACACATGTAAAAACAGTTCTCTTTTCACCTAAACTTGTTGATGCAGTTTAAGTCCTGCTGTTGTAAATATTCAGAAATCCACCAGCTGTATATCAATCCAGAGCTAAAAAATAGTCCCCAAAAAGTATACAGTCAATGGTTTATCCACCATCTGCTTAAAAAGTACAGTGAATAGTGCTTTAGGAGAAAATTAAGTAGTGTGTTTGTAGCAGGAATTTCCCACTCAAATACTAATGCAAGGGGTTCGCCTGCTTTTGTGAGCAACTCAGGGTTTAATGATTTGCCCAAGGACATTTCAGATTATGGAGAGGGTGGGGATTGAACCACTAGCAGTGGATAACCCACTCTAGTCATGATTTAGTGCAGTTAACAGATTTAGCCTCCATACATTTAACGGTGACAGATGTAATAACAAGGTCATCTCTGTACATTACAACAAGCAAAGGCACACAGAATTTATAATAAGAGCGCTGACAAACATACAAACTTTCACAGGCTTTGTAATCATATCTATCTGGGCAGCTAGGTCCACAAACTATGTTCCACTCTTGGTAAAAATGTGGCCACAGTAATGCGATTATTGGCTCATTACGAGTGCGAACATTTACTGAAGCTACACAGAGGAACAGTACAGATACTCACCTTTTACTGAACGCACACAGGGATTAACTTCACACCAGAAACATTACCAACGGAACACAGCTCTCACTCCGATTGCAAGGAGCAGGGCTCCCTAATTGGCTGGTTCATGGAGGCATCGAACAGGCTGATCTGGGGTCAGCCCTTTGCTACGCTGAGTTTGTACAATTCTCACAAGCTCAAAAGTCAGTATTTGATATGACTACTTTTATTCTTCAACACAGCCTGAGCTCGCTTAGGAAAGCTTTCTTGTCATTTCTTTAAGTAGTCTTCAGGAACAGTTCTCCAGGCTTCTTGCAGGACATTCAAAGCTCTTCTTTGGATGTTGGCTGCCGTTTGTTCCATTCTCTGTTCTCCACTGCGTTACAGACGAATGTAGACGCTCACTATTGAACCTCTCTTCTGACCTCCTCCGTACATATTGACGACAGTTTGAGCTAAAAACGTCAAATTTGGGCTGATTTTCAGTCCAGTTCTTGTGCAATTTGGCACACCTCAACTTTCCACTGAGATCATTTCTGATGAGGCTTCAGCTGAAGAGCCAGATGCATCTCTCAGGTCCTGTGTCAGGTCGTTGCTAGATATTTTTTTTCCCTGTCTGTTAAGGACATGACTTTCAGATACTGTTTATCTGCTG
Source organism: Archocentrus centrarchus (assembly GCF_007364275.1). Classification (NCBI taxonomy): domain Eukaryota; kingdom Metazoa; phylum Chordata; class Actinopteri; order Cichliformes; family Cichlidae; genus Archocentrus; species Archocentrus centrarchus. Next base: position 12,265,345 of record NC_044367.1, on the reverse strand, counting down.
TAAATAGTTTTTTAGGCCTGCCACTTCTCATTTTATCCTCCTCTTGTCCGTGACACACTGCACAGGATGCTAAGAAGTTTTTAGCTAATAGCTCTTTGGGAATCACCTTGGTGGTGCAAAAATACTATTTTATACATGCAAACTGTGTTATCTTAGGCGTTTTTTTTATAGATTCAACTAAAGAAATTTGAACATTATGAGTTTTTGTAAGAGGCTACTAGTAACAAAGTACCTAAAGATACAATTTAAAATTGTGTCTTTGCTAACTTTCTATTGTATGTAGCTACAACGCTGATTCATCCCTTGAGATAGAGGTCTTTGGTTATGCTTGAGTGATTCACAGGACAGTGTTAAGTAGCTTAACAAAATAAAACATTCCCCTGAAAATGGCCGGGTACGAGGACTAGACTGAAAATGAATGAAAGAGCAGCCAGTGTCCAAGCCTGGAGAACTGTTGTTCAAGACCAAAAGTAGGCTCCTTGGAAACAAAATAAAAAGAAATGAGGGTTACCTCAACACCTTTGCACAGCACTGTACACAGGCAGACACACATTGCAGAATAAGCTTCTATTGTGCTTCCGGAGGTCAGTAGTCTGCCAGAGAAACAAGTTCAATTCACTGTGTAGAAACATTAAACCGCATGAAGTCTGTTGTTTCTCAGCTTGTGCTGAAAGACAACAAACACATCAGAGCAGCAGTGTGAGAACAGCACCAGGGCTTTGTCAGCGAGGAAGACGTAAAACATCTTTCTCTGCAAATCGGTCTTTATATGCAGAAGTGAGGGTGAAACAGAAGGGTTTGTTTAGTGTTGCAGAGAGATTTAGTCTTTTAGGTCCCACCGCTTCTCCGACATATAAGAGGATATCATGATTTTTTTTTTTTTCTTTTTTGTCTGGACCTAACCTGAATGTCTTTCTGCAGAATGAGATCTTTGCATCTCGTCACCAGGATGTGAACAGTGTGGCCTGTATTGAAGACAAATGCTATGTCCTAACATTGGCGCAGTATTGTCGGTAAGAAGCAAAGCGTTTTTACTTGTTGTGGTAGCTTCAAAAGTTTTACTTTTTGAGAAAAATGAAAATATGCATAATCTGTAACATAAAGATGGGCAGGTTTTTCTCAATTTCACACAGCTTTAAGCCATTAAGAAACATCTATAGTTTTTCTGAGTGTTTTTCAGGTGTTTGACGTTCGTGTGCCATGCTGTATTTGTGCCCTGTCCAGATTTTGTGCCTTGGTAAAACGCCGTAGAGAAGGCGTAAGCGACAGTGCCGCCTCCCTTGTGGTGCCCCCTGTTGTTGGCAACGCCATGCCCACCCACCACTGTGTGCCCAATGACATTGACCCAGAGTTGGTGTTTTTCTGTCGACACGTCTACGACTTCCGCTATGGGCGCCTCCTCAAGAACCTGCAGTAGTGTCTGACGAGGCATGACGTAACATTACCCTGGTTTCATCTGCCACCAATTCTAATTAGCCACCTGCTGCCTCTGTGAGAGAGGAACTGGAGTTTAGGACGAAGAGTAGAGAGTGTATTTTCTTTTTAATCTCTCATTCATGCTTACATGTCACACATTTATTAAGTAAAGTAATGATCTGACATAATGTAGAAGAGTTACTATGGCAGTGTAAATGGTCTTTTATCATACATGGCTCTCTGGTGTTGTAGCAGCTGTGTGAAGAACCTGGAACGTACTCTGCTGTAGAAAATGCTACTGTAGCTCTTAGAAATGTGAAACTTGATAGATTGCTGAGAATTTGATGTTTCATGTGAATAATGCTACTATCTGCCTGACAGACAACAGATAAAGTATCTTGATATGCCATCGATAATAAAAATATGTGGCATATTGTTCTACACCAGATGGTGTGGCAGAAGGCTTAATCACATTTTTTTTTTTTGTCAGTTTATTGCTGATGCTTTCAGCTGCACAGTGTCCATTTGATAGTAAAAACAGAGCTTTCTACTGATGCTACATATGGAAGTTTTACTGTAGAGGCCTAGAGCATGCAGCTGGATTCAGGCTGTTCTAAAAGGTAGTTGTAGTTTGGAAAATGTGCTTGCTCTCATTTAAAGTGAATGATAAGAAGGAATTAGTCTCATGTCTGTATAATCAGTATGAAATTATCACCAGCAGCTGGTTAATATAGCTTAGCATAAAGACTGGAAAACAGCCCATTTCCAGGCTCAGCCAGTCTAACTTTGACTCTGGGAGCAATGGCCAGTTATTCCAGGTATAAATAGCAGCTGGTTGGGGCAAGACTTTCTGATCTGTCCGTTATTGCATACGTCTGCAGATTATTTTTAAAGAAGCTAAGTCTTACAGTTGCATTTCAGGAAATTGAATCCCTTTTTTTTCCCCTCTCTACAAAGACTACTTCCATGCATGCAGCCAAAGCCTGTTCAAATATGATTGGTTGATAGATCTTGGGCAACAAGCAGACTACAAATATCTGCATTCATATCTGTTTACAGAGATTGTGCTAAGCTAAGCTTAATTAGCTGCTGGCTGTAGCTCTGCTTAAAAAATATACAGACAGTGTTCTCATCTAAATCTCAGTTAGCAAGCATTTAAGCAAGTTTCCCAGATATCAAACATTTCCATTTTTCATCTAATTGTGCCTGATTTTGGAGGTCTTTGCAGTACAGCCCAAAGATAGCTGTGAAAAACATTTTTGATCAAATGGTTTGATGAGATCTAATTTAGCTTCATTAACAGTGATCAAGTGCATCCAGAGCAAGCAATTAAATATTTTTTTGGCTGCATCCCTTGAGTTTTTGCAGATTTTACATCATATCTGTAACCGAAATTCCCACTAGTGATGATTTTCACACTGTAGGACAGATCTTCTCTTTAAAAAAAAAAAAAAAGCACGGTTTAGTTCGCTTGCTTTCAGAGCGTGAGGACGAGCCAAGCATTAAAGGGGATTTTTGTTATGCCAATGCCGAGGAATATTTTACTTTTTCAAAGCTGTTTGCCAGAGGTGTGATTCGACTCCGGTCTCAGCGTACTGTATATTTGCATTTAAATATCTGGATGGGTGTCTGTTTATGGCAGATGGCATCAGTTAGTCATGTATATTCTTGTTTCTCCACTGATGAACTGGTGAATAATGTAGTCAGTGTAGCATTTAGATCTGTGATGATGATGATTCGTTCCTATGTTTGAGAAAAGATATGTATTTATTTCTGTACTGAGAAAATCTATAATTTATTTTCAAAAGATAATTTTAAAGAATAGAGTTTTAGTAGAGTGGCTTTCATTCCTGATTAGAAAGGAGGCCGAAGACGTCTCACCTTAGCTACACTGTCTAAGTCTTTGCAGCAGTATTTCTGTGTTTGAGTTCGCTTGCTCAATACAAGCTCCTGAAATTTCGCCTTGAGACGTTGAAGTAAGCAGTAAGCAGATTTGAGGGAACATATGGAGTATTTGGAAGGATCTCAGATGTGGTTTGAAGGACATGTGCTAACATGTGACCAGAGATGCTAAACCTGCAGGACCAAAATGTACCCTGGCCTTCTCCAGCTTCCTGTCATCCTCTTTCTCATTTCCCCTGAGATGATGAAACTCTGCCTCTTCACCTTTAAATGCCGAATGCTACACTGATTTAAACTTACCATTAGCCTGTGCCCTTGATCTTTGCTGCCTTATAGAACATTCCCAGCCTTTCATTTAGTAACGTGTATTGATCTCAGGCTGGGGTTATGAAGCTTGTAAGTGCGCCGACCTTGATTCCTAGATGCTTGACATGTATTTCAGTGTTTCTCGTGATCTTATGTGATCTGAAAGGCAAAACTTCATTTTAATCAACACCTTTATTGAGAGTTATGTTTTATATCAAAACACCTAACAAGTTAAAACTAGATGAGTGGGGGTTTTTTTCTGATTCTTTTTTGGGGGGGAAACTGTTTTACAAAGCGTTATATGACAATACTGACAATGTTTTTATATCAGAACTCTAAATATTAATCAGGAGCTAGTTAGCCTAGCTACCTATAATATTTAGAAATGGGGGGACAATAGAAAACAAGATACACCTGCATCATCTGTGAGCTTGCTAAGTAACATTGCATATGTCTTTTGTTTAGTCTGTATTAATCAGAGTGTTATAGAAAATTTCCTGTTGGCAGATTTTTTTGTTTTTGTTTTTTATGCTATGCTAAGCTAGGCTAATCAGCGGGTTCTAGAGTAATTTTTTGCATCCAGACTTTTGACCTGGACGCTTGAACCATGGAAGCTTGTTTATATCACTGAAAAAAACATTCACCATCTATAAGTCAAAATTTGGGGGTATTATCTATAAATTTTGAGAAAATAACCTAAAATTGTAACTTATGGATAGCAAAAAAATAAAATTTTAAAAATCAATGGCGGACACAGGCTTCCATACCATTCTCATGTAAGTCTGCACAAGAAAGCTTTGTTCACAAAATCTAAAATCAGCAGGGGCCAAGCAGCAAAGCAAAATTTGCCACTGATCATTCAAGTTTCATATCTCAGTCATTAATGGACTGAAGTTGGTGGTCTATTTGTATGTCACATGTGAAACATATGCCTGATTTTAAGATTTAGAGTCTTTATGAAAAGCATATCTTAAAATTATCTATCAGTGCAATGCTTGGTATGTGGATTTGGGACCCCATTTGGAGGAAGCAGAAAAAGTTTGTGGCCTTTCATCACTAGAGGCTCTCTAATAAATACATTTTTCCTTCTTTCTGTGGTCTGTCCCAAGGCCAACCACCATACTGGAATTTATTTCCCAGTCACAAATTCTTTGCAGTCCTATCCAAAATTGGCACAGTCAATCTTCAGACCAAAAAAAAAAAAAAAAAAAGGTACTGATGGATTTTAAACTTCTCAAACTGCTTTTCTGTTGCAGCTGAATAAAATACAGCCATTCTTTATAAACAGATAAAAAGAAATTCTGACCGACATACTCAGCATGATAACAGAAATTTCTTGAGCTGCTCTACATGAAGGAGGTGTTATGCCTGACCTACAAGCACAGTAATATTTGATAGTCAAAATTTGTGTGTGTGTGTGTGTGTGGGGGGGGGTCACTTTAAAATCCCCCACATCTTGCCTACTTATCCTGGACTCTTTGTACTGACTGAGGTGCACATTTTGTGTTTTAGTTGAGAAATAGAGTTTCATTAAATGTTATTAATGGATTGACTTTTAAACACGTCTCCTCAAATTCATAGATTCACGTTTGATAATTCGATTCATCTGAATTTCAAAGACTGTCCCGTGCTATTTTAATCTGACCCTCTAATAACCTGATGACCCAAATGCTATCAGTCTTTATCAGAAAGGTAAGAAAATCTTTACACTGACAGAATATTGCTTGACGGTGTATGAAGTATGGCCAACTTGAATTTGGTTCTAGAGCTTAAAGTCAGAATTAGAAAACCACACCGTGTACATTTTATGGCCTTAAGAGTCACTCAACAAACTAATTGTTTTAATCAAGATGTGTGATGCTTATGTCTTAATTGGTCCTCTGTGCCTGTTCCCATTAACCCGAATACATGTATTCCAAGACTTTTCCATTAAGAAAAGTACAAATAGTTACTGTAGGTTTTCTTTTTTTTGCATACCTTTCAAATGCCTTTCATTTTTGTCAGATGACAAGGGTCTTGATCTCAAACCACCACAAAGAAATGCTTTCACCAAAAAGACTAAAAGAGGGGAGGGGATCGAACCATAAATTTAACTTCATTCCCAGGTGTACAAAAACCTGAATTTTGGTTCCTATGTGAATTTATGTTTGTTTCTTTGCATGGCTTTTTTTTTTTTTTTTTTTAAATATCTTGGAAATATTAATCACAGCACAGATTATTTGTAAGGTTTCAAATGGATCTCTGTAATATAAGAAAAATATTTAATTGTAATAAATAATATATGAGTTTGAAAATGATTGTAAGAGTTTTTTTTTTGCTTGCATGTGATGTTGTATAACTGTAGTAATGGTTGGTGCCCACATGGTGGCTCACTCAGACAATTTATTTTAATATCAGATTTTTTTTTTAATTAAAAAGTCATCACAATAGTTACTAAAATGTTTCAGAGATACATATTAATGTGTAACATGTATATGTGGAAAAAGCCAAACACAATCCTGCATAATCACAGCTGAATCAACTCAAACTATTCTCACGTCTCATCTTTTTCAGTCTCTTTGTTTCTTTCCTTTGGTTTCTATTGCATATTCCATTTAAGTTAAAACAAGAAGTAACACAAAATATTTTTTCCCCATACATAAATTAAAATCACTGTTTTGCCTCAACCCTTTCTGCTTTTTCTTTCATTCATTCATTCACCTTTTTCCAACTGAACTGGATGCGTGGCTGTTTATCTGTTGCTCTGCATGGATCACAGCGGAAAAAAAGAGAGAGGCAGCATCTTGAAAGCCAGCATGAGGAGATATCAGTGATCTAACTTCGATAATTAGGCTCGTGATGAATATGCATGATGCCTCTGGCGCTGCTAAATTTGGTTCTGAGGCTTTAAATGGCATAAGCAGGTAAATCATTTGCATCTGTATCAGCAAGTGTGTGTGAGTCAGAAAGCTTATCTGCCTCAAATCACACACTGGGCTCTTTAGTGTGATTATGTGTCTGTGTGAATGACCTTTATATAGACGACAGTCTGTATATGATGTAAATTCTCTGGTTGTGCACTGAATGTGTGTTGCTGCTGTCTACTGAATGTCTGAACTACCAGTATAGGATTTATGGTTCCCACACAAGGGTTATACTGGCCCCCAAAGGGATACCTTCCATTAGGACTACCCCTGGGTATGTTTAAACAGACAAGCTTTTGTCTTGTGTTTATACACTGCTAGCTTAAGGCACTAGATAAGCCATTTGTAAGAGAAATCAATGGATTTGAGATAGGTAATTATTAGGAATAAATCATTTTAGTTTCAATTACACAGAATCTCAATGGTTTGCTAAAAACAATGGATAAACACTTAGAGGGTGAAAGTATCTACAAGTACTAAAATTACTGGTTAACAAAACACTGGAAATAATTTGTTAGACAAATGGGAAGCACCTGAAAAGCAAGGGCTAAAGATATCTAAAAACAGATACATGACCTGATAGAATGTTAGAAAAGGCACAAATTAAATGGGAAAGGGAAAATAAGAAGCATCTGAAATCATTAGCCAAACATAAAGGGCAAATAGTTTAAAGAGTCAAGCTCGTGTTTGCAGCAATTAATTTATAAAAGCCAAAACACTTGATTCAAGGGCGTGTTAAAGCAGTTTAATCATAATGGATAGAGTACTGTGCAAAAGTCTTGTGTCACCTCTAATTTCTTTATATTTTGCTAAGAAAAGGGGAAATGGGTGCAGAGATTTATTGATCCATGTATAAACATACATAAAGTAAAATAAATAAAAATCAACAAAATCCACCAACAGCTATGTCCTCTACCTCCCCATCTGAACTTCCCCACCTTTGTCAGCTGCTCTCCGGCTTTCAACTACCATCTCCCTCTGAAATCACTGACCTCATCTGGAAATCTAAGCCCTCCACATGTCTTCTTGATCCTCTTCCTACAGCTCTGGTTAAATCCTGCCTCTTTGCTCTCCTCCCCTTCATATCTGCCATCATTCATTCCTCACTTACCACTGGAATTGTACCCACTCTCTTCAGAACTGCAGGTGTCACCCCATTTCTGAAAAAGCCAGGTTCTGATCCAAACAACTACAATAATCTTCGCCCCATCTCTAAACTACCCTTTATTTCCAAGATACTTGAAAAAACTGTTGCTATTCAACTTCACACCCCTTTAACTCAAAACAGCCTTTATGAACAATTCCAGTCTGGTTTCCACCCCCGCCATAGGACAGAAACTGCTTTATTGAAAATCACGAATGACCTTCTCATGGCAGCTGATTCTGGATTTCTCTCTCTCCTCATCCTCCTTGATCTGAGTGCGGCCTTTGACACTATCTCCCACACCATCCTTCTCTACAGATTATCTTCTATTGGCAGCACCCACACCCCTCTTGACTGGTTCCATTCTTATCGCACTCAGTTCATCCAGCTTAAGTCTTTCAAATCCCACCCCTCTCCTGTAACCTCAGGTGTGCCTCAAGGCTCTGTCCTGGGGCTAGGCAGTCAAGTTTGTCTTTATGGTCCTTACTTTGTGCACTGGTGAGCAGGCATGTTGGAACAGAAGGGGCCGTCCCCAAACTGTTCCCACAAAGTTGGGAGCAAAAAACTGTGCAAAATGTCTCGGTATGCTGAATCATTAAGAGTTCCTTTCACTGGAACTAAGGGGCCGAGCCCAACTCCTGGAAAAGAACCCCACGCCATAATCAGATTGCCAGATGGAGAAAAGTGATTCATCACTCCAGAGAACACGTCTCCACTGCTCTAGAGTCCAGTGGCAGCTTGCTTTACACCGCTGTATCTGTTGCTGTGCATTGTGCTTGGTGATGTAAGGCTTGGATTCAGCATTCCATGAAGTTCTCTGCGTACTGTTCTTAAGCTAATCTGAAGGCCACATGAAGTTTGAAGGTCTGTAGCAATTGACTCTGCAGAAAGTTGGTGACCTCTGCACACTATGCACCTCAGCAGTGATTTTACGTGGCCCACCACATTGTGGTCGAGTTGCTGTCATTCCCAATCACTTCTACTTTGTTATAATACCATTAATAGCTGACTGTGGAATATTTAGTAGTGAGGAAATTTTACAGCTGGACTTGTTGCGCAGGTACCTATCACAGTACCATGCTGGAATTCACTGAGCTCCTGAGAGCGACCCATTTGTTCACTAATGTTTGTAGAGGCAGTCTGCATGCCTAGGTGCTTGGTTTTATACACCTGTGGCCATGGAAGTGACTGGAACACCTGAATTCAATGATTTGGATGGGTGAGTGAACACTTTTGGCAGTGTATGGTATTTAATCGGACAGTAGTTAAAATTGTTTGAAATGTTTGTTTGGATTTTCTATATTTTCCCAAGTTATCATAAGCTAGTAAAAATGTAAAGTTGACTAAAGCGGTCTAATAGCTTGTATGCAAAAAAAAAAAATGAAAATGAATGATCATTTCCAAAGCAAGTCAATTATACAATAAAAAAGGAAAGGTGCCTTTTCCCCCAAAGCTTCTTCAGATTTCCCCTTGTGCCAAAACTGTCTAGAAAGGTGAAGAAATGGCCTCAAATGGGATTTCCTTACTATATACTGTATCTTGTCAGATAGCTGCAAGAAGTGCGGTAAGAGCAAGCGGATTTTGGTAGAAGTCCTGAGGTGTTTGAATTACACACCTTTAAGGCTTTCCGCTGACTGACTCATTCCAATTTTGCACCGCTGTCGTGCCTTTTGAACCTTTGTAGTGTACTACACTCTGATGTACTGACTCACAGGCACAGGTGCTTTATCTTCTGGAAAGTTCTGGATTATTGCGGCAATCGGTCTTGAGTTGGTTCTGCTGAGGGGCAGTTTCGAGTTTTCCTGCTGCTTTTTGGTCTCTGCAGAATCTTCTTTTAACGGTTGCAGAGGAAACAAGCTGTTGCTCCTCTGCTCCTCAGCATTTTCATGCTTTCTAAAAATGCTCAGTAATTGTACATCTTTTTTTTTTTATAAACCACTCCCAACATTGCACCCTCCAGGTAATTTTTTTTTCTAAGAGTCTAGAGAGAAAAAAAGTGCTATACAGTAGTAAGTGAAAGCCTGTAAATTGTTTTCTTCAGTTCAAAATGCTCTGAAAGGTTATTTCAGAGCTGTCTCATTTGTTGTATGCTGTTTTTTTCCCTTTCTTTCAGTAACATCAGACATCAGAACCATACCCCAAAGTCTTCTGTTTTCCCTGCATTTGTCATTATAAGTCTCATAAAGTTGCAGTTTCATTTTTTCTGAATATTCCAGGTACACAGAGTTCATTGCAACAATCTCAAGAGCATGAGCATGAAAGGGAATTTATACACACAGCACACGACTACCACTACTTAGCAAATCAAGGTCAACAACATGACAAAGATGATTGTTAAGCCAGCGCACATTTACATTTTGATGAAGGTTGTCCTTGACCCAGCAAGGCCAAGCAGGAAGCATAAAGTTGCAATATGTTGCATGTGGCATTAGCAGAGGTGACCAGGTTGTTAGGTTTCTGTACTAATGTGATAATCTGTCTTCTCTTCAGTTGTATATTGTTATATATTCAGACAGCCGTCTGCCCTTGACATCAGCTGCTAGAATTGCTCTGTAAATAGCTCTTGAAAGCACTGTGAAAAGTGTCTAATCAGCCTCTACTCCACCACGCCATGTAGTGTGCTTTTTCTTTGTGAAATAAAATCTGAGAAAATGAATGAAGAAAAGGAGCCATTTAGATCGTTTTAAATGGGATGCATTAGGGCTTTTGCTATAATAATCTTGTTTTCCAAAAAAAAACCCTTTATAACTTGGTAAAAAAAAATATGTGGAAACAAAGGAACTGTTTGATTAACTTTCTCCTTTGCAGATACCAGTCTGGATAATTGACTGTGCTATTTTCTGATATAGTTCCGCATTAAAGGCTTTAGACACAGTCACAAACATTGCTGATGCCTTTCAGTTTTATGTCTCAGTTTTGTTTAGTCTTTTTCACATAAACGTCTTTGTGATTATGCAAAAAGCCTTTTTCAAACGATCTTTCAGAATATGATTTGTGGTGGTGATCTTTTATCAGACATATTTGTTTCATAACTTAGGGGATAAGTAGCTCTGCTGGTCTTTTTAATCTTCTTGTCAGAACTCTGTGTGCCATTGCTTCATTTGTGGTAGGTCATCTCCACGGCTGTTTGATTAAAAAATAAATCAATATAAGTCAGAACTCCATTTGTGCCAACATTCACACTTTTTACAACCTGGCATCTCTTCAGTGGTTGAAGTCATAACAGCCGCTCCACAAACAAGGTCGGAAAATGCAAACAGAATCTGAAGACGTGATTCCCAAAGTTCCCAATTTCCTGTGTCTGCATTCAGATTCAGCACATCAGAGTTATGTGTCATTACTTTGCAAAAAAAGGAGAAAGGCTTTTAACTTTGTGTCTCTCTGGTCTCTGTTGTGTCTTTACTTGCAGCTGTGTAATAACCTGCACACATTATGCTCGCTCTCTCGCTCGTATCGGTTCGGCTTTGACATTTAGAAGTGCTGCAGATTTTGCGCACATGTAGTGTTTGCCAAATGCCACAGCTATAGCTGAACATTTGAAAAGCGCTCAGCGATTCAAGGCCAAAAAAAAAAAAAGAATGATAGAAATACGCTGTTATTTATTTCCGAACCACTCCGTGTTCCTGCTTTATTTCCTTAACAAAATGGAACTCAATGAACGAGGAAAAGATCATTTAAATTACTGAGCAAAATTCAACAAAACATATTTACTACTACACGTGAACTATGCATATAAATAACCTAATGCACAATCTCTCAAGGAGGAGACTCTTGGCAAAGAAACATTTACATTACTTTGACACATTGTTAAACAGTTTGCATAAAGAAGCTGTACAGGTTGGTGTTAAAATACACATGAATATAATCGTGGACAGTCAGTACACAAAACACTTGCAACAACAAAAGCAAAAGTCAAAGTCTAAAGTGGATTTTTAAGCAAACAGTAGCATATTATTCAGCTTAACAAACACCCACATCTACACATGAAGCCTTGTAATCTAAGCAGGCTGATGTTTGAACCCCATAACCAGCTGCACAGCAGTGTGGTTGCTGTACTGTATGTGAAAGCCTCACACTTTCACTTTGAGTGTTTGGCTGTTTTTTTTTAACAGTGAATTCTCATTTTACTCCATCTGTCTGACAGCATGAACACTTACAAGATTCAACCTCGAGTGAAGAAGATTCACCGGATCATATCTGGCTCTGGTGGCCTCACACATACAGCTGAGTTGGAGAGTGCGTATCATTCTTCTGCCTGTTCACATCCACAAAATAACTTACGTGTAGATTTCTTGAGGATCGGCATTGTTCGCAACAACACCTGGTAAATCTGCCACGATGGTGGAGGTGTAAAGGCGTGGCATTCTGTGAGACACTGTCAGGACGCTTGACCCTTGACGCCTGTCTTTTCCTTTTCCTTTTCTCCAGGGCAGGAAGTGGAGACACAGGTAGGACAGGAATTTGTTGTGCAGAGAAGCATAAATGAATGGGTTGTAGCAGGCAGAGCTCATGGCAAACAGGTGACTGGACACCTGGATGACATTTATATAATTCTTTCCCAAGATGGAGAAGTCTGTATCCAGATCACGGATCAGGTTTACCACCTGTGAAGTGAATATCAAAACATTAGATTCAAGGGACATTTGAAAATGACTATTCTTGTGTATGTGTCAAATATAAAACTGCTGCCAGCAGACAGTCCAGCTTTAGCATGCAGACTGGAAGACATAACATAGCTGAGGCTGGCACAAAAAAAAAAAAAAAAAGCCAAGTTCTTCACCACGTACAGAGTCTTTTCTGGCTGCCTAGAAAACTCTCAGTTTGCGTGCAGAGTGAGATGTGTTTATTACTGAGCTTCTTTACACTGAGGCAGGCTGGCTGTTTCTCCTTGTTTGTATCCAAATGAGCCAAATCTGGCCCATAATATGTAACCTCTCATTTAAGTGGGAAGTTATTTAAATTGTCACATATTCCTTAAAAAAAAATCCTTAATTTCACATTTTTATTCACCTGTAAAGGAAGCCAGGAGAAGGCAAAACAGAGAACGGACACCAGCAGCAGGCAGAAGGTCTTCTTCCTCCGTCTACTCCAGGTGGCCCGTGCAGATCTCAGCTCTGTGCATGCTGTCAAGCCTGAAGTCATCCTCTGTTTCAGCTGATAGGAAATAGCACAGTAGGAAATGGAGACAGCAACCAGTGGTACAAAGTAGGAGAAGAAGAGAATGAAACAGGAGTAAATAAGGCGACCCTGCTCCTGGCCATCCCAGAACTCCTCACACACAGCCATCTGCAGGCCTGCAGCCTGGAGGTCAAGGTAGACAGTGTGCAGTGCCGTAGGTGTGGATAGAGCCAGAGAGGAGAGCCAGATCAGGACCACGAGGACCCAGCAGAACCGGTAACCTGCTCTTTTGCGGATGGGATAAGCCACAACTACATAGCGATCCACTGCGATGGCCATGAGGGAGAGGACGGCTGCGTAAACAGCTGCAGATTGCATGATGGTGACAAAATGGCACATGTGGGATCCAAACACCCATCCACGCTTATCAAAAGCATAGGACGCCGTCAAAGGGACACAGAAGATGCACATCACCAAGTCGACGAGTGCCAGGTTGCTGATGAGAAAATTTGTTGTGTTGTGTCTTTTCTTATTGTGCCAGATGAGAAAGAGCAGGAGGAGGTTGCCAGAGCACGCAACCAGGACCACAGCAGAATAGAGAGGTATGAAGAGGAGCTTCAGGTTAAACAGGAGGTCAAGCCCGGAGAAGGAAGGGGCAGAGAACTGGGAGGCTGAGAAGATGGAGTGAGAGGAGTTGCAGCAGGAAGAGGAGGAGGACGACGAAGAGTCTGGCAGGACTAAAGCTGAAGAGGAGGCTGGAGTAGAAGAGTTCACCCTGGTTTGATTGAGTGATCTCTCCCAGTCCATAGCTGCAGAAATAACAAACACATTTTGCATGAATCATTTAACATTTCTGTATAATTTATCAAACATTTTGATTGAATCCAGTATGGCATTAAACATTCTAACAGGCTAATTAAAGATTATTTTCAAAACTCTCAGGTAGCTTTTTTCTCCTCACATTTCTTTCTCTCTGCTTCTCCAGATATTTTCCATCTTACATTTTCCATACATTAAAGTCAAAAAGAAGCTCAGGTGGACTGGACAGATGATCAAAATTAGGGTGACTCTCAAACTTTGTCATCCTGTAGATCTGCTGAAACATCTGCACTGACGTCAATGATTTCACTGTCACTCAGAAATGAGAAATACTCATCAACTGGCACCACACAGTCAGATGTTATGCAAGAGAGTGAAAATGGGCATGAATGCAGATTCATTTCACATTCTGTGACTGCAGAATGAGAAACATGACTGTGAGGGGGGGGGGGGACTGAATAAAACGAGAATGAAATCACAGAAAATTGTAAGATTAGAGGAGGATTCATTGAATAGGACAGGTAATCAAAACTGGGCTGAATGGTGTCATTTTGGCATGAGCACTGGCTACAGTTTCAACTTTCATTAAAAAGGCTACAGATATAACTGTATGTTCAAAACTAACACAACCATGAAGCAAATTGTCTCATATTAGAAAATTTCAAATTGATGGGGAAAGTCCATCATATTTTAGAGCACGAATATGTGATTTTTGGCCATGTCTTTTATCATCAAAATAAAACAATCTTAAAAAATCTATAATTTTCCTAGAAAACCTGATGAAATCATGATCAGAAAAAGAACAGATATTCTTCTCATACTGACTCAACTAAGTTCCTGATTGACCATTTCTGATCAGGCCAGTGATAGTGAGTTACACAACCATGGCTTTGCTCAATAAATACTGACGATCATCAGATTTGAAAGGTATTTTTTTTTTAACCTGAAGTGGTATCGATCTCAGTTTTTTAATTTATTTCCCCAAAAGGAGGAATATCTCATGCAAATTTCTCAATTATCTACTTAGCAATTTTCCAAAGTGCAAAGTAAATGGAAACGTACCTGTTCGAGATATCAGATGCACCTGTTTGAGTCCTTTTTCTGCAGGGAGTCCCGTTGTCGTGCAGCCGCACTTATTCACTGCAGCCCGCTCTGCTTCAGAATAAAGAGGTGTGCGCTTTCTCTCTCTCTCTCTCTCTCTCTCTCTCCCCAACAAGGCATACAGTAAGTACTGAAGTGAGTGAGTCACCTCCAGTAAAATCATTATAATCTCCTATAATGTTTCTCTTGGGGAGTGCATCTCTGCTGAAAAATAACAAATTTATGATGACCTTGAGCCTCTTTATGGCATATTATCTCACATGGCATTATTATAATTTTTATAGCGGGACTTATATTATTCCTGAGGTTTTATATACTCAACTTATGCGTTTTACAACAACATTCCTCCAATATCGTCACTCCTGTTATCCAATGTTTGGTTGTAAACAGACACCGGGATCAAAGTGTCGGGAAGGAAAAATGTATTATTTTGAATATTTTGTGCCCCTACCCACCACGAACCAGAGTGAATGAAGCATCCAGCTGTGAGGTTCTCCACAATGCGGCCACTTTGTAGACAAAGCATCAGGGAAACAGAATACAAATGGAACAATTACGAGCCACGCCGGGATGTTTCTCCAGCAGTTCACATTAAATATTCATAATACCAAAACTAATTTGAAAAATTGTGAGTCTCCGTCAAAACCGGCATGACCAAATGATTCATCAAGAGTAATACTGAATTGTATTCATTGTTGGACTATTTCAGTGCTTGAAGAGAATACAGATCTGATTGTGAAGATAATTAAGATGCCCAAAAGTTCCAGATAATCATATTTCTACACATTTGTGCAGAAACTGTGGTAAGGTCTATATTTTGATCAAATTCAGAACAAAAAGCATCACCTCTATTTTAAAGTGCTCATTAGTATTAAAATTCAGCACGATAGAGTGTAAGCATGGAATCTAGGTTGTTTGTAAATGTGTGCTCTATAATGATGCATTATGACATAAATAGTTAGAGGACCAAAAGTACTGAACGTACAATTAATGGCTTCATGTCTTTTGCCCATTTTTCTTTGTGATATTTACTGTTAACTCAAATCAAAACAGTTCAAAAAGGAACAATCTGGTCTGTTTGTAGAGCCCACAACCTCACCTTCCACAGAGCCCTTTTTTCTTTTAACCTTTGATTTAACTGGACACTGATGCGGACAGTGCTGTGGGGCTGTTCCTTCTTCAGTCTGATAAGTTCCCGTGGCGAATGTAACAGTTTGTTCCCGCAGTCTCCACTAAGTAATCAAACGGTGTGCCACCTCAGGGTCTTTCTTTATGGTCACCACTCTAGTCCTGGATCGCTTGTTCAGTCATGTGTGTGTCCCAGTGTGGGAGACGTGACAGCTACAGTGGATCAGACATTCTGGCTAATTATTCTCCTTTTCGCTGTGCCACCAGAATGTGGCTCGTGCAAAGCAAACAGCAACCTCACATGTGTCACAAAAAGCAGGCAGCCCATTACATATCCACCTGACGGAGCCTTTGTGGTAGGCTTATTTCATGGTCTTAGACAGGGGTTCTCCTTTTGTGATGACTGAGTGCCAATTTAGGGAGCCAGCATTCAGCTGAGGGCTGCAAAAGAAAAAAGCACAATAAAAAACCAGTAATTTGTGTACTAAACATTAAGCAGGCAGTAAGCTGTTTAAGTTCTCTATTTTAAGTGTTACTTTTACGTAATTATTGAAATTTGTTGGTTTATGGTGGTTTATATTCTGTTGCTGTGTTGAAGCAAAGAGATATGTGGTGGTGGTGGTGGTGGGGGGGGGGGGGGGTCCCCAGAGATTTTCTTTCTTTCACCATTTCCTGTTTATAGGGGCTCCACTCCGTTTGAACAGGTCAAGTGGGCTGTAGCTGCTGCTGGGATTGAGTTTATTAACAGAGGGCCTCGCTGGGAAGAATTTCATTCACTCGTCTTGATGTGGTGATTGTGGTGACCTCAGTGCAGATTGTGCTGACGGTCCATAGATTTGGGGAGTGTAAGTTATATGAGACTTTAAGGGGTTTGTAGTTGAAAGAGCCTCTGCTGTATGTAGAGGTAAAGGGGGAGGCGTCCCACCGAGAAGCTGCAGAAGATAAAATGAGAGAAATATAAATTAACAATTTCATTATTGTGGTTTCCAGCCAAGAGAATAAATCCATGGGCTCCCATTTGAAGTGTTTCATTGAAAGTTGTTATTTCTGGAAAATAGTAATTATTAAATATAAAATATAATTATTAAATATAATAATATTTTTTTCGAGGAATGACTTTTGGGGTTAAATGGTTTTTTGAAGCTCTTTTTCTCAGTGGACATCAAACTAGATTTCATTATTAACATACTCCAGTGATGAAAATGTAATTTTAATTATAGCTGGGCCACAGTCAGATTTTAGTTTCCTGTCACTTGGGGCTTCATAGCATCCATTATCCCAGTCCAAGCTATTACCACAAACCATGTCTCTGTGAGCCTGTTACAGATGGTTACTATTATTAACCATAGTAAAGATGTTCTATAGAAAGCTAAATAAAGTCTACTTTATTAAATCAAGGTAACTGTCAGAATATGCTCTCCACTTGAAAGAGAAATGAGGAAAAAGGCTATTTCGTTGAGATGTATTTGCTGATCTCAACCTCTTTGCCTTTTGGATTCAAGAGAATCGCCATCAGTCTAATTCAAGGGACTCCAAGGTTTTCATGTCAAGGACCTCAACTCAATTAAGTCATATGAAATATGACTTAATTTATTTAAAAATGTATTTAAATTCAGAATTACACTTAGGAGCCAATCTATTAAGTCATCTGTACTCTTCAACACGCGCTACCTTTCAGTTTATAAAATCCTCTTTTATGCTGAAACATGTTTTAAAGTTGTTTTAATTCTGGTTATTTCTGTAGTTTTTTTTTCATTTGTGATGCTGTTAAGTGCATGACTGAGAGGAGTCACTGCCATTTTCTCCATCCAAACTGCTGAACACACACACACGCACACATATATATATATATATATATATATATATATATATATATATATATATATATATATATATATATATATATATATATATATATATATATATATATAATCATTATTTGAATAGGTTTCAGTGAGGAAGAGGAAATTGTCTAGCAGTTAATGTTCTTTGTTAAGGTCGGGGATGTGGGAGAAAAAAATTGAAGAAAGCCACCAGTTAAAATTACCAAATTCCGCCTCTGAGCTTCAAAGCACAAAAATCCTAAATAACTAATATGTAATTTGAGCAACCCTGCCTAATTAAAGCCCACACCTTTCAGCTTCCACTTAATGCTTTCATAACTTGCAGTCTTCCAGTTCAAGCAGAGATAGCAGTGTGATATCATGAGTCATTTTTTTTCAAGAGTTAAAGACCTCTTTCTCTCTAAAATGTGTTTTTCTTACAGCCACTCCATTTGGATGTGTGACCTTCTTTGTGGAGAATGATGTATGTGCAAAATTTAACACTAGAATTTGTTGAAGGGGGGGTCAACTTTCTGTGCGAGCTGCTTAAATTTCAGCCACCCTGACATTTTGAAATCAAGATATTTACATTTTCAGACATGATTTTGGACATGTGCATTTCAAAACATGCTTGCTGTGGACTATTTCAGACACAAATTATTATTCCAAACCAAGCGGAGCATTTTATCATGTCTGGTGGTCTTTACTTTATGTCATTCAGAGCCACAAGGGACTTTACAAAATTGTTTAACAGGCTGTGTACTTGCTGTGACTGCTAAAGACATCGGCTTGTAAAATAGTGGATGGATCAAACTTGGTTCTTTGCTGCCATCTAAAGAAACTGTAGTTATAAAAGCTGACCACAGAGCAGTAAACCACTGATGAAGACCTTCAAGAACGTATGACATATTAGACAGTGTCACAAAAATTAACCAAAATTCAGAAGCAGCATGTGAAAAACCAGGTACGCCCTTACTGCTTCCACAGGAATTAAGAGGTTAAGTAGCAAGGTGCTTCTAATTTAAATGCACTTGATTAACTGTATTTCAGCAAGTGTGGGCATTCAGGTGTGTGTTAACACAACGCCAAGGAGAAAAAGACATCAGCAATGATCTTAGACTAACTGTCGCTGCCCATCAGTCTGGGAAGGGTTATAAGGTCTTTTCTCTCTAAAAACAACATGGCAGTACGGCTTAGGAGCAAACCACAAGACTTCTGGAACAACGAGATACCAAAGTGGAGACACTTCAACATAATGCACAGCACCACATTTAGTGAAAACCAAACAGAGCATGTCAGCACCAACACAGCATACCAACTGTCAAACACAGTGGTGGAGGAGTGATGCTTTGGGCTTGTTTTGCAGCCACATGACCTGGTCATCTTGCAGTCATTAAGTCGACAATGAACTTCTCTGTATACCAAAGTATTCTAGAGTCAAATTTGAGTCCATCTGTCCAACAGCTAAAGCTTGGAGGAATTTGGGTCATGGAACATGACAATGATCCCGAGCACAGCATCAAAACTACAACAGAATCATTGAAAATCAAAAGAATCAAAGTGTTGCACTTTATTTTTCATGACTGTAAAATCCTAAAATCCCCCTTTGACAGTCCACAAACCTGTGAATACCAGGCAGCGTCTTCACTCCTAAAACCTAAACTGGCTCAAGAACTCACTTTTCAGTTCCATTTAACACTAACTTAACACTATCCTTCCAGCTAACAAGCAGGCAAACGAACACGATGAATTCTACTTGTTTTTATTTAGAGATGATTAAAACTTTCCATATGAAATTAACAAAATGTTACACAATATGTTACAATGTTTTTCTGGAACACATCACATCCATTCTAAATTAAGATGTCAGCATTTTAATGACAGATAAATAATATTTCTACAACATAACGCATTGCTAACGTCATTTGCAATGTGACACTGCATATGGTCCTTAATGAACATCTGCACATGTATTTAAGAGCCATTCGCATAAAAATAGTAGGAGCACGGGGTACTGCTAGAGGACAAAAAGGTATCATTTCAAGCTCTTTATTAGGTGTTCTGAAGGTGCAGCGCCATTGAAGGGCTGAATGGAGAGGACATGTGAGTGAATAAGTAGTTAACACTCAGTTGCTGGGGATACAGACAGTGATGAGAGGCTGTAATTGCTGATAACAAAGGTTTTGCCCAAAACACTGCAAAGATATAATGTGAGGGTAAGAAGTCACATTTACTGACTATACAGGAAGTAAGTTCTTCTTTCCATCTTCACTAGTTTAACGCACTCATTTCTCTGGCCTGTGAGCATCATCTTCATCCGATTTGTGCATCTCTGCCTCTGCGTCCTCTCCGCTTTGCGTTTGGTCTGACCCCGCTGCTTCCATAGTCTGAGCCGGCCTCAGAAGATATTCCAGCTCTTCTGCACTTATGGCCACCTTCTCAGGAACCAACCACCTCTTGAAGTGTTCGAGAGCACTGCGAAGGGATGCGCATGAAAAGTTCAGGGTGTTAAGATAAGAGGAAAACTCACTTCATTTAACTACTGTCTGGGAGGCCTGTGTTATTTTGTGCCACACAAAGACTGAAGTAATTCCATGTCTAGACAAGTAAATGGCACATAGTCTCCTGAATTTAAGGAAAACTGGAAACAGTGAGATAATGAGTTATTACTGTAATGTTAAATAAAATGTGCAAAGGACACATTTAAAAAGGAATAACTTTAAAAAAAAAAAAACTCCAACAAGATGATTCTTCACATCTTGTCCACCTCCTACCTCTCATCCATGTCACCTCCTTGGAAGAGCTCTGAGGTCTGCGTATCATGTAGGAATCTATCCCAGCATTCCTTCTTGGCTTGAGACAAGGAGCGCAGCATGTCCCTGGAGGTCACATCACTGGACTGACCCTTTATCTTCTTCAGGCGGTTTTCTAGAGCAAAACACAGATAAAAATGTCAGTTTTATAGCTTGCATCAAAGTTACGAAGTGTTTTGAATTAAGGATCAATGTGGAGGAGAGTGCAAGCTCCAGTACAACATGACTTATAAAGCCAGCGGGGATCCCAGGTATGCAAAATAACCATGAGGGGAGCTTTTGCAGCAGTGTCTTATAGGAGGAATTTATTCCAGATGAGAATAGAGAACACCTGCTGAAGAAAAATGTAAACAAAAATAAAACATTACCTTAATCACGAGACAAGATGCTAAACTGCCTTCTGGGGCAATCTGTGTCTTTTTTGTCATGTAGGAATAAAAATTAATTTTTCAAGTATTTCTTCTGTATCAGAGTTATAGTTTTGTTTGGGTTTTTTTTTTTTGTTTGTTTTTATTCCCAAAACAAGCATGTCTCATTTACTTAAATGGCTGTTGCCTTAACGTCTCTCTTCCTGGCCTCCTCTGGTGGGAAGCACCAGGGAGGAACTGAGGATGTACAAACTGAAACATCAGTATTCATTCTGTTTTTAGTTTTTGTTTTTTAGCACACATTATTTTCCCTAAACTCTACATTAAGACAGATTTTTTTCACCTAGTTTTGGTGTGCTATGATAACATGCTGACACAGAACACAATATGACACTTCTTTTGTCCAGTACTTAGTGATATACACTAAGTCATACTAAACCAAATCCCACCTCATTTACATTTATGCTGAATGCTGTTTACAAAAAAAAAAAAAAAAAAAAACCTGCTTTCAGCTGCACCCTTATTCACTAGGAATCGCCACAACAGGTAGCTCAACCCCAGAGGGATTTGAGTCTTCTGGGATTGAACCAGAGATCTTTCACTTGTTATGGGAATGTGTAAACCACTCTAAAAACGGATGGGAGGGTGGCAATTCAAGCCTGCTGTGCTGGTTTTCTTTAGTGGGATTTTGGTGCCACACAATTCCCACAGTTGTCCATGCCACACTTGCTGAAAGACAGGATGGGCTACATGACAGGAAGTGTGCAGCCCTGAAGAGCTGAAAACAGGAAAATACCTAAAGTGGCTATGTAAATCTCAGAATCCTCCATAGGTTCCCATTTGGCACTGGATGGACTGGTATTTGTCCCATTTGCTTGTCCATTAACCTGCACTGGCGGGTGGAATGAGTCTTTGAACTCCGTGCTGCTCTCCGGGGTCGCCTCAGGCTGCACCTCCGGCAGGCTGGAGCAAATCGCGGACCACAGGTCACCGCTGGACCGGACCTCCTGATTCTCGAAGTCGTCTATCATTCTGGTGTGGTCACTGGGTTAAACAGATGTCAACATCACTTTTCAAAAATCACACAGCGTTAGTCTGTTCTTGACTAATACCCTGTTCTTTCAGAGCCATTTCTGTGAGCTGTTTGAAAGGTAGTTAAATTTTCCAGATACAAAGACAAATCAAAAGACTGAGCTTGGTTTACATTAACAGCTAAACCGGTGCCTAACCTACTATATGGATAAATTACTGTGTATTTAAAAACGTTCTTCGAGCAATTTGTTACCATAATAAATTACAAACATGTCTTACCTGTGTGGCAAATTTCAAAGGGCTGGAAGTTATTTACGGCGATATATTATTTTAAAGATTAAAGTTTAGCCTCACTAGCTAAACATATCCATGATCCACAATCTTAAACGACCGACAACCCACTGGCCACTTTTAGGGATGTTTGATTGGACGCTGTATCGGTCCGTCAAACTGTTTTGAGAGCTGATTGGATAGCTAGGGCTTCATGTGTAAAAGATTCGTATTTCATTGGACTGTGGCTTGCCGAGGCGGGGATTGGGAAGTG
Organism: Archocentrus centrarchus; assembly: GCF_007364275.1. NCBI lineage: Eukaryota > Metazoa > Chordata > Actinopteri > Cichliformes > Cichlidae > Archocentrus > Archocentrus centrarchus. The sequence continues at coordinate 12,242,928 of NC_044367.1, read as the reverse complement.
TGTCTCAGCTGGAAGTGACGCGGCGAGCTACCGAGGTAAACAAGGGCTACCGACCTCTGCCGAATTAGTCTATATGTGGGTATTTACTATTTAAAAAAGTGTAATAATAATTTGCAACTGTATACTGATAGTATCCGCTTATAGTGTAACGTAAGCTTGCTGTTATAGCCGTAACGAGTGCAGCTGTATCCGCTTGCTGGCTATCTGTCAAGTTCAGTCTAATTAGTGAATTTGCACTCTTGGTTACCACGCAGAGGATACAGTCAGTATCCAATACATTTTACGGTAATGTGTGTGTCATGTACTCAGACTTACATGTCGCTGCAGGGAGATCCAGCGTAGGAGATGCGAGCGGCGTTGCGCCTGGCAGTAGTGGCAGTCCCCATGGGTGTGCTGCTGTCCCGGACCATGGCGTGGATGTCCAGCGGCAAAACACATCCAGAGCTCATCAGCAGACTGAGAGGTAATGAGCTGATGTCGAGGGTATCTTTGTTGTTGCGTGCGACCTTTCTTGACCTTTGTAGCTAGGGTTAGGGCTGTAGTTAGATGTTGCACAGGTTGCTTTATAGAGTCATCATCTTCATTCATTAATTCAGCTCAATGTCATTACCTCATTTTTTGTTTTTTTTTCTTTCTTTCTTCCAGATCATGGTGTGATCCGGAGCGATAGCGTGTTCAATGCCATGCTGGCTACTGACAGAGGACTCTACTCCAGAGACTATCCCTATGCAGACTCTCCTCAGTCCATAGGTACTTAGTTGAGCAGCACTTTCTAAACACACAAATGCACGTTCCTGTCAGTATAGCTGAATAATAGGCATTTTATGAGGAAAGATGTGCTGCAGCTCTGTGTTATGTCCTTTTTTTTATTACAGGCTACAGGGCAACCATCAGTGCACCACATATGGTGAGTAACAAACACTGAGGTGTGCTGGGAGGACTAAATAAGTGCACAAAACTTAACAAAAGTTTTCCTGCTGGCCTTACTCGACAGCATGCTCATGCTTTGGAGCTGCTAAGTGACAAACTAACCGAAGGGGCATCTGCACTGGATGTAGGATCAGGAAGTGGATATCTCACTGCCTGCTTTGCACGAATGGTGAGTTCTATTAAAAACTTGAGAAGTTCCTTTTAAAGTCTTACCACTCACTGGTAAAATCATACCACTCACATCCATGAATTATATAACAGAGAATAATTAATGTTTTTTTGCTGTTACATGCAGACTGGCCCCACTGGTAGAGTGGTTGGCATTGAACACATCGACGAACTGGTTCAAATGGCAATCAAAAATGTCCAAGCTGACGACCCGGAGCTGCTGTCCTCTGGACGCATCAAACTTGTTGGTGAGTTGGGAGATGTCAGACTTTAAGTCATGCCGCTTTTAAGTTTTGAAGTTTAAACTACACAGTTATAAACTGTAAACATCATATCTGCATCTGTCCACAGTGGGCGATGGAAGACTTGGCTACCCAGACGGAGCCCCGTATGATGCCATTCATGTTGGTGCAGCTGCAGCCACTGTTCCCAAGGCTGTAAGACCACGCATGTTTTACTCCTGTCAGAATAAAACTGAGTAGGAGATCAGGCATTCATTCAGTTATAACTTAAGCCTAAAAGCAAGGCACTGGAAGCTGTGGAGTATTTACAGCCTTATTAAAGTAAATTTAACCCAATCAGTTGTCTCTAAAATAACTTTTAGGCTTTTAAGAAACTTGAAATGCATTCTAAAGGCAGACTGAGCTGAATTAATGCCTTGAATAAAGTAAAAACATGTGAATTTCTGTTATTTTTCCCTGTCTTTTCTTATGGAAGCTCCTGGAGCAACTGAAACCAGGTGGGCGGTTGGTTCTCCCAGTGGGCCCCGATGGTGGAAGTCAGGTGCTGGAGCAGTATGATCGGCAGAGTGACGGGACCTTCCTCAAAAAAGCTTTGATGGGAGTGGTTTATGTCCCCTTGACTGATAAGAGGCACCAGTGGCCTGGGTAAGAAACAAAAAAAGTTACCCTGAACTCTTACACCAAAAATGAGTGAGTCACCTCTGCCTGCTATCCTTCCTTCTCTCCCCAGAGGTGAGCTCTGACTGCAGTGTGGTTGCCCTTGCAGGAGGTGGCGTTGGTGCTGCGTCTCCGGGGCCCTGTAACACCTCTTATGTTTCCTCTGAGCTTCTGTCTTATGGACCACCTGCTCTGTTGGGTTGTCACCTAGCAACATGCAAGGAGGATCTTGCTCTGTTTGCCTGACCAGATTGTCTTCCAAGAGGGATAAAACAATGAGTGACTGAATAAGTCTCCACCAGTCTACTGATTAGCCTGTTCCCAGAATCCTGTGATTCAGTTAGAGAGTGATGCAAATACAGTGGATCACAAAAAAAAGCTGCACAGTGTTATTTATAGCAAAGCTCGTGAAGTTTAATAATGGCATTCTTGCCATTATAGCATGAAAAGCACCAGTATGTGTTGTAATCAATGCTTGTGGTGAATTCGGATGGATGGTAAAATTGTGTATAATCTTGTGGGAAATATTTGGTCACAAATTCAGAAACACACAAGTATAAATCTGGGAATTTTAATAAACATTTAGCAAATTAAAGTAATATATTTTTTGTGTAAAGAATGCTTCTTACTCTCGTCATATTATATTGTATGTACAGAATATATCACATGTGACACTGTAACTATAGAGCAGGGTGGGAAGGTGTGCCAAAAGAGAATAATTTGATGCATTTTTTTAAAATTATACAACTAAAGTAATTGTGTACACATTAGATTTAATAATAAAACCCACTAATTGAATATTGTAGTGATTGCTGTTATTCCAAGACAACTGAAAATAAACAGGTCACTGAGGGTAAACAAGCCTCAGTTATTTGTGAGGTATTAAGGGAACTGAGAAGCTATAAGCACTGGAACATAAAAACATCATCAAGAGAAAACACATTCATTACTATAATTTACATTTCATGTGAACACAGCTTAATTTGTAACAAAACGATAAGTTTCATTTAAAAAATAATAAATCACAACACAAATGATAACTCAGTCTCCTTAGCCATTTAGCAGTTTAGTGCAAACAAGGGTGGAGGATTAGTTTATTAGTTTTGATAGCTGGGTTTAAACTACAGAGGGCACCGATTGGACTACATAATAACGTCATCTTGGCGCGCGCGTAGCGAGAAGGACCTCTAGCTAGCCAGTGATGCACGTGAATGTGTCGTTTAGAGGGTTGTTCTCGTTCTTCCTGAGTCGATCTGAAGTTAATAATCGTCTATTCTATTTTATTTCGCCTTATAACAAAACGAACCGGTTGCTGATTCGCGCTAATTCTCCGCATTGTAGGAAGAGTAGCTCGACGATGGAGCAGGCGGCTGCTGACTCAGGAACACCGGGGAACGTAAACATACCGGTACCTGTGGAGAAAACTACGGTGGTAGAGGCAACAGGAACCGGGAAACGCAAAAACGAAGAGACAGACGATTCAGAGACGAGTGGGAGAGGTAAGAGGCGGAGAGGAGCCGGAGGGAAGAAGCTGCGTCCGGGCGAGAGATACATCCCCCCACCGCAGAAACGCAACCCGGGTGTGAGCTTTAGCCAAGAGCATTTCAGCGAGACGTCCTACTACTTTGAGGGTGGGCTTCGTAAGGTCTATCCTTATTACTTTGACTTTAAAACCTACTGCAAAGGTCGGTGGGTTGGGAAAAGCCTCTTGGATGTGTTTAAGAGTGAGTTCAGAGCTGAGTCCATAGAGTATTATCAGAAGGCAGCTAAAGAGGGTCGCATCCGCCTCAATGAGACACCTGTGGAAGACTTAAATGTGGTGCTCAGGGTAAGTCTCATGAGTCCGTTTAACCTACACTATATTGAGAGAAGCGTTCACTCACCCATCCAAATCATTGAATTCAGGTGTTCCAATCAGTCCCATGTGCCAACATCATATTAAACCTTATGGATTAAAAATGGGATGTCATTTAAGTTCATATGTGTGGGAAGGCAGAGGAGCAAATACAGTGTCTATAATCATTATGCGGTTCACCAATATGTTCTTCCCATGCATGCAGGGGTCATAAACGGTCTAGTTACCTGTGGACTGTACATACAAGGTATAAGGGAAATTATTCACCAAATTTATGTTGCCAAACAATCGGCCAGTTAATTCTGATTCATTTTCTTCTATCTGTAGATAGAACAACCCTTCATGTCATTAAATTGGTAGCTATCACACATCGATACTTTGACCTACACAATTAATGTCTTCATTTTTAAAAGTCACCCGATGGTGCTGGATTGCCTTGTTTGAGGTCGCAAAACGTTTAATGTTTCTCTCACAATCCACAGAATAACGACCACATGAAGAACACTGTGCACCGCCATGAGCCACCTGTAGTCAGCAAACCACTAGAGATTCTGGTGGATGATGGTGAAGTGCTTGTGGTCGACAAGCCGGCCTCCATCCCTGTCCACCCTTGTGGCCGTTTCCGCCACAACACTGTGATTTTCATCTTAGGGAAGGAGTTCGGCATCTCTGAGCTCCATACAGTCCACAGGCTGGACAGGCTCACCTCTGGAGTCCTGCTGTTTGCCAGGACGCTGGAGACCTCTAAAAAACTGGACCAGATGGTGAGAGACAGACAGGTACGTTGAGCATGGTTTGGACTCTTGGGTCAGCGGGTTTTCAAAACTTCTCCAAAGGTTCTTTACAGCTACTCTCTTTTTCAGCTTGAAAAGGAGTATGTGTGTCGAGTGGAGGGGGAGTTTCCAGAGGATGAGGTGATCTGTGAGGAGCCCATCCTGGTTGTTTCCTTTAAAATCGGCCTCTGCCGAGTTGACCCAAAAGGAAAGGAGTGCCGGACCGTCTTCCAGAGGCTTAGCTTTAACGGAAAAACAAGTGTGGTCCGCTGTTTACCCCTTACTGGTCGCACTCACCAGATCAGGGTCCACCTTCAGTACCTGGGCTTTCCCATCCTTAATGATCCCATCTACGGGTCATCAGCCTGGGGTCCTCACAGGGGGAAGGGGGGACTCGTGGGGAAGAGTGATGAGGAGCTTCTGCAGGCACTGGTAGAAGAACATCGCTCTCAGGAAAATTTCAACCTGCTGGATATTCCAGATGACTGCACTGCCATTACACATGAGGCAGACAAAAATAAAACTCTTGAGAAAATGGAGAAGACACCTGGTACCTCTGAACCTGACAAGAGTGGAGAAAGTTGTTCAACACAGGTAGATGTGTGTGGCAGTGACAACAAGCTAGATTGCGGTCAGGCAGTAAACACTAACAACACGTCAGTCAAAGACTGTCAGAACCCTCAACCAACTAAATCACATGGAAATCAAACTGAGGGAAATGATTCTACTCCGATAACTCCTCCAGGGACTCAAGACCACCTGTGCAGTGAATGTAAACTAGTGCGATCAGACCCCACAGAGAAGGAGCTCATCATGTACCTTCATGCTTTACGCTACAAAGGACCTGACTTTGAATATTCCACACAATTACCCGATTGGGCAAAAGAGGACTGGGTGGAGGCAGATTAGAGCAGACCTGATGAACGCTGCTGATGGCTTTGACATTTAATCCGCAGACAATCAGAAATCCTTCTAAGAGATTTTGTTTTTACATTTTCTGATTTTAGTATGATGCACTTCCCTTGACAGTTCTTTGGTTAATTTTCGGAAGGTGGCATTAACCCCCCCCCCCCCCCCCCCCCCAAAAAAAAAAAACTCATTTTGCTACTTTAAAAATGAATATAAGTTGATACTGGACTGGTTCTTCACTTTGAGAACTGCTTTAATTTAATGTCATCCTTAAAGCTTTGAATCTGTCTTGTACAAATGCCAACATTTGAAATAAATTGAAAGCCAGTCTGCAGGAAAATAAAATGTTTTATTTCATTTTTGTGAAAAATTAACATTGACAGCTATAAATAATACTGGTGGTGACCTTTCCTTTTTTTGTTTATAGAAAGCCAGTGATTGATTACCTTTGTCTATAAGGCAGGTTATTCTGCTAAGTGACCCAAAGTGAAGGCTTATTGAAGATGTGTGATTATACAGTCAAGATGTCAAGTGACAAAAACACTTCTTCCAGAGATAAATCTTAAATAACCTGCTCATAGGCACATTTTATAGCAGTCTTTTCTTGCCAAGGTCCTCGCTGAAGGACCTTCATTGCACCTTCAACACCTCGTTGTTTTCTACGTATAAAGGACCATAAACATTAAATTTTACTCTTTTGCACAACACACAGTTTTAGCTGTTTTGAAACAACCTTTTGAAAGACATTTGACACATGCTGTTCATGTCATAAATACTGTTAAATACTTCGGGGTGAGGGTAAAGGTCGCCTGTCAGAGATTCTCTTAACACTGCAGCAAGAGCTGTATGCAAAATTGGCTGTTGATGCAGTTGCTTGTGTTGCTGCAATTTCTGCATTTTAAATAGAAATTCAAGCTCCTGCTAATTTTGCAATGGCTAAGGCATATGCTGACATCCATGGATCCTGAATAGTAATCACCTTAAGTTTATAAACTGTAGCATTACATCTGTTAGAAACCACTTTGGCCCTTTGAAATCAGCACATAAGTAAACATTACATTGTTTGGCACTGACACTAGAATAAACAGCGTGACCTTTAATTAAAAGCAAGCCAAGACAACACAAATGACACACTGCTAACTGTAGGTTTCTGATTTTCTACATTATCACAAAAGACATACTGTACATGTAATTCCCACAGAGTGCAGAACCTACTTGACTTGAAGTTGGGTGACAGTTGCCGGCTTCTCTAAATGTGATAACGACTGAGTCATAAACTGTACGTGGCTTTGCACACAGGTGCACCCCACGCAGCTCTTTCTCACATTTAAGTCCATGAGTGTATGTGGCTCATTGGGGTCGACCTCAGCTCGGAGAAACCCAGTCTGTGCAGAGCGTCAAGGTTCAGAAGTTAAAAAGTTCCAGGCACAAAAGTAAGTTCTGCAGGCAGCAGGTGCAGCATTCGGTAGTTTCTGTGTCGATTACAAGCTGCAGTTAATATTCAAGTGTGGCATTTGTGCAAAACTGTGGCTGGATGGAAAGCTTCATCTTTCGCTGTCATGCTTTGTTTTGACCTTTTGCTGAAGACGCGCTCATGCTCTGACCTCATTTGTAACAAACAATGAAACAACCCTAACGGCAACACTGGACAAACATGCTGTCACATGTTACATTTGCAGTTGGCTTGTATTTCCTTTGTGTAATATACAAACTAACAGTGTATGCTCCTTTTCTATTATCTATGTGATTGTATAAGTACAGTGGTTGATTTTTTTTTATATACATATATATAAATTAATAAGATGCACAGTGTTTTCAAGAATTTCTCCAAATTTCTTCAACAAGTATCCTCCCGTTGTCCGTCTCTCTTTATCCAAACATCTGGTAAGTCTGGCTTACTGTTGGGTAAAATCACCACTTCCTCACTCTGGCCGGTGCGGCCCTTGCCACAAGTCTCATAAACGGTTTCTTTCAGTGAGAGACGAAGCGTATCTCTCCTCCCGTTGAGGTGTCCTGGTTGTAACTGAACCTCTGCCTCTCCTTCTTGTTGCTGTGTTGTTGAAGATCCTGGCTCGATGTCACTGAGGCACGTTTCACAGGACTCCTCCAGACCCTCACAGGAGCTTTGAGACAGGGAGAGGTGGTGTCCTTTACGGGAGCGGTGAGGGTGATGGCAGCTCTCTTCCAGGGTATTTTCATCTTTGCAGAGAGATGGCTGGTCAGTAGTCTCCAGTGTATGGCTGATGATGGTCTCCTCTATGCTTGAGGCAGAGGAGGATGTATTGCTCCAGTGTTTCACCCCAACAGACTGACCCCTGCAGGTTTTACACAGCATTTTGTCCTTAGCTACATCTTCTTCTGCCAGGCCTGTTTGACATAGAGTGTTTTCTTTGTAAGGAGATGAGGTCTGGACGGCTGGTGGTGGTTGGCAGATCTTCTGTCGATAACTGCATGTCTCTTCACTTTCTCCATCCATGCTATTCCTGCCCACATCTCCCTCACAGTACTCAATCTCATCAGAGAGCACAGAGGGCCGGTTTGACAGTTTACTGGTGCAGGTGCTATTCTCAAAGCTGTCACTCAAGCGATAGGCCAATGGCTGCAGCTCGTACTGCTCGGGCACTCGGTTCCCACAACCACCTCCTCCAGTCTGTTTCTGCCTGTGCTGACGATGGTTGGGGTAGAGATAACCGCCTGATTCTTTGTCATAACTCCTCCTCACTCTAGATTTACCAAATGCCCCGTTGGCAGCAGAGGCCGACAAGGAACCGGGCTCAGAACAAGAGGACAGCATGCCATCCGTTTGGTCGGAAAAACACGGCAGTGCGATCACTCTGCAGTTTTTCTGGGGTCCACAAAAACAGCACAGGGACTGGAAAAAGAAGGTTGCGAATCCACACGCTACACATTTGACCAAAAACAGAAAAATCCCAAGCTTTCTGAAAAACAAGGCTGTGGCAGGTAACATGATGATCCCTATGAAGAAAAAAGCACCAGAAACTATTGCTACAGGACATCCCATCTTTTTAGTGGCGTGTGCTACTTTCCCAATTTTGTCTGAATGCGGAGCGAGGCTGTAAGATATGCAATAGTTGGCAATAAAGTCAACCGACAGCCCTGCAGCAGATGATATAAACAGAGCCTCAGTGCCACACAGCTGCCATTCAAGAAGAACAAGGAGGCCGACGGTGACAAACACACTGCCTCCTACGGCTATTGTCCCATATATGCTCAGCGGAATACTCCAAGTGGTTATAAGAAGCAAAGCAAATGTGAGAGCTACTGAGAAACCAGCTACTACTAGAGTCTCTGAGCTTAAAGACTGCTGCAGGTCAAAAAGAGACAGCTGACTGATGAACCAGCCGTTCTCCAGCCCGTGTGGTGCTCCTGATATTTCTCTGTTAAACCATGTCAGGATTTCTCTGTAAAAAACACTGGTTCTGCTAAAGTTGAAGCTGTGGAAGTATGTAGTTTTGAATGCCAGCACGAGGGCAGCAACCCTGCCATCTGGCTGGAAGTACACCCCTCCACTGTGTGCCAGATGGCCCTCAGCATACCTCTCTGCCAGCATCATGCTTAGGCAGTTCTCAAAAACGTTGGGAGGGTAGGGAAAAGGGATGTCATTACAGCAGAAATGAAGGGCATCATCGCTCTCTGAGCATCTCCTGACAGATATCCAGTGTATTAGCTGCTCCACGAGACAAATATTATCTGTCATTAGATCTTTATCGTCAGGTGACGAAGGAGAATAAAAGCTTTGGTTCTGAACTCGTCCACACAGATCCCGCAACCAAATCTGAGCATCAGATCGGCTCATGTTAAAGTCAGGGTCAAGAACTAAAGAGCCATTGCTTCTTGGGTTAAAGTGATCCCCATTGTCAGTCGGTTTGACACCCCAAACAAGCATCAATGTGACAGGCTTGTCCTCTCCATTTCTCTGTCTCTCAAACATAAACATGTGACGGTACTCTGCGTCATATCTCTCAAATGGGTGACTGGAGCGGAAAAGTTGTGTGACCCTGCTCTCAAGAGCTGGCAGCTTCATGCCTGGGTCAATGCATGACATGTATGTACCTCCAGCAGCGAGCACTGCAAACCAACAAACCCAGATGTATCTAAACTTTACAACCCCACAAGGCAGGATTTTCAGAAATAATAAATTGGAGGTGTCAGTGAGACCACGATTTAATTCTCTCAGCTTCTGCCCAAGGCTGAAGAGGCACCTCTTGCGTGAGCTCGTATCCCAGAAGCCACCAGTGTTTTTGGAGCAGCAGGGTTTCAGTCCTTGCACTGCTGCAGATACAGAGGACATTTTTGTGTAGCGCTCACGTAGAATGAAAGAGCACGGCAGCCACACCAACGCCAAGAGTGAGCTGATGAAAGAGGCGGCTCCGAGATAAATAGAGAAGCATCTGATTGCTGTGATGCTGCTGAGATAACCAGAAAAAAAAGCTGCACTAGAGGTCAAACCTGAAGCTAAAATCAAATAGCCAACTTCCTGCAGAGCTCTGTTTACTCTTTTCTCTAGGGAGGCTGAGGGGTTTTGGGTTAGCTGCAGATTCCAAAAGTCAGTAAAAATGAAAACCTGGTTGGAGCAGCTTCCCAAGAGAATAAGAGCCGCAGAGAGGTTGACCAAAGGGAAGAAAGTCAGACGAAATGCTACTTTGTAGAAAAAATAGGACGTTAGGAGGGAGCCGGTGATTGCTATAACAGATAGTGCTACTATGAAGAGAGAGTGGAGATATAGAGCCATAGTGAAAAGAAGTGATACAACAGCTAGGACAGGGTACACTGAATCTCTTGTTAGGTAATACTCAAAGAGAGCCTGCTTAATGCCAAAGTCTATGCCAGTAATAGTTGTGTTATTATAGGTCAGATCCCTGCCTTCAAGGTTATTCATGTATATCTCCATCATATGTTCCCCTTTGTCTACAGGTAAGAACAGAAGGCTGTACTTCAGTGTAGGAATTTGGTATTCAACAGTCTGTGGTCCAAGAAAGTCTTTGTCAACCAGGAAGTGCAAGATTTGGAACACCACGTGGGACTGTTTGCAGCGGGAGGGGACAGAGGAACAACTGCCATGTTTGGGTCTCTCAGCACAGGCTTCTACTAGATGTCCTTCATGATAGTATGGAGCACATTTCCGGAGAAGGTTCAGAGATTCTGAAACCTGGTGTAAAAGAAAGAGAATGGAAAATAAAACCCCCAGATAGGATGTGTAGTGAGAGTGCTTCAATCACTCATATCCACTTTTTTTTAACCTTTTGTGGAAAAAAAAAACACATTTGCTTTCTGGCAGAAAGTTAAATGGAAAATTCTGCACATATCCATATACATACAGATAATAATACTGCATAATACTTTACATATCTGCATAGTCCCTGTTTAGTTTTATAGTTAGATTTGTAACTATTAAAAAAACTATAAATCTATAATGTGTTTATGTCTTAACTACTGTACTGTACAGTGTACAGTGTACTGTAAGCTTTATATTCAACAGACATATCTTCTAGCCTCGCAACACCAAATTAGAGAATTTTCCATAACACTGAACTATTTCTTTAAATAGTACAAAACAAAAATGGAAAAATGTGCTGGAGCCTGTGTCACTGAGTTGTGTGCACAAACCTAAATCTGTAGCCGCGCTACAAATTTCCCAATATGACCTTAGTTTGTGTTAATTATGTCTTTCTCCTCCTCCACCATTGCTCTCTCTCCTCCCTCATCTCCACCCCATCCTCTTCTTCATCACCTCAAGCCTCATCTCTTGAAATCAGGGCTCTAATACATGAAAACATGCTTATTTATTCTCGATATTGTCGCAGTTACTTATTATCAGCAGGTTAGACATGCGACCCACCCAACTCTGGACAGCTGACAACAAGCCAGCTGTCCAGAGTTGGTTATAAGCTGGTTATAAGCTAATATTATGCCAGCTAATGTCAGGTTCCAGAGTCTGCTTAAACAGTTTGATTACATTTTCACATCGTATGAGAATTTATTTGCTATGTGTCCGAGTCCAACAACGTTAAAACAGCTTCAAAGACAGTTTTACTAACACTGGGTAACAGCAGCAAAAACAGCAGCACTTACTGACAGAAAGGTTCAGGATATCCTCAAAAACCCACCGCAGTATCGCTGTCATCAGACAGAAGTGAGCTGCACTGACTCATCAACTCAATCCAGAACTAAATAGACTCATCACATCTATTTACTCCTCCAGAGTAAATAGACGTGGACACCCGGCACATTGACAGCTGAGGTAAACAGCAGACTGACAGCCTACTCTCACTGAATATAAACAGCGGACAGAGTTTTGTGTCCTACAGCAGCCACCGTAGCTAGGATTGTGCACTTGAATTGCGAGGGGTAATAGAACAGAATTCAGTTGACTGCAGTCTGCCAGCATCTAGTGGTGAGATTTTACACACTGTACCTTTAAACTGACTATTGTTCATGTCATGGTCCTGGGCCGGTGGCCAAGTGTTTTAGGTTCTAGTTGTATAGTTCTGCTTTATTATGGTTTCTGTGTTTCTGTCTTCCTGTGCTTATGTGTTGTCCCTAGGTGTTTAGTCTCTGTGTACAATGTTAGGTTTCTTCCTGTTTTATTTTGGTAGGTTCTTGGTCTGTGTGCTTTGGGTTTAGTTTGTTTCCTGTATTTCCCTCCCTGCTGTTTCCTATTTGTCCATTACCTCCTGTGTGTATATAAGTCTTGTGTTTTCTATGGCTGTTGGCGTGTCATTGGTTGTTGTCCACTGTCCTTCATGTATGTTGTGTTTGGTCAAGTCGAGTGAAGTCTAGTCAGTTTCGCGTCTCTTCCCTGTTTGGTGTATTCCGGGGAGAGCTCATGTTTAGTTCTGTATTATGTTTGTATGATTGGTGTAAATAAACGTGTGTGTAAATTACACCTGTCCTGGAGTTCTACAATTTGGGGTCCTCCTTCCTGCCTGCACAGCCGTGACAGTTCAGTTTACTTTTTGCTAACTATGCCTGGAGGTGCAGTTAAAAGGTTAAAAGGCCAACTTTCTGCTTGGATTATTTTACCAAACTACTCTGAGGAGAAGCTCCGAGTTTTCAAATATCTATCGTGAAAATAACAAGATGTGCTGGAATAAAGTACAATTTACAAAAAAACCTGTTCTTATAAGCTGACATAGCTATTTCCTTGTTTAATAATATTGAAAATGAGAAGAAAGCTACAGTACCTGCTGTGAGGTGAGGCTGAGGCAGCGGGAGGCATTAGTTAGGACTGCCAAATAATTCCCCAGAGACCAGCTTGGACAACAGCCGCTTCTGGACATTCCCTCAGCCTTCACCGTCACATGCTGCTGGCACAGGTCCTGGAACTGGGCCTGGGAGCGGATCTGTTTCAGAAGAGGCAAAGGTTTTTTTTTTGAACACATGCCCAGATTAAAAACAATTTCATAAAAAATGAACTAATTTCACATAAGATAATGTAGAGTGAGTTTAATGAGAGGAGATGGCTTCAAATGTGGAACACAGCCACTGTATCAAACAGAAAGAGGGAGGGAAAGAAGACGATGACTAAAGGTTTCAGCAAAGTTGACATGAAGGAGTGAGTAGAGCAGAACGAACCCTGGATTGTTCCATCTCACACATGGCATGGATTGCCTTCAGACTCCAGAGACTGGCTGAGTTTTCTGATCGAAACACCAGCTGGGCAAAACGCTCGCCTGCGTGGAGAGAGACAGATGGATTCACAATGCATGAACAAGATGACCAGCCGTGATTTGTCAGTTCATGAGGATGGTCAGAAATGTTCAGAATGTTTTTAAACTCTTTAAAGCAGGCAAACATATCATATTTTGTGTGTGTTTTATCCCTCCGTCAGTGTTGGATGTGAATAGAAAATAGCCTACTTCAATAAAATGCAAACCTCAAGGCTTGGAATTGCTAATAAATCTATTTAGGGAGTGTTCTGTATTTTAAACAGAAGTCTTTGATCTAACAGAAGAGTATTTCAAAGCAGAGCTTAAAGAAGAAAATCTGGAATACCATTCCCAAAGAAAGGCACTCAAAAAAACTCCTTTGAACTGCAACTTTTCTTTGTAAATTTGTATTTAAGTTGCCACTTTTATGTTGTACTTTCTTCTAACTTTGCAGAGACCGCTAATGGCTCTTATTAAGCTGCATTTTTTTTGCCTAACATTTATAATTTTTTTACATACAGTTTATAGATTTGAATTAAACTGAAATGAATGGCAGCATTCACACTTACATATTTATCTCTTAATTTCATTTTCTAACTTTCAGTATGTTGTGGCCAGCAGAGATACAGATCAACCTTAAATGTTGTGAATCTGTAGTAAAAAAATAGTTCAAGTTTGAAGAATTTACTCTTTTAGTCCTCAGTAAATTTAACGTTAGTTATTTATTAGTTATTTACTGAACGGCATAAACTGATCAGGACTTACTCACCTGGAGCATCACAAAGGAAGGTGTCTAAAGTGGAATCCCTGGCCAGCATCCTTTTCATTCGAGCTTTGGAGGTGTCCTGGCTGCTGCTGCTTTCTCTGCCGACAGCACCCCCAAATCTAGCACATATAAAACCAGACAGATGCTTTTCTTCTGATTTGAACATTTTTTAACTGCATTAATTGTTTTTGGACTTGGGGTGAGCACAATGACACACTGACAGCGTTTTCGTTGATGTTGCTTATTTATACATTCAACAGGAATGCTGCAAAATTAGGATTCAGTTAAAGTCCAGTATTCAGTCGTCTTCTGTCTTGTTTTCCATAAACCTAAAAACATCTGCCCGCTTAATAATAATAATAACACACTGGGAGAGATTGCATGCACGAAAGATATTTATTTGTGGGTTTGTCACAGTGACTAGCGTTATTATTTTAAGAATATTAATAATGGGGTGACACAGTGGTTCTCTTCCTCCCCTTCAACCAAAAACATTCCCTGTTCACACCTCTAATGTGGAGTTTGTTCTACTAGCATGGGTTTTGGGTTCTCCTATTTTCTCCCACAGTCAAAAGACATACCTAAATTGGCCGTGGAGGTAGATGTGAGAGTGTGAAAGACTTTCACTCTGTGTTAGCCCTTTGACAGCCTGTAATCTGTTCAGGTTGCACCCTACCTTTCACCTTAAGGTTCCAGCCCTATTACAACTCTAAGTTGGATAAGCAGTTAGCAAATTGCATGGATGGACAGATTAATATTTAAAAGTCTGTTGACACTATTTATATCAGTTAGGGGTGGGACTCGATTAAAAAAATTAATCGAATTAATTACAAGCTTTGTAATTAATTAATCGAAATTAATCGCATTTTAATCGCATTTCAATATTTGACATGAGAAATATTAATTTAAGTTTAGTTGATGAATAAATCAATATACATAAGCTTAAACTTCAAAATTTTGTTTATTTTCCCACCAGTCTACTACACAGACCAATGAAGGGTGGAAGTGCTCCTGTGATAAGCAAACTCCTGAAATTAAAGTTAAGCATCATAACTGGATAGTTTTATTCAACATTAATGTCTCACTTGTTATAGTTGGAAATTAATCATTCGCTCAGCTGTATTCCTTGATGTTGAAATGTGTTATGCTTGTTTTAACAGCTTATTTTGAATTAAAGACTTAAAATTAAACCACAAAAAGGAGAAAAAGTTCGTTCTCCGTTTAACCAGCTGCTTTTACACAGCTGTGCTTCGCACTCACGGTTGCTAGGCGACATGAGCTACGCAGAGGTGACGGCAGCTGATATGAAGGCTAGCTGCTCACTTCCGGCCTTTGTGGTGTTCGTGGGCTGCGAAAGACGTGGGCCGGGTCCTTCGCAGGATGCGGCCCCTAATTTGGACATTGTGCGTCGATATAATCTGTATACCTGGAACTCGCGCACTGAGAAACGTTCCACGGTGCAAAGTGCGATTAAAATGCGTTAAAATTTTTAACGCGTTAATTTCCCCATAATTAATTAATCGAAATTAACGCGTTAAAGTCCCACCCCTAATATCAGTATATTCTTAAAATATTTTGAATTAAAATATTTATTCTGTCATTCGTTCACTTAATCAGTACACCCGTACAGTGTACTTTGTCACACACTGCTTCTGTATTTTGGCTTAGTTTTTGTTAATAAATAATAACATGATGTAATAGTCATGTGTTTTTGGTCATCTGAGGTTCTATAAGAAGAAGATATTTTTTTTTTTTTATTTATTATATCCTGATATACAAAACCTTAGAATTGGAAGAGGGTGTACATTCTTTTTCAAGTGACTGTATGTAGTGTCAACTACATATAATTACTAGCACTGGCAATAAAATGTTGTAAGTTTTCAAACATTGACAAGTTGCAACCACATGATATGGCCATGACTTATGATTGTGTAGAGCTCAAATCCATTTATACAGCAACATATCTGTGCATTTGTCAGTGGTGCAGTCTGTGCAGAAAACCTTTGTTCTACTAAAACATTCTGCTGACCTTTTACTGAGCTGCTGTGGTAAAAGAGACAGTTTTTTCCCAGGGCCAGTGTTCTCCTGCAGCTTGGACAAGCTGGACATGCGAACTCCAATGTATGTTCCTCGCGGCTGAAAGCCCTGTAAAAAGAGAGCACACACACACACACACACACATTCAAACACAGCAGACATCCAAGTAAAACACAGAGTGGATGCTCTTACCAGTTCATGCAATGCAACTTACTGAATGAATCAGCATCACAAGCAAAATTAAATGTCTGATAAAAACGCACAAAGTCAGCTGTATTTGCTTGTTTTGTTACTGAGTGACATTTACAGAAAGAAAGTGGGACTCTTAGGATTTGCATAATCATACTTGTTTGCTTATGTAAATCTTTATTAGCTTTGTCATTCATGATTCATTGTTGTGATTTGCTTGTTAAGGTTTGAGAATGATTTCTTAATTAGTGTTTACCCTGTAAACATGCAACTCATAGGTGAGAAAGTGTATTTAATTAAGATGACAGCAAGTGTGATCTAATTCAGCGCAGCTCATTGAATCTGAGATTAGACTGAAGTAAAAGGATATGGCTGACATTATGAGTCATTAGGAGAACAGTAATTAACAACACTCAGCCTAAGGTGGTAAGGGATGTTTGTACTGTTGATTTAACAAAAGCTGACAGTAGAGATACATGTGCTACAGGAAGTGAAAATTAGGATAAAAATTAGAAAATTGCTTGTGTGTGTGTATGTGTGTTCTAGTTTTTATGACCCAGTGGGGACTTTAATCCAACTGCACACTAAACCATGGGGGCCTACTGTGACTGTGGGGCCCAGACTGCTTTTTTTTTTTTTTTTTTAATGGAATTAGATTAAAGTTTGGCCTAAAGGGTGTACACTCAGGGAGAGACTAGTATCAATGTGGCAACCATAGACCATGAATTGTTGATGAAATTCAGCAACTTGAAGTGACAACAATAATTATAATAACCTTTAGTATTGTAAAGTGGCCGGGACTGGAGCTAAACTTGTCATAACTTTAAGGCCATTGAAGAGACTACCAATAGAATACCAATGACTAACATCGTGACTTGGTGGGAGGGTTACTAGAGGGTTACTTACACAGAGGGTTACGTATACGGATGCTGGAATGTCTTCTAGCAGTCACCTTTAGCTACAAAGTGTTAGACAAGTTGTTCATGTTTATGCCCAGAGTGGACTTTAAACTGAATGCATGCTGCAAATGAGTCACCTTTGTGGATTCAGTGATATGGTAGTGTGTACCCTTGTGAACCCTTGTATCACCACAGTAACAAAAATTGAGGTTCTCATGGGTTCAGACTTCTTTTCAGAGTTAAGATTTTAGGCTGAGGCAAGAATTTGGCTTAGGTTTTGGCTGGGGAATGCATTTTATGAACAAGGTGTGCGAGAGTGCATGTGTGTATGAAACTCACCAGCAATGGGTCAGAGAAGTCTGGCAGTGGGCCAATCAAGAATGCAACCAGTGAGCATCCCAGCAACAGTACAGCAGAACCAAGCAGAACTGCTAATGGATAGTCCACTATCACCTGGGAATAACTGTTAAATAGAAAACCACAAAAGAATCAGGCAGATGAAAAAAAAATTATGATAAAAATAAGAGCGACATGCAGTACCTTTGGGATTTTACAATTTTTTATTCAAGAATCAAGAATCAAGAATCAAGAATGCCTTTATTAGTCCCACAAATGGGGAAATTGCAGTTAACAGAACATCCATCCAAAACAAAAACATAACACAGACAGGGGGGGACAGATGTCTGAGGTCATGCAAACCGTTTCACAACGGCGCTACCTTTAGCAGAGAGACAGAAAGAGATACATTGGGATAGTTAGGTTCAAAAAAATCATCTCATACTGTGTTCATAAAGAACACCTTACGAGGTTCCAAAAAACACCTCAGCAAAAAGCATATTGCACATATAAAGCCGGGATAGCAGTATGGTGGGTAGGGTCAGGGTCAGGAGGGGACGCAGACGGAGACGAGAGGGTGGGGGCATTGTGGAGCCCAGATGCCAGCTCCCAGGCAAACAGTTTGCTGATAGTGATGGAAGTTCATCAGCAGCCTTGGTACACCAGATCCAGCTTCACAAATCACAGAGAGGGCTGAGGGGGATAGCGGCCTTCACACATAGTTCTGGAGAGATATGATTGCCAGCCAAGGCCGGCTAGGGAGCCGAATTCTGATAATGCAGGTGTTGTTTTGGAACAGGCTGCTTGTTTTTTCAACAGCCTTCAGTCTCACTGGGAAACCATTCAATAAATCCAATAATCCAAATTCATTAGTTACCGTCCTCACTGAGCAGAACCGTACCTTATCTCCAGATCGAACCCCTCACACCTGCTACTCCCCCAAGTCTACGGCTCAGGTTCATCAGGCTTTGAGTCTGAGTCTGTACCATTCTGGTCAGCCCATCCACCTGGGTCGGCAGCCTCTGCAGATGTCGAACTGCCGTCCAGGTTTTCTTGATTTCACGGTAAATCAGGTATCCTCCAAGCCCAAACAGAAAAGATACCGCTACCAGATAGCCAAATATGTAAGCGTCTTCCACGTCTTCCACCTCTAGGGCCGAGAAGCACACAGGTCTCCACGAGCTCCAAGAGTCGATGACGTATCCAACCGGGTCTGTTCCACTCGGACACGCAGGCTCCCCTTTCCCAGATCTCATAGTGGAAAAAATTCGATCCATGGTCTTGAAGGCCCAGTTTGCCAAATCCATATTGCTCTCAATCTTATTCTTATTCGAACAGTGTGCAAGAGACGCTCTCACAGCAAGCAGCAAGCAGGAAAGATAGGGAGGGCAGGGAGAGAGATAGAATGCGACCGTCCCCGTCAGAGGCTGGAGCAAGAATAAAAGGGTTAAAAGGGTTCTTACACTTACTTTCTAAGGATACAGTATAGTCCCCCATTTCTGTTCACAAAAAGAAAACTGTTATTAGCATGGTAATTTGACATTTTGTAAAACTTCCCACAAGGGAGTTTAGGCAGTTCTTAAATACGTAAACAATGATTTTCACTTTTGTGGTAACTATTTAATAACTTATAGTAACTCAAGCAAAAAAAAAAAAAAAAAAAAATGCACATTTTCAAAAACACACCTCACTGTTACCACATGCCGCTGCTTTGGTTTCTGTGGCCCACTTTCATTTGACCCGTGCAGCCAATGACATCTCGCCGGTCCATGGCAGGATGACTGAGGGGCAGAACCACAGCTGTGTCCCACTTTCACAACAATTCCTCCTTCAGCATGAGGACCAGTGGTGTTTGAATGACAGCTGTGGCAGGCATTTGATTTGATTGGTCCACAGTGACTGCAATGTGGACATTTTAGAAGTTGAGGAGTCTGGGGAACCTAAAAGAGGAAGGAAGATAGCAATATGACTATTTATGACACTGCCTCCCAAATCCACCACCATATATATATATATATATATATATATATATATATATATATATATATATATATATATATATATATATATATATATATATATATATATTCTAATGCATACTTGGTGATAGAGCTGGAAGGAAGAAGAGGGTCTGCCAAGGCTGCTGCAGCTGTCACATAGCTCCCCTTCAGACTGGATGACAGTCAACTGGGCCTCAGCAGAGCTGTCAGGGGGGCACAGAGAAACTGTTGGGATCTCACTAAGGACAGAAGTCAGACGGGGAGAAGAGAAAGTCAGTGAAAATATAAAAATAAGGAAATATATTAACAGGAGAAAAGATATGATTGGCAGTGGCAACAACAAAAAAAGCAGCAATTCTTTTAAAATGAAGGTGCAAAAGTTCAGCCTGTAAACAGTGACTGACATTTCAGTTTCTTGACTGCACTTCTTGGTTTGCTTCATCTCATATTCAGTGGAGAATTGAGCAGCCCAGCAGAACTAACGAGGTAAGGAATGGATTTCTGGGTAACATGCTGTGGCTACTGCAAGGAAGTAGGGCCAATTAAAATGGAAGGTGGGAGGACGAATCGAGAAGAAGCGAAAGAGTGAGGCTATTTTTACATCAAGTCACCATCGTTGAGGTAGGTGGCTGTCTAGTATAGCACACAAGACAAGACTGAGTGATGGCTCATGAGTAATTGCAACCTTCAGGAGTCCGTAATATTCCTTTCTCATTTTTAAAAAAATATATTTTACAGCTCTCATGAAAACTGTCTCTTTAATCAAGTTAACAGTGTTTTTCTGTGGCTAGCAGTGTTGGTTTATTGGTCCATCACTTTGGCCCAGACTAAAATATCTCCAGAGCCATGACTGACATGAACTATTGTGTAGTCCAATGAAGATGAGTCCTACTGACTTCAGTTATTCTTTAAATTTTTTTCCCATGAGCACCACCATGACATTCACTACAGTCAGAGCCACTTTTTATTTCAAAGTCTATTTTTATCTGGCATTATGGCTTTATTCTGGGACCTCCCCAGCAGCAAGATCTCACTCCAGAGCAAAGCAGAACAGAGCAGACCTTATTGACAATGGACAAAGACAGACGTGATAGCGATAGCAATAGTAAATGTGGGTTGCAAAGTGGCTTGTAATGGGATTCCTGGCTGAGCTTGACTTCATGGCCTGCCTGCTCAGTGTTATTGGATGGATTGTCATGAAATATAAAGATGACTATCACAAAAAACATAAATGGGTGATTGTTTATCTCAGGTCAAAATGTATACCAATTAAAATACGCTGGTTTGTAAACAAATAGACGCTTCCAATAACCTGAGCATGTCATAAATATCAGCATGTAAACATGTCATTGTAAACCTGAAGCAGTCTCACAAAGGTGCTAGTTTTTTTATATTCTATTCTTTCTTTACCATAAAATGTCTCATTCCTTAAGAATGCTTATTCTTATTTTTATACCCCCCCCCCCCCCCACACACACACACACACACATACACACCAAAAAAATAAAAAAAATAAAGCAGTCTTAAAGTTGTACCATTTTGAAACTACAGCAAAAAAATGGACCTAACAAGATTGCCGTGTATTTCTCTGGCTGTATCCCAAGAAAGGGTGCATGAGGTCCTTGAAGTCTACCGCATGCTTGTTTTTCCACAGAAGATTGGATACAACCGCACTTCCTGCCTAATCACCATGGCGACAGAGTATGTCAACAGAGCCTAATTGACCTCACAAGGTTTTATTTGCATCCCATAATAAGGAGCACAAATGATGATGAGCAGTCTGTTGAATTGGTATACACAAGCAGAGGGATTATGGAGCTTATTAATGGAGCTCAGCGAAGAAGTGAACTGCAGATTTTTGTTTTCATGTTACAATAAAACTGTGTTATGACCTAAATAATGAATACACCACAAAATCCCCAGCAGCTCTCAGTCGCAAGGCATTTGTTCATCAACAAGTTTGGCCTATTTAGATGCTAAAAATGAATGAATAAAATAAAGTTAACTCAGAACATCCTAAACTAATATATGACCGTTCCCACTGCTATCACAAGAACCTTCACTGCAGCTTAGAAGTGACACAAGATTACAATTACAGATACTAGGGAACTCTGTCTGGCTGCCTCTTGACCACAGGGTTTGGGATATTAGTGTTTGACCCTAATTTTCCACCTTAATGGTTTCCAGAGTTGGCCAACCTAGGCAAACGCACATAAAGGAACCCATTTTTGGAACGCTTCAATAATTCAGTGGATGAATAAAAAAAACACACCCAAAAAGGTGTCACCAAGCTGCTCCCGACACACGGGGCAAGAAAAAGGAAACCGGCACTCTGTACTGAAATCAGAATGACCTCATAAATCAGAGTTTACATCCAAACCGCAGAGTGTGCAGCTGAAACAAAAGTTATTCATATTTCTCCGTGCACACATTCAGTTGCCACATTATTAGTCATCTTAAAATAATGAAGTCCCATATAACAACCATAAATCACCAGTGATGACAGACGATGTCATTAAATATTAGAAACCTCTCTCATTATTACATCTCAGATTCATCTGAAAATACAGCCAGCACCAACAGTTTCAGCAAAAACTGAAAATTATAACTTTAGAAAGATGTTGGGTATTTCGGGGATGTTATTAGATTGACATTATATTTACAAACAGTTGGACAGTTTGAATTAAAGTGTGTTCATTTTTGAAGCTTCTAATTTGTTATGTGAAATGAAAGACGTTCAAATTATAACATTTCCCTCTGAAAGAAGTGAAAAAGAAGCAGAAATCAACATCAAAGCACAAATCAGGCTTGCGCTTCAGTACAGTACTGCCGAGTGTTATTAAGGTTGTCAAATAACTGCATAAAATCACCTTAAAGTTGTTCTAAGGTGGCCCTGGGAGGGGCCGGAAAATCTCTTAGGCTTAAAGACTATCAGCTGTGCTCTCTCTCTCCCTCTCGCTCCCAACATTTCCCTTTAGATCTTTGTCTGTTTTCATTTCCACAGCACGTCTCTTGCATCAACTCTCTGGATGTCAGTCAATGTCATGTCTCTTAAAATTTCCTTAACTGACAATCACACACATAGACACACTGGAGAACTGTGCAAAAGCACACTCTGTATGCAGAGGGCCAGCTGTTAACCTTTAAAAGCCAGAGCTGTGGGATTGTCGTTAAAGTAAAAGATTTGATGCTCTGTCTCCCCGTGCAGGGGAAGAAACCAAGTGGAGGAGTGTTTGTGGAGAGAGAAAAAAAATGTGGCCTGTTGCTGAGCTGAAGGGTGACAGGTCTCAGCTGTTTCCAGCCCTGCTTTCACGTTTGAAGCCTCTCAGCCATTAGATTTTTTAATATGTACTATGAGAACAAAGTGAGTGACTGGGTGACATCAGTGACCAAAAGAATCAGTTTGCCCAAAGCAGGAGGATGACACTGAACAGATCCCAAAGAGCTCCAGTCAACTATTTGTGTGCTGCTTGCTGCATCCTGCATACAGTATCTGTCAGAAGCAGAGATGGAACACTTTGATATGGTGGTACATTAAAGTAGGCACTTAGGGAACAAGAACTATTATCTTCCTAAAACACTTATGTAGAGTTCAATGTCCCTGAAAACAGTCCTGAAAACGCAATGATTATCAAGTAAATTCTTGAAACTAAGCTGATAACAGCATATCTGCGGCTTGTGACCACAAATAGTGCTGCAATAATGTTGAAAACACAATGATAATAGAGTAATGTGGAAAAAAGAACAGCAGCAGCAGCAGGAATCCTGTCAGGTACTGTTCACACTGTCCCCAGCAAAAACAGCTGGGTTGAGTAGCCTACCATTCAGCGAAACTAGCAGCGGCCAGGAGGGTAAAAACACCTTCGTGTCTGCTGTCAACATCCATTCATTTTCTCCACTAATCAAGTTACACAGTAAGCTTTAGGAGATATCCACAAACAAGAAAAAAAAAAAAAACCTACCTTTGGCAAGCCTCCCGAATTTCCTTTTCTTCTACAGGAGAATCAACCATTACTATCGCATCCGTGCTTTCTCCTATTATCGAGCAAGCATCCATCCTCCTGCCGATTCGCCTTTTTTTTTTTTAAAGCAATTATGTATTTCCTGTAATTTAGGATTGGGTTGACCAAACAGTTAATTTGCCATCTGCCAAGACTGAATCCACGAGGATCAGATGCTTGTTTCTGGGGCTTCTACTACAGAGCAGCACCAGGGCTGTTTGGGTTAATCTGCCCCGAGCTGCGCTCTGATTGGCGGAGCTACGGTGATGCTGAGGAGGCTCCATGGTCGCTGTCCAACTGGCCGCGGTGCTGGAGCACCAAGTGAAGGGTGGTTAAGCCTCGGTGGCTGATTAATGTAAGTGGCTCAGATAGGAGCTGCAGCTGCTCATTATGAAGGTGTACAGACAGTGATGCTGCACTCAATTAAAACAACTAACTGGGACTTCCAGCTGCTGATCACAGCGACGCTGGAAAGGGATCGGCTCGGGTGAAATCCACTGCTCCTAATCGATTTCCTCTTTAATCACCACTAGTCAGTAAGGAGGAGACTAAGACCATCAGTGCATTAATCGTTGATTTAAAAAAAAAAAAAAAAAAAAGTGAACTTACAGGGAAACGTTTTAATGCAAGCTTGCACCTATCGGTTGAGCGTAAGATTTAAGCACCGTGCCGTCATCTTTTTATACATTACAGTAACAAAGAATGCTTTCATAAATTATGTATAAAGAGGTTTGCAAATAGCAGTTATATTAATATAATTTAGGAGAGTGATGATTCATAGATCAGTTTTTAGCCATTAATAACATTGGTATCTAACCAACTTTCAGTGGTTAGATACCAATGCAAACTTGATGGATCAAAATGCCCCAAATAATGAATTATTAAAATGTCCAGATGTAGATGACTCACCAGAATGGGAGAAAAGTGTTGGCATAATGGTTTACAAATTAATTAATTATTCATAATTTCTATGTAAAGGAAAAGCAAGTGACTCAGTAAGGTACTGTTGGTATATCATTAATCACTTTATAAATTGTCTCCTGTTAGAAACACAATATGTAGAATTTGCATCACACAAATGAGGACGTCAGGCTGCAAATTAGTTTTAGACCCTACATTTAGGCTCAGTTTAAATGTACCTGTGACTCGACCGATCCTGCAGTTAGAACTTTAAATTGTCCTCATATCACTCGTCTTCCAAATACCTGGAAGGTATTTTTGCTTGACAGCAGAATCTCTTTTAAGATTCAGTTTCAACATCTGGCTCAAAAATTGGAAATTAAACTCAGAATTAAAGCTTTTCTTCTTTCATCTATAAAAATGTTGTGCTGTCTCCCTTCATGCCTGTCCTTGGCAGTGACAAAGATAAGTCGGCGTTACTGATGCTGCCCAAACTACATTTACCACAGCTGAGCCCCGCACTTTATCACATTGTTCTGTCTATAAAAGGCTAGACAGACTTCTTTAAAGTTAAGAAGAAACATCCATCTGATGCTATTCATGTTTAAAGCTCTACTGTCACAACTATCCTCTCAGGTAAATCTTGTAAAAGCAATTCAAGAAAGAGTAAATGCTTTACAACAGATACTCCCCGTGTGAACCTTGGTAGATCTGATTTCAGGTGCTGTCTGTACTGTTCTCAAACTGCAGGCATCTTCTAAACTTTTCTCCTTTTTTTATTATAAGAAAAGGATATTTTATTTTTACATAGGACATAGAAAATAAACAGTATGTATCGAATGATGGCTCATTTTGTACCAGTTTCTATTGTCCCAAATTTTGCACATGAATGTTTGATCTAGTGTTCTGTAGCTTTTAAATGCTTGTGTCCCTGTAAGGAACTGACCTGCCTTATGTTCTTCCCAGTTAAACGTGCTCATGCTGTCATCATTACAAACTGTTATCAGAATAACCTACATTAGCCTATCCTGATTTGTGTGTCTTTATAACACAAAGTAAAATCCTGCCTGTTACAAATGAAGATTTCCTACATGAGAACAAATGAAACAAAACAAAAAAATAAAGAGTACTGCATTGCCTTCCTGACTCAAAAAAGTAACAATTTTCAGTATTTGACCTGGTTTAGGGGTGGATTTTACATACCTCAGTTCAATGTGCTGTTATTGATTATTCTGTAGCCCTGCTGTTTCCCAAAAAGGGAGAAGAGAAGAGAAGAGAAGAGAAGAGAAGAGAAGAGAAGAGAAGAGAAGAGAAGAAAAGAGAAGAGAAGAGAAGAGAAGAGAAGAGAAGAGAAGAGAAGAGAAGAGAAGAGAAGAGAAGAGAGAGAAGAGAAGAGAGAAGAGAAGAGAAGAGATTTCTGGGGTGAGAACTGGCCGAAGCCGACCAGACTCAAAAGAAAGCAGAGACTGTGACACAGCAGACGTGTGTGAAACTCTGCTAATGAGGCGGCTGCTGGTCTGGATCTGGTTATAAATATGAATCATGGCACTGGGTGCTTCTCTGTGAGAGGCCACCATTGAGGGGGAAGAAAGTAATAATTTATCAAAAGAAAGCCGAAGATCAAGAAAAGAAGGGTGTGAGAAAGTTTTGAGGGAGAAATAAAAATCCTGTTTTATGGCTTTAAATCTGAAAGTGCAGCCTATTTTACGTCTATTATAAGTGATTCATGTTGGTCAGCACTGACTCATGCTAATCTAAAAGTATGATGTTCTTGCACCCAACTGCTGCAAGCTGCTGATCAGAAGTGTCACCAGAGCTGAAAGAATCATGAAAAGAAATATAATATCGCACGTATATTCTACTGAAGTCTAAACAGGCCACAAGTCACAGACGAGAGGGTGCAGCTGTTTAAATCTGATCTGATTTAAGAACATTCTTTATAAATTTTGTGTTCAAGTTTATGTTTGTGAATTGCTGGCCTCACACTGAACAAAAGCCTGCTGTGCATGTGGTTGGCATGGAGTTTTCTGATCCACCTGTGTGGCAGCTGACATTGCCAATGCCTTGTTGACTTCAGGCACTGATTAACTTACACTGTTTAACTGCTCAGCATGCCACAAACCCTCGGTCACACACACACACACACGCACACACACATGGGAAAAAAAAAAAAGCCACACAAATATCCACATATGCAGAGCCTGTCAGACTTGTACTGGATACCAGACACACATGTATAATGAGAGGGTTTGGCTTGAGGCTGGTACTGAGGTGACAGCCATGGTAATTTCCTGTGGCAGATTTTATGTCAGTGAATGGGGACGGGAAGGGAAACGCTTCATTAAAGCTTCAGTGCTGCTTCAAGATCTGTAGCCCAAACACATTTGGCTAAAAACAAAGATGCAAGCAGAAATATGGCATGAAATGGAAACAAAGAGAGAGAGAGACAAAAAAAAAGTGTGTGTCTGCAAATTTGCATCGATATGATGGTAATTGAGTTGACTTTATAAAAACACATTCTGGTTTCTGTTAGTAGGAACAAAAAGGTGTTTTGCTGCCACCTGTTGGACAGATTATGGAAGTAATTCAATTTCTTTAACCCCCTGTGTATCTCCCTCATACTGGAAAAAAATAAGTTATATGTATTAGTATCATTGTATTCCGCCTAAATTAATTAATACATGAAATGTACAAATTTAAATACTTAATAATCAACTTTTTTAGTGTGTGCGTCTTTTACGTAAATATTATGATTAATTGAATTATTTAGCTCCTCAGATAAACTACATGGCTGCTGCTGTAAATTCAGCTACACTGAGTGACAACGTGAGGTCGAGCTCTCCTGCAAAGTTGTCCAGCGGGTGTAAAGTTACGAGCGGGCAGGACACACCTCTAGAGGGAGTTCCCGGGGAGGTGGAAACAAGGAGCCGATCATTTCTCCCTGTAGAAAGTCAGGAGCCCTTTCACTTGAGAGGGTGGTTACCTCCGCCGGCGGCTGTACGTCTTGCCAGCGGTATCCGTGCCGCCAGAGGAAAATGCCCGGGATGGGCAGCTCTTTACGCGCGGCTGCCCTCCTGGCTTTCGTGGTTCTTTCAGTTCTGGTGGCACTTCTGATCAGCAGCGTGCAGCAGTTTGGAGCAAGAACATCGCACTTTTCTACAGCAACTTCTGGTGATGACGAGGAGTTAGCGTCGCTCCGCGAGGCGTTGATTTACCAGCTCGGCGAGAGGCGGAAAGAAATTATTCCGCTGCTTTCACCTGGTGGTGATGATGATGATGGTGGTGGTGAAAACGGACTGTTAGGAGAAAGTCGGCATTTTTCCCAGCACGACTCGACTTTGGATTCCAGTCTATGGAATGAGATCACAGTTGGCTCCCGGAAAGCGCATCTGGATGAAATGGGTTGTGATTCTCTGGTGGACATGCAGGCGGTGGAGATCCTCGGCTCTGGATACACTAAGCTGGTTGTCAAAGTGAATCTGGCCGGAGGTCAGCCTGTGGCGCTGAAACTCGTCAACGAGCAGGGCATAGACATGGGGAAGTGCGTGGAGGATTTTAAAGATCCTCAGGGCTGTCGTGAGCTCGTTTCCTTCAAGCTGAAGAAAGAAATGGTGCTTTTGCAAAGGCTGCAGCATCCGAACGTCATTAAGGTGAAGTTTCCTCTCGCTCTGTCTCGAATGTCTACATTTCAAACCCCCTTAAAAACAACTTTGTATCAATGCAAATTGCAGCTCAAATACTAAAAGAACATTTTTAGCTTGCATTTTTCCACCTCCGTGTTTATTTAAGGACTATGAAGTTTCAGAAGCTACTGTTGACTTCTGAGCGCTCCAGCTGGGGAACTGGATAATGTGAAGATTTTCCATAATCCTTGTACTACAGCTCACATTTTCCTTTTGTTTCACACACATTGAACTGGATGAAAGGTTGCTGCAGGGCCTTCCCATCTAATTAAATTAAATTCACTGACCCTCCTCTGACCTCTGGGTCCAGTTTAGCGAGAGCAGACAATGTGCCTCTGTCCTCTCTACTATCCCTGGTTGCATCTGCCCCCCCCCGGCGCTTATTCAATCAAACTGTTACTGTTACCCAATTTAGAAGAAGTTTGAGCTTAAACCGATGGGTTTCTTTCTCGATGCATTCCACAAATGTACTGAATTCTGTTGACTGTAACATAATTTTTCCATCACAAGTCATAACTGCGAGAGCGAGGTTGGCACCACACTGTATCCTCCCTTTGCTCAAAACATTTAGACACTTTAACCTGTTGCTTTCTCTCTCTCTCTCTTTTTTTAAGAATTAAAATGCAAAACCAACAGTGGCATAACTGACCCAGCTTTTCTCCATTGTACTGTGGCGTAACCCAGTTATTTTCCACTCTGCAGCTCAAAGGTCACTGTGCAGGAGGCCCAGGAGGAAGAGGAGGAGAGGGAGGAAGAGTCACAGTCATTCTGGAGCAGGGGAACCCTCTCCAGATGATCCAGCTGCTCCAGAGCCCCTGGGAGGACAGATTCAGAGTAAGCACCGTAGTTCCTGCTCCTCAGCTGTCGAAAAGCATGTTCTGTCATTTGTCTCATACACTGCAGACGCACTGGGAAGCTGGAAGTGTCTCTCACACTCTTTGTGCAAAGAGCATGTGCAGGTCATTGTTCATGCTGGCAGAAAAGGTGAAGGTTGAAAAACGAGGCAGGCCGATATTTGAAACTGCTGGAGGCCTGACATCTGTCCCTCAGTGTATTTGATCAGGCCAAGGTTTGGAACAGTGATGGGCCCTGGAGTTAATCCACTTATGGCTGGGAATGTCATCCCTAACACACACACGCACACACTTTAGCACAACCCCCCCCCCAAATCACAGGTATGTTCCACAGTGGAAGCCAAACAAAGGCTGAATTTACACTCCAGGGATTCAGATATGCTTGTCTTCGCGCATGGATGTGTTTGAAAGGGAGAGTGGGTGGGAAGGGGGGGGGTGCCTGAGCATGCATGTTTTGTTTTTGGACCGGCAAAAGTAGCTTGGCATTCTGCACGTATCATCTCAACTCTGGGCATCATTTTGCTGCATCACCCAAATAGCGGTTCATAATACCACCACCACCAACCGCTCGAGCTGCTTGGCCCCATTCAGCTACATCGCATCTGTGCAGGCTTCAGTAATCCAGGGGTGTTTGGTTTCAGCCAGCCCCGTTTTTGCTGTGCCCCGATCCCACCAAGTGACGTCCAGGAGACTCGAAGCATTACCTAACACTGCAGTTATGTTTGCAGTGTGACAGAAGCATTTCATGCACTTTTAGCGCATGGCTAATGCTTTAATTTTGCTTTTGGTAGTCTACTCATTCCCCTCTCTCTGTTTTTATTATAGGATTTAAAGAGTACTATAAAAACAGTGTCGGGGAAATGGTTTGCAAATGTGGTTGGTGAACCGTCTTTTAAGGGAAGGCTTTTGCAAGGCTTACAGTTTTATCCATTTTTAGCTGTTTAATTAAACCGGATTAAATCCTCCAGTGTTCTGAGTTTTTAGGGGGGAAAAAACAAGTCAGTTTCAATTTGAAAACTAATATTTTTAAAAGATTTTCATTGAACCAAAAGATTTTCAAAAATATACGTATAATGAACTAAACTTTGCAGTTACAAGTAAGGCAATTACTTATGATTATTTTTTTTCATTGTTTAATCTTACTGCTGTTTATTTATTTTATTAATTAATCTGTGTTGAAATAGTTAAAAATAAATGGTTATTTTGAGTATTAAAAATGCCTTAAGTCATTTTTAGAAAAAAGTGCTAAAAACAATACTTTGAGGTTCTGCAAAAAACAATTTTTGGTATTTTTCTTTTATCATAGAAAATTTAATATTTGGGGGTTTTGTGCTGCTGGTATGACAAAACAAAAAAGTGTACTTTCTTTTCTGGCCCTCATGATTAAATGAGTTAATAATCATTCGTTTCAGACAAATTTAATGCATAACATGCCTGAAAGTATGTATGAAAATCAAACATAATTCATAGCGTCCAGATCTTTACATTTGTATTTGATAAGATTTTTTTTTTTTTTTATTTAATATTTGATTGAAAACCTTAACTTAAAAGAAAAATGTTAGACAGCTGTGTAGATACTTGATAAATGACTGGTTATAAACTGAACTTTCTCCTGACTAATTGGTTGTTTCAGGCTTTAGTTATTATGTGTTTAGATTTACAAGGCCAATATGCCATTCCTGAGCAATATTTCATCATTGTCGTGAGTCCAGCTGATTGGGTTTTGATGTGTCTGATCTCCAGGTGTGTCTGGACCTGGTCAGGCTCCTCCACTTCCTCTCTCGGTCTCCTCTGGGCTCTGTGGGCCTGCTGGACTTCCAGCCTCGGCAGTTTGTCACCGTGTCTGGCTCTCTGAAGCTCACGGACCTGGATGATGCCAGCGCAGAGGAGACCACCTGTCACACAGATGCAGACTGCACGCTCCAGTTTCCACACAGAAACTTCACTCTGCCCTGCTCGGCTCAGGGTGTGTGTGAAGGGCTAAATGAGAAGAGGAACATTTACAATGCCAACACGTAAAAAAAAAAAAAAAAATTTAAAAAGTGACAGCTTTACTGCATGATAGACATGTGATGGATTGGTGGAGCAGCCGCCGCACGGGTAACTGCATAAATATAGACCGAGCTGACGCCAGAAGTGTTGATAGTGGAGACGGGCAGCTGGAAATTCGCAGTATGATGGGGAAAGTGTAATGAATGCATTGTTAGCTTCAGTGAGGGAAGAAAAAAAAAGTAATTTCCTTTTAAAAATGGTTTGGAGTTTTTGACAGCTTTATGAGCTTTACGTGTGAGACCGCACGAGACGGCTATGTGATGGGGCTTGCCTAACTTTCTGTCTCTTTGCCTGGCCTTAGGTATTTTTTCACCTACCTGCTGCCTCACCAGGCCCCACCCAGCCTCACACACCTGGTAGACCGCATCATGAACGCCACAGGTGAGGATGAGAGTCGTCCCGACATGACAGGACGCTCACTACTGAAGATCAGAAAGCAAATCTTTCTATTACGGGAGTCGTGTAATGACATGCCTCTGCCTAAGTGCTTCATTTAATGAGCAAGACAAGATCATGACATGTAACACGGTAATGAGTACAAGCTGTTATTTGTAGAGATCACACAACTAGGATTAGACATCATAGTGTGTGTGTATATATATGTATGTGTATATATAATATATATATATATTAACCCCCCCCCCCCCCCCCCCCCCCCCCAAGCCATTATGGATTATGGATATAATGGCTGACTGTATGCCTGTAGTCACTTAAGTCTTTAACCAGATTGAATTCATTGTGTGTGTCCAGGGGAGCTGAAAGCTGACATCAATCAGACTCTGGAGGCCTTTGAACACATCCTCCTCCTCTACAAGTCTGGCCTACACCTGGACAACCTGCCTCCATCAATAATCAGAGGTAAGAGCTCGTGGAATGAAGGCTGCTTTATACACAGCACACTGGGCTCTCTTGTGAACCCGTTTCCTTTTTTGTGTGTGTGTGTGTGCAGAGAATGCTTGGCTTTCTTTCTTTTTTTAATCTACTTGCAGAGAAAAGCAGAGTGTACACCTGTGTTTTCATTTTCTATTTTGGAAAAAAAAGAAAAAAAAAGAAGAAAAAAGAGAGAAAATGAAGGGGCTGTTTTGACAGGTTTATTAGGCAGCTGGAATGAGAGGACAAGACCAACAAAGTGAGATTAATCTTGCATGTCTCTGGCTTAGAGAGCAGAACCGCCATTCATTAAAGAAAAAAGAAAAACACAATGTATTTTTGTTTTGGGTTTTTTTATTGTGCTGTGCAGAAGAGCCACGTAAACAGTCTTTCAAACTTTTTTTTTTTTTTTTGTCCTCCTTCTGTATTCACTCAGCATGAGCACTGAATGTCCTTCACTTTTCTTCTCTCCAACTCGTTTCCACTGCTTCCCCCCACCCCCCCTTCACCTTCCCCCCGCCGTTCCTCTCAGCCGTATGAAATATTAATAACAGAATGACTGGCTGCGTTCCTGTGGTGAGATTTTTCCGTCCCCCAGATGCTGGACTGTTTATATAGCAGCACTTTGTGAATTTAATCACAGATTCGGGGTAAAGAGGCCTTGGTGCCGAGGCTGACACCGGGAGGGAATGTTTCAGCTTAACAAGGAGGTGCCAGGAGACAACTGCTGCTGCTGCTGCTGCTGAGCATGTGTGATAAGACTTAAAAAATATATATATGTGTGTGTGTATGTTTATTAATTCAGCATATTAGCTGAAGCAGAGGTATTTGTGGGTGGAGGAAAAGCCTGTTTTGAGCCCAGCTTGGCTTTTCGATTCACATACTGGGGGGAATTAAAGCTCGTGGCTCACTCACGTGGAGAATTCAACTCTTTCCAGCATCTGGTTAGCCTAATTTCCTATAAATGGGGGAAATAGCCAGCTTTTCTCTATCAATGCTTAAAAAAAATCTCCATAAGAGACTGTTTTTAAAGTCGGTCCTGATTGTTTTCACACTTCAGGTTTTGCACAGATTTAACAAAAAGGGAACTGATATTTTTCTAATTTATTCTTTTACATTTCCCTCATTCCAGTTCCTGGTTAACTGCATGCTTACTGTACTAACATGGAAAAAGAGATCGATCATCTCATCTAATTCTCACCAAATGAGTAACTTTCAAAAAATATAGAGAAAGGAGCAAAGCCTGAAGGCTAGTTCATTGTGTCTCACACACACGTAACATGCCTCACTCTCCTCACGTTATATACTAAGCACACCCGTCCCAGTTTGAGGCAGGGTCAGAATTTAAGTTGCAAAATTTCCAGTATCACCCTCTGACATATGTCAGGGCTCCTGCTGCTTCAACCCCCTCCACCTCCCCAGCATTCACTTGCACACTCCAAGGGGATATTTTCTCATCACTCCCCAGTCTTATATGGAACATATTTGCAAGGAGTGATGAGCTCAGAGCAAAGAAACCAAACTCTGTTCTGCTGCTGTAATAAATCATTTCCAACGTGACTGATCTGACAGAGCTGTCTTTTTAAATTATTAAACACCCCGAGGGGGAAAAAAAACTGAGTAGTTGCGGGATTGTATATTAAAAATTGCATGAATTAACACATTTCCCCTTAAAGGAAATAAAAGGGAAAAAAACGAAGAAAAAAAAACAGAACTGCAGCCAAAGACCCAACTTATCTTTATAAGAGAAGCCAAATGGCAACAGAGCTAAAGTCTGTGTAATAATGTCTGTATATATGTGTGTGTGTGTGTGTGTGTGTGAAAGAGAGGGAGGGAGACTCATCAGGTCCCCAGTCCTAATTTGAAATTGCTGACAGATGCAGATTCATTGGTAATGTGGATGTAGCTTGTCCACAGCTGAGATCATTTGTGATGTGATGGAGGAGAATGTGACGAAGATTTACTGTAGTTTCCTAAAACTGCAGTGACTATAAATTCAGCTGTGTACAGAACTGTAAGGACTCAGTCTGTGTACGCTGGGTCATAAATTCAATGTAATTGATATTCTATATATTAAGGGAAAATGAGGTCCGTTCTCCCATTCTTCATCTTAAACACAGAGACTTATATGTCTTTGTCTCTTTAACAGCTGAGGTCTACCACCCCCAGCAGGCCTCATTTTTTTTTTTTCTCCCCAGAGAAGGATCCTCCAAACACTCCTTCTCCTTGTTCCCTTTTCTCAGAGCCAGAAGGCAGATCCTCGTGTCTTTTTCCTCTTAACAATACTCCCACACACACACACCGCCTCCTGCCATTTAGGAAGGTTAACAGTTTGTAACAGTGAGCCTCCTCCGTACAAGCTCACAGGCAAGGCTTTTGTCCATTTTCGTGTGTGTGTGTGTGTGTGTGTGCGTGCGCGCACACGCATGCAGGCATATGTGAGCATGCCTTTTTCTCATGGCTCCTGCTAATGTGTAGCAGATGATTTAAGTCCAGATCCACAAGACGTCTGACAGGAAGAATTATAATGATGAATGTACCACAAATGTTTGGAAAGTGGACGATGAAGTGGATTAAGAGTGTGTGTGTGTGTGTGTGTGTGTGCGTGCACAGACCAGAGTTTGTGAGCAAAAATCTCAAACTGGTGTCAAATGAAACGTTTGACACATAATTAGAGATGATGATAGACGCGGGAGGTTCTGCTTTGGCGTTTGAAACAAAAACATTGCTGAAACAATTTGTCCCCTAATAAGTTAGTTGAGCAAAAGCAAAATACGTCATTTTTCAAGCAAAAAGCATTTTGTAATGCCTGTTTACACTGGCTTGTAAAAGTTTTTTTTTTTTTTATTTAATTAATATTTATTTCCTGGTGTTTTACTGACTAAACTATTTCTGTGTAAAAAAAAAAAAAAAAAAAAAAAAGTAGATTAATTAATAATTCAAAATGATAATTAGCTGTTGGCTAAATTGTCATAGATCCCAGCAAAGATACTGATTCATCTTAATGTGTGAATGTGTACATAAGAATATATGTCAGTGGTTTAAGGTCATTTCAGGACTATAAACATCAAAAAATATTAAATGCTGCCTCTGCTAACAGTGTATTTACATTTTCACACCTATATTGTTTTGTCATTTTATCATAAGAATATCTGTTCTTTAAATATGCCCGACTGAAACGACAGTCTGCTGTTTCTATGAGACACTGTAATCCAAATAAAATGTATGACTATAAATGCATGCATGCTTTAACTATATATCAGTTATATTCAATAGTTTGTAGTAATGTAGAAGTATTGCCTTTGCCCTTTTTTTTCCCAACAGTATTCTTTTCTGTATTAGTTTTTCCCTCTGGGGATTATTAAACTTCCATGTTTATGCCTAGAATGCTCCAAAATCTTTCAGCAGCCTCATGTATTGAAGTGGCATCTCTTCTTCTGTGGTTAGACTACACTGTGATGCGAGGGATGGGGACTTCTGGGAATGTGGAGTACCGTTGCTGGCCATCCTACAGCCAGCAGGGCTGCGTGTTGTCAGTCCACAGTGCCAGAGAGGCAGCGCACAT
Organism: Archocentrus centrarchus; assembly: GCF_007364275.1. Lineage (NCBI taxonomy): Eukaryota > Metazoa > Chordata > Actinopteri > Cichliformes > Cichlidae > Archocentrus > Archocentrus centrarchus. The sequence continues at coordinate 12,207,572 of NC_044367.1, read as the reverse complement.
CTGTAACTCCCATTCTCAGTGTAACAGCTTCACACTGACGGGACAGAAGACATGGACAGGTTAGTAAAGCCTCCTCTGCTGGTGCTACAAGCACAGTAAATTTCTTCCATTATCAGGCAGGTATGGAAAAGCTCACCTGCCGCATGACTAGAAGTGCGAAGGACACAGCTGCTACCCCTTTAATCTTCTAATGAAGCTTTTTAAAAGTTAAAATATACACAGTTAAGATTTTCAAGCCAGGACATGTCAGTTTTTTTGATGTTGCCACTGTGTTCAACATGGATCTTTTCTTTTCTCTCTCTCTTTCTTTTGTACTTTGCAGGCCGCCTCCTAGCCTCTTTCAGGAGCGGCTTCAGTCACCTGGTGCCTGATGGGACTTCAGAAGTTTATGTAAAGAAGACCAAAGTTCTTGAAAAGTCGACGGTGTGACGTATAATCGAGCTAAGCGAACGCGCTTCTGTCCAAGGGGAGTTCTTGGAGAAGTGGGTTGGAGAGTCGGCACGCAGCGGGGCAATGGGAAGTAATGCGAGACGTGGCGCTTGAGAAGAGAACTGTGTCCTCCTGTTTAACGAGTCGAGCGCAGCACGGTGGATCTGCGGGAGCAGCGTAGAGACCGGGCTGACGAGGAGGCGTTTGAAGTGAGCAACTGAATGTGATGTATTTATAGGGCTTCTTGCTCGGTGACTGTTTGATCTGCCTGCCAGCTCACTCCCTCTGCCAGCTACTATTTAAAGGGATTTCCCTTCAGGTACAATTAAGGAGGGAGAGCCTTGTGCCCTTGACATTTTTCTTTTTTCTTTTTTTTTTAAACTTTGCCTTTATTTGCCATGTGTGTCAGCTTTCAGTGTGAGGCCGGGTCCCTGTAGTCAGATTTTTTTAAAACCAAAGAGGTAATAGGAACAGTGTTTGAAGCACGAGGACGAGAAAAGAAAACAAGCTCTTATACAAATATACTTTGATGTTAATGCAATGAGGTTGTGGCTGTTTTTTCCATGGTTCCCTGGCTTAGCTGCACTGTCGTATGAGATGGCAACAACCATGTAAGCATTTACACATCAACAATGAGCAAAGATGATCAAAACCATTCCAGAGCACAGTCTTTTTTCTTTTTTTTAGATGCTTTTGTGCACTTAGTTATAGTGTTTAGTTCCTAAATATTTATATGATCAAATGTACTGTAATTGTTCTTGCATGTTTGTGCATTACAGCTTACATGCACCTTGTGGGTGATACTTTTATTTTCAATGAAAAAATATTCTTTTGCCATTTGTTTTTGTTTTTTTTTATACTTCCCTTGTTATGCTTGTACATTTTTACAGTTTTTAAAGATATATAAATATAATGTTTCTACTTTTTTTTCAGTTGTGGTTATTTGCATTTTTATTGTATTCAGTGTATACAACTAACAGCCTGTTTATTTCTCATTAACACCTTCTTGTGTGTTTCTGTGGGGGGAAGGGAAGCTTGAATGTGCATACTGACCTGGTTTTCTATGTGTTTTTAAGCCCTTTATCTTCTCGCATGCCCCCACATCCACTATCTTTGGCCCATCTGAATGGCTCAGAGGAAGGGCGCTCTGCAGAGTTTGCATAATACCAGAGGAATGCATTCAAATGCCCCATCACGCTGAGCTCATTATGAGCCTTAATTAATACATGTAAATTGGCTTACTTATCAACCCTTTCTCATGGTGAGAGGGGGGGGCATTACTGTAAGACAAAGGCAGACACCAGGACAATCAGAGCTCAGTTTGTGGTTAGCACACGAATGGGCTGCCATCTGTGCCTGCCAGGAGGAACCTGGTGAGGTTGAGATAAGGGCAGGTCTGCAGGGTGGAAGGATTTGTAAAGTCAAATTCAGCAGCTACTCAGTTTGTTAGGAGGAAAAAACTTAAAAAATACCCGTGATGTGATACAAATTAGAGCTCTCTGCCACATGTCATCTATAGCACTTCATATATTATCTGCTGAGCTAAAACTCAAATATTGTGAGTTTAAAAGGCGATAAAAATCTGTTTAAATTCTCAAGAATGTAAGCCTGCAATCACGCCAGAAAACGTCGCTCAGTTTTACTGCATAAAGAAAAGCAAAAATGGAAGCAGTGAATTCCAGATATCTTTGTGGTGAGTTCTCTACCATTCATCCATACCAACGCCACTGACTTGAAAGGGCATGTCCCTGTCTCTCTCTTTGCCTTAAATTGGCCCCGTGTTGTCTGGACAAAGCTGGTTGATTAGAGTCCAGATGATCAAGATAAGGAGTCTGACTCAGATAAGACAAAACCAACAGCTGGACTAACTAGAAGGACTGGTTGCCTGATGGGAAAACTTTCCCAATACATAATTTATTGGTACAACAGTAAGCAGAGTTATATCCAGACTGGAGAAGCGAGGGGGGGGGTGACAGAAAAAATCACAACAAAAATTATCACAATTTGATTTGTGAGCTCTTTTGTGAGGTAAAAATGAAACACTAGTAGCAGTTTGAGCTTAGCCTGTTAAATATGTCAGAGAACAGGATTCACAGAGAGATGATGACAGACAAAAGTAAGGGTCTACTTGCAGTCTGTTTAAGGGCAGGGCACACCCACTTTACTGTATGACACATCCCTTCCCTATACCACACAGGTCCTTTTCATAAGCCTACCCTAACCTTTAAAAAACACCTTTATCAAGTGACAACCTCCAGGCTTGAAAAATGAATTCAATATGGCTTGCTGTGTGGTCCGTATTCACAATGACATCCAAGTTTGTGTGCAACTTTGTTCTTTGGTGAGTCAAATTATAGTACTTCATGTGTAAGTTAACACTAATTACAAAGTAACCTGTTATATCAGCAAAGTAAGCTAGTGCTAGCTGATAACTAGGTTCAAATATGGTCATTTCTGGCTGAAGAAAAACAAGACTGCAACTGCCAAAATGTCCACCTCTGTGATGGTGGCTACAGCTACCTTTTAAATACACTAAATTATGAAATGAGTGCGTTGGTGTAGTTTTAAACACTATTTCAGAAGTAAAATTGTAGCTCCCTGCCAAGACATGGTGTGATGGCACAAAAAAAGAACCATTTATACCTCTGAATATACACTTGTTTTGTGCTAAGCTAACTAACTTAGGTTTGAAGTTGTAGCTTCATTATTCATTGTCCCAGTATGAGCGTGGTGTGAATCCTCTCATCAAAATCCTGGCATTCCCTTTAATTGATTTGTGCGCACACGCAGGTCGGGACCCACCAATCACATCTAAGGAATTTGGAGCAGCACCAACAATGAATTGCTGACTCGTGTGCTCATCGCAGGATTTATCCTCAGATGGGGTCTTCACCTCGATAATGCAGGGAACAATCCCTCGAGTGATAAGCTGTAATTTACTGAAACCTACAGCTGTGGTTCGTCCTTCTCCACATCAGCTCAGGAGAGGAAGACGTCTGGCGTCAGACTGGTTTGTCTTGGCAGTCTTCATGACAGAGCTAATGGATGTTTTGGCCTCGTGCAAAGGTTGCATATGTTGCTTTATGCTCAAATGTTTTGAAATGCATTGCAAATGCAGAATGTTGATAGATTAATTAGGTTATTCGGTTGCATGCAGTGTGCACTAAAGGCACGACAATACGTCTTTCTTTATGCTTAGGTTTGCTGGAGAGCCCTGGGGTACCCCGAGTAGATCTTCACAGCATGTTCAGTGAGTCTAAAAATAATCCCCCCCCACCCTCTGTTTTTGGCTGAAACCATTTATGGAGATTTGAAGTTTGGGCAATTTTTTTCCCCCAGAATTTGTTTTTGTTTACGGATGTTTTCACTGCAGTCAAACATTTAAAACATGGTGTTCCTGTCCATGTGTTCCTGTGTGGTACACTGTTCCTGTTTTTTAGGCGTGTAATTGACAAGTTGGCCTTTTTTGAAAGGCTCAGAGAATGAGCGGGGGAGGAGAATGATTGTTTTTTTTACCCAGCTCCATACCCCTCCATTTCTGTTTTTTTAAGTTTCCAGTTTCACCCGACTTGTTTCCGTCAGGTTTTATTCATGACCTCCATCTGGAAATAATATAACTTCATGAAAACAAGCCATCAGCAATTTTTAGGGAACACTTGTGCGTGCATGTGTGTGCGTGCATGTGTGTGCGTGCATATGTGCAGGGGGGGGGGGGGGGGCATTAGGGCTTCTTCTGTTGGGTTCAGGCTCCACTGATGCAACGGTGTTAGTTCAGTGAAAAAGACGTCTGTGACTAAGCTAAGAACCAAAGGCTCCATCATCCCCACTTAAAATCCTAGTGCATTGCATTTGTGGTCTGGCCAAAGTCTTTGATTCAAATGCAAAGTTAGTCATCAAATGTCAGAAACCACAGCTGCTGGGAGAAATTATGTGTCAGGAAGGTCTCTGGCGAAATGTTTGACCTTGGCTCAGACTAAAAATATGCATTAACTGAGTGAAAGCCTGCATAGTTCTGTAGGAAAGAAGATCTGGCTTGTGTTCGAGTTGCTCGCGGGAGCGTATGCTGCCTGTGACGGGGGGGAGATAGAGCAGATATTCACTTGACTCGGGGCTCACAGAAACACCTCTGTGTCTGTCTGCCATTTTGGCTGTGGTACACACGAGACCGGCTGGTCACACCTGAGAGCCTCTGAAGAGTAGCCAGACATTTAGTCGGCCTGTCCCAAGCACAGAGGCGTCTTAGTTTGCAGGCATATCTAACTGTCGAGCTAACTATTTGTCTGTCTGCCTGGAGACGATATGATCTCTTTTAGAGCCATAATGGCTTTAGCAGGCCCTAAAGGAGAGAGCAAGTAGGTGTGTGTGTGAGGAGAGGTTTTCATTTCTGCCTGTCTGCATCAGGGCGAGGGGGTGTGGCTGGATCATGTTTTAAAAGCCCTGAAGTTAACCCCAGTCAAAAGGTTTATGCCTGCCACTAAAGCCACAGAGACATCTTGAAAGGTCTAATAGCTTAGTGTTGTATCCAGTGACATCTCCACGGACCTGTTACCCAGCTTTCAGGAGTATAGTAGAACTGCTGTAGAGTTTGTTTCACAATGGGTAGCTGGTATTAGCATCTGTCTATATTTATTCAATATCTTTGTGTTTTAGTATGGAGCTGTGGAGGTATTGCAAAACCCCTCTTCATTATGAGAACCCCACATGTTTCCCTACCCTGCATTCCCTCCCGCTATATCACAGCAGCAGTCTGGGTCATTTTTCTTTTGAACTCCCCCCCTTCACTCCCTCCCCTCTCTTCCTCACCAGTCCATCCATCATACAGAGTCTGTGGAGCCTCCTTTCACCCCACCCATCCCCTTTCAGTTGCTGCTGCTGCCTTCTCTCTCTCTCTCTCTGTTTGAAACACTCCTTCAGGCCAAAACCTCCATAGCTTTGCTATTAATTTAGGCCTCCGCCGCTGTTGTTAAATTGTTCCACTTCATAGCCAACATAACTCCAACCCTGCATCAGTGTCCCCCCTCCTGCCACTCTTCCACAGCAACCGTCTTCTACTGAGTCGCAGCCCACAACTGCTGTAAAGCATCTGGAGTTTCCCCCGTCTTTCAGCCGGCTGAAACCTGAGGGCAGGGCTGCTGAGGATCAGGAACTGTGGTTTGTGTATGCGAGTGTGTTTCTGTGTGTGTGCTTCTGACTACCACTGCTGTTCAAATCAAAGTGTCTGCCTTTTGTTACTTGCTCTGGAATCCCCTCTGTCACACCTTGGCTGTTTCTCAGTGGGGGGATTGCTGCCCCCAGGCAGAGGAAGACTTCCTTCTCTTCAGTTAATCTTCTACCACAGATACACTGTAGACCCCCTCTGAGTCACAAGATTATAGACAAATTCAGTTAATGCACTGAAGACTTTTAATTTGAAATCTGTTTTTCTTGAAAACCACAGACAGGGTGAGCCACTGACATGTTTCAACCTGAGGGGTGTGAAATAGGGTTTTTCATAAAGATAAAAATCATATTGAAAAGTAGATACACTCTTTCTTCCTTTAACTGTTTTAGGGATTTAGATATTTTTCCATTTATTTTATAATTATATATCATTGATGTCTTTCATTTAGCTTTTTATATGTCTTGGATACTTACAAATGTACTGTTCTAGTTTTTGATGTTTGCAGTGGCTTGGAAACAAAAACATGAACTAATTCATTTGAATTGCATTTTAAATAAAAACACTATGACATAAATAGATTATATATTAAAATTGTGACGGGAAATCAAAGTAATTGTTCTCCCTGTTCAGCTGAAAGGAGAACAGGTTTTGTTTCCGAGTGCAGGTTGTTAAGAAAGCTGTGAATCCACAAGTCCCCAATTAGGGTTCTGCCCACATGGCCATAAAACAGTTAGTGGAATCATTTGGAGGCTGTTAGATTTAACACTATTAAGAGTTCATTAGTACCTGCACACACAGCTACTGTAGCTATTGAAGCATCATTAACATAGACCTATTAAAGTAGGCTAGAGGCCTTTTTGCCCAGATTACCCTTCATAGACACCTGTAATTGTTCAAAACTCTCAAATATCTTTTGTTTTGAAATCTGCTCGGTGTCACATTTAAACTAACACTGAACGTCTTTTATTAACAGTCTAGAGTATGGAGGTGAGCTGTAGCATTTGCAGTTAAACAGTTCAACAAATGTTTATCTACAGTGATGAGAAAAGTCAATAAAAATCTTCATTTTTTTTATTTTATTTTTGAAACTATTTGGAGTGCAAGTGCACACCAGTGAACAAAGATCAACAAAGTCTGAGCATCAAGTAAACATCCCCACATGGTGAATATTAATGCATCTGGTGTGTGTATGAAACACAGAACTAATCTGCACTTCAAACACACAGAAAAATGTGGAGAGAAAATGTTTCCATTTAATATACAGTAGTATTAATAATGAAGTATTAATGAAAATTATATGATTGGCAATTAAAGACAAAAGCGCTAATTTGTCCTAGTTGTATTTAACAATGAAAATGGCTCACTGATGGCATGGATCTGTGCTGTTAGGGCGGCAATCAAAAAGTGTAATCATCAAGTTATGGATTAAATTTGAGTTAATTACAGATAAAGTTTATGGTATGTTTTGTGCCAGAATACAACACACCTGCTACATATCGATATTCAGCATTTTTCTTATGTCAGTTTTTGCAGCTGGCTCGATTTAAAAAGGTCTTGGCTGAAAAATCGACATAAAGGATCACAGCTTGTGTGTGTTTTTCTGGATCACACTTTTACTGACTGGTGACATTCACCACTGCTGCTCGCAAAGACTGTGTATTTCATCAAGCAATCGTCAGTATTATCATTGTTGTTACTGTAATTTATTCATGATTAAGTTAAAAACAAACCTCTAACTGTAAGTTAATGTAGGTTTTATGGTGACCAGAGGACTGCAGGGATCATAAGTGCTTTAAATGTCCTGGATCTCCCAGTAACCTGGTTCCTTGTGTACATGTGCTGTTACCATGTAGCTAATACAATATACAGCCTGAAAACTTGTATTCAACTGCTTTACAGTGTAATTAAACACAATCTGGGCACCAGTCTGACATTACCTCAGCCACAGTAATTACATGTGAGTAAAAACCGGCACAGTGGCGGCTGGTTCACTTTCTGTTTGCCAGATCTCATGGGGTCGAGAGGTCTCTATGGGGTGAAGGTTTAGGTTGTGTTTACAAAAGGGCCTTCAAGCTCCTCTGCAAACAAGAGCTGGAGATCAAACAGCAAAGCTGGTCCCAGTGTGAATGCAGGGCTGCTGTGGGGTGGGAGGGCAGTGGGGTTACTGACAGCTCTGGTGGACAGATAACAGCGCAGGAAACCCTCTAACATCTCATCCCCTGTGTTCTCTCAAAATCTCAAGATAACCCCAGTCCCCTGGCACTTAATCCCAACCTTTCTGACACTGGTTTTGCTGGAAAAGTCTTCCATCTGACCCCACTTAATCACATGCTGAACCTTCCCCTCTTGTTAATCCTCCCAGTCAAGTGACAAAGGGTCAGCTGAGTAAGCCGAGAAGTAATTCAGAGCTAAAAGTGTGGAAAGGCTGGCAGTGAATTCAATAAAAGCTGCGGGCAAGTAGGCCGGTAATTCGCACAGCATTATGAAGTGCCTGGCAAGCACTTTTCTTTGTCTCCTCCATTACAAAAGGATTTAAAACCAGAGTGAAAGCTGATGTGGATGATCAATTGCTCAGCTTTTACCTTCTGTTTGTTTATGTTGTCTCTTCGCTCCTTGTCTCGCCACTAAAGAAAGACCTGTTTTTCTGCTTCCTGTCTGTTTGACTGTATTTAGTAAAAACAGAGTAAAAGGAATTACTCATAAACTTGGCCTCTGACTTATTTATAGGAAACAATACCCAGCACTGACTGAGTTTATGTTTAGCTGTCAAAACTGCAGTCTTGAGGAGTCACTTGATCTTGGAATTTGCCTGGTATCCAGGCTACTTGAGGAACTGGGAACACAGGATCTCTGCTAATGCAAAGAGGCCACTGCTCAATGAGGCACTACCGCCCCCTGCAGGAAAGAAAAGCGACCGCTGTCGAAAATACTGAACTACTCTGCCAGGTTTGAGCCAGTCTGTCTCTCAAGGGATCAGAAGTTAACTGGAAGTTTTCTGTTACAGGCTGGAAGGATAAAGAGAAAAGCACACTGGAAAACAAATGTGGCTCTGGTTATTTCATACTGAGTATCTAAGGAAAAGACTTGGCCTTCTTGTTTTGTTGGAGGCTATGTAGAACAAAATTCCTTTTATAATTTTTTTATTTTAATGATTACATTTACTTGTAGTAGAAAGACTATGACATCATAGCCCAAAGGCCTGCCATATCTAAGAGAAATAGTATCCCAAGTGAGGGCTGTAGTTACAAATTTAGTGTCCAATCGCACAGTGTCCGATGTTTGACTGGCGTATCTAAAGGCCACTTGCCAGATTGGTAGTGAGAGGGAGAGAGTGAAGGCAGACAAGGCAACAGAAGTAAAGTAAGAAAGCCAACTGGGGCGAAACAGTCTAAGAGCTAAGAGCAGAAGGCAAAGAGCTAGACCAGACACTGAAGGAGGCACAAATAGATAAGAAACTGACAGGAGAATACACTGTCCCGATCCTCTGTGGCCATGTCGGACTGTGAGGGACTACCTATGGGTAAGAGGAATCACAGTTTGCATGACTTTTGTATAAAAATGTTCATGCAAGTGTTGAAAAGAGATATGCGGCATGTGCATGTGATCTTATGTGTCTGGAAAGTGGATTCTGTGCATCTGCGTTGTGTCTGTGTTTTCTGTCCATGTGTGTATGTTTGAAGGAGGGGAAGGATTTGGGGAGGAGGGGGTGAGTGGTGGGGGGGTGTCTTTCTCAGCCCATCCTGTTTTAGTCTAAGCCCTCCACTGGGACAGCTCACCCAGCAACTATTCAACTGCAGCGAGGAGCCGGTTCAGCTTGAGGCCTTATATGGAAACTTGGAGTGAATTCCCTCTGGTTTCATCAAAATGATGCAGAATGACTGTGTTTAAGTTTTAATGTGAGATGCGCAGGGAAGAAAAGAGAGGAGAGCGAGGATGAAGGATGAGGGTCAGGTTGGATTGAAGCAGCGAAGTCACGGCAAGCTGTGCATCTTGTCCGTTTCTCCCATTGTTCCTGTGAGAAGGATGTTTTCATACAACAGTGCTGCATGTGACTTGGCAGTTTTAAAGCTATGGGGCCATGAAGGTGTGTGTATGTATGCCATAGCATTAAGCAAAAGGTCAGTTTGTGCAAGTGCAGCCAACCTAAGAGAGGTGATGAAGCCTTAGTGCCCTGCTCATAGACCAACAGAAACAATCGGTTATAAATAGAAACCTTTCCCCTTGTCTGGTCCTTTCACTCCTGCACTCTCTCACTCATGTTTCAATCTCACCTCTGTCTCCCCTCCCTCTCCCTTTATCTCACGGTTGGCTGTTTTCTCCCCTCTCCGGTGCAATCCATGCATGACTCTTTCTTCAGTATAATTAAACATGACTCAGCTGAATGAGAACCCTTTGAAGTTGCCAGTTGTATAAACTGCAGCTTTGACATGCTCAGCCAAGATTTTTGTAATTGTGTTTAATGAAGAGCTGACCACACTGCGACCACACCTCCTTATCGTATGATATCATTCCTTATTGCATTTGCCTGGAAATGAGATCAGACTTGATAAGCTAAATCACTTTGATTCTTTCATTTTTTATGCAGATTCTTTTTAAATGTCTTCTTTTGTTTGTTTGTTTGTTTTGGGGGGGGGGGGGGGGGTGCCCTTTCTGTCCTGTTGATGTCATAACTTAATAAAGTGCCATAACTTTAAAGGCTTCTGCTGTACATTTATATTTCCAGCTTTACACTTGAGTTTGAATCCATTTACTTCCAAACATGGCAAAGTCTCAGATGTTTTGCACAATATTTAAAGCATATTTGGCTTGTATGCAGACATTCTGTATCTCTAGAAATCTTTGGATTGCAATTTTTAGGTTGCAGTAAACCATATGCTTCAGATTTTAAGCAGCCGTGTCTCCTTTTAAGAGCAGATGTTTGTGTGCAAAGATGACAAAAACAATGGTGCGCGCATGTCTGAGAGTGAAGATGTTATCTGTAGGAAGCAATGTTTAGGAAACAGTACTTGTAGAAATAAGCAGTTTAGAGCAGCAGCCTAATGGTTAGTGAGTCAGATATGTGGAAGGTTTCAAGTTCAGTTTCAGCAAAAAAGTTCCTTTAAGAAAAACAAATGGATTTATGCATTCTGCGTTCAAAGTAGGTCCTGTGTTGATGATTAAAAAATTTTTTTTTTTTTATCCTAATTAGCTAGTTTTGGGGGCGGCATGGTGATGCAGTAGTCAGCACTGTTGAATAACAGATGAAAATCCCCGGTTTGAACCTTGTGGTCAGCTAGAGTCTTTCTGTGTGGGTTTCCTCCCATGGTCCAAAGACATGTGTGGCAGACAACCACACCTACAGTCAACAGAATCAGCAGTCTGTCTGCTTTACATGGACTGTGACCTATCCAGCGGGTATCTTACCTTTTGTCCCCAGCTGGGAAAAACATAGGAAAAACATAGACAGTATAACAACCAAAATGCCGTGACAATGAGCAGCAAACCCAAGCTGCTTTTGTTACTGTCACATACTAAGATGTGTCCTTGTTACAGTGTGCTGCACAAAAGCAGTGCAGTCACAGAATATAGTCAGTAGTTTTCGCTTATATTTTAGTACACACTTGAAGTTGTAGCTCATCTAATGTCCTACAGGTGGCAGCATTGGTATATTTAATGAGTAGTGGTGGTAGCGGTCATAGAATAAAGGAAAAGCACAGGGCCATAAAAGGTGGCATGTTTAGCCACCTATTATGGCAGGAAAAGAATGTTTAAAAACTGGGAAATTAGGTTAAGAAGCAGAGAAAGTGAAACCAAGAATAAAGCTGAAAAGCAGCTGTGAGACTTCTGAGGATAAATAGAAAATGATGTGACAGAAAATCATCAGCATCCAGCTGCATTAGATGCCATATACCTGGACACACCTAAATGTGTCTGTCTTTGTGGGGAGTAGGGAGCTTGTTAGAGTGTGTGTGTTCAGAAATGCAGATAAATTATGGCAACGGCATCATGGCCTGCTGACGTCAGACCTCCATCTGTGCCCTTAATATGAGAGCAAGTAGCTTTTTCTTAGCAAACCGGCTGCAATGGTCCATTTGTCATGTGGGTTTAGGAGCAATGAACTTCTGTTTTGTGTGAGTTTGCTACCATGAATTACTACAAAGTCTCAAGCAGCAGAGGCTTACCTTAACAGAGGTTATTTAAGGCTGAACTGACCAAAAACCTGAGACGCTCTGACTTTGAAAGGGACAGGAAGGAATAGACCAGCAGGTGCAGGGAAAATCATTTGATTCAAGAACAATGAACACTAAAGGTGCAAAAAAAAAAAAAAAAAAAAATCAGAATGGCAAGATAAACATCAGAGAGGTACAGTATAAGTCTGTTGAGGGTGGTGCCTGAAAGAAGGAGAGAGAAAGAGAGAGCCAGAGTTGGTTGTCCAGGAAATGGGGGGAGGGAGTGGATGAGTGTTTCAGCAGCCGAGTCAGATTTGATTAATGTTGTCGTTGCTTGAGAGAACACACAGCCCTGTACACTCCGGGATACTCAGTGTGTGTCCATATTACACACCACAGTGCTGCTGGGTTTTCATGGTAGTGATGAGGTGGATTTAGATTCCTGTCCTTTAGATAAATGGAATAATTTTCACAGCAGTAGAAAGCTGATGAATTTCAGTCCCTCCTACTGACCTGCACGGGGCTCTTTTCTGGTTTTTAATGGCCTCACGCAGCAGTGGTTGCATAGACTTTCATGGATTGCAGTCCATTGAATCACACCAATTCTGTTCTACTTCTGTGTCCAAATTATGCTTCATTAACATATAGATTAGATTTAGAGAAGTCACTCTGGTTTATAAACCTTCTTCCCCACTTCCATGCCATCATTAGTGTGTAGGCGAAGGGGTCAGGCAGGGGGGGACGAGGAGGCGGGAAGAGGTATCAAAGGTTGACGAGGAGCAATGAACGCTCAGGTAGCTGTAATATGATTTTAAAGGGTGTCATGATGTTATGAATTTCATAATGTTACAGCAGACCTCCTTTATGATCACGTTCTCCTCTTTTCATGCTATTTTCTTTCTCTCAATTCAGCTGCTTTTTTTCCAGCTTGCCTGCCTGTCTCTTCATGTCAGTCCTCTCAAAGGGGTCGCAAGCATGCTTGTTTAAACGTACCTAAAGACTCTAACTTGGTTTTAAACTGTCTACCAAAACTTAACTCATGTTAACTAAAATACAAACCTGAATTATCAGACCAGCGGGGGCACTGCAAGTACTTGTAATTACTCAGATGACCTAATTAGGTGCATATTTGTGAATATACTACATTTAACAAAAATTGTACACATTTAAATTTTTTTTTTTACTTCACTACATTTTATTTGATATCTATACATGAATAGTTATATGTAAATTTTACACATCAACAACTACATCATAAAATATGATGCATCATATCACTGTGCTTGCATTCTGATAGCTGGTGACAGTTGATGCAATTCAGACACTTTATAACAAAGTGAAGAATAGGATTCAAATGCACAAACTATGCAAACTGTGAACACTTGTAAAGCTTGACTCAGTGTCAGATTACACTAAGCTGAGTATTACTGTTGGAAAACACAGATCAACATCACATCTGCTGAACAGTGAAAGAGACAGTATACTTAAATACTTATACACTATAAATTTCTTGCCCTATGATTTTTTTTTTTCTGTTCTTTAACCCTGACAAGATTCAAAATATACGTATGTACTATGGGGAGAAGAGTGGCTGGAGAATGACATGTACACCGCTCTTCAGCCTTAATGAGTATTTGTGCTAATATAGATAAATTGCATTAACACTGACTCACAAAAACACATCACCCACAACTCTCGGTTTCTTGTAAAATTGTCAGTGTAAATAAATGCGAGTCTCTGAGGATATTACAGAGACTGGCAGTGGATTTGAACATTAGTAGTGCTGGTAAGAGTTCACGATGAAAGAGTGCATTAAAACACAAGTGGTGACCCAGTTTTTGTGAACGGTAACATCATAATTTGGCATTGCTGCTGCTTGTGTGGCTCGCAGGAGTGCACTACACTGTGTGGCTGCCATTAGATTTTGCCTTGTTTCTCTCCATTATGTTTGCAATATTTGTGAGCTGACTGTCTTCAGAGGGCAGTTGGATAAAATATTTAATTTTGGAGAGAGCAGATGGTACAATTGCGTACTGCAGGATATTCATCTCTAAGAGTTTTAGCAACATTAGCATAGCCACAGAGGCACTAATGTCTGTCTCATACGATTGCAGACCGGTCTGTAGCTTCACGCAGTGATGACACAGTTTCTATGGCAGGTGAGAAACTGCATTACCAGAATAACTAATGGTGCATGTATGAGGTTGTGGATTTTAAAGCAGTATATGTCACAATCTGTGTGATGCAGCCTTTTCTGGGTTCTCAGACAGAGCTGCTAACACTCTGTTGGATTCTCCCCCCACTGAATCTAGGTCACATTTCTACCACATAATTCATGATAACAGAAACTCTTAACAATGGCTCATCCTTGCATATTCTGGTTGATCTCTCAGGGTCGAACTAAACTATCTGTCATTCTTACCTGGAGCCAGCAGCGTCTCAGCAGACTGACAGTTTCTTACTACTTTGTGTTGGACTAGACCTTGATAAATGAAACATCAGCTGAAACCACCGAGATATGCAGTACCATGTAGGCAGCTCTTGAAGCTAATAATGCCTGACACATGGGCACCATAGTTCATAATTAAGTGTCATAAAATATGTTTTATTCTGGACTCAGCGCCTCTTCTGATAAGACTGTATTAGAAATGACAGCTTTTTTTTTTTCCCCAGCATGTGGGGATGATGTATTTTCAACAGCTGATTTACTATTCCCTCTCACACTCAATTTATCTCCGGTCTTTCGTCCAGACAGTTATTAAAAAGAGTAAACCTGTCAATCACAGATAGTAGCACACCTTGCACTCGCCATCTAGGTGGAACAGTAGCACCACTGCTTTTATGAGATATCAAACAGCCACACCTTGAGAACAGATCTTTGCGTTATCAAACAAAATCTAATATATTACAGGACAGAGGATAAGATTTCAAGATGCCTAATGGGGAAATCTGGATATTTCAGTTCAAGAAAAAAATACATAATACATTTAAGAAAAAATGGGACCAGCAAGGCAGGTTTTAAGAATGTAGCACATTATTCAAAAAGAGGAGGCTAGAGGCTCTGCACCAGTATCACTGCTAACATGCAGTTTAGCCAGTTTATACCTGCTTAACAGCATGTTAACAACACCGTTTACTGTCTCAGTATGCCCGCATTTGCTAGTACGACATAAAGCACAGCAGGAGTCAGTTAAAACTGCTGTACTATTTCAAATGTGGCCCTGTTGTTGGGGCTAGAGAGCAGGTTAAGGTTAAGACATCCTGAGGGAATTATGAATGTATGTTCCAAATGTGATCTATTCAATCGCTGCTGAGCCGTTTCACTTAAAGCCACAAATGTAAACCAGCTGAAGGACGAGGCAAGAGATTGCAAAAGTCATGAGTCATAGATTCACTCTCTGGCGACCATGAACGTCTGAACCAAATTTTACAGGGGCTCATCTGTGTGTGTCATCTCAGAGCCACATTTACTGCACTGCACCAGAAGGTCGCTGTAAAATGAAAACCCACAGTATTTTGCTGTCACTCCCACTGTAGGATGATGAGTTAACACAACAGCTAAAGATCCAAGTGAGTGTTCTCACCATCGGGGAAGTAAATGAATAACACTAGTTTCATGCGGATGGTTTTATCCTCACTCTTTCCTTTTGGCTCATCTTCTCTTTGGCATCAGCTCATGTTGGCTGACCTTTGCTACCTGCTGCTTTACATTTTAGATTGAACACAATCACCTCTCTTTTTCCCATGTGAAAAAGTAAAAAAAAAAAAAAAAATTGCACTGTTAAATGTGACTCATAATTCACCTTTGTAAAAAAATAAAATGCCCTTATACTTCCTTTATATCTTGATGAAGACAGGTTAAAAATATATACTTGTTAAAGCTGGCCGGGTGTCACAAACACACTGTAATGTTTAACTACTGTAGCTGAAACAAACCTCAAAGCTGCAGCTCAGAAACACAGTCACTAAGATGTGAGTGATGGTCTTTAGCTGGCCAAAAAAAAATCTGGGAAATCTGATCCTACATGTGTCCATAGGCTTTGTTCAAAATCAGTGTTCATACGAATCACTGAGACCGCAGGTTGGAATAATTCGTGGTGTAAAGCATAAAGCAGCCCAATAACCAGGACAGACACACAGATGGTGGCTGGATCATGCAGAGGATTGACCTTGTTTCCTCTTCAGCTCTGGATTTGATTGTGTATAATCCTGGCCCACTGACAGACTGACTGATCATCTGTTGATAAAACAAATGTCAGCAGTTTCCTTTTTTCTATCTGGGAAAAAAATAAAAAAAGAGAGAGAGAGAGAAAGAAGTGAACAGCACGCTAATGTTGAATGTGACCTTCAAGTGCCTCCCGGGAACAAAAGCAGTAAAAACAGAGCCAGTTTAGAAAGCAATGGAGAGCTACAGGCCTGATGCCAAGCAGCCAAGTGCTTTTAAACAAATGAAGCTAAATCCTGTCAGATGTGTCATGGAAAGATAGTTGAGCATATATTTTACCAGGTTGGTATTTATTTATTTTGCCTCTGCATGTTTTAAACTACCATCATCACCTTGTAAGTGGCTACAGCTAATAACTAACTAACAGCTGCTTATTTACACATCTAGCCTAAACAGAGCAAAACGCTCCCTTTGGAGTCACGTTTCTGGCTACGTGGTGACTGTAACTCCAATATTCACCTTTTTGGCTCGATTTTTGGTCTCCACCTACTCCTGACTTTTAAGCTGCTAACTGTCGCTATGGCTTCCACTTGCTGAACACAAGCACTGACAGCACAGGCAATATAAAAGAAGAATATCACCACCAACTGGCTCGTGAAGTCTCGTTATAAAGCCTTGAGCTGTTTTTTTGTGTTTTCAAACCAGATGTGATGAAGAGAGGTGGATAAGACTGTGAAACAGCAAGCTTATTGGCTAAGAACTTGTCATAAATGAGCATATCCTGGCTAATCCTCCTTTCTAACTCTAATAATGATCAGAATTTACAAACTGAACTCCATGTTTTATTCAATATGACCTTAAATTAGAATTTGAATTAAGGTCACAGGGAAAGGGAGCCTGTTTTCCCATAGAGTTCTATATTGTATTTTTGCAACTACATGTGTCGCCCCCTGGTGTCTATTAAATAGAATACAGGTTTAAAACACTTACGCAACGGCTTTAATTTTCCGACCCAGAAGCTAAGAGGCTCATTTTACACTAGCTATGACTTATAGCCACCTTAAAAGTATGAAAACTCTCTATCCTCTTATGTTTACATGAACTAAATGTATTTCATTGATAAATACTTCTCTTAATCTGGATTTGTAGTTTGTATGTCTAACTGGGTGCACAGATTGTGTGTTTTAGAGGCTGGGCACACACAGTATTTAATAGAAGTGGGATATCCTCACAAAGTGCACCACTGTGATGCTTATCTTATACAGGATTCACTGATGGGCAGTGAGGGTGGGAGCAATGGGCTGAGAAGGGATGGAACAGCAGCGGCACCAGCAAGCTCCACCACCTGCCACCTTCTGAGTTGTAGGTGGGGTTAAGAGCCCCATGGGGCAGGATTTTTGGAAGGAATATAGTCTCATCTCGCATGAGCATATGCACAGAGAGACAGATATACATAAACAGCAGACCGCTCCCTAATCTAGATCTCAAATCAGATCCCACAATGGGATTTACAATAATCTGAACCCCTTCAGACAAAACACCGCTGTGACCTGCAGTGCTCAGAACAAAACACAAAGGGTGTTTACTGTGTGTGTTTTGCTTGTTCTCCTAGCAGTGAGCTGCATGAAATTCCTTGTTTTATCTTGATCAAAACACTGGATGTTGTGCCCTTTCAAGACTTAAAAGCACTGAGTGCATATTAATGCAGGACAGCTGGGTGCATACTCGTGTGCTTTGGTTGTTGAGAAGAATATTAATTGAAGATGGTGTAAAGGTGTTTTGTTATTGTAATGTTCTTGTGATTTAAATAAATCAAGTAATGCAGAGTGAAAATGCGACAGCGGTCTGCAAAGAGCATCTTGTTTTCTTGGATAATCCTGTCTGCTGGTGAGCTTAATAGTTCTGCTGTGGATGTTATTGTGTAATAAGTGAAGCTGAGTGCTGCATTTTCCTGAGGGAGAGAGAGGGCTGCAGCTCCGAGGCCAACACCGTGGAGGGCCTTGAACCGTGAACTGATCAGCCATTAAAAGGTGCTTCACTGCATCCTTTTCATCCTCTTGTTAAAAGGTCAAATCTAGCGGGGTCACCTTTAAACCAAAGATATTATGATAGATACCTGCACCAGAAGAGCATCATTTTGACAGATAATATCACATGTGCTGGGTTACTATAAAAACATCACATATCCTTTCATGATCCCCACCCGGTGCTGCCTTTAGAGCTTCCCTGCCTTTGTATGATTTTGTCGGCTTTGTCTTGTGATCTAGGGGGAAAAAAAGGGGGAAGTGTTTCCAACATGAATATAGGCCACAGACTCCTTGTTCTTAGGCTTATTAGTTTTCTGTACAAGACTGAATTATAAATAATGCAGTGAGACCCTTCCTCTCATGCACACAAAAACCCTCTTTTTTTTTTTTTTCTATAGGGCATCCCCCCTTTCCCCTCACAAAACTCCCACCCTTTAATTTCGTGCTCCTTTCTACACCCAGCACCCTCCTCAAGCACCTCTCGATTTCTTTTTCCTCCTCCGCCCCCTTCCCCCTCTATCCCATTTATTTCTCTCTTTCCTCAATCCCCTATAGTCTCCCTTTCATTCTCTCCCCCTCTTGTCCTTGTTTTAAGGAACCCTCGGCCTCTGCGCAGTCTGCAGCAGGGCAGATAAGACAGAGGACAGAATGATAATCGTATTTAGTCACAGCTGAGATCCCCTGGCAAGGTTCAGCTCAAATGCGTGGAGAGATGTGACGTCGGTTTTGTTGTGGTGTGTCACCGTGTGACTCCATACTGACACATAGTGTGTGTGATGCTGCTGTGTGTGAGAGCAGGAGGACAACATACTAACTGCTCTATACTGACTTCTCTTTCTGCTCTTTTTCTCTCCTGTTTCCTTTCCTTGTCTCCTTTCCTCTCCTACTTTGTCCTTGCTTCTCCTTATTTCTCCCGTCCTTTCTTTCTTTCTCTATTTCCTCTCCTACCACCTACTCCTTTCTCTTTGAGTCTCCTTCCCTACCATGTCCTCTCCTCTCCCCTTTCCTCCTCTCCTCCGCTCTGCTCCCTCTAAAGCTGGAGGAGGAGGCTGCATCTGACAGGCCCAGCCCCCTGCGCTCTGACTCGTCCACACTGTGTGACAGGGGAAGGCTGGGCTGTCCCGAGCATTATCTTAACACTCACAGCTCCTGACACACAAACATACACGCACATACACAGTGACTGCCTGTGCCAGAGCTCGCCTGTGCTGTCAGCTCAAGCCCTCTTAAAACTGTTTTTTTTTTTTTTTTTCTTCCTGTGGAGATCAGTTAGAGCCAACGACACACAGCTGTCTCTGCTGAACGCAGGAGGAGAAGGAGAGGACGAGCAGAGGGGAAAACAAAAACCCGCCAGCAGCCTCTTAACTTCTGTCTCTGTGCAGTCATTCTTCAGCAGGGAGTGTTTTCTGCCATAGTTCAAGACTTTTTTTTTTCTCTTGCGAGTGGGGTTACTGAAAAAGAACAGTGGCTGGAGTTCACATGACATAATCGGAGTGAATGGGTTGCCATGGTGACTCACCCAGGAGCCTGACCCGTGCAGAGTGAATGGAGGGAGCGCCTTGGACGCCAAGTGAACGATAAACTAAAGTAGGGGAGTCACCAGAGAGAGAGAGAGAGCGAGAGAGTGAGGAGAGCGAAGGAGTGGTGGGATAACAGAGGGAGCACAGAGGTGCAGAGCAGAGGCTGAGAATGGAGGACGGGTTTTCCAGCTACAGCAGCCTATATGACACCTCATCACTGCTACAGTTCTGCAACGGTAAAACTAACTAAGCCTTCGTACACCCCATCCCTCTCTGCTCTTAACTGCATGCTGCTTTCTGGACTTGAGATGTCAGCAGGTGACTGGCTTAACTTGACATCCTGCAGAGGTGTTTGTGTTACAGACATGAGCTGGCTCTAGCTTTGGTCTTTATGCTCCTCTGTAAAACTTTAACATTTTTTTCTCATTTGTTTAAATCTGGCTGCTCTTCAAGTACAGATTAAATCACTAGACTCGCTGTCAACAGAAGAATATTTAAGTTAAAGCAGGCAGTCCGGGGGGACATTTACAGGGGGAAAAAACATGCACTCACACACACACACACACACACTGCAGATTTAACAGGAAGTGTTTGAAATCAAGGCCAGAATGATGTCAACAGCCTCCATCAGGAGAGCTAATAAACAAAGAGGAAGGGAGGATGAGAAACAGCCCTTCGCTCGCAGCGCTGCCCTGGTTCAGCTTGATGTGATGAAGGGTTTGTTATGAATATATACATTCCCCACAATAGCTGACTGCAATCAGCTTGCTGACTGAGACAAAACGGGAGTGACAGAACAGGACATGACTGCTCGTGTTTTGCTCGTTGCCATAATGTGATTTATTTGCTGGCACAGGGAGACGCCGTACTTCAGGCTGATAATGTTATGGGTGGGAGAGGGTGACTTAGGGAAGAGCAAAGGCAGCATGACACATCACTATTAGGATTTATGTCCATGAAGCTCCCATTCCTCTTGAAAAGCAAGCCCTCATGTGAGATTTCAGTTTATGTACTGATACTTTTAAGCGATCCATACATGCATCCCAGTACAACAGGACAGAAAGCTTTTTCTTTCAAATAATGTCCTGCTTTTAAGAGAAGTTTAACACTACAGCTCCGTTTGTTATTAGCATCACTGCTGGTATGTACCTACAAACTACAGTGAGCCCCTCCAACACACATACACACAAAGGGGATTATCCCCAACATGACCTGTGTCTGTAATTGAGTGCAGCAGAGGGATTTTAAATCATGTTATGTTATTTTTGTTAACTTCTCCTTTAAAATATTCATCACATTGACAGGGGGAACACTCGCTTTATCCCCTGCCGTGTGGTGGCACCCTCTTTTTATTGTTCCTCTAACATGTTTCAGCTTGTGTTTGTCCGTAGCAGTGACTGTGACGTCACAGTCTAAGCTATCACTGCTGAAGGATGGAGTAATGTAATTGGCATTGGTGGATAATGAGAAGATCAATAATATTTACTGTGCTGTGTAAGCACCAGCAATCAGTGGGATGAGGGGAATACCACTGCCTAACAGAGCAAATCAGAGGTGTGGAATTGCACCAGACGTATCACCTGCCAGGGATACTGGTCGCTTCAGTATTTTAATGCATAACTGATGAGGTGAGACTACTTAAAGCTTTCACTCCTTATGGATTTTCCTACATTAAATTTAATAGCAGCCATAACAGCTTAGACACAGACAAAGAGAAACAAAAAGAGATAGAGAAGGGGAGAGAGTGGAAAAGAGAGATTTTCATCCATAAATGTCTTTTCTTTTTACTTATCATCAAGTCATCAAGTTTTCATCATCAAGTCCCTTAATAAGACCTGGCCAAAGATGCACACCAATTACAAGATTCCAAAAATTATAAAACCAAGCACAACAAAAGCCAGATGTGGCTAAAAGAAAGCACATACGTAGGTAATACAAATCTACCCAGTGAGAGCAACTGCACCCTACAGTTAAGATTCTTTTTTTTTTTTTTTGTAATTAAAGCTTTGAACACTGCAGAAACAGAATAACGAAGCTTAATGCAAAATTGGAGACTATTAAAAAAGGGTTTTCCCTGCTGTGTAATGTCATAGGCGATAAGGAACCAGGAAAAAGAGTAAGGCAGACTGAAATCTAGTTTGTACATGAGAGCTGAGTGTAGCGTGAGTATACATGTTTCCTGGTCTTGTGCTGTATTCCTGCGTGATGAGTAAAGTACTGTCAGTGTCAGTGATAAGAGCAGATATTAGTTTGGTTGCACTGACCTGAAAAACAGGTGTAGCAGAGAGTGCAGAGTAATAGAAGGCCCTGACTTCTCATAGTAGTGGCAGTTACAGCTTTTCTGACTGTCACACTCAAAGCTCACGGTTTCAGTGACAGGTGAAAAAAGTGTGGTGTCGGCAGCAGCTGCAAACTGCAACATCTTCACTGACTTTGGTCTTCTTATCTCATGATCACACCATGCTAAATGAATATTTTTTTCCTCTCTTCATACTCCACTTTTTTGCCAGTCACGGCCGGAGAGCAGATTCGAGTTGTCTGACAACTGCGAGGTTTTTATAATCCTCCGCAATGTCATGTTTGCTTTCTGAAAGTATGTCGGTGAAATAAGACATGCTGCTCAAGGCTGTTGCCAGGGATTTTCCGACTCTACCTTCCTGCTTTCTCTCTCTGTCTCTCTCTCTACACACACCACACACACACACACACACACACACACACACACACACACAGCACATACATACAACACACAAACTGAGGAAGCAGCATCTTCGTTTGTCGTTTCGGCAGTATGCTCAGTGCATGAGCTCACATAAAAAAAAAATCTGTGCTTGTGGCCGCCCAGTTTGGAGGGTTGTGTGTATGGAGTGTACTCACAGCCATCTGCACAGCCACTGTGGGCTGTTTGAGCCTGTAGGCCAAGTGACATCATACTGCTCTGCTTCTGCCATCCAGCTGAACCCAGATCAGCAAAAGTCAATGATGTCATTCATTCCCTCTTTTTTTTTCTCTCGGCCTGTGTGTTGTGGAGCGTCCAACCAAACTAATGTTCAGACTGGGTCAGCTAAACTGCAGAAACGCGTGCAGGCTGTGTGCTTTGTCCTCGGGAGGTCGGGGCTAGCTCAGACTTAATGAAAATTAACTCCATTAACCTCTCATTACTCACAGCTGATGAAGGAAGTGAATCTTTTTTTTTCCTGTTAAAATCTAATTTCATACATCTTGGTTCTGCAGAAAAGGACAGTTTTGATTGAATTTATTTGTTTTGTTGGGCTGGTAATGAGATTGCTGATGCCATGGATCTTGTCCATTTTAAGTGTTAGTGCATCAATTCCAAGGACTATCCCAGCAGTTTCCTGTTTTGTCTGCCTATATTTTACCACTGAAAGCATAACTTTTGATATCAATTTCATGCATATGGTGAAGATTTTTTTTTTTTGCCCAACCTTCTGAGATCCGCAAGATGATGTTGAAACATGACAGAAATGAGAGAAACATTTGATTCATGGAAGTGCAACTTTTAAAATGGCTAGACTCTGGACAGTATTTTGTACTTTTGAGCTCATGCAGCATGTAGTTAACACTGCTAAAACATGCAAAACCACCAGAGCAAGCATCAGTTAATACAATTACTTATTCATTAGGCTTCTGATGCACCAAAACCTCCTGATGTGTCATGAATTAAATCTTTTAATAGTAAATCCAGCTCACTTACAACAGTCTAATACTGATGATCACACGCAGAGGTTCATCTCAGAGCGTCCGGCCTCTCCATTCTAACAATTATTAATCACCTGTTTGTTTATCTTTTAAGCTAATAATATGTGATTAAACATCTCTTTATGTCCCATCACTGCACCCTTGGCAACTTAACACACCAGACTGAGAGCAGAGGGGGCAGGGCGAAGAGGAAAGACAGGAGTCAAAAACCAGAGTACGTAAGAAAAAATAAGGATGTTAGAATTAGTAGGAGTGCAGATGGATGGAACAGACGCGTAGGGTGAAGAGGGAAATTAATAAAGACAGAGAATGCTTTGATGTCTGTTGGAGGTATTTTGATATGCAGTAGAGGGGGATGCGACTTCATCCACTCTCCTTCTCTTCTTGGCTGTGCCTCTGTGAATATCTCCATCCAAACCCTGACTGTCGATGGCACGTGGAGAGGGATTAGGATTAAAGCCCCGCTCACGTTACCATCCACAGTAGCCAAGGAGGATGGCAGAGAGGAGGATGAGATGTATCTACTTGTGTTAGAGCAGCTGGAATCCATTTACTTTTGAAAACCCAGTTCAAGTGGTTTCTTCTTTTTCTTTTATTTATAAATATGGACTTTTTATATGAACTGTCTCAGTTTCCCCACCTTTCTCCATCCTCTCTTTATCTATGCCTTTATTTCCTTTCTTCCTGATTATTCACTATCCATCAAAGCCTAGGAAAAGCCACTGGCAAACAGACCTGTGCACTGAAACTGCACAAAAGGAACAGTGGGAGGGAAGTATTAGGAAATTATGTGTCTCTGTGCCATCAGTCATCTTTAACTGCTGTACTTGTGTCAGAGCGGCAGTCTAATAAATATCGACCTGAATGGGTTAATTCGTCCACTGCTGCTGATTCATGCAAAGTTTGATATTGATTTCCTATGGCTGCATCAGTGAGAGCACACACCACTCTCCATTTAGCCTTTTTTTCCCCTCTGCTCTCAACCCCAGTGAGTTCTTTTATTTCTAAAACTGATTCTTCTGTCCTTCACTTTACTTTTTCTCCAGCTCTTTCCCTTTCCCTCACCCTCATCCCTACGTCACACTTTCTCATGCTCTTTGTCTGATCTTGTGCGAGTGCCTCAAGTGGAGCTCAGAGTGCTTTTCTTTTTTTAATTTTATCTGCAGACAGTCAGATATCAAGTCGGGCCACTTAGGCTTCTGCAGTCACGAGTCATGCTGCCACCCCTCCACCCCCCTCACTACTCCTTATCTCCCTCATTTTTTCTCACTTTTCTCCTGATAAGGTTTGCCCTGCACTTTTTTCTCAGTGCTGAATAGTGAGACATTAGCTGCTAACAGATAAAAAACAAAAGTGGCTCTGTACATTCAGTCATAGCTATATGGAGTCTGTGTGTTGCAGGCTGCAGGAGCTGCTTTTGAGAATGGTAAGAAATGATGTCCCTATGCAGTAAGAACCGCCGTGACACAGGTATTCATGAAATCTCCATCTAAATATGGCAACCCATAGTGTGCATGCATGCTGTGCACACAGTAGAGAATTTATCTGCACATTGCAGCATGTTGTATAAAATCTGCATGGAAGAGGAAGATTAGGCCACGAGCCAGGATCCCACTGAGCCATTTTGGCAGAAATGTGTCCACCCCCTGTTATATAGCGTGTTACTGACATCTGTCGAGTATATGCATACATGCAGAGGTCAGTGAAAAGACAAATCTAAGGCCAAATCTGCCTTGTAAGTCAAAGGAATAGTAAAAAAAAAAATACAACAAGCATCTCAAGCTGCTTTATATTGTAACATAATGTGCTTGAGTCATGACATTTGAATCTTACAGGCAAAAATGTTTCACTATTTGCATTTCTTCTTATCCGACCATTATCTGTAATCATGTGAGGTGGAAATATAACGCTTGTGTTCACAGTATGTCACATACTATTTTTTTTTTTTTTTACACTACTTTTTTTTCACCTTAGTAAAAGGCAGGGCTGCTTTCTTCTTGTGTTCCTTCCTGTAGAATTGAAAGCTCTTCAGAATCCAGGAATAAATAAAATATAGGTTTGTTCCTGCTAAACGTTCTATTCAGACACATTGGCCTTTATAAGTTGCTCAGATATTGTTGTATGATTGTCTTGTGATCAACAGAAAAGTCACTGCAAACAGCTTCTTGGTGATCAAAAAGGCAATGAGTATTTCCTCTCCCCTCCGTCTTCCCTTCCCTTCTTTTCCTCCACTGACACACTTCCAAGCAGCCGCATCTCATGACCTACTAAAACAATCAGGCATGTAAAGCAGAAGCGTGTGAGTTCCTGTGCTAAATATATACACTGACTCTGTGTGTAGTATGTGCGCGTGTGTCTAATGCTTCTGACAGAGCACCGCTCTGTGTTATGTATGGGCTTGTGGTTTTGAACGAGTGTGTATGTATCCATTTTCAGGTTCACTGTGCATGAGTGCATGTGTAACCTCACAAGGTCAGTACAGGAGACATGCAGGCAAGCATGAGTCCTTGAACAGTATGTCAGGGATGCATAAAATGCCCTACCCTAAAAGTGCCAGAACAAGATCATGTACTCCATCAGGAAGTGGGATGCTTCCAGTCTGCACTGTAACACTAAATGTGCTCAGTGGGGTGCAGAATTTTACCTGTGGGGGAGGGCGACCACTAATAAATCACTCAAGTCAGCAAAATCCCAAAGAGGTACCATTATTTTTAGTTTCTGCTTGATGCTCAAAGTATCGCCAAAGCCGTTTTGCCCAGAGAGGCATAGTGCAAGAAAGGATTCAGTTATACATTGTTTAATTTGGATGTTACACAGAGCCATATTTACACCATTAAATTACGTTAGTATGCAAATTGTTTCCAGCACAGATCATCTGCACACTGGTATGTGTATCTGCATTCATGTGTGCACATGCATGTCTGCATATGAATGTCTGCGCATGAATCTCTCTGTTAATCCTGCAGCACGTCACCAAACCCTTTAAAATTCATTAAAGATAAACTCAGCAGCCCTGACAAGGTGAGTGTTGTTTTGATTGTATTTATGGTAATTATTTCTATAAGCACATCGATTCGTCACGGCCCAAAGATTTGGCAACTGCTTTTTTTTAAACCTTGGCTGGTTGTGAGGTAAACAGATATAATTAACCTCCTGGTGTCAGTGGTGCAGCTCCCTGGGGCTGCTCAGCACCCTAATTGGTCTCTTACATCTGCTGTTCATGGGAGAACCAAGGGGAAAGCCCCAGCGCTGAGTGTGAGGGTGTATCCCCCATTGCATGCGTTCAACCTGCCTCTAACAGATGGGCAGGCAAAAAAGAGGAATATCCCATTAGAAATTCCATTCATCAAGATCACAGGTGCAGAGAGAGAGAAATGGGATGGGCAGTGTTATTTAGATTTTCTCCTCTACTGACAGACCAATTTTGTTGTTAGATGGCACTTGTTTTGGTCCAAATGCTTTTGCTTCTTTACTTTTAGTTTTAGTATAGCTACAAGTGAGTTTGATTTCAGGACTCCTTCGTGATGGACGTGTATTTCACATTTTACTCTTAGACTTGAAACGCAAAGATGTTTTCAGGGCACATTTTAGAAAAGAGAAATCCACTGCTGTCAGTCTATTTCTCAAGGTGCGCTCACCACACTATACAGATGTTTATCATAAAGTATAGCTTTTACCTTCTAAGTCTGTCTGTTTATGTGTCCTAATGTGAAATTGTGGGCCTATAACAGGACTTTCCACAAAGGCAGTTTTGACAACTTTGGCAGGTATGCTTGTGGCTAAATTTTAAGATGCTGTTAATCCAAACAAGATTATGAGTATCTGAAGTTTGCAATTTGTATGAGGTTTCTTTAGTTGATGTATAAACATTTAATGTTACAGGAGATTGGTGAGGTTGTGATTGTGGTTGGTTCCATCACAAGATTGTTTCATGTTCCTTGGGTTTGGTCGTATTTGGAATTCTTAGTGAATATATTGGAGTTTGAGTTCCTGTTTTATTTTATATTATGCTTAACACATTTCTTCCACCTTTTATAATCAAAAAATGTTTTTTACAGCTCGCTGAATTGCATGTTTAGCTAATCAGATGTTTGAGGCATTGTCTTCGATTGGTAATGAAGTAAATCAGAATACTGTACAAAAATGTGTCTTGTATAATCGGCGTACTTTCTCCTCTCTCCTCTGTGACCGCAGGGAGAAGAGAAAATCTAATAATGTGGCTTGTCAGGTCGGATATTCTCTTACATTAAATACAGTTGGATGTGACTCAGGTTTTTAGGTACTGTCAAAACTCAAAAACTGCACATAGAGCTGGTTTAGTAGAAGGCGTGGAACCGAGAATAACAAACCATTTTAAAGTTAAAGTAAATGCACTGAGAGAGAGAGAGAATTTTTAGAGTAAAATCTGAACACTTAATTACAAAAAAAAGGAAAGGCACTGATTGCACACCAAAGTCTGTTTGTAATAATTCTCCTCAGTTTTGCTCTGTAATGATCTTGTTTGCTGCCAGCAGTGCCACTGCATGTTCTCTCCCCTCCAGATGGCAGATATACGATTGGCCCGTGATCAGTGTGGTGTGGTCTCTGGCACACTGTCTCTCTGTATGTGTGTGAGACCATTTCTGCACCATGGAAATCTGGTATCCCATAACAACAATGTTACTGGATGCGACAACACCAGTATAAACACACACTGGATGGAACAAGTATCCCGCCTCCTGTTCCTTCCTGGTTGTTTGTTACTGAGGGACAAAGCCGTGTTTTATGTAGAGGAAAGCTGAGACTGAGAAACAGGCTTGTGTCGGAGCCTGGAGCTGCTGCCAAGCATGACTTTGTGCTTCTGTGGTCTGCTTCGTCCCTAAAAGTCACAGCAATAAAAAGGATGTCTTTCTTCAGCTTTTATTACTGTTTTATTTTTATTTAAATTTAGACGGGTGTTATATAAAGTTCTGGCCTCATGCTTTTTAAGTTCAGAAGCTGGGGCTTCCTGTCTCATATTGTGTTTGATTATATGTTTTCTCATTTGGCATGGCATGTTAAAGTTCATAACAGTACATTTGGAAAAAGACTGAACAAGTATGACATATTTGGAAGGGTTGCTAAGAGAAAGTCTCTTCTTTCTAAAAAGAACGTGGCAGCACGGTTTAAGTTTGCAAAATTGCAAACCACCAGACTTCTGGAACAACGTCCTTTGGACAGACGAGACCAAAGTGGAGAAGTTTGGTCATAATTCAAACTAGTCATAATGCATAGTGGCCTTGTTTGAAAACCAAACACAGCATATCAGCTCATACCAACTGTCAAACACGGTGGTGGAAGGGTGATGGTTTGGGCTTGTTTTACAGCCACAGGACCTGGGTATCTTGCAGTCATTGAGTCAACCATGAACCATGGCCATCTGTGCAACAGCTAAAGTTTGGTCCAAACTGGGTTATGCAACAGTAAAATGATCCCACACAGCAGCAGATCTACAACATAATGGCTGATAAAAGAATCAAGGTGTTGCAATGGCCCAGTCAAAATCCAGACCTCAACCTGATCAAAGTGCTGTGGTGGCACCTTAAGAGAGCTGTGCATAAATGAATGCCTGCAAACATCAATGTTGTCTTGGTCCCAATGCTTCTGCAAGAACTAAGGCCATTGACACTAATGCCTCAGTTCTGTTTGTTTTCTGTACCAAATAGCAAATGTTAGCATGCTAGCATGCTAAACAGTATGGCTGCGTTCCAAAAGATTTATTCTAATCGTGTAACTTCGGCAGTGGTTGAAACTGTCTAAATTTCATGTGTGCACATTTTAGTTCACTCCCGTAGAACTTTCCAGCTTCAGCTACATCTTAGTATACTGATGCTCCAAGTATCTCACACTCTGAAAGCTCCATCTCTTTAAACAGTCTACCACTAGGAGTTAATCTCTAATTGGGCGAGCAGCATGGACGAGAGCAAGAAGAATGGGTAAAAAGAGAAAGATAATGAAAACATTTTACTGCCAAGCCCTCTTTAAGTATAATCCTTCAGTCTCGCGTTTTCTTCCCACAGTCAATTTATTTCCTGCTTTGTTTCAAGAATTCATGCCACAACACTTTCAGGAGAGCAGACAAATAGAGAGGTGAAAGAGGTTAGAGACTGAAAAGAGAGAATACAAATCCAGCCTGCTGCTAAGCTCAAACCCCCAGAGTTTAAGGATCACTAGCATTGAGCAAGATCTGCTCCACAAATCCAGCATAATCCTTCTGCCACACTGTGAAGGCTTCCTCTTTGACAGAGGAGAGTGTGCGTGTAGGAGTGACTGTGTTTTATAAAGTGGAGTGCTGGGATATTAGTGCATATACAGTACCAGTCAAACGTTTGGACAATGTAATGTGCTCGTGGTAAATCTGCCTTGATTAGGCCTTTTTTGTTTATTTTTCCTTTATCTGAACTTTCTGAATCACTGGGGGATTATAGGTGTTGGGAGGTTGGTTTATGTTTATTATTTCAGACCCTCCTCCTGCAGCATGTTTTATGTAGAACCAATATTAAAAATTGCACCACCTTTCCTCTCATATCTGATCTGAAACCCTGTTGTTACAGAGACATTGTGGCTGACCATGACTAAATTAGAGGATGTCCAAATACCACGTGGATAAACAGTAACAGAGCATTTAGTGTTGAGTTGCTTATAGGAAATGTTAGCACCCTCTCTTGTGTGCGTGTCTATATATATATATATATATATATATATATATATATATATATATAATAATAATCATCCATCTTCCCTGACATCATCTACTTCTTCAATAATTGGTGTATAGTCCCACAGGAGGCAGGCAAAAAGTACTGATTGTATTCGATGCATTATCTGATCAAGCACTCAAAAAAAAAAAAAGTAGCACTTAACAGGTGCTACTCGCAAGTCAGTGTTTTGCGCCAGCATTTCTGCTCCTGTGTAATATGTTCCATTAGATGAGTGTGTAGGTGTGAGCATGAGAGGAGCAAGGTGGAGCGACTTCCCATCTGACCTGAGTCTGACCCCAGGAAGGATGTAGCTGATGTCAGGAAGGAAAGGTTTAACACGTTCATACAAGGACAGTAGGACCTCTCTGGGGGGGGGGGGGTCATTTGGCCTCACTTCATGCTCGTATTTGACCCAGACACACTCTTTCTGACCCCTGTGTGTGCACAGACACACATGCACACAGCTCCATCTTTCATTCTTGTCTTTATCAATCTATTTGTGATCTTTCAGTGCTGCTGTTATGATAGGAAAAGAAGCTCTTCCTCTGTTGTTTATCATCTCCCTCTTCCTCTCAGTGGTCTCTACTCTAATCTCCTCTCAGGTTGTCTGTGAGGGCTTCCCTTTCTCTTATCCACCACTACCTATTTATTGCCTCTTAAGCCCTGGTCAGGCAGAAGCCCTCAGCGGCAGCTTGTGAACTGCATCTGTCTCCCTAATCTGACCAGTTGATTAGCTAAAGCTATCAGGTCGTCTCCTGCTGTCTCCTGCAGGTGACACATGGGATTGATGAGCTTTTAAGTAACTCTCTGTTGTTGCTCTCTTTTCTCATTTTTCTCTCCAGCTGTAACTAAATGCTCTGACCTCCTGACAGGCACCTGATGGAGCATTTCAGCCGTCCTTTAGGCACACTGTCATTGTGTAAATGCTGCAGTTTCGAGCACAATAATTTTATTGTCTTGTGCTGTGCATAACATCAGAAAAAAATCATCATAACACATATTGTTAGTTATATTTTTTTTCTTTTTGGGCTTGTCCACTTTCCACTTAGTCTCGTGTTGAAATACTTTAACAGAAGTACCATGAAAGCTGACATTCAGCCATCATGAGGTGAAAACAAACATGCAACAGTCCCATCATTGGTTGACATTTAGAACTAATTATCAAACTAGCATGTTGATTTGCTACAGTAAGGGAAAATATGCTAAACACATGCTAACATCCCACACAGCTTTCATCACAAGCACCACCAGCTATGCGATCATGGCCATAGACCCACCTTTATTCATTCTCATTTAGCTCTGTCTTTATCATATCTATATCTAAATCACTGCCTTTTTAAATTCCTTTGTGCCACTCAATTATGATTAATTCCAGATCTCAGTTAGTGAATCATGCTGAAGACTGGTTGTTTATTTAGTGTGACTCATTTTGGAGCAGCTGCACTGGCACTGTGGCAGTGCACTACCTGGTCTTGTACATCTATATTGTGAAATTAAATTAAAAAAAAAGTTGGCAAGGTGCAGCTCCAGCAAGTAAAAAGATGCTCCAAACTGCAGCGGTATCAGCTCTGCCCTTCTGTATGAAAAACAGGAATAGCT
This sequence comes from Archocentrus centrarchus, assembly GCF_007364275.1. NCBI lineage: Eukaryota > Metazoa > Chordata > Actinopteri > Cichliformes > Cichlidae > Archocentrus > Archocentrus centrarchus. The sequence goes on along the minus strand of NC_044367.1, from coordinate 12,176,083 downwards.
GTCAAAATGTTGTGACGGCCTGTTTCCTGCAGTCTTTTGGTCCTTTGATCTGTTGGTTTTCTGCAAACGCTGGTTGTGGCTTTTCAGTGCCTCCCATTGTGGCACAGCTTAACCTGGCAGCTGAACTTTCCATCAAGTCAGTTTAGCTTTATTGTTTGGATTCTCTGCACAGCTGAGTGAAAAGAAAACAGACATCAATCACTCTGTTTGTCAGTGGGTTATTGGCAAAGTGCTCAAACACATGGTGAGACAGCTGCTAGCATGCGTGTCCTCCAAGGGAATGTCCTTAACCTTGTATTTTTTTTTCTTCCGTATATGTATTCATATCCTTACATATTTTACATATTGAAGGAGTGACTCAGCTAAAAAGGCAGTCAGCTCACATCAGCACAGGGCTGCTGCAGAATTTATGAGACTGCTATGCATTGCTCAAGATGTAAGACTGCGCCCCTTTATGCTTGTCATAAGCATTTTCCACTTCTATTTTTACTCCTTTAGCGTATTGATTCTTTGGAAGGCAGCAGTCCAAAAGAGGGGGAAATGAGTCAAAGCACGTGTGCCCTCCTCCAGTGTCCATTATTGACAGTGAGGTCAGCAAATAAGGCGGAGATGCAAGCAGGAGCATTGGGTTATTTTACAGCTAGGAAAAATGAACTGAAGAGAGCCCTTCGCATAGTCCCTGTGGCTGTAGTGATGGACAAGCACTTAAGCTGTTGGCTGCTGCTCCTGCCAAAATCACGTCACCTTGCAGAGGAAGGTAATAGGGAGCAGCATGTCAGTATACATTAAGGTGAGCAGATAGATGGGCTCAGAGATCTCCCTCGGATTTGTGACCCAGCCACATATTGACCAGATAACAAAATAGAGGCCGAAAGAGAAAATTGGAGAGAAACTGAAATATACCGACAGAAATGAAGTGATTTAAGCAGATGGCTGACTGGTATGAATACCACACTGATGATGAACGAGGGGCCCTGGCTCCGTGTGGTGATGGATTTGTTGTTAAATGAAGATTGACATCTTACTGATACTGAGTCTGTGGGCAGAAGGCATGTGACCTGAGCTCCAGATAGGGCTGTCACATCAAGAGCAAATTTAGCTGGCTCTCCCGTGTGTGTGTGTGTGTGGTGTGTGTGTGTGTGTGTGTGTGTGTGTGTGTGTGTGGGTGTGTGTGTTGTGTGTGTGTGTGTGTGTGTGTGTGAAAGAGAGAGAGCGACTGAGCTGTCATCACCTAAGCATCACACTATCACTGCATATTCCTCTATATGAAAACAAACTTGTCTGACCTTTCCCAATTCTGGTTGTAGCTGCAAACTTGTTACTGGGCGTCAGCTCGGCTCAGATGTTCGAACCAAGGCACAGGGTGACATATGTTAGGATGTTAGAACAGAGCTGGGGGAATCAGGGCCGTGACAGCCAGTCATTGTGCTTGGACGACTGATGGTATCACACTGTCATTGTGTCAGTGTTGGGAGCAGACCCATGGCAGATGCTCAACAGATAATAGAAGCATTATCTCTGGATATTTACTCAGTGACACGCAGTTGTATGTAAATATGAACAAGGATTGCTTCAAAAAAAGAATCTCAGGTGAGCTAAATGTTATTAAGGTCTGTGAAAAAGGCTTTGTCAGTGTGTGTGGAAACGAACGAGCGAGATTGGCACAGTGCTTTATGAAACAAGAAGGCACTTCCTTTGAGCAGAAGCCTGTCTGTATGAGTGTATAATGAGCCAGACATATTTCTTAGAGAACCTGTAAAGTTGCTGCTGTCAGTGTAATGTAACCTGCAGTTTTCATTTCACCACATCAGGGGATTCATTATGGGATTCTCACTTGGTGGGCAGATGAGAATATTAGACAGTGCATACAAATAATACCTCTGTAAAGTGTGTTAGAGGCTTTAATGTCATAAAAAAGAATGCCTGTCACACTATCTGTTTTTAAGCACCCTACTCTGGGCACGGCAATGGGTGCATACTCAAATATCTCAGCAAGCTGAAAGTTGAAACTTGAAGATGAAACCTAATGATAGTTGGTGATTTCCATTCTTCAGTAGGTTAAACATCCAAACAACTATTGGTAGACTGCCATGAACCTTCGTAGATATTTGTCTTCCCCTCAAGTCATTTTAATTCAATCAATTATAAGTTGCTGTCTTGACTTAGGGTCTTTATCCATTAAGAAAACAGAGCAAGACACCTATCAGCTCTCTGAGGTCTGCCCCATCACAGGGTTAAAGTTTGGTCTAACTCTAAGCCATATGTTTTGGAGGAAGAAAGCACTGTTTTTTGGAAAAGTACAGATAGTTTGTGTTACAATGTTTTTTTTTTTTTTTTTTTTTCGTTCCATGATTGCTAAGACCTGGGAGAACGGGTCAAAAATCACATTGTGTTGCATTAGGTTTAGGGATTAGGGTATATGATTTAGGTACTTTATGGAAGAAAGTATTGCACAACACCTTTCTTTGAATTCAGGTGTTTTCCATCCCTGTGTATAAAATTAAGCACCTAGCTATGCAGTCTGCCTTTACAAACATTTATTCTGAAGAGGTCACTGAATTTGAGCATAGTGCTGTAATAGGATTTCACCATTGCAGCAAGTCAGTTAGTGAAATTTCTTCCCTTCTAGATATTCCACGATCAGCTGTAAGCAGTATTATTGCGAAGGAACCACATGAAGTGTGAGACCATGTAAAGTCACAGCGTGCTGAGGTGCACACTGTGTAAAAAGTCACCAACACTGCTGACTCAGTCACAGCAGAGTTCCAAACCTCCTCTGTCATTAACATCAGCACCAAAACTGTGAGCCTCATGGCACGGTTTTCTAAAGCTTTTATTTATTATTATTATTATTAATAATAAGATGCCAAATTGCAGTTATTTACTTGCATCCCTGAACAAAAAAAAAAAATAGTTTAAGTGGTTGAATGTTGTGCTTGATTAATTTCTGACCTCTCGGAGAAGTCCAGTGTGCCGGCTCAGATGTGGGTATAAAAACGTGAATTTAGTCATTTTTAGCTTTAAATATGTTTTTAACTAGATTTCTAAATATTTGTGTTTTCTTGATTTTACGACAGGTGGTCCAGTACATTTGTTAAGTTCTCTCCTGTGTTGATGATTCCAGTCTCAAAACACAATTAGCGTTGTTATTGCAATGAAATCTCAAGTCAGCGATAATGCTTCTGTGTGTAGCTGTAGTGTGTTTGGGGGATGGACTGTAATTACTTGATTCTTCCATTCTTTATGTATGTAGATTTCCATTTTATGCTACAAGCTTCATGTGTCCCATCTGCCTAGTGCGCCAGTTCATCATCTTATCTAATGAAGAGTGAAACAATTCATAGCCAGCTAACAGTGAATTTTGCTCACTAATGGAATTTTCCCACTTGTAAACAAAGTTCAGTTCACAGCCTTTGCAGCACGTTTTGACAATTACATTACTGTGACTTCACTGGATCTTAGGTGATTATACACTTACAAATAATTGTAATAGATAACTATAAGAAAATGGGTTTAACAGTCCTACAATCACACACTCTTTCATGTAATTTCAGTACTTGAATATTTGCCATTCATTTTTGCAGGAAATTAAAATCTGAGTAAAGAAGTACTTAATTTAAAAATGGCAGATTTCTTTTAGTGGTTGCTACAAACAAGCAACACATATGAGGATTATAACTTTCCTGCCATATTTTAATATTGACAAATGACTCTGCTTTCCATTTAGTTCATATTTGGTAGGACGTTGCCTTTGTAATATTAGTAAAGTCATGTCATCAGATCTGTGTGTGTGTGTGTGTGTGTTGTTGTTTTTGAGGAGTGTGAGGGGTTTGGGGAACTAAGAATAATTGTACTGAATTTCTATCTACAAGTGAATATTTGGGGAGAGGCTCAGGTCCAGGAAGTCTTGAATCCTCTGAGCATTTTTGTTTTGTCTCAGAGGATCATCACACCCATTTTGTTTCACCAGATTGTCTGAAATCAAACACATTTCAGTTGACTGACATGCTGTTGCGCTAGATTGTTTGAGAATGTTATTTACAGAGGTCAGAAGCCTCTTTCACCATTTCCATAATGTCACCAAGCAGTCGGGGTCTAACAGACTCTCAGTAGAAACACGGCTGCAGATCTGCCTAATCACCAGATGCCTGCTCTCTAATGCATAATGCATCAGACTGTTATTACAAGTCTGCAGGGAAAACACAGCAGTGATTTACATTAATATTTCATCAAACCCCTATGACATCAAAGTGTTAATGGAGGAGACCCTGCATTAAGACGAGCGTGTGTGTGTGTGTGTGTGCGTGTATGTGATCATTAATGAAGTGGACCCTGATGGCCTGTGCTTGTCCTTTATTAGGGTGTCAGGTGGAGAGGTGATAATAATGTGTTAAGTTAGTTTGAGATCAGAGGACAGACCCTAGAAACAGGCTATTGAATAGTTTTCACAGCCAAAGAGTCTGGAAGTGTAAAAACCCCCCCCCCCCACAAAAAAAATAAAACTCCCCCCCTCCCCAAAAAAAAAAAATAAAAGCAAGCTCAGGGTTTGAAAGAAATAGCTACCTTACTCATGAAATGATTTCTTTCACCCAGTATGTCTGTAAATATGCTTATATGTAGCTATATTTGTAATATTCTTCCCCATATATGAGTTTATATTAAAAGGATAGTTTTGATAGTTATTTGCTCTCTCACTGAGAGAGAGAGTCTTGATTGATTCTCTGCAAGAAAGCACATTTGCATATTCCATGATTTTCCAAAATGTCCAACTATTCCTTGCAGCGGGCTCAAACTCCCGGCCCACGGGCGGCATCTGGCCCCACCCCTTACTTCTGGTCCCTGATTTGATGTAAAAAATATAAGACGATTTGGCCCTTTAAGTTACTTTTTTGACATTCCGCTTTCCCCTCCAATTAAGCAGAGTTAGCAAATGTCAAAAAAGTAACTTAAAGGGCCAAATTGTCTTATATTTTTTTACATCAAATCACCGACCAGAAGTAGGGGCAGGGCCGGACACGGCCCGCAGGTTGGGAGAGCTGTGAATGTGAATCAACAATTCATCTTTGTGGAAACTGAATAATTGACACAATGCATGAACTGACTTTGATAATTTGACATTATGTGACAAGCCACTGTTTAGCTTTCTCATTAGCTTTCCTCGTTTCCTAATGTGAGCTCGCTGTGTCCTCAGATGACAGTGCGTCAGCAGCCAGCAGTATGGAGGTGACCGACCGCATCGCCTCCTTGGAGCAGAGGGTCCAGATGCAGGAGGATGAGATTCAGCTGCTCAAGTCTGCTCTAGCTGACTGTGGTCCGCAGACTCAACCTGTCTGAGGAGCAGCAGGCCATGGGGTCACGTAGAGGACCCACCAAAGGTAACATACACTCCAGCACCAAAGCCTTGAATTCCTTCTGGGGTATTAAGAAACAGGCTTGCTGTTATATTATATCCATCAGACACAGACTGGCTTGCACACATGTTTTGAGGACTCTTGCATCTCATTTTCCTCCTTGATCTGTCGATGCTGATCTTCAAATCCTGCTAGTCTTTCATCTGACTCATCGCTCTCCTCTCCTTCCTGTCCTATCTTGTCTTGGACTGTGTTGTCTTTTTAAATGCTTTTGCCTTACATGTATAGACCCTGCTATGATGAGAAAATCTCCCTCAGCAGACAGCAATGTTGGGAAGCCAGGTAGGCTCACTGTGTAGCCTGACTGCACTAACTGGACCTGGTATTGTGTGTCCAAACAAGCACATTTCAGCCACTGCCTGCCCTGCTAGTATTATGGTGTAGTGTTTCACCAGGAAATGCACGGTTACATTCAGTACTGCACACTGCACTGTGATCCCAGTTTGAAGACATTTATACAGATCTTTTTTTTTTTACAAAGCAGAGGAATTTGTGTCAGCACAAAAACAGTTTTATGAGGTTTTGTTTGTTAAGAGCCAGCCTAGCGTCCCCCTTTGTTCCCTGTCTTTCTGGTAAGCTCACTAGCTGCTGGCTGTAGCTTCCCACTGAACAGGGAGACATGAGACCGTATTGATTTTCACATCTGTTTCTCTGTAAAGAATTGAATGAGAAAGCACCTATTCCATTATGGTGTAGACTTAATCAACGCCTCCCTGACACAGTTGCAGTTTATTTCTACTAGTCCAAAATGTGATTCACCTTCACGAATGGTTTTATCATAAGTCAAAGGCATAATAACTAAACCTTAAAAGTGTCTCTCTCTGATGCTTTCTCTACCTGGTGCCTCAGCTGCTGCATGCACTTCACTTACCAAACATACAAACCTGAGCCCCCCAGAGACTGTTTACATTTTTATTTATTAATAATACTGCATGTATTGATTTCCAGTGGAAATGTGTAAACTTTTTTCACATGCAGGCTGAAGAAGCCTGCATGTGAAATCAGCTGCACTTCATGTGTTTTTAAGTCCTCACATGTGCTTTAGAGTGATGAAGGATAAACAGATTAGGATTCTTAGCTGCTGCCAGTTCCATTCTCAGGAGTGAGCGTGGACGGATGGAGTTTCAGTTTGATTTGGTAACTGGAGGATGACCTGGACTCAGAGCTGCTCTGTCTCATTGTTCCCCACCAGCAATTTGCTTTCCCTAGACTGAAGCACAATGATCTCCTTCAGAAAGCTTACCCCAATCGTGCTGACTGCATGTAGACAATCGTGGACGGACAGGAACACACACATTTATATTCTTTAACATGCTAACAAAATTACAACCTCAGCTTGCTCCTGCTGCGTAATTACTACATGAAAGATAACAGAGGAAGTGTGTGCCACAAGGCTGAGTATGAATGTGCGTCTCTGCTGGATGAAGCAGTGTCTATTAAATATTTATCACTGCAGATAAAGCTGCAGCTTGGATTTGTTAGTCTATGCTTGACTGATGGTGTGTGTGTGTGTGTGTGTGTGTGTGTGTGTGTGTGTGTGTGTGGTGTGTTGTGTGTGGTGTGTGTGTGTGTGTGTGCGCGCGCGCGCACGTGTGCCACTCCATCTTCTACAAACCAAATGCATACCATCTGTATATATGTGTGTGTGTGTGTGTGTGATATGTATGTATATATATATATATATATATATATATATATATATATATACACACACACATACTCATATTTCTATAATAATCTTATCTGCTGTCTTTACTTTTATCCTGATGATATAAAACGCTGTGCAATTATTTCTCTCTCTAACCAATTTGTTAATTACACCTTGGTTATACCACTTTTTGCCTTGAGAACTGCCTTCATTCTTTATGGCATAGATTCAACAAGATGCTGGAAACATTCCTGTGAGATTTTGGTACATATTGACATGATAGCATCACACACTTGCTTCAGATTTGTCGCCTGTGCATCCATGGTATGAATCTCCTGTTCCACCACATCCCAAAGGTGCTCTATTGGATTGAGATTTGGTGACTGTGGAGCCCATTTGAGTACAGTGAGCTCACTGTCATGTTCAAGAAACCAGTAATATCCAAATGTAACTGCAGAAATCAAGACTCATGAGACCAGCCAACATTTTTCTGATTATCTTTTGTCCAATTTTGGTCAGCCCATTTGAATTGAAGCCTCAGTTTCCCATTTTCAGCTGAGAGGAGTGCCATCCAGTGTGGTCTTCTGCTGCTGTAGTCCATCTGCTTCAAGGTTCAGCATTTTGTACAGTCAGAGATGCTCTTGCACATGCTTTGGTTGTAATAAGTGGTTATTTGAATTACTGTCTTCTATAAGCTCAGAGCAGTCTGGTCAATTCTCCTTCGACCTCTGGCATCAGCAAGGCATTTTCACTCAGAGACCTGCTGCTCACTGCATATTTTCTCATTTTCAGGCCATTCTCTGTAAATCCTATAGATGATTGTGATGAAAATCCCAGTAGATTAGCCTATTTGGCGCCAACAACCATGCCACCTTCAGAGTCACTTAAATCACCTTCTTCCCCATTCTGAACTTCAGCAGGTTCTCCTGACCATGCCTACACTCATAAATGCATTGAGCTGCTAGCATTTGATTAGATATGAAGCAGCCAGTGAGTGAATACTATACTAATACTGACTGATACAGATATCTCCATAAGCTTATCCTCTATAGCCGGGAATCCTAAAGTGTGGCCAGTAGGCCGCCCTAGGTACTGTACATTTCATTTATCCACAATTCGTACCACACAGAAAGAAAGAGAAAAGAGTACAACCAAAGGAGCATTTCAGTGTAATTTTCAGCTTTTTGTCGTCTCAGCAGATTAAACCTTTTTACACAAACATGAAGAAATATTCACGTAAATCCATGACATGGCAGCGCATGCTTTGGTTTAATGCTTTCAGGACTTAACAATCCTCAGCCCCTTTTCCTCCAGCAGGAAGCCTCCCGTCCCAACAGCCACAGTAGTATGAATGTGTAAACTCCATGTGAAGCGTGTACGGCTGAAAGCAAAGTTAACTCATTTAAATCAAGAATTCTGTGTCCAATTGTTTGGTGGCTGCAAATTAAATTAACACATGTAAATAAATAACAAAGGCGAGAGAGAGTGCAAGATTATAGAAATTGATATAGCATCACTTTAAAGACGCTACAGCAGCCGTTCCTGATACTAGTTCAATGTGAGCCTTCTTACTGAACACGTCTTGTCATCCTTTTTCTACCAGCCAGGCCAATGATTGCCACCCTGCCGTTACGGCCCACAGTAAACAACGGGACCATCCTACCAAAGAAAGGCAGCGGGACTCTGCCGTCCCCATCTGGATCTGGATCCAGGAAGGACACCAGCACACCAGCCAGCAAGACGTAAGGAAACCAAATGTGACTGTGAATGTATCTGAGTGTCACCTTCTACTTGACTGTTCGCTCGTTGTCTGTCGCTCTGTGTTGACTTTAAAGGGGCTGTTTGGCATTTTTGGGGACCTTTTGCTTTGTTGCAAATAAGAGCAACTTGAAGGTGTCCAACTCAGAAGATTTCGTGGTGCTTTTCTTCAAAAGCCCAAACCTCATTAAAACTGTTGGAAATATGTAGGCCACTTAGCCAGTTTATGAGATCTTATATATATTCTTCTTCACTCCAGACATTTTATTTGTCTTGACATTTCTTTACTCATGTGCCTGCTCCACACCAGATCATTTCAGTCATGTATTTTCACATCTCACTGACATTTAACAGGCCTGATAAACAGAGAGTCAGCATTTTCATCATCTGCCTCTCTGTTTCTGTGTGTCCGTGGGTTTATACATGCATGTGGAGCGCAGGTTATCAATCTTGCCTGCCAGCATAACAATAGCCTTTTCTCTGGATGACATTAACTCAATCAGATGAAGCTCGGCACACAGCGGGGACCTGCTCCAGTCCAAGCAGATGTTAGCTCTGCTTTGGGGTCGTTGCTAAATTTGAGTTTCGGGGATGTTTTCCAGTAAAGAGACAGAAGAGGCTTTTAATGTTCCTGACTCTCTCTCTCCCTGAGGAAACTCAAAAGGGGCGTAGAAACAAGCATTTTCATCTTAATGAAGGGAAGTGAGGGTTTATTTTCTTATATTTTCTCTGATATATTTTCCTTGTCAGAAATCTGTTAGGGTGGAAGCAATGTCAGACTAAAGATGGAAACAGTGTAAGGAGCTGACTGTTCTGACTGAGGGCTAATTCGCTAATTTTTGGGGAGATTCTGACAGTAACTGAAAATCTCACGCAGCATAAAGTTCATTTAATATTGGAGGTTTTTAGTTCTATTCCAAGATACAGTTATTCCTCATCAGTTATCGCCTCTGTTAGTCTCCTGTATTGTTTTCGGTCCTTCCCATCTTTTCCTGTCTTGCATTGCCTGTCTCTGTTGCATCTGTTTATGTCTTGTTCACCTACATTGTGATGTCCTGCCACTCTGTCCAGTTTGTCCTCCCTGTCTCGTTGCTCCAGAATTCTCTATCTGCCCCTCAGGTGAGAGCATCACCAAATTACAGTATGTTGCAGATTTCTGCATAACCTCATCGCTGCAAAACCGATCTATCACACACCTAACTTGATCTTCAGATTTAAACCCACTCTTTTTTTTTTTTTTTTTTTTTTTTTTAACCTCAATCAGTAACATTCATCATATGTTTTTCTGGGTTTTTTTTGTTTTGTTTTGTTTTGTTTTTTTAATATTTGGTGCAGTGTGTGTGTGTGTGCGTGTGTGTGTGTGTATTTGCTGTCCCTGTGCTGGATTACTTAAACTGCAGACTGATCACAATCCCATCAGCGCTGGTGTACACAGAGCAGCCTTCAAAGCCCTGTGGCCCAATTACTGTGATTCCTCATGGGATAACACAGCAAACAACCGTTTCTCTCTTTCTCTCGCTCTTCTTTCCATCCTGTTCTGTTCTTTAATGAACAAGCACACACAGGCCCTCCAGAAGGGATAACAGCCACCGGCCAGTTTTAGGATTTGAATAGACTTTTCTCCCATAGGGTGGATTAGGTGACTCGGCCTACTGGCCATTGGATTGCTGATGGAGCTTTTTTATTGTTGTGAATTGGCAAGCTGCCGGCACCAACAATATGCAGATTTACGCAGGTCTGTACAGATGCTGGGGTTATTAGAATCACAGAGGAGTAAACAGAGTAAAAGAGTCAGGAAACAGCACCGTGTGGTTCTGTACAATTTTTGTGTTTTAGTTTTTTTGTTTTAATGTGAGGAAATTATGAGTGGGAAAATGTTGGCACAGACTCTGCCTTGTGTTGATGCAATTTTATAGACCTACAGTTTTACATTTTCACACAGGTCAACAACTTATAGTTACGGGCCTTAAAATATATCTTATAAAACACAAAATGTGCTGTGTCATTAAAAAGTATGTGTATATACACATCACACAGCTCATTTACCAAATAAAATTAGGACTTGTGTGTCTGCTGCTCCCTCCTGTGGTATATCTGGGATTATAGAAACTCTGTAGTTCTGAAACATCATGTCACTTTATCATAAAAGGATCGATTTCTCTCAAGGTGCAAACCGTAGTCGCAAACCACTTCTGTTGTTCCATAGTTTGGCTCGCTAGCTGAATTGAGATGGTTTGGGCAAGTAAACAATTATAAAGGTGTCCCTGGAAGATGTCCTCCCCTGAAAGGGGTGCATGGCTCCAAAAGGTTTGAGCTTTCAACTTTAATAATCCTCTAAAACAACTTTGCTCATTACATGCAAGCAAACAGTAACAGTACTTATCAAGAACCCAGGAAATTTCACTGGGCCCACAAGCAGTCAGCCCCACTTGGCAAGAGATTTGTCCCATTTGCTTTTACTTGTGTGTTATTGTTTTCTCTACTTAGGGCATTAGACCGTTTGAATAGAGTTATTTTTTACTTACTTTGAGCTCTTAAAGCTTTCTTACTACAAGCCTCATTCACACATTCATACAAGTGCTGTTTTTTTCTGAGCCTACGGACTTTTAACCTAACATTCACACACTCACACTGATGGATGCATCAGTATGCGTCAGTATTTTGCCCAAGGATATTTTGACATGCATATTGGAGTACTGAACCACAGACCTTCTGATTAGTAGATTAGTAGGGATAAAGCTATTCTAGTTGTTAAATGCAACAACAACAGCAACTGAGGATTTCTTTATGTAATAAATTAATCCAGAATTAAATTAATCTGTATTACTTAGTATTTAGGAGTCTGCCAGCTTTGCCCTACTTGCCCTGAGTACCCAGTTGTCTCTGTAGGTCAGACAGGGACACATCTGAGCTGATTAATGAATAAATGTATACGTCTGGATGAAAACTTTAGCAGGTGGTCTTTTAAGAAAACCAGCATCAGGTAATTTTGTGACCTATTTCTTGTGATTCTCTCACCTCTTTCTCTCTCTGTGTTTTGTCCTCCTTCCTTTGAATCGCAGCACTGTGAGGAGAGCCAATTCTAATGAACAAATGGGGACTCTCACTCGAAAAGATTCGGGCGACTCCAAGGGTAACCGAACTCGAGCCGGATCCACCGGCAGCAACTCCAGCGGCAAAAGAAGTGACAGGTAACGCAGACCCAATGGTGAATCAGTTTTCTCTCTTTAGTGCTGCACACCGACACTTTCTGCCAAAGATGGTGTACGAGGCTGTTTGTGTTTCGATTTTTCTCATCTTGTAAACAGCTTTCCTAATAAGGCACCTTTGAGTTAAAAATGGTTTACCCACAGTAGGGGTACTGATTGACAGCTGTCTGTTTACTCATTTACTTTGCAGCAAACAGAGGGACCCAGTGTTCAATGCAGGTAAGAAGAGGCTCCTTTATGGCCGTGTGGCCTGATGGCTTTGAGTTTTCATGCTTTGGTCCAACCTGTTACATAAAAGATGCTCAGTGGTTCTCTGTGTCAGTCGGAGGTCAACGCATTTTTAGAAATCCTGTTAAAATATTGAATTATTTATTTACCTTTTTGTTTGTTCCAAAGGGAAGCAGTATAAGCGGTGCCTTGAACTGTTTTCTGTACGCAGATGACCACTGATGGCTGCCACACAATGCTTTGTCTTAACTCCATGTTCATTTTCCTCATCATTTACTCCCTCACAAGTAACAAGCCCACTTCATCCATCACTACATCCTCACCTTCACATTTTCATTTGCCTTTAATTTTTAATAAGCTCTTTCTGCTTATGTTAAACTGAACTTTTGGTTAGACCACTTAACAGTTTATCATCTAGACTGAGTTAATGGTAGATCCTAATATTTTCCAATGAGGTGATAAATTTCCACTGCTTTTGTTGAAGAGATTTGGGATGCATAAATATATCAACGGTAAGCCTGCGGAAGTTTTTTCAAATAAATTAACTCCTGGAAAAAAAAAAAAAATGCCAACAAAATAAACCTTCAGATGTTTATAATCTTTTTGGGACCATGCATCTCACAAGTGAACCAAGTCTTACACGGTGTATTCTTTGATCGAAATGCTCATTGTAGCAAGACAATGTGCTGAATATAAAATTAGATGAGTATTGATCAGTATTTCCATATCCAGCATGCTATTGATTTCTGTCAAAATTGAACTGCTGTGTTCCATATTTGTTCAGCTCGAGGTACAGAAAGAGTCAAAGCTTCAACAGATTTCTGTCTGTTACGAAAAGATAAAACCAGTGCGCAGCTTACCGACCCACCTCATCTCACGAATTGCCTTAAATATTTTTTATTTTGAGGTCACAAATATGATCCACAAAAAAAAGAGAGGGCAATGTCTTTGTATTCACCTATTGTAACTGTTTAATTACTAAGCAGAAATGATTGAATGATGCAGTCAGTAATACATCTCAGTTATATCATGTGACTGCCCTGATGAGCTGAGGCTGCTGCTGCTTGATGTGGGAATTGATCATGGACTGTTTCATAGACATAACCATAACCATGTGACAATAAACCAATGTGAGAGATGATGCAGTCGTAACTTTTGTCTTGTGCTTGCCTTCAGTACATGAACAGTTTTCCTTTGTTTTTGTCTAAACAAGGATTAAAAGGTTGGGGGGGGGCAAATGTAATTATTCACTAAGAATGTAGGAGAAGAGGGTGGAGCACCAGAAAACCAGCATTGATTATTTTTGGTCATTTGGAATGAGGCTGATTTGTTAAGAGCATTACGGAGAGAAGCTGCTGTTCATTAAAACCAGTAAACAGGAAGTTCACTCATATTAGGACAGACCAGGAAGTGAGGAAGCGATGCCACGCCTCACCTGGTGCTTGTGTGTCTCTCTGTGACCTTTACAAGGAATGCGACGTGTGACCCACTGCAAAGGTAGGCCAATCACCCCCTTCCCCCTAATGCACCCCCCCCCCCCCCTCCCCTTGGTCTCCACAGCTCTCTGGACACTGCGGAGAATTCATTCTGATCTCTGAACATGTCACTTTTGCTCTTAGCTGCAAAAGCCGTTTTATTCCTCAGGATAAAATGAGGAGTGTTAATCTGAAATTTCAACTTATGCCCCTGATTTCTCCACCTCAGTTTTTAAATTTCTAAAACTTTTACCTCGCAGTGAGCAGAAAGCTGTCCAGATGGGGGCAGGAGTGGGTTGACAAAATGTGTGTGAAAGCTGCCTTCCCTTTAATTGTTTTTGAGACTAGATTAATTAACACAGAAACGTGCACAGAGTCCCGCCTAACCTCCACCGAGTGCTGCATCGGAGTGGGATTGCAGTGTTTGCGGTTTACTTGCGAAGCTGCTGCCTTACCACAGTTGTGCCTGTTTGCTCACAGCCTCTCTTTCGCTCACAGGCATTTAGTCTCTGTCACCATAGTAACAACACAAAGATTTCTGACACTTGCTGCCTCGCAGTCGCTTTGAGTTTTTCCGCGAACTCTTTAAATCCTCTGTTCTCAGATTCCTCGCTTCAGTTCAGAGCAAGTAGATTTGCCACTGCTTATCATCTCCCTGCCCTCAGAGTGAATATTTGCATTACAAACACACTGAGGATCTGTTTTTTTGGGGTAGTTCCCATTGAAGTCTGTTTGATTTTTCAGCTTGTGGTTTCTTCACACAGCCTGAAGAATGTCTCTGTTTTTGTGTTGTCCCCTTCAGATGAGTGTTTACACAGTGCTGGCTAAAGTGAAAGCCAAGCCCACTTCTTTATAGATATTTTGCTGTTTGCCCAGCCTCATTACAGGAAAATGTAATCTTTAAAACAAACAGCGAGATGATGTGAGCATTTTGTCACTGAAAGCATCTGGTCCCAACATTTCAGGCTGGTGATTTTTGTGTGTGTGTGTGTGTGTGTTGTGTGTGTGTGTGTGTGTGTGTGTGTGGTGTGTGTGTGTGTGTGTGTGTGTGTGTGTGTGTGGTGTAAAATCTCTTGTCACAGACTGGATACATTTGTGTGTTTTCAGCAGTTAACACAAAAAGGAGATGTTTACCACCTAAATCTTTTTATTTTATTAAGTTTGAACATGTGGTGACTGCTCACTGGATTTGGGACCTCTGCAAATGCTTCCATGAACTGTTTTGAGGTCTCACTGACCAGTTTCAGGTGTTCTTCAGTACAACAGGGTGCTCATTTTGGAATCATGATCTCCATTTAGAGTAAAATAGATGATGTAGATGGTGGCTACATCCATCATTTATATACAGTCTATGCATAGGCCTCCACCCTAGGTTTGGAACTACTGAGGGGGGATCTCACATGAAATGGACAAAAAACAATAATAATAATTAATAAATTTTATTCAATTACTCCAAGAAATATGCAAATCTATTCCAGTGTTCAATGAAGCAACATGCTGGTGGCTTATTTTGGGAATCATTTCCCTAGTTTCCTTGTGTCCTGTCAGTTTCATAATTCTTATAGTTAATGTGATGCAAAAATACAAATTAAAAAAAGAGCCAGTACATGTGTCTAACTTGCATTTCTTGATCCTGCCTGTCCCCATTTTGCCCTCTTCATCTATCCGGCCCTGACAACCTCTGTTACCCCTCTCCATCAACAACTCCTCGGCTCTTTTTCCTTATCTACGTTATAGTCACAGTACAGATTTACCTCAGCCGCTCTGCAAAATTGACTGGGAACATCAGCATCCCTGCAGCTTCAGCTGTGGCAGCTCGATCCGCCACCAACACACAACAAACCTCAGAAATCAGCAAGGCCAGCATGGCCAAAAAGGCAGCGCCGTTAAGGTTTCAACAGCCAGAAAGACCCCGAATTTTAGCATCCAGTTGAGGAAGTCAGGGAGCCTGTCATCCTACTCTCCCCTTGATACACCCAGCTACCGTAGCCCTATCAAATCCCCCAGCCAGTACTTTCAGATTTGTTACTAGCTCACTGGGCATAAGCAAGCATATGTAGAGATGACTGTATATTCTCAATTATCAAGCTGAAATAATGAAGGCAGATTTATGGTTTTAAATCAGATCTTTCCCTTTTAAAAACAACACAAGGACACCACGTGTCCCGTCACACCAAAGACGAGCAGCAAAAGTAATATAAAAATCATTCCCAGGTTTACCTATAAAGCCATTAATTTGAGTAATTAGTCGACCTTTCTAATGAGAATCTGTTAACATGATTATTAATATTATTTTGTTTATTTTGATTTCCTTGATGTTTTCTGCATGGTTTATTTTGCCGTGTTAGCGTGTTTTTAAATGAAGAGGATTTCTCAGTTTCCTTTTCTAAGCTTGGATCTGTTTCTTTTTTTTTTAGTAACATTTCTGTTGCTCTGCTTGTGTCTGCATTTCATGTTGATTAATCTCTGCTGTGAGCTGAATATTGATGAGTTGTGAAAGTTTTAACAAGGTATTTGCAGTTTATTTTGTGTTGCTTGTTGTGAAAACTTTGAAATGGCCAATAAAAGTCAGTTAAAAAGCTGTTGTGTTCGCAAGCTCTGTCATTTTTTTTTTACTTTGATTTTTTTTTTTTATCATATAATCTCACATCACTTCATTATCCTCTAATCTTGTCTTACATTCATTATAATCACCCTTGTCATTCACATCATAACAGTTTGATTAAGTGTCAGTACTGTGTGTGCTTCAGTTTTTCCATATCTTAAAAAAGTGACACTATAAAACTGACTTAATTCCACCTGTGATTCATATTTGTATTTGTGCATATCTGCATCATCTCACCGACTATTTTTGTTGCCTTTTCTAGAGGAAGGTTATGTGAAAATGTATTTGAAAGGTCGCCCCGTCACCATGTACATGCCCAAAGACCAAGTGGACAGCTACTGCCTGGAGGCTAGAGCAGAGCTACCCAGCAACAAACTCAAGCTGGACTGGGTGTATCCTTTAACTGCAGCTTGCCCCCCCCCCAAAAAAAAGCAAGTAGAGGGGAGGGCTTAGCTTGTGTTGTAGCATCCTGACATGTTTTGCACAGGAAAAAGTTCAAATGTAATCCAACTTCTGATTTGGAAACTTTCTAAAAGTAATCATCTTAGGAAATCCACATTGTGATGTAGTTGTGGGAGTTGAGAGGGGAAGGTACGAGCGTGTCTTTTGCTTTCCCGGCTTGTCAGAGTAGATCTGTTCAGATGTTCATTTTCACCGTGTTGTGCTGCCGCTGTCGGAGCCGAGCTCATCGCTCTGCAGCCTGGAGTCAGTAATAACCTGCACACAGCTGGCAGGCTAAGGCACGGCCAGTCAGCAGCTCCTCTTGTGCTGTTTTATTTTTACTTTGTGTCACTGTGGTTTTATTTCTTTGCTGCTTTTGTTTGAGTGAATGTAGTCAGTTGTTAGGGCTATCAGAAACCCAAAGGCAAAAAGAAATAGATAAAATCTGAGAAGGAAAGCACAAACAAACAGACAGAAATAGAAATGTGGGTTCCATATTTTGTATATGAATCTGTTGATTTTTAAAGTTGACCTATTTTGCTTTTGCTTATTTTCTGTTGCAGTGAATGCCCAAACTAAACACAGTGAAACTATAAATATAATATTATTATTAATAGGGCAGCATATGTACACATAATCCATGTGAGCCAAAAGCTCTGAACAGTTGGCTTCAGACAGTTTTTTTCTTGGATCTGTATGATATCAAAGAGACATTATGGTCATCTCAGTCACTCAGCTCTGGTTGAGCATAGAAGCCCCTCCCACCTGTTGTTTAAACCTTCTGTTTGTGAGGGGCAGCCAATCAGAAGAAAGGCTAGAGAATCTCAGTCAGTGGATAAAATGATGGGCTGCAGAGTATCATGTCAAATCCATCATTTTGCTCTTCCTGATCTTAATTTTGATAGACACACTTTATATTTATCTCACCTTTTTCTAACTGCTATACAAGTGTAAGCATAGACCCTTTTAATCTGTTTGTGATGAATTGCTTGGTCATTAAAATACTGGAAAACAGTGCAAAATGTGTCATCCATTTGGGTTCTGCTTTACTTCTATTCCTTGACCGTTTTCCTGTTCAGCTACGGTTATCGCGGTCGAGACTGTCGCTCCAACCTTTACTTGCTCCCCACTGGAGAAACGGTGTATTTCATTGCCTCGCCTGGTCGTCCTGTTCAACGTGGACGAGCGGCTGCAGAGACACTACACTGGGCACACGATGACATCAAATGGTAAGAGACGCGAGCAGCCCAGATTGCATCTTTCATCCCCCCTCTTACCATATCTCCTTCCCCCTTTTGTATCTCCTGTTCCTGACAAATACACAAACGAATGACTCACGTAAATACAACAGGTGAAGTTACAGGTGCGCTCAAGTGTTGCATGTATGCATTTGGGCACAAGCGTTAGTGCAGTGAGAGTAACCTTGAGCAGTCAGTTCCATAATTATGTTATCACACACTGAGGTTAATAAAGTTCAGCTTATTAATCACCAGTTTAGATTACAGATCAAACGACGAATCACAGACAACTCTTGCTCCTTTTAAGACAAAGTGTTTGAACTTCCTGCGAGTGCTGCTGCACTGCTAAACCCCCGAAGGAATTCATCTTAATGTGTTTAATTTCCCTGCACAGTTTGACACGGACAGCGTGTGGTAGCTACACTGAATATCACATTTATATTTTTAAAAAGCTCACTCACCAGAAGCAGTCTTTCATGTCCTGGGAGCACATTGCTCATCTTTATTCAAATGGTGCTTTGATGTCAAAAAGGCTGTTTTCATGTCTGTTTTTCACATCTTTCTCTTCACCAGCCTGGCTGTCCACCCTGATAAAATCACCATAGCAACTGGGCAGGTGGCGGGCACCTCCTCAGATGGGAAAGTAAGTGAGATTTCCCATTCATGTTTAATCAGGTTACTTTTCAGCATTTTTTGATTTATTGTGTACAGGAGTAATGGATTTGCTGTTTTCTTTAAGAAACATATTTACTAAAAGGGTTCAGACAGTTCTGCTAATTAAGAGACTGCTTCAAGGTTCAACATGCTGTACATTCAGAGATGCTCTTCGTAAGACCTTGATTATAACGAGCGGTTATTTGAGTCTCTGTTCCCTTCCTGTCAGCTCAAAGCAAGGGGCTTGCTGTTCTCCTCTGACCTCTGGCATCAACAATTAATTTTTTACCCAGAGAACTGCCACCCCTGGGATATTTCCTGTTTCTTGAGATGGTTGTGTGGGAAAATCCCAGCAGATCAGCAGTTTCTGGAATACTCTGACCAGCCATGCCACTTTCAACGTCACTTAAATGACCTTTCTTTCGCATTCTGATGCTCAGTTTGAACTTCAGTAGGTCATCTGAATGCTTTAAATGCACTGACCTGCTGCCGTGCGATTGGCTGATTAGATATTTGCGTTGACGAGCAGTTGAACCATGTCTAATAAAGTAGCCAGTGAGTGTATTTTCACACTAAAGGCGCTTCATCAAGCTGTATGTCACATCATACTGATGTGTTGTGCCCGTGGTTGTGTGTAATCCTTGTCTGGCAGCAGCTGGCTCCTCACGTTCGTGTGTGGGACTCCGTCAGCCTCAACACCCTCCATATTCTGGGCGCTGGTTTCTTTGACAGAGCGCTGGTCTGCCTGGCTTTCTCCAAGTCGGTGAGGAAGCCCCTCTGACACACTTTCTGAAAATCAAAATAAATGAGTGACTCAATAAATAATTTCATAAAGTGCATCAAAAAGTAATATAAAAAGAAACAAATTGATGTATAAATTGTGATTATAGGTAGGTTTATATTTTGTTTAAGTTTCTGTCATCTTTTATTAACCTTTAACCAGTTTGCTTTTAATTTAATTTGAATATGAAGTCTATGGGAGGACTGGAATATGAATATTGGGGCTATCCCAGCTATCACAGGGCGAGAGGCAGGGTGCACCCCGTACAGGTCACCAACCTTAATGTATTAATTCCTAGTTTCTTCTGCAAAGACAGGCTCTGAGGGTAACTTCACCTCTATTGGTTTATCAGTGCCAGGCTCACAACAGACAGGGCTCAAGCGCTCAGCTTGCTAGTAAAAAGTAATACTGTCAGTAATTTAGTTTTAAATTATTCATTGCCTACATTTATTTTTAATATGTTTTTTATTACACTTAATGAAATGTTAATTTATTTATTCAGTCAATTAATTTTTTTCCTTTCCTTTTTTTTTTTTTTTGGCAGTTCCAGTTCTTCCATAGGAGAAAACAAACTGTCAGTGAATAACATGGACCTGGTTTTTGTTTGTTTGTTTGTTTGTTTGTTTATATTAGAATGGAGGAAACACGCTTTGTGTTGTAGATGACTCCAATGACCATGTTCTCTCTGTGTGGGACTGGCAGAGAGAGGACAGACTGGCTGAGGTTAAGGTATCTGCACATGTATTGTGTGTGTGTGTGTGGTGTGAGTGTGTGAGTGTGTGTGTGTGTGTGTGTGTGTGTGTGTGTGTGTGTGTGTGTGTGTGTGTGTGTGTGTGTGTGTGTGTGTGTTCTAATGTTTCAGTGTGCAATGTTTCCCCTGAGCTTGATTCTTGTTTCTCGTGTTTCGACTCAGTGCTCCAACGAGTCGGTGTTTGCTGCGGACTTTCACCCGACAGACAGCAACATCGTAGTGACGTGTGGCAAGTCCCATCTCTATTTCTGGAACCTGGAGAAACACATGCTGGTCAAGAAGCAGGGACTGTTTGAGGTACGACTTTAGGAAGCATATACACATATTCAAAAATGCCGGTATGTGATGTGATGAGTTCTTGCATCACTGGAGTACATATAGAAATTTGGTTGCTGAGCAAAAGTAAACACTTGTGTTTTTGTGTTTGCTGCAGAAACAAGAGAAGCCCAAGTTTGTGTTGTGTGTGACCTTCGCAGAAAATGGAGATGCTATTACTGGAGACTCAAGCGGAAACATCCTGGTGTGGGGAAAAGGTACTGACTGTTTCCTGCTTGTCTGTGAAAAGGATCCTGTCTGTAGGGTATACACACAGTGAGTGAATCTGCAGAGAAAGAGTGTACCACAGCTGAAAATAGGGGTGTGGTCAGAAATAGAAAGTGCTGTGTGCTTTCACCTGACTCGCAGAAGAAGTGTGCGTCAGAGAGACAAAAAACAAATGATGATTCTGTCTAGGAAGGTTTTTGTGGTCATAAGCTCAAAGATGCGTCACTGTGGTGGTGGAGTCAGGAGATCAGGAGTCAAAGATGTATCTCATGTACAAATATATTATGAAAAAAAGAGAAAAAAAAGGTGCAGAAGACACACAATCTGTTTTATCCATTGATCACCCTGTCTGTCTCTGTCAGTTAACCTGCCCTCCTCACACAGTCGACCTTTCCGCCCTTCTCTCTTCTACTGAACCATCTCATCCCATCTCTGTCGGGCAGGCACTAATCGCATCAGCCACGTCATCCAAGGAGCGCACGAAGGCAGCATCTTTGCTCTGTGCATGATGAGGAACGGCACCCTGGTGTCTGGAGGGAAAGACCGCCGGCTCATTTCCTGGGACGGCAGCTACCAGCAGATACAAACGGTTGAGGTGAGAAAGCAAAACACTCCGAGGCAAATGCAAAGTTTATAATTACACATAATTTTACAGATGAGGTGCATTAAGTCAAGCTGTTAAAAATTGACAGAATGCTTGGGTTTTTAATGCTTAGCTGCAGAGCTCTATAGCATCTTAATGATCCACTAGAAGCGCACGCTGTTAAGATGTATTAATAAAATGTTAAGCTGAATTTCAAGCGCCTTCTTTAAAGTAGGTCTTGGACATTTGCATGCCTGCCTGAGGGGGCTGACTATGCATTCTGAATACTGCATCATATCATAAATATTACAAAGGATAAGATGGATTTGGGCTTTCAAAGAGGTTCACGGATATTTATAGCAATGAGAATCATGGTTCACTTGGCTTTAGGAGACCACATTGATTTTTTTTTTTTTTTATTATTATAAATTAGTTGATTTTTGCAGAGGTTCTGACATGAACACTGCATTTTCTCTGCAGGTGCCTGAGTTGTTTGGTCCCATCAGGACCATAGCAGAGGGCAGAGGGGAGACTGTGCTCATCGGGACCACAAAGAACTTTGTTTTGCAAGGCAGTTTGGATGGAGAGTTCGTGCCCATTACACAGGTACATGCAGCAGTCAGGTTTATTCCTACATTAGTCCTGCAGTAAGAGCGTTTTTTTTCCCTTTCTTCAGAATTTACAACTAGTCAAAGGGGTAAGCTTCTAGTTCATGCAGATTATAATCAGGACATTAAAGACAAACACAACAGTTTCAGTTATTCAGAATGCCTGAAATTAATGTGTTTTTAACACTGATGGCTCTGCCAATACATTAAAATGTGTTTAATTATGTTAGAAACGAGATGGGTTCAAATGTTTTGCATAACCCAAAACATTAGTTTGCTAATTGATTTTCCAGTTCATTAACTTTGTTTTTACAGAAACTGATCAAAATCTGTGCTGATATATACCAGGTGTAAATGTAAAAAAACAACAACAACAAAAAAAAACCAGAAAATAAATAAATCAAAATCTCTTCTCTGCAGGGTCACATTGATGAGTTGTGGGGTTTAGCCATACATCCCTGGAAAACTCAGTTCCTGACCTGTGGGTATGACAGGCAGGTCTGCCTGTGGGACTCAAGCTCCCATCAGCTCATCTGGACCAAGAGCATGGAAGTAAGTTTAGGCAACACTGGCCCCTGGGGTCAGTCATTGGAATTACACAGCAAACATGTGCTGATCATTTTTATGTCTATTAGAATAAACGGGACATTAAGCAACAAAAATGTGCAAGTGCACATTTATAGCAAAGCTTTCAACATAATATAGTTCTATATTATTTGCTATTATTTATACTTAATAGGAATTTGGATTATTTGAACTATTGTTCACATTTAATAGTCCCTCTGGACATATTGTATGACACATACGTACTTTGTATTCACAGGAATTACCACCTTGTTAAGAATTCAGAAAAAAAAAAAATCTTCTGTTTCTGTTGAATTTATTTCTTCTCCCTTGCTAAATCAGTTCATTTCTATAGGTTTTAAGTGCTTAACAGTACTATATATCTTCTGTATCACTGAAATCATTGTTCTCGGTGTTTATGAACTATAAGCTACAAAAGCAGAGGTCACAAAACCATGCTCACATGTACACATTCTAAATTTAAGGTGAGCAGAGAAACCAGGAGATGAATGTTAAAGCTGCACACAAATGAATCTGCATAGTCAGGGTCTAAAATACAAGTGAAGTAACAATAATCAAAACACATTAACGAGCGAAGGGGCGGACTCTAAATATCCTCTTTCTCTCAGGATGCTGCCCAGTCAGCAGGCTTCCATCCTTCTGGAGCCGTGGTTGCAGTAGGAACCCAGACGGGCAGGTACAGACACCATCGTCGAAAAGCACTGAGTGGCTATTCACTTTGTAAAGAGATACAGCCTTTACTTTACAGCTAAAAGAAGTATTTATAAGATTTTGATTATTATTACTAAATTGGTGGAAAAGCACCTTGTTGAGCATTTGTCATTGATCCTGCAGGTGGCTTGTACTGGACACAGACTCCAAGGATTTAGTCACAGTGCACACAGATGGGAATGAACAGCTGTCGGTTATGCGCTATGGGCCAGGTATGTTGGTAACTGCCGACGGTGTTTCCCCTGAGAGTTAATCTCATATTCTGTTTGTCTGTTCATGTTAGGAAAATTAAGAATACTACTCAGAGACTTGTATGTATTGTGATTTTGTTGTTGACTCTAGAGGACTTAAACTGCCAAAATCAAAACAAAATAAAGTCATGCGCCTGCTGGCCACTTTATTAGGTGCACCTTATTAGCTAGCGCTATGGTGGGCCTCCCTTTGCCTGCAGAACTGCCCTAATTCTTCATGGCATAAATTCAACAGGGTGCTGGAAACATATTGACACCACCACATCCCAAAGGTGCTCTATTGGATAGAGATCTGGTGACTGTGGAGGCCATTTGAGTGCAGTGAACTCAATGTTCATGTCCACGAAGCCAGTTTGAGATGATCTGAGCTGGAAGCAGCCATCACAACATGTGGTCATGAAGGGATGGACATGGTCAGTTGTGAGGTTTAAATAAAGATCGGCTGCTGTATCCAGCACACTATTATACCACCATTGATACAAGGCAGGATGAATCCATGCTTTCATGTTGTTTATTTCAATCTTGGGTCTTTATTTTTCATTTGAGTCACTTATGTTTGATTTTTGACAGTTTAAGTCCTCCATAGCTGACAGCCACAAATCAAAAATGTAAAATTACTAACAAAAAAAAAAATAGATGCCTATAATAAGATATATGACCAGTTACACCAAAGGTACTGTTAAAGATCAGTGTGTTCAGGACATTGGATTGATTTTTTTCACTTAAAATATCTGATATTCTGTGTGTGGGTGCTTGATTCATAGTTTTGTATATAGGTAATAAACATCTGCTGTAACTGTCCCAGCTGTACCTGCAACAATAGATGTGTCCCCTCCCTCCACAAAGCAAATATGCAGCTAGTACTGTCTAGTTAATTATTCAACCCTTCGAAACATTTTTATTTATATTTTATGGCCTCTAATGTTCCTCTTTTCCTCATCTTATTTAGATGGTAACTTCCTGGCCATCGGATCCCACGACAACTACATCTATATCTATGCTGTGGCAGAAAATGGGAGGAAGTACAGTCGAGTGGGGAAGTGCTCGGTGAGCACCTGTCTTTATAATCCCCCTCATTCTTTATTTTAAGTTCCTTTCTGCTCCACCTTTATGGTGCGCTCCCTCCACAGTTCTGTATTTCTGTCCTCACAGGCTCATTGTGTGTTTATAGAGAAGCAGGAAAGTAATAAATAACAACGCCCAGAGTCATTCCCTGCTGAGTCTATGCGTCAAAATTTCTAGGATTATTTATAGTTCTTGAGTAACCATGCTGACTCCATTCTGAAAATACCATGAAGTGTGTTGCAGTGTGTTCTGAGATTCATTTTTAACTTTTCCTATCCCAGGGTCACTCCAGTTTCATTACTCATCTGGACTGGTCCGTGGACTCTCAGTACCTGGTATCAAATTCAGGCGACTATGAGATACTATACTGTAAGTCTCTGTAAATCATTTATCCTCGGGGTTCTTTTGGGACGGAAATAATGCTTAAAAATGCTACAAAATTTACGAGAGCGCAGGCCTAAAATGGTTTTTTCCACTTTCTTGCATTCATTGCTCACTGTGCACTGGCCATGTGCAAAATTGTGTTCAAAATCAGCTGTGAGGAAGCAGAGAGCAAAAACTTGGACGTGCACGCGAGCGATCTCTGTCAGTTTTCTGCTCTGTAAGCTAGATCCTATTAAGTATTCATTTTTCAGTGACGGTTATTTGGAGTTGATTTGTACTGACTTCATTTGTGCTGTGAATCAGGTGTTGAAACCCTATTAAAAACATGTCAAACTGGCTGCCAGCTTCATAGTGTGTATAATAAGGGCACAGTATTTTCTGTCAAAATTGAACAGCCCTTTGTGTTTGGGCTCCTCACAGTGGTTTGGTGGGTGCTGGGTCACATTCATCACATACATTGTACCAATCAACCTAGTGACATGTGAAGTAGCTACATCCTGAACACAGCACCCATTCTAAGCTATGCTAAAAGTTGTTGTGTATTTGCTTTGTTTGTTTCCTCAGGGATCCCATCAGTGTGTAAACAGGTGGTCAGTGTGAGACCACCAGAGATATTGAGTGGGCCACTAACACCTGCACTCTGGGCTTCCAGGTCTTTGGTAAGTGACAGCTCCTTTGCTCTCCCTCTTTTTTGTGTGTGTTTGTGTTCTAATGTCCATTCAACAGTTTTCCGCTGCTCTCTGCTTCCCAGGCCTGTGGCCCGACGGCTCAGACGGCACCGACATCAACGCCGTGTGCAGATCCAATGATAAGAGCCTCCTGGTTACAGGTGACGACTTTGGGAAGGTCCACCTCTTTTCGTACCCCTGCTCGCAGTTCAGGGTAAGATGCTGCTCACAGTAATGCCAAGGAGGAGATTCAGCTCTGTGATTCAGTGTATCGAATACTGTGTCGTTCTTTTCTTTCCAGGCTCCCAGCCATGTTTACGGTGGCCACAGCAGTCACGTAACCAATGTAAACTTCCTGTATGATGACAGCTATCTGGTGTCGACTGGTGGGAAGGACATGAGCGTGATGCAGTGGAGGATAGTCTGAGCGAGCAGACAGAAATGATACTGTCCAGCTTCTTGCTGCTGTGGCTGAAGCAAACTGCACTAAACTGAACCAAACCAAACGTACATGAACTCAGAAGCTGAAACAGAAGTGGATCTGAATGAACTGAAGTGGTTTGACTGAAGAGAAACTTTGACCTGAGGTTTCCTCCCTAATCTGCACACAGATCCTAACTGCGATGAACTGTCAGGGGTCTGATGTGCGTCTGCTTGAAATACAAAAAAAAAAAGTCCTCTTATTTTCCCTTTTTTTTCTGTCTCTCACACTACACACAAAAAGAAATCTCCTTCTCACGTACTGTAGCCTTGCACCCAGTGACATGACACACAGCAAAACAAACAGATCAACGCGAAACCAAAGGCTCTGACTCGATGACTGCATTTTTACAGTTTGGCTTTCACTGTTCTCGTGTAGTGCACACTCCTGCCACAGATAATGGACTGAAGAGGTTTGTTTTGCTGCCTTTCAGAGCCCCTCCTGACTGAGCTGGAGATCCAAGAGCACTGCAACAAAAACTGTGTACAAAAGAAAGTACAGTGTGATATTTTTTGTTTCTCTAATTGTTAAACTTTTATTTGTATTTAACACTCAGGAAAGCCCTAGTGAAAAAGACCCTTCCCCTTTTTGTCAGCACTGTCATATCAGAAAGAGTCTCTGACGGCCCTAAAAACATCTCACTAAAATATTCAGAGGTCTCATTAACGGTTAATATTAGATCCAACTGTTGTTCAGCCACTATTAATTCCTTTGCATTGACTATTATGTGGGAGCGAGGAGGGTACTGGTGATTACAGGTGTTTACCCAATATTTGAAACTATGAGAATATAATAAGAAATTTATTTGGGAATTATTTGAGCATATTCCAAATGTTTATACTTCCAGCTCTTCCAAGGACCCCTTTTCTATTATTTATTGATTAAGTGTAAAATCCTTCACTGCCAGTTTTATTTCCTTTGGTTGATTTTTTTTTTTTTTTCCTGCAATGAATCTCTGTTCAGATGGGTAAATGTGCTAAAAAAAAAAAGCTTGAAACAGATCTGAGGAAATTGTGGGTAAAATCTACACTATTTGGTTTGCTTGGTTTCTCCTGCTTTTGCCTGGAGTGCGAGGAGAATCCAAATCGAGCATATACTGAGGTTTTCAGTGATGTGAAGCCCTTTCAAATCCACATTTTATTGTACCTACATGAGTTTATGAAGGGGAGGAATGAGACCATTACACTGTAACTGTCTGATGTGCTTCTCAGCTGTGCACCATCAGTCACTGGCAAGATATTTAACTGAACTGTAACCTCTTGAGGTCTTTTTTTTTCTTTCTATAATGCACTGCTTCTAGCCTGATTAAAAAATAATACAGCAGGTCTATTAAGCTAATTAACATTAAGCACTTACTAGAGCTTTTCATAAACCAACGTTTGCTCTCAGGCTTTTAAGCTGTCTGCCATCCAGTCAGTGGTACGATGCGTAGCATGTCACACTCCTTATGGTTAACGGAAAAGTCGAACTTACACACATGCATGAGTAAACGGGACTTCTTGGGTTTTTTTTTTTTAAAGTGATCTTGGATTGGGGTTTAGCTGATTTTAGTGTGAACATAGCTGCTGCTGTTATGAGGCACAATGAGGTGGTTTTAAAATCCTGAAGCCCAGCTGATTGTTTTATTGATTTTGTTTTATCAGGAAATTTTCAGACACCCTTTAACAACAGTGATTTTAAGCTGCCACTCTACAGAGTGAATGTAATATTTCTTTGTCTTACCACTCTAGACTTGGGACTTGGGGTCAAATACCACTGAACATTTGAAATCTGTCTGAAAGTAAACGAAACATGAAATACCTGTGACGCTCTGTCTTATATTTTGCACTGTTACCTTTGTTGTTTAATTCTTTCTTTGACATGTTAGTCCTTATTTTATTGACACATTTAACAAAACTACGCAGGGACTGTTGAGTGGAAATAGAAATCACTTAGTTGCAAAAATGTATTTTAATCTACTGCAGAATACTGCATTTATAGCGCCTTTAGACACCAGGGTTATAATAGTTTTGGATTTTACATTATAGTTTAGTTTTAGTTAGTTTTTACTTTTATTTCTCTAATTCAGTTAGTTTTAATTAGTTTTCAGAGAGGTTTGCTCGTTTTTATTAGTTTTTATTTTTGGTTTCATGCTTAGTTTTAGTTAGTTTCAGTTAGTTTCAGTATTAGTTTTAGTATTTTCATACCTGATCAGGTGCAAGATTCAAGGCGCAAAAGTGACTATTGTGTAATGAAAACTTGACAAAAGATACAGTTTAAAGAAATATAGTCAACAACCAACTGTTCACAAGACATGCTAAATTTGTGTAATATTAAGGACACACATGAACATCAACAGGGAGAAACAAAGAAAAACATGAACTCCCAAACTCAATAAATTCTACAATAAACTCCACAATAAACTTCAGCATCAGTGCAGCAGATTAATAACGCCTACATGTGGTGTTAAACAAAACAAACTCTTTGAAGGAGTCAAAGGTCAAATCCATCTGCATCCTGATGTTCTCACCACCTGAAGCTGCTTCTGTTTTGGAGCTAGCTTGGTTAGATGCTCGCTAATTAAACCTGCAGGGTCTTTGCGGCCTCTGTACACAAGCTACAGAAGTTGCCGACCTCATGTCCGCATTTATGCTTGTGTAGCTGGATTGTGAGTGTTAATTACCTTGTGGTCGTGTGCAGGTGTTTGTACTCAAAGAACCTCCATACGGGACTCTGCCGCTTTCTCGGCAGACCGCAGCCATTACTTTGCGGACCAGCGCGGCGAGCGCACGCACATGCGCACTCACACAGTTGTCCTGTGGCGCTCCCAGCTTAAACTCGGAGAGCGGAAACAATGATTTCATATCAATCCACAAGGCTTAAAAAACCCCCCCAAAAAAACAAGTAAATGAAAGTCAGTTTATCGATAATTTCAGTTAGTTTTAGTTAGTTTTGTAAACTCACAATTCAGTTTTAATTAGTTATCGTTTTTTCCTTTTAATTATAGTTTTTATTTATTTCAGTTAACGACAATGTTTTTTCAATTTCAGTTTTCGTTATTTCGTTCGTTTTCGTTAACTATAATAACCCTGTTAGACACCCGAATGTGGAGGACCAAAATTGCCAAAATCAAAAAAACATTTAAGCAAAGATGGAATTAAATGCAACATTTAAAAAAATATATAATAATAAAAATAATAATGATGTATGAATTTAATGCTAATTCATTTAATCTGATAAACAGTACAATTACATCCCCAAGCTCCAGTATTGTTTGGCATGTTTGTGCTGTTGGCTGTGAAAAGAAAATGATACAGTGCTTTTATAAGGTGTTGTAGCTGCATAAATGCTCAAAACAGATAATTTGAAATGCAAAAAGCAAATCACTAACAAATCAGTATGTGCACAATGCAAAAGGAATCATCAGTCAATACATTTAAAAATGGGTAAAGAAATAACTAGAATGGAAAATCTAATTGTAAAATGAGGGGGATTCATTTAAAGGTAAATAACTACACAAGCAAATCAAAAAAAAATGTAAATCTTTTTTTTGTGTTTGATTATTCTTTAGGTAGTTTCAGTTTGGGCATTTGTGGTCCTCCATACATCTCAAGCACTAGACAGAGACATGACTACTGGGAATCTGACGGGTGGGGTACTGGGGAGGGGGAGGGGGGCGTCAGTGGTCTGCATGTGTGCGTCTTGGCCGCAGGTGGGCAGCATTGAGCCGGCCACCTCCCCCCCCTCTTCCCTTGCACGCCGTATTAGCATTTTCCCCCAAATCTGTCCACCTCACCAAAACACTCCGAATGGGAAGAAAATATGGCATGAAGGAGGCGGCGGCTGACGACCACCGTTCACCGTCTTCTACCGAGCGCGAGCCCCGGCTGAACATGGACTTAAGGAGACGCAGCACAAGCAGCAGCGCGTGCGGAGAGCAAAGACAACGGAGCACAAAGCGGATGGAAGAAAACGCTCTGGTTGTCGCTTAGCGTTTCACGACTCAACATCAGCCTGTGATATCTCTACAGACGCACGTAAAGGACACAAGGTGGAGGCCGGTGGGCTGCTTCAAGCCTCACAAGAGGGTATATACTGAAATAATAGCGGACATATTGATCAGCTTCATCAGTGCCATCACCCACGGTTGAATAAAAGAGGAGAAAAATGAGGTAAGCCGCGGCCAGCGCCGTACCGTGCGCTCTGTTTGACGCGTCATGACAGATGCGCACCGACACTCAGCCCTCTCCGGGGCTACATCTGCATTTCCACAATTGCCTCGCAAGAATAATCATTTGCTGAATAACTGTAGCATCTTTCATATTGTATTGCGCGTTTTTCAGCTTGTAGAAGCAGCCTTCTGACTGTCCGGCGGCCCACCCACCCGGCCTCATCTCCATATATCCCCCCTTTACTGTTCGCTTTTATGTCATATTGTTAAATGGCGAATAATTGAAATGACTTCTTCGCTTTCTCCCCCTTCTTTGTCAGCGCCGGACCCACCCAGTGCATTGAGTGCAGGATTCAGGCCAGGTTAATGTTGTCATGGAAACGACAGCATCATGTATTTCCCTACATAAGCAATATGGCCCACCTGGTGAAATTAAATGCTGGCTAAATGTGATTGATGCACCGGCGGTGTGAGTGGCACCAGGGGGGTGTAGGATAAGTGAGGGCGTTTATAACCGTGGCAGGAGGAGGAGGGTGTTTATTCCGGTGGTTGCCAGGCAGGTTAACAGACCCCCACCCCCCTCTCCCACTCCCCACATACACCTATATAAACCATGATGGTTCCATACATGCATATATCCAGCCTGTGGCTCATTTTGAAGTCCTCATTCTATATCTGAGCTTATGGGTGGTATTTCAAGCCCTTTCCTGGCTGCGCTGGTATGCAAAATGCGCAGAGGCCCAAATCGTCGTCTTCAGGAAGAAGCAGCAGTCTTCATATTCTGTGCTATTTATGAAACAGTCCTTTTATGTTTCCCCTTCCTGCCTAGTTTGACTCCTCCACGTCTCCGTAGCTGCAGCCTGCACCATTCTAGTTTACAGCTTCAGATTTACTCTGACAGCTCTTCTTAGATACAGTGCACTCTCACTCTGCTTTTACTGTTGCTACTGGTGTTTGGCTGCATCTGTAGTATCAGGAAGAAGAAGGAAAAAGAGAGAAAGGGAACAAGAAAGAATTAGGAGAAATCAATGCTTTTTTTTCCAGTCCCAATAATTCACCCCCTTCCTGTAACCTCACCCAGAGCAAAGCCAGTAGCTCAACTGCTCCAAGACGTAAACATGCAAGATTCAGATCTTCCAGTCCACTTGGATGAGCGTGCCATTTCCTCTTTTTCTATAAATCTGCGCTGCCTGCATCCCATCCCGTGTGTTTATTTTCACCCGAGGCAGATCTGCTCTTTGACTCAGGCCCAAAAGGGAAGTCTTAAATCTCCACAAAGCATCTGCAAGGTGACCTGGCTTTTATTTTTGCAGGGTTAAAGAAAAAGAATTGCATTCAATGAGATCATTTGTTCAGCCTCACTACTTCCATTGCAGCATTTATGTGAGGGTACGCACACATTCATGTATGACCGTGCACGTGTACATAAGTGTACAAATGAGAGTGGAGTTATTTTTAGAGGTTTCATTAAGCGGTGCTTCTTCTCTATTGTCAGACCAGCTACTGTCAGTCTAGACCTGGCTGTTTCTGTATGTGTGTGCATGCCCATTAGAAGGAGGCAGAGTGGGTTGGGAAGAAAAACCATGCGCATAGATGTAGGCGTCTGTCCTTTGCTATTATAAGGCAGGATTATTTCTGAAGGGCTCATTGTGGTGACTCATTGTGTGAAAAGTAGAATGAGCGAGTGCAGCCACTGCAAGGTAAAACGCTGAGTTATGCTTCTTACTGCAGGCTGCTGCCCTCTGGGCTGATCAGAGAGCAGCTCCACGAGAGAAAGCATCACCACAGACACAATGCTCATATCTGTGATACAATAATAAAGCCTGGATTTCAGGGGAGAGGAAAATGGCTTTTAACTACTGCTATAATAGTGGCAATTGAGTATTGAAAAACATGTACCTTTTTTATAGTTGGCAAATTATATCCAAAGGATTAACTAACAGTTACATGGAAATCCATTATGACTGTACCCTGATCTGGTTGCTTTCTATGTCCTCCTGTACATCATCCACAAGGCTGTGTCCTTTGGCACTGTGGAGGTCAAACAGGCCATATAGGTCAACCCCAACACATTCTGCAAGAAGCATTTACAGCTCAGCTCGACCTTTAGTCTCTCACTTTTCACTACCCATGTTTTTGCTCGCAGTCTTTTTTTTCCCCCCCCATTTGTTGTGCAGTTCAGAGTCTGCTCACAAGTTTTGTTTCGACTTGAGACAACTTCCCTAATTCTGGATGTGCATGAACTCAGACCTTCTGGGTGCCACGTTAGACCCAGGATTTGTTGTGCGTTTCTGACTATTTTCTAAATCCATAGAGCTTCCTAATCTTTCAGTGGATTGCTCTTTCTTTGTTTCCTACACCTCGGCTCACTGCCGCAAAGAAGCTTAAAAGTCTTTAAGTTTGCTCCAGCCAGATGGGCCACCGGTCGAGGGCGAATTCTGATAAAGCCGCAAGGATGCCACACATATTACGCCAGATCAGTGAAACTTTTGTTGCTCGTTACATCTGTTCCTGCAGAGAGCTGGAATGTTGTGTCCGTTATGAAATCTGAGCCGAATGAATGAACTGTTGCTGTTATTTCCTCCTCTGTAGTTAATTAGTGATGAAAGGCTGACATGCAGGATCTATTTAAAGCTTTGGTATCGAAAGGCGAGTGTAAAAGCGCTCCTGTTTCCCATATAAGCTAAGATGTCATTTCCATCCAGTGGAAATTATTCCTCGGAGGTTGAAAGACGGTAGCTCAGTCCCTGAAGCAGAGGGAGGTGACTGGTCTGCACTGGTCACATGTTCTCACTCTCTCTCACTCTCTTTTTCTCTCTTGCATTCCCTTACTCTATTGCAACACTTCTCATCGCTCTCGCTCACTCCTTCCCTCCTACTCTCTCTGTGTCTCATGCTCATGACTGCCTTGCTGGCGTAGTAGATTTTTTTTATATATATATTTAAAAAAAACTTTTCTAGAGGATGTGAAGAGGGGAAAGACTGCAGCAGCACTGGACAGCATGCGTAGTGCTCTCTCTTCTCAGGCTGACACTTCCCCCTCTCCTCCATAATCTCCCCTTTTATATTTCCTTCCATCCCGTGCTTGAGGACTGTGCCATCCAGCGACATGTATTCCCTGGACGATTTTGGGTAAGGCAAAATGACTCATCGGTAATCGTTACCTCTCTGTCTCTTCTCTGTGCTTTCGCAGTTGTGTGAGTAAAGCCAAGATTGGCTTTGGTGTGTGCGGTAATGATGTAGCTTCTCCACTCTGTAGTGTTTCTGTTTAAAGCCTAGCTCAGCTTTCAGACCGCAGAATCTGTTTGGTTCTTGAAGTAGGATTGTTTGTCTGCAAGAAAAACTGTATTTCACCAAGCTTGACATGCTGTTGAATGTGTTGAATTGGGGGGGGGGGGAGGAGCGAGGAAGAATGGGAGAGAAAAATCTCCTCTAGGAGTTGCCGACTTTCTCTCGTCTCCTTCTTTCCACCCCTCTGCCTGTGATTCTTTGTAGCCAGCTGTTGCAGAGAAGTCTTATTGGTTACCCTTTAGCAGTCTTTCATTGGTTCAGTTTTTTCCTGGCCGAAAAGGAATGAGTTTCTTGCTGCCTGTCATTGCATCTGCTCAGCTGCTCACGCTTGTTCACAGGACTGATCCCATCTGACTCGTTGCATGTATGTGTGTGAGTGTGTTTGAGAAAGGAAGTCATGAGGAAAGAGATAGAAAGCACTAATCTGAATGGCTGATTGAGTGAGACTATCAAAGGAGGGTATAGTCCAGTATAATGTGGCCCTGGCAGATTAGAGTGGGTCACGGTAATTTGTTGAAGCTCAAATACAGATGTGGAACCGAGTGGGACAGAGGAGATAACACTGATGGTTTACACTTGACCGCATGCACTCTAGTAATCTCCATCACAGGGAAGACCTCTCTGCATCTCTCACAGTATGTTCACTATATATGACAGGGCCATTCTGATTCCAGTGGGGCAGAAATAAACAGAAACATTGTAGAAAACATCACCTTAAAGTGTGAAATTAAAACAAATGTGTATTTTTTTTCTACCTTCCGGACAGGCCCATGCACATTCCCATTAATGGCATGGGATACAAAGAAAAACACAAGGTCTGCAGGGTTGTATGTTATTCACCGACTGAGAATAATAATAAATCTGGACAGGGTAATGCTCATTCTGTTCTTCCTGTGTTCTCGTTTGTGTAACCTACAAAGTATTTTCTCTCCAAACGGAAGCAGCAGATCCCTTTAAGGATCAGGATTAGTGACGCTGACGAGGACTGGAGATGGTGGAGAGAGGGGCAGGAGGAGGTAGAGTGGTGGGGGAAGGGTAAAATGGTGAAATGTGGGGTTGCTATCCATATTGTACTGTATGTGATCACAGTCAGTTAGCCTGAGGCCCAACTGGCATCTAATGGGTAATGAATAAGTGATGGTATTATGGAGGTCAATGTGCTGATTTTGCTCTCTTTGCTTTTCTTAGTAAAAGTGGATAATTTGCTGGCAGTGCATTTATAGCAAACAACAA
This sequence comes from Archocentrus centrarchus, assembly GCF_007364275.1. Classification (NCBI taxonomy): domain Eukaryota; kingdom Metazoa; phylum Chordata; class Actinopteri; order Cichliformes; family Cichlidae; genus Archocentrus; species Archocentrus centrarchus. The sequence continues at coordinate 12,141,331 of NC_044367.1, read as the reverse complement.
CAAAGTATCAGAAGATTAAGTCTGAATAGAGATGATATTAATATTATTATATAGTGTGAGTTGATTAGCAATGATGCAGCATTGCAGTGCAGCTTTGACAGCTCTTGATGAACAAAAATAAAGTGTCTCAGAAAACAGCTCAATAATATATAACAAAATAAATGAATCTAAAAATTATATGCAACCTTTGCATATTACAGATAATTATTATTAATTAGGGATGCACTGATATATAGCATGTCTGAACATTGGTATTGAGCTTGTCAACAAGATGACATTAACTTGTGGCAGTGGTCTTTTTTTTTTCTCTGCTCTCAGGGATTGTGTAATGAGCTAAAAGACTTTAATACAGTTAAGTTACTATTTCTCTGGCACAGAAAGAGGAACAACAGCAACTGGTATTTAAGGAGTAATGAATGTTGCGGGATTATAGGGGTTAATGTGGAAACGATATCGACTATCAGGCAGACTGTGCATGTTTTTTGATCATTTTTTATTTTTTATTTTTCGGAAGTGTCTGAGAAAATAATTTAGGCATTCTTGTGTGTATAGACACTACTTCTAATGTACGTATATAAAAACACACCAATCCTGTTATTTTTGGTGGGTTTTGAGATAAATCTATTTCGTAACAAAACAACAGAAAATGGTAGTATTATCATTATTAGAGGTGGGAATCACCAGACACCCCACAATAGGATATTATCATAATAATTCCCTTATTATTGCGATTTTCAACATTTAGCGATATGTGAGTATGATATGATACGAGTATTCCAATAACATATACTGTGATTTATCAACTTTTTTCAACTGCAAATTATGTCCTCAAAGTTAAACTTTTATCCAGTAAAATAAAGTTATCTCACTGGTGCAAAACGAGATTGTCAAGCAAACCAACACTGTCTCTAAAACCTGTTTAGATGTTGCTATAAGACGGAGTCAGTCTGCCACCAGCGTGATATCAGTCTGTAATTGAATGAGGTCAAGTTGGCAATTACGTGCAATCTGTTTCTCATAATCCAGCAATTAACTGTGATAAATCATCAAAAATCACACATCTGTTGCTTTCTACATAGACAGAAATTCACATTTAACGATTGCATTTGTGCTCAGCAACCTTCCTGTTCTACAGGAACATACCCAAAATACAACCAGCTGGCAGCTGAGCCGAGTCACCTGTCTGCATTTATAAATTAGATAGCAGTTATTTGCAATCTTTTGACAATCGCTGAGAGTGATTGCAGTCAATCCAAGTCACACTGCAACCGTTTGCAGAAAGGTTGCCTCCTATCAGCGACCTGTGCAGTTGCCTTGCAATCAGAAGCTGAGCCATTAGCTTGCTCTGAATTAGGAGGCAGCTTGGTCAAGCTAAGTGTGCCCAGTGTTTGGTTTTCAATTTAGCTGATTCAATGCAAGTTTTCTCAGCTAACGGTATCTCAAAATGGTGGTGCGTGACATGAGCCCTCTTGTTCATAGTATTCCCAGAATAGTTTATTTAATAAAATATCGATATTTGGTGTCCCTCTATCGATACAAAATTGCCACACAAAATACAATTCTGTCAATTTCCCCCCCCCACCCCTAATTATTATTGCACTATTATTACTATCTTATCATTTAAAACAAATAATTGCTTCGCTGTGGAATATATTTAATTATAAAATTAATCTTAAATAGGGCACCGGGGGGCTTAGCGGATGAGCACGTGACCATGTATGCCGCGTGGCGGTGCGGGCGGTCCAGGTTCACATCCTGACATGTGGCCATTTACTGCATGTCTTCCCCCATCTTTTGCCCCCACTTTCCTGTCTCTCTCCACTGTACACTATTGATTAAAGCTGTTAAAGGCCAAAAAAAAAGATAAATAGGAATACCCTATAATCACTGAGAATTTATTGTTTGTATACTTTTTCTTCTTTTATCTCTAAGCAACAATGTGACTTGTGTGAAAGCAATGGGATCACATACCCGTGTTACCATCATGATTGATTTTCGATGCACTCACTTTCCCTGCAGCAGTTTAGTTGTTTCCTGCTATCAATTTATAACTGTTAGTGAGGAGGCAGTATCCCCTCCTCGGGGCACAACAGAACCTCGTCTGCCACAGATCGAGCTTGTTAACATTTACCCGGCCGGCCACAGAAACGTCCTGCAGTCCAGCTGGGTCATCTGAGCCACATACGAGCCAACGGTAATTTTGCTTGGCATGGCCGTTACTGTGAGCCCCGAAAAACAAATCGTTGTTGACCGGCACGCCTGTTGAAGCGATCCCTACTGACTGTCGCCCCGGTTTCACCAATGACAACGTGATGCAGAGTGCCCTGTCACGCACCTCGATGGTGTGACTCTGTCGTTTGGGTGGTTTGCTGTCAGAGCAGCATATGATGTCAGCCATTGGAGCTGAGTCCCGTGGACCAAAGAGGTCAAAGGGTAATACTCTGTCATCCTAACACTGGGCTACTGTCAGCCTTAGGTTGTGTGTATTTGTGTGTGTGAACTTGAGAGAGGGATGGTTTATTTGTAGCCTGCAGGAGGGCACAGGGCGGATACAGTCCTCTGCCAGAATCAAACCGGGAACGTTCTCTAGCTCTGGTTTTATTACATCTGGATCGAATAATCTCTCTCCACTCAACAATAACGCTGATACCTTCCAAAACGCCCCCGCCTCTGTTTGCTATCTCACCCAGTGAATCTAAACCAGACCGAGTGTTAGTTTGTGAGTTATTCAATAGTCGTTAATGGACATTTAGCACACACACCTCCTCCAGTTAATGTGCGTGCTGCGTGAGTATTCACCCGCCGCATCTGTCCTCAGAGGTGGAGGACAGTCAATAATAGCTGACCACAGTATAGACCACTGGTTGTTAATTCAGCCTCAGCTTATTTGGGTGGCTATGGCAACAGCAGGCTGGAGTCAGGAGGAGGGGCGGGTGGCGATAGCAGCAGGATCCCCCACACAAACATACATACGCTCAGTAAACTGTAGTGTGTGTGGATTGGGGGGGGTGCTGGTTGAGACGGATATGAGGTAATCTCCCTTGGGTTTTCAGTATGACAATAGCGAAGAGGTTCAATGACAGACACACACTCACACTAGTCTGTTACCGACCGCTGGCTGGTCAGTGACTTCATCTCTGCCAGGCTGTCTGTCAGTCATCTCCTTTGTTCCTGGATGGAGGGATCATCAGACTCAGTTTGGATGCAGCACTAAAAGAACTCTTAACTGTGGGACGTTTTAAATCTCATTTTTGCCTCTAAGTGGATGTTTTTAGCTACTTGTGCAGCTGCTGTTCCTGTGTGCAAATTGTCGCAGGTTTTCAGGAGAGGATTAAACTGCTTTTAATGAGTCAGAGTTTAAATGTAATGTAGCAGCACGAGAGGGAGTTTGTGTTATAACCTGCCGCTGCCGTTGCTGCTTTGCTTTGTTTTCCTTTTGACCAATATGGACATACATCGGTTGCAAGCGCTGCGTTACTGCCTTCCTCAGAGTGTCAGTGACTCAGGATTGTTTTACAGCCACATCGCTGCCAGGTTTGTACTGACACTTTGTTCTACAGTGTGTCTAATCATTTCTACTTCCAGTAAGTGAGCCAGTGGAATTGAACTTAAATGCCAAAGATGGAAAGTAAGAAATAAAAACACTTAAGGATGAGTGAGAAACTCTTAAACACATGTGTGCTTGAAGTCTGATTGTTTGGTCGATGAGGTTTGATTATTATCCGCAAAGAAAGTGCTGCAATATTCCATCAGCACAGGCGGACAAATCTTTCCCTGCTGTATTTTAATCAGAGCTGAAATACTAATCTGTCATCTTAATCTGGCCTCAACAAACTGACACAGAATTGAGGTTATTTTGGATTAGTTATTGCGTGCTGGGATAATTTGATTTTGGTACAAAACTGGAATGAAGCAGCTCTTTGTTTTCACCTTGTGCATCAAAGTGTGAGAAGTTGTGACTGATCTTTTTTTTTGATGACCGTTTGCCTGATTGCAGCTTTTCAGTCAAAGCCAGAGATGCTGCCAGAAAGATGCGGCTCAGTGTGTGACACTGTGCCGAGCATCTTTTTGATTCTAAACACGCTGCAGCTTCACATAGAGCATCTCTGAATAGCAGCGCTCTGTAAGGTCTCTATACATGTTTAATTCACATCAGTATTAAAGACTGCACAGCTTCTGGCTAGAAAGGCAGCCTTTCAGGCCGGTGCCGTTCTCTTTCTCTCTCTCTGTTTTCTCCTGGAGGATGAAAGATAGATGGAAGACATGGAAAAATTGAGGCAAAGGAGATTTGGTCACTGCTGCTGTCCCAAATGAGAGCAGTAGGATCAAACAGCTATGCTCTGTCACAAGGGAGAGGAAGAACCAAAGGGGGGGGGGGGGGGGGGGGGGGGGGTTGATATAAAAATAAAGGACAATGAGGATTTTTATGGCAATATGTGCAGCCGCTGCTTAAAACCGAGCTCCCTTGTAATAGATGCAACTCCTGCTGTGTGTGCTACAACGCTGAACATTGATGTGGGCTGAAAATGCACACCGTATTGTGACTATTCTTCAAAAATCTTCATTAGTTTTGCATGTTTCTCCTGTTTGTACAGTAACGTCTAACTTCACCACGACACACAGGAGTTAGTAGCATGTTGTTGTAACTTTGTTGTTAAATGGATGTTGGCAAGCAGCCTCTATGTGCTTTTCCCCATTCCTCTGGCATTAGTAGTGTGTTATATCCTACCGCCAACCAATAAAAACAAGAGAGAATATTTTTTTTAAAGATTTGTTTTAGCCTTTATTTCTCAATAGGACAGTGGCGCAGACAGGAAAGGAGGGAGAGAGAGCAGGGGAAACAACATGCAGGAAATAGCCCGGGGTGGAATCAGACTCAGGCCGCTGTAGTGGCCTTGTGTCATATGTGTCACCTACTCAACCCAGTGAGCTAAACCAGCACCTGAAACTATATATTTTAAGATAAGAAATAGTTGCATATCTGTTTCCATTTTTTTCTGCTCCAGTATTCTGAAGGTTATATCAAAATTAACCTAAGTGGACAGAGGACTGAAGTGGCAGTTATTGGAAAAAATCTGGGTAGAAACATAAGGACTACACCAAGGACACCAAGTACATAAGATATACAGCAATGTTTTCTATTGTCATATTAAATAAAAAGGATTGTCCTGCATGCATGCATGTAATCACGGAAATGCAGGATTCAAACAGCATCCGCTGCTACTGCAGTGTGTTAGAATTAAAAACAGTGGCGTTCATACAGACTGAACAAGTGGGGCATTTGTCTGAGAACATAAATGTGCTTATGTTCTCAGACAAATGCAGTTTGCATTAATGCCATTAAGAGCACATCACTCTGCTCTGTCTCATTTAGCCTTAGTTGAGGTCCATTTTGCAATATTGCAGCGTATTTGTATATCAGTGGGGCAGGGGTCAGATAAGTACCATGCAGTCTAATAAAAATGGGCACAATGTGGACAACATGATGGGTCAGGGATGTTAAAGCCTATAGATTATGTGAATCGGCTGTGTGCTATTACTGTAAAATAGTCTTAGTTGGCTACTTAGTGGGACTGCGGTGCATTAGCGGAACAGAGTTCAAGAGTCTTTTAAATCCTCTTTATTCTGGTTTTGTGAATATGAAGGCACATTCTGTAATGCTCGATGATGATATCCTTCATATAAAGTCTTGCGCATGTTCATTCACACTGGGTAGTATAACGGGATGTACTTCAGCATATACCATATATTGCAGTGGAAGACTGTTTACTGCACACAAGGACCAACCATTTGTTTTGGGTGCATTCCTTGTATATGTTAAGATATACGAATGTCCAGTTCTGTATTTTTACTCTTGGACTCTGTGAAAGTACTTTACATTTTTCACCTTATTTAATCCTTATTTTTCTTAAACGAGGTCTTGGTGGCACCCCTCTGTCCATCATCTGTTTGTAAGAAGCCAGTTTAGCTCGTCTCCTTTAAGCCACACTTTTTTCATTTGGGCAGGGCTGTTGTGCTCACATATTATTAAGGATATCCACTCTCACTGATATCATACAGAGACAAGAGTAGAAAAAAATGTCTGAAACAGAGTATTTAGGGCAGTCTAAAGCCTGAGCTTCTGACTCACAGGGATTACTTGTGCAAACACTAACCTCATTTTTTAAAACTTTGGCCATATTTGATATGAGCTTCCATATTTATAAGAGCAAATCTGTGACAGCATAAAGGGTCCCTTTAAGAGTTGGATTTGGCATGCTAGTCAAAATGCAGACAGCAAAAAGACTGTAATTATAACTCTGTGACTGTGTGTCACTCTTATTTATTTTTAATGACTGTGCTCCATATAGTTTAGTAGCAGTGTCAGATTACACGCAGCAGTTACTACAACCCCTGCAATCTGGCTTCTATCTCGTATCTCACTGCGTCTTTTAAACAGACTAACTGTGTCTAGTTTGCTGGGTTAACAGTGACCCAACTTCACACTGGTTGTGAGCCATGGAGTTGGCTTGTGCTGTTTTTAGTTCCCCGGGCCTCCTTCCCTGCCTGTGCCTGTGAATGCTACTTTCCCCAATGGAGCAGATTAGAGGTCTTGTACGAGAGTTAAGTCCGGGTTAATTTAGATTTAAGACTGCAGTGAGGTAATGATCAGCCTGCTACGCTCTGCCTCTAATCCAGACAGACCTCTTCCTTCTGTCAGCCAGACCCCTTCACCCACTCAAACACAACACGCACGCACACAGAGGCATCCATTCTCTAATAAATGTATGGCTTTGCCTTGCCCTAAAGCTCTGGGGGTTATAATCCTCATGTTGAGCATAATAATAAAACCAAACTGGATTCTTACTTTACAACCAATCTCTGTGTCCCTGTTTCTGTTGCCGTAAACTGGCCCTTCTCTAAAAATATCTGTTGCTCAATAATGGTTTATGTACAGTACGGCTACCATAATATACTGTGTGTGGGTGTATAATTATGTATTTCTCTTCCTGTTTGGAAAAAAGGGGCAGCACCTCACATCACAGGACAGACTGCCTCAGTCTCAATGAGAAGAAACTGAGAACCGAGTTGGATTTCTGGGTAGTGTGTATCGTGTTAGTTGGCCTGGGTACGTCTCTCTTTATAGTTAGGATTAAACAAATTAGATGGAAAAATTTGCTACAGTAGCTGAATTGTTGGTCTTTGGAGTTTCTGACCTCCCCCACAGCCAAATTTCACATATGGGAGCAAATTCCTCTGCAGGAATAAAACATTTTTCACCTGAGGGCACTGCTATTTATTTCCCAAACATCTCCTAGACACCGACTGTATGTCTTTATTAGGTACAGCACCAACAAGGGATGCATAAAGCTGTGTAATTATCACTTCTGCTGCACATCAAGCCTCTCTGGGTGCTTTTGTCTCTCTCAGCTGGCTTTCGTTGTGCAGGAGGTTATGGGGTTTTTTTTTAAAGCTACTTAATTAGCATGAAATGAAACTCATTAATGGAACAGATTAAGCTGTATTTGTGTAGAGCAACTGTGGCACCTCCAAGTTGCAGTAAATGATAACTGGTGTGATGGTTGTCAGAGTAATTAATTGGGATTTATGGTGACATGAAAAGCTGGGGGAAAGCAGAGGTGTTGAAAATGGCCTTGAGTGTGGTAACATGGCATGTGCCTTCATTGGCCTCCCAAAAAAAAGGTGGATTCTCCTTATATTTAATTAATTTTAGATGAAGGGTTTCCTTTTAAAGGCAAATTCTCTAAGTGGACCAATTATGTGTATGCATCCGTATTATTAAACATCACCAAAGTTTCAGAAGAACCTTAATGAGTCAAAACTTCAAATACACAGTTTTGTTCTGCCTAAATTAAGCATCTGTCTGTAGACAGATTTCATTATGTTTGAGAGGCTCTGCGGATCATCTGCAGAGGAACGTTTATTTGAAGTTTGAGTTTCAGTCACGTTTCAGATTTCATCACAGCACAGAAGCAGCTTTAGTGAAGGTTACAATGATCTTCTTATGGCCTCTGACAGTGGACTCATATCTGTGCTTGTCCTGCTAGACCTCAGTGCAGCGTTCAATACTGTTGACCATAAAATTTTATTATAGAGATTAGAGCATGCCATAGTTATTAAAGATACTGCACTGCAGTGGTTTGAATCATATCTACCTAATAGGATCTCCCTCCCCTCACCCCTAACATGGCAGTTGGCTGCCCCTCCCTGAGCTGGTTCTGCTGGAGGTTTCTTCTTGTTTAAAGGGAGTTTTTCCTTCCCACTGTTACCAAATGTTTGCTCATAGGGAGTTTTCTGATTGTTAAGTTTTCTCTGTATTATTGTAGGGTCTTGACCTTACAATATAAAGAGGCAACTACTGTGATTTGGCTCCATTAAAATAAAATTGAATTGAACTGATTTGAATTAAAGCTTATATTCTATACATTACTTCTTTTTTTTTTTTTTACATAAAGACACTGATTACAGTATAAACACTAACAATAACAGCTTAATGCTGTGTTTTGCTGTAGTTTAACATGGACACTTCTTGCACTTCAAACTGCAGTCCTATCCTGTCATAGATTTTTTTTGTGCATTAGAATATGTAGATCTCTGCTGACAGCCTACTTCTGTGATGCTTCGGTATCCTTTGATAGTGTTTTTGACATTTAGTGTTCACAGAAACAAAGGCCTAACAATCCGATCCACAGTCATGAGCTGGCCGTGCAGGGTCGTGCTCAGTGACTCATCATTTGTTCTATTCGGGTCCCTTCCACTGTGAACCAGCAGGATGAAACAATTACCCCAGATACAAAAGCTAATTGCCATGATAACAGGAGCCCACCCCCTCCCCCCGGTGCTACCCAGAGAGGACGCCTCATGCACCCCACCACCACAACATGTTCCCCGCCTAAAATACATCCCATGAGCTAACCTTTAAGCTGCCAAACCTCAGAGAAATATGAAACTACTGTTTCTAATATGCAAACTCAACACATCATGTATGCACTTAGTATTTTCTGGACATGATCAGTTTGAGGAATCATTTCTGAAAATGGACCGATCTCTGAGGGGAAACGCTCAAATTGTCTAAGTATAGGATTTGTGTGGAGCAGGGTGGGGTAAGGGGGGGTTATATGTGTAATCATGTGTGCAGGGAAGTTCTTTTTAATTCAAAAAAGCCTGGGAGGCTTTTTGTGACATGAGGAAGCGCTCAGTGCAGCTGAAGCCTCAATATCTTTCTTTTTACAAGTTTTTTTTTTTTAAATCACTGCCATTTATACGTCTCTTGTTCTCTTCTGCTATGTTATTCTTTTTCTTCTCACCCCAGCCAGGCTGCCTTTGAGGTGAATTTATTATTCAGCCTCAGCCTACTTATTCCAGAAAAAACAAGGTAAAATGCTCAGATGGGATCTATTGGGCAAATCAAGTCAAATTTTTCCAGGAAAGAACTAGAATAGTACTTTACATTCAGAGTACTTTTTTCTCAGCACCGATACAAATACACTCAGTAACCACTTTACTAGTTATGCCTTGGAGGTACTGGGTTGGACTGCCTTTAGCTTTCAGAACTGCCTTAATTCTTTGTGGCATCGATTCAATAACATGCTGGAAACATTCCTCAGAGATTTTGGTCCATCTTGACATGATGGAAGAAGCCATCAGAAGATGGGGACACTGTGGTCATAAAGGGATGGACATGGTCAGTGACAATACTTAGGTAGGCTGTGGGGTTCAAATCCTCAATTAGTGCTAAGGGGCCTAAAGTGTGCCAAGAAAATACCCCCCACTCCTTTACACCAGCAGTAGCCTGAACCACTGATAACACGGTAGGATGGATCTATGCTCTCATGTTAGTTACACCAAATTCTGACCATATCATCCAAGCGACGCAGCTGAAATTGAGACCAGCCTGTGTGGTACCAACAATCTTGCCACATTCAAAGTCACATCAGTCATTTTTCTTCAGCAGGTCATCTGGGCCATGTCTACATACCTAAATGGTTTGAGTTGCTGCCACGTGATTGGCTGATTCATAAACGAGCAGCTTGACAGGTGCACCTAGTAGAGTGGTCAGTGAGTGTGTATTGACAGTTAATGGAAAATATGACTCTACAGGCCTTTAGCGCAGCATTTTTTAGCTGGATACTTTTATCATTAGCCTGTTGATGTGTTTTAAAAAACATGCAATATTTCTTTTTTATTTATGAGTTGGTAGTAGTCAAGTGCTTATGTATTTTTAAAGATGTAGTCAATAGAATACATAAGAGAGAAAATAGCAGGTTTAAAGCTTCAGACAGCTGGAGTGGCCTGGAGTCTGAAACTGCCCAAATGATCAATCCACTATAGTTCGTGGAAGCTTTTTCCACCTTAGTGAAATTGCTTTCATAATCCATAATCAATGCTTTTCATTTAACCTGCATGTAAAAGGTCACTTGCAATGATGACCCCACAGTGAAATATTACCTGACTCTGCAGGTCCTCTGAGCTCTATGCAGTTGAGAGGAATTAGAGACATTTGTGTTTTTTTTAAATTTTAACATGTCACATAAATACAGTGCAGATGTGACATTTTAAAAAGCAGACTGCTATATAAACAAAAACGACTGCTGCAGCCATATTATATGTCACAAAAATGTGCCAAAATAAAATCAGTCTTTCAGGAACGTACTCTCTGGTCTATGTGGGCTGTCTCTGTTACATAAAATGAGCCTGGCTCCTGCATTATAACTTGCTACTGCCAGCCCAAATTCTCCTTTAATAAACAGTGTGGAAAGAGAATTACCACTGTTTATATTACAGTTTTTGTATGCTACTCTTTGTGTTGTTTAGTCACTTTTCCTTTAGTAATGCTAAGGGAAAATCCCATAGAACATGTAGAAATGTTCACATAGTATGTTACATTTCACCATTCATGGGCAGAAAGATAGCATTGAAGGATTTTCTTTCCTTCTCATATTTCTTGAGGCCTGCATTTAAGATCACAAGTCTGCCTGAATCTCATTATCAAGCACTTTGCAGAGGGATTTTTAGCTCATCCAGTCAAAGGACTGATGATACACCTAATATAGTTTCTTACATATGGATATTTCCATAAAATATCTAATGTAAGTTATTCTTTCCATTAACTTAGCTTTATTATTTGTATAGCACTATTCTTCACACCTGCAAACCAGCCATCCTGTCACAGTCCTGGGTTAGTTGCCCACTGTTTTGAGTTGCGGATCTTGAGGTTATATTGTTTGTATATTCTCTTGTTAAGTAAATTTTGTTCTCAGTTCTTAGTTCTCCCTCTGTGTCTTCCCCCAGTGTAATGTTCCCTTCCCTCTGCTGTCTTGTCTCCCATGTTTTGTTCATTCATGTGTCTATTTCCTGAGTGTCCTGCCTGCCTTGTGTTTCTGTGTCTGGTTTGCTCTCCATCTCTGTGCCCTCGTGTCTGTCTTGTCTCTCTGTGTTTTGTCTTTGGTGGCCCCTCTGTTTAGTCAGTCTCTTCTCCGAACTGTTTATCTTCTGTTTCTGTGTCAAATTCCCATGTCTTAGTCCTGGTCTCTGTGTTTACTTCCTGTTTCACTCTGGTGGGTTTTTGTCTCTTGTACCTTGTTTCTATTTTGACATCTCTCATTTGTCCTGATTTGTTCCCACTGTGTTTCCCACCTTTTTCTTCTTCCTTTATTACCTTGTGTATTTATTGTCTGCGTTTCTCATTGCCCTTTGTTGCATTGTCCCTTATCCACTCTAGGTAGTGTGTTTTCTGGTTCCGAGTTTCCCTGAGATTTGCTTCTGTTAAGCTTTCCAAGTTTCCTTATAGCTAATAAGTAACCAGCAATAAAGCTTAAGTTTAAATTAGTCTTGAGAGTCCTTCATTCGTGTCCACATCCTGCCTGCCACGCTGCCTTACCCTGACACATCCATTTTCTACTGCTTGTATCTTCAGTCTTATTCATTCAGTCACTACCCACAGCTCGTGGCCTTAAATGGGGGTGGTAACGTAGATCGACCGCACCTGCAGCACACACACACACACACACACACACACACAAGTTCCTTTGTCCACAAAGCTTCTTTATAAGTTTTTTTAAAATAAGTATTGCTTTAGTATAACCTTCAGTATTCTGCTGTCCTCTCTACAACTTTGAACATCAGTTTGATTCATCACATTAATTTTAATGTCACTGATTTTGAGATTTAGCAATAGCTGACCTTTTTCAGATTATGCCATATCGCCTGCTCTCCGTTCATCACAAACACATAGTCACGGCCTCTCCTCTGTGTCATCTCTCACTCAGTCATCTTTGTTTTCTGCCTGAAAATCCACCAGGTCGCTTTTTTTAAGGTGAGCTATCGTCCTAGTTTTCAACTTTGAATTTTTATTCTAAGATTCTACTTACAGACCAAAATAATACTTATTCTAGAAAAAAAAACAGCAGTGTTTGCCTGGTCTGCTGTGCTTTTTTCCTTCGCTCACATATGGCACAGACATCCATCCATTTTATATGCACATATATCTTCTTTGCAAGCTAGATGGTCATAGAAACCTGTGCAGTTTTAAAGACAAACAAAAGCAAACCTGTAAATCTTGGGTTTCATGTTTACGTGAAATACCATAATGCTGGTCTGGCTGGTGATAATAACCAAAAATGTACACATTTGACCTATAATTTTAAAACGGACACAAGGACACAGTATGTGTATTGGCTTCTTTGGTCAATAATTTAAGATCCCAGTTTTAATACGCATTCTTCCCTACTGGTTTACCTGCAGGCTGATCATTTAACCTCAAAATGCTGCCTTCATAGTAATTCATTTATATTTTAAGTATATATATATATATATATATATATATATATTCCCCACTCACCCTGCGGGTGTCTTCTCAGGTCCTCTACCAGAGACCTGGAAGCTTGAGGGTATCTTAGCCATTCCCAGGACTGCGCTCTTCTGGACAGAAATCTCAGATGTTGTTCCAGGAATCTGCTGGAGCCACTCTCCCAGTTTAGGGATCACTGCCCCGAGTGTTCCAATTACCACGGGGACCACTGTTGCCTTCACTGTCCACATCCTCTCTAGCGCCTCTCTGAGCCCTTGGTGTTTTTGAGCTTCTCGTGTTCCTTCTTCCTGATGTTGCCATCACTTGGTATTGCAACATCTGTCACTACAGCCTTCTTCCTCTGCACTTGTCCACCACTACTATGTCCGGTTGGTTAGCCATCACCAGTTTGTCCATCTGTATCTGGAAGTCCCACAGGATCTTAGCTTGGTCATTCTCAGCCACTTATGGGGGTGTATCCCATTTTGACCTTGGGACTTCCAGGTCATACTCGGCACAGATGCTCCTGTATACTATGCCAGCCACTTGGTTATTGCGTTCCATGTATGCCCTGCCTGCTAGCATCTTGCACCCTGCTGTTATGTGCTGGATTGTCTCAGGGGCACAGCCTGCACCTGGGGTCTTGCCTGGTGTGGTAGACCCCAGCCTCTATTTTTATGCTCAGAGCTTGTTCCTGTGCTACCATGATTAGTGCCTCCGTGCCGTCTGTCAGTCCAGCTTTGTCCAGCCATTGGTAGGATTTTTCTATATCAGCCACTTCTTCTACCTGCCGGTGGTACATGCCATACAGAGGCCTGTCCTTCCGTGATGGTTCCTGTTCTTTCTCCTCTTCTCGCTCGGGTTTCTGCTGCCCGAGGTACTCAGTAAGCACATGATCCTTTGTGGCCATTTTCCTGATATATTCATGGATCTTTGTTGTTTCATCTAGGATTGTGGTTCTGACACTCACTATTCCTTGGCCTTCTTCCTTTCACTTAGCATAAAGTCTCAGGGTGCTGGATTTGGGGTGAAACCCTCCATTCATGGTAAGGAGCTTTCTTGTCTTGATGGCAGTGACTTCTATTTCCTCCTTTGGCCAGCTTATTATCCCAGCAGGGTAACTGATGACCAGTAGGGCGTAGGTGTTGATAGCCCGGATCTCGTTCTTTCCATTCAGCCGACTCTTCAGGACTTGCCTTACTCTCTGCAGGTACTTGGAGGTTGCAGCTTTCCTAGCAGCCTCTTTATGGTTTCCATTTGCCCTTTGGGATTCCAAGGTACTTGTAGCTGTCCTCAAAGTAATGAGGACTACCTTCCCTCTCTTTGTTAGCGTCTGACCACACTTCTCCAGTACAAATGACATTCCAATGTCATTGCTGTAGATCCTAGTGGTGTGGATCAGTGAATCGATGTCTCGTTCACTCCTGGCATACAGTTTGATATCATCCATGTACAGGAGATGGCTGACAGTTGCTTAATTCAGCAGTTGGTATCCGTAGCCAGTCTTGTTAATAATTTAGCTGAGGGGGTTCAGGCCTATACAGAACAGCAGTGGAGACAGAGCATCTCTTTGGTAAATCCTCAACTTGATGGTGACTTTTGCAATTGGCTTGAAGTTGGCCTCTAGTGTTGTTCTCCACATGCCCATTGAATTCCTCTTGTTAACAGAAGGTTTAAACAACAGGTTGCTGTGCTCACAGCCAGAGTTGTATCCCTGAGATGATCATAGTAAAGATATCCTCTCTCTTTGACATCATGAAGATCTTTAACTAGAAAAAGAAATGTCTGGAAACAAACATTTAGAGTTTGAAGCCTGAGCTTATGTTTACAGGGATTACTTGCACAGAGGCTGAGCTCATTGTTTGAAACTTGTTTAATATGAGCATCTTCTATCAGTCATGTTCTCCATATTGTCCTTTGTCTCTTTGTTCCTTGCCATATGATCTAGAGTGCACCACCCCCCCAAATAGTAGATCACACAGAGAAGCATTCAGCACACTGTCAGAAGTGGTGAAAGCTCCTCTGCGATGGTTCTAATTCACACTTTCATAGCCTAATAGTCCTCCTGTTTTTCCCTTTTTTTTTAAATTAACATCCCATGATGTGTTGATTGAGCAACATACTGTGTGTCAAGATCAACTAGACAAGACAGACAACGCTTTTTTTGACTTGTTAAAGAGAACTGAAACCATCCATACCTCTGGTACAAACTGCTCCAGAAATAGGGTCTGTTTTTGTAAGAAGATCCATCACAGAGATGCAGTCGCCTCCCTCTTCCCCTCCCTGGTTTTCCCCAGTGAGACTGTGGTGGTCTGTCAGGTCTCTGAAGTGGAGAGATGTGTCTGTTATGTGATTAGAGGGTCTGTTAAATGTATTTAGAGGCCCAGGAAACGTGGAGTTTGTACTTATCCCGCATCGTTTTGCATTTAGAATAGCTTCTCCAGATTATAAAGAGTTGACTCTAAGTGTAAACTTGGCTTAGCAGACACTGAATTCATTATATTTTCAAATTAAAACAGTGTATTTGTATCATTTTAAATGCCAAGGAATGTGGAGGTTAAAGAGGAATCACTGCATCATTCATTGTCATCAAATACACAGATAAACCACCTGCCCAGTATTGAGTAGCCCTCATCATGCGCACTGTGGAGTGTGGAAAACATAATTTCAGTTCTCTGCCGGTCTTGTACATTTGGCAACAATTGACAATTAAAGTTGAGTTGAAAACAGCTCTGACCCATCAGGGCATGAATATGGGATCCTTTTGGTCCTCTTGGTTGTGGGCTGAGACCTCTGTTGTTCAGGTTTAAACCCGAACAACAGTGGAGACAGTGGCACAAATTTGTGGCACATTCACTTGGATGCCAGGACTCCTGGTTTTCCCTGGAGATCATTGCAGTGCACTGACACGATGGGTGTTATTCAGTGGTTTCTATTTTAACTGATAAAACTTAAATTTTCTTTACTGAATTGCTTTTTGTTTCAGATTTGTGCTATTTTGGGGAAATTCGTATTTCCGTCATCCCGCTTGAATTTCCTGTTTCATTTTGAAGTTCCTGTTTGTCCCCAGATGGAGAATTTTTTTGTTATGTAACCATTTTCCTGGCATCAGCACTCACTTTTGTCTTAGTTTTACCCAGGCGTGTCACATGGTGATATTGTTCCTGGTTAACTCTGCAGCAGTTGTGCAGTGAGGAGAGATGGATATTTGACAGAAGGAGGGAGGTTGTAACCGTGGGAGTCCGTCTGTCAAGTGAGTTTTAAAGGGTCCTCCCTCAGGAACGACATGATGTGCTGCTCAGTTTGTTCAGACATTTTTGCACTAAAGTGATGCACTCTACACAGCTGTCACGTGTCAAGCAGGTTCTTTTATTTTGACATTCTTATATAAAAGGTTTCTAATGGATCGGAAAATATTTTGATTATATTTTACAACACTGAGAATATTTCTTATTGTCACAACATATTTACCAGAAAACATCACTTACTTCTTTGAATTGGAGTACATTTTCTGAATAATATAGGAGTTTGGTGCATGGGTGAATCCAATAGAAACGCTGCTATCTCATCACTGCTGAGTTATTTGAGGCTGTTCAGACAACCACAGGGGAACCGGAGAGCAGCTGATTGCAGGAAAGTAAGAGGAAGCCGGCTGAGACCGAACGTTGTGTTAGTGCTGCTCTGGGGGGTCTCTCAGGTGTCATGCTGCCTTCCTCCTGCAGAGCTGCACATTGACGGAAAGGTTGTCAGAGGAGGGACGCATATGTTGGCATTTCATTGCTGAGGTCCTCGGGGCCTTGGAAAAAACCACAGCTCCTAATGAATGCTGTGAAAGGCAACCTCATGTATCTCCTTAGTTATCTGTCATATTTAGTAGTAATTTAATTGTTGTAAAGTACCCTGTCTATAACATTATGCCATATAATCTATTTCAGTTCAGCGACACTTTTAAATAGGGAACACATCTGATTATTTTTGTGATTCTTTGTCTATTTTTTGTACTCTGAGTCATTCGAAAGTCTCATATTATTGTCTATGTTAATATAGAATTATATATTATTTAATTGTATTAAATCACATCCAGATGGCAGCAGATCATGACAAACAGTAAACCTAAAAGCAGCAACAGTTTTTTCATCAATCCATTTTTTTTTTTTTTGAAAGGACAAAAGAGGCTGGCGCACGCTGAATAATTCACAGCCTTTAATTGTGAGCAGCTGTGTCAGGGGCTGAGAACGTCGACGTTATTGCCGATTGATCCACTTGCCGGTCAAAGGTTGAGTGCCATTGAATGACAAGCTGTATTTAGTGTCACCCATAGACTGTATATAAAAGATGGGCATAGCCAACATGATAAGCTATTTCTGAAATTAGATATTATGAGCAAGGGGGTCAATCTGACTGAGAAGCAGGTCATACAGCAGGAACTGATCAACCACCAAGTAGCCGCTCGTTAAAGCATACGCTGCTTTATTGTGTGTCTTCTGAATGAAGCCATGTTATGTTGTATTAAATTAGACTTAAAACTAATGATTGAGATGATAAACTGATTAAGGAAATGTTTACTGAGTTCATACATCAAGTGAGAACCAGGGTCATTTTTCAATAAACTTCTCCACAGTCCGATTTATTTTACAGCTGTAGAGGTCACCCCCTGCTGGCCATTAGGAATATAGGTTTAAGGCACTTCTGCGTTGGAGTCACTTTTCAGACCCAGATGCAATCAGGGGCCTCTTTTATAAACTGCACGGGCTATGATACCTGTCTGTGATATGTGAGAATTTGCTGATTTCCCTGAAATTCCATGATTTTTCATGAACTGTCGCAGAGATTAAGGTGTGGGAATGGAGGTCACTGTGCACATCAGCAGCACTGTTCAGTTTTCTTTCTTCAGCCCTCACACCTTCAGCCTGTTAATGTGAGCCTGCCTTCCAGAGAGCATCGGTCCCTGAGGTGTTAAAATTGAAAATTAGAGACGCAACGACCATCTCGAAGTTCACCTCACCTGTTCTTTTCCTCTCCACTGGCTCGTATGTGCTTCCACGCTGTGGCAATTTTAGCACTTTTAGGAAAACATACTGCTAACGTCACGGCGGTTGCCACACATAAAACGCTGCGTTAAACTTTTGCAGAGCTGCATCTCCTGAAGCTGATAATTTTGTGATGTGACTTGTGTAAACCACATAAGTCAGTGGCCAAATGCGTCTCTGCGTTGAAGTAATTTCTTTTCAGTTCTGTGGTCGTGAACACGGTTATTTAATGCTCACTGGTAGCTGTGTGTCGTCTGACTTTTCATTAGCTTTTTACCAAATGAGTCTCCAGCTGGCAACATGCGTGCCGATCAAACATGTGTTTTTGACACAGTGTGTCATTACCCAGCACACCACACACACACACAGACACACACCCTTCTGCACTGATGCCTCTTTTTTTCTTTTTTGATGAAACTACACCACAGTAAAGCCACAAGGGAAAGGGGAATTTTCCATGGTTTGTAGATTTTAAAAACAGCAATGCACCCTTTACTCAGCACAGGCAATCTGTCAGATTCCTACAGTGGCCAAATGTTAGTCCTTAAGTGGTAACTGAAGAAAGGTGTGGCTCACCAGTCCCTGTGGCCCTCAGTTTGCCAGAAAATTATACAGTAGCTCTGTTTCATTGGTTTTATTTTATTGACTGCCGTCATATTTGCTTTTATGGTCAACACTGACAGTATAAAGGGTAAAATGAAGCGGTTTTTGTATGTGTATATTCCTTTATATTCCCGTTATAGGAAACAGTGTGATGATGTTTACCTGGACTTCTTGTGCTCTCTCCGTCCCTCTTGTCTACTAGTGAACAGAGTATCTGCCAGGCGCGGGCCTCTGTGATGGTCTATGATGACGCCAGTAAGAAATGGGTGCCCATCAAGCCTGGGCAACAGGGCTTCAGCCGCATCAACATCTACCACAACACTGCCAACAACACCTTCAGAGTGGTGGGCGTTAAACTGCAGGACCAGCAGGTGAGAGACGTGCCAACATTCGTGTCGTATAACCCCCAAACAGCTCGAGCTTGAACCACCGAACTTGGTGACTTTTCCTAAAATTTAATTTAATTAATTAATTTAAATTCCTGGAAACAACGTCATAATGAGTCAAGTTCAGTACTTTTGATGTTTCTGTGGTAACGACTTTTTGACAGGCATGGTTTACAAAATTAATGTTATTTACAGATTTTGTTGTTTAATTGCATTTTTATTACATTAACAATATTTTATGTAATTTTACTTTGTTAATTAAAGTAATTAATTAAGGGAACTGATTCAAATGATTTATTCTAATTTGATAACTACATGGAATTATGAATGACAAAATCCAAGATGGTGGATAATATGTTTATCTTGGGTACATTGATCCTCAAACGCCACGACTACCCTGCATGATTTGATTGAAAAACATTCTAATATGAACAAATAAAGCTTTAGTCCATTTTAATGGTATATATTGAAACATACATATTGATAGAAAAATCGCAGATCCAAGATGACAGCAACCATAACGGCAAAGATATTCCTAAAAATACTTTAGAATTTTTTTCTGACAGAAATACTAAAAATATTTTTGAGTGCGTACAATAGACACCGACACTTTATCAGACATGTTTTCTTGGATACTTCTGACTGTTAAGGGAGTATTGTACTATGACAATTTCAACCAATAAAACCATATTGATGACTTCATAATGATGTCATTTTCATTACAACAAAACCAAAGTAATTGTAGTGATTTATTATTGGGAATACATCATTCCCTGAAAATTTGGTGATATTTTAAATAAAACCCAAAACAGCCCAGTCTGGATAGAGTTAGATCACCTTTCTTCTCCATTCTGAAGCTCAGTTTGAACGTGCCTAAATACACTGAGTTGCTGCCATGTGATTGGCTGATTAGATATTTGTGTTAAGAAGCAGTTGTACAGGTGTATCTACTATAATGGCCAGAGAGTGTTTGTAATTTAATTTACTGCTGCTTCTTATACTAAACAAATAGATGCACTATTTTGAACAGGTATTACAGTCTATTCAATCAGTAACTGCTGATGCATATTCAGGTCTATCATCCATTTGATTGACCAGCTAATCAATATAAAACCTGGGAACTTTTATTCAGAGTGCTAACAATTCATCCAGGACAAGACTTCTTGCTTCATGCAGTTGTCATTGTTTACAAATGCACGTACATTTTTTTTTTTATTTTTTATAAAAGCTAAAAAAAACCTCATCAGATAATAGCTGATGGTTTCTAGATTGCATTTCAGAAAATGCCATCCCTCTTTTGCTCTGCACATGCGCTGTTTAACTGCATGCAACTAACACCTGCTGACGCATAATTGGTCAGAATTCAAACTACAAATACACATCAAACCAGAGAGCTTCAGGTACAAAAAAATCTTGTCCCTTTCTCACAGGTTCTACATATTCATATGCATTATAAAGATCCCATTCTTTTATTGGGTTCTTAATAAACTCAATCAATAGTAATTGCTTCAGAAATAAGGTCCCATTTAAAAAACAAGCACTTATAAAATAAAAAATATAACAGTATAACAGTTTTGTCCTACAAAGAGACAGCTGTACGGCTCAGACATTAGTCCACAGTGATTACGTTTTCATAGTAATTAAGCCTGCAAGAATATTATACATAACATTTCTTAGTATGGTTTCCCTTGCACTATAACTTCAGTGTTTAATCACCATTATAAGCTTGGAGCATCAAGTCCCTGTAAGCTTGCTTTTCTGTAGTTTGGCCACAAGTGTGCAGTATAGAGAGACAAACACCGTGCAGGATTGCGCAGCAGTTTCTTCTTCATCTGTCATTTGATATGGAATAAAATGCCTGAGATGTGTGATCTTGTTAAAGACACTCAGATTATTACCAGACAATTTAAAATCAGAAAGTCTCGGGTATTTTTCAGCTTAAGTTCAATAGATCATAATAACTCTTCCTGGAATTATATTGGATATTGTGCTGCATATTTTACACAGAGGGAGCAGCTGCAGACCAGCACTACAAGGACATTTGCATAGTTAACATGGTTCGCTAAAGTTTTAACAAAGATGCATTTAGTATTGCAGAAGAGGAAACAGTCCTTCTAGAAGGACTTTGTTTAATACTTTCAGTTCCTCAGTCACATCATCAGTTAAAAGAGAACTGCAGACAAAATAAATATCATTCATATCAATATCAGTATCACCCCAAATTAGACAATAACAACTTTCAGTCTTTAATAGAAGAAGTGATAGGTTTTTGCCTCTATATTTGTTTACAGTTTCCTACACACACACACATGCGCGCACTGCTCAAAAAAAAAAAAAATTTAAAGGAACACTCTTTATTCAGAGTATAGCATTAGGGAAATTAAACTTCTGGGATGCTGATGTGGTCAGTCAAGTAGCAGAGAAGGTTGTTAGCCAATTTAATCATCCCTGATCCAGATCTGGGATCATCTCATTAGGAGCACACCCTGATGTTGTCTGGCATGCATACAAGCACGTGGGGGACGTACAAATTACTGAGTACCATTTTGAGTTACTCCAGTGAAATGCGGCATCCTTTGTTTCACTTTGATTTTCGGGGTGTCTTTGAATTCAGCCCTCTGTAGATCGATAATTTTCATTTCCATCAAACAATGTGGCATCCTTTCATTCCTAACACATTACTCAGTCCGTATCAGTATAGATATCCAGCAGGGTTTTTTCCCATTGAAGTCTAATGTGTTTTCAAGGTGTTCCTTAAATTGTTTTGAGCAGTGTTTATACACAAGTCAGCAGAATTCCTCATAAAACATTTTCACTATATGCTGGCTGTGACTCTGTACATTATCCAAACTGCCAACCTCACCAGCTTTGTCCTCATTGATTGATAAAAAGAGAATGAACAGATGACACCGAGTTGATAGCTGTGGATCATAATGCCAATAAAGTACTTTACAAACTAACAACATAGTTATTCCAGCAAGGATGAACTCTTTATAATGTTAGTGGGGCTTACTGCCTTCATACAAAGCAGATAGGTGTATATTACTTAAGGATTTTGCAGGCATATGTACATGTTCAGCATTACTGAATGCTCATGTGCTCATCACACCCATCCACTTTCTGTTGAAACCCCATGGGAGGGAGGGAGGGAGGGAGGGAGGGTGGCCCTAAAAGAGGAGCTGATAAAGCTTTTTCAGCCAGGATGAATTGAAGGGCTTCACCAAGGCCAGCATAAGATAAATAAATTGAATTCTAAGTCATGCAAAAGTACGCTAGTAGAGTCCAGTAATAAAACATCAGGAGCTGGAAATTAGAGTAATAGGTCCCTTTGAACAATAATAAGTTATAACCTTGTCAGAACTGAGCCTTTTGATTGGCAAATATTGAGTTTTTGTCTTTTGTCCACATTCACGTACACTGGTGATGTTTCTTCTTCCATTAAAGGTGGTGATCAACTATTCCATAGTGAAGGGCCTGAAATACAATCAGGCCACCCCGACCTTCCATCAGTGGCGTGATGCTCGGCAGGTCTACGGGCTGAACTTCGCCAGTAAGGAGGAGGCCACCACCTTCTCCAACGCCATGCTGTTCGCCCTCAACGTCCTCAGCTCACCTGACGGTGGAGGTGAGCATTTGTCACGTGTGGAATACGCTTTTGATCACCGTTATCCTTGTTTCTGTTGATTTAACCATTCACTCCATTACCTTTTTATTATTCACATTCCATTCCATTAAAAACAAATATCCTGATTTTGTGTTTCACTTCCCGGCAGGCCGAGACATTCTCTGAATGCTTGATTCAAATTGAATCGCTCATCTCTCCACAGTGAAACGGGAGATGAAAGTTTTTGAGCCGTTAGCTGTTGGTGTTGGAGACCTCTAATGTTTTAAGTGGAACTTCACGAGGATTTTGGGTCAGACTTCAGTCAGCTGTCTTCAGTTGTTCATCTGTGATCAATTTACATCTATTTTTATCTCAAAGGAATGTCAGGTTACGGCAGTGAAATGATGCAGCTTGTTTTCAGCTCGTTTTCATTACCCAGACATTCTTCAGTGGAAAAGATTTCCACAGACAACATAAGCCTGTTTAAGATAAAATGCATGGAAAAAAGCAAGATAATATTTATAGCTGATTTTACAGTACATCGAAATTCACTGCAAAGGTCATGTCAGTAGTAGAGCTATACTAAGCTCTACTACACCCTGCTGGTTAATATTATGTACTGCATGTACATGGTCAACAGTAAGCCAAACGCTGTGAATTGATTCCCTGGACTGGATATTGTTTATTATTTTAAATTCATATGTATTTACAAATATATGTCCAATTTTCTTCTATCCAGTGTCACAGAAGCCCAGATCCGGTTCTGGATCGACTCCAACAATGTATTGCTTTAAGTTGGGCCAAGCCTCACTTTGGGTAAAATTTCCATGCAGATTCATCCATGACGATTTGAGCAGCAAATAAAAAGAAGTTAAAAAGCAAACACAGAAAAAACAAACTGATCACGTAATCTTCTTGGCAGAGGTAAAAATAACATCAAAGGACTGCTGGTTGCTGTCTGCACTTTGAGATTTTTTTACTGCTTTCTAAGCAAAAAAATAAGATAACAGCTCTGCACAGCTGAGAATCAGGATATTTTACTTGTTTGTACATCGAGACTGAATAAATTCAATTTAAACCTGAACTGGACTTGACGCTAAACTCACGCCTACTTCTGGCTTACTAAATAGCCTCTGAGCATCTCTGGTTACAAGCTACTTATAAGCTCTGTGTGTGTGTGTGTGTGTGTGTGTGTGTGTGTGTGTGTGTGTGTGTGTGTGTGTGTGTGTGTGTGTGTGTGTGTGTGTGTGTGTGTGTGTGTCTGTGCATAGATACAGTGGAGAGACCGAGAGAGAATATCTGTGAGTGTTTAACTGCGCTGTCATCCCATCCCATCCTTGTGACCCCCCCCCCATTGGTGGCTAAAATATCTCGTAGGGAGCCTAAATGTCGTACCCCATCGTGCTCATGTGGCAGCTCTCCTTTTTTTGGGTGCATTTGGATGTGGGATCATGGGCCTCAACATGCGAGGCATCTCTGTTCATGGGACACATATCTGTACTCACTCGGCAGTGTTGTTTGTGCTTATCCCTTCTGAAAGCTTTCATGCTGATACTCTAGTGTCACGTAGTACTGATAGCCAGTAGGCAGTGGAAACAGTGAACTTGGAAAGTTTCCCACCATGATCGCCCCAGAGGTTTCACCTGGTGTCCTCAGACAGGTTTCTTCAGCTATCATCATCCTCAGTAAGTGTCGTACTGCTGAGAAAAACATCCAGCCGTTGTGCATGTTGTCTTTGATGATGTCAGATTGTTGGACACATGGAGGGAAGTTAAATATACACCATTGCCTTTCCATTTGATGAGAATTGCATGGTTCAGATGTTAACTGTGCTTTGTGTTCCTTCCTCATGTTTCATGTTAAACATCCAACACGTTCAGTTATTCAGTTATTTGCTCAACTTCTGTAAATTCTTTCTTTGTCTGTCAGTTGTTAGATTTTCCCTCTGAACTTCTCAGGTTGCTCCAGTTAAATAACTTTATGAGTCTCACAATTGCATTGAGTATTTCACATAAATGGAACTGTACCTTCGATTTATCTTATTACCCTCTGAAGGAGTGCGCAGAAAAGGAGACTTTAAAACCAGTTACACATTGAGCCGGTACACCAATAAAATGTTACATTTACTTGATTGTGAAGTAGACACCAGAAGACGGGCCATTACATGAAAACAGCTGGACAGGGCTATAAAGTACACGGTGCTGGGCTGTGAGCACATGTCCCACTAAAGGATGTTGGGACATCACGCCTCCTTCATGGAGTCTGATTCTGACAGTTTGGTCAGAAACATGCACACGATGGAGGCCATTCTTTCCAGGGCTCTGTCAGTGATACTCCAGTTCCTCCCCTCACAGAGGAGATGATACTGGTCTTGCTGCTGGGTTGATGCCCCTGCCCAGCTCTCTTTGTGTAATGGCCTGCCTCCTGGTATCTCTTCCCCACTCTCCAGACTGTGCTGGAAGACACAGCATACCTGAGGTTTCTCTGACTTTGTGTTATATTGTGAGGATCAAGTATTTTTTTCTGAGCCAGTGCATTTGAATGAGTTACAAATCAGGAAAGGGGAAGCAGGATCTCATCCCGTATAATGACAATAAAGGCATTCTATTCTATTATACTTTGTAGAGGGACACAAAATATTATGATCTGTGATGAATTCGGTAAATGAGACTGGCCATCTAAGCTGTCTTACGAGAAAGCACACATCAAAATTATAATCGCAATATTACTTTTGAGTAATTTATTTGTGATGGTGGCGGAAATAATTGCGATGATTCATCTGTCTGTTTTTGTCACCTTGTGGCTACATCTTCTGTGTGGTAGCTCTTGTTTGTAATTTTGTTAACTTTTTATCACTCCAGTAAAAAGGCTACAAGCCTGGTCAGGCCCTCACTTCCCCTGGGCTTCGTATTCTTTCTTTGCCCTCACCATGACAACAGCTGGAAGCATATACAAAGCTTTGTGGCAACAGCAGAAACACAAACAAACCCACGTTTACACATATTCATGGACACACAAACAGCACCGCACAGCACGGCGTGATGAGTGTCTCTTTAACATCTGCATCATTACTGTTTGTTGAAGGGTTGTGAAGTGTTGATATTGTGTTAATTGGCTTGTGTTTAATGATTGACTCCCTGAAGTCTCACTTAAAGAAAGTGCGTACTGTAGTCGTTGGCATGTGCGTAAAGGAAAGTTTCGTCTGTGCTTATAGCTGCATCCTGGTAATCTTAATTAGTTTTCATAGATATGGCATTAAAAACATGAAAAGTGTTTTCTTCCATCAGCGTCCATCATAATTATTCTGACATGCGAGCTTAGCAGCACTTTCTTATTATTCAACTATTGTCGCCTCTTTCAGAGAGAGCAAAACGGTTTCCATGCTTTTAACTCTCTCTATATTTGCTAAACCCTCTGAATATTTGCTAGATTTAATGTGAAGCTTTGCTGCAGAGTAGATAATTACCTCGAGATAACAAGCTGAATTCATGGGAGTGCCTGAGATCAAAGGAAACAAGATGTCTTCGAGGCATTGCTTCCGTGTTCTGTGCATCTTGTTAAAGCTAAAGAATTCAACAAATCTTTTTAGATTTGGCAACATAAATGTTAGCTTGTTGTTTCCAGCAAGTGAATCTTGCATATAAAATTTTTCTTCACTCATACGCCAGATTACTCTCACTGGCCACTTTGTTAAGTACACCTGCTCTACTGCCCGTTAATGCACATATCTGATCAGCGACTCGGTGCATTTAGCCATGTAGACATAGCCGAGACAGGCATGTTCAAATCGAGCATCAAAATGCAGAAGATAAGTTGGTGAGAAGGCAACAGCAACTCAAATAAACACTGGTTACAACCAAGGTATGCAGACGAGCATCTCTGAATGCACAACACATTGAACCTGGAAGCAGATGAGCTTCAGCAGCAGAAGACCAAAGCAGGTGCTACTCCTGTCAGCTAAGAACAGGAGACTGTATACAAGGCTGGAGAAACATTGCGTGGTCTGATGAGTCTCAATTTTTTCTGCAGCATTTAGGTGGTAGGATCAGAATTTGATATAAACGGCATGAAAGCGTGAATCCATCCTGCCTTGTATCAACAGCTCAGGCTGGTGGTGGTGCTGTTATGGTGTTGGGGATATTTCCTTGGCACACTTTTTGGCCCCAAACTCCCAACTTAGCATCGTTTAACCACCACAGCCTACCTGAGTATTGCTGCTAACCATGTTCATCCCTTTATGACCACAATGTACTATTTTTTTTTTTTTTTTTGATGACAGGATAACACTCCATGTCACAAAGCTCAAATCATCTCAGACTGGTTTCATATCACTAAATGCATAGCTCATAGGTTTACCCTCTGGGCAGCATGCTAAACTTTCGTTAAAAACGGTCTATAACATCTGATATCAAGTAAGTGTTTTGCAGATTTTATACTGCATTTTTTTATATTTAGTTTTTCTGGTGTCTGAATCACCATCAGCTGCACTAACCTGTATGAAAGTGCCATCAATATTATTGATTTTATATTAATTGAACTCTTACTGAGGTGATTCTTTGTAGGGAAAGGAGTCCCTTTTTTAGTCAGAAACTCTTTAATGTAAAAAGGCTTTAATTTTTTTGAATCACAACAATCCTTTCAGTCCTGCTGTGATCCAGACTGAGCGTCTCAAACTGCGACTCTGCCTCATGTTGACTGCTCCCACCACCC
Source organism: Archocentrus centrarchus (assembly GCF_007364275.1). Taxonomy (NCBI): domain Eukaryota; kingdom Metazoa; phylum Chordata; class Actinopteri; order Cichliformes; family Cichlidae; genus Archocentrus; species Archocentrus centrarchus. Next base: position 12,114,208 of record NC_044367.1, on the reverse strand, counting down.
CACCCGCTGCCCACATCCTCCAGACACAGTGAACGGAAATATCACCCGCTGGTGATCTTGATGTCACAGTGGGCGTTGAAGTTTAATGACTGGTATTCTGGTGATATGTGATAAGCGCTCCCTGTTAATAGCTGCTCCAGAATGAGGCGCTGACTCCTTCATTCAGCGCGGGGTGGGGGGGTCAACAAGCAATGTGCTAAACTGAGATGATCATGTGGCTGATGTTGATTATTCACCAGCTGTTAACAAGTATAGATAGATAGATACTTTATTGATCCCAAAGGAAATTAGGGAATAACCTTGTTAAATACCGGTGATAAGACACCTTTTGTTAAATGATTTTTGCTTTGGTGTTACAGACAGCCTGTGCTGTGCTGTATGCAGTATGTTTTGATTTTTTTCAGATATTTTTTTGTCATATTCCTCGTGCCGCTTTGATTCTTTTCTTCTGGGTTTTGCAGGTGAAATTCCTGTGGCTGGCGACTTGTTCAGCAAATATAGAGCTTGCAGGCCTCCAGGGCTGTGCCTCACATGTTGCTGTCTGTTTATTCAGCTTCTCTTCCTGCACTGTTTTATTACACTTCATTCTTCTTTTTTTATATGGCTTGTCTTAATATGAAAATGACTCCCTGTTGAACTCGGAAATGTCAAATGCTGTCTTTGTTTTTTTTCTCTGTGGTGCAGTCACAGTTGTCAGTTGTTTGGATTCTAGTGCTATAAAAAAGGGTGTAGATTAATCAAACCATAGTAAAGGCTTACATGTAACAGATGCTGATTTTTTTCTGAAGTTTAATTGTTGGTTTTTGTGGGGTTTTTTTTCTCATTTTGTGTCTTTCAGGTCCGGTTGTTCAGCGCCAAAATGGGCCCTCCTCAGATGAAAGCGAAGCACAGAGGAGGTACAATTTTATAACGAGAGCATAAGCAGAAATAGCCTGAAACATGCAAACCTAATGCTGGTGGAAGACAACATTTACAATACAATAAGCTACTCTGTAGCTCCAAACCTACTGTGTTATTGCTAAATATGTAAATATTAAATGGGACCTATTATGCCTTTCCTTATTTTCTGTCATATTTTTATATGGTGGATGCTCACATTAAACAGCTGAAGATTCAGATAATGTGGTCGGCATGTACAAGTGATCCCTGTGGGCCTGTGAGTCTTTCTAATAGTCTTTGACCTGAATGATGTCACTAAGAGCACATATCGCTAATATGGTCATCTCAGGCACACAGCACTGGCTGTGAATACAGAAGTCACCCACCTTATTTTACAACCTTCTGTTTATGAGGGCTAACCAAGCAGAAGAAAGTTGGTTTCAAGGTAGGGGACGGGAGCTAAAACAACTTGTTTCAGACAATGGATGAACCACGTCATTCGCAAAAATCAGAGACAGGTAGGATGTTTATGTCTCTCCCCTAGATGAGCTGAAGGAGGTGGCTGGGGAGAGGGAGGTCTGGGCTTCTCTGCTTAGGCTGCTGCCCCTGCAGCCCAGCCCCAGATAAGCACTAGAAAGTGGATGGAGGAACAATGGATAAACTGAGGGGCTCAATTAGCACCCAGTTTAGGATAAATTATGGATCATTTGCGATCATGAAAAGCTTCTCTAATAGAGTCTAAGAATAAAAATATGGAGTTTGAAGCATAGATAGTATAAAACATGAATGTAGCTCCTGGGTCAAATAATAGGTCCCCTTTAAATAAATTTAAAACTCCTTTAAACGAACTGCTTAAAAAGATTAATAGTGTTGTTATCAGAGACACGGTCAAGCTAAACATTTGGCTTAATTTATCACAACAAACTGCAGCTTTAAAGAGCAGTGAAATCCTTGCACTTGATAGGATGATGGAGCAACATCAGATGCACAAGGAGAGGGAGCGACGGACGTCAGGATCAGGTGAGGCTTAAACAAACACATCCACACCCTGATATATAAACATGCACTCTTTCTGACACTCTCGCTCACACTCGCACACAGACAGGCCGCCGTTGGAGACCAAAATGAATGGAAGGGCTCCATATCAAATTCACCTAGCTACACAATCATTTTAGACAAACACAAAAAACCTTGCAGCCTACTCAGGCTGTCAGTAAACAAACTTGCATGGAAGCAAATTTGCTCCGCTTTTTAAAAAATGATGGACGTTATCTCTGTTGAGTCAGGTAAAGCACGCTTTACTTTCCCAGAGCAAACAAGTGATTTCACCATTAATAAATAGCAGAGATTCCATACACCGATACAGCAGGCTCCCAGAAGTAAATAGGCTTCCCCAGTGTGGTTTGTGTTAGTGTTTCCCACCTTAGTTTCAACCACAACTCCCCAGTCCGTATGCCCTTATGCTTTTTTAACCCATGCACACATATAAATGTTCAAGTCTGCCTTTTAAATGCACATACAGACTTAAACATCCTCCTTTTGTCCCTGCTGTCACTGGCAGTATCAGTGCTCCCCTGTCCCTGCAACATGCTCTACTGCCATCTCTTTCTTCCAGCTACTGTTGGGGGGAAATGCCATATGCTTTCTGATCATGGCTCAGTCATGTTGCATTCTGCTGCTTGTTCTTTTTATGATATTTTGATTCTTTATTTGCTATTAGCTTCCGTTTTTTGGACTGCTCCTGATTTTCTCATCATTACTTGCTTGGTTGCTCAGTTGGTTGCTTTTCATTCTTCTCACGTTTATCTCTTTTCTGTTTTCCTTTGTTTGTTGCCCTCCTTCGTCTGCATCTCCTCTTCCTCTCTCTCCTCTCTCTCTCTGTCTTTCTCTCTCTGCCCGTCACAGTCGTTTCCACTCTCCAATATAAAGTGTCCACCCCTCCCATCCACCCAGACACTCCTCCTGAATACAGACAGTACAGAGCTAGCACACTGCCACCCTCCTACGTCCGTGTGGCCTCCTCCTCTCCTCCCTCCTCCGCCTCCATGTCTCCCTCTCAGGAGAAGGAGGCGGGGGCTACTAGGGACAAGGCCCAGCTCTCCTCCCAGCTCTCCACCTCGCTCGCCTCAGCCTTTTCCCCAGTCCAGGCAGGAGTGACCACCCAGGGCCGACAGGTCCGTCAGATCCCCCTATCTCCTCCCACCGCAGCCCGCCACCTACACCTTCAGCAGCAACAAGACACCATGCTTCCCCCTAAACACGGCACCTGGTCTGCCTCCCACATGCAGCAAATGTACGCCCAGTTGCCCCCCTCCTCGTCACCCCCAGTAATGATGGCCATGCCGGTGAAGCAGGGCTTGCCCCCGCAGCCAGTCCTCCCGGTGGCTCACCCCCTCCCACCTGTAAGCACTAGGATGAAGCCCCCACCTCTTGATCCCAGTGCCATGACAGGCCCTCACCAATACCCTCAGCACCAGCCCCACCCTCACTCCAATGGCCAGCCAGATGATTCCTACTCTCCTCATTCTCAGCATCTGCCACTCACACCACAGTACTGTGAGGCCATCCCACTGCCCCCTCTCACAAGTCAGACACCCCCAGGCCCTGCCCCCAGCCACCAGCCCCAGTACCCATCCACCTTCCACCCACAGCAGCAGCAGCAACAACAACAACAGCAGCAGCAGCAGCAGGTGTACCACCAGCAGGCCCAGCCCCCCACCACCACCTCTTCCTCCTCCTCCTCCTCCTCGCCCCCCTCTTACACTGCCATGTCTGACGGGGGCTCGCCCAAGAAGACCCCCTCCCCTGTCCCCCAGCCAACCCCCATGACCAGCAGCAGTAAGTATGAGGAGGAGAGCAAAGGAGGTAGTCCCTCAGCAGAGGGATGTTACATGTGTACATAGTGTGTGTGTATGTGTGTGTGTAGGATAGGTTAATGAATGTACCGCACCTGCACTGTTAGACAAGAACATGAAAACTATATGTGTGGTAAACACATCAGCAAGGCCAAACACGCCCACAGTCAACACACAGTTTTCTCACAGGGTGTCATCAGAACACATCTCAGCACTGCTAGGGCGTGAACATAGTCTACTTAATCTGGGTAAATCTGTCCCATTTATAAGGTGAGACCTACAGTACTGTGCAGTTGTTTTAGGCACTAAAAGTAAAGTGAAGATTCTTTAAGAAATATGCCACAGATTCCTTTTATTTTATTTTTAATTAGCTTCAGCCTCTGCCTTTAATATGAACAAGTTCTCCTTTTACCCTCGCACACAGGCTTTCACAGTACTTGGCAAGAGTCCTGGTGAGTCTGGTGTAACTTGCCACACTTCTTCTGTTGTAAGTTCTCCCTTTTGCTTCATTCTCTGTATAATTCACAACTGGCAGAGATCAGCCCCACAATGGAGGCTGTGTGTTTTTTGTTTTTTGCATTTTTGGCCACAGCGGCTTTTATTGACAGTGGAGAGAGACAGGAAATGGGGAAAGATAAAGGGGAAGACACACAGGCAAATTGGCGACAGGCCGGGACGCAAACCCCGCACCGCAGCGCGGCATGTGTATGTGGTTGCCGGCTTCACCACTAAGCCACCCAGGCGCCCATGGAGGCTGTATGTTTGGGATTCAGGTCACTGTGCTGAATATATTCCCTGATGGTGTTTTTTGATGGGTATAAATCTAAACTGCCTAAAACCTTTGCACAGTACTGCAAATGAGTCAGTTGTTAATAGTGCTATTAGGTTTTGGTCTGACCAGATATCTAATCAGCCAATAATGTAAAACACCTGGGTATGTGTGCAGAGCCTCGCTCAATGCAGCAGGACAATAGGCCTTTAAATTGTTCCTGACAAGTTCTTCACAATTCCCACAAAGTTGTGATAGCATAACAGCTGACAAATTTACATAATGCAGTGCAGGACCTTAAAGAATTTATTGAAGTCATTTCTGATAACTGCAGTTATCAAACAGTATGTATTTTAAGCTTCCTAAGGCTGCAGGAAAATTTAAAACTTTACTTTCGACCAGTTTACCAAGTAACCAACACTCACCATAATTAAATTAATCTACTTGCATACCTCTATCATGACACATATCCTCAGGTGATCTTCACACACCCTTCCCAGGGGTAAAAAAAATATGTATATATAAATCAGCCAATCCAACCATTAATCAGGCTTTAATCTTACCCCTCCCAAGTGCTCTCATCTCTGCAAGTAACCCGTCTTTGCTTTGTATTGCACCCCCTTCAGCTGCAGCTCCAGCTCCTATGGCTGGTCCTCCAGCCCCACCACCACCACCCGGTCCACCACCCCCAATGGCAGTGCCACCACCCATGCCCCCTCCACTACCCGCTGGTGGAGGACCTCCTGGTGGCCCCCCTGGGGTCCAACACCAACCCTCAGGACTGGCTGCGGCACTGGCTGGAGCCAAGCTACGTAAAGTGCATAGGGTGAGCCTCCCAGGTTTAAGGCGCAGATCCACTCCTTCTGGTTTCATTGCACATTTTAGGTAGACAGGTTTTACGTACCCCCACAGAGAAAAGAATGAAACCCATTTTTGTATTGTGTTCTTTAGGATGAGAGCAGCCCTCCTGGATCTAGTGGCAAAAGTGACTCCAACCGGTCTAGTGGTGGCAGTGGTGGTGGAGGGGAGGGACTGATGCAGGAGATGAATGCCTTACTAGCACGCAGGTAAAACAACTTCATAAATACATGCTTTTTTACCCCTTTACCAAACAGATTATGCAGGGACACAAAAACCTGTTCTGTCAGCTTTCCTTACAGTAAATATTTATCTCAAAAGGGGAAAAAAAGGCTTCTTGATAGCTTTCTATCAATTTTACAATCTTTCCGTACTAGTTACTGAGTTATCTTGATGTGAAGCTCTCTCATTCTCCTTTCCTCATTCCTTCCTCTCTTTTAGACGAAAAGCTTCTGAGAAACCCGACGAAGTAAGTTTTGTGCTTAAAGATGTAGTTCAGCATTTTTGGGAAATTCACCCACCTGCCTTAATGCCAAGAGCTGGTATAAATGGTTGATATCGCTCTCACTTCAGTCTTTTAAATATGAAACTCAAGCAGCTAAACTAACTAACAGAACCTGGGTTTAGCATTGAGATTAGTCTCACTGGGAGGTTGCATCCACGAACTGTATCGGTGCATCACATGGACACAGATGGCTTCTACAGTAAGTAGTGCTAACTAAGGTACAGGTAGCATCATAAAATTTCATTCACCAAAACTGCAACACTGTCTTACCCAACACGGGCCAGATCATTAGCAGTAAACAGCACCGACAAATCAGCAGCCACCTGTCAAACAAACCTGTCACGTCCATAGTAACACATAATTTAAAGCCTTAATCCAGTTAAGCTGGTGAGTTATAAAAGAAATTCATCCCCCATTTACTGAAGGAATAAATAACCTATAGAGACTAGGATGTAAACATGATTTTTAATGATCTAAATTTGAGCATTTTAATGTGGGAGTCTGTGAGAAATGCAATTTTTGGCATTTTGATATTTTCAGCCCTGGAGTTTGCCGTTTCTTTCTGGCATGATGGTTAGAAAGTGAAGAATATTTACAGAATACTAAATGTGTATTCCTGTAAGGAGGCATTTTAAATATTTGAAAAACTTATAAAATTGGTTAATAATCAGTATCTGTCTCTCCTGAAGGATGACTCAAGTGGTCGGGGGTCAGGTCAGCAGAACTCAACAGGTATTAACACAGATGCTATATCGGTTCCATAAAGCTACGCACATTACAGAATATTCTGCTGCGTGTTGTAGCCGAGTAATTTGATTGTAGGTATTTCTCTTCTTTGCTAGATGCTGTGAAGAAGCCATGGGAACGATCCAACTCTGCAGAAAAGTCCTCACTGGTGTCCAGGTCTGCAGCTCAGAGGATGAGGAGCAGTGAAGGGATTGTGTTGTGAATAGGAGCTAGATGCCAAACCTCTAACACAGGGGCATTTAGTTCAGTTTAGGCATAAATAAGTTTCACTGCAGTGGCACTTAAAATTTCAGTTTGCTTATTAAAATTAACTTTTATCAGTGCACCTCTAAGTATGTAGTTTGTTATACTCCACTATTCACTGAATTTTTATTCCGGTCAACCTTTTGCATTTCAGAGTGAGACCCATTGGCAGCACTAGTGAAGCAGACACAGAATTTGACAGGATGAAACAGGTTGGTTTTATTTCCCACATAGCAAAAAGCATTTTATGGCTTCACCCTGTGAAATTGAAAAGAAACCCACCAGTGTCTCTTACTCGTTTCCTGCTCCACAGGAGATTTTGGATGAAGTCGTACGCGAGTTGCATAAGGTGAAAGATGAAATCATTAATGGTAAGTAGTGCGGCCCTTATAAATGAATTATGGTAAAAAGTAGTGCAACCTCACGCCAAAAGCCTGAGTATGAGTGTAAGTCCTTTTTGCTGCAGGATGCCTTCTTTTTTGTTTGTTTTTTTAAATGGCTTTCATTTTCTTGCAGCCATCAGACAAGAAATCGGCAGAATCAGTACATCCTAATCTCATCCGAGCGTACAGATGGAGGAGGAGGAGGAGGAGGAGAGCGACGGAGGGAGCTGGAGGAGGATGGACATGCAGATGCACAGACACGAGGACCAGGGAATGTTCTCTCAATGTTTCTGTGACCTCATAACGCCATCATTCAAGTTGCAGAGATGTTGTGCCAACATTTAAGTCTGCTGGGCAGCAAAAGTAAATGAGAGACACGAGAGCGGGGATTAACGAGAGGGAAGAGCAGAAGAAACGTGGGGATGGATAAAGGAAGATTGATGTACTGATGAACTCATGACAGAGGTTGACAAATGAGCTTAAAGAAGAAGTGAGGAACGGACGGACATTTGTGCTGAGTTTGGTGTTGTGGTCCTCTCTGTGCACCTAGACTCAGTCAGCCCAGTGTTGCAACTCTTTGTTCGCTGTTCAGTCCAAGTCTTAAGAAGAAAATATTTTTGTTTTCTAAGTTTTTACTGTTTTATTATTTAAAAAAATGTGGTGATGATGATGCTGTTGATGACAATGAGTATTTTATTGATATTCTAGAAGGAGAAAGGAATCTTGCACACCCTATGTCAGCCTTTTATATTTTCTATTGTTTTTTGTTCTGTTTATCCCTAACTATTTGATGATAACAAGCACAATTTGGGCATAGTGGTGCTCAATACCCACCCGCCCTCAAGTGGCATATTCCCAAAAAAAAAAAACAAAAAAAAACTTTTTATGACCTTGCTCATACTAGCATTGTGTGTCTAACCTTTTCTCTCCAGAGTTAAGAAAAACATTGTTTGAACCACAATTAGCCACTTGAATTACCTCAATTCCCTTCATATTTAAGGCATAACAAATGAGCAACCATTCTTTTTTTTTAGCAATGAATCAGATAACACACACGCGCGCACACACACAAAGTCTGCTCTGCAACTCCGGTGTGATCGAGGTTTCTCTGTAACTGTTCAGATGTGCGAGATCATTGAAACTTGGGGATCGTTCACAAAACAGGCCGATAACTTTAAATGTGCCACCTGGTTTTACCTAGATATAAAACAATGTAGTATTATATATTAGTCATCCTGCGCTTTGTGATCCCCCACCCACCCACCCAAGTATGCATGAATCCCCCCCATCTCTATGAATAAGTTTATTTGGTTTGGGGAAAAAAAAAAAAGGAAAAAAAAAACATAAAAATATATATAAACGGTGGTACATTTATTATAGTGGTTTGTTTCTATGAAAGTTCCCCTTCTATATGAGATGTTGACCATGGTAATGGTAGCAATGTGGAAAAAAAATAAAGAGGGTTGCTCTGGCAATATGCAAATCTTACCTAGATAAGTGCAGAAGATGAAAGATAGGCCTTTGTGATGGTAGCTAAATGTGTATTTGCAGGAAGGGTTTGGATGAATACCAGTCGTCGCATTCTGTTCACTCTGTCCGCTCTCAACTACGTTCTCAAGTAAATTCATTCAAACAAAACAAGTGTGGGTTACACAGCATGCTGCTCTGTGTGTGCGTCACTGTCTTCGATCGCTCGTGGAATTTCTTAAACGTTTTAACCTTCAAGGCTTTTCAGGTATTTTTCAGCTCCCACGAAGACAAAAACATTAATACACTCAGTAAGGCTCAGTTTCACATTATAAAGACTTTTTATATAGTGCAGTTATTTAAATAGAAACTATATAAATAACATGATGCTGAAGACTAAATATACATTAAGTCACAGAGCCAGTGTGTGGACAAAACAGAAGCTCTGCTTAAAAAAACAGTAGTCCTGCTTGTAGTTTACCATCGTGATGGCTGCTCCTGGTGGATGGTAATTATCTTTATACAGTGCAACCTCAGTTGGTCATCACTAAAAGAAAGAATTTAATGTTGCAAAACTAAATTCAAAAGCATGGCCATACCAGGCGCCTTAACAACACAGACATATGTAGCTGCTGTACAACCTGTAGAAATACCAGTATGTTCATTCAACAATCCTAACGGTCTGAGAAGACACCAAGTATTTAGAGGTACTGTCTTATTTGCTGTTGCTTCCACTCCCTGTAGATATAATCTGTTTATAGTGATGCAGCTGCAAACAAGCAGAATGGAGCATCACTGGAGAAAAGGCTCATCCTACTGAAAGTTGAGTTTCAATACTCATTTTCCACTTTGGCATTGTTCTGCAAACTGCTAAGATACTCTAATCTGATAGATTGTGTCTCTGCAGAAACTCCTACAAGGTTTGGTGAAGTGACAGGGTAGTGGCGTCTCCGTAACACCACATGAAAATGTATGTGACCTTTATCGCAAAGTTATGGGTTGTGTTGTAATTCGTTGCTTTCAGTTACTGTTATGAAAAATAATTCTTCTTAGTGCTTTCTGGGTACAAGTAAATGTCATCATTACACAATGACAGCTGCTGTCCTTTTATACAGTAGCAGGAACACAAGTGTGAATAACATCCTGTTGTATAAGCTGAACTCTTATTTCTGAAAATATGCAACTGAAATATACACGATCACTTCCTTTACAGTAACACAAAACAAATTAGAAACAAATTATAAGACAAATGTCAAAGACTGTAATTAAACTTAAGTAACATTCACACTGTGTGAAGAAACTAAGTAGCATATATTGACTCTTCACTGTGGGTCAGTCGATGACAACTACAATTCACGTTCCTGCTTGGTGGACAACAATCAGTAGGAGCTCTATTCCTGTTTGTTCAGCTTGTACTCCCGTTTGATTCTGGAGTAGGGCCCGATGTTGTCGTCAAACACAAAGTCCCACAATACCCGGCTCCAGGAAGTGTGTTGAGGCAGGGAGTCGTAATACTCTGCTGCGATTTCCTTGACCTGGAAAAAGTTTAAAAATAAATAAATCAATGAGAACTGGAGGTTAGAAAAAGCATGAGAGGTAATGTGTCAAGCAATCCAGGGGATTAATTTATTGGGTCTAAGTGAACACAACACTGTATTTCACTGGAACAAATTCATGCAAATGGGATAACGTATCGTATTACACAAACCAGTACACGTCAGGGTGGACACAGCTTGACATATTCTGATTGAAATGTTTTACTAAACAATAAAAGGGCGACAGGGAGTGGGAGTTAAAATGTAACTGGACAAAATAGCCTTTTCAGAGTTCTTTAGACTCATAGTTAACAAACCTAGTGGCAATTAACTCACATTAAGTGCCTATATGCTCTCCAGTTAGAAGCAGCAGTTAATCATTTACAAAGCCTGTCCATTCATCTGATAAGTATTTGTAGTGAATGAAAAAAAAAGATTTGTGACATTTGTCAATACCTGTTGTATTTAGGTACTGAAAGACAGGAGAGGCCTATCTCATTGGCCACACCTCTTAGTGATGCAACTGTGCTCATTTTTCACCATTCAATACACTCAAGTCCAAAGTTTACCTGGTCAAATTCTATTTATAACAGTAACACAGTCTCACCTGCGGTAGTTTACTGCCAGGTATGCTGGGAAAGTCATGGTGCTCCATGTGATACCCAACATTGAAGGTGATCAAGTTCAACACTCCATAGTAAGAATATGTCTCGTGTCCTTTAAGGAACATGTAGTGCTCAGCTATGAAATGTCCAGAGATGGGATGCAGTCCCATACCCAAGACAGATCCTGCAATGAGGTAAACGATGGGCTTCAACCCCCATAAATAGTAGATAATTAGGTCTACTACAAGCTGAACTACTGCATTCTGGATCTCAAGCTGACCCACTGGCTTGGGGTTGACCACCAATGGACGCAGGGCATAGAAAAGTGGCTGGAGAAAGAGCCAGAGGATCTTCCTGGCTGGGGTGCTGAAGAACCATCCTTCAAACTCTGTAGGAATGTCAACATCCAGCTGGTCTCCTCCAAGATACCGGTGGTGGTCGATGTGGTACTTTTTGAAGGAGGCGGAATAGGGCAGCCCGATTGGCAGGTTGGCCCACATGGCAAACCAGCGGTTCCACTTTGCCAGCTTGTTCCCAAAGGCCACATTGTGGGAGATGTCATGGATAGCCAGAGTCAGGGAGTGGTTAATGCAGCCTCCAAAGGCGTAGGCCCAGAAGAAGATCCATTTCCAGGAGAGGTCATGGACCAGGTAGCAGGCCAGGAATTGGGTTAGGACCATGCCTGATACAACCCACTTCAGCTGGGGGTCTGGACCCATCAGAGACTTGATCTGTGGATATTTGGCTGAGAAGAGAAGCAGAAAGAAAGAGGGATTGAATAGTAGATTAAAGGAAGCAGTGAGGATGATAATTATAGCATGAGCATATATATATATATATATATATATATATATATATATATATATATATATATATATATATATATATATATATATATATATATGCATGCTATATATATATATATATATATATATATATATATATATGCATGCTATATATATATATATATATATATATATATTTTTTTTTTTGCATAAAATTTGCTTCACTGTAATTTTCCACAGGTTGTTCTCAGTGAACACAGTGAAGCATGTTATAAGGTACCTGCCCATCTCTTGGGAAAGCCATGCTGACAAAAGTCAGCTTTAATTGGCAGAGGTGTTTTTTATTTCCCACAGCAAAACAAAACTCAGGGAGAAACAAAAGGAGCAGTCAAAAATCATTTACAAAAAAAGAACAAAAAACAGTTTGTCTCATAAGACTTTCACAACAAGTAATTAGGTCATACAGGTTCAGATTTGTTGCACTGGCCCCACCTTATTAATGCAAGTCAGGAGCAGTTGTGCTAACTGATCCATCTACAATCAAACCATAACGATTCCTGCAGTAGAATATTCTATCATGCATTAGATCAATGATAGCTACATACCGTCACGGGATGTTGCATGAAAATCTGACTTACTTCCTTGGTTTCAGCTTGTGTAAGTCTATATAAATCATGTTTACCATGTTAACTAATATATTAAAGAAACTGGGGCCTGGTCCCAGTGACTTTTTGATATTTTGATAGTCTTTTCTATGGACCAAATCCCCTTGCTTCTATTAATATTTACCCAACAAGAATTCCCTAGTCACTCACTGTGAAAGAATCATTCATCAACATACAGGCATTACATCAACATTAGTAGTCCTGTCTAATCTATGGCTTGCTATGAGCTCAACTCCTGTGTGTTCTTCATTTTTTCCCTAATTGAAGCCGTTTATGGATCATACATTTTCAGTCAGCCTCCAGGCTATAAAGTTAAATCAATAACCAGGCATCATAAAACCCAGTTTTAACTCCTTAATGCCCCTGTGCAGAACACATGTTGTAAAGCCATTAGGATTTAGGATTTCAGCTAATGTCGGGGAGACAAGGCCTTCCATTTACCTTACTGTCAGATAATTTTCCGGTGTAGGGTTTCAGGCTCAGGTTTCAACTAGAAAGGTCAAGGCAAAAATTAATTCACGCATTATTCCGAGGCAGAAATGTTCAACACATGGTAGTTGATCATGTGCATGACCTCATAAGCTTCTGTAATGGCAGGCATTGGTGTCCTTTGAGTGTGCAAGATAATACTGAGTTTATGGCCAGCCAAGCCAAGCCTAAACCTGTAGTCTGCAGACATGGCAAAAAATGAGCCATTCAATTTATTAAACCGCTTTTCCATCAAGGTGTGCCACGTTACGTTAAAGTACAAGGATGTGAAGCACAATGACCTCTAACACTCACATCCCTCAACCCCATCCCTCTCCCCTCAATGCAGGGTAGACGATAGTTCAAATAAAAAGCTTTAATAATTCAGGATTTTGTGGCTTCAAGAAACCCACCACCTACTAGGTGTGTGTTTCACACCCAAGCAAGCACGAAACTACTGGGTGAAGCCAGGATTAAATACCTTTCAACATGTTAGGATGTTGTTAAGCCAAGCTTTTCTTCAGTGGACTTAAATGAAGAATCAAATAAAAAACTAGTTAGTAATACAGATTTTATATGCAAGGGAAACACCGAAATATAATACACAGTCTGGGTAAATATTCTGTTGGGTTATAAAAAAAAAAAATGTAGTTTAGATTAAAGGTTTTTCCAGACACCTTCTTCCCACTGTATGAGTAGCGTTCAGTGACTGTCATGATTAGGGAATGCCTCCTGTCGCCTATCAGTGACTTTGTTTCTGCTGTCACTGAGCTCGGCAAGTTAAAAAAAGACAGCAGACAGGTTTACACACACACATCCAAAACTGTTATCATTCAGCGAGATTTCCACTTAACCTTAATTTAGTATCTACATCACTATCACGAGGCTGAAATATTCCATTCCTATTTACAGCCAGTTTTGTTCGAAGAACAACAACAAAGAAGTTTTGGTTTAAAAACTATAATCAAAAGTAAATATTGTGAATACTGCAGCATGAGACGAAATTTCATTCACCCCATGCTGTACTCTTATTTTATTCTATCTGTAATACATTGCAAATACACTTTTTTTTCACTTTTTTAAAGTGATAAAAAAGAAATAAATACTGGTGTCCTCGCACCTAAAAGAGTAGGAGTATGCATAGCTTCCATCAGCAAGTAATAAAATGAGTCGACCCTGTGTTTATCACGAGTGGCTTATTAGGAGTTACGTTTTCCCTGCATCCATTGTGGGCTGATAGCTTGTTAAACAAGCGCTAGTAAACAGGTTTAACCGGCTACAGTTTTATAAGTAGGTATAGTCAGGGGGAAAAAACAAACAAACTCTGGCCTCAACTGTTCACAGTGACTTTTACACCGCAGCTTCTGGTGGTTAAAATAAATTAAAAATCTTCTGCCCTTTCTTACCCAGAATTTCCTTTCTTCTCGAAGTGTGCGGCTGATCAGTGTACACCCATTCAAAGTCGCCTCTTCCACCTGTCTTCCCCATGGCTGTACACTCTCCGTGTGAGGCAACCGGCTCTGTGTCATCAAACCTTCCAAGTATCGAGGAACACCCACCTGCACAGGTTGCGGACTGAAGGTGTAAGGTGTGATCTCAGGCCCCTCCCCCTAGCTGAGCAGGCTGTGCACCTGTATGCTGTCTTCCAGTGAATATTTTCTACCGTGTGGACTAAAACGTTTTTACTATTATTTAATTATTAGTTGTTATTATTATTATTATTAGTTTCTCGAAGAATGAGTAAAGATTTTAGCTGAAAAACACACACACACACACACACACACACACACACACACACACACACACACACACACACACACACACACACACACACACACACATACACACACAACTTGCACATTTTAACTGCCAAGCTGAGCATTTTTGTTTTACGGTTGGGTTTCAGCGTTTATACGTTTCTTTGTTTTATAGGGCTGCTTTTACAAAGCAACACATGAATCTGTTAACTATGTAAAACTACTTTTCACATTTCTTGCCTTTATGTAAATGTCTCTCTAACTCAGAAGCTACACATGCTCTGTGTCCACTGCACAAGCCATCAATTATATGTCATGTCTAAGCAAAATGCCAAGCTTTCACTCTTTTCAGTCTGTGAATTTCGAGAATTTGCTGTCTTTTGGTTTTCTGTAATTGTGAACTGAAATTTTATATATATATACACACACACACACTCACCCATTCATATGAGTGGGTGAGTGTGTCCAAACTTTTGACACTACTGTATATGGTACAAATAAAGATCCAGTTTTAGCTTGTATTGTTACATATTCATGGGATTTTAAAATTATTCTAATAATTTACATATTTACATCTATTTCTTTTTTTGTATGGCAATACTTTGTTTCACATGTTTCGCTTAGCCTGACCCAAATCTCGCGAGATTTCATAACTGGAACGTTGTGGCGGCGAGAGTACACTTGTGAGACTGTGGAGTTGTCGGAGAGAGGGGGGGCAGGTAGAGAGTAGAGAGGAGGGAAGGCTAGTGTAAAAAAAATTAAAAATAAATAGCAATAGGAAGAAGCAATATACGAAAGTTATCATGGCATCGGGGGACACCCTGTACATAGAAACAGATGGCTCAGAAATGCCAGCAGAAATAGTTGAACTGCACGAAATCGAAGTAGAGACAATCGAGACCACAGTTGTTGGGGACGACGGAGAGCACCAGCCTATGATCGCCCTGCAGCCTCTCGACACGGATGATCCTAACTCGATTCACCCGCACCAGGAGGTGATTTTAGTGCAGACAAGAGAAGAGGTGGTGGGCGAGGATGACTCCGAACTGCACACAGAGGACGGTTTCGAGGACCAAATTCTTATCCCAGTGCCCGCCGTGGAGGAGGACTATATCGAACAGACTCTGGTTACTGTGGCCGGGAAAAGCTCGTCAACAGGCCGGATGAAGAAGGCTGGGAGCGGAAAGAAATCGGGCAAAAAGAGCTACCTGAGTGGAGGGGAAATGGGCAGAAAATGGGAACAGAAGCAGGTCCAGATAAAGACTTTGGAAGGGGAATTTTCAGTCACTATGTGGGCATCGGGTAAGTTAAGTGAATTCCTGCAAGCTGGCCCCGCGCTTTGTTCTCAGGATGTGTGCTGTGTGACTGGGCCCTGCTGGGGCCCTGTCCTCCGCTAAAGTAGGAAACCTTTCCCAACTCTGAGCTACTTAAACTCCATTTGAAATGTTTTTGTTTTTATGGGAAGCCATGTTTTATGTGTCGATGGGCGCCGCCATATTTCCCCGGTCTAGAAAGTATGGCGGCCCGAAAAAATGGCGTTTATTTGGCCGGCGAAGATGGCGGCTAGAGTGGGAGCGAGTGCAGCTAGCTCCGCTAGGCCGCTGTGGCGCAGTTCAGTTAAGCTCACGAAATCGGTGGAGGCGGTGCCTTCAGGAACCCCCTCATACATTTCGCTTCTGTGCCTTTAGACACACATTTTGTAGTCACATGCTTTAATAATGCAGCAAACTATGCAGTCAACTTTTTTTTTTTGAAACTATATCCTGTTTCTAAAAAGAAGTTCCGAGTTTACTAGTGCTTTGCGTCACCCATAAAAAGTGAGATTTTTAGTCAACGTGATGTATGTCAAGTGATTCTAATCCAAGTTGCTATTCAAAACATTGAGCGGATTAAAAGGTGATAACTTGTGATTTTAAAAACACCAACTTAGATTTTGCTCTAAATTTGTGGATATGTAGAAAACATGTTTTGCTTTATTTAGTTGCAGAGTAAGGCTAGCGGCATGAAGTTCACAAACAAGGATATTTCAAATACCTTTTTCTGTTCTCCTCACATTTTATATTAAAGACTGTGACACAAATGCACCAGTTTGTAAAACTGTTTCTAGTGCACTTTTACAGTGAGAGGTGTAAATTTGCAAAGCTGGACCTGACATGTCATATTTTTCTGCATGTAGCAACTTAATGAGAGGAGAGAGAGAGCGCAAAATGCACTGCTATTGTTATGAATTGTTTTTAAACACTGTCCCACCATCTTTTAGATGACAAAAAGGACATAGACCATGAGGAGCAAATCGCAGGAGAAAACTCACCTCCAGATTATTCTGAATACATGACGGGAAAGAAGCTTCCTCCTGGAGGCATCCCAGGCATTGACCTGTCAGACCCCAAACAGCTGGCAGAGTTTGCAAGGTAAGCGGTGGCGATGTTGACGTCAGTGCAGCTGTAAGAGCAAACGTGTTGGCTTGACGAAAGAAAAACGATAAAATACGCACTATTGAAAACTCTGATTGCGTGACACTACACTTAAACACATATAAATGGATGTGGAGTGCTATTTTTAAGTAAAGAAATGCCAGTTTATGTTGCAACGATTTCCATTTCTGTTGCAGAATGAAGCCAAGAAAAGTAAAAGAAGACGATGCGCCCAGGACGATAGCCTGTCCACACAAAGTAAGTGTGCTCTGCTCTACATCGCTGTGCTTGTTGCTGATTATTGTGTGTTTGTTGCTGACACTGCTTGTGAGAATGTGCAGGTGTGAGAGATGTTTCAGCCTTCTTAGCTGACCTGATTCTAAAACTGCGCTTTAAATGCATACCATTTAGTTGAATTGTGCTTCCTCTCCCTCTCAGGGATGTACCAAGATGTTCAGGGACAACTCTGCAATGAGAAAACACTTGCATACCCACGGGCCTCGTGTGCACGTCTGCGCAGAGTGCGGCAAAGCGTTTGTCGAGAGTTCAAAATTGAAGAGGCATCAACTCGTACACACAGGAGAGAAACCTTTCCAGGTGAGTTCCTACACTTGACGCACCTTCAGTTTTTTACCTTTCTCTCAAAACTTGCAAATATTTACTTTGATTTTGTAGTAGGACATGAAAATACACACTGCAGTGTTTACTTTACTCTGCTGACTTTGTGTGTTTAAAAAGTGGTTATATGCTAATTTAGCCATTTCACCTGAAATGGCCACCATTCAGAAGGATATCACTTTATTTGTGAGCCAAAGTGAGACCTGAAGCTGCGTTAACACTCGCTCTCTCTCTCTTTCATTCCCAGTGCACATTCGAGGGCTGTGGCAAGCGGTTCTCCCTGGACTTTAACTTGCGCACACATGTGCGTATTCACACTGGAGACCGTCCGTATGTTTGCCCCTTTGATGGGTGCAACAAAAAGTTTGCCCAGTCAACCAACCTGAAGTCTCACATCCTCACACACGCCAAAGCCAAAAATAACCAGTGAACGAGCCACGCTTCAGGCGAACGGCAGCATAAAGCAAACACTGGAGGATTTGACCTGTGTCTCCACTCCTTGACAGCCAAATGTTCCGTGGCCTGCTTTGTTGTGAGATAAGAAGTCCCTTTGTATTGCCTCTAGGTAAAACGTTTTAAAGAGAGAAAGGCGTCTTCACGAACTTTTTGATATACACACGGAGGTTTGAACAAGCAACTTGTGAGAACTCCGACCCCCTCAGGCCTCTTTACCCTACTTTGGCTCTACCTGGATGGAACAACTTACAGTTTCTTCTTGTGAAGATGTTATTTCATGGATCTGCACCCAAGAAACTTATTTATACCTTAACACAACCAGTTACAAATTTTTTGCAATATCCTTCAAATTTGCATCAATCCTTAGCAATGACACATTTTCAATTTTGTACTCTTCCCTGAGTGTGCATATTGTACACTAATCGACATAAGCCCTCTTCAGACATGGGATCTGTTAAAGTGATGTCCTTCAGCCATAGGTCAATTTCATATTTATGTTCCTCAAAGTTTTATTTAGACACACACAAGAGTGATGGAGAGAGTACTTGCAGTACTTGCCATTCCTGGAAAACACGTTTTGACTGTGACAACAGGTTTCTCCGGATTGATTCTTATCAAAGCAGGTTGTGTGAGTCTATAAATGTGTTGCTCAGAGAGCTGCACACTGCCCCCGACACACAGTCTCAGAGAAAGAGCGACGTCTCTTCTGTTCATTTTTTTTTTTTTTTTTTTCTTATTTGAAAGAGGAATGTCTTATTATGAATTAGAAACTGAGTTTAGAGAGATTAAATGTGTTGCTGTGGGCACTTCCTAGTGAGGTGAGCAGCTCATGAGGTTAAACTGGAGGCGTGCACAGTCAGAGTTACTTGGGATGTCTCTCTGTTATGTGACTGCATTCAGATTTGTGTTCTAAGTTATGAGTAAATGATTCCAGGCCCAAATTAATGAAATTGCCATTTACATGAAAGTGCACATATACTTACGAAGCTGACGCATTCAGATGCCGTCAGATTAATGGAAGGGATCGCATGTCTGAAAGGGGCTGTAAGCTCTGTGGTAATGTATGTAGTCAGGTTGTCTCTGTAGCTCTTCTTGGAAGAGGTTTCAGTTTGTTTCACCTCCTCCCTTTCTTCCTCATGAGTGTGCTTGAGGAGATGATTGGGTGGTCTTTGCATATTTTCATTTTTTACAACACAATATTCCTGTAGATCATAGACATGTGCTTTTCAATAGTAATCAGTGATTAAAATGTTTCCCCCCTTGCACTACTAATGCAAAACAAGTGTCATTTTTTTCTCACAGTTAGAAATCATTCTAAGATATTTATTATTAATCAGCTGTTTTGGTGTCATTTAAAGACAAATCCCAGAGCTGCTATGAATATTTAAAAAAAAAAATAAAAGTCAGATGCCAGAACCACCTCAAGTGGCTCCTTTCGATGTGGATGAGTAGCAGATGGATGACTGCATTCTTCAGCCATCGCTAAAACCCCAGCCATACTTTGGAGGAAGCTCATTTCTGCCGCTCGTATCCACGATCTCATTCTTTTGGTCAGTACCCAAAGCTCGTGGCCACAGGTGAGGGTAGGGACATAGACTGACCGGTAAATTTATAACTTCACTTTCACGCTCAGCTTCCTCTTCACCACAATCGACCAATCAGTCTGTCCATCTCCCGCTCCCCTCACTTCCGAACAAGACCCCGAGATAAACTCCTTCACTTGAAGCAGCAACTCGTCCCTGAGCTGGAGTGGGCATTCCATCCTTTCCCAGCTGAGGACCATGGCCTCAGAATTAGAGGTGCTAATTCTCATACCTACCACTTCACACTCACTGTGAACTGCTCAGGTGTGAGCTGGAGGCCACCGGATGTCACTAAACCTTCCATTGTTATTTGACAGGCACATTGATGCATGTTTAGTACTTCATAATATGAATGTAACATGTTGAGGCCTCTCAGGGCAGTACTGAACTTACATTTCCTCTTTTGTTCAAATCGGAATTAAGGAAGTGAAACCAATTTTATTTTTTTTTGCATAGTGCATAAACACAACTGACAGTTTTATATCGTCTCACAACTTGAATTTTAGCAGGTACAAGGGTCACAAAGGTAATTTGTAACAACAGTTTGTGGTCCCATTTTCTTTGCGTGACAGGATACTAAAAACAGTGGAGACCAGAGGGAGTGTGAACATTTGCATTGAAAATGACATGGCTGCACTTTACAATGCAGATTCAAATTTTGCTAGTCTAGTTCGTTTGCTTCTTTACACCTTCTGTGATAACCCACTTCTCCATCTACACTTATTTTCCATGTATATTTTGCTTATTCTTCTTGATTAATTGAGATTGTGAAATAATGGCTTTATAGTGAACTGGCTAACACATTCACCTGACAGGTTGGAAAATCCCTGGTTTTTGAGACTGGGATGAGACACAAATCCCTGAGAGGGTCGTGCCACAAAGGCGTAAAAAAGGTGTAAAAAAAAAAATAAAAATCTGTGCCAAATCAAATGTGCAGCTCCAGTCCCTGTGGCAACCCACTGTGGATAAAGGAAGCAGCCAAAGAAGCTCTAAATAAGCTCACATTTCCAAATTGCCACCAACAACCCAAAGATATGTTTGCATTAAAAACAGCACATAAAAAAATTCTGTTTTCTGAAGTATGTGACGGTTTGTCTGCTACAAACTGCCTCATACTCTCAAATACTGAGGATAGCACTGAAAACTCAGCTGACATTGCAGCGTACATAATCTGGCTTTAATCAATCCACAAAAACAGCAAAGGCAGACTTTTCACATCAAATAAAACTGATTTGTGGATTCACGCAGTCAAAATATTAAAACAGTGCTGGTGGTTAGAATTGCTGAATCACTTTAAATCCACATGTTACAGCACATCCTGTCATTTCACAGCAGCAAATCGAGATTAAGATTTAAAAGGTCATCTTAATTGCACATCACAAAGTACGTTCCCCTTTTAGTCCACAGATATGAACGGCATTTTAAAAACTGCACGTAGATCTGAAATGGCACAATGACTTGTACCTAGGTTATCCCTGCCGAGTAGTATGGAAGTCTCATTCTTATCTATACGAAACAAATCTTTATCCAGCTACAGGCTAAATGTAATTGCATCCAACAGAGTTCAGAATCATCAACGTATATATTTAAACATTTAATTGCCATTATTTAAATTTTTTTCTTAGCCAACTGTACGCCCTCGCTGTGTATCTAGAGGGATGAATTTAAAGCCTAGAATATCTCAAATCTGTGTCATTTAAAATGCAGTGAAGAGCAGAAAATGGCAGCTGTAGCGTAGTATTAAAAAAACGATCACTATTATCCCTGACAAAAATATTTGAACAGTTTTAAGCCTTAAAATGAGAGGCGATGCAATTATCCTTAAATGATTTCAATAACCCTTCAACTTCAAACATATACCTGAATAAAACCAAAAGAGGCAAAACTAGAGCATAGTTATTCCACCCTCTTGCCTTTGGCATCGTGTGTGTTAGTGTCTTCTCTCAGAGCAGGCACTGGTGGGTGATTTGCAGCTAATCACTCAGGAGGGCAGCCAACAGTTCGGGATAGTTTGGTGTACCCCAGCCGGTAACGGGATCCCACGAAGGTGCCGCACAGAAACCCTTCCCTTGAACTTGTTCATCCAGACAGCCATAGTGGCAACCTTCAGTTACCTTGAGACAAGAGAGAATGGCATGAATGGCTTATTCAGTGCCTTATTCAATTAGTGTCATAACAGTAGCAAGGTAAACAAAACTCGTGATTTTTGGTTAAAACATTACAGAGTACTAAATGTTGTTGGGTTTATGTTATGTAATCTATACAAGTGGAACCTTATCCAAAGGTTTGCTAACAGTTTGGTTACTTTTCTACAGTGATAGTGTAAGTAACTCCACTTACATCAAATAAGGCCTTTCCTTTCAGCTTGTAGAGGCGGGGGTTGAGGAAGCCCAGGGCAGGCAGGCCCTTCCTGAAACGTTGATCATTGATGAGGGAAAGTATGCCTCCGACTACAGGGGTTGACGCCTGGAGGGGTAAAGCAATACATGAGGGATGCAATGAGCCACAAGAAGGCAGGCATTCAGAACAAGTGATTTAAGATAACCGCACTGCTGCAGGTGCTCCTGGAGCACACTGAAAGGTGCCGAATGTGGATGGCTACTCCTGTGCCCTGTAAATGCAAATATTTACAGAGCACAGGAACTCTAATAGTAATGACTTGATACCATATTAAACCTCCTATGATGTATATACTTTTATCTGTGAGTTTATACATTAGGCTAATTGTATGGTTGCTTTCTTTCTTTTTTTGTTACATTATCAGTTATTTCCTATACTGACCGAGGTCCCAGACACCCATGGGATAGGCACTCTGTTGCTGACCACCCAGTAATTATCAGATAGGGCAGCCATATCTGGGTAAGCCCTTCCGCTGGTATTGAAGTATGACTGAGGAGGGAGGGATGCTGCTACAGTCTTTAGATAGCTATCCACTGCAGCAGCCTGTGGGAACACAAATACACAGCATAAATAGCACTATTGGCATTGACTGATGACTGGATAAACAGATGAGATGGATCATAATCAAATGCCTCGCTAAAGAAGGATGATCTGATACCATTACCTGGTAGTCGGGAATCTTAAAGACATTGCTGAAGCCTCCACCACTGATGGAATCTGTGACTTCATACGTGACCTTGTAGGGGTTCTTGAATGCTGTTCCTCCTACTGTGGTCACATATGGGCTGGAAACAACAAGATCTTTAAACATACTCTGTTTGTTTTTTTTTTGCATAAACTATCTGTTGCAATTAATTAATCTTTTCAAACTGAAATATTATAGATTACAAAAATCTAATGCATGGCACCAGTGCTCTCAGAGGTCTAGTGTTATATGATAGAAAAACAGACTTTAGTTTCCCAAAATTTGGAGTTGATGTTTTACCTTGAGGCAGGAAAACTGGGCCTGAAGGTGTTTTCTTTACCCAAATGTCTGCATCCAGCACCACTGTCACCTGAGCATGACACAAGATCGGGGAGATTAAAAGTGACCTGACAGGTAATCATGCAGCACATCTTATTAACCGCCGGCAGCCTATTGGCTGTTGTGTGAAGCCGTGATAAAGAGCAGCAGAACAAAAAGGTATCATGTACACATGTTTTCCATGCCATCAGCTGTATTCATGTTTCAAGTGACATAATGATCTGACAATGAGAGTGAAGTCACAGTCAGGAGACATACTGCCAAGGAGACAAAGACTGTTATTTTCTTTCACTGATCAGGTTTCTCTCAGGCCTCCACAGAAATCCCCAACTGTTCAAATACTATCTTTTATATCAAGTACCACCAAAAGAAGGAACTTCTTTTTAACTGACTAAAACTACAGAAAAGCATCACAACATGTTACACAAATGTCCCTCTTATTGCTCAGATATTTGGATGAATTCTCCACATTTTTTCCCCGACCCACTCAGTTACTGACCAGAAGCAAAGAGCAGTGAGATTCCTCTGACGCCGGCCTTCATAAACTCTGTGTTGATGCGCATCATGTAGGCTGTAGACAGGCTGTCTTCATCGTCTCCGTAGCTGATAGTGTGAACCCAGGGCAGGTCAGTCATGTTGCTGAGCAAAACCATCCACTGGAGGAAAGGCTCCTGGGATTCATGGCGACCTGAAGCCAAAGGAGAACTTTTTATTTTGTTTTTACTTTTAGATTCATGTTCTTTCCTCTTTAATATGTTTATGCTCGCCTATTAATAATCTAAAAATAGAAAGATGAAGTCTCTCTTTCTCATACCTGGATTGGTGAAGACCCAAGTGGAGATGTTTGCCCCTGTGCTCATGATGTACTCTATATCCAGACTGGCCTCCAGACCAGCCTTTCCTCCTCCTTGGGTGCCTACAACTCGATCCACCTCTGACCGATGCTGGAAGCCCCGACCAAACATGGCCATGAACTCAGCCAAGTCGGCGGGGTGGTAGAACTGCTCCAGAAACTAAAAGAGAAAGCAGCTAGCTAAAGTGAAAAATTACACCAAATTATGGTCAGATTAAAGAGTTTGAGCTGAAGCTTATATGTCTAACTGCAACATTCCATCACAAAAAGATAACATGTCTGTATCTTACTTGAGCTACGGCTTGGCTGTTATTCTGAGCTGATCCCACATCAGCTGATGTTAGATTGTAGCGAGTCCTTAAGATGTCAGGAGTCACTCCGAGGTGAAACCCTTCCATAGACTGCTGATGCTTACTGGTGAGGTCCAGTCGCTTAGGAGGGAGGCGATGAAGTCCTCCAACTGCAGAAGCACACACATGTTCAAAAAAACATGATCGCACATCTATTCTCTTTACCGCTCATCTATTTTAGGGTCGCGGGCCAGATGGAGCCCACCCCTGCTGTTACAGGGTGGGAGGCGGGATGCACCCCAAGACAGGGGATGGGACGGTGGCATCACCTCCCAGCAAAAAAGGTTCCTGGTTCGAACCCAGGCTGAGGCCTTTCTGTTTGGAGTTTGCACGTTCTCCCCAAGCATGTATGGGATTCCTCCAGGTACTCTGGTTCCCTCTCACAAATGTCTAACAGCATGCATGTTAGGTTGATTGGTGATTCAAAATTGGCCATCGATGTGAAGTAGATGAAGTGTCTAGAATAAAGGACTGTATGAATATATGGTTAAAAAATGTGAATTAAAAGGTTTTTGACTCTGGGGAAGATCCAGTAGGCAGCAGAGACACCTGTGCGAGGATGGTTATTGATATTTTTTCAGACAGTTGTAGAACTTTATGACCTAGTACATAACAACTAAAATGCAACATAATAATTTGCAGCTTTTAAAATGGAGCTCACCAAAGTCAAGGTGTTCGTGAACATCATCGGGAACCGAGTATGGACCTGAAGACCTCACTAAAGAATGTCCAGCTCTCGTATAACGGTGGAACCTACTTCCTGGAAGCAGCCTCTCTGCAGTCCTTAGTACAAAAGCAAACAAACAGTCATTTATGTGAAGCAGAAAAACTGTAACTTCTAGTAAGCAAAAATTATTCCTTGTATCAGCCTTGATTTATAAATTTCAGTATAGTGCTGCTAAAAGTCTGATTTTTTTTTTAACCCAAACCCACATAAAGAGGAACTCTGTCACAAGATACAAGCATGACCTTTTTGTGAGATTTACACTGCTACAACACTCATGTAGCATAAGTAACTGTGCTTAAAACTGTGTCAAAAGAAAGTGAGGTGAGTAAGCAGAACAAATGTTGCCAAATAAATATGCTTACTCTGCAGTTACGGTGCACTGCAAAAAGTCCTGAGTGCGAACAGTCAGGCAGTTTTTAATCCCATGACTCTGCAGCCAGTGATGCACCACCTTCTTTGTGAGGTCAGAAGGACGCACAAGAGAGGCTACTTCCTCCAGGCTGAGATACTTACCTATGGAAGGCAAATGAGCAGAGGTTAACGTTTAAAGGAGGGGTTTTGGGTTTTTCTCTGTTTTTTGGATAATTTCCTAAAGAAGCAGGTCATGAAGGACAGTATAGATCCTTACCGTACTGAGCTGAGTCGGGGTCTGACACCAGCCTGAGCTTTTCCTCCAGCAGGTGGACATTCTGCTGCTTCAGAGCAAAGGTCAGCTTCAGCTCCTCTGTGGGATCAACACGATCCCCATGAACCCAGTCCTGTGGAATCCTGTGCAAAAAGGAAAATAGATTTGGAACATTAATTAATTAAAAAAAAAAACGGCCACAAATTAGTGACAGACATTGAAATTCACTGTATGAAACTGTCCAGCATGATAAAACAGGCTAATTAACAAACACAGAAGTCAATAAATAAATACATATGAATTACACCTTAATATACAGGGTATAGCTACTTGAAAGTGATATGTAACTTGTAGCAGCTAATTAATAATTCTTTTAAGTTTTCCTTTATTTTATAATGTGTTATCATAGTTCAGCAAATAAAAAGGGATATGAAAATAGCTGTTTAAGAGTATAGGTGTCCTCACAAGACATCCTGGTCTGATTCCAGATATCCACTCCAGACCACCGAGCTCAATAACAGGGGCAAGGAGAATACCAGTCTGCTGGAGAAAAAAAAGAAAAATGACAGCATGATAATAATTAGACCTTTGATACACCAAAATCCAACCCGGAAGTTTTTATCAGAAAAATAAAATCACAGCAGCTAGTGTTACTTCAGGTCTATAACAAAAGATTTATCTCTCCACGTAAAGTCTCATTGTGACTCGGGTATGCCTTCTCACCCAGAAACACAAATAGCATTTTTCTAATGTTGCATCTATTGTGAAAAAGGGCAGTGTTGTTTATAGCAGGACACTTTAACCTGCGACATTAGCAGCAGCTAATATATCCATGTAGGTCACCACTGGCGCAAAAATGTAAAACAAAGTGCGCTAAAACACTAGCTCCGCTAAAACACTTCACGTTATCCCACTCTTTCCTTCCTTCACGAGTTGCACAAATAACGTCTTAAGTTATCTGATGTACTCACAGTTTGTCCATGGTGTCCTCTACTGTTACAGTTTTCCAAACTCAGATGGCCGGGCTGGTGTAGGCGCAGTCATGTGACGTGCTGTCATGTGATCAGCAACGCTGGGGTTTTCGCGCCCCCTCCTCCCTCCCGTGAACTCTCCTTTACTGTAACGCGTTTGTAATGTTACCAGTATGTTCTGCTACCCTTTTTATTGCACGCAAGCGCCACAGCCCGCCAGAGTCAGATTGAAATTGGACTTCAGGAAAACTGGTCCAAATCTGTGTGATGGGACATCCTCAAGGTGCACCACAAAATAGAGGATGGCGCCTGTAGAAGGGGTCTGTGAGGTCATTTCTTTATATTTTGTTTCCGAAATATTAGGACAATGGCTGCTTTTTCACTCCTTTTCAGACCTAGCCTTGTACCTCACCATTTTCTGAGTAATGTTTTTGTTTGTTAGTTAAGCCATGGCTTCAGAGTATTAAAATGTAACCAGTGTTGTGTCTACACATAACAGACAACTTGGCAAAGAACCAATTTTAAATCATATCTTTAGTTACTAGCAGTCTGTCACAAAAACACATAATTTGTTCCCATTTCTTCAGTTGAATCTATGAAAATACCAAAAAAAAAAAAAAAGAAAAACACAATTTGACAGACTTAAAACCAACAAGGTGATTTCAAAAGTCCTACTAGCTGAAGGTATATCTCGGCATGGTGTGCAAAACAAAACTGGACAAGTGGATGATAAAAGAAGTGTCAGGCTTCAATAACTATTGACCGCAGATGAACATTAAATAAAAGATAATTCCTTAAGGGGAAAAAAATCCAGAAAAGACCTGAGAGATCCACCTGGCCCTTTAGTTCACGGAAGTCTCATCAGAAATGATCTCAGTGGAAGGTTGGCTGTCAAAAAGCCGTTCTTAAGGAAGGGAAACTGAGAAAATTACATAAGAACTGGACTGAAAATCAGAGTGACGGGAGTCATGAATCCAAATCATCATCAGTATGTATTAAAAGGGTCAGTAGAGAGGTTCAACAGTATCTACAGCCATCTATAGACACTGGGGAAAAAAACAAAACAAAAACACACAAATAAACCAGAATTAAGAATTGAAAAAAGGTTTATTACAACTAACCCTTTGGTTAAAAAGAAAAGACTGCACAAAAATGGTATATACAAGCATGTACTGTAAAACTGTTTTTACATTTGTAAATATTAAATTTACAATAACCCACGTTAGCCAAACACAAAAATTTTTTTCATTTTTGTTGAACATTTGAAGTGTTTGCTTCAAACTCAAGTGCTGAGGAAGAGTGATCCATCTCGGAGGGGGGAAGGGGGTCCCATCTGTCCTCTGCCAACTTGAATTCAAGAATTCCAGATTTGAATAATCTAAATAAACGTGACATTTCAGCTCTGACTTTGATCAGTTGTTATCTGAGAAGTAGAAATCCTCCTCTTCTCCGCTCTCAGACAGCGCCTCATCGTTTCCTGGGAACATCTCCCAAACCACAAAGGTATCGTTTTCTAGTGCAAGAAGGAAAAAAAAAAAAAAGGTGGTCAAAGACAAAAAAAAAACCAAAACACCCCAATGAACACCAACTCCACCTATAAATTTATAAACTCATTCCCTTATATCTACAGTGCCTTGCGAAAGTATTCGGCCCCCTTGAACTTTTCAACCTTTTGCCACATTTCAGGCTTCAAACATAAAGATATAAAGTTTTAATTTTTTGTGAAGGATCAACAACAAGTGGGACACAATCGTGAAGTGGAATGAAATTTATTGGATGTGTCAAACTTTTTTAACAAATAAAAAACTGAAAAGTGGTGTGTGCAATATTATTCGGCCCCTATACTTTCAGTGTAGCGAACTCACTCCAGAAGTTCAGTGAGGATCTCTGAATGATCCAATGTTGTCCCAAATGACTGATGATGATAAATTGAATCCACCTGTGTGTAATCAAGTCTCCGTATAAATGCACCTGCTCTGTGATAGTCTCAGGGTTCTGTTCAAAGCGCAGCAAGCATCATGAAGACCAAGGAACACACCAGGCAGGTCCGAGATGCTGTTGTGGAGAAGTTCAAAGCCGGATTTGGATACAAAAAGATTTCCCAAGCTTTAAACATCTCAAGGAGCACTGTGCAAGCAATCATATTGAAATGGAAGGAGTATCAGACCACTGCAAATCTACCAAGACCCGGCCGTCCCTCTAAACTTTCATCTCAAACAAGGAGAAGACTGATCAGAGATGCAGCCAAGAGGCCCATGATCACTCTGGATGAACTGCAGAGATCTACAGCTGAGGTGGGAGAGTCTGTCCATAGGACAACAATCAGTCGTACACTGCACAAATCTGGCCTTTATGGAAGAGTGGCAAGAAGAAAGCCATTTCTCAAAGATATCCATAAAAAGTCTCGTTTAAAGTTTGCCACAAGCCTTCTGGGAGACATCAAACATGTGGAAGAAGGTGCTCTGGTCAGATGAAACCAAAATCGAACTGTTTGGCCACAATGCAAAACAATATGTTTGGCGTAAAACATATCGTGTTCGTTGGCGTAAAAGCTCATCACCCTGAACACACCATCCCCACTGTCAAACATGGTGGTGGCGGCATCATGGTTTGGGCCTGCTTTTCGTCAGCAGGGACAGGGAAGATGGTCAAAATTGATGGGAAGATGGATGGGGCCAAATACAGGACCATTCTGGAAGAAAACCTGTTGGGAGTCTGCAAGAGAGCTGAGACTGGGACGGAGATTTATCTTCCAACAAGACAATGATCCAAAACATAAAGCCAAATCTACAATGGAATGGTTCACAAATAAACTTATCCAGGTGTTGGAATGGCCAAGTCAAAGTCCAGACCTGAATCCAATCGAGAATCTGTGGAAAGAGCTGAAGACTGCTGTTCACAAACGCTCTCCATCCAACCTCACTGAGCTCGAGCTGTTTTCCAAGGAAGAATGGGCAAGAATTTCAGTCTCTCGATGTGCAAAACTGATAGAGACACACCCCAAGCGACTTGCAGCTGTAATTGCAGCAAAAGGTGGTGCTACAAAGGTGGCCGAATAATATTGCACGCCCCACTTTTCAGTTTTTTATTTGTTAAAAAAGTTTGACACATCCAATAAATTTCATTCCACTTCACGATTGTGTCCCACTAGTTGTTGATTCTTCACAAAAAAATTTAAATTTTATATCTTTATATTTGAAGCCTGAAATGTGGCAAAAGGTTGAAAAGTTCAAGGGGGCCGAATACTTTCGCAAGGCACTGTACATATACCCTCAACACAACTGTAACCTCATTTTTGAGGACACCTACCCGTGTTGCCACATCTTCTCATTGTTCTTTTAACTGACGGTGTGGGTGTGAAGCTCTGAAAGTCAAAGGAATATGGTGCGTGAGAAAAAAAATTTCTATAACCTTCAGGGTCACAAAAATCCCACAAATGATGCCCAATTTGTTAGGAGGCAAGTACCTTTAAAGGAGGTGGGTCCTTGAAGGCATTAAACTGATGCTTTTTTATCCTCTTCTGCAGCTGATACACGTATTTGTCGTCATTGTCCCTTTGAAATCAAGGCAAAAAAAAAAAACTGCGTTAAAATGCAGTTTCACTAAACGCATCACTTTCAAGTTAGAAGAGCGGCTCAGAGGTTCACCTGTTTGGAGAGCCCATCATGCCTGGAGTGATATGCAGACACTGAGGAGTCTTTACTTCGGGTAAAAGTGTCGACATTGGGGTCAAGGCTCCCAGGTTCGATACCGCTAAGTGTTCCTCGTCATCAGAATGGAAGGAGGGGAGCTGCACATCGAGGCAACGTCGTGGGGAACAGTTAGCCATACATTTAGTGTAATGATTGCTCATAAAAACCTCTGCAAGGAAGACAAACCTCAAAGCATTTATTCTGCATGTACGCAGAGCTGAAAACATCGTCAACATCTTCTCTGGGCATCGTCTCCAGAAACTGACGCACTTGCTGTTTTCTCTTTAAGGTTCCCACTCGGGCTGATATCACAGGGTGATCTGCTAGACACAGAGAGAAGCATCATTAGTTGAGGCTAGCTAAGGTTTTTTATTAGGTTTTTTATAGCTAAGGCCAAATTATTAGAATTTTGTATCTTTTATTCTTATCAGACCCAAAAGTTCAATCATTGTAACGACACAAGCCATATGAAGATGCCGTTGTAGGCTCTATATTTAAATTTTAAAAATGTTTTTACTCATAGGGGAAACAGCAGATCAATAATGAAAGTGCCTGCTCGTTGCAGACATAAAACTGTGTCGTGTTTTAATTATACAGTATGATGGGACACAATAGTACTGCAGTAATACCTTTGAATAAATTATATACAAATTAACCAATTTGTTTTTTTCCACAGTTTACATCCCAAAAGTGGCCTTTCCCTCACCTGGAGCTTTGGGCGGCTCCACCTTTTCCTTTTTGGGTCTCGTGGCTTTTTTAGCAGCAGTGTGCGATGCTGCCCGGGATGTGTGCTGGCTGTTGCACTCCTCTGCAGAACGGGTTCCTACCATCCTTGCTACCTTTGCCCAGTAATTTGCCACGTGCTTCGTATAGAAGGACACGGCCCTGGTGCACACAGAACACACGTATAGACCCAGGAGCAAGCGACAAGGTTACGACACATACATGCGTTCACATTTATCGGGGAATGAAACTTACTCTTGTAGTCTCATAAGCTCCGCCTCGGTCCACTTGTCCTCATAGTGCTCCTGCTGTGTGTTGCTCTTCTTGGTACCGGGTTTCTTGCTGGGTTGTGTCGGCTCAGGCGAAGGCTTTGCGGGTGCTTTGGCGCATTTGCTGGACTTCTGTTTTTGTTTGCGCCTCGTCAAGTAACCCGAATCCTCTGACTTGTTGGATGAAGACACATGTTTTGGCTGTGACTTGATACAAGCATTTTTACTGTTATTACTGTAAACTCCTTTCCCTCGCTTCTTTCTCCTCATGAGTAACTCATCCTCTGATGACAGATGCTGTGATATTTCATCATTTACTGGAGGAGATTCTGGGGAATTTATGACAGTTTGTTTTCTAGTAGTTGCTCTTGCCAAAGGCCTGCGAGTGCCATGTGACCTGTGTTTTTGTGACTTCTGTGCTGAATACTCT
This sequence comes from Archocentrus centrarchus, assembly GCF_007364275.1. Lineage (NCBI taxonomy): Eukaryota > Metazoa > Chordata > Actinopteri > Cichliformes > Cichlidae > Archocentrus > Archocentrus centrarchus. The sequence goes on along the minus strand of NC_044367.1, from coordinate 12,082,552 downwards.
TTGTTTCCCTTTTGCTCCTCAAAGCACTCCGATGACTTGCTTGATGAAGATTTGTGTTTTGAATGTGACTTTTCATGAGCGTTCCTGCTGTTTTTACTGTATCCTCCTTTCCCGCGCTTCTTTCTCCTCATGAGTAACTCATCCTCTGATGACAGATGCTGTGATATTTCATCATTTACTGGAGGAGATTCTGGGGAATTTATGACAGTTTGTTTTCTAGTAGTTGCTCTTGCCAAAGGCCTGCGAGTGCCATGTGACCTGTGTTTTTGTGACTTCTGTGCTGAATACTCTTTGTTTCCCTTTTGCTCCTCAAAGGACTCCAATGACTTGCTTGATGAAGATTTGTGTTTTGAATGTGACTTTTTATGAGCGTTCCTGCTGTTTTTACTGTATCCTCCTTTCCCGCGCTTCTTTCTCGTATTGGATAACTCATCATCTGATGCCAGTGGCTGTAATATTTTAACTGGAGGAGATTCAGGGGAATTTATGACAGTCTGTTTACTTTTAGTTAATTTTGCTGAAGCCCTACAACTGCTCTGTGACTGTTTTTGTGGCCTCTTTGCTGAAGACTTTCCATTGTCACTTTGCTGTTTTGGGACAGCGCCCATGTGCAATTCTCTTTCTTTAGCAGGACACCTTTGGCCAGATCTCATTATTCTACCAGCCCTCTTCTTGGGGCTCCCAAGTGGCTCCGCAACAGGTTCAAGGGAATCAGAGGGCTTGTCGTCTGGGTTAGTCTCGACTCTGTTACGTCTGTGAAGAGGAGCCTTGACCCTCCTCAGCGGTACTGATGCCTCTTTTTCACCTGGGACCAGAGAACACCGTTTCACGCAATGCATATTGTACCTCACAGAGCTATGACCATGAGCTCCATGAGCATCTTTACCTTCACTGCAGGGCAGGGTCGCATGGACGGGCTCCTGTGATGTCCTTGCAGACACTGTTGTATTGACCTGTGAAATATCGAAATGAGTAGGATATTTTTCACATTGTAAATGTAACTCAACCTGATATGTAATGCACACGAGGCCAACTTTAAGTGCTTACAGGATTGCAGATGGCCCTATCGTAACATTTATGGATGGTAACATTCATGAATGCATCTAAAATGACTCGGCCTCCTTTCCAGTACTCCAGAGGTGGCTTGATCACTCGACCACTTCGAGAAACTTTCATACTGGAGAAGGCGGAGGAGATGGGAGGGCAGGATTCAGCTGGAGAGAATTCATGCAAGAAAGCAAATTTACGTTATTAACACAAAAACACAATTTAATCAATTGCCTAAATCCACGTAAAAATGCCAGCAGGTTAGCTCGAGCGTTTCTCTTGTACTTACGCGTCTTAAAGGACTCCTGTCTGTGCTGCTTCACAGAGCTTTTGATGTGAGAGGCCTGAGATTTTTGCTTTGATTTGATGCCTCTCTGTTCACTGCTCCTCTCTCTTCCTGTGCTTCGGTTGCTGCAGCAAAACAAAATTTAGGCATTAAACAAACAAGCAAAAAAAAAAAAAAAAAAAAGTAGCAGTGTTTCTTTCCAGAAATTACAACCCGGTTATTCAAGAAAAATCCACAAACCTTGCTTTGAACAGTTTCATGTATTAACTATTTGCTTTCTACCTGCCAACCATATGCAGAAGGAAGCACGCACACGTCTTCTGATTGGCTGGTGTAGTTGCAGGAAAAGAAAATAGTTCCTATGTGAAAATATTCACAAGGCTGGGAGACTTTTTTTATTTTCGGAATAACCATGGCGTCTTTTCTGGAAAAAGGAGGGAGTTCTCCACAGGGTGGGTGCCATCTCAGTTTCATTATATTCAAGGGAATGCAGACATCTCTATACAACAACCACGTCAATGCCATCTAGACAAATATTAAATTAGTCAGCGTGTCGCTGCAAAAACTAACACAGTCATGTGTTGGTGAGAGCAGGGGTGTGAAATCAGTGTTCTTACTCTCTCGACTCCGTCAGCATCTTCTCGTATAACACCTTCCAGTTAGGAGGAAAACCTTTTTCAAACTTTTTCAAAAACCACCTGGGAAAGTCTGAAGAAATGAGAATTAAACAGGAAGATATGACAGCTCTGCTCTGTTTTTGTTTTTTTAATGCATTTTTAAATTTCTTCCCAAGAAGAATCTGGCTTACCGGATTCAACATTGAGTTTCATTTTCCCAACCAGGATGTAAACCTTGCCGGTGACGGTCTTTATCACAGAATTAGAAACCCTGTTCACAATGATGTTACTGTTCCACGGTATGTTGTCTTCACTGGGTGGAAAAGACAAGCAGAAACACACCTTAGTGTTAACAAAGAATCCCATAAAAATATTAGAAGAATCTGACATCATGTCATTCTCCTTACTAACAAGGTTCAAAATGATATCAACCAACACTTACCTGCAGATCCCATCAACAAACAGGCCCTTGCAGGTCTTCCTCAGGAACCACTTTTTGAGATAAATCACACTCTCCTGCCAAAGGGGAAAACAAAAGGACAATAAGGAACTACAAACTGTAGCTGACCTTCTTTTCCAATTTGATCTTGAAATGTGTCTTGAAACATAAGGCCTGCCATTCATGAGCTCATGTTTAAGAGGTATTTGTTCTACTCACACGTGGGAATTTTGCTTGCTTGGGCGATTTGTTGCGTTTGAACACGGCCTCTTGATTCTTCGGTATCGAGATCTGTGGCGAATTGAGTACGAGAGGGTCTTCGAGCAGAACGGGCTCCAGCGACGCGGGCGAGCTGGGAGTATTCTCCGAGGGGTCGGTGGCCGACTGGCAGTCAGTTAGCTCTGATACACGCTGGTTTACAGGAACCTCGCTTTCTGGGGTATTTGTGAACACGCTGTCCTCCCTCTCAGAAACACTGTGAGGTGTGGAGAGATGGTTGTCTCCAAACTGAAGGAAGTTATCTGTGGGAAAGGCAACATGCAGAGTCACCTGGAAAAACTGAAACTATGTCTACAAAAATACACTGCTTAAACCGAATGTCCTGCTTCTTTGACTTCACAACACACTCACCTGCATTAAAGAGGTCCCTCCTGATTTTATGAACTTCCTGCAGTTCCCTTTTGCTTTCTCTCGCCTTCATATACGCAAACACCTTAGCCGGAGACATTATAGGAATTTTTTCCAAAACACCACCACAGCCTATTCCCAAACAGAAAAAAAAAATCTTTATTATTATTCTATTAACTGATGGAGCAAAAGAATCTCTCAAATCCTGGATGAATAAAGTATTTCCTATCTTTAAAAGACTTGTGTGTTCATTTCTATCTCTAAATTCTGATGTAAGGAGGGGGAAAGGAAGGAATAAATATCTCACGTGTCTCTGCGATGGATTTTCTTTTTGAAAACATGGCTTCATGGATCACGTCTGGTCGGTCAGCGGAGTATCCTCTGATGTTCACACTGATGCTGTGGGTGTTCTCGCTGAAAGCAGGGGCTTTCCTCTCCTGAGGATGACAGGCTCCTTCGTTTCTCACCTCCTTCGTGCTGCTGCTGACTTTGTTAAACTCCTGCTGCTCCCATTTTCTCTTCCTCAGCCGTTTCACCATGGGGGAATAAACACTGGCTGGAGACACAGGTTTGTGGAGAGGAGCGCATTCTTCATCAGAAACGGTTTTCCTGCGGTCACTGTCCACAGGCTGAAGCTTCTGGGGAGTCCTGCTGGACATGATGAACCGATCCAAGTCACTGACCTTAGGAGAGTCTTTGTGGATCTGATTAGTCAGAAAGTGGGTGTGAGACACGGCTGTGGACTCCAATAAAGACTTCTCTCTTCTTGTGTATCCAGGTCCCATTTCCTCCAAGGGCTTGCGGATAAAGTCTGAATACGAATACAGGGAGTTTGTTTGTGGACTCTTAATAGGTGAGAGAGTCAAGGGCTGCGCTTCGCTGCCGAACCTCTGATTCTCATCGAGCTCCTCGGTCATCCAGATCCTCTGCTTCTTCTTCCTGGGCGAGTTTAATTCAGCCCCGAGCTGCTCTCTAACGATATTCGACGGATCGATGCCGTTTTTAGCGCACATCGCTTCCTTTTGCACCTTGGATTTGAGCCTAGCGAAAATCTTGGCCGGAGATTTGAGCTGCGGTTTCGTGTGTTGTAATAAATGAAGATGCGAGGCCATGGTTCCCGAGCTGAAGTTAACAGGTTATACATCCGAAACGTGAGCTAGCGGCAAGCCCGCAATTTTCAAATTTCTTACCACTGCCGCCTTTGGCTCAAACCTTATGACGTACTTCCACAACAAGTACGTCACTACCGTTCATCCATATAGTTTTTTTTTTTTTTCATCAAAAAGCTTTAATTAAAAGGTTGCAAAGAAATACGCCATCCTGTAACTTAGTATTATTTTTTTTTTATTAATAAATGTGCTGTCCTCACAACATGTGAGCCAGTATGCTGCTAGATAGCCAGCGAACAAAATGAAGATAGCGCCACACAAGACTTGCTTTTCTTGTAACTAATGGAGGTTCTCTTTTAATATCTTTCTTTTTTCTTTCTTTGTAACTAAAAATACAGAAATAAGAAGAACAATGAATTACAAACTGTTACAAATATATACTGTGCTACATTCGGAAACACTTCGGAAACTAAAAACACATATATAAATTCTATTTTATAATTATTTCGGCATATAAACTTAAATTGATGTGCTAGAACATTTGCTAGAGATTTGCTGTCTCTCAGCCAAGAAAGCTGGCTTGACTTTTTACCGTTGGAGAAAAGACGTTAAAGATGTACTATTGTGATGAGAGCACCACTCCTACTCCAACAGTCACCACAAAGAAAAAGCAACATACAGATATCTCACTCTGATAATTTCTCAGAACACTTCTTAAAACTGATTTACAAGCTGAGCATGGGAAAAATACATGTAAAACAACAAACAAATCGTTATATATATATATATATATATATATATATATATATATATATATATATATATATATATATATGTATTCTACTAATAATATATTCTATTCTGTTAGCCGTGTATTAATTTAACCATCTAAATATATTTAATGACCTAAATATATTTATGTGTGATGTAAAATTATAAGATCCTGCCCTTCTCTGTGTTAAGCTGACCTGGCTGAATCTATAGTGTCATGTTTTGTCTCCATATAATCTTTTAAAACAAGATATCCTCGACTGTACAAGTTATCTTGTGCGTGGACTGTTCTGACTGCATCCTGTGACCATGGTGGGTAGATAACAACAGAGCCGATCAGTGGCTTTGGATAACAGGTTTCTATAAATGATTCTGTGTTTGTAATTATTCTCAGTCAGGAGCCATGCAGACTGCTGTTGTTGCACTCTGTATTATTGCACTTTGCAAAGTTAAAACATATCAAAGATTTATATAACACTGGAGAAGGTATTCCCAAAATAAATAAGTTGGGAATATATATGAAATAGGTCAGGGATTCAAACCCGCAACCTATTTTTAAAAAGATGGCAGTTTGCCACTGCACTATCCAGCTGCTTATATGGATGCGTGTGAAAGAGAGAGAAAGAGAAAACAACATCAGCATCAGATAACCTTTCCTCAGTCTATAACAGTATTATTTTGTACCCTGTGCATTCATTAATTTCTATTTCATAGGCCGACCATATTTTACATTGGTACTGGTACTTAAGTTAATTACAGTAACGTAACATCAAAGCGTGTCTGGAGTTAGTGGGATTGGACAGTGATTGTCTAAAGCTGCTTTTACTGGCATAAAACCTTGATACCATGCAAATGCTCATGCAAATACACAGAACCTTACCATCTGTGTGAAAACCGCAGAGGCATCCGACATTTTTATTTGAATTTCGAGGAAGGGTGTGTGTGTCATTATCCATGTGACTTCTGTGGATTAAACAAAAGGAGCAATTTCACATTTACTTTTCCAGTGTATGTATTCCCTCATATTCTGAACTGATTAATTCATGGGATGCTTTTGCGCCCAGTAGGACTGAATTATCACCGCCATTGTTGGTTGTGCAGTAAACTTTTTTTTATTTACACAAACATACACTTTGAGGCAGTAACATAGAACATAGTCCAGAAGCATATGTAAGTCACAGCACACTGATCTAGAACATATTTTGAGAGCATTCTTTCATCCACTGATGTGGAGGTTGATCTTTGCATATTTATATTTCCAAACAAAATATTTTTGATAATATAATAAGATTATTTACAGAAAATCTTCTGTAAATGCTCTAATTTTCACTGACATCATATTCAAAGAGTGCAGTTCCTGTGTGTTTGTCACATGAGTTTGAGTTCGTTGCACAAAGAACACAGAAAGCATGGTAATGTTTTTATTTCCTACAGAGGGCAGTAATGAGCACAGAGGTGACAAAAATCCCGGGGAAAAAATCGCGAGAGAAGAAAGTGTCTATCACGCAGGCGCAAACTTGCATTAAACCCATTTGTAAGGTATGGTTGTATCGACGGAACTAAGTAGTGGGAGGGTTGTTTATTTTCGTCCTTCTGACTGGGCTGAGGAACAATACAATTTAAAGAGAGAAGTGTGAATAGCGGACTAAAGTGGAAAGCCTTCTCTTTCTGTACACACATTTGGATATAAAGTGCTTTTCGGCGATTCACAAACTCTCGACCCTGTGTGCAGAGTGATGCAACATGGCAGCAGCGGCTGTCAATAAGTGCTTTCTTTCAGCATTAAGGACTCATAGTTGGTGTCAGAGCCGAGGACTTAACTCTGTAGCCGAGAGGACAGTCAGGCATGTGTCCTCTGCTGTGATATGTAACCACGGGGTCGCTGAAGGAAACGCGAGCCTGGACAGGAGAGCTCCGGCTGGGCAGAGAAGGAGAAGTGGTGGTCGGGAAAGCAGCAGCAGTTTTTCTTTGCTCCGCTCCCTGTCGGTGGGTTTGGGGCTCTGTGGTGCGGTGCTTCTGGACACTCAAAAAGAGGAAAAGGGGGACAAAGGAGTGCTGATATCCCGGGGATTTCTGCCTTCAGCTCATTGCGCTTCTCCCTTTAAACCTGACAGCCCTCGATTTAAGTACAACTTTATTGCAGATGTGGTGGAAAAATCCACTCCAGCTGTGGTGTACATTGAAATCGTGGGCAGGTGAGTTGACCGTAGAGGTGCCATTGGCAGTTAAAGTGAGTGAGTTTGTTTTGCCACAAATGTCTTTGGGTCATACTGGCTGTAACTGTTTCACAGATGGGAATCGAGATTTCTGACAGCACACATCGAAAGTAAAAAGGGAAAACCCCTGATCAGTCACGCAAACTGAAAATGTAACATCTGACAGGCCTGATCATGCACCATATAGCACCAAAAAAGCCATCAGAAAGTTAGACCACTTTTTTGTGTACTGGATAGACTTTTTTTTTTTTTTTTATTAGTAGCTGATTTAGGTGAAACCCTGACAGTCAGCTCCCACCTTTACTGGCATTTTGGTGTCACAATAAGCAGATTATGAAGTGCCTTCGTGTCTTTAAGAAACAGTCTTGCTGCCACAAAATAATATTTCTACAGCACTGTGTAAAACTCTTGAGCCACTACTCATTTCTGTATATTTTGTTTCTAAGAAGCCCGACTTTGTTGTAATTTTTTTAAAGTGTTCTTGAGCAATGGAGATCTTTCAACATTTCTCTTTGGACATCCATGAAAAATGCCATCGATAACACAGTTTGATAGGCACCAACAAGGTGATTCCCAAAGAGATATTAGCTTGGCATATCTTTGCATCGGTCATGGATTGGTCTCCCCAGAGTGCAGACTTCTACATTATTGAAGCAGTGTGGGATCATCTTGACAGAAAGGAACAAAAGGCAGCAAACATCCAGAGAAGAGCTTTGAATGACCTTCGAGAAACCTGGAGAACTGTTCCTGAAGACTTAAAGAAATGACAAGAAAGCTGCCTGAGAGAGTTCAGGCTGTGTTGAGGAATAAATGTGCTCATACCAAATGTTGACTTTCAAACTGGTTAAAACTGTACAAACTCTGTTTTTACCTGTATGTATTTCCACATATGTTTGTACACATTTGCGTACATTTCTGTACCCTTTTTACATTTTCTTATCAAAATATGAAGAAATTAGGGGTGGCTCAAGACTTTTGCACAGTGCTGTATTTTCCTGCCAGGATAAATTATCCCTGATGATCCATGTTGCTTCCAGGCTCAGTAACATTGGCTGCGTTTACTTCTTTACAGACTCCCTTTCTCAGGAAGAGAGGTCCCGGTTTCAAATGGCTCCGGTTTCATCATCAGTAGCGACGGTCTCATCGTCACTAATGCCCACGTCGTAGCCAACAAGCGAGGCGTCCGTGTGAAGCTCACCAATGGAGAGATGTACAATGCTACTGTGCAGGATGTCGACCCCGAGGCAGACATCGCCACCATCAAAATCTCTGCGAGGGTGAGCAAGAAAATGTGGGCTAATCTCCATTAGAGGAGCCAGACTAGGCTGTTTGCTGTCATCACAGATATAGAAGCATAGGGCTTTATTTCAGCCGCTCTCTCTCTTTACCCTGACATGCAGAATCCTTTACCCACGCTCACACTCGGACAGTCGTCAGACGTTCGACAGGGAGAGTTTGTGGTGGCGATGGGGAGCCCGTTTGCATTACGAAATACAATCACTTCGGGGATTGTCAGCTCAGTACAGAGAGGCAGTAAGGAGCTGGGCCTGTCCAACTCTGACATGGCCTACATACAGACAGATGCAACCATTGATGTGAGTGTTTTTGTAGTAAAAATTCATTTTACTTTTTGTGAGATTTTCTTAAATATTTGTTTAAAATAATCACAGACAGTTCAGTAATGGTCAGGAGAAAGTATTTTCTGTGATGTCTCCTATTATGTTTCTAAACGCCACACGTGACTGATTGCTTTACAGTTTGGAAATTCTGGAGGTCCCCTCATTAATCTGGTGAGTCACAAGTCCTGTTTGTGTCACACACACTCTTTGTGGCGCAATACAACAGCAAGACCAGTGCTTTGCAGCTTGTGAGCAACTGATTCTTTATTTTATTGTCTGCTTGAAGTGGTTATTACATTCATATAATATGCAGTGCTGGAATTTAAGTGTTCTCCACTAACGGGTCGTAAAATCTGACCTGACTTCAGTCAGCTCTATACAAACACATTCTGCTTAGGCTAACACCACAGAAACAGTGCTAACACGTTGAGTGTTTACTGAACACACCTATTAAGCACTCAGTGTCCTGAGCCCAGTGACTCAGACCTAGATCCGGCCTAGTCAACAGTTACAACGAATTCTGGACCATTTTCCTCACAGAACACATATTCACATATTCTCAGGATGTTCGGTTTGCTTCACAATAGCTTTGATTTGTTGCTAATAAAAACAAGTAAATAAGTAAACAAATTTAGTAATTCTAGTTCTATAATTTCATAAATGCAACAAAAACATGGTGTTCTTGGACAGTGATTTCTTAAAAATGGCTCTCTTCTCAGTAATAATTTCTAACCCTTAAACTTCTACTGACCTTAAGCCCTCCTGACATTTGCTAAGATACCATCTTGAGCCTGATGGTACTCCATTTACTTTTCATAGTGTTTAGACACAAACAGTAATTTTTGCCTTATTTATTAAAATGTGTTGAAGTGTTTGTGTGGCCAAATGGCCAAGTCATCTCTGTTAATAATGCTCCAGGTGTTTGAGTATTGTTTTAATGGAATTAAGGCAGCCAAAGCACAACAGCCTCTCATATTTCAGCATGTCTGAGTTCCTTCTCTTTCCTTTTGTGAGGATGGGGAAGTCATCGGTATAAACACCATGAAGGTTACTGCTGGGATCTCCTTTGCAATTCCGTCTGATCGCGTCAGGCTTTTTCTTGATAAAGCAGCAAAAAGAAAAAGTAAGAAAACACCCACATGAAACCTTTTCTGTAGATTTCTACTTCATGTTAATATAAAAATGCGTGCAAAAAACCCACACTCTCTCATTGGGTTCTCACATCTTCTCTCACTTCTCTAAGGCTCTTGGTTTCGCGAGGCTGAGACAAAGCAGCGGTACATCGGTGTTATGATGCTGACGCTGACGCCGAGGTAAATGCCTGCAGCGAGCCATGCCTCGTCAGAGCAGCGGTGCGTGGTTTTATCTAAAAACAGGTGTTTTTTGCATGTTCCTGTAGGATCATTGCAGAGTTGAGGATGAGAGACTCATCCTTTCCAGATGTGACTCACGGCATCCTGATTCACAAGGTAATCCCCGGATCCCCGGCCAACAGGTAAGCAGAGTGAGCCACGAGATGTGGAAAGGGTAAAGGATGCTTGTGAGATGTCTGTACAGACTAAGTATAGTGACATAGTGTACACTCAAAATGATGTACTTGTTTCAGAGCTGGCATGCAAGCTGGAGATATTGTGCTGGAGATTAACGGGGTCAAGGTGAACACCTCGGAGGAGATCTACCAGGCTGTCCGCAGCAGCGACAAAATCACTATGCAGGTGCAGAGAGGACAAGAGTTGCATCGCCTCCATGTAACTCCAGAGTATATAGAGTAACGCAAATGCCAATAGTTTGTCAGCCGCTGGACAATGAGGTGGTTAGTTTGCGTACACCAGAAAACTGTGAAACCTTACAGTGTTTGCTGTTGAATAAACTGGATTTTAATGTAAAAGTTTTCTTATATTCTTCAGTATTTCATTGTTTGTGTCAGCTCACAGTGACTGAAGGCATTTTTAGCTGTATATTGAGTAAAACGTTACATGTTTAAACTACTATGGCATGCTGCCACTTAATATGATAAAAATTGCCAATACATAAATACATCCAAGAATAATGTACCTCTACTTCTTTATTACTCATAGTTGTGTCTTGTAATGATTTTTTTCCCAAAATGCATTATTTGTAAAATAAAACCTCAGAGCCTGAAAGGTTGCACTTTATTAAAGCCATTTAATGTTAGGACAGCAGAAGGAAGCAAGAGAGACTCAACACTATGCCAAGGATCCATGGTATTAAACTGACTACCATTACATGAGCACAGAAGTCACAATTGATGTTATGAGTAACATATGAATTGATGACAATGATTTAAACTGCTTTGAGTATGTCACACATGAAGACCAAAAAAAAAAAAAACATGAATTCCATTCATGAATGTTTAAAATGCCAATCCTGCATGAAAAGTAAACGTGAAGAGGTTATTCAGATTTCATTGAGCACAGTGAAGCCATAAAGAGTAAAATAAAATTTCCCTGGTATATGTACAGTAACACACACTTACAGTAAAGTAATAAAGTGACATGTACTGGACTGCTACACAGTTTCATGTATTAACCTCAAAGACTGATCGCTAATAAATTGAGAACATTCAAACCACCTTAGGTTTAAACAATATATTCATACTTCTGGACTAAAGACATCTTATTAGGTACGAGTACTACAACATACAAGTATGGGAGGAAAAATACAATTGTTCAAACCCCATTAAAACTACTTTAAAAAGGCTTAATATATTGCTGGTAATATTTTTCTTTTTAAGAAAATATAAATTGTGCGACTGAAGCTTACAATACACTGCTGGCAGTAGCGCCAAGTTCCGTGGTGACTGGTGACCGGCTGGGAATGGGTCATCTGTCAAGGCGCCATGTGCTGAGAGACTCCCAGGAAGAGGGGAAAATAATAATCAGGAAAAGACAGCTGGACATCACATGATGCCTGAATCGCTCGCACTAAAACCCAATTGCTGCTATGGTGTTTGTCACGGTGGAATGCTGCAAATATCACAAGATGTGCACAAACAGCAGCCAAACTATAATAAACTCATATAGATATATAAATAAGGGGCAGTGGGAGTGGGAAGTCTTGAAAGGGGATTGACAATGTGAGGAACAAATTGTAGTGTCCAGTCTAGTCCAGCAGTAAGCAGGCTAAATATTGACTCAGTTGATGTGGTCCAGAGCACGCAGCAGCTCCTCCCCCTGCAGCAAGTACTGACGACCCTGTAAGGGTGCGTTCACCTCGCAGTCGTCACGGGTGAGGAGTGGCAGGGTGAAGGGAGAACCAGTGCCCTCCGAAGTGCTGCCAAGAAGGCGACTCGCCAAATCTAAGACAGGAAAAGATCCAGTTTAACCTCTGATGTTTAGTTTCAAGGAATTCAGTTAACACTTAGGAAAAAAAATGCAGTTCATTCACCTGAAGGCAGCAGAAGTATGGTCCTAGTTGTGCCAGACTCTGAAGGCTTCAGCTTTTTGCCGTTTTTTTGCCCTTGCTCCTGCAAAGTTCCCTGAAGAAGAGGGGAAAATTTTTTTTTTTTAAAAACTCAAATATTCAAGCTCTCACTTCCAGACATCAGATTCTACAAACCATGTTTGTATGCTGAGGACTTACCTGTCCAATAATCTCCTTTAGGTCACAAATTTTTCTTTTGCGTTGCGCATTCTGAACTGCGAGGGTCCTCAGCGGTACCTCTTTCTCCAACTGTGGGGCCCTGCAGCATAGGAAAAGCAGGCCTTAGCTAGCCTCCAAAAAGGTAACAAACACAATTTGGCAACAACAAAAAAAAAAAGTTAGGGGATGTTACCCAGTTGCCAAGATGGTGGCAAGATGAGGAGCATCTACAGGCTCTGCAGGTGGTGCTGGGGAAGCTGTGCGACTGCTTGGTGTACTGAAGGGGGAGCTGGGATAGCTGTGGACCGGAGTACTCTCAAGTGACTTGACTGAGCCGCAAGACAAAGGCTCTTCTGGAGGCAGGCTGAGCAGCTGGAAGTCGTCATCCATGGGGATGTATGGAGCCAACATCTCCAGATCAAAGTCTTCCATTTCCTTATGAGAGGGGGGAAAAAAAAAAACATAAAATTAATCAGAATACAGAGAACTCGAGTGTGTATTTGATTCGTGCTGAACTTGATTTAAAGAGAGTCAACAAAATACATTTCCTGGCTTTATTACCTGTGTTTTGAAGGGGGTTTTGGGCTCTGTATCAATAGCAAACAGCTTCTCTACCAAGTCCAGTTTGAAGTCTGAGTTCATATCTGAATCCATGGGGTAGCAGAAGTCCAATGGGCTACCAGGCTAAAATGAAGAGAAGTTGAAGGTCATTTTTTTTCTAGTTAGATATTCGGTGGTTAAAAATGTTTACTGTCAATGTCTAATGTTGACAAAAAAATAGTAAGTCGGTTTTACCGCTGGGGGACTGTGGCTGGTTGTTGTAGTGGATTGGGCTGGAGCATAGCTCTCAGACTTTGAATCCTCAGAGTTTGTGCTGGACACATTAAGAGGCTCGCTGGGTGGCAGAGGGGAAAGAGGCAGAACCAGCTTGTCATTTGTGGAGGGAAGCATTACATCATTGTAGAGAGGGACATCCTTCAGGAGATGGATATCTGATTCTGTACCTGAGGGGAGAAAGTCAGAATGGTTTAATTTAACAGGACATAAACTCTGAGTTATGCTGTGGAGACGTTTAAGAATGTTTAGTAGCGCACTAACCGGGGCAGCTGAAATCCAAGGAGATGATTGTGTCTCCAGCAGCGGGTGCCAGCATGGTGAGGGCCTCAGGTTGTTCCTTTAGGTGGTCATACAGGCTATGCGACAGCTGGGTATCTGCCAGATGAGTAAGGATTTTGAGTACATTCATCTTTGGGCCCTTCACCTCCTCCTTTTCCTCAGTCTCCTCTTCCTCCTCCTCTTCCTCTTCTGGCTGGACTGGAGAGTGATCTGAGGGACTACTCTCAACTACAGCTTGGTCTTCCTCCTGCTGTTCCTCCTTTACTGGCTTCACATCTGCAGTCTGCTTCACTGACAAGATCAATTTCTCCTCCTGGATTCCACTGTAGCAGATGAGGGACACGGAGTTATGCACTTGTAAAATTACTGCTAGTATACAATGTTTAATGATTGTCACTTAAGAAGAACAAAAACTAAAGGATAAGAGTTAGGATTAGGGTGTTTCCTCTGAAAAAAGTAACTAAAGAGCCTTCGAAGTACCTGAGCACAAAGTTGACACAGACAACACACTGAGGCTGGGAGTTCTTGTTGCTGTAAATGACAGTGGCTTGTGTTTCCACCCACACAAAGCCCCCTCTCTTAGCCAACATTCGGTACTGGCCTGTGCAGACCTGGCCCTTTGCAAACACTAAGAGCAACAGCAGGGGCAAAAAAAAAAAAAAAAAAAAAAAAAAAAAAAAAAATTCAAAAAGTTGAGCAAACATAACATCTAACATCTGTTGTAGAGTTTTAAATTAGTTTATGTATACTTGTTTATGCTTACAGTTGTGGTGAGTCTTGGTAAGATGGTCCGAGTCCAGAGCATGATAGTACTCATACACAGAACGATCCAACAGGTCCTCTGGATCATAACCCATTAGATCAGTGATCCTAGAGAAACAAAGGATTTATTCAGATTAACCTTCTGTAGTACCCACACTGAGCACTAGGTGGCTCTGTGTCATTACATTAGAGAGCATTATCTCTGAGTACCAACAGCAAGTACAACCTCAGTTTAAGAAGATGACTTAAATTCGATCCCCACGTAAGCTCTTAAGCACATAAGATTTACTCCCAATGCCAAACTTACCTCTCGTCACAATATGTGAACTTCATGTCCATTGTGTGCCGGCTGAGAAAGGTCTTGGTGTCCAGAGGGACCTCAATGTTGGAGGGGTGTGGGATGGGGTCACAGATCAAAACCAGGTAGGGCACAGGTGGCTCTTTTTGTCCGTTGGTGCTCTCCTCAGCCTGGCAGTCATAAACACGCACGTGACCTGTGCAGTGAAGCACCTACAGAGGGACAACAGTAATCATTTAGAGACCCCAAGGGTGGTAAAGCCATTTCAGGTGATCATTATGTCTGTCAAGTCAAAAATATTAGGACAGTCAACCAAATTAATTGTTTGGTGTTCTGGCCACGTGTACTACAGTTGTGTGATGGTTACAGTAGGTATTCTTGTGTTTTGTGAGACCACAACTAAAGACCTTTATTTATTTTTTACATTTAGTTTTAGAAGTGTTCCAGAAAAGTCCTGCAAATTTAGATGAAGCTGCTACAAAATTAGGTTTAGATTTAAAGTCTCTTAACTGTCCACTTCCTTCACACTTTAACTATGCTTGAAATAATATCTTCTACCATAACTCAGTGCTGCTTGTATCATTCACTTTCTAACACCGTAAGCTACACCGCATGTTATTCCCTCTCGGTCATCAGCACATACAAAAATTACTTCACATAGAAAGCTGCTTATTAGTCTTGTTTTCATTACTCCTCACCGCTCTTGGCCCACAATAGCCATCATCACATGGATTTATTATTGCCAGCAGAAGTGGTCCAGCTGTCCTAGAATATGATAAGCTCAAAAGCAGCCAGGCTTTATTAAAATGTTGTTCTGTGAAATGTGATTGACTCAGCCAGCAGCTGTGGTGTTGACAAACCGAGAGGAACAACACACATGGGAAAAAGGCAACGCAAATAAACACATTATCATATATTACTGCAAGTGTATTTCCACAACAGCCTACCTTCCATGTAGCTGATTTGACATTGACAGTGCGGCCCCTGCTTGTGAGGGTGCATTTCATCCGGAGAAAGAAGCTGCGCTTTGTGTTTGGTTCCTTGGCTTTCTTGGAGCCTGAAAATTACAGAAGCAAGTATGGAGCCACAGTTACAAAAAGGGGGAAGCAGCGTTTTGTGTTGCCATTTCAAGGGCGATCACTTTCATTTACAACTGCCTCTATTTTATGCTTCCATATTTCAGTGTTTGGCAACTGCCAACAGTTCATATTTGCATTCAGGAGACACCGGGCTGTAAAGTGCGTGCAGTGTGGTGAGCTGCAATGCTACCAGCCGTTACAAGTTCAGATAATATCAGTATGCAGCGAGTGCAAAGTTAAGCAGAAAAAGCATGAATGGCTTAAACTAGTTTTAATAAATTATGCTATGACACACTGAGGTAAACAAAATTTGTGACGCAGGTTATGGCCAAGTGTGCCACAAAGAGTAAATAGCTGACATGAAGCAGAACTAAATTTTGTTGTGCAAAACAGGAAATGCACCAACATTAAATGAAAAGATCACTGAGGTTTACACACACACACACACACACACACACACACACACACACACACACACACACACACACACACACACACACACACACACACACACCTCCGACCTCAGATCTAGGCAGAGGAAATGATCGCTTGTTCTAACAGCCTCTTAGAATGAATTTGCCAGCTCAGATTGAACTGGACTCCCCGCTAAATGGAGCACTGGTTGACCTGACACAGTGCTGTGCTTGTTTATCCCTCCCTCCCACTCTATTGTGGAAATCATAATGAACCCCCATGCTTACCTGTTCTGTGGACCAGCATCTCCCTCAGCTCCTCTTGGTCGCAGGGATGTGTGAAGTCAAACACACTGTGTCCAGTCAGGTCAAACTGCAGGAGACAGAGAAACAGTAATGCTTAGAAACAGTTGAGAAATATGGGATCTAACCTTTTTCTATCATGAACCATTTTGGAGCAGCTATTTGTACAAAATTAACTGTAGAAAAATATTGTAATGTATAATATAGTCACAGTAACTCCTTGGCCTGAATTGTGCATTTTGGTCTCCTCCTTTTATCAATCTCTTGCTCTATTCTTCTTTCTGAAAAAGCAGATTAAATCAAACCAACCTGTGCCAGCCCGAGGCACTTGTTGACATTCTCGGAAAGATAGATCATATCTCCATCTTCAGAAAGCACCATGAGAAAGCCCTCCAGAGCTTTTAGGTAGGAGCTGTTTAGCTGCATATCAAGCTCTGCATCTTCCTCTGCCATTGGCTCATCTAGAGGAGATAACAGAAGGAGGAGAGAAAGGGCAAGAAGAGGGAGGTAGGTGAAAAAAAAGCAAAGCAAAAGACGATCAGGCAAATGACTTGGTAATGTTTAATTCTTTGTTTCAGTTTTTCATCTCAAAGGTTCCCCACTGTTTCTCTCATATCCTCAACATGTCCTTCCTAAGCTTATTACGATCAAATCAAATTTACAATCTGGATTTGTAACCAAAACCTTATGAGGGGCTCCACGATTTAAATGAACAGAAATGTGCACCATTCTCAGGTACAATAATATACAGATACTGACCGGTAGAAAGCAGTTTTCTCATGCGCAGGTAACTGATTGTGAGTCTCATGATTGAGGCCTTGTCCAGGCTGGAGCTGACACTGTGGGGCAGGGGCAGCTGCTGGGCCAGCTCGTAAAACACCTCCGACTCCTTCCCACGCCGGCATCGTGCTGCATCCCTTGATTTCTCCTTCCTGCGCTCTGAGCTCACTCTGCGGGAGACAGGTAGTGGGTCAGCCACAGCTTGAACACATACTGGGTTTGTTATGCACACTGCTAGACCTGACATCCCTCCTTTCTGACTCAACTGTGTCTACAGTGCCTGGAGAAGGCTGCGGCAGCTGGAGTCCGCAACAAGCAACCTCATGGCCAAGCCACCGTCTAGACCCCCCCGTCAGACTCATTTACATGCATGGCTATCTGCAAGCATCTTATTGGATGTTGACCAAAAGAAACGAGTCCTCCCACTCAAAGTGATTGGCTGGGAGGGTAGTCATAGATTCTCCTGTCTCTTGGTGCGCAGCCAAGCTACAGTGCAACATTAATCATCGTGACGTTTACGAGCCTGGTTCAACCAATCTACGGGGACAAGAGATGACGATACCTGCACCAACAAAGGGAGAACACACAGGCACACTAACACACTGACAGTACATTTTTTTTAGTAGCTCATGACTGCTGCTGATGACTCTAGGTTCAGTTTTGATCTTGCATTTATCCAGGTAGTGATCCACGGTCTGGCTAATGAACTCTAAACTCTAAACAGAAATCACAGGAGCTGATGGCATTTAAAAATAAATATATTTAAAAGGAATAAAATAGCAAAAGTTACTATGAAAAAAAATTCTTGTATTGTTTTATTTTCAGCTGAATGGAAAAACTTTTCAACTAGGCACTGATATGCTGTCTCATTTGTACTGTTGTGCAACAGAGTTTCTTGCATGACCACAAACATAAATAGAAGGGATAATCATCATCTCAGTTATCAACCAGACTGCTCTACTTCAACCCAAATGCATTTAGATGACACTGGAGCAGCATGACAAGGAAATGGATGGAAGTTCAAAAGTCCTTGGCTATGAAATGCACACCTAATTGAAATTGATCTGTTACGCACTTACAGCACTGACCAAGGCCATGCTGTTATTTTCGACTCTCCAACAAGAAAGGAGGTCAGCTAACTAAAATTAGCTTACTGTATATCAAATCACCTAGCAGGGTGTCAGGATGGGGTTTTTTCCATCAACTATACAATATGTGCAAACTCCTGCGCAACATAATTAGTCCTTTGGGGCAAAAAGATTTGCGCAACTGTAGGTAAGGAATTTATCCCCCAGGAAGTCACAAACCTGGTGCTGAGAGCAAGAAGAGAGGTCTGTAAACATGTGAGGATTTTGTGTGCAGATGATTGTTTAAGTATCTCCCAACAGAGCTGCACTCAGAAAAATTAAAATATGCCTCCCTCTTTTACACTGTGTGTGTTAATGCAAAGTTGCTCTGAGTAATTATCTGAAACATTTCTATCCTGCTGGATGTTCAGGATCCAATGCCCCCATGCACAAGCCATGAAGGTCACTGAGTGGTTTGAGGACTAAATAATAAAAAATAATGTGAACCACTTGCTATGACCTTCATAGTACCTATTAAACACTTACAGGAGATCTGGGACCAACTTGTACAACAGGGCTCTCCACATCTTCACCTAACCACCAAATAAGGGAGTATCTTTTCCAGCAGAGTTTCTGAGATTTGGGGAATCAATGCAAGTTCATGGTGGCCCAGAAACCTTTGTAAGACACTTTCTTGTATTTTTTTCACCCTTTTAATCGGTTACCTCTTCTTAACTGCAGCAACTCAAAAATTATATGATGAATTATATGATGAAGTAGGGTTGCTCAATTAAGACAAAGATCATAATCACAATTATTTTGGCCAATACTGAGACCACAAATATTTAACTCAATAATTGCATTTGTTGTAGCAAGCGTCTTTTGAAAGAGCTTTTACTTTGGTTTTACCAATCTTGATAATCAAAGCCACTCTTCCTGTCAGCTTGGCTCGAGCTGAACTAAACCTGCTACAACCTGCAAGCGGACTGAGTTTGGACTTTTAGAGAAGGGTAAAAGTGCACCGCTGTAATGTAAAGACATGAAAATTTGATCATGGTGTTTTATTCACTGTTCTAACCCATCATGGGTTTAAGGTGGAGGAAAAAATTAAATACTATTTTTTAATCCAAAGTCTCTTCCAGTGACCTGCAGCATCAGTGGAATTACACGCTAATACTCCTGATTAGTTTTCCGCCACTCAGAGTACTGTTGTTCAGTGGATTTATCTATTTGTACTGCTATTGTAAGGAGCTCCTTGCATTCAGTAACACTGTGGGTCAGTTATTTGAAGTTACAGGTGCTTGAAAGAAATCGAATTACAAACCAAACTCATTACAATGAAAAGAAGCTGCGTCAAAACACCTGGGACAAACCACGAGCAAGCAGGCAGCTGCCCACATTTAAAAGAAGGTAATCCGGTGTAAATCCAGCTCTGCAAATGCAACGTTTTTTTGTTTTTTTTTTAGGTGTGTGTTACATCAAGGTTGCTTTCACTCAGTTTCTTTGACTAATGCCCTCGAACGTCAACATGAATCAGGATTGTCTACCAAGAAATGCATTTCCAACCATGCAGTCTTTTCTCAAGCTTAAACCCAGAGAGTATTCAGGACTTTAGTGGACAGCGAGTTAATCATCTTCTAAATGAGCTGCTCGACTGCACAGGTTATGCTAATGCAAAGTCAGCAGTGGGGACAAGGAAAGAGAGAAAGAGAGGGGTTCTGCTAAAATAGCCAGAGTTTGGAAATGATAAGGCTAACTAGATTTACTGAAGAGACTCCATCTGCCGTATCACTGCAGAACAGAGGGACGCTTGACACTGAGCATTTTCCATTAACGTCACCATATACTAGAATATCACCCCTAAGCCTGATAATGTACACAAAGACAGTTGCAGCATCAGAACAATCACAACATGGCAATCTACTCAAACCAATCATCAAAACACTAAAGATCAAACTAAATCAACATCAAGTGACAAAAAACAGAACACTGGTTTATATGTGTAAGAGATTTTTGGCGGTGTATTAATTAAGAATAATGTTTATATGTACTGTAAACACATTTCAAGCCAGACAGCAGTTACATACACATTCACCATTACTACTGTCAATATCAAGGACAAATATTTACAACATTCTCTGTAAACCGTGTGGGACACAACCAGGATATCTGGTCATAATAACAGCAGTTCTGGCTGCAAGTATAACATAATAACCTCCAGTCTACTCAATTAAATAGTTCGATTTATCAGAACAACCTAAATCAACACATATGATTAACAAGGCTTTACACACAGGGCACACACTGAGAAAGTGCATACAAATTGTGGCGGCACCCTGTTGTATCACATGTCCTCATGCAAATCCTGTTCACATGAAGCCGAGCAGTAGTACTGCACCACAATACAATTCTACTGAATAGAGAGCAATTACAAAAGGAGGTCATTTACCTAAGGCTTCATTTAACAAGTAGTTCAGTGCCTAAGCCACTGTGTGCTACTTATGAAAGCTTTAAAAGCACCACTGATAACAATTTAGCAGAGAAGTAGTAAACTTATCATAAACACCAGCAGAATGTTTCTAAAGTTTCCCATTTTGACAAATGTCTAAATCTACTTGCTCATGTACTTTTCTAATTGAATTGTGACGCTTAATTATGAAAACTAAAACCGCAGTTATTTGATAACCCACCTCCAAAGTGCCCGAGTTTGAAATGAGCTTTTATCTTTTCCTAGGAACACCCAGTTCACTTGATGTTAAAACAAAGGTCATCAGACAGGCTGGCATTATGTAACAGTATTAGTACGCATGGTCAAGTCTGCTCAGCTGCCCTCTACTTGACCCACTGCAGTCACATTTGTAGTATTGCTCACTTTAGACTTGTTTGTGAATGAGCGCCATTACATAAACAAGATGCATCTGACTTTTGGCCGAGTGGAGTGGAGATTAATAGAAAAACAAAAACAATCCACAATAAAATTCAGTGTGGCCAATGCTAGCAGAGTTGCCTGTGTATTTTGTCACGAGGGGGTGTCCTATTTTATTTTATTTTTAGACAAACTCAGTCCTGTTCAGTGTGAACCAAACTATTATATAATCAGGTTTGGAGAAACAACACTACTCAATGTAGGAAGGAGAGCAGAGGAGGGCTCAAAATAACCCTTTTTAAAGTCAAATTAATAACTTGCATAATAGCCATATGAAATAATATTTCTGAAAATAGCAAAAATACAAACCCATATCAAAACTCCTGTGTTAAGCTGTTAGTGTGATATTAGCATACCGTTCTGTAAAAAGTATTTGGACCCTTCCTGATTTCTTAGATTTTTGCATACTTGTCACTCATTTTTTTCCAACTCAAACAAATATTAGACAAACTTAATAAGTAAATACAAAATGCAGGTTTTTTAAATGATGACTTTATTTAAAAACTGATTTTAAAAAAAAAAAAAAAAAAAAAAGGAAAGAATTGAAGGTTTGGCATGCCCTAGTCAAATGCTAAATGACAGATGCTTTGGCATGACCTCCATGCTGGAAAACCCTCCCATGTGTCTGAATTAAACCAATTCTGCAAAGAAGAGTGGGCCAAAATTCCTCCACAGTCACGTGAAAGACTCACTGCCAGTTATCACAAATGCTTGACTGCAGTTCTTACTGCCAAGGGTGGCACAACCAGTTATTATGTTTAGTGGCGGTTACATTTTCACAGGGCCAGGTAGGTTTGGATAAGGGTTTTTTTCCCTTAATTAAATCATCCTTTAACAAGAGCACTACCTAGCAGGGCAAATTATGCCCGTCACACTGTATTACAGCAACAACAGTGATCTTGATCTTGACTCCAGTGACTCCCATATACAATCCCAACCTTGCTTTGTCATAAGCCATCTACCCATTAAGTTTGGTGAGTCTAGACCAAACGATTCTCGAGTTATTGAACGGAGACTTCAACGGACCCCAGACACCCACCTGCCACAGGTGTTCATATAATAATATGTCCTGTGTTTCGACAGGTGTATAAAAACTCAGGTTATCTTTGTCTAACATTAAAATTTGTTTGTTGAGCTGAAAAAAATTAAGTGTGACCTAAGAAATCAGGAAGTGGGCAAATACATCTTCACTGCAATGTATTTTAATGGGTTTTAAATGTTTTGCACACTGCAGTGGATTAGAAAACTGACATTCTGCTCAATAAATAACCATCTGAATACGCAAAAACTAACATTATACTGAATGAACATTTGTGCTGATTGTACTAATATACACTCACCAGAAATTTTATTAAGCACATCTTACTAGTAACTCATTAAACCCCCTTTTTACAGTCAGAACTGCCTTAATTCTTTGTGGCACAGATTCAGTAAGGTGCTGGAAATGTTCCTCAGGGATTTTGATCCACATGACAGAATCACAGTTTTTTCAGCTGTCAGATGTGAATGTCCCATTCCACGACATCCCAAAGGTGCTCTACTGGACTGAGATCTGGTGACTGTGGACGTCATCTGAGTACAGTGTACTAATAGCCATGTTCAAGAAACCATTTTGACATAATTTGAGCTTTGTGACACTGTGTGTTGCCCAATTTTGGTGAGCCTGTGCAATCTGTAGCCTCAGTTTCCTGTTCTTAGCTGACAGGAGTAGCAGCACCTGGTGTGGTTTTCTGCTGCTGTAGCCCATCTGCTTCAAGGTTCAGTGATGCTGTTTCTGCATACTTAGGAATGCAACAGTAATTCAGCCAATCAGCTTGAAGCAGTCTGGCCATTCTCCTCTGACATCAACAAGTGCATTTCACCCAGAAAACGGAAGCACACTAGATATTTCCTTTTTTTCCAGATAATTTTCCACAAACCCAAAGATGGCCCAAACCCCAGTAGATTAATTAGATATCTGCGATAACAGCAGTTGAACAGGTGTACCTAACAAGTGTACTTCCGTTGATATTCTAATCATGTCATCTGAGCAACTGGTGAAGACCATGAGGGGAAAATATAAAAACTATAAAGAACTAGGCAGTGCAGCGGTTAGCACTGTTGCCTCACAGCAAGAAGGCCCTGCGTTTCAATCTGGCCAGGACCTTGCTGGGTGGCGTTTGCATGTTCTCCCCGTGTCTGCATGGGTTTCCTCCAGGTACTCCGGCTTCCTCTCACAGTCCAAAGACATGCAGTTAGTGGGGTTAGACTAATTGGTGATTATAAATTGGCCGTAGGTGTGACCATGAGTATAAACGATTTGTCTGTCTCTCTGTGTTAGCCCTGCAACAGGCTGGCGACCTGTCCAGGGTGTAACCTGCTTCTTGCCCTATGACAGCTGCATTAGGCTCCACTATTCCACTGCACTCTCAATAACAAGAGGCACTTATCTGAAATTGGGCTAGTCTGACTCACGAGATGTGGATGTTAGAAATCAACCTCAAACCATTCTAACTTCCTTTGGCCTCCCATGGTTTCAGTTACAATGCCTCATCTCTGAAATGTTCTTGGGAAAAAAAAGAATAATACATTATTACCCATACTTGGAATGACGATGTGAAAAACAGTCATCACAACTAAAGCATATAAAGCCTAAAGTAAATGTTTTTTCAATATACATATTCTTGATAAAATGCTTTTCTCTGTTTGCACTTGGATTTACATGCCAACTTAATCAGCTATGAAGCTATGATGACTGAGGTTGAAGACTTACCACAGATCCAAATGTTGGATAAATGTGAGCCTTCAGCACACATTTAATTCTCTAGGGGGAAAAAACCCCCATAAAAAACAAAAACAAACACACCCTTGTGCTTCATATTATCAAGTAACCCAATTTCTCTTTCAAGTTTAGACTAGTCTGCTACTTGAATGCCTCAAGGGAACCTGGAAATTACAAGCTAGTGAATTGCTACACACACACACACACACACACACACCCACTTGGCCACTCCTATTGACGTCAAGCCCTAGTGATTAAGAGATGAGACAGAAGTAATACTACAAAGGCAACTCACAGACACCAGCCAAATCTGCATCAAACCAGACTGCACATTGGAAATTTTTTAATGAACTCAAACTACATATTGACCTTTCACCTAAACTCCAAATTAGCAGAGAATAGATGAAGCTCCTATACCAACTGAATGCAATCCACACAAAAACATCCTGACAGGGGCACTTGCCTGAAAATGGAGTATTAGTTAGTTAATTAGTTTAAATACCTACAGGATAACAAATTTCACAGTTACCTTCCTAGTTGCATTCAGGTGCAAAAAAAAAAAAAAAGCGCACCAACAGCCTGGACACCAACACCAACACCTTGGTGTGCTTTTTAGGTTTTTAGGTTGTTTGTCAAAACCATATTTAAATTATTTTTAAACAGTTTGCATCAATGTTGAGATGCTGGTGTTTCAAAAATGATGACAACCACCTGTTAAAAAGAAGCGGGTTACATTTTCAGAGACCCATTTTTTTGCATCCTCTATTCATGTGACAAGTTTTCTTTAAAGCTGACTGGCTGTATATATACACACACACAGGCGCTTTTCTAAAAACAAAGTTATTACTATTTTGCCAGCAGCTTACCCGCAGGTTGTTTCCACTTTCATGAGCATCTTGTGTTTTCATCTCAGGATTCACTGTTTATCAGACTATTTTTTTGGTCTCATGACTTCTGTTACCATTATAACGATCTTTTCCCTCCATTTGTTTTGTGGCAGAATCTGAGTTTTATACACAGAAATACAAGCTCATCACCTGTATGCACATTTAGACCGTCTAACAAAGACAGAAAGGCCCAGATCAGTAACCCACTTGCTGCAGAGTGCGGTCAATACTAATACCCACATTTTCACTCAAGCACATCAATAAAGGCAATGAAGTTCTGCTACAGTTTGTAGTCGATGCAGACTGTCTGGCTGGATTAACAGTTTACAACTAATCCCTGTGCATTCAAATTGTCTTGAAATCATATAAGTTTCTGCAACAAATAAAACGTATTAGTTAAACTGGCAAAATTTTAAGGACTTCCTGCATAAAACATAGGTTCTGGCGACCAGACCTGTGACAGAAATATTTTTAACCACTTTTAAGCTTAGATATTATTATTGCATACACTGATTTGTGTTAAGTAAAATAACAGACTTGCTTTATCTACCTGAGGACCAATCCTGATTATGTGCAGGTCACTTAAAAAGGCCCGTTTGGGGCCAGAAAAATCCTCTTCTTCTATCACACAACTTTGCGATCTGATAACTTTTAATGATCATATCTTGTTATTATTAACCTAACCATTAATGAATGAATTCCTTTTCATTTTAACTTGTCTGATTTCTCTCAAAAATGGTTTACCAACTTTCACTTTTTCTTCGGGGGTACCCACAACTCCAAATTGATAATGCTAACTATTATTTATAGTACCATAGATGCTCCCAGTCTCTCCGAAATAGGATAATCATCCCTACTTCTGGTTTCAAAGCTTAGCATAAATCCGTACCCAGAAATCCCAAACCAAGGCCTACTTCAAAAAAGCCTCAACATTTCATCAGAAACCGCACACCACACTGATCACATGAGCTCTGGCAGCCTTTCACTGAAGTGTCAAGGTTGGCACTTAAAGTCCAAACAGTACACCAGCAGTGATACACTATTAATAGGCTATATAACAAGCTAAGTGTCACATTCAAAACAACTGTAAATAACGCTCATGTTGCGTGCAGGAAGTCTTAACAATGCTCAAATAAAAACGTCGCCGGCTAGGTGAAACACGTTTAACGCACATTCAAATAAAGTAAACACGCTCAGTCCAGGTAGATAGTAAAGGTATCGACTAGTTGATGCTGTTGAACAGTTAAGTGAACAATATTTTATTTTTTTTTATAAAATTATGTGTTGGTTTGACCTATATTTGAAGGCTAGCCGCGCTAGCCGCTTGCTAACAGCGCCGCTAGCCGACACATTTTCTCGAAACACACCAAACTAGCACTTAACCTTGACGAAAAAAAGGGCCACGGTGTCACAGAAGTAAAAAACAAACAAACAAACGCTAACTGAAGACAAACATTTCCAGCTATCTTCTAAACCGGCCCCAATGCGTAGCATTATTAGCCAGCGGTGCTCTCACCTTTTCTTTTCGGGTACGATTCCTGTGTCCATTTCAGGACGAGAAGACCTGTGTGGAGTCTCTCTATCGGTATAGAGCTGTGTCCGGGCCCGTCGAGAAATTAACCAAAATCCCACGTATTTGTACTGATACCAATCCGTAAATCCTCAAGCGAATTGCATAAAAGTCCGCTCTTTGTGAATTTCGGCTAATAAATCAAACTATCGACCGCTAAAGGGAAATCCTCCGTCGACTTTGCTTCAGAAATACTGCCACGCTGGAGAGCCGCTCACTCGCAGAGACAATGTTGCACACAGCGAAGGATCACTCCTCTGCGGGGACGCGCAGTCACACGCTTTTTCCATCGAGGACGCGCACAGGAAATCCGAGCGACCCACCGACAAACGACAGATTGCTGCAATTTTCGACTACAGTTATAGTGTGTTTAGTATAAGAGCCTTCAACAGCAGAACGTAAAGTGTTTATAGCTATACATAATTTTGAAGTGCATAATCACATGTAACAAAACATATTTGTAAACAGGCATTCGTAAAATGTACAGTTGTTCTCAAATGCTGTTCGTGAACAATCAAACAGCGTCACAGCAGACTATTATGTAGTATTTATTCCTACACAGTAACCTTAATATGCAGCTGTATGTTAACATACAGTTACATTTGGGGGTTTTTTAGCACCCAGCCAAAGAGGTTGGCTGACCAAAACGAAAATCACTGCTGTTTTAACGTTGTTTGCTTGATTTTACAATATTTGAGTTTCTTTATAAAAACATAATACAGACTTTGTTTTATAAATTACCATAAATAAGGAAATTAATAAACTTCAGAGTCATTGCTTTTATTCTGCGTTCATAATTTACTGCCGTGTGGCCCCTTGAACACTTCTTTTGAGCCAGGATGAATTCTGAAATGTTATTAGAAAGTTTAACTTTCTTTTTTTTTTGGAGGGGGGGGGGGGGGGGGGGGGGGGTCATCCAGTGCTCAGCGCAAGGAGCTCAAGGGCAGAGGATTTTAGACTTCACACTCTTCGCAGGCTCGGAGGCGGGTTTAGTAAATTTCCTGTACTGGTTTGGAGCTTTCTATCCAGTCAGGCCCCTCCTACTTCACCACTGTGGGCTTCACGTGATTCAGCTTTTGCTTTGCTTTGGACAGGAAGGAAAATGAGGGCAAATGAAAAATAAAATAGGTATGAAAAAACTTTAAAATAACTTAAATAAAATTATGTACTTTTAAAATCTAACTATAATAACAATAATGTACAGCAAATATATTCACTGTCAATTGCTTTCACAGTGTATTGTAGTCCTATTGTAGTACCCTACTGTGCAAACACTTTTGAGTAACCCTCTTATTTCTTCATATTTTGTTTCTAAGGAGACAGACTTTCCTGTCACTTTAGATGTGCTCTTGAGCAATAGTTTTCCAGGTTTTCTGAAGGTCTTTCAGAGTTTTTCTTTGGACACTGGCTGCTTTTTCACTTATTTTCAGTCCAGTCCTTCTACCTGACCATTTTCCAGGGAATGTTTGTTTTTTTATTTTTATGTTTTTTGTTTGACACTGACCTATGAATCACTTGAGCATCAAAAAGCACCTAACTCACGGAATGAACCAGTGTTGTGTCTACACATAAGTGACAACTTAGCAAAGAACCAAATTTAAATTGTATTTTTAGACAATTCTGACTGGCAGCCTGTCACAAAACAGTTTTTTTTCCCTATTTCTCAAGATTAAACTACAAAAAGTTTGGTAGACATAAAATAGCATTTGTGCACCAACAAGGTGATTCCTAAAGAGCTATTAGCCAAAAACTTGGTTGTCCTTAAAATAAATTGAGGAAATTGGATAAGTGGAGGACAAAAGAAAAAGAGGCATGAGACCAGCAGAGAGGTAACAGTGAGTGTCTACAGCTATTTTAAAAAAAACAAAAAAAAAAAACATGGTGGATGCTCTGCCATGGTTTGGGGTTCCATCTCTGCCAGTGGTGTTTGGGATCTTGTCAAAACTTATGAAATTCTAAACACATAAAAGTGGATTCATATTTTGATCCACCATGCAATCCAATCTGGAAAGCATCTGATTGGTAGTAGCTTCATTTTTCAGAATGACAATGATCCCCAAAGCACTGCCAGTGCAGTAAAAGCATACCTGGATAGAAAAACACACAAACACACAAAAAACACACACTATCAGTCATGGATTGGCCTCCCCAGAGCCCGGACATCAACATTATTGAAGCAGTGTGGGATCATCTTGACAGGGAATAGAACAAAAGGCAGCCAACATAGAAAAAAGAGTTTTGAAAGTCCTTCAAGAAGCCTGGAGAACTGTTCCTGAAGACTACCTAAAGAAAGACAAGAAAGCTGCCAAAGAGAGTTCAGGCTTTGTTGAAGAATAAAGGTGGTCATACCAAATATTGACTTATAAGCACAATAGAATTTTACAAACTCTGTTTTTTGCCTTATGTACTGCAT
The DNA here is from genome assembly GCF_007364275.1 of Archocentrus centrarchus. Taxonomy (NCBI): domain Eukaryota; kingdom Metazoa; phylum Chordata; class Actinopteri; order Cichliformes; family Cichlidae; genus Archocentrus; species Archocentrus centrarchus. The sequence goes on along the minus strand of NC_044367.1, from coordinate 12,053,843 downwards.
TTCCATTTATGATTGCACATTTCAATTCATTTCTACACCTATTTCCATTTTTCCTAGCAAAAAATAAAGACATGTAGGTGGCTCAAGACTTTTGCACAGACCCCTACAGCAATGCTAACTTCTGAAATCTTGTTTGACACATACCATCCGTTTTATAATAAATAATAATAAAATACATATAATGAAAATGGTAGACATTTTAAAGAATAAAAGCTCAACTGAAACCAGAAAATCCACGTCTGGAAGTAACTTGAACTACATTGAAAACAAACATAAGGAAAAGCACAGTATAATGATTCTGCTCTCAACCCCTAAATAACAGAAAAGATCACTCACACTTTAGTTTATTCTTTGTTATATTGCCTTCTAATACTTCTTACTGAACACATGCTGGTTGTTACATCTGGTCATGATAGTTAGGCAAAGCCTCGGTTGTCACTTCCCGTTAGGTGATGGGTGTGTGGCACAACACCCCCAAGTTAAACTTTATCTTGACAGTTCATATTGATTTTGTCATGACCATTTGGGAGTGTGAAACTGTTACTTATTACACCAGGCATAAAATGTATTAAATCCTGAGATAACTAATCAAACACAACAATGATCTGACAATGATCCTGATTACTAGACCTACAAACAAGAACGAACTGAGGAAATTAGTTAAGCGTTTAGCGCACAGTGCTGCACAGGACTGTGTTTTGTTTTTTTTGTTTTTTTTTATATGCCTACCACCTCATTTAGATGTTACATTTTTTATTCAGATGCATTTTACTAAATCATGCTGTGCCAACACTAACTGAGCTAACAGGTTTACAGTAATTGGCCTAACTCGTCATGCCCGTATTCAACATGAAAGTCAACAGTGACTTTTCACTTTAAAGATAACTAAGCTGTAGGTCCTGTTTACTTATCTACTCACTGTAATTACACATTATGATATCAGAAAATTGAGTGGGGTGTTAGCCACACCTGTTTTTGTACTCTTGAGCACATAAACAGTGCAAGATTAGCCTTTTACTTATGTGCATGGAGTAGGCAAAAAAAGAGGGAATTTCCATAAGAATGCATTAATTAGATACAGCTGAGTGATAACACCATTACCACAGCTCTGAAAGAGAGATATTGAAATACACAAGGAAGATTGCATTATCATTGTAATGTCAGGCACCATCTGATAGGAAGCTGCTTTCTGAGCAGATGTCTGAATCATGAGTCATGATCTTATATTAACCATAAGCCGGGGTGCTGAATATGACACCCGAGATGTATTTTCTTTTCTTTCAGTGACAAAAATGAAGATATAGATTTATGGATTTCTACAGGGAATTATTTATGTGATGTCTGTGCAGAGAGATTTTTTTCTATCATCTACTTTGGGGTTACCAATCAAACACACAGGGCAGCAGGGTCAAACACTTATTCAATCAAGCATTGCGCAGACACTGCTGGCAGCTATCAACAAGTCTCAGTGATGAACACTGAAAGAGAGCTCGTAAATCTTTCCTCACACTGAGACACTACCCGGGGAAAGCTGCCAAACAGGGGCACAACTATGGAGAAACACAAAGCAAAGTTGTTCAATCCAGAGTACCATGCTTTATGTAGCACACATCGGGCCTCGTTGTTAGGGAAAGCTTAACGTAGATTAGTTGGCTGCTGTAAAGTCCACATCAAGGCTCTTCTAAATAATGAGTGAGAGGCTTAACAGGGTTTGAACCAAAATAGGAAGAGATTTACAAAACACCACTGGCTCAAATGTATAGACAGGGAACCAGTTGTGTTTGCCCAGAAAAGCCTTGAATGCAGTTTTGCATTGACTCCCCAAGTGGCTAAAACATCATTGAAGGGATGGAACGCTGTTCTTCCAAAAGCTATTCCTGCAGTTGGTGTTTTGGTTTTGTTTGATGGTGTTTCTTGGTGTTATAGTTATTACTGCTTGCCCTCAGTATGTGGTTAAAGCAGGTTCATCAACAAAGAAGTTTATTCTGTGCTCAGAAAGCATAGCAGTTTTCAATTTGAGGCATTTCTGAGTCTTAAGCTGCTAATGTACAGTATTTAGAGACAGAAACTTCCACAGGACACCCAGTTGAAGAGATAAACAGATGTCGAGACCCAAAGACTTCCTCCTTCAAACTAACAGGAAGACTGTGTCCTGGAGGGTTGGGCTTATTCATGTCTGTGCAGGTTCCGCTGCAAGAGATTTGTCTCTGCACAAGTTTCTTTTCTTTGTTATTATTTTGTTTTCACAGTCTCACTCCATAGTGCCAACAGCATGCAGTGTACACTACTGTATTTACATGAATCCAAGAGCCACAAAAAAAAAAAAAATCATCGTTCTTTCCCCCTCGTGTCTTCCGTTTTTTTTAGCAAAGGCGACAGTGATGACGCAGTGTGGTTTCCTGTTTATTCTCTGCTGGTTTGACAAAATACACTGCTGAAGGTCCCCACTAGATGATCAGCCAAAAGTTACTGAACTGTAGGGTTAAACTTTGAACTCATAGTTTCAATTATGTGCGATTTTCTTATATTTTTTATGGTTAGAAATAATTTAAAAAAAAAAAAAGTCACATGAATATCTTTATCCAAGGCAGGCTGCCCACAGCGCTGGAAGCTTTCAAAGGCTCTGGTAACTGCCAAACAACAGACTAACAGTGTTGCGAAATCTACAGACTTCTGGATATTTCACAGTTGTCATGAATCACCTCAGATGAAATCTTGCATCATCATCTACATGCCTGGCAGCCAGATTTACATGGAGAATCACTGAGATGGATGCCAAATTTTTTGTTACAGGGTGTGGGCCATAAATAAAGAACACACATCCTCTATTATCCAAAACTCATTCCAATGAAATTCTATTCTTTAACCCAATTTCAACCTTTTAATTTAATTTTGACCATGATATACTGCTCAAGCCTTAGGGAAGTTTAACTTTAAAAAATGGATGGACTCCACGCTCCGCTGTTTGAGGGTCTGTGTGAATTTGTGTTTTTCCAGAGAGGAGACACACCACTCAAAATATTCCATCTGTGCACTAAATCCTTCCAGGATTTGTGTCACTTTGACTTTTCTGGGAATCTCTAGCAGACTTGGATCCAGATTTCTTCCCATTTCTGAGCAGTGCAGTAGTAAAAACTGAGTCACACACACAACACCATTGTGCTGCCAAAAGTGCTTTTTCATTTGAAGTAAATAGAAGCAATCTCATCACAATACAACAAAATAATAAAATACACATTGTCCACATAGCCACTTACATGAATGTGTCAATGAAGCCAAAACTAAATGTAATTTCAAAAGCTGGCCACATGCCATCTGGGTCTGAATTACAAGTGCTTACAGTTGAGGTGCAGCTCCGCTCCATGTCAAGCTTGTTTTGGATGGCTGTTTGGCACTTTGCACATTTGTATCTGGGAAGTGTGACAGCACCATATTTTACATACCAGTGGAAAATGTTTTAGGCCAATGCACAGACACTGAAGAGTGGGGCTGAGTGCATGACTACTGGCTGATCAGTCTCAGAGTCTTAATTCTCCAGCAGTTCAGGTGAAGTAAAGGAAAAGTTTCGAAACTCCTCCTGATTGATGGAAGGGATCACAGGATCATCGATGGGTGTGAGCGTGGGCTCTTCCTGAGTAAAATCTGGGTCAAAGTTGTTGACGTCCTCTGGGGTTTTCTGGAGGACAACAATAAAGCACAGTCACACAAAGTCAAACACTGAGCAATGTCTGGTGAGTACATGCTTTATCATTTCCCCCCAGTAAAGTCATGCGTCTTACAATCCTGGGCTTGAAGGGTGGCTCAATTTCTTTACAATTCAGCTTCTCCCAGTCGATACCAGCGAAAAAGGCGTGGCTGGTCACTGCGTCCTCTCCACCGTCTGATGCCACACAGCCCAGACGCCGTGCCGGGTTTTTGGTCAAGAACTGTGAAGTCAAAACGCAGATGAATTAAAAGATTCACATTGTTATCATCACACTGTTAATATCTGCATTGGCTTCAGCACATTTTAGCTGACAACTTACAGTCAGTTGGATTTTTTATTTTTTTATTTTTTACTGTTTCTCTGGGCATTGCACAGTATGACCTTGAGGTGAATTTGCTGGGACGTCCACTCTTGGGAAGACTGGCAACTGCCTTGAATGTTTTCTGTTGGTGAATAATCTTTCTCACTGTAGAATGACAGACTTCAAACTGTTCAGAAATGTCCTTATATAACCCTTCCTCAAACTGCAACTGCACAAACTTCTGCTTTTTACAGGTGCTCACACTTGATGACCAATTAATCAAATGCAGTTTTTCACACTCTATTTTGGCTTAGAATAACACAGTGTAATATGTCATGTTTTATAGTTCATATGAGACTTACTAAAGTTTAGATGATTTCTGTCATGTCCTCATATAAAACCTTAGACCTTAAAGAGGGTGTGCTTTCTGTTTCTCATGACTGTATGGTTGATGGCACATCATTCAACTAGATCAGACTAGATTTATTTGGAGGAATGCCAAACAGGGCTCAAGTTCATCCAGTTAATCCCCGCCTCTCAACCGACAAATAAAAACAAAACAAAACAAAACACAATAGCCTGAATTGTGTTAGGCACCTCCCACAAATGTAGGCTAGAGTTCAGTTAGTTTCCGTAAAGTGCCACTGAGGTGTCGCAATTTCCTGGTGTTATATTCAATAAAACAATATTGAATCACCTATTGAACTTTAACTGTTTCTCTATGATCAAGGTCTGGCGGATGGTGGATGGCTTAGGAAGAAGCTCAAAGAAAAAGAAACATTAAAATAGTTTTAACTTGCCCCTTGGGGGGGAATAGAAAAAAAATGCTGTTTTGGGAAACTGTCTCGGCTGGCTAGTCTGCATGCACCTCAGGGCTAACGGTGACATTCAGACTGGGCCACAACAAACTAATGAGTCTCTGTCGCCGCAGTGACAGTGTTCAGATTAATCTGAAGACACTGGAAAGATTAATAGGTCTCAAACACTATTAAGTAACAGAGAGTTTGCCTAAACAAAAGTGCATGCCTCAACAAATCTAAGCTTACAGAGAATGAGGAAGCAGCTGTGGAGCCAGATGAGGCAGTGCCAAAAAAGTCACGAGCTGCCCCAAAAGTAACGAGCTACAACGTACAATAAAAGCGATTCATAGAGTCTAAGCAAACTCTGATGTCTTGCCATGTGTAATTTTATATAATGCGCAGTATGTGTGTAGCTCTGCTGTAGTCAGTGTGTCTGCTAATAATGCCTCTAACATGATTGATTGGGAGATGCACAGTTTATGTTCTGTTTAAGAAAAAAAATGGAAAATCCTGCATGTCCCTTTCATTTTTGTAGATTACTGCTAATACAAAATCATAGTTCTAAGGAAACTGACTCAGAAGAGAAGCATGTAAGTGTTACAGCAGTTACACGCAGGGATTTGCAGCTGTGATCAGTTAATGGAATAAAAAAATACACACCAGTAGGTGAGTACGGTCCTTGAAGTGGAATTAACTGCAAGTATGACAGACTAGCAGGGGTGAATCAGTTCAGGAGCAAACGGACCACAAAACTGGAGAAAAATTATTCCACTAAAGTTGATGCCATCTTTCCATGGCTACACGTCAGTCGTGCCATTCTCAGAGCCAGAACTGCCATGTGGGCATTACTGCATGAAAAAGCAATTCTCTGCTATACTAGCAGAAAAGCTGTAGATGGGAAGGAAGGGAATTTTAGAGGTGAAAATTTTCGCCAATCAATCAGCCCGCTGGCAGAAAATCAATTCCACACTTCCAGCTCCTGAAATGAAAGGTTTGCTGTTCTGTAACAATATAAATTGAACAACTTCAGATTGTTGATGCTGAGCTGGCCAAAGTGATCATTTTAAAGATGCCGCGCAGATGATCAAAAATACTTTGTTTCAAGTCTATGTAATAGTAGAATTTGATTATTAGCATCTACCAGCCTTCAGGTATTTTCATCGTGACTCTCAAACTCGTGACATTTCAACAGCCATCCTCACCCAACCTTGAACAACCTGACAACTGAGCTCTTCGAACTTGCTTTCAAGAACAAGGTGATCCTGGCAACAGATCTGCTCCCGGTAAAAATAGAGCAGCAGCGTTTAAAATCCACTCACACCAATCAGTAACGTGTGATAGTGGGAGCAATGACAAATCAGCAGGGGGGGGAGACTGATTTGGTGCTTCCTCAACCATGCGGGAATAACAACAAGGACACGAGGAGAACAGCGTGAGAAAGAAGGAATGGAGAGGAGATGCCGTTGTTATTTATAGCTTATGTGCTGTGGCTGGGCAGTGAACCATGCCTTAATATAGTTATGTAAAAGACTCTAGCCAAACAGCTGGTTGGTAGACTGTAGGATTGCTGCTCACTCTGCAGTCAGACAGTGTCATTCAGTCTGAAGGACACCAAAAAAAACCAACAATCCAGCTACTGATACCATATCCAGGGGTGGAAATGCTTTCCTGTTTTTCCTCCACTATGACGTCACAAAGCTGCTGACAAATTGATTTCCTATATTGTTACTCGAGTTAAAATGAAAAAAAAAAAAGCGGCACAGACGTTTCCTGCAATTGTATAAAGTGAACAAAGTGTGGTCTGAGATGAGCGAGACCTGGCCTTCATCCACCTTCATTTATCATTAAATTTTTATCGCTGGTGACTGATAAGATATTATTGTTGGCAGACTCACAGCTTTCAGTATATTTACTGCCTCTGTGCTGAGCCAAGAGGCATAAACAATCTCTTCCTTGAGGATAGATTCAAAGAGGTCATCTTCATTTTCTGCCTCGAAAGGGGCGTGTCCGGAGAGCATCTCATACAGCAGCACCCCGAGGGCCCACCAATCCACAGAGGGCCCGTACAACATCTCCTGCAGGATCTGTGGAAACACGTGAGAGCACACCAATGAAGCTGACCATTATGCGTTTTAGAGAATCTCAAGAGCAAATTTAAAACCACTTTATGAAGTTTAGTTGGATTAGTGTATTGCCAGAGATGCTACACTGGGGAGTAAGTGTTGAGGACAGCAAAGGGGCCCTTTCATAAAACCAGAAGCACATTCTGGGTTGAAAAAAAAGCTCTCAAACACGGAAGATGCAGACCATCTTAATTCCTCATTATGAAAACCAAACACGCCTCAGAGCACGCAGTCTGAAGAGGGGAATCAGGGCTTGTCAAGTCAACAAGCTGAGCTCACAGGTGTGCTGCCTTCCAGTTAGTCAGGAGAGAGCACGAAGTGCCGGGCAGTGACCACAATGTTTGCTTTTAGTGAGGTGGTGCGATGGAAATGAATCATATGAACTCGGAGAACCTGAGCTGCAGGAAGCTAAAGATGGTGGAGTGTATTCTTTGGTGTCATCTTAAAAATGGAAATATATAAACACTGCTTCATTATACGAAAATGTTTTATTATAAATGTGGTGCTAAAGTAGCTGACGCTGTTATTTTGAGTGCCAAGTATGTTTTCTTCTGTTTAATATCAGGGTAGAAACTGACCTCAGGAGCAATGTAATCTGGGGTCCCACAGAAGGTTCCCGTGGCTACGCCTTCAAATATGCCCTCCTTACACATCCCAAAATCTGCCAGCTTGCAGTGACCGTCTTTGTCAAGGAGAACATTGTCCAATTTTAGATCCCTGAAAAGAAAGGCAAATGGAAAAAGGAACAAACAGATGAGTTATTTGCTCTATTACCTTGTTATACAGCATATATAAATTAAAAGCTTGTAATAAGCCACCAAAAATCCAATTCAAGCCACCAGCTGCTAAAGTGTGCTTAGACTCCCGTCGCACCATGGTGCTCTTGTTTCTAATTATATGTGAGGAGGGTAGAAATTTGTGGTGCGACAAAAGGAAATAGCACTGTGAAGGTGGTGACACTTTTATAGCAGCGGGAGACACTGACTGAAAACTCCCTGACCCTTAACCGGCAAACAGTAAAAGATCAATAGAGCTGGGGTTGCGCTCCTTTGTGGAAATTCACACGGCCAATTAGCTGTTCTCGACATGCCTTTTTTTTCTAGTGCACTTGGAGGCTGCATGAGTGGCTGGTGCCCTCCTGGCACCATCCAGTTTGATTCAAGCACCACACAGAGCCATTTGTACCCCCCCCCCCGATGACCAAATTCACTTCACTTGGATGCAAGCAAACCCTCGCATATTTGACACAGAGGGAAAAAGTGTCAGTGTTTATTCTGTTACCAAGAAAACCAAAACTTTTCCCATCCAGTTTCTCCGTTCTATCTTTCTGCTGTCTTCGTGGAGCAGACGTCGCTTAAAGCAAAATGAATTTGATGTCATCACACGCACAAGAAAGAAAGAAAGAAAGAAAGAGAGATGCATTTTGTTTTGTTGTGACTCCCACTTCACAGTATGCCTTCCACATTAGTGGGATAAAAAAATTTTAATTATCAGGAGGAATATTTTCCTCTCTGCTGACTGTGCATGGGGGTGTCTCCATAACCAAAGACTGGAAAAATCTCCTGCCATATTTTAATGTCAGCTGACATAGAGATTAAACCTGCTGAGTGTGGGCGCTGGAGATAACCTCTAATCTGTGATCAGGTGACTTCACTTCAGACAGTGTTACACAGATGGCCTGAAGCCAGCTGGAGACAGATGCTGTTAATACATACATAACAGGATGACAAAAGCCACACCACAGAAAGCCTCAGTGTAAAGACTGCTGGTCAGGGACTGGTTTGGTTTCATTAATCTGTTTTGCTCTTCTCTACCTTAAGCCGGTTGCGTAACTCTGATTGCATGGAGCCTAAAACAAGGCAGCTCTGACACTCATGCGCATCAAGATCACTCGGCCACAAAGCACACATACACTGTGTCAAACTGCGTAGGGGCTGATACAGCCAAGATAATACTGGGAAACTGGAAGCCAGTGAAAGTATTTTTAAGTGGGTGGCTGATCTCTTCCAGTTATGTGGCCAGTTCTGCTTCTTGATAATTGTTTGTATGCTGCCAAGTCATTTCCAGGACTATTAGTGCTAGCTATTTTAGTATGAATGTGTCCAGTGGGAAATTTGGCCTCAACTCACTTAGCTACACAGAACCACACATCAGTCACTGCACCTAATGGTCCTGTGCGAGCTCCTTCACCCACAGACCTCATCACATGGGAGAGACAAATCTGACTTGAGCCAGTTTCACACATGAACTCTGGGCAACATCAGGAAAGTGAACCTGAAATGTAGTTCAAAGCTGGCTTTCCTCAGATGCAGCACCCACAGGAAAATGTTCTCACTACTGCAAATTCTCTCTTTGATTTAAGCTGTAATGTAAATGATGCATGCAGGAAAATGTAAGGGCTGCAGCGCATGGGTGAAAGGGCCTGAGCTGTTTTTGATGGAAGTAGGTCAATCAAACAGCGTGACATCTGCAGGAAAAAGAAAAAAAAAATGCTGAGGCGCAAAATGAGTCACTGAGTAGGAGATGCAGTTACACCAATACAAAAGATTCCAAAGAAAAGAGGAGGAAGTTCAAAAAATATAATGACGCACAAACAGTTTTGTTCATTGTGGTTCGGGGGAATAGGCAGATCTAATCAAACTATCTTATACATCAAGCTAAGCGTATGATGTATGCCACAATGTAGCTGTGTCTAAAAATCTGTTCTTTTTCATATACATTTTGCTCCCTCTTGAAATGGTTTGTTCTTTGTATATGTGGGTCAGAACAAAACAAAGAGACACCCAACACCTCTCTGGTGCAGTTCAAATAGGCTTCACAAAGTCTGTGTTTATTGCATGGCTGTTGTACGGGATTACATGACACCGAGCATTTTACCCCTTGTAGACTTAAGTGGCTCTCCTCATGAAACCTGCTCATTGTTAAAAGCAGCCAGTGTGGATTCAGACTGCAACACTGAGTTTTCAAATGGCTAAAGCCTCAAAATGATACCCTTAGGTCTGTAAACTTCTTTTTAAAGGACAAATACAGGAACCACGCGGACACGGTGTGGCATCCACTGAGAAGCTTCAAAGAGGACAAAGACAAGCATCTTACACTACGCAAAGACTGAGGCTACAATTTGATTCTTCCCACACTTGTCTCATGTGCAAGTTATCATTTTGGATCCTTTTTTAAGTTATAGCACGCAAGGTGCATGCACCCTCTTCAGCTAGCAGTCATGCTATGTGGTGCATGCTGAAAGGAGACACACACGGACTACTAAGTATAACTCAGAATTTACCGATGTCCTCTTTTCCTTTTCATTGCATGCTGGCAGGTAGCCAAAAGATTTTCCATTCAACTCTCTTTGAGCGAGCTGTCCGAAAATAAAAAGGTCTCTATGAATATATGTGACTATTAGAACCTCAGACGAGTCTCAGTGAGCCATCTATTTATAATTCTTGTTAAAAGCTGCTGTTCCATCACTGAGTCTGACATGTGTGGACACATTGTAAAGAACTGAAAATTCACACGAGTCTGAAATGAAACAACAGCACAATTCAGGATGAGACATCTTGATAATGGAGGCTTAGATTTCAGGAGAGACTGAGGGCTCACACACATACTCACAAATACGTGTTTTGCATTTGCAAAAAGATTCAACCACGAGCAAAACTCTTGCTGAAACACATGTGAGCAATTAAAATAGAGGGGCCTTTAAATTTATTCAGATGTATGAATTTATAGGATCTAAATTGATGCTAAAGGAGGGAATAATAAGGTTACTTCTCCAAACTAAAGATGTAAATGAGAACAGAAGAGCAGAGGGGTGTAGTATGAAGCAATATAATGGCTTAAAGTCTTCTGTGTCATGAAAGTGACTCTCTTTGGCCATTCATCTCCTTTCACTTATCCGATTCAGGGTTGCAGGGGAGTTGGAGCCTATCCCAGCTGTCATAGGAGAAGAGGCAGGGTACACCCTGGGACAGGTCGCCAATCTATTGCAGGGCTAAGACAGACGCAGATAACAATTCACCCCCAATTTAAAATTAAATGCATGTCTTTGAACGTTGAGAGGAAGCCGGAGTACCCTGAGAGAACCCACGTAGACATGGAGAGAACATGCAAAAAAGACTAAAACCAGACTTTCTTACTGCAAGGCAACAGTGCTAACCACTGCACCACTGTGCTGCCCACCTCTCTTTTTACCTGGCTAAATCACCGTGTTAACTTATGCTAAACACATAACCTGGACTGGAGCTGGTTATACAACTTTCTTTATGTGAACGCACACTCAGCCTGAAACAAAAAGCCTGGCTTGACAGAGAAAGTTGATCAATATCGTGATACCCGTGATTGTCATCTAGGATTTTAGGTTTTGTCGAGCCAGCTAAATTAAAGAAAGCCTGGCCTCATTTGTGGTATACCCCTCAAATCACTCCTGTGTGTGTGTATGTGTGTTGGCACAGCAAAACTCTGCAACATTATAGTCCTTGATATGATGTTATCCCTTGTAGCCTGAAATTTGTGTTTTGCTTTATATAAATCAAGACATTTTTACCATAAATTGATGCAGAAAATACAGAAACTGAATGAATCACAGTGCAGGAAATGGAGCGCTTCCTGAACGGGAAGCTCCAGACCTTGTAATTAATGCATCCCACACAATGTTCAAATTAAACCTGCGAGCATGCTGGACAGCACATTTCCACTGGATGCTTCTCAGTGGTAATGTTCTCAAACATAAGAATTGCAATGCTCTGACATTATATTACTGTGTTCACTTGATTAATGTATTATATCTGTAGTTTCCCCTTGAAAATACATTTTTTTTGTATGATGTCCAAAAGAAAAAAAAAAACAGTATAATCAGTGTTTCTGGAGTGTTGAGATTTTTACACTCTTTATATTAAAGCTAAGACACTTTTTTTTTTATTTTTTTTTTTATAATTACAGTGAACTATGCTAGTAAGCTTTGGGAATTTTTCTGCACACGTGTTTTACTCTCTCTATCACAGCAAGTTTGATTTGCTTGATGCGTTCAGACCTGTAAATGATGCCTTTGCTGTGCAGGAACATGAGAGCGGAGGTGATCTCCGCCGTGTAGAAACGTGCTCTGCCTTCTTCAAACTTCCTGGACTTCTGGATGTGGAACATGAGATCACCACCGTTCACAAACTCCATCACAAAAAAGAGACGGTCCTGCAATGAGAGTCAGGAGATGACATTCACACATGTGCGCACAACCACAACCGCCTCTGCCCTCATCCCCACCCCCACCGGCCTAACAGAAGCTCCCATGTTATTAAGGAGCCCAAGAAGCAAGCCACCACAGGCATGCTGAGACTGCTTCAAGGATGTTACACGCCTGTTTCTCATTAACTTCACATTGCCTGTATAATGTGTTCCTGTGCAACCAACTGCAGCTTAAAGTTAGAAAAAAAAGAAAGAAAAAAAAAAAGCTTAATCTAACCCATAAATCTTTTGCTCTTTCTCATTACAGGCTATGGTCGATAGGTGATCTAGAAAATGGGGACCTGGGGACAATACTGCAGTAGGACATGATTTAGAGATCTGCCTCCTGAAGTGATCCGGGCACTCAGGCACAGCTAACTCTGTTTTACTGGCCTGTGGTTTAAAGAGGTCTTTTTCCCTTTCTTTTTAAAAAAAAAAAACAAAAAAAACAATGACTGCATTTATAATGTCCATTAAGGATGTGCTGCACAGGCAAAGCAGGGAGCACTCTTTGTGTGGTCCAGTAGTGCAGCTGAGTGCATCTTTAAAGAAGTCTTTCTCTGTTCTACTGTCTGACTACAAGTCAAAGTGTCTTGTGAGGCCACTAAAAATTTGACGTGACAGTTTACTTTGCAATAGTAAACCCTCCAAAGACAACTGTTTCTGCTCAGACATTTCCTGGATCAGCTCTCTCATTTGTCAACAAAGTGGTTACTGGGATTTCCAAAGTTTCGTTATCCAAAGAGTTTCTGCGAAGTCTTGGAAGTTGGCAAACATTCAATAGTCCAATTGTCTAATATGTCTAATGTTTCCTGGTTAGGATTTAGCTGACCTGAATTACGCATGAACACAATCCCACTATTCAAACCCTCTGCTTCTCTTACATTTAGAGAGGCAACATAACAACCCTTCTAAAAAATATATATATATACATTTCCTGCTCAGCCACCTCTGATTGGTTTAAAATTTATACATGTGTAATGAATGCTGGGAAGTTTTAGCTTCATAAATATTTTTCTAGCTGCAGGTATGAGAATGGGGCCATGGTCCTCCGCTAAAAGCACCATGGCCCCACCTTAAACGGGTGGAGTGCCCCCTCCTGGTTAGGGATGAGTTGCTGCCCCAAGTGGAGGAGTTTAAGTTTCTCAGGGTTTTGTTCATAAGTGAGGGAAGCGGGAGATTGACAAATGGATTCGGGCTGTGGGTGCAGCAATGCGGCCGCTGCACCGGTCTGTTGTGGTCAAGAGAGAGCTGAGCATAAAAGCAGAGCTCTTGATTTACCAGTCGATCTCCTTTAGAGATGGGGTGAAGAGTCATTCAAGAGGAGCTCCAAGGACCCGGCCCCGGATAAGTGGAAGAAAATAGATGGATGGAATAACCCTATTAACAATATATAAAAAAACCCAGTAAATTTTACACTTCTGGTATGATAGGTGCTTTCATGGCTAAATGTAATTTATTTATTTTTGGTCTGCATTTGCTCAGGAAACAGGTGCAGACGCTACATAAAACAGGTGTTCTGGTGCAACGAACACTGCTGCGTGGATTTGTGTGGGTCTGTGCTCACAGAGTCTTTATTTGGTGCTACTGAACTTTGATCTGAGGTGAAACAGGTCAGTGACAGTTCAACCAACCAAAGCAAATTAGAAGCATCCTGTCTGAGCCAGAAAAACAGCTCAGCCAGTCAAGCATCTTGTCAGCAACAAGCAGAAACAAGATTGAGGAACTGCTGCCACCTTCTGACCAACTGATGCATTGACTTTTTTTTTTTTTAACAGCACCATATTATTCTAGATTTAGAAACAGAAACCAAAGGTAGTTCTGTAGATCATGTACTGGTAAGCAAAGCAGTAAGAATGAAAATAGTGCTACATTTCTAAGAAAGATCTAGGTGTGATGCAAATATCTTGAGCCAAAACGTCACCTGTCCTTTTTCAGCAGAATCATCATCATCTTCAACAATTTAAGAGGGAATGAAAGCTTAGCATAAATAAAGAGGGATAAAATGCACAAATGGATTTAACTGACGCAAGTGTGCACACATGTTTTCACTGACCGGTGTCTGGAAGCAGCAGTACAACTGTGTGAGGTATGGGTGACAGCGGGCCAGTGACAGCACCCTCTTCTCTGTCATGGTGCACTCGACGTCATCATCCTGCAAAATGATGTCTTTCTTCAACACCTTGACCGCGAAAACACTATCTCTGCCATTTAGTCTCGCCAGCATCACCTGCAGAGTTACACAAACATTGCAACAGGAAAATCCACGTGAGAATGTAACAATTTGTTTAACTGCTAATAAAATGCAATAAATGTAGCTATGACAATATTTAGCATCTTTCCTGGAAACAGCTACTAATCATTCAGAGTGCTAGTAAGTAAACTTTTAAATGTAATGTAATGTAATTGCCCAAGCCTTTTTAACATAACAATTACACTTATATGGTAATTCGGAGTCTCTCACATTGTAACGATGTCTAATTAAACAGGACTTCCTCAGTATCTCTGTTGGGTTAAGGTTTAGCTGCAGTAATCTATAGGCTCTTCAGAGTCATCATACTGCTGTGCTTCAGCTGAGCAGCCATCCTGATAAAATCCTGTGAGATATCTTAATAAACTCACACAAAAACTCCACAGATCATGATGCTCCCTCAACCGTACTTCACCTTAGGGATAATGTTGATATGCAGCACTCATTTTACACCATAGAGAGTGCTACATGATCTCCAAAAACAAATCAGCCAAAAACATTTTCCTAGTGGCACTGTGGACTGTCAGAACTTAAGGCTCTAATGGGAAAAGTGGGCAGCCATCGCGCAGCACCTGAGGTAAGTGTGTGCCTCGGTCAAAGGCACAGTCACAGGGTGTGTGCAATGACGGGAGAAACGCAGCTCCAGGAGGATGCTAGCACAAGCATGCAAAACCCACCCAGATGGGTTTTGGCCTTCTGGGTGGGTTTTGATGAGGCAACACTGCTAACCACCAAGCCACCCCGCTGCAGGGCGCCCTTTAACCATCTGCAATGATATGCAAACGTTGGACGCATAATTAAAGACGTTAACCAATTTCAGTGATTCTTTGGAGCCTTCAGCTGTTAATTTGGGAGAAGCATTTGAACTACACACTCTCACACCCATAACACATCAGAGGCATTTGTCGAAGGATACTTTGACTTTAGGATTGGAATAGAATGGGATTGAACCACGACCTTTTGATCTTTTGTTTAGCCACTGCTGAAAGGGTTCCCTTATTTATTATACAGAGATCAAAATTTGGTTTCTCTTATTAACACTTGTATATTTTTGACTTTGATATATTCACAGATATATTCATGTAAATATTATATTATTCAAAAGTTACAGCTAAGCTCCTCTAATCCATTTTTGTCTAGTATGATCCAGTGCTCATCATTACACAAGTGCACAGAGCACTTCCTGTCATCTTATTTTCATTCCTACCTTGCCAAAGCTGCCCTTGCCAAGCACTTGAAGGAATGTGAAGTCTGAAATTCCTAGCCGAGGTAACCGCTGCTGATTTTCTGTACTGTCCATCTTCTCAGAGGGAGCCCTCGTCTGATCTGCATTTTTGACCTGTCAGAACAACAACAACAGAAAAAAAAAAAGACATTTACTTCATCAGACTTACATTAATAATTAGGATTGACAGCTGTTGCCTTATTCTGGAAAACTCAGCCTTTGTACCACTGATTTCCGTTTGGCAAGTCCTTCTGCCTGCAGACCCATCTCTGCGAGCCTGTTGGCCAGTTCCACACTGTTCACCCCACAGTTGGGTGCAACGTTGCCTTTGCAGCGGATGTGGACGTTCATTTTGCAGACTGAAGAGAGAAATCACAGAAATGGTGACACTCAATGAAAGGCAACTTTGAGATCCAGATTTTGAGACATGAATATTGATACGGGTCTTACTTTTACAGTGCAGCCCCTGTCTGACAATGCCCCACAGCAGTGAGCCGCAGTGGTCACAGAAGGTGGGCGACTTGTAGTTATGTGTGTTGAACTTGTGAGGTACATTGATGCTGAAACCTTGGTTTATAGGCTGTAGAAAGAGGACACACGGTCATTACAAACTGTAAACAAACTATTGTGCGTTGCAACAATATCATCCACAATGCATATTCAGTTCAGTTCAGTTTTATTTGCATAGCCCATTATCACAGAGAGAAGAAAGGACTTCACAGGCATAAAAAACATTTTTAATAAACAAGGTCACTTATGTTAAAACATTCAAACAAGCAGGCATACAAATAACACAAAGGTAAAAATAAGTGCCCATTTCTTGCCCTCAATAGCGGCGAACAGCTGATTGAGACGTGGCGTATCAGCTCGGAGTCGGCTGATCAAAGGAACGTTGATCAGCTGGCGTATTACCGTAACTCCGCAACCGTTTGTCCTATCGAAAAAATGCAAATGGTTCCTGAAAGCCCAGAAATTGCGCGTCACAGCCATATAGGGGTATTACGGTATTTGTTGCCGGAAGTCCGCGAACGGCGGCACTTTTGAAGTATGTCGTGTCACATGGGACACATTCGGTGTTAATGCCAGGTTAAAGAGATGTGTTTTTAAGAGTTTCTTAAAATCCTCTGTAGAGTTTGCTTCCCTAATATTTTGAGGTAGACTCTTCCAGAGTTTGGGGCCATAAACTGGGAAAGCTGTATCCCAAGTTTTTCTCTGTGAGGAGTATCGAACATGTTAGCAGTGGAAGATGTAAGAGATATAAAGTGTCTTAATTTCAGAAATATAAGAAAGCTCAAGACCATTTAGGATTTTATATACAAGTAAAATCAATTCTGTGAGATACTGGAAGCCAGTGTAGCTCTGCTAAAGCTGGACTGACGTGTTCTCTGTTATTCATTGACCTTGCAGCACATTTCAGCTGCCTACTGATCTTTTTGGGAAGTCCAGCAAAAAAGAGCACTGCGGTAACCTAGTCAACAGGAAATGAATACATGAACAAGTTTTTCAGAGTCATGGTGATTCAGCAGGGGCTATATTTCTGGGAAGAAAAAAAAAAGAAAAATCAATGTGAGTTTTAAAGCTCAGATCAGAATCAATAATAACCCTCCAAAAATGTAACTGGTGCTTTTACTCCATTAGATCCTAACTTGTGAATTAACAGATCATGTTTGGTTTTAGGGCCAACTGAAAGAATTTCCATTTTGTCTTTGTTAAGTTTTTAAAAGTTTGCAGTCATCCATCTGTTAATGCCAGTCTGTGGAGTCATGTGGCTCCACAGAAACATGCTCAGTTTCCTCTGCGTAACTATGGTAATGGACGTTATGCTGTCTAATAAGGCTGCCAAGGAGAAAAGTAATGGACCCAGACAGCTGCCCTGTGGAACTCCACAGAAGTGTTACAATTGGCTGATGCCTGACCTCAACAGTGGATGAACAATTTCCTGTAGTGACATATGATCAAAATCTTTCAACATTCTAATAATGATTAAACTTCCCCATCTTCCATTAAAAAACATGATTTGCTTATTAATTTTTTCACAGTGGCACTTTGCTTCTTTTTGTCTGTCAGATATTAAGGAAGAGAAACTTGTAATATTCAGCAAAACTGAGCTAAGTAGTTAAGCGTTCATGTGAGGAAAATAATGCTATATTACAATGTTCTGCCTCAGTGACCAACCTAGACAGAATATAGAAACAGGAAACCGTACAGCCTACTGTTCACTGCAGGTGTTAATCAGATGTGTGTGTGTGGGTGGGGGACGCCTTTATGTCTAAATGCAGTTAAAATAACAGTGAAACCTTCAGACACGCTGATTATTTTGTTATTTAACTTTAAAGACAAGAACTATTTAGCAGTAATCATGCTCCTTAGCTTGTCATCAAACTGCTCTTACCTGTTCTTTTGCCGTTTTCTTCATGCGTGGACAGACAGTGACGACCTGCTGGTGGCATCGTTTGTGCACCACACAGGTACACACTGGAAAAAGAGACACCTGCTCAATGTCAAACTCAACTCTGGCCTGTGTGTGTAGGCAACTGTGGCAAAAAGCGGAAAGAGAAAAATAAGGTCTGCTCACCTTGACACTGGTAACCCTGCTTTCCAAAAACACCCCTATAAAGAGAAAAGGGAATATAGTTAGATCCAGTTTACAGTCCACACAGATACATGCTGGCTTGCTCAACTTTCTTACCAGATGAACTCTTTGCAGTGAAAACAGAAAGTGGGCTGACGGAGGTAAGTGGACATAAACTTGTGCCCATTGACCTGGTGGATCTTTCGTCTTACGGCTCCCTGCCGCTTCCTTGTAAACTGCTTGAAATTCTTCACTACGGCCTCATCTGCCAAAAAGACAAGAACATAAGTTTGTAAAAAGAAAAAAAAACAAACAGAAGTGCCTGAACTCTACACACACCATAACTGTTTTGTATTAATAGTTTGTAATTCTTCTGGTTCTTTTTGAAGTTTTATGAGATGTTATTTAGATGTATTTGACATGTAATGGTCATTGAGATAAGGGACCTGGGTGCTGTGTCTGTGTGGTTTAGCTGGAGTGTCTGGGTTATTATATTGGAACTGTCAGCTGGATTTATATTCACATAATTTGCTCCTTTATAATGTGAGTTTGTGTATTTTACGGATGGGAAAATTTGGTAAAGTGCATCTCTTCTCTTAGGAGATTAATGTTTTCATACATGGTCCCTGACAAATAAATACATATAATACAATACTGTTTTGTTTCATATTCAGCGCCCTTATCATGTTATTTTGGGCCACAGCAGGTAACTGCTTTCACATTACAATTGACATCATTGTTTCCATGAATGCCAAGATGGCATCTTTGATTAACTTGTTTTGCCCAACCAGCAGACCAATAAATAAATAAATAGCCCAAACAAATAAAACAAAAAAAAAACAACTTATCAACTTGTCAAGCTGGAACAAATAAATGTTTGGAATGTAATAATAAATCTAACAAAGAATTTTCCATTGCTAAAGATAAAAAAAAAAATTCTGATACTAATTTAAAATATGATTTTTTTCATATCAACTAATCCTTAGATCCACAACATGTGTCATACTCACAATAATGTTTTATTTCTTTGAAGTAAATCAATGAACCTTCACTTACAGATGAAACGAGACTTTGAAAGGAAGACAGAATAAAGGAGGCTTTATATAATCATTGTGATTATATGAGTTAACTGTGTAACTCTGTGTTTAGATTGAAGTAATGAAAGTCAGTGAAGAAATGTATGAGATGAAAAACCACACGGAAACCTTTCTGCTGAGTCCACACCCCCACCCCTGCAAACAACACATAGATGTGTGGTATCTGCATGAAAAGGGGGGCGTTAAATTCAGACCAAGGGCCTCTATATACAGCAAAGCCCTGTATACACACACCACGCATGTACTCTCCCCAGTTTGGCTTTTACATAGAAGATACTTGAAATGTACACTCTTCATACTCATGAAACAACAAAACTACAATAAATACACATTAGCTCGGGGAAAAAGAACACTACAAATGCAGAAATACGGTAAAATATGTATGTATGTATGTGTATATATATATATATATATATATATATATTTTTTTTTTTTTTTTTTTTTTTTCCCACCATAGTTCTGCATTTGTAGTGTTTTTTACAGGTGGTATTATAATGTCCTAATTTACATTTATTTATTTGATTGGAATTTGTTGACATTCACCACACTCTTATTCTCTCGGTTACGGTCTCGTCATTGAATATATCTAGAAAGCGATTCTGCAGCCAGACTTTTTATACTGGCACACTTCAATGACAATGATGCCAGTGATTTGTTCATTACTTCTCTTAATTTCCTTTTTTTGAAAGAAAAATTAAGTTTTAATTTTTTTCAAATTCATTCCAGAATGATTATGTTCACAGATTCATACAAGCACTGTTTTCTATTTCAAAGTGATTTCTATCTAACATTCACACACATTCACACTCTGATGGTTGCATCGGCTAGCATCTTGGGGTTCAGTATCTTATCCAAGGACACTTTGGCATGCAGACTGGATCAGCCAGGAATTGAACTACCAACCTTCCAATTAGTAGATAACCTGCTCTACCTCCTGAGCGACAGCCACCCCAGCAGTGGGCCAAGCATTGATCCTTGGAGAATACCAAACTGTTTTTTTTTACAATATTCCCCTAAACACACAGTTTAAAGAGCTTGCTGACTTAAGTATGATTTTATCAGTCCATAAACTCACTGTGGATGAATTTTGGCCTCTTTTTCTGCAATGCTTTAGCTTAATGAGGTTTGTGGTTTGTGGGCATTTGTTTATGCACAGCTGTCTTACAGTCCTGGCACAGCATTTTAATCTCGTTGAGGTCTAAACTTTGATTGAGCCATTGCAACACTTTCATTCTTTTCATTGTCAGTCGTTTCATTGGGATTGTTGTCCTGTTACATAGGTTAGGGTTAAGATAACTATCAACCCCTAACCCTAACCCTGGCTTCACCTTTGACTCTAGAATACATTACAGAGGAGTTCCTGGTCGAATCAGTGACTGCAGGATGCTCATGTCCCATGGTTGCCAAAACAAGCCCGAATCATGAGCACTCCACGAACGTGCTAGACAGTTGGTATGACATGTTTGTGCTGATATGCAGTGTTTTAGCTAAGATGTCTGGCCTTAATCTGCAGCACTACTCTGAACATTATAATGAAGCATCCTCACTTTGGTCTTATCTGTCCAAAGGACAAAGGTCAGATGCAACTTTTTAAACCTAAGCTGAGCTACCACGTTCTTTTTCAGAGAGAAAAGGCTTTCTCCTGGCATTCTTTGAAACAAGTAATATTTGTTCAGTCTTTTTCTAATTGCACTGTTGTGAACTTTGACATTTAACATGCTAACTGAGGCCTGCAGTCTGAGATGTAGCTACTGGGTTTTTTGCAGTTTCTGACCTTAGGGTGAATTTGCTAGGATCTCCACTCCTGGGAGGATGGCAGGCATTATGGTAACGCAAATCCAAATGTTCCAGAGCAGAGCTGGTCACATTCACTGATGATCAATTAATCAAGTTAATTTGATTAGCAGCACTTGGCCATTTAATTCCTATGAGAGCAGTAAAGGTGTACTTAGTTTTACACAGGACTGCATAAAGTCCTGTGAAAACATTCTTTTTCATGACTGTAGGCTCTTAATTTTCTTGGAAATTAATTAAAGTCAAACTCAAACAGCTTATGTGATGTGGCATAAATTGGACAATGATATACAGCTCAGTGTAAAAGATGTTGATTATTATCTATATCGCTGATTTCAACCACCCTGACCTATTACAAAATATCAGCTTGAGACTCTGAGAACTTGATGTTTTGTGGTTGTGTGAAACTTCCTAGAGGCTGACCAGATGCGAACTTCAGATTCATTCATTTCCAATTATTTTTTAGAGGTGGATTATTTCCATCAGAAAAGAACATTATGAGAACCCTTGTTTAGGTTTGTTAAGACCAACATCAGAAAACCAAAGGAACAACGCAGAATGCAGCCCGCTGTCGTTTTTAATCAAACTTCTGCTTTAACAGACCTGCAAGATCACTTCCCACTTGTCTCATTTAAATGGCCTCGTGTCATTGGTGAAAGAGTTAGTTCTTTGATGCTGACATCTAAAAAAGGCAAACATTTTTCTCTTCATTTTTCACAAAGCATACATGGCACATTACAACCAAGCATTCGCATTCACATTCACATTCACATTCACATTCACGTACATGCATATGCGCTTCAGAGCCCTTGCGCTAACAGACACTGGTATTTAATGACTCAGATAATAATTATTCAAAAGAGCAGGTTGCCTTTCAGGCTAGAATAAAGGTGACAGTGACTAACTGGGATTGTTTAAATAGCTGACGTTGTTGTGTTGTGTGTCGGACGGAGAAGTGCAGTGTTATGCGGGCACAAAGACTTGACTGTGCGTAGTGGCCATACCGTCAACAAAAGATCCGGTGAGTGAAATATGCACATACACCTTGCCCTCTGGTTCCAAGTCCATCTGCAGATTCAAAGATATGACACAAAATTCATTCAGTAATTTTAGTTACCTAGCAAAACCAAAAACACATCTGCTACACATATATATATATATATATATATATATATATATATATATATATATATATATATATATATATATATATATATATATATATATATATATTGTCCCTTTAGAATTATAAGGTTCTATCTGACATTTTTGACGAAATTGACTTATTCGTTGACTGCTAAATCAACAATATGTAAGAGATTTATTTCAATTATATACAACTTTGGCCATTTTATTCACAAAACCAAAAGGTTCTATCTGCAAAATCAAGCTTTAACTTGGTATTATAAGGTTCTGTTATTTAGTATCTCAAAACTGGTCAGAATGCAGATAGAACCTTATAATTCTAAGGGGACGATATATATATATATATATATATATATATATATATATATATATATATATTAGGGCTGCATAAAACGATTATTTTAATAATCGAGTATTCTATCGATTATTCCAGCGATTAATCGAGTAATCGGATAAGAAATACTTTTTTTTATTAACAGTTTATCTGCATATTTTAACTTCCGTACTGCAGTTTTTCGCCTGTGAACAAACAGCGGTGAATGGAGCAGCTACAAAGTTCTCTTTTCTTCACCTTAACACTTGCTGATCAGGTGCTTGATGAAGGACCTCCAGCTGTTTCACAGATTTAATGATTGTTACTAAAAGAAAAAGCTGCTGTTTTGGACGCTGGAAAAACGTTTCCTTTTTCACTAATTGAGCTCACCGTCACAGCTTCGCCTCTTTGCGCTTGCGCAGTTAAAACCGCTGCCTGCTATGAGTGTTTTGAAAAACTAGTGGCTGTGGGAGCCATGGCGCATGTGTGAGTAATGGTGTAATGCTTTGTTTTCACAAGCATTCTCGAAAATACGTTTCTACTGCAGGTCTATATTTAGTCACTAATAAGGGATTAAAGTATAAAAAATATTTTGAAGGAGCCCCTCGGTCCTGGGGGGCGGGCCTTCCGGTACCGAACCATCGCTAGTGCTAATGGCCCGCGCTCGCTAGCAAACCAGTTCTGGTAGCTACAGCTGAAGTAAAGACAAAAATAGCAGCTGAAATTCTCAGCGAGCACAACACACACAGACACACAGAGAGCAGTGGAGGCGTGGAAATGCATGTCAGCGACAGTTGCCATCCGTCCCGTAAAGTACGGAACACGGCATGTTACGGAGCCGTATTCCACGGAGTCCCGTAACATACGGGGTTCTGTATTTTACGAGACAGGTGGCAACTCTAGTGATGATCCACTCTGTGTTAAATGAAATCCATCGCAGCGACGGAGAGCTTTTTAGAATGTGTGCTTGTGTATACGTGAGTGATTCACACTCCAGTCCAGTAGGTGGCGGTAATGCAGTTCTATGTTGGTTTGCCAGCCCCCAATAAACCCACAAAAAAACGTCAGCACTAATGCTGCTAATGCTAGTGAGGAGCGCCGCTTACACCGAGACAGCTGAGCGCTGCAGAGTTTAAACGAAGCATCGACACAGTAAATTTGTGTCGATAAATTTTTAGAATCGATTTAATCGAGTTAATCGATGAATCGTTGCAGCCCTAATATATATATATATATATATATATATATATATATATATATATATATATATATTAGGGCTGCATAAAACGATTATTTTAGTAATCGAGTATTCTATCGATTATTCCAGCGATTAATCGAATAATCGGATAAGAAATACTTTTTTTATTAACAGTTTATCTGCATATTTTAACTTCCGTAATGCAGTTTCTCGCCATGTGAACAAACAGCGGTGAATGGAGCAGCTACAAAGTTCTCTTTTCTTCACCTTAACACTTGCTGATCAGGTGCTTGATGAAGGACCTCCAGCTGTTTCACAGATTTAATGATTGTTACTAAAAGAAAAAGCTGCTGTTTTGGACGCTGGAAAAACGTTTCCTTTTTCACTACTTGAGCTCACCGTCACAGCTTCGCCTCTTTGCGCTTGCGCAGTTAAAACCGCTGCCTGCTATGAGTGTTTTGAAAAACTAGTAGCTGCGGGAGCCATAGCGCATGTGTGAGTAATGGTGTAATGCTTTGTATTCACAAGCATTCTCGAAAATACGTTTCTACTGCAGGTCTATATTTAGTCACTAATAAGGGATTAAAGTATAAAAAATATTTTGAAGGAGCCCCTCGGTCCTGGGGGGCGGGCCTTCCGGTACCGAACCATCGCTAGTGCTAATGGCCCGCGCTCGCTAGCAAACCAGTTCTGGTAGCTACAGCTGAAGTAAAGACAAAAATAGCAGCTGAAATTCTCAGCGAGCACAACACACACAGACACACAGAGAGCAGTGGAGGCGTGGAAATGCATGTCAGCGACAGTTGCCATCCGTCCCGTAAAGTACGGAACACGGCATGTTACGGAGCCGTATTCCACGGAGTCCCGTAACATACGGGGTTCTGTATTTTACGAGACAGGTGGCAACTCTAGTGATGATCCACTCTGTGTTAAATGAAATCCATCGCAGCGACGGAGAGCTTTTTAGAATGTGTGCTTGTGTATACGTGAGTGATTCACACTCCAGTCCAGTAGGTGGCGGTAATGCAGTTCTATGTTGGTTTGCCAGCCCCCAATAAACCCACAAAAAAACGTCAGCACTAATGCTGCTAATGCTTGTGAGGAGCGCCGCTTACACCGAGACAGCTGAGCGCTGCAGAGTTTAAACGAAGCATCGACACAGTAAATTTGTGTCGATAAATTTTTAGAATCGATTTAATCGAGTTAATCGATGAATCGTTGCAGCCCTAATATATATATAGCTGAATAAAACATTAAAACATGAAATTCTTAGTCACAAAAATGGAAACAAAAAGTTATTGTCATGCAACATGCTGGATTGAGCAAATATGACAAGTTGTACAACAAAAACAAAAATATCAGTAGATAGTCTAATCTAATCTAAATAGAACTAAATTCTCAAATTTCCCGATGGTACTCTATAACTGAAAAAAAAATTTTTTAAATACATGCACATCTTTCATTTTCAAGACCTACTATGTAGGCATGCACATTGCTCTGGAGGAGTTTGATCATTCAGGTTAACATTAAAATATATTGAAAGGCATTAAAAATCCAACAAGCGCCAACTGTACATTCAAACAAATAAAGGTTATGAAAAACGGATTAGCGGCTCATTTCACGTGAGTAGTCTTGTGAGGCCAAATTGCTGCGTTCGCATGGCGACATCGGTACTCTGATACAAGACCCTAACCCTTAACCCTTACTGTCACAACTGCCACAGGCAGACAGGGATCAGGATTAGGATTGCCTGAATGAATGCTGCAAGTATTGGAATATACATTAAAATGATACATTGCTGCATTTTAATGCCTCTTAGTCAATTTGAACTTTTATCTTTAATAGTTTTTGTGATATTTATGTTCAGACATTGCCTCAGATTTCAAAGGGTGAGGAAACATGCTGGAAGTGGGTTGACCGACTGTTTTTTAAAAAAATATATCTTATTTGGTACATGAAGCTAAAATTTCACAGCAACCATATACTTATGCAAACTTTGGACCATAAATTTTGTTTTAGACAAATCAGAGACGGTTGAGCAGAATGACCCATTAAATAGAAAAAAGGCGTCAGATCAAAGAGGGTTTGGATTTAAACTACGTATGAGATGGAAGCTGAGATCTGAGCTTGAGTCTTTCAGCTCTGTTATATGTAAGTTGCACCTATGCTGTGACATAGTTTGTCATTCTTTGGGGTGTAAATAATGCCAGAGGAATCTGGACACTGGGACAGAAAAACTGAAAAAGCAGGTCCAGCAGGTGTTGCTGCTTACAGCAAAGCTAAGCTGCTAATTGTGTTTTATCATCATCATCATCATCATCATCTGCATGCATAAAATGGCCTCTTTGAAGGTGGACAGAGACAAACAGACTGAACGAGATACTTCCTGCAGCAACCACTGGATGGAAATTTATGTCACCGTATGGCTGAGCAAAGATCTATTTATGCACATAAACCCTTCCTGGAAAATAATGACAGCAGAGCAAGAAATGACGTGGAAAGTACAAATATATAAATTAACTCTGAAACTTACTCAGTGTAAAAGTTTTAACGTCAAAAAAGAGAATTTCAGTGAAGAAGCTTCGATTTTGTTTTCAGTTACCTGCTCATATCCTGTGTTTCAATCTACAGACTAGACGGCAGGTTTGACTTGTTCACTCTGAGGACTTTTCCTGTGTGTGTGTGTGTATGTGTTAACTTTTCTGCTTGGTCTGCCGCTCCATTTAGCCAAATATTAATCATAATAATCAAAAAGCAACAAGGCATTAACAGCTTTTGTTCTCCTTGAGCATCAGCTCAAGTGGACCGCTGGAGACTTACTAAAGGAGAAGTTCATATTTTAGATTTTATATACACATTCAAAGAGTTGTGTTGCTGAAGAAAATTACATCTGTGATAGTAAAGTTTTGACCTGTAGCACACATAAAGGATGGCTTCCATTTAAAAAAGGAGCTATTGCATGCTGGCACATGCACTTTTTTTTTTTAGACTGACCTTAAAGCCATCTAACATGCTTGTGGGAAAGGGCAGCAAGATGTTGTAGTTAAAAAGCAGAACAATTTAATGCTATAGTGCAGAGAAGGAAGCTTCTCTTTTTCTTTTTTGGTAAATGGGGCCGGGTTTTTTCAGTCAGGCACAACAGACAAAATGTTGAGGGGGCCACTTTTAACCCACTTTTAGTTTCACAGCTTGAAACTCTCAAAAACCACTGCATCGAGACATCCACAAATACTTCAAGACTGATGAGAGCAAACACACATATAACAAAGACTAAAAGATATTACAAAGTAGTGCTGTGTACTGTCAGCGGGTGGGAGGCAAGGAAAACTGGCCTTGTGTGTGTAAATGTCATGTGTTAAATGCCTCTAAATGCCTTTAGGTTTAACAGGAGGAGTTGAGTAACTTCCTGATGAATTCTGCTTAAGCTGTACTTTGAGTCCACTAAAAGACAGCAGCAAAGACATGTAGAGCTGTGTGGAGGTGAATGTCCTGGAGTGTGTGCACAGGGAGGGGTGAGCACAAGAGAGATTGGAAAAAAAAAAAAAAAGGTAACACAAAAAGAAAAGTATTGTTTTTTTTAATCACAAGCCAACTGAGAGTAAGTATTTTAGCAGTGAACCCCTTGAGAGCTGATCAGCTGCCTGGTGAGAAGACTGATAAACAGAAGTGTGGGCGTGTAGAGGCTTGCGCCTTATGTGAAACAAACCAGGCAGGCGCTTCTTTTGCACAACAAAGCCCGAAAAGCCTTCACAGTTCAGATCTAGCGGATAACAAGTAAGAATTTGTGTCTTGAAGTGAGAAAGCCAACTACACTTACCAACTACTTCTTCTAAAACTACCACTTCCCCTCCATGCACAGGGTCTTGGTGAAAATGTGTGCAAAGCAATCATGAATGCTCCACTTCTCTCAGTCATTTTGGTTCTCATGTGCCTCTGGAGTATGCTGATTCTCACAAATAAATATATGCTTTTTTGCAACAAAAATCCGTAATTCCCTTATTAATACTTCTTTGTAATTCTGGTGATCTGTTGTGATGAAGTGCGTTTTTTAACCACTCTGCAAAAGCAATACTGATGCCAAATGTGAGGTGCTGCTGTGAGTTACAGCAATAGTGCACTACATGGTAATTTGCGTTGTTCTTATTCATTTATACAAAACCACGAATTTATTGAGGCATTTGCATCTAATGTGCTATGATGTAATGAGAGAGTGGTGAGACACAGTATGGGCTCATCCTTCTCCTCGCCTGGACAGGCTCAGGTTACATTCACAACACCTGCAGTGGCTTACAGTCCTGGAGGGATGAAAGTAAGTCTGAAGAGGGAAACTCCCGTTTCAAGAGGCCCGTTTGGTTTTTCTGTCTAGATTGCCTTATGTGAAGTGCCACATTGGTTTTTATTTAACCTTTGATGAGGTCGTTTTTCCACAGCCAGCTCTGGATATATGGTATCATGGCAACAGCATTTCGGACAACGTTTCGTAAACTGTAAAACGTCTGAAAGGAGACGTGTGGAAGCTGTGAAAATACACGTCTTTAGCGGCAGCTTGAACGCTGGTCAAGCCTGGGTAATCTGCTGCATTTGCTTGCACACTTGTGTATTGTGAGTTAGCAGGTGTTTAAAAGTAGAATTAACACCCCTCCACACACACACACACACACACACACACACACACACACACTGCAGTGCTTTGTGCGGTTTCTGTCTATACTTGTTGCTGATCACAATCCTAAGACAATATGTGCAAGACATAAGATGCAAGTTCACTTTATTGCTGCCTGAGAAATGAAGTGACCGTGTCAACCTTGTGCTCGCACTCCATTTGAACCTGCTCCTCCTCCTATAGAGCAGCAGGGAGCACCTCAGTTTAGACAAGATAGTGTTAATGTTTTGAGACAGAAAAACATACAAAATTAGTCACACACTGAGGCGTGTAGTGAACATCGCCCCAAGCTTAATGACATGCTTTGTTTTCTAAAGCTGCTCTAGAATACTGTTCATAACGTATAAAAGCTCTCACGTGAAGTTAAAACAGAGCCTAATGAGAATGCGACTTCCTCTAATTTTGACTTTTTGATGTTGGCTTTTTTACTCTGAATCAATCTGGAACTACATTTTTAATCAGTCTTATAGCTGGGGTTTAAAATTGCTTTAGTACGCATAGAAGAATTGAAGGAATTTGGCAAGGTTAAAAAAAACACAGTATCTACTTTTTTTTTGAATCATAAGGGTCCATATTTTTATTCTGGGTCTTTACAATTGATGTTGCAGGCCTGGAAATGATTAGAAAGAAATCTCTGTAAGAAGTTTGTTGCAAAAGTGGAAATCTAGCAGTCAAAGTAGAGCTGGCTCAAAAAAAAATTGATATGGCAATACATTCATTTTGCCATATCAATTATTGATACACTGCTGCTAAATACTCATATTTTTATTAAAACGTGCCGATGCTCTAAACAGACGCCAATTTCCTCCTGCTACTGGGGATGTTTATCACATGAATGAGGGTAAAGTTGGCAGAAGTTGTAAAAAAGAAAAAGTCATTATCGAGGGGAAATGGTGAACTCATGAGGCAATTCACTAACCTGATGCATTATTGAAAATTAAATATTAATGGCACTAACATGATAGTACAGTGAACATACCGTACATAAAATTCCAGCTTTTCACCTTTTTAAGGAAACTTTTTCCTCTTCAGTTACACAGAACACTGTATTATGATTGTATGTTATTGTGGGCAATATATGATGAGAACATTGGACTGGATTGGGAGTTACGCTCTGATTCCCATCCATCATTCAACTCTGTCTGAATAACGCGTTTTTACAATGCTTTGGATTGTATTTGAAGCTTTGTCCATGTTTAACACGAATATGCAATTTCAGCATTACATATGTATGAAATAAAGGGTCAAAGGTTTACGACCAGTAGATCAAGTGGATCAATTACAAACTTATTTAAGAATTATTAAAACTGAGACAGGTCCTAAAGCTTGCAAAGGTTTGTTTCTTTGTGCCCGTTCTCTCATAAATGCCACAATAAAGCTACATCAGATGGCACAGGAAGAAACTTGGGGTCAGTTATTGCTCCAGCACACAGAAACTGGTTCATGTCTGGGTATCTGGCAGCTGTAAGTGAAGATCATACTGGAAACACTCAGTCTTTTTTGTGTCCAGGCTTCAGTTTGATTGATTCTGGCTGTTTGTTCTTTACTTTTTCAAAGCATAAAAACAAACGATATGTTATATTGGGATAAATGTCACTATAGAATCATTGGATCAGAGGCATCTGAGTTGAGCCAGGTCTAGTTTGTGTATTTTAATACTTATATAATAATTATAGCACACTGCTCTCAGTATCAGTGTGAGAGCACAGGCCTGCTCTCACACTGTGTAGCGGGGTGGGGATGTGCGCCCCAGGGCATCCTGAAAGATGAATCCTCCCATGTTTATGGTTGAAGGTTGGAATTATATTTAATTAAAGAAATAAAACTTATGAGCTTTAAAGGACAGTTCCTTTTCTTTTTTTAAAAACTCACCCATCCCTCAAAAGTCTCCCCTGTGTTAGAGGTTTCGATGAAGTCCTCGAACTTAATGGTGCAGTTGGCCACAAAGTCATCATATCCGATTGGAGTGTCGTGGAAAACTGCCAGCTCGATCTGTTTGCCGTCGTTCACATTGAGGCAGAACTCCTCGTTGTAGGTGGGCATGTTGGTTTTCTGTTTGGTGTGAGTCTGTCCAATTTTGTAGTCGTCCACCTTCACTACAATGTAGGGATCCATGGCTGGAGGAGCCTTGCTGAAGATGACAGTGTGCCGCAGGGAGAAGGTAGTCGGTTTCAGATCCACCGCCTCGCCGATCCGGAGCTTTAGATACCCGTTAAACTTCATGTTTACCAAGCTTATATATGCGCAAAGTTAAAAATACTAAAAAAAAAAAAAGAAGGAAAAAAGGCGAAGAAAATTATTTAAAACGTTATGGAGAAAAAGGCATTCACGCTCAACTTGATGTCAACAAGTACCAAATCAGCGGTAGAATCACTTCACAGTTCTTGGTGTCAGCTCATCCTGTCTTAAAGTTTCTGTGCTGACCTGCACCCCCCCATTAACCCTCCCTGCAGCGCGTTTACTGTCAGCGCCGAAAACTGCGGCGCAGTATCGCCGCGAACCTGTTTCAGAGTTTCAGTAAATAGGAAGCAACAACATGCCGAGGAGGAGGAACAAGTTCCGCATAACTTACTACACAGTGCACGCACAGCAGGTCACTAAACACACACACACACACACAAACCCTGTCACTGTGTGCTGGTGTGTCACATGGTTGCATTTGTAGTTCATGTTTAGAAAAATGAGTCTGGTACTATATTGACCATGATGCAACACTCTCTTTAGTGGTGAAGGTGATGTGGTGGGTCACCTGTCCTGTCCTCAGTGGTGAAATACCGCCCCTGGTGGCTGTTATAGTGTTCTATAGAGTCCGAGTTTCTTCCCAAATATCAAAAATACAAAACATTTATAGCAACGGCAAAGATGTCAAAAGTATAACTTCAAGGGCTTCTTCAAGCTTTTAAAACATTTAAAGAGATTCAAGAGTTTGTTTTTTGTTTTTTCAGACTTGACTGATTGTCTTCACATGCAGTTTTCATACTTGAGATTGCAGTTTGCTAAAACCACAGGAAGAAAGGAAACTTCAGAACCAGCACAGATCAGCTGACCACAGCATGTCCACAAAGAAAATCTATACTCACATTAGAGCTCACAATAAAATGATTACATCATGAGGGAACCTAGGGTTCTCCCACCTGCTTTTTCTTACTTTAGAACCCTGACCGGCATCCATAGCAGAAATTATGGTGAAAACAAAGGTAAAGGAGTCTGTAGAGGTGGGCAAATCAAAACAGAAAAATTAAAATAAAATAAATAAGAAAATAATTTAAATAATGAATAAATATTAGATTTGATATTTTCTTAAATAATTGCAGCATTTTTACACAGTGCATTGATATTTTCTGTGGCATTAATTTTCACACTTCTTTTTTTTGTTTATTTTTCAATTTGCTCTTCATCCAGTAGATGGCCATGAAAGATCAGTAAATACAGTGACATACCCTGAAAAGAACATGATACAAGACATCCACCTGTTTATATATATATATATATATATATATATATATATATATATATATATATATATATATATCTCAAAAAAATAAAGGGAACACTCAAATAACATCCTAGATCTGAATGAATGAAATATTCTCATTGATTACTTTGTTCTGTACAAAGTTGAATGTGCTGAGAACAAAATCAGACAAAAATCATCAATGGAAATCAAATTTATTAACCAATGGAGGCCTGGATTTGGAGTCACACACAAAATTAAAATGGAAAAACACTCTACAGGCTGATCCGACTTTGATGTAATGTCCTTAAAACAAGTCAAAATGAGGCTCAGTATTGTGTGTGGCCTCCACGCGCCTGTGTGACCTTCCTCCAATGCCTGGTCATGCTCCTGATGAGGTGGCGGATGGTCTCCTGAGGGATCTCCTCCCAGACCTGGACCAAAGCAGCCTCCAACTCCTGGACAGTCTGTGGTGCAACGTGACGTTGGTGGATGGAGCGAGACATGATGTCCCAGATGTGCTCAATCGGATTCAGGTCTGGGGAACGGGCGGGCCAGTCCATAGCTTCAATGCCTTCATCTTGCAGGAACTGCTGACACACTCCAGCCACATGAGGTCTAGCATTGTCCTGCATTGGGAGGAACCCAGGGCCAACCACACCAGCATATGGTCTCACAAGGGGTCTGAGGATCTCATCTCGGTACCTAATGGCAGTCATGCTACCTCTGGCGAGCACATGGAGGGCTGTGTGGCCCTCCAAAGAAATGCCACCCCACACCATTACTGACCCACTGCCAAAACGGTCATGCTGAAGGATGTTGCAGGCAGCAGATCGCTCTCCACGGTGTCTCCAGACTCTGTCACATGTGCTCAATGTGAACCTGCTTTCATCTGTGAAGAGCACAGGGTGCCAGTGGCGAATTTGCCAATCCCGGTGTTCTCTGGCAAATGCCAAGCATCCTGCATGGTGTTGGGCTGTGAGCACAGCCCCCATCTGTGGACGGCGGGCCCTCATACTATCCTCATGGAGTCGGTTTCTAACCGTTTGTGCAGACACATGCACATTTGTGGCCTGCTGGAGGTCATTTTGCAGGGCTCTGGCAGTGCTCCTCCTGTTCCTCCTTGCACAAAGGCGGAGGTAGGGGTCCGGTCAGTATACAATTTATTTATTTTGGGTGTGCAAAGGAATCACTGAAAATAGACTGAAGTTTTTTTGTAAATGAATGCCTAACATTTTCCTTCTTTTACAAATTAGGGCAACCTCTGATTTATATGTCTATAATTATAATTAATTTGTACTATCAGTAAATTTGTGTATAGCAGAGGATTCCTCAGGGTAGTATCTTTGATTAGAGCCCTCATTGATGACTGTATGTTGAAGCATTGAAGAGTTACAGCCATTTGAAGTTTGTATAACAAAGGCTGGCTTACATGTGGTACTTGGAGTCTCCAAATGGCACATGCAAGACCACGCCTGAGAGCAACACACAAAAACCTTTACAAAACAGAAGGTTTTTGTGCTATCTTGATAAAAGTTGAAATGCACGTTGAAAAGACTTAATTCTACAGCTTCGTTATATTTTCCAATCCATACCTTCTACACTCAGTGTGTAGTTACATGAAAACAAGCAGGAAAAATCTAGGCGAGGCAAAAATTGTCAAATTTTTCTGTGTTCCAAACTTAATAGCTACATACTCATTACAGTTGCAGCATTTTTGACTGCAAAAATGAAAAATATAGCTTGTCTTCTTCACAAAGAGATCAAGCTTTTGCATGTACTCCAAAGAGTTCAGGAACAGCAGCTGATTTAATTTGGGCATGCTTTTTCAGGCGTTTTTGGTGATTTTGGAGCGGCCAGTTAACAGGTTTAAAGCAGGTACTGGTAGCTTTGACACTGTGTGCAGGTGCCAAGTCCTGTTGGAAAATGAAATCTGCATCTCCATAAAGTTGGTCAGCAGCAGGAAACATGAAATGCTCTAAAACTTCCTGTTAGATGGCTGTATTGACCTTGGACCTCAGAAAACACAGTGGACCAACACCCGCAGATGCCATGGCACCCCAAACCATCACTGACTGTGGAAACTTTACACTGGACCTCAGCCAACTTGGATTCTGCGCCTCTCCTCTCTTCCTCCAGACTCTGGGACCTTGATTTCCAAAGGAAATGCAAAATTGACTTTGATCAGAGACTAAAACTTTGGAGCACTCAGCAGCAGTCCAGTCCTTTTTGTCTTTAGCCCAGATGAGACACTTCTGACACTGTCTCTTGTTCATGAGTAGCTTGACACAAGGACTGCGACAGCTGAAACCCATGTCTGCATACGTCTGTGCGTGGTGGTTCTTGAAACACTGACTCCAGCTGACTCCAGCTGCAGTCGACTCTTTGTGAATCTCCCCCACATTTTTGAATGGGTTTTGTTTCACAATCCTCTCCAGGGTGTGGTTATCCCTATTTCTTGTACACATTTGTCTACCACATCTTTTCTTTCCCTTCGCCTCTCTATTCATGTGCTTGGACACAGAGCTCTGTGAACAGCCAGCCTCTTTAGCAATGACCTTTGGTGTCTTGCACTCCTTGTGCAAGGTGTCAGTGGTCATCTTTTGGACAACTGTCAAGTCAGCAGTCTTCCCCATGATTGTGTAGCCTACAGAACTAGACTGAGAGACCATTTAAAGGCCTTTGCAGGTGTTTTGACTTAATTAGCTGATTAGAGTGTGGCATCAGGTGTCTTCAATATTGAACCTTTTCACAATATTCTAATTTTCTGAGATACTGAATTTGGGGTTTTCATTAGTTGTCAGTTATAATCATCAAAATTAAAAGAAACAAACATCTGAAATATATCAGTCTATATGTAATGAATGAATATAATATACAAGTTTCACTTTTTGAATGGAATTACTGACAAGAATTACTGAACTTTTTCATGATATTCTAATTTTATGACCAGCACCTCTGTGTGTGTGTGTGTGTGTGTGTGTGTGTTTGTGTGTGTATATATATATATATATATATATATATATATATATATATATATATATATATATATATATATATATATATATATATATATATATATATATATATACACCTGTGGCCATGGAAGTGATTGGAAGAGGCAAATTCAAGGATTGGATGGGTGAGTGAACACTTCTGGCAATATGGTGTATATTGAAAGCCAAATCTACTTTAAATCAAGACTACTTTTTATAGCACATTTAAAACAGCAAAGTTGACCAAAGTGCTGTACATTAAAAATATTTAGCCGCAACCATTACACTTAAATCCAGAAAAATTGAGCACAAAATGCTACATTAAAAGACAATAAATAAATAAATAGGATAATATAAAATAAAACAAAAGTCAAATGAGCAAGCAGGAAACATATCCAGTTAGAGCCATAATTTGTTGGACAATGACACATTTTTGTTTTTTCATAAATCACAGCCTCCCATTTTCAGTAGCTCAAAACTAGTTGGACGAACTAACAATTTAAAGTATATATGGACTGTTTTTTGTACTTTCAGCCCTACATACCCATGCTACAACACTGCCTCCACCATAACAGACAGTACGCTTCGGATCACGAGCTGCTTCTCTCCTTCTCTAGACTTTTCTCTTCCCATCATTTATGCTTAAGTTCATCTTAGTTTCATCTGCCTAGAGGATTTGTTTCAGAACCAGTGGTTTGCAGCTTGCTGCAAATGAAGGCATCTTTTGATTGTAGACTTGCCCTCTTTATTTGCCTCCTGTGTTTCCTTAACCAAGGAAAGAATTTATGATCGTCCACTTTAGTTGTCGTCTGTGGTTGTTCAGGTCTTTCGCTGTTGCTGAGCTGGTCGGTGCATTCATTCTTTTTAACAGTGCACCAGATTGTTGATTTGTGCACTTCTAAAATTTTCACTGTCACTGAAAAATGAAGGGCTGTGTATAAAAATGGCTGTAATTCCCAATGCAATATTTTTGTTAATCCCTGTGGTGTACAAAGATAAAACTGCAACACCTGTCTTGTTGTGTCTTTGACCTACAGTTCAGTCCATAATTTCATGGCTGTTGTTTGCAGTGACTCTCTTTAGGTTTGGGATTGTTTATTGTAATAATTTTTGTACCTTTTCCCAGCATTTATTGGGCATTATGAAATAAATCCTAAAGTGAAAGTAAAAGCTCAGTTACTTAATCCCCCCCTTTTCCCTTTTCTCTCTCTTTTTTTTTCTCGTTCCTGGTTCTCTTAAATGCCGGAGCGCTCTTTCTCTTTATTCTTTAAATGCCACTCTGACCAGTTCTCTCCCACTCTGAGCGTGCTGAGCCTCCTCCATCCATAAATGCCATGATCAAAGTCTTCACTTTATTGGTGTTAGAACTGACCTCTCACCCCACTCTGCCGAACGTCAGGGCTCCACGTCTCTGTGGTTCAGCTGTTATAAATAAAGGACTGGGGTCCCAGAACTTGCACATCCCTTGAATCTAGACTGTCTTGTAAACAACCTCTCAGACATGACCTTACTAGAAGAGAAGGTCGTAATGCTAAAGCAGGCAGATGGCAGATTGCTTCAGTGCAAAAATGTCAGAACACTTACAGCTGTCAGCGGCAGTACTCTCTGTCAAACCTGGCGGTTTAAAATAAAACATTTAACACCTGAAATTTATGCTGCAGATCACCTCGACCACCAAGAGCAAATGTGCAGGTATGCTCACGGGGCTTTTTTTTTTTTTTTTTTTTTAAATACATCTTAGAGTCAAGGTGATTTTGTGGTATTTCTGTGCACAGTTTAAGAAAGGTCAGAAGATTGTTCCTCCTTTCAGTAAAGCTTCTTCCAAATGTTGTTTTGTTGAACTGTCCAGCAGAGGGCAGAGTAAGATTGCTAAATCCATTGATTCACCCTCACTCTCCACCCTCCTCCTCTTCGTTTCTGCTTACATCCCTCTTATGATAAAGAAACTTTAAAAGTCTACTTTCCTTCAACTCTGTTGTAATTTACCACGGAGCCAGAGACGGCACTTTTACAGCTCGGGATAATTTGTTTTCTTTCTTTGTTCTACTGGCAGTTCCCCTCTTTTTCTCTTTCTGTCTGGCAACTGAGTGGCTCTTTGCCCTGCATGGCTTCCTCCTCATTCCAGTCTAACCCTCTCTCTGGAGGAGGTTGTCACGGCCAAATCATGATTTTATGCACCCATGGGAGAAGTCTGCAACTCTCCGTGACACTAGAGACTGAGAACACACAGACTTGAGAGTAGCATGTGTACATATACACACAGACACGTGTGTGCCTTGCACACATCCAAAGGCATAAATACATACTTTTGATGTGTCTCCTCAAAATGCCAAGATTTTATTGGTGCAAGCACAAGGCCAGCTACCAAAAGCCCCCCATATTTCAGAGCAGGCTGATTCACTGTATATGGCTTAATTTCAGCCACCTGTAGAGTTTCCACATTTGCTCCACAGTCTATACTCCCAATTTATGTCTGTGTAACCCAGGGCAGCTCAATCCTCTGGCTCCCTGCCCAGGTGCACCCTATAGCTGCAGCTAATGAACCATAGCATTGGTGCCAAACAGTGGGGTGGGAACTATCAGGAGTACGGCCCAGATATGGTGAAGCCCATTCCCAGCTCTTATGACCTCGGTGAGGGAAATCCTACACCCCTAACACACCTCCTGCACCACCACAAACTCAATTACCCTCATCAGTCATTGGGTCTGAGCACCAGGACTAAACCCCATGCTTACAGTTCAGTCACAAGACCCCAGCCTCTCCTCAGGTAAGGTTGTGTGTTTAACTACATGCTGAACACACACACACACACACACACATAAATGGGCTCTACTGCATGGAAGCAGAGGCACTCTATAAATCACACCTGTTAAAGCTCATTTGGTACTAAACGTGCTTTATTGAAAAATGGTGTTTACTGCCAGTGCTCTACCACAGAAAATATGATGGTCATATTCTGCTGCAATGGTAACACAATGTAGCAAAAACACCAGATAAGTAGGTGTATTATATTACTGTTTTTATTTTTAATGGTTGCTTTGGTCATTTTTACATTTTCCTTTTTTTGGGAAATGAGGACATGCAACAAAAATCCACAGCTGGACTCAAACAGGAGACTCTGAGATTACATGGTGCTCTCGTAAGCCCTTCAGCCACAAACACACTCTATTACTCTTCTTTATCAGCTTATGAGAAAAGAAAAAAGCTATATTCTGGTTAGTGTAGAGGAGGATGTGGTTTTTAAATGAAAAAAACAGGGGGTTGCTGACAAAAATCAAGCATGATATTGTGAAAGCTGGAGGAATGCAACTGCAAGAGTGGTCTGAGCTGCTTTGGACAGAGGAGCAGAGAGCAGAGGGTGGCGGGGGCTCTGTCACAGCCCCTCCAGGGTAATTGGCTCCAGATGTGAGGCAGCGTGGCCCCTGCGCCAGAAAGGCGTCAGGGCTGCATTAAGAGCTCAGCGCAGGGTTGATGGGATCACACAAGACACAAGCTCACCCCAACTCACAACCAAAAATCAGAATCCTAAACTGCATTGCTGACCACTGGGCCTCCATCTGTACCCTTCCTACCCTGGACAGGTTGCAGCCTGTCACAGAGCAACAGGCAACCTTCACACCTATGGGCAATTTAGAATCAGTAATTAACCTAATCCCACTAACTGCATGCATACTGCCCCCTTTTCAATATAATTTCACAAAGAATCATGAGAAATCTGAGTATAAATGGGCTACAGTCTACTATGACCAATGCATCTGCTGTTTCACAAAGAGTGCTCAGAGTGAGGAATGCTCTCACTGTGACACAAAGAACATGTTTACTGATAGAGCATGGAAATTGATTAAATGCAGAAAAGCGGCATGGAGTGAATGTCGATGCGGGGAACAGAGAAAATGGAAGGAAAGAAAAAAATAAGTTAATGGAGAGCACTTCATCAGTGATGACACTTGCGTATCGATGGCATCTCTTCTGAGCAGCAGTCCCCACCGTGACTAACAAGGACAGCCACTCATCATGCCAAACAGCATTTTAAAAGCTTATGCTGAAGCACCTTTCAGCCAGGAATGCACGTTGAACAAGATCATGCAGGTAAACAGAAAACAGATGTGGATGTTTTCAGCTCTGCTGCAGTTTCTGACATCCACTGCTTGCGAACGCATGTTGCAAACACAAAATGCAAAAAAAAAAAAAAACAGAAGAAGCAAGTGGAATATTACACTGGCTCTGCTGTCGGAGAATCTCAAGTGGGCTCCAGTCACCTGTAGACTGTAGACAGCACTTTCTGCATATCTCATCCATGGTTCCCAGCCCATTTTAGAGTAACAGAAAGGCAAACTAGGCTGAAGGTCAAAGTAAGGTCGCTGGGTTCAGATCCAGCCCCTCTCTTGATTTCCAACAACAGAAAATGATTTTCAAAGAACACAGCCGACACCTCTTAAAACAATACAAAAGCGGCAGCTGCCAACAGGGACTTAATTTCAGCCTACCATCATTCCTCTGCCGGCTCATTCCATCCTTTAACCCTGGGAGATGGTGTTGTCATACTGCTGGACATGGGCCCGGGGTGTGAGTGAGTTTAACTAAACAAAAACACTCCCACCCTGGGCTGAGGACTCGTGACCCAGTCAGACCTCAATAAAAAAACAAAACAAAACAAAAACAGCTCTGGTCTGTGTTAACGCGCACATTTCCAACTCGCAATAAACCTGGAAAAATATCTGAGCATGAGTTTCATGAGATGAAGATGACCCGGCCTGCTGTAAACACAGTGTGACACTAGGTGGTAATCTTGCTCTGCTTATGGGTTTAGCATAGAGGTTTCTGAATGAGCCCATATAGGGGAGGGTCAGGATTCATAATTTCTGTTGCTTTAAACTTCCACTTGGACTACATTTCAGAAAAACAGTTGGGTTGTCACTACTTTTCATTTTTATGTATAAGAATTTACTGGAGGAATTTCTCACTGGGATTTTTTTTAAATTGTTGCTTCAAGCCAAAAATGAGAAAATTATTGGGGAAAAAAAAAAAAAAAGTACTCTTTTTTTTTTTTTTTTCCTGCTGTAATAATTGAATGAAATTAAGCATTTCAGCACTTCTTCAACTCATGATAACCAAATGTAAATTCAGCTGCGGTGAACTTTCTTTCTGGGAGTGTCCTTCAGAAGAGTGGATCGAGGCTGGGGATATTTCCCTGCATTAAACAGCCTTCTTTTTAAGGGTGGCGTGAAAATCAGGGCAGCCGCTGCTCTCTTGCAGGGACGGCGGGGCCAGCCCGCCTAATTCCTCAGATTAAAAGCAGCAGTCGGGTGGCCGCAGGTTCCAGAGGCAGCATGAAGACAATCTAAACAGCATCGTGATTAGAAACGTACAGAGCATGTGGCTTTCATTAGCTACAGGCTGAAACCACA
The DNA here is from genome assembly GCF_007364275.1 of Archocentrus centrarchus. NCBI lineage: Eukaryota > Metazoa > Chordata > Actinopteri > Cichliformes > Cichlidae > Archocentrus > Archocentrus centrarchus. The sequence continues at coordinate 12,013,578 of NC_044367.1, read as the reverse complement.
GCACAACAGAGGAGCGGGCCTCAGCGTCAGCCGTGCGCCTGCCAATCAAACGCACAGACATGTTTTGACTGATGAGCTTTCCACAATACTGATAAAGACGTTTTAGTGGTGAAAAGAGCAAACCAACATGTCGTTACATAAACAATGTCACTTTTATCGAGTGCTAGCAATCTGACATAATCTAAGACATCATTTGAAATTATAACCACATGGAGCGCACACACGATAATGAACCAACAAACTGATTACCGGCTATTATCACGTTCACTGAAGCAGATGATGTAGCAGAAACAGTTTTACCTGACAGTTACACTGAAACTGGACTTTGTCAAAAAAAAAAAAAAAAAAAATCCCAAAACCATAAAGCTGATTTAAAAAAACTTTCACCCTTTATTTTCTTCATTGTGTTTGCAACAACAAATAGTGTCATACACAAAATTTAGGAAAGCAGTAAACACTGATGTAGTCAATAAAGTGCAAGATCATCACACAGAACAAGTAGAAGTGAAATAGCAAGCACATAAAATTGCACTTTAAAGTAAATTTACACCCTTGTATCATAAACCCACATATCAGATTGAGTTTGGTACAGTACAAAAGTCAGCATGGACAGGTGATGTAAACAGTGCGCTGAAATTGGTCTCTGACTTATAGAGCACATAAAAAAAAAGAAGAATCATTTTAACATAAATAATAATATATGCTGTTCCCTTTATTCATTCGATGTTCGGTCTCTTTGGTGTGTGTTTCCCTTTCTTTGCTTTTGTTGTCGGTTTGGAAGAAAAAACGAGAAGGAAGCTAGGAGCCGTTTGCCCATGTGATGACAATGACACAGAAACTCGTGACACCCATGATCACGCCAAAGAGCACGAGAAGTGCAGCCTGGAGGGAAAAAAAAGAGCAAAATGCCAAATTACCTAAAAATGTAATGTTTGCAGTTTCATCTCTGCTGTATATCGAACAGCTCATTTACCCCAAAGGAGTCGAAGGACCTGAGGGGCTGCCTGCTGATTTTGAGGTAGAAGATGCCCGGAAAAACAAACAAGAGGCAGCTGGAAGTTGTTGATCCTGAGCAAAAAAACAGGAAAGTCTCATGAAATGCGCATTTTGCATGAAAGGAGATTTACAAACTGTTCGAGCAGGGCTCAGCCATTAATTATGTATGAGCACATACTGCAATTCTAGCCAGTACAATCAATAAATGTGGGCTACTGGCATATTGGCAGCTTTTAATGTATGCTCATATTTAAAAGGTTACAGTTAAGGAAATTAAAAAAAAAAAATGTATAATTTATGAATACCATAATATCTACTGAAAGATTTAGTCCCCCCATATGTCAAAAGTATTTCCAAAGTACCACATACCTACTATTCCAAACACATTTCTGATATCAGGCACAAAGATGGCCAATATCAGCACCACACACAGGAGGGTTAGAGTTACAGCGACGTGGATCAGCCAAGAAAAGGCACGTTCTCCAAAAAGCAGCAAAATCGCAGCTTTACGGGCCTGCGGCAGGCACACAGACAACACTCATTCAAGCTGAAAGCACTCGAAGGAGACGGATCGTGATTGTAACCAGTTGTTTTAAAGGAGAAAGTAGGAAACTGGGGTCGTCTGCGTTTGTTGCAGCTGTAAAACAGTAATAACAAACCTGGACAAATTTTCTAGGCACCGATAACAGTTTTTAAATCACAGTAATTGATGAATTTAAAAAAAGCAGAAAGCTGAAACAATAAAAATACAACTCATCTTAATACAACAACCACACACACAAAAAAAAGATCAACAGAGCAAAGAAACAACTAAAACTTAATTTTAAAAAAGACCTCCAAATGTTTCAATTTTACAGTTTGAGTTTAAAAAAAAAAGGGAGGTACTTCTTTCTGAAAAAGGATATTATGAAGCAGGTCTGCTTACAGGGAAGTGTATAAGTGGCACAGTCAGCAACACAGAGAGGAGGATGGCCAGTCGGACCGTTATCACCATCATGTCCCGTGGCAGGTATGCATCATAACCAAGGAGCAGCTCAGAGTCCACATTAGCTAAAGGTTAGAAGACAGAAAAAATGAGGGCACGCTGCCAGCAGGTAGAACAGGGCTTTCCTTTGACTGAAAGTGTTCCTGCAGACTTACAGTAGAAGGTGAGGTAGCCAAACAGCGCAGAAATAAAGTACAGCAAGAAGCTGAGGCTGATGCCAATATTCGCCACATTCTGCATCCTGGTCTTGGTAGGCCTGAAAGACAGAGAGATAATGATGCGTACATGTGACATGCAGCTTTAGTGGCTTTAAGGTGGACCTATAATGCTCATTTCCAGCTCCTTATTTTACTGATGAACTTTACTAGAACTGAATAACTTCAAAACAATCAGAAACACAATAGATCCCAAGGAAAATCGTGGAAGTAAATGTGAAGCTGCAGTGCTGACCGGTCCAGTTCGCAGTAGATTGGCAGGACAGCCGTGTGGCACAGAAAGGAGAAGGCCATGGTGGGGATGGCGTAGGCACTCTGTAACACACACACACACACACACACACACACACACACACACACACACACACACACACACACACACCTCAGTCATAGCACAGCCGTCATTAACAAATTAACAACTTACTCTGTTACACTGGAAGAAGGGGGCAAGGTATGGCCTGTATAGCTGTAATTGGGCAGCTAAGTGTGAGGATGCAAATTTAAAGGTGTGAACTTTCTGAAACTTCCACTAAATGCATCTTATACTACAAAGTAATTATACACGTATACTACCGTGTGGGCACATTTTAAGAAACTGTCAGGAAAAAAGTAAGTCGGTGTCACGTGGCAGCTACATGGTGTGCTCAAGTTCCTCATGTACAGGTTACACTTAACAGGTGAGAGTGTGACCTGTCAACACAGTCAAGCAGCTGCAGCAGATCTACATTTAACAGCTTCTCACGGCCACCTCAAAGCCTCTGCGTGTTCAGTGTAGAGAAAAACACTGGTTTCCTAGACGTACCTTACTAGAGATGACGAAGAGTTTTGGTGAACACTCGGAGTCAGAGGAATTTGATATCTGGAGAAACAAGGAGAGAAAAGAGAGCCTGTTACCTCTAAGAAGAGATGAGTTCTGCAGCACTGCTGCAAATAGTAAAGCTCAATTCCAGCGATTATTTCTGGAGCTATCGGGAAACAAGTATTCTAAGCTAACTCATGTCTTAAGCTCTTGTATGGTCTGTATAATTCCTAAAGGTCAGACTTGATTTCCAGGATCAGGCAAGGTCACCTGGACTTCCTGCCCTTCAGGAACAGCATCATTCACCATACACAGATCTGTGCAGCCTTCCCTGCTCCTCATCAGACTGTGCAGACACAATCAGTAAACTTAATCTCCTGGGTTTTCCTCCTAATCCTGTGGCCATGACCTTTTGGACCAGACTGCATCAGATCTGTGTTGTTTTTAGAAAGTATATTTATGTCCAATGAATGAAAGAAATGCTGTTCTTACCTGGAAGGCGCCTGAAAGGGAAGTAACATTATGAGGCAGTGGGCAGTAGATGGACCATTTCTTGACAACGACCTACACACGAGACAATGAACAAGGTCAAAAACGGAAGAAACAGATGAATTTATGAAAGTTTATGTCCAAACTTACCACAACTGCAAAATACAGCATGAATAAGAAGGCGAGACTGCTGGTGTATCCCAGGAATCCTGTAAGGGGTGAGAGGAAGATCTAGTAAGAAGCAGACAAATAATAAGCAATTAATAAGAAGCCACTGGATCTCTTAACGTACCAATTTTAGGCAACATCGACAGAGGTAGAACAACACAAAGTGTGACTAGGATCAGAAGCAACCTGCCATCTTCATACCAGGCATTTCTGAAAAAACAAAACAAAAAAAAACAGCAAGGGCTTTAATTATTACAGGTTGATGCTGAATTAAGCCACATGTTTTATCATTAGATCAGGGACAGCAGAGATTATTCTTCCATGCCTTAAGATGGACTGGCTCTGGAAATTTGTCTCCATTTCGTGCTCAAATACAGAGCGACAGATTCATCATGTGGTACGAATTAAGAGCTTTAGCTCTTGCAAACCATAACAATTATGTAATTCACATGCAAACGTTGTGTCGCTCCATCAGAAGAGACCACATTTCACTTGCTGGGCTTTTTGGAGAGGGGGAATAATATTTTCCTTTGCTGAGGGATAGCCTTGGTGGTTCATTTGGGATTGGGGAGCAAAATAAGGGGAGAGACGGGGAAGGGGGCTGGCGTTCGAGGTGACACATGTGGAAGGCATGCTGGCTCCGCCGGAGTCGGGGGTCGGTCGGGACAGGCGCTGCCCGGTGCTCTGCTGCGTGTTGTATGTGGGTTCATGGGGGACTGGCTCCACCACTCTTTATGGGGCTTCCAGAGTCAGCAGCACCTGCTCTGACAACATCAACACCCACTGACCCCCGTTTGGCAGTTTCACAGCTGTGGCGTTACCATAGGCGCTGATGGATTTGTCTCTGTGTCTACACCGTTTCTGCCCTGTAACTGGATGTCAGCGAGACCTCGACTCGCTCTGGGCCAATCACTTCTACTCCAAGCCAAGTTTACGTGAAGCACTCAACTGAATCTTATTTAAACCAAGGCTGGTTTATTTGCATAACACTTTTAAATAAGAAGTATTTTAAATAATAAGAAAAAGCATTCATTTTTACAGACGTGGAGGTTTTTTTTTTGTTTTGTTTTTTTTTTTAAGAAATCTCTAGGGGCTCCAGGCTTACTGTAAAGGCACAGGATACCTAGAAGACCCATGAAATGTGGAACATTTCACGCTATAACAAGATGCAGGAAAGCTCTCGGTTAAAGTCGGAGCATGACTGCCAATGAGTCAATCTCGAACATCAGCATAAATCTGGCCAGCACAATCCCAAATCCACAGCTGTCCGTGTCTTTGGCCTTGAATTTAAACACGATGAGAGAAGCGGGACACACGCAGTCTGTTAGCAGAAACACGAAAAGATTGAGCATGACTTTGTTTTTGCTCTGCCGTATTATGATAAATGAGCCAGATAAAAGAAACGCGTTTTAATATAAAACAACTCGTTTATCTGGCCTTTGATGGAACTGAATGTGCGCGTCTGTTAACATCCCAAAGCCGCTCATTAACAGAAATGTTTTGTTTCCCTCAGCAGTGAGCTGTAATTAGAATGGCAAAACTGATATCCCCTTGTATCAGTCTGATTCCGGGGAACATGTGTGAGAGATTTGGGGGGGTGAAAGGAGAGCACTAATGCAAAGCAGCTGTGTGTGGAAGATTCAGATGTTGACGGATAGGGCTGAGAGCAGCTACAACTCTTGCTTAAACCAGTGTGGCCAATAATAAAGTGATAGAAGTTACATTCTTGGCCAAGAACTTCTCTGCAGGCATGTCCACGTAGACCAATGAAAGGCACTGGCTGCTGCCGAAGGGTGATGAATGGCTCTCTATCATGAATACATTTCCTGTGGGCATGCGTCACGCTATACAACAGACAGAGAAAATATTAGAAGTGTACTTTGGTTTGGTGAGAGAGCATCCCCCACATTATTCATAAACTTCTTATTGCCCAACTAATTCCAGTTTGTGTAATTTTGTGGTGCACAAATGTCAAATTTGACTTATTTAAGAGGCCAAAGGTATAATCTCCAACATCATGGGAACAGGAATGACTCATTCTTTATCTTAGTGCAGCTAATTTAAAAGAATGACTTTGTTCAACCCGCAGCTGTGGCAGATTTTGAACTAATTTCCTTTTTGGCAAAGGAGGGGAGCTCACAGTGCTGGATATACCCACCCTGTGCTGTCTGCACTCAGGAGGCTGCTGATGGCTGCAGGAAGCTCCGACTTCAAGATGAACAAATAGGATGACATGGCTGAGAGGAGAGAGAACAAAAAGGGTTCAGAGATTGGGTGTTTCAAAAAGAAGAAGATGAAAAAGCCCACAATCATACAAAACAACTAAATTATAAAAGCAGCAGTTGACTGTGTGCTGCCAGAAGCAATGATAAGCTGCTGTATGAGGATGATGTGCGTTTTCCAGTGTGAGGAAATAGCAGGGTGGAGGTGGGGGGGTGGTACCACAGCTCTGAGTTAATGCAAATGGGTGGGGCAGGCAGCTCAAGGGATCACCGGCAAAGCCCTTGGCGTAGAGGAGCGGACATTATGCAGGACTTCCAACTGCCGGAGACCACGAGCAGCAGCCAGAATGAAGAAGTGCGAAGGGGGAGGAATGCTAACAATAATGATCTCTGACGCTAATCCAGGTACTTCTCCCCCCTTTCTCCACCTCACTGGGAAACAGGATACTTCCCCGTACACGCAGGCAGCCAATCAGAGAAGTGGAGTGGGGTGGGGATCGGGGTCACTTCTAGTATAACTAGCCCCAACAATTCCAGGAGGGAAGTGAGAAAGGGGAAAGAGAGCACCATCAGAAGTGAACATGTTTGGAATTCAGATGCAGTGTGTGGCCTGTTATAAAGGGAGATAATGTTAAGGGATTTAGAGTTGTGAAGCCACGCATAGCCAGAGTTAGTTGGGCCCTTACTGCCCCGGGGGCAGATCTTGCACTCGCCGTTAAATAAGCTTGGCCTTAATCCCCCAGATCCTGTATTTGTTTATAAAAGAAAATTCCCCCAGCAACCCTGCAGCCCACACAGATACACGGACATTCCCTCTCTGAGAATAACTCCTGCCATTTATATGCACTAAAATCTGTCAATAAGAGGTTACTCTGAGGCTGCAGTTTCTTTAACGTATTAATCAAAAGCATTCCCTGGAAGAGTTCATCCATCAACTTAAAGAAACCATGAAGACAAAAAAAAAAAAAAAAAGATTTTCAACCACAGATAAATAAAGACACACTGACAGAGATCACACAGCAGACACGATGCAATGGTTTAGTTTGATGCAGCTGGTTACTGTAAGTACAACACCATGTCTGTGGAAATTTCTGGTGGGCTAGCATTTGCATCTTTAAAGGAAAAAAAACTCCTGTGTGAAGAGGAAGCACTGCCAAGTGGTAAGAAAACATATTATAATAATAAGTATGCATGTAAACTTCAAGAGAAATTGACCTAAACCTTCTGTGTGCGGTCAGCAAATAGTGGGAGAGTGTGCTCAACATAAGACAGAGCCACTTTCATTTCATTAAGGACAAGGGCCGAAGCAGGCTGTGAGAGCCCAGGGCTGGTCAGTAATTAAGGTCAATTGGCCCATCAGCCTTTGGCAGTGCAGATGAATGTTTACCCAGAGTGAGGCTAATTGCACTCTTATAAAAGGGGCCCGGGGTATAGACAGATGCATGCTGGAGTGCTGGCTCTCACACTCTCACACATACTGCCCCATGCTGGGAAAACCACAAACATACCAGAGGGCAGGGCAATAATCCACTCAGCCGTGCCACTAATGACTGCAGAGGAGCTATCACCTCAGCTCTTGACTGTCTGGGAAGCACGGTTTGTGGCTGAGGAATGACAGTAAGAGAGAGAGAGAGAGAGAGAGAGAGAGAGAGAGAAGTGAGCTGGTGGGGGGAAATAAAGGGAGGGGTCCCATTAGGCTACTCCACACGCAGACGGTGGGAGTGGGTTTACCATCAGCGATCAATTAGAGGATAAATCACGTTTCAGGCACTTGGGGGTGGAGGGTGGGATGGAGAGAGGACAGCGGCTTCAGGGTCAGAGGTTATCAGGGAATTCAGATAATAGCCTCACAGGAGGGAGGGTGTAAACCTGAACCATTTGGGCACCAGCAGGGGGCGCTATCTGCCACTAAAATAAACTGACCATAGTCTGACCCTGCAGCACTCCTCAATCCTCTTCACCATCCTTCTCCAATAAAAACCCACAAAATCAGTTTATGTCCAGCATGTCAGAAATGATGTATGTAACTGCACATTGAACCGAGGGCTCACTTACCACCAATATTTTGGATAAGAATAGCAATTCCAACCAGGACCTAGAAAGATTTTTGAAAAGACTGTCAGTGTGAATAAGTTCTTTGGTCATGGCTGAAAACTTGTACGAACCTTTTGGCAGGGTAAGCGTACAGCAATCCAAAAGTCAACACTTACTTTTCCTGGTTTTTGTAAGGCTTTCCCTCCAAGGCCTTCATATGAATTGATACCTAGATACAAAAAAAAAAAAAAAAAAAAAAAAAAAAAAAGAATCTGACATGAAAATGAAGCCAGGATGGCTCTCACATTGCAAAAATCTTCATGGGAAACTGGGGGAATCAATAGCCCACATCACAAGAATATCTGTTTTTTATCTCCTCTCTTGGCTCCTTTGACACTGTCAAATAATATTATTAAGTAAAGGGAACATTGAAAAATCTATTGAGGGTGTGTAAATTAAACAATTCTGGATTAGACCCCCTAGACAGACCCACAGGGATGTGTTATCTTGCATTCCACCCACCTGTTTGGTCACAGAGCTTTAGTAGGAGGTGTATAGAGTACGCAGCCAGGCTGGACACCAGCACCAACAAGATACTAGAAAGGAAAAGAAGATGTGCTTTGGAAATTTCTAATCCCATCTTTACAAATACATATCAAACTGTAATAAGAAACAATAGGAGAGATTAATTTTGATGTTCTCAAGAAAATATAACAAACTAATCCAAATCCAGATATCCTCTGGGATACAAGGGGTCCATTCATGGAGTTATGTACTAAGAAGACTTACCAAAAACCAACTATTCCAGTGCTAGCCATGGCATAGGCTAGACCCAGTATGCCGCTGCCCATAATCGCATTCATCAGGTTAAACACAGACAAGGCGAAGGAGGCACCTCTGGCTCTGGATAGCACAGCTCCCTGCACATATAATGTACAATATAAACAGTATGAAAAAAAAGATGCAGCAGTTATTTTTGTAAGTTATTTTTGATTGCTCATGACAGTATTAGGAACAACTGGCTGGCCCTGATGATGGATGTCATGAACGAGCACTGCAGCGGCATGGAGGATCAGGGAATGGAAATGGGAATGGATGGGGTGGGATTTGAGCTGCTGGCTGTGGGACAGCTGCCTGAGCTCAGGATAAGGGGAGCTGCCCAAACTGCTTGACCTCTCTAATGGGGGATATCCTGGACAGAACGAGTGGCAACTCTGGTGTCTGTGTCACAACAAGCTTGGATTGACCCGCAGGCCTGCTGGATGCAGTTCAGCCTGCTACAGTACTGAAAGGCAGGAAGTAAACTAAGACTCTAAATGTATAAAAATACAAACTGGCTGCAGTTTATAGTGAAGGGCATCACATTGAGGTAAAGCATATCCCAACTTGCATAGCCTCCCTTTCAACATTCAAACCAAACCACTGCTCATCTCACCATTTTTTTATGTTTTGTGGTGTCAGATTAATGACTGACTGGCACTGAATCTAGAAGCTACCTGATGCATGATTTAATTACATACCACGATGTCACAATTACATTAAGCAAGTGGACAATTCTGCTGTCACCTTGTTTGAGCATGTTTTTGTGGCTACATTCAAACAGAATGCTGCCTGATAAATCTCGTTTTGAACTGGGGTCACTGGTATCCACACACACTCTAATAGGCTGCTCAAAACTGCTGATGATGCCCCTGCAAAAATTCTCTGCATCAGCACCTCTTCAGAATGTGCAATGTTAAGAGTGCTCAGGAGAAAGTCCAAGCAAAAAAACCCCCCCCACCATTTTCATATGTTGCGCTTACAAATCTCTGAAAGCCTCTGAAACAATTATTCCTCGATTTGATGTCAGATAAACAGACTAGATACACAATATGAAGTTGGTTGATGAAGCTACGTGAAACACACACACGTTCTAATGTCAAATTAATCTCTCGTTTTCCTTTTATAGATTTCTGCCTACTGCAGCTTTAAGTTCAAATTAAATAAATAAAAAAAATAGTTTAATGTTTAGACTCTGGCTAACATGCAAATTTGATTAGATTCACCTTTAAACAATAAAACAACATGCAGAATTTATTAGGGCTGTTGCTGTATAAATGTACTAGCGATAACATATTTCGGCTGCTCCTCTTCTGTCACACCAGCCCTCTGCATGTCCTGCTTCACTACATCCATAAACCTCCTCTGAGGACGTCCTCTTTTTCTCCTGCCTGGCAGCTCCATCTTCAACATCCTTTGTTCAATATATCCACTTTCCCTCCTCTGCACACGTCCAAACCATCTTGGCCTTGTCTCTCTAACTTTGTCTCCAAACCTCTCCAACTTGAGCTGTCCCTCTGATGTACTCATTTCTAATCCTGTCCATCCTGGTCACTCATCTCCACCCGGCCCGCAAGGAGTCTCTTTTTTGCATGTAATTTATTTGCAAAAAAGAGACAAACCCAACAAAAAGCAAAGTTGAAGAAAGAAAGAAAGAAACCGTGCTGACACAGAGGAAAAACACGAAACTGAAAGCATGAAGTTCAGAACAAGCACGTGATGTTTGTCATGAACATTTTGGCAGCTTCTTTTACTGACAACACTACAAAAGTGTTGTCTTTTTGTAATTCACAGTTTCTCATTAAATGAAACAAATGTCGATGTTGTGGCAAAAAGTGATTTGTATGTATTTTTTTAATGTCTACCATCCTCGTTTATATTGGTAAGCAGGCTGCAGTCAACAGGATATATGAAGGGGTTATATATAAAAATAAAGAATAACCTGTTTTGCAAGTATCCTCATTACTCTGCGTTATTGTACCTACTCTGTGTTCTACATTATAACCATCCAGTTTTTTCGCCATTAAAAATATATTTATGGACCTGTTATATTAAATTTATTGTAATTTCTGTATTCTTCGTAGCCAGAAAAAAGATCAATGAGACTTTTTTCACTTTTTGTGACCTCTCCGGTTGTTTTAGGTCGTACCTGTAAAAGCGGGGAAGTCTCCTCGGTGTCCCGGGCGGTGCGTTCACTGCCCGCTGTTAAATCGTTGTTGATGCTCATTGTGGGGGGGAAAAAATGAACGCAGCAAACTCATTTATTAGCGTCAAATATCAAAAACACCCTCGCAGTTAAGGAGGACACGGAGAGCTGCAGTTATGATACATCTCAAATTCCTGTCAACTTGTCAGCTGATGACTGTTGTTGTTGAGTCACGTGCCTCTCATTTCCGTCGCGTGCAGCGCGTCAGAAAGTACGCTGCGCTCCACTTGACCAATAACCGCTCGACGCTGGTCCATGCCTGATGACGCAGTACAGACATGCCTGTAATGGGAGGATGTTGAGGTGAGGTTTCTGAATGTGATTCTCTTAATACTCGACTGTGAGTTGCCTTTTTTCGAGCTTTTTCCCGCTAATATGTGATGTGTTTTCATTTTTATGGCGTTGTTGTGTTTGCAGACTTCTCGGCAGGATCTTTGCATCTGCACAAACCCAAAGGAACCTAAATCCTGCCGCTGTAAACCGCTACTTCTGCTCTGCTCCGTGTCCTAGCTTTGCTGTGAAGCCCATAATGGAGCCTAAACTCTACCGACCCACTCCAGAAGTCCGGGGCATGACCTCTCTGGACAAAGAGGCATTCACACAGACTATTACAGTCCCAGCGCTACGGGTGCTCACTGGGGTATTAAATAAAGTAGTGAAGAGCCTGAGAAAGGCAACCATCCAGCGCCCAGGTGTGCCCAGGGTCGTTCAGGACAAGGAGCAGAGTAATGACTTTCGCTTGGTCCTATTGGACCCTCGCAGAGTCTCCTCGCCGAGCTCCTTCAGTGAGGCTGAAGCCGAGTCTTTGAGGTCATTCGGTGTCAGTGAGGAGTTGCACTACTATGAGCTGCAGCTGACCTATGACAACCTGAAGAGTGAAGAAATACTGGAGGCTGTGCTTCCTCCAGACCTGGATGTGACCTCTGCGTTCAGTCGGGTGGGCCACATCGCACACATGAACCTGAGGGACCACCAGCTACCATACAAGAACCTCATAGGTGAGAGCCAGCTGTTGGGATAGTGGGAGATTTTATTACAAACTGAAGCATCTAGAGTTTAATTTCATCTTGGGATCACATCTTACTGCCTATTTATTCCCCCCTTTTTTTTCTTTGTAAGCCAGACTTGATTTGACAAGACTTGTACTACTGAAATGATAAGGACACACTCCCACACACTTCTGCAGGGGTCCTGTGTCTAAAATTTCATGATGTCTATTGCTAAATAAATCAGTGTACACCTAATGCAAACAGTGGCTGATCAGGGGCCATCATTTCAAACTTAACAATTTCACATACTTTATAAAGTGATAATGACAGGAAGGCTTCTTTTCCACTGCTTCCCTTGCAGGTCAGGTGATCATGGACAAAAATCCTGGTGTCACCTGTGTGGTCAATAAGACAAACATAATCGACTCCACTTACCGCAACTTCAGGATGGAGGTGCTGGCTGGAGAAGAGGACATGGTCGCCAAAGTATGTGTAATTCCACAGAGCTGCCTGCCTGTTTCCACTGTTGTCTTTGCATACGTTCAGAACACCTGACTAATCTTCATTGTGATCTGTTGTCATTTCAGGTGAAAGAAAACGGGGTGACATACGAGTTTGATTTTTCTCGTGTATACTGGAACCCCCGGCTGAGCACGGAGCACCAGCGAGTGGTGCAACTCGTCAAGCGTGGCGACACTGTGTTTGACGTGTTCGCTGGTGTCGGGCCCTTCGCCATCCCAGCTGCTCGCTTAGGTGCCAACGTGTTAGCCAACGACCTCAACCCGGAGTCCTACCGATGGCTGCAGCACAACTGCAAACTCAACAAGGTGGAGAGCAAAGTCAGAGTCTTCAATCTGGCCGGCAGGGCGTTCATCAGGGGACCTTTAAAGCAGGAGCTGCCTGCACTGCTGAATGGAACGTCCGGTGTTCACGTGGTGATGAACCTGCCTGCCTTAGCTCTGGACTTCCTGGATGCATTCAGAGGCCTCCTGCACCAGGAGCCTCCCTGTGATGAGAACCTACCCACAGTGCACTGCTACGGCTTCTCCAAAGACGACAACCCTGACACAGATGTGGTAGGGAGGGCTTCCCGTAGCCTGGGATTCCCCCTGGAAAACCGATGCTCTGTGCATTTTGTGCGCAATGTGGCACCCAACAAAAATATGTTGTGTGTTCGGTTCACGCTTCCTAAAGAGGTCCTCTTCGGAAGTGATGCTGAAGACACAGGTGAGGAATCATTCCTTCCCCCCACCCTCTCACTGAGTTATGAGGGTTCAAAAATATAAAAAAATATAAACAGCTGATTCTGAGGGGATCAGTTGCAGGAAGCCAGATTTGAAATCAGGGTAAGGAGCGAGTGGACTTTCATGTCCCTAGCTTCTGTTTTTTTTTTTTTTTTTTTTTTTTTTTTTGCCTGACTTATTTCATACTTTAGCTTTTCCTCATCTTGGAAAAATCCCTGGCAAGCCATAAGTATAGAGAGAAGCAGCATTACAAATAAACCAAACAGGAAAGGGTAGGAAAGCAAGTTCAAGTATGTTTGTCCTTCATTATGAAACCATTTCCTCCATCTTCTGCCATGTCATTTTATGTTCCCACTTAAATATTATTCACTCTGTGGTGTGAATTTTGCATGCATGGGGATTATTTCTGTGACCATATCTACATGTTTAAAATCAAAATCCTCACAATTTAAAGTAAATATAATGTAAATTTCTTTTATTAGAATAATTTTAAAAAAAGTTAAACAGAAATACACAGAATAGGGCTACAAAGCATGAACTTTTGCTGTTATGTGTGCTGAAATTCCAGAGCTAATTTTCAGTGTTGTGGACAGAAACGTTATCCTATTATGTTTTTTCTGTATCTACAGAACCCACTGAAGAACCAGCCCCAAAGAGACAGAAATGTGAAGAAACTAAAAATGCAACGTAATGATTATTTACTCGGCATGATGAGGACAGCAAGGATCAACACTGGAGCTGATTCATTTTTTGCCCTTAAAGAAGTTTATTTGCAAGAAGCCATGACTCAGCTTTAAGTGACTAAATTACTGGCATTTTTTTTTTAAATTCAGGGCTGTGTTTTCTCCATCCTGAGTCATTTTACTTTTAAATAAATCTGGAAAATGACAGACAAAAACACAGTGTTCGTTGTCATTTATTTAAAAATAAAGTTAGCACAAAATATAAAAGATTACATACAACATTCATATAAATCAGAGCACTACCCACCTGCAGCAGTGCTATATTTACAGTCCATTCAGTCACATTTTTTAAATTGGAGGAGCTCCTTCAGTCTTTCAGAGGGAACAGCCCGCTGAATGCGTCCTGGATGGCTCGATAACACGCCAAAGCTGAGGTGTATCCTCCAGCTGTGTCCTGAGGCATGGCAGCCCGCACGTGGTTCAGATACCTGAGAACACAGAAGGCTTTGCTCAGTAACACAGGTTAGATATGTTGGAAAAAATCTGCCCGACTGGCACCCTGAAGGCAGCTTTTAAAAGCTCTTCCTGTGAGTGTAGCCTGAGTTTAAGTTTCTCCTCCTCCTTTCTCTCTGGCTTCCTTTGGCTCTTTGATGAGATCAGCAAAGACAGACGTAGCCGTACACCAACAGTGGAACACCTTGTGCCTAAAAGCCTCTCCAACATGGCTCTATTAAAGTATTATAGGTGTCTTTTATTTTTTAAGTGCTTACAGATGTATCCTGCCAAACCCCCTTTGTGGGGATCTTAAGCAAACCTGAACGTCACTGTTTATTTTCACAATCATGCACAGGCAGAAAAAACAAGTCACAGTGATAGCTGCCGCTCTACTTAAGCGCTGTGTCCCTTCCCACTCGAATCATTTCGTCAATGTTTTTGTGCCCTCAAAAAGTGATCTGTACTCTTTTTCTCTTTAGTTTCTCACTACAAAGCTGAAAAAAGCAAAGTCCGCCAGCAATCGAGACAACACATAGCCTTGCCCATCAATACTGTCCAAACCTCTTACCGCCCCTGCCATACTTCTGGCAGAGGCGTCTAAAGCCAATCACACGAGTCTGACTTTGTGGCCCTTGTTCCTGTGAGCTCAGGAAACTTCAAAGTGAAAAATGAATCAAGAGTACAGACAGCACTCTGTGATTTCCATGCCCATTCAGGCTGCTTTACAGAGAAACCTAACACCTGTGGGGAGCCTCAGAGAGACTGACAGAGCTGAGGTATATGCGAATGAGAGATGGATGAGGGAGAAAAAGGTGTTGGCGATATTACGCGCTGAATAGATCGTATTTTGCTTTTGGTGTTTACCTAAGAACCCAACAAAACCTTCATTTTATGCATCTTTGAAAACAGTTGAAACATACTCAGTAGCATGTCTGTGACATTCAAAACACAAAGTAAAACATGCATAAAATAATGCACAACACCTCACAACATACAGTAAAAGTAACAAGGAGGACAACACAAAATATCAACCAGATGCTGCACGCAAAGACCACTCATCACCCACTAGAGAAACGGCACACAAGTTCAAAACAGGAGGCCCAGTGATTAATAATAACTTCATTAGGACCAAGCTGCTGTAGCCTGTCCTTCAGAGCACTTGAGGGAGGCCTTCTCATATGGCTTCCTGCATCAGATGAGTGCTATCTATTGATTATATTGTACTGGGCCTTTTTAATGGTGAAAAAAGTGGGCTATTTACAGCCCGGCTAAGTCTGCTCTTCCTGCTAATCTAATCCCCAAGCTACTCATGTGGTCATTCCTTCCAAGAAAGCTGAGAGCTCTGTGTAACTTTATACCTGCCTGCCCCTAAGGAGGGAGAGACAGAGAGAGAGAGCAAAAAGAGAACAAGAAGGAGAGGGAGGAAGAGTGTAGTTGAGGGGGGAGGGGAAGTGGAAAGAGGAAGGAGGGAGGATATGGGGTGAAATCACCTTTGGGTATCATCATCACAAACCCTCTTCTCTTAAACCAACCCTGCCTGCCCTCCGCTCACCCCTAACACCCGAGGTTAGTTCAGTTCTGCTCCATTAACTCAGCGGTTAATATCCGCATCTTCCCATAAAGGCTAGATGTTAGTGAAGCTGAAAGATAAACGCCACATTTCACTTGACTGTGCTTGACAGGAAAGACCAACAACATACGCAGACATGTAACAACAAGAAAGGCATTAATTTTTTTTTTTTTTTTGCTGAACACTAACAAAAATCACTTGCGAAACAGCCGCTTCGATCCCCACTGAACACTACTGTTAAACTGTGTGCAATAACAGTCTCCCGTCCCCTCTTTCTCCCTTTCTCTCCGAGGACTGGACTAGCTTTTGTTCGCAGGGCACTGAAACCCAAGCCGTTTCGGCCGGGTAACATCTTTCACTCTCCGGGCCCCACTGGAGCATTAGCTGCAACTTGATATGGGTCTTTTCAAAGCTTCGTATTATTGGGTAAATATGGGTCACTTGGGGCTGGCCTATTATGTCGCTTAGGGGGAAAGACGAGTGCAGGTGATGAAGACGACTGAATGACACAGTGTGACACAGTGTGAGTGTTAGGACTGCAGTTGCCACAAGGGAATATGTAAAGGGGGGGCGGGGGGTTATATGACTTTACATAAACAATAGTGTAACACTCTTTTTGGGATCCCCATATGGAAAACTACTTCATATACAAGTCTTACATGCCTATAATTTACACGAAAGGTGGACCCCTTTGCAGTTTTTTCATACAGCATTACCTGATTTATAATTCTTAATATATTGAGAAAGTGTGCCACTTTCATGAGCAAAACAGTCTATAAAACGGGTTTTATAAATATAAAACCTTTAAGTATGTATTAGAAATATTTTCCATTTAAGTGTCAATCTTTTTTTTTTTGCATTTACAAAAAGCATAACAGCTGATAAATATCTTTTATTTTTCATCCTCTGACTCTTACCATCTGCTATTACCCTTTGCTTTAAAAAGCCATGTGCGGTTGGATCATAACAGTTCAGAGCTAACAGTGTTTTTCCACTTGGGTCTGGAGCTCTGAATACCTGGGCAATGTCTCCTGCTATTGCTAATAACGATCAGAGAGTTTCCTGACGAGACCCTGTAAAGTATTCCTCACTCCTGGTGCCTGGAAAACACTGCAGAGCCCCATCTCTAATTCAAAGTGAAAAGATAAGTGGCGAAATGTTCCGGCGAGTTTCGCGTGATTTCCAGCTGAGAATGTGTGGCTTCTCTTTGCGTTTGGATTGGGGATGCTGCTCCCGAATGAAGGGTGTCGGGGTTCTTCGGGGAAATGGCTGCAAAACTGGGACTCTGGAGGGAAAACGGCAGGTACCAAAGGGAGGTGCAGGCTGTATTGGGCCTCTTGTGTTGGCTAAGAGGAGCTGTGGAAGCCTGGGTTTGATGGAAAAGAAAAAAGGCCTGTAATGTTACAGTGACTAGTTCACCAAGCAGACACTTAATCAGCATACAAACCACAGAGCAGACGCACAGGACAGAGGAGCAATCTGAATCAGCCTTAAACAATGCTCACTCCAGACTACTCCGTGTGGTTTGCCTGCATTCCTACATGAAGGCTTTACATTCTTGTTTACCGTACAGCAAGTTTGAGGAACTAAACTGGTTCCTACAAAAATGAAATTTTCAAGTCTGACTGTTTCCGACAGGATCGACCCCAGAGCAGAGCTCAGACTGGCACCTGTCTGATTTTACAACACTATCACTGATCCGGGGTCACTGCTCGTTTTTACAGCTCTGAAGATCAGAAGCTTTCTGGATTCAGCCTGTCATCAATGTGATTCATGACCCCAAATAGGGTACGATGACTTTCAGGTTGTTCGAGAGATAAACTTTGTATTCAGTTGAACCGACACTGAAAGGAAAAAAAAAAAAAAAAAAAAACACCTACAAGATAAATCAATAAACCCTACCCCATCTTGCCGCAAGGACTGGAGCCTCATTAGCTATATTTATTAAAGCAATGACACTTAGACTGGTGTGTTGAATACACAAAGTGGGCAGCGGACAAGCACAGGGCAGGCTACTGCATACTTCTAAAAAGGCAAGTCAGCCTGCAAGACGACAGTGTGAATGTCCGGATGTCTTCCTTTAGCGCTCTGCTCCAGCAGCAATTGAGGATTCCTGGGAATGATGGGAGCTTTGGGGGGTGGGGTGTACAGAGCCACACACCTGCCAGATGATTTGTCATTATAGAGGGGTCAGCACTCAGCTGTCACCCCCTAATCACCCGTCCAACCCCTCGAGTCACCCCCCCACCACCACCTTCATCCAGTAAACTCAACTCCAGTCCTCCCAAAACACCCCCTGCATTCCTCAGGCAGCTCCGGTTTCACTCACAGCACTGCTGCTCAATCTGCCCCTCCTTCCCTACACTCTGCCCTGAGAGAAAATGTACCCCTGTGAGAGACACAGCACACTGAGCGCATTGTGTGGATGTGCGATGTGTGCTTATGCCCCCATCTGTGCGTCTACACAATTCACATGTGCTTGAATACATGTTTATCTAAGGGCAGAGCTGTTTGTATCGATACCGAAAGCGAGCAGTTGGAGCTGAGTTTTTACCAGTGGAGAATGTGTGAATTGGTCCAGGCTGTGGTCTAGAAACAAAACCCCCGCAGACAAGCCAAATATCGAGAACTCTCACAGGTATACTATATCTGTCAACAGCAGTCTTTCATCACTATGGGTCATAGGTCACACTCTTTTCCATTGAATGCAGCTTCCTCTGGGACATGCAAGTGTGTGTGAGTGAGATCCTCAGCTCAATCCACTGTCTAGCAGATTATCTCAAGTTGTACTCTGCGAGTGTGTCTGAGAGGGGGCTCACTGAGGTTGCGTCATATCCTCAGAAGCATACAAACCCCTTATCCATTATCATATGTCTTATCATCATCACTGACAGTCTCTGCATCCCAAAAGAGAGAAGGAGAGGGAGGTGAGTATCGCTAACACTTACTTAAGGAGAGAACATGTTTAGAGTGTTAACAGAAGCTCTGGATGACACTTGACATTAACGCTTATAGAAATACATTCTCATGTGGAGTGACTGACAACTTGTCCTCAGCAAGGAGGCTTGTTGGTATCAGCGATAACTAAGGGGTGCACTTGTTTTCATTATGAAGGGCAGCATTGCCGAGGTGGCAACCATAAAAGAGTATTGTGCAACTTGTGGCCAAATTCAGCTTCACTTCCTGGACCAAGCATCACCTGTCACTACTCATCCAGAGCTTTTGTGTCTTGGTCCTGCACCTCCTGTGTCTAACCTGATGGGGGCAGTAGAGGCTGGCTGACAGGCTAGGCCACCAACTTCACAATTAATCGCAGCCGCTGTGAGGAGTGAAGCATCTCACACTCACACACACACACACACACACACACACACACACACACACCACACACACACACACACACACACACACACACACACACCCCTCAAGCCACTTGACACACACAGCATCTTTCTTTCGACTCCTGAGCTGCCACTTGATAACTCTGCCCCTGGAAAGCTTAGGAGGAGGAGGGAGGCAAACCATGGAGGACAGGGGAGGATAATGACATGACATCAGTGTCATCGTTAACCAAATGGGGCTGTACACAATAGAAGCACATATGCTGTCTAGTGAATAGCTGCTAGCACAAGACACACCCACACCCACACCCACACCCACACCCACACCACACACACACACCCACACACACACACACACACACACAGTAAAAGGAGCCTTGACAATTGAATGTAACATTCAGGGGATAGATCACCGATACACAGAGAAAGAAAAGAGTTTTCCCGGGAGGGGTTCTCCTATGCAGTTATCAGTTACAGAAGACCCTCAGGCACTGGGAAAAGGCAAAGGGGATTTCAATTAGGAAGAAAAACAAGAAAATAATAAAGGAGGAGAGATGGAAGAAGAGAAAAAAGGAAAGGTACCATAGGAGGAGGGCTTACTTCATACGTCATAGTGGAGAAGTACCTCCTCCCCTGAGGTGTGTGTGTGGCAAGTCCCCACAACTAAGCCCCACATGACAGGAGTTTGTTTTGTTTCTCTAGCTCTTAAGAGGGAAAAATGAGCCAGTTAATCCCCCTGTACATTACTGGACCCTTTGCCCCAGGGGTGAAGAGCAGAGGAGAGGTACAGAGTTCCAGTCTGTTTGTGTGTATGCATAGTTATGAGCCCCATCAGGCTCGAAATCAAAGCATGCAACCCTAGACAGTGTGTGGACGCAAACCACTACAGAGATCACTGTGTGTGTTAAAATAGTCAGGAGACATCACCTCACCCTCCACTGGGTGTTGACCCTGCCGCCACTAGGCTGTGATACAAATAAATCTGGAAGCAAGAGAGGCTGTTATCCTTGGAGTTCCCTGCTTGCTGTTGCCTCCTTCACTGGCAACAGCCTGACAGGGCCTGGCTTCATCTCATGAGGAGACTGCTGCCTCCAGAGGGAAAACAATAACACGAAAAGCAGACCTCTTTCAGATGACCAGAATACACATGAGAAAAATGGACCTCCCCTTCTGTCATTCTGTTATGCTCCCTCTGTTTCCGCCCACTCTTTGGGTCAGAAAAGACTCGCCCGCAACTAAAAAGCTTCTAGTCAACTACAGTGCATGCTTATTTGACTCATACTTCAAGAGAAAATCAATATTTGCACAGATCTATGGAAGGGAAAACAATAGTGATGTGGCCTCCTCCAGCTCTGTCTGTTAATGGTCTGTTTACTGAGACAGACGGGATAATGGTCTGGGTGTTGGCTGGTGGAGAATCATTCAGTGGCCACACTCCACTCTGTTTCTGATATAGTTAGTAACAAGAAGCGTATGCATCAATGCGTGCAAGAAACGTGGACTCTTAGTAAGGTGGTAGATATGTGCTCTAAATAAAGATGGGGCATTCTGTTGACACAGACAGGTTTGCAAGTCAAATAGCTGGCCTCAAGCTCCCACACTTTTATACTCTCTTTTGGTTATGCAAATTTGAAATCTGTGTGTCTCATGGCTGCAGTCAAGCTTTCAGATTGTATAAGTATTTCTAAGCTGTAGAAACACTTAAACAGTCACTTGAAGCATTTCGTTAAACTATATCGTTATGAGCAATGATGGCTCTAGTAACACAAGACAATGGCATGTGCAATGAATTTGTTGTATGGAAGAATGAAGGATATCAAAGAAACCAGGTCGATGGTTCCTTGGTTATGATGACAACTCCAAGGTACTCGAGAAACAGCAAGAGCAAAATAAACCATTTCCCATAAACGGTATTGTTTGGCAGCGTCACAAAATATTTTAATTGGCGCAGCAAGAGCAAAATATGTGCCTAGAGACACTATCTAATAGTAGTAAAACTAGATCAAAGCCCACTGCTTTTGAAAGAGTTCATCTGAGGTCACGCTAACCGGCGCCTAACTCTCCGGCTCATAACTTCAGCATCAAAGCTGCGTTTTGTGCGGGAGAGAGTGCGAGAGTCTGTGACTATTTGGTGGCCCAGAATACGAGAGCCGTCTCTCCAAGGTGCCATCACTCTGCTCCTGTCAGTCTCAGCACTCTGACGTCCTGGTGCTGCACCTCAGGTCCCCCATGGTCCGTGACCTCTGACCCACCTCCTGGCCCTTCCTGACCCATCAGAAGGATATGTGCCTTGCAGGGATCAGAGAACCTGGGTTACATGGAATAGCTATTCGTGGCTGTTTCTACAGATTCCTCTGGAGCGCCCCTCCTCTGCATATTGCGAGAAAAAGAAAAATATTATGGCTGACTTGCATTTCATCACAGAGTGCGAAAGGAAAACAGGGAAAGGAAAGAATGATTTGTATGGAATGGCAAACCTCATATTCTCTAATTTAGTGATGGCAGAAATGGATTCAAAAGCACTCTATGGACCATGTTTAGTGGTGCTTGCTAACTTCCAGAGCCAAATCCAGGGTCACTGGTAGTGCTCTTGGCCAGTGAGGCCAGAGCTGGAAAGATGGAGAGCTCAGACTTGGAGTCAGGCCAACCAAGCAGGGAGAGGCTAGAGAAGCTGTCTGCCGGTAACTGAGGGCTGTGATTGCACCATTGACTATCCTGGATATCTTCCTCCCACCAAAGCACTTAACATGCAGTATAAGCCAACACACAAACAAACAAACAGATGCACACACTATTCAAATAAACACGCAGACACCAAAGGATGCGTGGAAAGCTAAAGAACACAGGCAGGAGGAGAGCATCACTCAGAGAGCCATTAACCCCTGGCTTCCAACCAGAACAGTGAGCATGCATCCTTTAAGTACATGTTAAACATAGCTAGTCTGTATGTGTGTGTGCACAAGTGATTTATGTATTACTTCTCAGTGTCCAAGTGTATCTATGTGAACCCTGTATAATTACTGGGATTTCTCCATTGATTACTCATAAAATGTGATCTGATCTTCAGCTAAGGCATAATTATATACAAACACATTCTAACTAAACAAATAACACAAACAGCTGCACTATTCATTTCCTTATTCAAAGAATGAGTAATTATTCACAGTCCAGACTAGGAACTCTCAAACCTGCTAAAATCTATATTCACTGTGTCATTATAAAGAAAAAACACTGCTGCTCTTACCAAAAACAACAACAAAAAAAACTGCAACACATCTCAAGGTTGCAAAAAAGACCACCTACATATTTCACAGTATTAGTGAGACAGTGTTCTGTGAATAGATGTGACAACATTCAAGTGCTTTAAAAAAAAAAAAAAAAAAAGCACAACACTATTTCCACATGGTGGAAAGAGCATAAAGTTTATTTCTGCTTTGTTACCTCAAAATCTTCCTGCAATCACTGGGGAAACGATGAATTCGAACTAAATACAAACTTTTAGAGAATGTCAGGGCAGCAGCCGGGTTGGGTGACGCAACAAGACAACGATGAACCAAAGCACACAAGTAAAGAAAAGAAGACAATGTGGAAAGACCTGAAGAGGGCTATCAAAGGAAGAATTCCTAGAAATGCTGATGAACTGAAACAGTTTTGTTTTTTGTTTTTTGTTTTTTTTGGGGGGGGTGCAAGAATTTACACTTGTGCTAATGCCTGATGCTTACTTTCTTTTTCTAGCCCACACATCAAGTGCTTATTTAATGTTTAATAAAAATATTAAAAAGTACAACTCCTCTCCCTAAGTGCTTTATAATACAAGTCACATTTACCATTACATTCGTACAGCACTTTTATTTATGCCCTTTTAAAGCATTTATCTGCCTTCCATCTGAGTCAGTTTAAAATCACCAATCTTGCTAGGTCAGCTCTAATAACATTTACAGATAACTCATGGTTCAAGTCTAATAATCACCAAGCACAAGATTTTGACACACTAGTGTAGGACTGCATTATGTACAGTGGGCAGCACGACAGTACAGGAAGTGACCCTATAAAAGCTGGGCTACATCTTGTGCATGTAGTGAATATACCCATATATCATGGCGCTCTCTGTGTTACTGTCCTCGGTGTGTCTGACCGAAGCTGTCCAGGAATACTAACATCTAAATTTTGTCTAAATGACAAAATGTTTGGAGAAGCCAGCAATGCTAAGTATCGCGTGTCTGAAAAGGCTTCTGAGTGTTATTAGTTCAATCAAATTATCCATAACTGTGACTTTGTTGGAGATCCGGATACATTTTATTTGCTGCTAATTTAGAAATCCCAGTAATTTCAATGAGTTTCAAACTTCCTCCTGCAGTCGTTGTCCATGAAAACATTGACTGACTTCAATTTTGAGTTTTCAGGGGACAAAACTGATTGTCTTCTGTATTAATGAATGAAGGTCACAGCAAACCACCTATGCCTATTTAACCCTTCAGACAAAGTAGTCTGAGGACTGCTTCCTTGTGCAGAGAAGTGCATCCCCAGGAGAGAAGCGCCAGACTAAACACTCTGTCCATTCAGCTGCTCCCCTTCTCCGCACCGACAAGAGACGGCCGCCTGACAAGTACTCCCAACAGAAAACCTCACTTTTTCCACCAATTATAGAAAGCAGTGTGGAGTGGGGGAGGAGGCAAAACTTCAAATATTATACACACTGGCATTGGCGAAGCGCATTGAGCAACCTCTGTCAGAGAGAGATGGGCTAATTTCAGGGCACCCTGTGCCAACACAAACAACTGTTCTGGATTGCTTTCATTGTCAGCACTTGAGGTTGAGTCACATTTTTTTTCAGCGCTCCGCAGCCAATTTCTCTTTCCCCTATTTTTCCCCCCATATGATTTGTCCTTGTCCAAGATCCCAGTCAGTCTTTCATCGCCTGCACAGTCAGCGCTTAAAAGTATTCTGGTAGAGAGCAAACTCAGATCCAGATGCTCATCTACATACACAAACGAAAATAGAATTTTTTTAAATTTTAGGATCCCAGCATTTGTCTCCAAGAGCTCATGCACAAAAACCTATTGTAACTGTAATGTAAGCATGTGTTTGAGGTGCTGTGTATTATGTTGTACCCGTTTGTTTAAAGATTATGGCTGTCAGCTGGCGGCAGGAGTTTAACAGCTACTACTCCAGTCCCACAATGCTGTGTGCTGGGATTCATATCACAGCCATGTCAATGTAAACATCATATGTTACTGTTTGTGTCTCCAAAGCAGTATTTACTTCTACTTTGATTTTGTTTATTAAAGGCTTTTTACTGTTGAACATAAAAGCAAGAAGCCATGGCAGGACATTTGGAGTACGGGCTGTAGTGTTACATTCGCAGTCTACTCATAACTCTGACAGCTCACGCACAGTTTTGGGTATGTGCCAGTCAAAGAGATGGGCAGCTCTATACTGCCATTATAGAAGCCTCACACAGTTGGGTTCATATCCTCTGTGGCAAATCAAACACACCTAAGCACATCAGGAGAGGAACCTTTGGATATGTGTGTGAGCGGAGAGGGTAGATGCTGAGGTGGAAGCTGAATGGGCACTTTTGGAGGCCCCTAAACATGCACCCTTTACTCTGCTCCAGTATCCAGGCAGCTGTCTTTAATATAAGAGTCCACTTCAACTCATATTTATTCAGGTACAGCTGACAGAGAGGGAGAGACAGTGAAAGAGGCGTGGCTTTTCTTTTTTTTCCTGGCAGCCGTTGCTGCGCTCCTGCGGTTTTTTGGGGGGCAAAGGGACAAGGCGAAAAAGACACAGACACTGAGATGGTGGGGGAGAGGGAGAGTGGTGCAGAAGAAAAGAGCTAGCTGACATAAAAAAGGCATGGCTCCACTCAGTCCTGTGTTGACTGGACATCCTGTGCAAAAGACAAGACCAGAAGGCCCTGAGGCCACCGGGGAGGGGGTGTATGAGCTCTATTCTCCAGTTTTACTTGATGGCTGTGTCCAAGACAAATCACCAGTGGTGCTGCTGTCACAGTGGGCCTTGACCAAGACAAACAGCCATGTTTTAAAATAAGTACCTGCCCCCTCACAGCCCCTTCCACCTCATCCACACTCAGGCACATCCATATCTTGCCACACGTTAAAACAAATTCCCTTCACAGGTCATAGGACTGGAGCTATAGTCCAACGCTCTACACAGGGGACTCACTTTTCACTCTCTCAACGCTGTCTGCATGCTCTCTCCTCCCCACACACACACACACACACACACACACACACACACACACACACACACACACACACACACACACACACACACACACTTGTGAATATTTACCACATCACACGAGTTCCACTGAGGCCAAAAGGCTGAGACTGCAACAACAAAAGGTGAGTGTGTACGACATAAAACCTACAGTAAATTTACCGGGCACCCTGTGTGGGGGTGTATATGCAAGCTTGATCATCTATGTATATCACAAAATCTCCAATTTAGTTGAATCACAAACTGCCAGCAGCGCAGAAATGTCAGCACTATTTCCTTCTTTTACTTAACAGCACATTGTATCTTGGGAGTTGTGGTTTGTCGGAATGGGCCTGTCTGTGTCGCTGCCTACAGCCTGCACCAAAGGGACTGGTGTTCCTCACTGAACAGAGCCTCATTTATCTCTGTGGCAGAGTCCTTCCTCTCCAGCATCGGTCCTCCTGGACCCCTGAACTGCTGACCCTGGGGGGGGGGTTGTCCTCTTCCTCCCTCCTCTGAGCTCCAGCATGCGGCAAAAATTGTGAGATGCGTTTCATCTGCATATTGATTAGCCTGGCCAAAAGAAGTAGAACCTCAGCACTTCACTGAATACATAATGTAAACAAGCGGCAGTTATTCACTAAACTCTCCTGAAATGTTTCACCTTCAGCACATGCTTTTCAGGTGATTGTGCAATAAAAGTCAATAACAACTTTTTCTGAAGAAAAGGAACAATGAAACTAGAAATCTGCTATCTAAACATGCTGACATTACGCTTAAATATGCAGATCTCAGCCAAATAAATGTTACTGTCAGAGTGAAGCACTGAGCTCACCTAAAAAAACAAAAAACAAACAAACAAAAAAAGATCATAACCCCGTCTTGCTTCTGTCACCCAATAAAGGCAGGCTGCTCTCAGTGTGTGGGCAGGCTATAGTGCCAGCCAACTGTAGTGCAGCCGGCTGGGCGCTGGGTTGTCTGATGGATAGCTTACATTCGGTGAGGAGTGGACCAATGGCGTCGTGGATTGATTGGCCCAAAGGGGCCGTCGGAAAAGCACTTCCTGTGTGTTAATGGACGCTCCTGCAGATGCACTGTGGCGGCTTGTGGCAGGGTGATGGCTGTTATCCCCCCATTTTGCTTTCACCCTCCCAGTTAATCAGAAGAGAGTCAAGATTTTCCAAGCAGACTACTCATCTAGCAGCTACTCACTACACCTACAATAAAACCTTTCCAAACAATCATTTAAATGAATCGTAAATACGTCCCTTTCTTATTTTATTTTAGAAGTAATAATCCAACAGTATTCTGTGTATGTTTTTATAATAAATGAATCCTATATATTTGATTAATTTCAACTATTTCATAACTTTACTTTTATTTATCCCATACTAGGCTTATTGCTTAATGCTTTCCAAGAAATGTCAAGAATTTATAGAATAATTATGAACATTATTCAACTTGTCATCTGTGACATCTTGACATCTCACCCTCACTTAAAAAGGAAAAAAAGAATAAAACAAAACTCATTGTAGGTGTATGGCCTGAAGGAAATGACACGTCAGAGTTCTCGGGAAAAGCTGATATACAAATAAGATTAATTAAGTCTGTACCCGAATCTGCCCAGCTGCTCCAGTTCAGGCACCGTAGGTCCGTAGGTTTCAACTTGAAGGGGTTTATAGCGGTAAAGAACTTCCTCTATCTTGGTAACAGGCTGGAGAGACACGGTCTGACGCTGAAGGAAAAAAAGAAACACACAAAAGAGACAGATCACTCAACACAGGATATAATTGTCATTGTCTCTGTGCAGTGCAATGCTGGAAACTGGCTATGGCGCAAACGCACAAAAACAGATCGCAATATGGTTAATGTCAATCAAACTGCAGCATTATCACCCACCGGTTCTTGACAGACTGGTTTGGAAATAGAAGTTCTGTCTGACAACATGTTCACTTTCCAACGGCAGTGGTGGTTTGGCCAAGAAACTTAACCAGGACAATGACTGAGCATGTTTTTAGCGGTTAAATAGTTTCGGAAACTGAATAGGGAAAAATGAATGCGAACATCATTCAGGAGAATTGTGGTCTGCTGAAATGTAATTCCTGATAACAAAGCAAGTGTACTTTGGTTCAAAAATGGCTATTGGCTAGTTCTATAAAACCACCAAAAAGAAATCAGCTGATAATGTATAAATGTAGTGTGGAGGAACATGCGTTGTTTGTGGGTTGAGCTGTGATTATTTTTGTTTGCACTGACTTCCCGTGGTTTCACCTAAAACAATGTCCATCAAACTTGCATCTTATTGAAACTTGTTCAACTTAAAAATGCTTGTAAATCTTAAGTTGTTTAATTAAAAAAAAAAAAAATCCAATCAATAATTACTCAGTGCTGAAATTTGAGTCAGACTACTCTAGTTCCTAATGCCTCTTAACCAAGCAGATCGAGTGAGAAATATGAGACTTCTTCGGGATACTGCAGAATTGTTCGATTTGGGGCTCTGCCATCAAAGGGGAATTCCACACAGCATCCGACCGCTATTTTTTCTCCAGCATTAAAGTAATGAGACTCATAAGACAAGCCCGAGTCATGAAACAAGCCTGGAATTAAAAAGATGATGTTTAAACAAACATGAACTATCTTAGAGAGCAGCAAAAGACCTCAAGACAAAGAAGAGATAAAAAAGATAAGAGAGAAAGCCAAGGGGAAAAAAAAAGTAGTGGGGGGAATATAAACAACAGAACACAGAGGGGGAGTCGATGAAAACCAAACTAAACGAGTAACATGTGCCCCGCGGCCTCACACTGCCTGCCTTCACACATGCTTCGGCCCATATGAACGCACACGCAGGGAAACAGAGCAACCAAAGCTGAGCTGGAAGTTACAAAAGCACCAAAGACAAGCACATGGAGATGACGACAAATGCAGATTTTCTTGGTGCCATTTCCTTTCCGGGTCAGTGTGTGGGACAATAAAGCTGCTTTCAGATGTGCACCTCTTTCCATTAATCTGACAGCATCTGAACATGTCTGCTTCATGTCTGAGTGAGAGACTTTTATCACGTTCAACACTGCAAGTCTGAACTGCATGCAGTCGCATTAACAGACAGGCACACACAAGATTACGACGTCCAGCTTGGCGGGGGGGGGGTTGAGAATCTGAATGTGCTTTTGGAGCTGCCAGAGCCTCAGAGCAACTTCTACAGAGAATTTTGAGCATGGGTCCTTCATCATCTTGGCACACAAACTGGATATCTACGTGTGCTCAAATTAAAAAGGACAACTCAAGTGTTGACCAATGTGCAGATCTATGAATACCTCCCTACTTACCAGAAAGAAAAGTAGGAGAAATAAGTAGCAATGCATAAGAGCATTAAAATAAACTTCAGCTTTGATTTAGGATATTTCTATTTACATGTACCCATGTAGTGTGTGCATGTATGTGTGTATGGTTTAAGTTAGACATATCAAAATTTTAGAAGTACTTACTCAATTATTTAAGTAACATTTCACATACTGTCCTACACAATCAAATAGTCTTAAGATTTTGTCTCCCTCACACCAACAAAACAGCACCATATGAGAATATCTTAATATATCAGATATCCACATTAACGTAAAAGTGACAGACACAGATGTAATGATGTCACTTTAACAGATGATGCCAGCATGTGACTGATCTTATATCTGACAAAAAGCTAGAAATAAATAAAATACATGGAGACAAAAAACCAAAACAACAAACAACAACAGCAAAAAAAAAAAAGTACTGACTAATAATTTTAGAAGTCATCAGTATCCTGTTACTCCAGGACAAAAGTACTGAGCACCTTCATGTTACATTTACAGGAGCTGCTGGGGCCATGGAAATCCATGCCATGAAGCTCCCAGTGAACAGTTTATGCTGATATTAATGCCAGAGGAAGTTGGAGCTCTGCAGTGATTGAGGCAGGAGAGAGGTGTTGGCAACTTTTTATAGTCTTTCACTTCAGTCTACCACTTACAGCTGTGTGGAATATCAAAGAGGAAGACATTTCACAGACTGACTCGTTTCAATGGCAGCATCCTACTACAGTACCGCACGTGAATTCACTGAGCTCTTTAGAACGACCAGTTCTTCCACAGGCAGACTGCATGGCTGGGTGCTTGGTTTTATACACATGTGGCAGTGGGACTGAAAAAAGCCTGAATTTAAGGATTAAGAGTGTGAGCCAAAACTTGTGTCCATGTAGCCGCAGTTTGTATTTATTTATTTACTCACTGTGACTTGGATAATATGACAATATATACTGGAAAAATAAACGCATCTGTCCTCATTAGTTCTATCACACTGAATTACCCACCATTCATTCTCTTCTGATTGTGTCAGACCAGCATCATTTTACCTTAAAATACCTTAACATGCCAGATATTTAATCCATTATGGGCCTTTTTCTTAAAAAACAAAACAAAACAAAAAAAAAAACACATTACATTTACATTGACTTACATAGAAGTAGAATAGATGATACAGGATTTTGTCTACATCACCAAATCATATTTCCGAGAATAACTTTCAACTATCTTAACAGAACGAGTCTGAACCTGCTGCATTCAGCTGTGGTTTATCACATGCAGGCGGGGGTAGCAGCGGGGATAGTGACAGTGACAGCAAAAGAGTGAGTTTTTCCACAGAAGTTATGAAAGCTGAATATCTGCTCAGACAAAAATACTTCCTTATGATGTCACTGTTAGTTAAGCAAAGGTACTTTCTCTTCCATCATCATCAAAAAAATTTTTTTGATTGCAAAAGAGGCTCTTTGATTGTAAGGAATGCAAAAAACTAATAGTATCTGTGCTTGGCTATAGTGTCAAATGTTCAGTCCTGTTTTATGTAGAAAACAAAAAAATTATATTGGCATTCCTAGCTTGTAAACATTGTTTCCGTTAAAACACTAGGCACACACACTTCTCCATGGTTTTCATTCAACCTTTAACCCTGAGGTGCCAGGGCTCCGTTATACCATCCTATCTATTCATCCACCACAGAGCACTTCTGCAACAGGCTAATGAAACCCAGACCGCTGAATGCAATCCCAGCCACTCTCCCTCTCTTTCGCACTCCTTCAGACTCTTCATCCATCTTCTTTCAAACTTTCAGCACTGTTTAACCCCCTACTGCGTCAGTCAAAGAGATGCACTGGGACAAAGGGAGGGTGGGAAGAGAAGCAGAAGACACAGTAGTGGTTGTGGTAAAGAAAGAGCAGCAAATTGGGAGTTGCAGATGGGCTGAAGTGCAGTAAATCAGATTTTTAAGTGACAGACACAACAGACCCAGCCCCCAGTCTGGAGAAATTTCTTTTGCATTCCTCTGCAAGGGCACCTTGAAAACTGGCATAGATACTTCAGCGTGCACAAATGCAGCCCTAAAACATGTACACACAAACACAGGCTTTACACGCTTCTAATATATTTACAGAAATGTGTAAATGAATGACTTATAGTACATTTAAAACTGGTTTGACAGAAAAAAAGTGTATGAAAAAGTGTAGAGCTGTAACCTCTGCTTTCCAGTGCACTTAATAATACTGCTGAAGCTTTTCATTTGCTCATCAAGTCCTATTAAAAACCTGTGTGAATTACTGCATTTGAATGTTGTTTTCTAATCCTTCAGTTAAAGACAGTAACAGAAAGAGGGAGGGAGAAGGGGAGCCTCCAGCCAGGGCCCAGCAGAGCAGAAATGCTAAGGGACTAGGGCCATTGAAAAAACACCCCTGCAAGAGCCATACAACATCTGCTTTTATCATCAGCGAGGCCCATCCTCCTACCTATACAACACTGTGTGTATTACAAGTTTGTGCATGCAACTGATTTCAAGGCTCTTATAATACCCCTGTGACACTAAAATGAAACTCTGGGGGTCATCAATCTTAATAAAACCACAGGGAAAGCTGATTTGAGGAAATCACCATCATGCCAATGGGAGTACTCCAACTAACCCTGTATTTGTACTTCTACACTGTCTGGTTGTAACAGAACTAATTCCAAGTAAAAATGTCACAGGGTGCCCGTCCTTTAAACTGCTGCAGGTGACAGGTGTGTTTTTATTACCTGGCACTTATTACACATTAGTATTGTTTTTAAAGGGGATACTTTTATTATTTGACTTTACTAGAGTAGCTTTGTAGGACAGTTGAAAATAATTCTTACTTAATACTTACTGGGTCTTTGTTCAGGCCCTTAGTTACAATGCATTCAGCTACTTTCCCTTTAAGCTAACTTTACTCTGACTGGCTGCACCAGGTGTTCATTTGTTCACAAGCCTGAGCTGTGTGCAGGGGATGACCATATTAGGGATAAAAGCTCTTACTGACATCATACAGATCCAAGACTAGGGAAAAAAAAAAAAAAAAATGTGTGAGACCAAGCATTTAGAGCAGTCTGAAGCTTGATAAACTCATTTTTGAAACCCTGGCCATGTTTAATGTGAGTATCCACCACTGTAAAGTATGATGTCTATGAGAGAAAAGAAGGAGATGCATAACAGGTTCGCTTTAACCCTGCTATCCATCTCAACAGGTGACATAAGAAAGCATTAGCACATCTGACAGAGTGACATAGCCAACATTAATGTAACTTTTACAGGACAGGGGTCTCATAAAAGTCACATTACTTTGAAGGTACTGGAATGTGGCATTACGGGATTGCACTGACTCAGCCAAATCTTCACAAAAAAACAAAAACAAAAGGAGGCTGGGTCTATGCCATAGTTGCTCCTTTTAAAACAATTTACATGGCCAGCCAAATTTTAAATATGTTTTAATGCCATTTCTTTTATTACCTGACACTAAGCATCAGTGCTAAAGTATGGTTATAATATGATTTTAAATGCTTAGTGACATTTCACAGGAGAGAACAAGATCTTCTACGGCATTAATGATGCCAAACTTCCACCCAAAGCTCGTTGGTCAACAGCTCAAATCGTGGGTCCGCAGACATACCACACACACACACACACACACACACACACACACACACACACACACACACACACACACCCCAATCATCAGCTCCCTCTTTCCCCTGACTTTGCAGCTCAGCAGGACACATCAAGGTTGCTGAGACTAAACTCTCCATCAGCACCTTCCCACAACATCCACGCACTCACACACAAAACCACATACACTCATGTGGTCCCCGAGGGTTTGGGAAGCCACAGCTCCAGAGACACTGAGGCACTCTGCACTAATGCAAAATGTAATAATGATAACAATGGAAAGGGGGAACAGTGGTCAGTTTTGCATAGGGAATAGGGGCCAGGCTAGTGCCATACCAACTCCAGACCTCACTTCCACCTTCTGCTCTGGCGCTGCCAGTGCTTCTGTATGGATAAAGAGCTTTGGGCTGCCCAGTGGCCCACTAAGCAGCAAGTAGCAAGTGTAAAAACTGCTTCCCACACAGTGCCTCCCCTTGCCTTACAAGTTTAAATATAACTCCCTGACCAATGGCAGCTGCCCCAGCGCAAAGCCCCTAAAGCTGACAACTTCTTTTTCCGCTGGGCTGGGCTGAACCAGCTTGCCCAAGGTTGCTGAGGCCAACCTAAACAAGGCCAAGCCGGGGACAGGGGCAGAGGTGTGAATGCCCGCATGTGCTGGTGCCAATCAGACACTCCCACCCGCCCGCAACCTGCAAGCAAGCAGTCTGATATAAAGGAAAAGGGCCAATGGACAGTTTGTGCATTCTCCCACAGAAAACATGCAAACTTTGGTTTGTGAATGTCTCAACTTAAATAATCTCAGTATAAAAAAAACAAAACAAACAAACAAACAAAAAAAAAAACAAAACATAATTTTCCTGCATCTCTAGGTATTTTTCTCAAGAGTGTTAAGAGTGTGAATATGGGATGTAAAGATAATGGTGAAGAAGAGTGAGTGGGGGTTGCACTAAGTATATAGTGACAAACTCGCAGGCAAAACAGGTTGGGCCAGTCTGCCAGAGCAAAGTAAAGCAGCGCCTGCACAGTGCTAAAAAGTACGTCTACTGCGCAGAGGTCACCGTAAAGGACAACTTAACCAAGTAAAACAGGCCTGAGCAAACAAGCCCACAGCATGTCTCTGTGTGTGTGTACTTGTGTTTTCTGTGGTATTCAAATACCACTGCCTAAGAGTAGAATGGACTAAATCCAGAGAGGACCCGGGGTTATTTCAGCCAGCTACACGTCAATGTTTAGGTATAAACTTTCCACCCACATTTGGCTGATTGTGTGTGTGAGTTCCACTTCTGTTTATGTGTGTGTTTGCCTCCTGCTTTCATTAGGTGCCCATGCCGGCCTCGTCAGGTATGTCAGCTGCTCTCCTGCCTGTGAGGAGAGGATTGGGCCCCAGCAGAGCAGGAACCTGGGACCTTTCATTTAAGATGGCGCTGAAAGCTGCCCCAAGGTGGAAAGATTCCCCATCGGTCAGCTGCTTTCAGGAATGGGACACTGTAGCAGCTAGAAAAAAAAAATCCCTAACTACACACACACACACATACATACACTTTGTCCAGAAAATATAAAAATTTACTGGTACAAATAAAGCAAGGATGCTGAGCAGAATAAAAACAAAGTGCATGTCATTTGTATGCTAATTACTCTATGATTTTGTCAGAGCAGGTGCCGAGCATGGTGACTCTTGTCATTATGCTTGGCACTGAAGCTCTTCTTATGTGTCAGACTGCAACAAGCAACCTGTTTAAACAGTGTATAGTCACCCCCCCCACCCACACAAAGTGTCTCTTTTGATATCAGCGGACATCTATTTTAAAAAGACACTTTATTCTTCAAAGGATGTTTACTCAGGCTGGCTAAGGAGGGGGTGTATTTATATGTGCGCGCACACACACACACACACACACACACACACACACACACACACACACACACACACACACACACACACGAGTATGTGTGTCTCATGCTTCAATAGAGTCCCTACAAAGTAAAGGATTAGTGAGTAATTTCAGACCATTCCTCAGGCAAGACCAGACTCATCCCACTTCAAATCACACCTGGAATAAGACTACTTTCTCTGAGGATTGGTGAATTTCCTCAAGGATCCACTCAACAGCAATGTTAACACATAATCTGAAACATCAGGTCCAAGGTTGGAGTCCCCTTCATCAACTCCGTGAAAATCACTGGCAAAGAACAGAGCCAGCATGGCTGAGATGTCCCCATGCGTGTTTCCAGTAGACAACATATCACAACTAGATGCAATATTAGATCACTCTTTAAATAAAGTCTGCAACGACTAGGAAGCTGAGGAATAACTGGCATCCCCAATTTCCAGCCCAAAGACAGGCAGATATGTCATTCCTCTGGTGACGGCTCACTTTGGCCCGGGATGAAACAGCTGGCTGAAATACTGTTAAGGTGGCAGTAGTGGGAGGGGGTGTGGGTACAGAGATCCAGGGGCGCCACACATTTGTGCTTCTGTGACTGGTGAACATCACATTGCCAAAAACATCCAAATGAAAAAAAAAGTGCTCCAAGTCCATTCATCACTGTCACAATCAAACTGTTCCTTATTTGTCAGTGTACTTCACAAGACATAATAGGACTTGTACTAACAAAAACTTCACTGATTGATATTTCTAAAAGCTTTGGAAAACTGTGCATATGTTTTCCAAGTAGATTCCTTTAAAGTGCTTTAAAAAAAAAGAAAAAGATTTTCTTTTCATGATAGAAAACAGGGTTCCATGAAACCGAAGCCATTTGCACTTGATAATTACAAAAATGACTAATCATTATAACAGTAAAAAATGATATCACAATTACTAAAGAGATTGGCACATATTAGTTTTGCTTCAAAGCAATATTATACAAATGTGGCCCAGCTTTAAAAGCTGTGTTTTTACATTTGTCTCTCCTAATTTCTGCTGAAGAAAAACCGAAACCCTGCTTGGAGCAAGGGACCACAACCTAGCAGATAAATGAATTCCAGCAATCTCCAGGAATCTGCCGCTCTGTGCTGAAACCCCACCAAGTCAAACAGAAGTCATTCTTATGGACTCTGAGGTGAAGGGAAATCCAAACCCACACGTTCCCCTGACTCAAGTCTCAAGTCCAACAGCAGATGCATGGTGAGAGCTCTGCTCCACCATCAAGAGTGTAGGGATGGGAAGATGAAGAGAAATGGGAGAAAGAAGCAAGGAAAAACATGCACAGACGAAGCCAAGGGCAACATAATCATGCAGTTTCTCTCTCCATCAGCAACTTTTAACTTCACACTGTATATTAAGGAGGTGAAAGCGAGAGTACTGAATTCTCCATTTAGCTCAGTTCAATACTTTTGAGTGCTGCCTTATGAGGTAGACCTCTCTTTAAAAGTAGAGAGTTTGGTTATACCCAAGTATGTCAAAACCTTGCTCCAGCTTGAGCTGAGGTGAGTACTAAGCAGATATCTCTCCCACGCACCACTGAACTGTGGGAAGACAACCATACCTCATGAGGGTTGCTGTGAAAGGGGTGGGGATGATGACACAGCCTATCTCATCACAATAAAATGAAAATAAACGACCCGAAAAACCTGAGCTACAGCCAAATGGAAGTTCTCTCCAGACATGGTGTGCACAAAGCTGCAAGTTCAGAGTGCCCTGAGCCCACATGCTCGCTCTGTGGGACCTACTACCCGCCCAGAGGAATGTGATGACATGAATGAAGGGCCTATTCCCACCCTGAAGAAGCACCAGACATGGAGGACCATCCACCTTTTGAAAGTGTGGACTTATATGACCACCCTATTGCCAACAAGCAATCTGTGTAATGTTATAATTGATACTAAACTAACAATCACACTATGACCACAGCAGTTCCGATTCACCTTAGCACCACTGGACAGAAGTATGTCATTATGTGTATTAATTGCCTCTTAAAACCTGATTGATGCTCATGTTGCTCTCATTGCTTTGTTGCTTGTGTGCAGAACTTTGTAATGCAAGTTTGGTGCACCCAAGCTCAGTCAAGTGGATGCATGCTAAGAGGCAAGCAGCCTTAGTGCAGGGATTTGTATGAAAAGTAGTAGTTTGTATGATGTGCTGCCCAACCACAGTGGAAAGGAAAATGTCTTAAAGCTGTTCTAAACAACCACAATTGTAAGCGAGGGAAAAAGCTTCCCAGATTATCATGGTGAACACACTCCAGACTCTCAGGATTTAAATGGAACCTATTGTGCTCATGGAGAGCTCCATATTTTTATTCTTGAACTCCGCTGGAGAACCAGTACATGATTTACAGCACAAAATTATCTTTATTTAGCTCATGCAGGATCATGACGGACCCCCTCCATTCACTGTTTAAAAAAAACAAAAAAAACAAGCTCTTTTGGTTCCATCCTCTTCTGAAGCTCCTTGAAATCAGAAGTTTTGATGTCCCACTAGTTGTGTGGGACATCTTAAGACTCAGTCTCCACCAACCAGAGCTGTGTGCCTGAGATATAAGCAATAGTACTTCCCACTCAGGGATAGCTTTGCAAATAACACACACATTCACTGTGAAAAGAGTCAGAACGCTAGAATATAAGTGTCGTACTTACCATATGTATTCCTGTTGAAAATAGATTGGTGGGCTTCACAGCCTGTTTCTGCTGCTCTATCTGGGTCTCAAGCTGGGCAGCACGAACCTTGTGTTGTGCAAGTAAGAGGGTGGCAGGAAGCTGAGACTGCTCCTGGAGATGAAAAAAAACAAATATACGCACTGGTTCATTAGGGGGAAAAAAAAACTGACATTTGAACATATTTAGAACAGAGGAAAACAGAAACAACCCCTCCATCCCACCCCACCCATCACTGGGACATGATTGTGGCACTGGATCACCGTCGGCCCGAGGTGCTTTAGGGCTAGCTGGCACAAAACTTTAGTAAGTCACATTAGCAAAACTGCGGTGCTGCAGGGGACGCTGCTTCAAGTGCACCGCAACCGT
Source organism: Archocentrus centrarchus (assembly GCF_007364275.1). Lineage (NCBI taxonomy): Eukaryota > Metazoa > Chordata > Actinopteri > Cichliformes > Cichlidae > Archocentrus > Archocentrus centrarchus. The sequence continues at coordinate 11,976,163 of NC_044367.1, read as the reverse complement.
CTTCACCTCCATTAAATGCAAGGTCAGACATTTCAATTTCTTCAGTGGATTATTGCCAAGTGCATAGATCTAAGAACACAAGCTTGGACACATTGTTCACTGTAGAGGTAGGACATTTTTGATGGGGTGAACAGTAAAGGTGGGACAGTCTAGAGTTTTTCTGGACATTTATCAATATACCAATAACAATTTAAATCCGTTTCCACACTATAAGTCCTGGTCTGATTGTAAGAATTGACACATTTCACTCATGTGAGAAACAATGCTCATGAATTCAAGAGTGAAATAAAACAGCACATAACAAATGTGAGCACAAAGTAGAGTACATCTTTTATTAGAGAAGAACAATAATCCCGTGTGCTCCAACTTCCCACTGATGTGTTTTATTGATTAGTTAGCTGCTTCAGGAAACAGTAACATGCAGTCTAAATGTATTTGTTGATGTAATGTATGTGTGTGTGTTCACATGTAAGAACAGCAAGCCTATTGGCCACAGGGCCGTACAGATGTCAGAGCTCAGGAGAGTTCCCCTGGGGGGGCTGAGAGCTGATCTCATCTGCCTATAGTCAACAGGCCCTGTGCCTTAAACAAACAAACAAACAGCTTAGCCAGCTATCTGTGATGGTCCTTCAGCAGCCCACTCTGCCAGAACAATAACTTCCAAAGCCCGCAGCTCAACACAATGGAGCCGATAGGCTTTGGAATCACAGAATGAGAACAATGCAGTCCACAGCACAATGACTGGTAATAAGCTCTTAATGATCTCACATCCATGAACCCTCAGGCCGACTGCGTGCGTATCAGACATGGACCATCTGACCTGCTGTTTGCTTGTCTTTTTGCATCAGAGATTGGTCATTCCACACGGATATGTACATGCAACATGTGTGCATCTCACCAGTTCATCCAGCAGAGCCTGCTTGTTCTTCCTCTTGGCCTGTAGCTGCCTCTGCTCTTCCTGCAGCACCTCGAGTCGCCGCTGCTCATTGCTCTGCTGTTCCAGCAACAGCAGCTCCTCCAGCTCTTCCTGCTCCCGTGTCTGAGGAAGAGAGAGAGACGGGAAGTTGGAAGAACCTGTCACTTTACTGACCATGTGGCTGAATCCACACAAGCTGTAGCACTGCCCTGTGGCATTTGATTCTACAATCTGACCTCTGGGAGAAAGGAAGCATCAGGCAAAATAAATAAATCCACAGTGCTTATATTAATACATAATTGTTTTTATTAGTTATTATGTGTGTATTAGGGGAAAAACGTAAAAGTACGTACAAGTTTGGCCTTATTTCTCTGGATGACATCTCTGTTCTCTCTCTGGTACTGCTCCATCCTTAGCTTGGTGTTCTCCACATCAACGTTGTTTGTCAGGTTATACACTGCGTGGAAAAGAAAATCCACTGCTATTCAACATATCAATCCACTGCAAACTCACATTTTGCACAGAAGCACCGTATAAATCCGCAATACCATTATTTAAAACTGTAATCAAAATAACAACATAGTACAAATTTATTCAACTGAAATACTGAAAGAAAGGTATATGTTATATCTTAAATCAAGGAAGCATGCTTGTTTTTGTGTGTCAAGACACTACTGCTTATCAGGCAGCGTTTGTTAAAACATTTCACTTATTTGTTTTTTTGTGTGTGTGTGTGTGTGTGTGTGGGGGGGGGGGGGGGGGGGGGGGGGCAATTAGCTTTATAAGATCACATCATCTGTACATTACCAGAATTTTAAAGGTGTCTGACCAATACTGGTAAGTAAAATATTTGAATAATCAAATTCTTTTCTCTTTTCATATCAGGGACAGACAACAAAACAATCAATCCTCGAATCAACCAATAAATGTCCTGGTTCATGATGAGGACGACTGTTTAAACACCAGCTCTAACTGAACCAGGACTTTTATTGGTCGATTCGAGGATCAAACACCTGTTGTGAATTTTGCCGTTAAGCTCCTCGTTAGAGAACAGCAACTTGTGCAAAAAGTTCTGAAACATTTAACAGTTGGACATGTGCATTCAAAAGCTTAGAGAAGGTCACATTAAGTTCACCTGTAAAGGTTTGAATGCATTTTAGGGTCGTCCTGAAATTTCACCCAAAAGCCAAATATCCCTAACTTTTTGTGTGTGTATATATATATATATATATATATATATATATATATACACACACTTTTTTTTCTCCACTCATTGGGGCATTTCATTTTAGAATTTAGACATGCACTTAATTTAGTTGTGTCCTTGTTTTGTAAAATAAACCAGCAATCGATGGGAGAAGTTAGAAAGATTGCTTTTCTTCAAATGTCCAAACATGTTTTCTAATGTGAAAACAGAGCATAAGAAAAAAAAAAAAAACTAATGAGGGTCCATTGGTGGAAACACCGTCACTAGTCCAGATGGACCAATAAACTTTCTGAACACACTTTTTTTCTGACCCCAGGCCATTGGACCATTAGTTATGTTGAACCCTCAGATAAAGTCAAGACATCTTCTTGATGAACATGAACTCCTGATTAGTACAATACGTTATTAATCTCGGGTAATCTTATTTCAAAATGAGTCTAACAGCATTTAATGCCAAATTTAAGCACAATTTCCTACATACTAAAATTAATTATTTATTTTAACTATAGCCAAATATCAGTCTTATTTTAAGACAATGACATCAGCATTTTCTGAATTTAAACTTATTTTGAATGCACTCATTTTAAGATATCTGTGGGATCTTTGAGGCAACGTGCACTTATAATTATTTTTAAAATCTTGGTAAAAAGTTGGCTGTAAAGCTGACTGGCCACACCATTTCCAGCTATCCTAATACAGCCATGCAAAAAGTCTGTCATGCCAGTCAAGACGCGTTAACATCGTAAGGGCTATTCCCTAATCTGTGGCCCCGGCTGGCACTAATGCCTGTAAAACATCCCCTTGTGAAGCCAAAGTCAAGGAGAAATCATTAAACTAGTCTCAGCATGAAGCTTCCAAGCTGATGCTCCTACCAACGTCCTCCACTTGCTCCAGATAATCGTTGTATTCTCTCAGGCTGGGGAAGTCAAAATCTCTCTTGTTGTAACTGCAAAGAAACAGGAGAAGCGGTGATGCAAAAAGTAAAACCTGGTGAGAGCAAATATGCACTGACATTAATAGCTTCCATTAAATCAACCATTTTATAATACCATGTCTGTATCCTGCCTAATAGGCGCACATTAGATGTCAATTAAGGGGCTATTAAAGAACAGATAACAGGGAAGAAAGAGAAGGCAGGGAGGGGCCGAGAAGTAAAAATCTGGCAGAGAAAGAGCCTTCCCGTTTGAGCCCCCCCAGGGAGATGCATTGTCTACAAAACAAACAGTATAATGAGAAAGACAAAGGTAGCTTAAAAAGTGGGAGGAGGCATGGGATGACACACAAACACTAAGAACCGCACCCCTCACCCTCACAGTCGCCCTCACTCACATCTTCAGCACTTTCTTGCGAATCTCCACCTCCTTGTCTACTGTCGGGTCTTCAAAGAGCTGCACGCGGAAGTTGCTCTTCCTCAAGGGCGTGTCGCACTGCACACAGTTGCCCGAGCCACGCACAAACAGCATCTCGACACAGTTCTCGCATCTGTGCGGGACAGGACAACAAAAACGGGTATTAACCGCCCAGCTAAGCTAAATATTTTCAGAGGTGACCCTCCTCGGGCACCTCTGAGAGTCAGTTGTAAGCATGCACGTGTGGGCCTATGTGGCTGCCAAAATATGATTTTCCTCAAAATAAAGCAAATTTGCATTTGTGTGTGGTTTTTTTAATGTCTGTAAACCATAATCATGCACAATGGGTGATAATGGGGCATATGAATATTTCCTCTGAGTGCTCAAAGATGGCTGGGATTATGCTAGGAATGTCGATTAGGCTCCGTCTCACTCTCAGAGAGGAGGAAATTACTCCGACACCCCATCAGTGGAGCGTCTGTCTGCGCTGGAAAAACATTTGCTTTATTGTTATTTCAACAGACCTCAGTCATTTTGCCACGTTGCATAATATGATAAAATCCAGCTCGGTAATTCACAGTGTAGTTTTATCATGATAAGAACGGGCTGAGTCTTATGTAATTTGGGACAGCCACAGAGATGCTGTCAGCAGTGTCTTGTGTTTTATGCACTTTACTGGTAAATCTTAAGCTCAACTGTAATTTGAACTAAAGTGTTTAATAAATCTGAAATATTTTCTATCTTTTAAAAAAGTAGGTATCCACATGCCATTTCAACCTTTCCCCCCTTTTCTTATTATTCCTGACATGGTGCCTAAATGAAAGGAGGCTGCAGTATAATAAACCACAATGTTAAATACCGTGGAAATCTAGGCTGTTGCTGATCAAAGTATTTGCTATAAATCTGTTAAATGGCTATGTCTTTCCAAGGCAAAATATGTAGCAGCACAGAAAAGTCATGATGAGTTTTTCAGGTGGCCTTTAGTTCCTCATATAAGCAACAATGAATCACATCTCTGCAGTAAAGAGCATGCCTTTAAACAAAAGGTAGAAACAATTTCAGGTTTTAAAAAAAACAAAAAAAACAGGTCAAAACAGGAACTTCATGCACCCTGACTGCAAACTCCATGGTAACCAATCAGCAGACCTACCTGAGGGCACAATTCTGTGCTTAGCCATCAATCACACCTTTATGCAGGTAGGCGTTTACCCATCAGTCACACTCAAGTGAGTAGTGGACACCGAAGACAATGGGAATGTTCCTTTATCTCCCCTGATGGGGCGGAGAGCCTGGATAAACGTTTGCACAGTACACTCTTTTAATTAGGTCTCTGTGGAGCCTTATTTCAACATGAATCCACCTTCCTGCTTGTGACCACCACAACAAAAAAAAAAAAAAAAAAGGACATCTGGTTTCCAAATTGCTGCTTTTGACCATTGACAGTTTTCATAATAAAGTATAACAAAGCTGAGATGAAAGAGACTTCTTTTCGCCACACGTCACTGATGGTATGGTTGAGTCATTTCTTCCCAAAAGTCAAATGCTAGGCATGAGGCACTGGTGTCAAGTCAAAAGTTCTCCAGGGATGGAGTCTATTAGAACAATCATGACAAAGTCATATTGCAAGACATTTCACTTCATCAGCAAGATTAAAAGCAAAAAAAAAAGCAGTTAAAGGAGAAACTGCAGAGCCATGGAGTTTGGCTGTTTATACCTAGCGTCTCACATAAGGGTCAAACAAGCCCAACCTGCTGAGTTGTGACACCAAAGCTTTCCATGCAGCTATACAATAAACTGAGGAAGCACTACAGAGGACTGTCTTACAAGCAGTTCAGCTTGGCTTACAAGAAGCAGCAATGTAAAAATGAAAGCTGAACAGCAGACGAAAACATCTGTGCCGTTCAGTTGGTACTTCAGAGTATGAAGAGTCCCTGCTCAAGTGCACCCTGGAAGAGGCAGATGTTCATTGTGGCCTTAGGCTACAGGAGATCTATAGGCCTGGCCATATGGAGGTAGATGGAAGGATTCAGCTTGTTTCCACAAGCCCACAAAGAGCCCATTCATCAACACAGGGCAAGGAGTGGGGTGTAGCTTGCAGCCCCCCACCCCCACCCCCAAATAAATGGACCACACAACAGAACTCTCCAAAGGGGAAATCCTGTGTAACTCTAGAGCAAAGAGATGACCGTCTAAAAGGGAGGGAGGAGACGCTTAGAATCAATTTGCCAGCTTTCAGATTGAGTGCCTGTTGCAATTTGTAATCAAAGGAGGATCCAGAATTTATTTTTTTTTTTTTGGCCAATTCTACACTCCTTTGCACAGCATACAGAATGGGCATTTAAGTGGCCAGATCTCTAGCAGCTTGCCATGTCTGTGTTTCAAAGCTGCTGTCGCTGACTGAGCGCTCCCGACTCCTCCCTCTCTCACCTGTCCTGCTCGGAGCTCCAGGCTCCTATCTCTCCCATCTGCAGCTGTCAGCAGGTCAGGGAAGGGGGTGGTAAGGGGAAGGTAAATAGGGCCCTGGCTCAGCAAAGAGACTCTTCTACCACCACAACCCCCACCCTCCCTCCCTCAGTGACATTGCCTATGTCTTTGCCTCGTCCCTTGCGCATTAAAGTGCAAAAGCAAAACAGCACAAGACTGAGTTTGTCTGCTTGTTATAGTGATGTCTGTAGTTATGTTTCCATCTTAGCCCAATAACTGATTCAAGACTAAGCAGAGATGACTTTGTGTAAAATCTCAACCTTCTATGACGTTCTCAAACACCTGCAGCATCACAGTCAAAAAACGCCAAAGCTCAACAGTATGACTGTTTAGACTGGAAGCTTGCAGCCAACCTGCGTAGTTTTAGCGTACTTTAAAGAAAAGCCAAGTGACCAAGCTGAGAAAGTATTTGCCCATCTGTTTCCTGAAATCTCAATGATTGCCAGAATAAACCCAAAAACCATTATTACTGTATATTATCCTCGAACATACAATTATAACTGTAATCTCAGCGCTACTGTATGCCTCAGCTACAACTGTTTTTGCCTGCCTGTGCCCAGTGTCAAATGCCAAAGGACAGGGACTCAGTGTCATTGTGTACAGGTAATAAATAACCCACATCAAATGCCCTGGTGACAAGGATACAAAATGTGCTGCGGTGGAGTTTAAATTTAGATGCATGGAGAAGCTTAATAATGCAACCGCTGAAGGCTAGTCAGCACAGACTGGACTGGCCACTCAAAGAAGAGGCAGTCTTACATTTATCTATATGGAGTCCAACTATGCTCAGCTGTTTATGATCATGATTCATCTAGTGTCCGTGTCTCAGTAAGTCAATTAATCCTTTAATGGACAGTCACAAGATACTGAAGAAAACTGTTTCACAGAGACCAGGGTAACATCTCCAAATGACTTTGTGCACTAGAATAGATTGTGTTGTATTAGCATTATCATTCTGAATAACAGAACTGCTTTGTGCTGCTTTTTCCTGTGTGAAATGATAAACAGGCTGGTATTTATATATAGCTTGTCTTTCCTTAATGAACATTTAAAGTGCTTTTCTGCCACACTACAACACACATTCATACAGGGCTTCACGCTACAACTGTAAACCCATTTACCTATCACAAATATGCTCACACACAAATAGATGGGTGTTGCCAAGGACATGCGGATTGGAGATGCTGGGACTCAAACCACTGACATTTAAATTAGTAGATGACCCGCTTTATCTCCCAAAAAAGTGGTAATGTTTATGTATTAGTTTGAGGGTTTAATAATTTATTTATTTATTTATTTATTTTTTACACACACACACACACACACACACGCGCACACGCGCGCACACACACGCACACACATGCACACACATGCACACACCTGAGGTTCAGAACCCATGAACATCATGAAATGCTGTTTCCTCCTTGAGATGTGTTGCCAGGTCTTTACTGCTTGTTGCTGCTTGCTCATAGGTCTCTCTGCATCCAGTTTTGTCTTCAGTAACTGAAACGCATGCTCTATTGGTTTGTGATCAGGTAACTGACTTAACCATTGAAGCATATCTAATTTCTTTGCCTTGAGAAAATCTTGGCTTGCTTTTGGAGTATGCTTTGGGTCGTTATCCATTTGAACTGTGAAAAACTGTCTGATGAGTTTTGCAGAATGTTTTAGTTGAATCTGAGCAGAGAGTGTAGCCCTGTACACTTCAGAAATCATTCTGCTACTTCAATCACCAGTCACACCATTAATAAACACTATCAACTATACATATCCATGCCATAACACTGCCTCCCCCATGTTTGACAGATAACGCGGTATGCTTTGGATCATGTTCCTCTCCTTCTCCAAACTGTTCTCCTCCCACCATTCTAGTACTAGTTAATCTTGGTTTCATCTGAAGGGGGTTTTCTTAAACATGGGGAAGAACTTGCAGTTATCCACTTTAGTTGTCTTCTGTGGTCTTCCAGGTCTTTTGGTGCTGCTGAGCCAACCAGCGCATTCCTACTTGTTAAGCAATACTTTTATTAAGCCCCTTGAATTAAAGCTGAAAGCCTGCACTTCAACAATATCTTTACTGCTTGATTTAAACTCCACAGAGGCAAAATCCCAAAACTGTCACAGCTGTCCAAAAACTTATACAACTAACTGCATTCATTTACCGCTTAGATTTTCTCATTCTTTCTTATTTACTTTCTCTTCAGAGTCCTGCTGATTACAAATGAATAAATGGGTAACTCTGAAACTGAAACACGTTCTCAATCTGCAGTATAGGTCCAGATCTTTTAGCTATTCTGTAAGACTTGCTGCAAACAAAAAGAAAAAAAGCCAAATGGCATCAGTGATGAAAATACTAATATGGTTAGGGAGTACAGCAGTTTCCAAGTGATGCATAAATTCATTGTCTCACCGGCTGTGAGGAACAGATCCAAGGTGACCTGGGCTAGGACATCTCTCCAAATTGCTTCATTGCAGAATCATTTTAATTTTCTGTGTGTAGTCCTGCATCCAATCAGAGGCAGTGAGTTATGAGCCTGCCGACCTGATGACAAAGCACGACCACTTCCTGATGGCACGGTCAATAAACAGACAGGGTCGAAAAAGATGTGCTCATCAAACTACCACCGTTGCTGCATAATGCTCACGGAGAACATGTCCCTTTCATTTAAACACCCATATTTTTAAAGAGAAGACAAGGTTAAATGCTGGAAAATGCACAGCAAGGTTTAACAAGTACTGATATGAGGATGCTGTACAGCAGTAGCAGAACAATGACAACTGTGTGAATAATAATGCATTCCTTTCCATTTCTTTTTATATGTTATGTAAATGATAATAACAATCTTCTTTCGAGTGCCCCCTTTAGGGGTCGCCACAGTGGATCATCCTTGTCTGTCACACCAACCCTCTGCATGTCCTTCTCCTCTTGTGGTCTTTTCCTCCATCTTCAACATATTCCTCCTCTGACCATATTCCAATCATGTCAACATTGCCTCTAATAATAATAAAATATTTTACTTTAGGCTCTGGTTTTCCAACATATCTTCTGTTCAATGCCAAAATGACAAATTCCACCAAAGATGTGGCTAATCTATCAAACCAGACCCATGGATGGACAGACGTCCATCCAGAGCCATCCAAATAAAAATGTTTATGCATAAGGTAGTAGTTAGGTTTACAGATTAACATGGAAAAAGTCACGTTTTGGTTGCAGTGTGAATTGGCTTAGGTTATAGTTATAGACTCGTTTTTAGAGCACTCAGATAGATGTTAGTCCTTCTGTAATAATGCTGCATCACTAAGTGAAAATCAAATTGGATTGGCACCTTTCGGTTTTCAAAAAACCTCAGAATAAATCATACCCAATATGTGGTTAAATAGTCAGCACACAATGTTTATGCTCCGCATTATTAGTCACTTTTTCCCCTGCCATCCTGAACAGTTTGCACATTTTTCCCCTGCCATCCTGAACTTTTTGTACTTTCTAAAACGAGCCACAACTTCAGGGTTTGCTTGACTAAAGAGGTCTTTAAACTGAGGTCCTGATAGCCAGTGAAGGTGCAAACAACGACCAGTGTACTGACTTAATGTCCGCCATGTTTACCAACAATGTTAGCCTAGCTTTGCGTTGTACAGCTCTATTAGGGGGCATAACACACCTCTAAAGAATACTTTCTGTTTGCACTAACACTGTTTTTAATAGCTAGAAGACAAATATGCGCTAGCTCATAAAACCGTCCGCATATGACGCTTATGAGTTTTTGTTTACATCCACATCCCCATAAAGGCTTGAGAAATAGTTTGAAATGCTAAATTATAGCTACTCCAAAGGGGGCTGAGGGGGTTTCTGTTGTGTTTGCCGTCTTTCTGAGCAGTCTGAAGCAGAAACTCCGCGGTGTTGTTGGGAAACTGTGCTCCTCTGTCCCGGTAGCTGTCAGGTGTGAGTACTCACAGCGTGTGTCCGCAGACGTTGACCATCAGCTTCAGCGACGGGTTCCTGTATTTGGTTGTTTTGCATCTCGGACAACCCTGATCATCCATTTCTGCCTGTGCCACGCAAAAATGAAGCGCTTCGGGAGGAGAAAACAAATAAATAAAACACGTCAACAACCTGCAGCTTTCCTGTCACTGTCCAAGATGCGAACCGCTGCGCTACGCAGAGTGAGGTCCGACGGGAAACGGCGCTAACAAGAGTAGTTCCTATTTAATCAGTTTTAGAAGAGAGTTGACAACTAATGCTGACACACACACACACACACACACACACACACACACACACACACACACACACACACACACACACACACACACACACACACACGCGTAAGGGACCCTGGGGAGTCCCAGCAGAAGCGAGGTAAAATAAATAAATTAATGCAAAATATAGCTGAGTAATTTGCTCTAACACTAAAAGTTCTATTGAGAGAAAAAAATAAATAAATCAAACCTAGTATATTTAAAAATAAAACTTGTATATATAGCCCATGATCTAAAGTAACTCTGAGCAGAAACAAATAAAAAGCAAAAGTCAACCCAGATGTCGTTCCCTGTGGTTTCTGACATCATATAGTTTCTGGCTTGTTATGAATTGGGGGACACCAACTAATAACATACTCTATATTATTGTATGTTTCATTGTGGGAAAACATTAACTTCGGGGGATTTGATTTAATATTTTAGTTCCAAAGAGTTGTCGCTCAAAAAGCAGATGCACTAGTTTTTCTTTGATCCCATGCCTGACTTTTAGTGGTTTATTGACAATATGTGAATACCAGTCATTGTTAAATTTTAGTAATGATGTGATGTTTGAACACAACTATAAGATTTTGAGTCACACCTGATGTCTGCCTTCCTCATTTCACAGAGTATAGCCCACACCTTATATTAATGGTAGACAGATCACCTGATTTGGGTAAGAGGAGAAAATATAGCTACTCTTGAGAGCCATTTGAGGCAGGACACGTGGTTTCTTTGAAGAGAGGGTCTACAGTTGCATAATTTGGGGGGGGGGGGGTGTCTGATATTGCTTGACAGAGTTGACAGAGGCAATCTCGGAATAGCAACTTCTGTGCTTAAACAGAATATTTTCAAACCTTTAAAATTGTTAGAGCTAATGGAGGGCATAGAAAGTGAAAAAATAGATTGATCCGATAAAGTGAGTGATACTATTCCCAGTATTACTTCCGCTTGGATTCCCAGACAATGACATAGGAATAAAAATTCTTTTATGTGCGTACCTACAACCAAATGAGCTCCTAACAATACAGACAACAAAGTTATCCCGTTCCCACGATCACAATAGCGCTCACCTTGCACAGGTGAGCGACGGCGATCTACTGGAAGTTATATGACTGACAGCTGGAAACCAAACGTTCGCGTCTGAATCCCGCTTGCTCCTCCCTTACCGTCCTTCGACGGCCAATAGCAAGGCGCTCCTGTAGATAGACCCCAGCGTGTCTCCCTCCAGCTCCAGTCCCCGCAGAGTAAAAGTCACGTTGGAAGGAAAAGGGGAGAGAGATATCTACTTACAGCTGCTGTCAGATATCCGATCGCATTCGCATGGCGAGGAGGTAACCTGATCGAGTTGGGAGGAGTGACTTTACCAGGGAAGGCTTGAACAAAAAAAAAAAAAAAAAAAAATGTCTTCTTCTTCTGCCGGAGAAGTCACAACAGCAAATGACATCAAGAGGGAAAATGTGAAGGTGGTGGATACGCGGGAGTGCATCAAGCTGGTGGCGCTGGACGCGGCGGAGTTGCCCATGGAGCGCACGACTCCCAATACTGACGCGGTGCGCACTGAGCTGCTGGTGAGTGCCGCTTCCTCTCTGGCTTTCTCCCCGGAGCAAGTGGCGTGTGTCTGCGAGGCACTGCAGCAGGGAGGCAATGTGGACCGGCTGGCCAGGTTTCTGTGGTCCCTGCCACAGAGTGACCTGCTACGCGGCAACGAAAGCATCCTAAAAGCCCAAGCCCTCGTTGCTTTCCATCAGGCGCGGTATCAGGAGCTCTACAGTATTTTGGAGAACCACAGTTTCAGTCCGTCCAACCACACCTTTCTGCAAGATCTATGGTACAAAGCCCGGTACACTGAGGCGGAAAAGGCGCGAGGGAGACCCCTGGGCGCTGTGGACAAGTACCGAATCCGGAGAAAGTACCCTCTCCCCAGGACTATCTGGGACGGAGAAGAGACTGTTTATTGTTTCAAGGAGAGGTCCCGAAACGCATTGAAAGATCTGTACAATCAAAACAGGTACCCGTCTCCAGCCGAGAAAAGAAATCTCGCCAAGATAACCGGACTCTCCTTGACCCAGGTCAGCAACTGGTTCAAAAACAGGAGACAGAGAGACAGAAACCCGTCGGAAGCACAATCAAAAAGGTAAGGCAACAAAAGGAGCACGTCACAGAATTTTTTAATCTTATTAAACAGAGAATAAAATTCATTATGAAGGTTCTGTGTGCAAAAGGCGCTTTAAATTGAACTCCAATTGACTTGAACAAAGTATTTAGAAGTTTTTTTAATGGAAAAGCGCCTGTATTATGCAACCATTCGCATTAAGTTCAGTGACTGACAATACTGAGTGTATTCTCATAATCTCCTGCCGGCCGCGCTTTTTAAGAGCTAACAATTTAAATAATTAACTAGTCATAGTTCAGAAATAAAAAATGTATTTGTAAAAGGGTTTGGAGCACGCTTTTAATGTTTTGAAATATGAAGCTGTTGCCACAGAGATCCGGTTTCAAGTTCGTTGGTGCTAAGAGGCATGGAAACAACAAAATACACACTTCAGTGATTTCAGTGATCAGACGCGAGGAGTGGGTAACTTTAATGAGAGTTCAAAAGATGACTTAAAAGGTTAATATCTTATCTGTGTGTGTGTCTGCGCGCGCACACGAACGCACTTACGGGTGCGCGTGTACCCAGCGGAACATAAATCATTTTCATGATCACTTTTTTCCTCCCCTCTTGGACTAAGAAAGGATCTCAGAGCTTCCATCAGCTCCTGCGCTTCATGTTATAATCCAACAGACAAACAGACTGACATGTGCACGCTATTCTTTCATGTTTCCCTCTGTGTGAACAAAGATGACGCACACCTGGTGGAGGTGACCCCTCTGTGTCTCACTAACGCGCGCACACACAAACACACACGCCATTCTAGGTTGTCTTAAAATCGCCAGTAAAATTGATTTTAAACTTTTAATATGTTTAGATCTCCTAAATTTCATATTTCATTTGTTATAACCTTTTACATTTTCCTAGAAGTGTGTGTGTGTGTGTGTGTGTGTGTGTGTGTGTGTGTGTGTGTGTGTGTGTGTGTGTGTGTGTGTGTGTGTGAATTAGGGGGAGTGGGGGTGTGAAGCAGTGCAGCTGTTTTAATCAGTCTTTTAAAAGGAGGCTAGTAAACAAAATATAGCTGCTAATATAGCCGTTCAAATTCTTTCACTTGTTTATTCTTAAAGACTTAAAATAAGAATTTTGATTTAACATCCTAAATCAGAGAGGGAAACAAATAAATGCCTTAAGCCTTTTGTCCTGACATGTCACCAGAGTTGGCATTTTGTCACTCCAGAATTTATTGCGCCAAATGGCTGCATGGTTGTTGACGCTGACTGGTTGTTGTCCATGCAGCTCTCGATGAGACACGGCCTGCCTTCAAAGCTCTGTAATAACCCAGCAATAAATGTGTCCCTGTGTGCTCTGGCTTAAAAGCAAAATGTGGGTGGAAATGAAATGAACGCCATTATTCAAATTTATGATCTAATTGTATTGGTGTTTATAGTGCGCTTCCTTCCCAGAAACCTATACAAATGTTACACAAAGATGCCCCTTTTGTTCGCCTTTGTTTTGTTACACACCATTTGTAATCTTTCTCTTTTTTTTTTCCTACAGTGAATCAGACGGAAACCACAGCACAGAGGATGAGTCTAGTAAAGGCCAAGAGGAGCTGTCTCCTCGTCCTCTCTCCAATTCTTCAGATGGGGTGATAACGCATGGGAACCTTCCTATTCAAACAGGACCTCTGGACAGTGGGGTGGTCATCCAACAGATTGGGGACATCAAGATGCCCCCTGGATCCAGCAGTGGCGGTCTCTACAATGGAAGTCTAGTGACCAGTAACACGTCCTCTACTGTATTTCACAATGGTGGCTCATCTTACCTTCACTCACCTGGAAACATCCTCTTCAATGGGCTCAATTTGGGCATCCAGCCCCTGGCTTTCAACCCTCTGAGACCGTCTGGAGGGGTGCTGCTGGGGGGCTCTGGAGTGGACATGCAGATGCAGACGGGACAGGACAAAGGACTGGGGAATGCTGAGGAGTCCACCCTGCCGTATGCATCTTACTCTGGATGTGTGAAGGGGGCAGAGGTGAAGATGGAAGGGGTTCACACCATGGCTGCCCAGAACGGAGGCTCCTCCGTTCTGACATTCAGCTCCCCATCAGGCGCTCTGCAGCTGGGTGGCTACAGTCTGGTCCAGGTACCAAGTGGAGTCTCTGACAGCGATGGCAGCTCATTACTCAACAGCGACGTAGGTCTTCCTCCTCTGCAGCTCTCTTCAGCTTCCTCTTCTTCAACAATTACACAACAAGGTGGGTTCATGAAATCATCTGTTGTTTAAGATGATTCTGTTTTAATGCTTTGCTTCTTCTTTATCTTTAGAAGTTACATGGTCACGTGTAGCTGAAATATATTTGGAAGAGAGTTAATCAGAATGGACAGCAATGACACAAATATAGCTTTATTTTTCAATGAACAATTCTCCTTTTGCAATTCTTAATAAGGAGTGGAAGATGTTTAATAAAGCAGATAAATATTTGGATAAACATTAGAGCCACTTGCAGTTCATTTTAATAATACACTCAGTTTTATATGAATCAAACTTGCTTATTATTGCAGCTTTTAAGACAGCAAAAGTACAAAAACAGGTCAGTTGCTCTATTAGATTAAAGACCTAAATTAAATCTATAATCACAGAAATCATAACTTTATATCACCTTGCATCATAATAGGTGAGTGTTGCTCTTTTCCCTCCTTGAATGTCCCTGGTGGTTTGTCAACAGGTCTCTAATACACCCACCCAATATATCTGAGCTGCTTTATTGGCTTGTCTGTGTTTGGGCCATAGCCCAAGGGGCTGATAGTGCACATAACACAGACCAGAAGAAATATGGAAGGGGCACACACACACACACACACACACACACACACACACACACACACACACACACACACACACACACACACACACATATAGAAGTGGTGGTCCTTTTAAAACCCCAGAGATGGATAAAAACAAGCTCTGAAGTCACCATCACTCATCATCATTACGCTCTTGATGTCCAGAGCAGGGGAGGGGAAATATGTTTCAGACAATCAGAGGCCATGAAACGCACTAACAGGGAATAAGCCATTACAGCACTTACTTTGACATAAAACAGAGAATCTACACCAGGATGAATAATTAAAAAAAACAAAAAAAACAGAAAATTGCAGCTTTCTCTTGAGTTCTGGCAGTGCTTTTCATTTGTTCTCTGGGGCACTCCGGGGTCGAGCTTAACGTGCACAAAGTGTGTGAGACACACAACAGCAATTTTGCGGCCAAGGCCTGCTGTAAATGGAACGCATAATACTGCAAGACCTGAAGAGGGGATCAGGCAGTGGGAAGGGGATCTACTGTAGCCAAACTGGAGAAAGATATACTGTATGTATTGATCTATTGTTGTATCACCACAGGTACAATGGCTCTGAATAATGTAGCAGTGAGTTCCTCCAGTGGCGACTCATTCGAGCCGCAGGACAAACTGACCATGGGATCTTTGCACCACAGTACGGTCCTCTACAGCATGGGCAATACAGGCCAGCCATCCATCAAGAAGGAGCCTTTGGAGGGAGGTGTTTATTCCTCATACCACCATGGGCTCCACTTGGACCCTAGCGGTCAAATCAACTACTCCACCCCTAATTCAGAAGAGATTTCCTCCAGCCAAGGTCCCACCTCAACCACCGAGGTCACTGCCGTCAGCTCATCTGGCCCAGAGTCAGAGGTCTACACCACCCTCACTGTCAGCACACCCTTGATGGCTCAAACAGAACCGAGCAACCATCACCTCCAGCCCACAGAATACCTTGGGGGCCACGAGGTTCGAGGAGCGCCATCCTCGCACCTGATGGGCCCCGGCATGAACAGCAACTACATGAACCTTTCAGAGAGCAAGGTGGATGGCTCAGGTTCAGGAAGCATGAATGAAATGGTGCGGGCGATGTGTGGGGAGATGGAGGCCGTGGAGGGGAAGGAGCTGGCCAAACTACAGACAGTCCAGATGGATGAGGACATGGCTGACCTTTAACCTCAAACCTCTCCCCTTGCAGAAGCACTCAAGTCCGCCCAAGCAGTGATATGATGAATCTTTTTACTCCTTTGTGTGCGTGTGTGTGGATTTTTTTTTTTTAAGCATTCATTTCCTTTAAATGTTAAATTATTTGCATTCATTTGACTTTTGCAATGCACTCAAGTCAGAGAGGAGCCAAGTGGGTGGGCTATATAATTTTGTCACAAAATTTTTAAAAAGAGCTTGTGACTTGTTTTAAAAGCCCAGTTCCTAAGACGGAACATTATGACGGTGATGTGCTAACAGAAGATGTTGCTGTAAGCGTTTGAGCTGTGTCTAAATGTGCATTTTTATAGACAACACCTGCTACTTCCTGTTGAGTGGATTTGATCAGCAGAAGCAGGTGCTGGAAAGCCTTGAGTCATGTGACAAGGATGTTCCTCCAAACTAAATGCGTCATCTGGGTCAAACCAAAAAGGTCATGCTGTAGGGGGAAGAGGGAGCGAGCCTCTATGAAAATGGTCGGTTAAACAGCAACAGATTTACTGAAGGATTGCACACACATACAGAGAATAATTCACTAAACACACAAAGCTGCTGATTTAGGAAAAAGTGTCCTTCAGTAAGCACTTTAGATTGTCTAAAAAGCCTCACAAATCACTGCTAAAAACCCAGCTTTTGTGCTTTAACTCATACCAAATGAACTGGGAGGGTTCAAAATGGGAAAAATGTTTAAGACAAATGTGCCTTTCTGCTACTTAAAATACACAATGGCATTGGCCTGTTTTGGCATTTTGCACTACCATAGTGACAATACAGCTGATGTGTTTAAACAGCCTTTATGTTGGGGGTTTTGTCATGTGTGACACACCTCAACAAATGCACACCCTCTCAGCAATGACTCCTATTTCAAGCCTCATCATCAACCTGTGAGACCAGTATATGAATGATGATCAAAAGGTCAGTTCACATGCTGGTCATCACGTTTTTTGGGAGGGGGTATCTGCAGCTAATCGTATGTTATCTAGATGTGGTGACGCCGTGCTGTATCATGTTTCATTTTGATGTGTCTCCATGATGTCAGTGATCATGAATGATATTTTTCTGTAAAGCCAGGTGCGAGCATTGCGTACGCTTTTGAAAAGTATAAGGAACAAAGGGACAGAAGTTAGACATGACTAAGAGGACGAATAGTTGTTTATTTTATTGTCCCACTTTAAAAACAGAGAGGGATTGTGATAATTTCTCTTTGCGTGACATCATCATGTTTGGGACACTTGTGCCTTGTACTTTTTAGTATTGTAACTACCACTAAAATGAAGCTCGGTTGTAGCTTTCGCGTTGCTGTGCGGGCGGTAACAAAGCAGCTTCAGAGATTTACCACCATCGCCATCGCTGGCACATTTGTCGGGTGTCAGCTGAGGGAAAAACAGACGAGTGCAGAGCCCGTTTGTTGAGTGTGTCCAGTGCTTTTCACAGCAGGAGTTCTCGCTTTCATATGTGACCATAAACAGCACATTTCAATCTCACGGCCAACTCACACCATACATATTTATCAGTGGATCTTCATGCTAGTGGCCTAGTAACACTTTTCTTCAGGATTTTTTGGCATGATCCTCTCTTTTGAGTGGACATTTCAGTGAAACTATCCTCAGTGCTTCAATGTCATAAACCAACAATGAGTTGTGGGCAAAAGATAGTCCTTTTTTTTTTTCTTTGTTGAGGTTTTTTTTTAATCTTAGTTTGAAATATGTTTGTTATCTGAAATTATGTGAATGTATTTTTCTAAATCTCCATACTGCAATAAAAGTTTATATTTATAAAAATGGAAAACAGACATTTTAATTCTTTCTAACTAAATTTAGATTCAAGATGGCTGATAAAGTTATTGAATTATCTCTCACATTTCTCAAGATTTCAGTGTTGCAGCATGCCTGTAATAAATGTGCATTTATGGCAGACAAAAAGCACATGTCCTTACAATGTTTAGGAGTCCTGTGCACCCAGGTTTTAAGGATAGGGGGAAAACTGGCACACTTTAATCCAGCGAGCCTGGTGCTGCTCTCTGCAAACCTGCAGTGATCGTTTGCACATGCCTGGCAACCTGGAGTTCATTAGGCCTCCTTTTCTCATCTCAGCCCCTGTAATTCAAATAAACAGCAATGAGATTTCCAGAGGTAAAGCTCCTTTTGGGTGGGGGGTCTACAGCTCCCCACAGCTCAGTCCAATCCAATGGCCTTTTCCCTTAGCGAAGGCCAAATCCCCCACTCCCTATTTCAACATGTGGAAGAATGAATCTGAGGGGCTGTCACTCACAGACACCGAGTCTATCCAGAAAAAAGCCTCAACTCTTCTCTTGGCTTGAGGGGATTCGCTGTGAATTCATGATTCAATTCCAAAGCCAATACTTGTTCACTCAATGGGCACCTGACCAAATCAGCATGGAGAGATAAGATGGATACAAAGTTTAACAAATGGATGGACAGCAGGGGATTTTATTTTATGCACAGTGTGTCTGTGGTGGATTATAGGAGTTGTCCTCTCTCAGTGAATCCTGGCTACAGGAGTTATATATGATCTAACTGATGACCTAAATAAACAGAGGCTGTTTGTCTGTGCTCACTGTTGAGTCACAGAGAGGGAGAGAAGAAAAATGGCAGAGACTAGAGGGAAGGGGAGGGAGAGGCAGGCAACTTGGATAAAGTTACCTGTGCACAGGTGACCTCGTCGCCATGGGCAGTGGATTAGCTGATTGTTGGGTATCAGGTAACTCCTCCTGTAATATTGAAGAGGGTGAAAACAGCTTTGTTGGAGCCCAGAACAATATCCCATTTGCAGCAGGAGCCCACAGTCTGTGGATCTCACGGGGAGGGGAGGGCTAGTGGGCACAGAAAACTCCAAATTCCACCTTTGTGTATTGTGCCTATGAATTCAACAGAAAAAGAAAATAAGTGCTGCCACAAATATGCTGCGTTTGGATTTCTACATCAGAATGTTTAAAAATTTCATAAATAAAATGCTTCTTTTATGAGCGAGAACCAGGACATCCTTGTGCCTAAGTGGCGTAGTGGATCATTTTGTCCACAATTTCAAACATGCAATGTGAAACATACTTGGGTGAGCAGTAAAAAGGAGGGAACTCCCCCAGAACTCTGGCCTTATTAAAAACACTGACCTCTGAACTTTCAGATGGTTTCAAAGCTGACATTTAATGCGGCGCAGCAGACTGCAAGCCATATGTAACATGACCTGGGGAGCACGGTACTCCGCTGCTCCACGTCCCACTAATGAGAGGGCAGGGGTCAGCGGGTACCAGCCTGCTCGTACAGACCCACCATACAGGCCAAGCTCGGTCCTGGCACAAACAGTCTGTTGGCTCCAGCCGGGCTGTGGAAAGTATGTGGCAGTGTTTGAACTATGGAAGGGAAATAATGACCTTGTAGAGTTTTCTTTTACCTCCTAAGTTGTTGTTTGGCAGAGTTTGAGGTATGCGCACATGTCCGCTGCATCACCCAGTGTGGCAACGGGAAGATGCAAACAGCATGATTCACTGCTTTGTTCTGGAGTACAAGGACAGAAAACATAACTCATGAGGACAGCTTCAAGTGTGCATGTGTGAGTGTTTGTGAGGCTCAGTGTGATGCACTCACATTCTCTCTCTCTCACACACACACAAACACACTTGCACACAGGGGCAGCAGCTGGGAGGCAGCATCAAGTGCACACCACAGTGGTCAAAGGTATTTCCCAAAGAGAAAAACACCACTTTGTAACAGGAGCTGCACATGAGGACTGAAGTGACCAGTGAAGACCATGAGCACACCCGCACACCTGCTACACAACTGTGCGACTTCTGAAACGCAAATACCAACTCATCCTCTCAGGGGTTACATTTTGACTCGGATGCAAGTATTGTCATGGCGCCCCCTCCCTGCCAGAAGGCACACATGGCTGCCCCGGCACATCACGTTGAAATTGTTCTTGTTTTTTTTTTTTGTTTTTTTTTATGTAAAGGGGGGGCGGGGGTATGGATTTGTCTCCTCGCTTCGTTTGTTTATTTATTCAAGCCCCGCTGCCAAGAAAAGAGTTTCTCTAAAACAAATGTGTTCATCTACATGCCCGGAGTGTGTTTACCGAGCAGAGCACAGTAAAAAGCCAAGGCCGTAATTGCATATTTGTGGAGGTGGACCTCTGAGGAAATGCGTAATGATTTTGATGAGGAGGGGTGGTGGTGGTGGTGGCAGTGGTGGTGGGGGCTAACCCCAGTACACTTGTACCAGGTCTAATTTTCCAACATGACAGGAAACTCTGTTAAGCTGATAATTGCAGCTCCAATTTCATTTAACTCACTCATGTCAACAGTTGTGTTTTGTTTTGAGAGAAGGAGCTGCCATTTACATCACCAAATAAACCTCTTTTACTCTTAATTAAAGACACGTTTAGAGCATCTTGTATGAGCAAATCTCGAGGTTATGTTATACTTATTAATTTGTTGCTAAATGTGAAGTTAGTCAAATGTAAGATGATTTATTTGACAGAGTTTGTGACATAGACCCTGTCATTGAAGTCTTATAAAATAAGAAAGGCCTGGCTTCACGCATAACCTAAATCCACCTATGTGTTGTTGATTTGGGCTTTTTTTTTTTTTAATAAATAAATGATTCGTGTTAAATATATATTGCTGTAGTGACAGTTTCCTTTGGAAAAAAAATACTCAAACACCATGGAGACTAAATCTGACATTTTTCACTTAATTCAAACAGCATCGGCTTTGTTCCAGTCGATACAGCTGAAATAGCACTTTGGATTTAGATAGAGTGAAAGCCATCTGTTCTGTGAGCCAGTGCGCGTTTCAATTTTCCTCTATATTTTGAGAGAAAAAAAAACCCTACAATAGGAAACTTCTTTTTTTTTGTGTGTCTTTTTCACGATGACATTTTTATGAAGTGTTTTCAGTGTTTTGGGTTGTCACGCACTGGGCTGGAGTATAATCGCTACATTTCACGTATTTTTAGATCAATATTGCACAAAATGCAGTGGCGTAGTGCTGCAGTGAATTGGCTAATTATTCCAAACCTCGGAGCGGAACAGTCTAATTCAAAGAGCGCAGATCAACGTCTCCATTTGCGGATAAGATTAAGGAGGGGGAGGAGGGTGTTTGGGGGAATGAAAACCTTCTGACTCGTTTTAAAATTTCAGTGAAAATTTAAAATGAGTCAGAAAGTGGATTTTGCTGGATTTTAGCGGCTCTGAGCACACAGGAAGGGCGTTGCGGTTAATAAAGTTAATAAAGGACGAATGAGACGGACTGGGGAGAAAAACCCTGCAGAATAAGGAATCCCTGCTCCTTGGAACGAGTAGGCCTAACGAGTGATAGCCTACCCGAGTACTGCATTACTCCTTGTCGGAGTATGAGGAGACCAGCACTGGCCGTGGCAGAGGCGGAGAGTCCACATCTTGAAATAATCTCGCCCCCCGGGCTGCTCGGGTTAAAGGAGGAGGCGCGGCGCAATGTGGTAGAAATATTAGAGAAACCCGAGAGCCGCTCATCAGACAGCTCATTTACTGAAGCACTGAGGTTTTACACAGCCCAGAGTGCAGCTTACACCCCAGCCTGGCTGTGTCCACCTACTTCAGATTTTTCATCAGGGTATCCGCTTTTACTCTTGTTCAACATAAAAAGCAAGACGGAAAACATCCTACAGCAATAGAATGATGTGTTAGGCCTGTTACCGTACAGGGAGCAGTGCTGTGGGAAGTGAAAATTTAAATGTTTTCAAATGTATTTTAACCAATAATGTAATTTTTTTCTCTCCTGTGGTTAATTTGAGCATGGAGAAATAATTGTCACTCATTCAGGAGGAAAGCGCTTCAATATAAACGAATACACGGAAAACAATTCGTTTAAAATTTGATAAATTATATTTTTCTGCATATATTTTTAAATTGACATACTACACAAAACACAATCTTGTGTTTAGGACAGCCCCCTCGAAAAACGAGATATTGCCTTTCAAGAGTCTGTTCTTTCAGTAAAATCAAATAGGAGCAGAGCCAATAACCTGTTTATCCTGCAGTTTTTAATTAATTTGACGTTTTATTATTTAATAGTCTGAACATTTGCCCATATCCTCTCATATTGAGTCGTTTTGTTTTTCACACGTCTGCCCGTAAAATGTTACAGCTTGATTTATAAGAAGCCTATTCCAGAGTGAAACTCTGTCTTTGGCAGCACTAAAACAAGTTAAAAGCAATAAATCTTTATCGCCAAAACAAATAAATAAATAAAATAAAAATAAAAATCCTTGGCAAGACCTTTTGTATTAAATTGTTTTTGGTTACGTTTTCTATATATTAGAATTCAATCTTGCTCCCTATAACATATTGAAAGGGGGTTTAGTTTCAGACTCTGGTGTAGATAAAGAAATGTGATCTATATGGCTCAAACCAACAACTGCACCACCAAGGACCAGTGTCGCAGTGAACTCATTTACTAATGGATTGGTTTAGAGTTTCACCCCGCAGAAAACACTGGAGCCAGTGCTGTGCCCGTCTAATCCTTGAAATATAAATGTATAGCCTGCAGGCTAAAAGGGATCTCTTCAGAAACCCGCGATGATGCAGACAAGTTGGCACAAAGAGGAGCGTCTTTTATTTGTCCAGATAAACTATGATATTAATGGCGAGATTCATGTGGATCAGCAAAATGTTTGTCAACAAGAGGATACTTTTTTTTCTTTCAGTTTTATAAAATGTGTATTAAGTGTTTATGTATAACCAATCCTGAGTCTGTTAGGCAAGTTGCAAGCGGAGACTATGGAGGTATATTTTATCAGCCCCCCCCCCCCCCCCCCCCCTCTCTCTCTCTCTCACACACACACACACACACGCACACACACACACACACACACACGCGCGCGCGCGCACACACACACACTCTTACTTAAGTGGGTGTTTTCCTACTGGTGGTCTATGGGCCATAACACGTTTGGCAGGTAGTATAGGTTCCTCATATAAAAGAAGTGCGTAATGGCGCGTAATGGACCCAGCTATCATAGGAACTTATTAAATTATATCACCTCATAAAATAAACGGCCTTTGTTAATTAATAGGCTATCAAAGATCAGGATAAACCAAAGCCCAGCCTGCATGTAATTATGGTAGTGGTCGCCCACAACATACAGTGATGGTAAATTTAAAGAGAAGTAAACGAAGACTTGGGATTGGTTGAAACGACATAAAAACTAGACAAAAAGATTTTTTTTTCTATTTAAAAACTATTTGTTTGTTAATGCTGACTATAATCTCTGTTTAAATCGAGTATAAACGTTTCTTCAAAAATCAAAAGTTTTGTGTTTTTGTGGGTTTACCCTCCACTGACTATGATTACTGATAACGCTTGGGGAAGCATTGTGTGGTTTTGTCCCACATGGGAAGGTCTACTGCCCATAGACACCGTTTAAAGAAGATGTAGCCTCTATTCAGAACATGTTAATGCGACTTTTAAGAGGTCTGTAATAATTGATTAGTGTTTAGGTGCTGCTCTGCTCCCTCAGATGAAGCGGGAGAGGGACTGTGGGGGCGGGAGGTGGGAGCGCTCCTATTTCAGCCCCTGACGCACTGCCTCTGGGGAGGAAACGGAGCTGCAAACTCAGTCCTGCTCTGCTGTACAGGGTGCAGGGCAGAAGGAGAGCCAATCACCGAAACGCAGAGGCTCCCTTTAAGCCTGACATATCTCCAACAGGAACAAATTGTCCCAACAATCAACATCCCAATCTGCTGCGCGCATCAGGGGCTGGAGTGGAGTGGATAGCTTATAGGCCCGTGCTGCGCTGTTGGATTGCGCTGGATTGCACTGCGACAAGACACTATTAAACAAATATAAACAAAGCAAACAACTGCTACCACTTTGGATAACAACGCAGAGGACTGCGCTCGGAAATCATGTCTATATTACCGTCCTTCGGGTTTACACAGGAGCAAGTGGCGTGCGTTTGCGAGGTGCTGCAGCAGGGAGGAAACCTAGAGAGGCTCGGTCGCTTCCTGTGGTCGCTACCCGCTTGTGATCACCTCCACAAGAACGAAAGCGTCCTCAAAGCCAAGGCGGTGGTGGCCTTCCATCGGGGTAACTTCAGAGAGCTTTATAAGATCCTGGAGAGCCACCAGTTTTCCCCGCACAACCACCCGAAGCTGCAGCAGCTCTGGCTGAAGGCGCACTACGTGGAGGCGGAGAAGCTGCGCGGCCGGCCGCTCGGAGCTGTAGGGAAGTACCGGGTGCGGAGGAAATTCCCGCTACCCCGCACGATATGGGACGGCGAGGAAACCAGTTACTGCTTTAAGGAGAAGTCCAGGGGGGTGCTGAGAGAGTGGTACACGCATAACCCATATCCGTCCCCGCGGGAAAAGAGGGAGCTGGCCGAGGCCACAGGACTGACCACTACGCAGGTCAGCAACTGGTTCAAAAACAGACGGCAGAGAGACAGAGCCGCAGAGGCGAAGGAGAGGTAGGTTAAACTGTCACAGCCTCGCTGCTGACATCTACGACAGAATATATTTAGATTTTTTTTTTTCAAGAGCAAATTCTTGTTTGACAAAGTATTTTGTAAGTAGCTACAAGCAGTGAGAGTATGAGTGAATCAATGACAGCGCTTTGACAGTATTCCCCTGCACACAGAAGTAAATATATATTTCTTATGCGAAACATCAAATTCAAATAGTTCATATACTGAGTAATTTAGGACATGTTCACGTTTCCAAATCAGATAATGTCGTGATAACAGTGAAGGTGTTAAACAGCAGCGAGTTGTAAATGATGAACTCACTTCAAAAACCCGACTTGTCTCGACTTGAACTGTAGTCCAAAAATCACATAAAATCCGTGGATGTGACTTCAAAAACATTTTTTTGTTGTTGTTGTAAAAATGTCAAAATTAAACAATATGGGCAAATTTTTGGAGAGCTTGGTAAATTTGAAATATGTTAGGCTGAGGGTTAAATTACGTTATACAAGGGAATGTAAACGCATATGACACTCTACTTTTACCAAACACATCAGTAAATGCAGATAATATAAAGCAAAATTCAAGATACGGGAAAGAAGAAACAGGGGAGTAATTTTTAGAATCTGTTTCTCGCCAAGGCTAGTTTTCGTTGTTGGCACAACACCGCAGTTTGTGCACAATATTCATCCACATTTTTAATCTAATAAAGAGCTTTCCTTAAGGCCCGCCTCACTGGCCTAATGTCATCCTCTAGACTGGGAGTATTTTCTCTAAATTTCCCCGTTCTTGTCATTTCCAGAGAGAACAGCGAAAACAACAACGCAGGCGGCAACAAACAGAACCAGCTGTCCCCTCTAGACGGAGGAAAGTCTCTCATGTCCAGCTCGGAGGACGAGTTTTCTCCACCTCAGAGCCCCGACCAGAACTCAGCGCTTTTGCTTCAGGGCAACATGAGCCACCCCGGGGCCTCCGCTTACCCCATGTCCGGACTGGGGGCCCCACAGCCGGTGCACGGCATGCACGGACACCCACACCAACTGCAGGACTCCTTGTTGGGACCTCTAACCTCCAGTCTTGTGGATTTGGGCTCTTAAAGAGGCTGCCAGATGATCAGGTTTTACAACAAAAAAGCAGCAAAAGGAAGAAGACTGATAAGTGTATCAGATTAAATACATGTATGAAATAATACTATAGTAGCCTACCTTATAATATAGACTGACTTGTCTGTCGTTAAATTTGGTTAGAACTAAATTCCTTAAGGCGCTTAACCTACATACCCCACCGACAGGAGGATTTCTGATCTCCTGCACATGGAAACACACACAAACAGGACCTTTCTGAAACTCTTAACGAAACACTTACCTGGACTGCCCATTTGCTTAATTTATGATATTTTGTTAAGATAACAAACAAAAAAAAATTATAGCGACCTCCTGCTATGGAAACTAAGAGGTAACGTTTTCATTAGAGTCATGGTAATTAGTTTCCAATAAAACAAAACTAATTCATTTGTCTCTGTGTTATTTGTGTATTTAGCGGGAACAAAATAGCTGGTGATGGCGTCTATAAATCCAAGCAAACCAAAGGAATCACGCCATTAATAAGTCCTTAATAAGACTTACATTATTTATCCTCGTTTTATTTTTATAATTATTACAATTATTTTGTCATCAGTTGGACCTGAAAGAGCACGCCCTTTAACAACTGCACAACAAATAAACAAATCTGCACTGCCGGGAGATGAATCAGAAATTATGATAAGTCGCTTTTTAGGCCAGATGAAATCCTGTTCTACGGGTTCCCGGGTTTTCAACAATAAACCAAGAGTCATGAAGGGAAATTTAATTCAACACTAATGTGAGTCAACATCAGCAGCTGTCTGTCAGGAGGCTGTTGTGTACACACGAACCAGCTTTGGCTCCTTTGAAAATTGCTTGTGCTCCATCATACATGTTTGGCTGCAGGAGGGAAATTTTTTCTTTATTTATTTTTGGTTATTTAAAAAAAAAATTATTATTTTTTTTTTTTAGCCCGGGTGCTGCGGATCATTGGCTTTTTGTTGCCGTGTTTTCTTTGCTCTCTCCGAGAGTTTGCTCTGTCGGTTCCGGGCCATGGGAAAGCGCCACCATTCAACCTTTACCAGTCTTTTTTTTTTTTTGACAAAAAAAATATGGGCAAGCATCCCATA
This sequence comes from Archocentrus centrarchus, assembly GCF_007364275.1. Lineage (NCBI taxonomy): Eukaryota > Metazoa > Chordata > Actinopteri > Cichliformes > Cichlidae > Archocentrus > Archocentrus centrarchus. Next base: position 11,949,192 of record NC_044367.1, on the reverse strand, counting down.
TGGAAAAAATAGCTATAAGTTTACTGACTTATGGTATTTATATGGACTCTAAAACAAACAAAACCAACTACATGGGCTTTGACATTTGGTAAACAACTGTAACTACTCAAAACAACCACAGCATTAATACACACACCTAGAAATCAATATAATAATAATAATAATAATAATAATAATAATAATAATAATAATAATAATAATAATAATAATAATAATAATAATAATAATAATAATAATAATATGGTGGCCTGTGAGCAGGAATTTGGTGAGGACAGCTCTCTTGTCCCCCACCCCCATGCTCTCTCTGGGCTCATGTCAGGGTAAATTGTTTTGAGCAGAGAGCACCGAGGATTTCCTGAGCATAATCTGAAACAGTCGCCGCTTGCATTACTGCCTGATTGCGAAGATTGCAGAGCTGCAGGGCTGCAGCTCCCACTTTCAGTGGAGGGACCTTAAGGTATTCTCCATCCCAGAGGCCTCACTCTTAGTGTGACTCTCTCAGCGTTTCATTCCTGCTAAAACATCACAGCTCTGCGCGGCTGTGCCTGAGTGATTTGTCCCACTGGTCTTAACAGACCCATAACAAGTTTTTTTTTTTTTTTTTGCCACAATACTTTTTGCAGTTTTAATGTAGAATGTGTGAGTAAGTGGTGAAAGAAGTAGTCTGTAAGAAGCAGTACAAAATGTAAGTGTACTTACAAAAGTTTAACCACTAATGCATAAACGTGTGAGCTGTATTTCAATGTTGTAGCTGCCTGAAATTTAGGTAATATTAATTAATGCGTACACTGCTTGGTTGTGTACTGTGACACTATGTCTGAGTAATTAAAAAAAAAAAATACAGAGCTGTTAGGTAAATGAAATGTAGAGTAATAGAAACTTAAAGCAGGCCTTAAAGCATTTCTTTGTAACATTAAACATTTATGACTGAGCAGGCAAATATTAAAGTAACAGTAAGGGACATGACACAAAGCAGTTTTGTGTTAAAAGAAGTTAAATATCACTTACAACAACAGTGGTACTGCAAAAAATGATTCCTGACATAAATGCATAAGAAGTGGCTACAATGTAGAGTTTGAATTTGGAATCTCTGACTACAAGCGTCAAGAAATGTTTTTTATTTTTGCACTGCAGCCCATTGCAGCACAGGACAATTAGAGTGATTGAAAATTAGTTACAGCAGTAATTTCAGTTGAATAGTAATAATTTATAATATGCTTCTGTTATTAGAACCAAAAGCTTCTCACTGGACTGCCCATGTGTACCATTCAACAGAGGTCAGCAGAGAGCAGAGGTCCTCCAGATCATGTACATTTCCACCGACAGCCATGTGACTTTCACTCTTGGCACATAGTGTGGCTAAATATTCACAAATTAACAAACAGGTGATCACAAAGCCAGCAAAGAGACTCCTCATACCTGTTAATCTAATGACAACATGTCCGGCAGAGTACAGACACAGCGAGGATTAAACAGCCCCAGTGCCACATGACAGGGAGAGGCTATCAGAGTCACCTTCAGGATGTGCAAGAGACTAAAATCGATGCGGCACGGAAACTCTGACAGCGCTTTTAATCACGCTTGAATCCCTCTCTTCCGAATCAGGATGGACAAAGTCTGCAATCATAAATCTATGTGCTGTATCAGCCAGTGTTTCCTCTCATCGGCCGTGTGTGCAAGTGGAAGGCGTGCGCCAGCCTATAGACTGGATGACAAAAGCTGGAGGTAACGTCAGCCTCAAGCACCCCCGTGCCAGTAACAACAGATGCTGATGGCAAACAGAGTTCGAGTCATCAAAAGGGTATTTCATTTGTCATAGGCATAAGTGGCAGTGGCTCTAAATCAACAGCAGGAAGGGCCCTGACGTGTGCAAATAAACACGGAGAGTGGCCCACATGAGCCCGCCTCAGCTGGGTTAATGTTTTCTCTGGCATCAGAGTCAGCAAGCTTCTTGTATAAGGAGAAAATCCAAAGCTGGGAAACTTTTAGTTGAGCTGCCTCTGCATGGTCTGGTGCCTGCAGGTAGCTCAGCTGCACACGAGAGCCGGGTGTGAGATCGTCCCAGGTATCTATAACCACATAGACTGTGAGAGGGGTGTGTGTCAGAGGACGGAGAGGTGGGGGAGAGAGGGGTGGTGGGGGTTAGGCGGGTGATGAGGGACAAAAGGATCTTTTCAGGTCTGCCTGAGAGGGGTGGAGGTGGTGGTGTGGAAGGTGGGGGGAGGTAGAGAGATTTTCTTACCAATGATGCATGGATCTGACAATGTTCCTGCCCAGCCAAAGCCAGAGGCAGATACAGGCTCTGTGTGTGTGTGTGTGTGTGTGTATGTGTGTGTGTGTGTGTGTGTGTGTGTGTGTGTGTGTGTGTGTGTGTGTGTGTGTGTGTGTGTTGTTGAGAAAATAAAACTGACTAAAGTAAAACTCACACTGTATGTAGACAGTACGGGGTCTGCTGTATTTCTAGAACACTACTCTGCCAGAAAAAAATGTTAATTATCTTGATGCAGGGGCTGCGAGCCAAAGACAGCTTCCACTCACAAGAGTAGGAAGCCGTTCAGGAAGCTTCTATGTGACAGAGCTGAAAGAAATATTTATCTCTTTCTTCCAGTCGTGTGAGTGATGCATGACCCCGGGCTCATAGATGAGGAGGAGGAGGAGAATCTGCAGACGATCCCGTACTGTTAGGGTGTTAAATAGCATGTTGTGTGTCAAATGAAGGACAGCATCATATACATTACCTGATGAATTGGGGGTGGGGGGGTTCTAATGTGTTACAAGAAGGGAAAAAAAAAAAAAAAGAGAAGAGAAGATGTGCGTCTATGAAAAAAGGATTTCTATTTTTAAAAAAAAGTGACCAGAAGGCACAGGCTCATATAACTTCCCCTTCCTGAGACAAAACCCAGCTCTGGTTGCTCAGAATCAGATATCTATATTTCTGGAGCTTGGGGAGAAAGGTGATAGTCGCATTAGCCTCGTACGTTTGATCAGAAAAGTGACTTCAGTCTGGAGTGTTTTTGCTCCACTCCTGTGAGCACTTACTGGTTTTGTTAATGTAATTTTCAGACTTTATAAATGCCTGATGGATGGTATGGATGTTTTGTAAAGTCAAGAGAAAGAAAAAACTAAGGGAGTTGCATGATTTAGTAGGGGAACAAATATCCTTCTTAAGAAACATGTGATTAATTTCATACTGTTTTAAACCTAAGGGTAAATGTCTAAAAAGGCTCTGTCATTTTCCTAAAGAGTTACATGCTGTAATTATTAGCCAACACTATTCAAACAGGCACAAACAGTCACTGATTAATACGGTAGTCAGCTGTTTGCATGTGGGGGGATGAGTCAAAATAAACTACAATACACACCATTCATCATAATAAAGGAACATGCAAACCACAGTCAGGCTCACTGACATGTTTTAAGGATTCATGAACATCAGGCATAAGCTGCAGATGAGACTCGTTAGTAACATCAGTTCATTGATGCTTCCAGTCTTTTCACGCTCTTTTTATTCAGAGACAAAGATGAAAATGTTGATTTCCACATCTCCTTATCTTTAGAGCAGATGTTTTTTATAGGCTGTATTTCTATAGAAGTAGCAGCAGAAGTCTGTATAATAAATGCTTCATTCAAGCAGGATATATTTTAAAATTAGAAAACACTTTCTTGGATGCCTGAGTCTTCACTACTAAAGGAGGCTGGCATAACTCCAGTATATCAGTAAAACTGACTTAACTGACATTTCTTATCCGCATGCCTAAGTTTGTAGACAAATCCTGTGATAAAACACAGAATACAACATTTGTTACATTATCAAGTTTAGTCTGTGGGTCCGAAAGTCAGCAGCTTATTCGTCTTTTTGAGCGATTGCCATCTGAAGCATATGCAAGGGGTGCATGGAAAAATTAACAAATAAAAAACCAGAGATTATAACTTGATTTTAAAGGAAAACATCTGTGAGTTTATCATCTGCTGAGAAGTTTGACCACCATTTGCTGAGCCAAAGGTAAGAAAGGGATGCATAAATGGATGCATACTGGATGAGTGAAAGATAAAAGTAAAGATAAATGTAATGTACATGTAAAGATAAAAGCAATGAAAAATGGTCAAATGTTAGGGAATTGACGGGGAATCTGGAATGCAATATAACATATACTAGGCTGAAACATTGTTTCTACAAATGGTTATATGAATCCACAACTTCCCCAAACTGACCTAAAACTTTAAAATCAAAGTCTGGAAGATGACAGGCAGATAATATGGTGAAGATCACCTGGCAACTGTTTCTCTGAGCCATTAAAAGCTACCAACAGTTGGCGAGTATTAGTAGAAAAGTTGAAAAACTGTATTAGACAGAGTAACGCTTTGCTGTTTTTGTCTTTTTCAATGATTTCTTAACCAAACCAAACATTACATTTACTGACTCAAACAACTCCACGCTGCCAATATACCTAAAACCAGCTCAGGTACTGTTTCACCCTCAGGCATCAAGAAAGACTAACCTGCCTTATTGTCACTGTGTAGAGAGGTTCTAAACATAAATCAGCCTTCATGGCATCTCTGAAGGTGCCAGACATAACTAGAGGCATAATGACTGGATTCACTGTTATTTCACAGGATTTATTTCCCAATAATAATCCCGCAGACTGTTATCACTCTGCCGTGTGTTCCTCTGCTTTAATGCCAAGCCAAGAATGGTCCACGGGTTTAAAAGACACATCTCTGCTCCAGGCTCAAGAGGTTTTTAGGGAGGGGCAGGGGTGGCAGACACAACAAGAGGAAGTGGTATGGGATATGGGATAATGAAATCTACCTCATGCTCCCGAGAGGCATCTCCTCACCTATCCTGGGGCTCGCAAATAGCTCAAGTAACCAGTCTCCGCAACTTCACACACATGATCCACACCCCCACTGTGCCCAAACCACACTGCAACTACTCTCCACCAGGACCCTGCAGCTCTAGGCAGTTTGTACTTTATTTGTTTGCCGAAGCTGGAGTGACAGCAGCCTGAATCTGAGGTGCCATCTTGCTCCCCTTGCTCTTCATCTTCATGCTGCAGAGTGGGATAAAATGACCTTCTTCGTTCCACACGGGGGGGGGGGGGGGGGGGGGGGGGGGGGAAGAAAAGAAAAACATTCAGGAAATGAAAGTTGTAACACGATCCTCTGTGTGCCAAACGTCTCCCTGAACAGGGACAAAAGGCCCAGAGAAAAGCTGCTGGGACCATTTTAGCCTGTAAGATGACAGAAGAAGAGGGAGGGTGGCGCTGGGAAAACACGGATGGATAAAGAAAGAAAAATAGACAACATAAGATTAAGATTAGCGAGGAATCAAAAATCAGGGGGATATGGTGGGAATTCATTCAAATTATTACAAGAAGAAGAACAGGATTTGAGGGAGCTGCTGTGATGAACTCCTCCATGCAGAAAGTAGTGTGCTCCTGCAGCCCACTGTGCGCAGAGCCCCACATCCCACAGATATGCAAGCACCAAGCAAAATAAACTTCCCATTCCGGCCCTGCAGTATGTTTTCTAGAGGGCCTCTCCTGAGAGAAAGTCTTTATGACTCCCATTTTGGTGCTTATAGTCCAAAAGAGCGAGACTATATGAGAGCAGAGAGAAAACTAAAGACATTTGATGTTCAGCAACAAAGTAGGGAAAAATAAATTCGGATATTCATGCAGTCTGAGGTGGAAAACAGGCTTTGTCATTCTGCTGTTTGGAGAAACCACTTTCTTCTAGCTCACCATTGGTGTGCCAGGGCTGATCACCATGGCACCCTGGCAGCAGGGGGAGGAGAAATGCCCCACTGGTCTTCTCACTGCTGACCGGTGCATTTGCAGCATGGTGTCAGCGGCCGGTGGTAATTACCAGGCTCTCTCTGAGTTACCGCTACGCCAGTGTGCCACCGGCTCTGGTATGCCAGCTAAGCTCTGTTATTAGGCTCATAGCTGCCACTGGACAGTAGGCACTACTTCAGCAGACACACAGTCAGTCTATCTATCTCTTCTGCCTGCATAATGAGAGATTGTTTTACTACCTCCAAAGTACAGGCTGGAGTGCTAAATTAGTAGGATCTTTGTCATATGTGGGAAACATGTTTGTCTTAAGTGGCAGCTAAATTACGCACATTAGAGTTGTCATCACACTTCAACAGAATCAGTGAAATGTCTAATTTAAGGCTACGTTTTTTAAAACATTTCACCGCTACTTACCCATCAGAAATCCCTCTCATCATCCCACTGATGCCTGCTGTAGAAACAGAAGTTACACTTCATTTAGTAAAATAACCAAACCTCTCCCAAAGCTCCAAGAGCTGCATTCAGGACTACAGCTGATGATATTTTTTAATGATTATAACACATTTTGTGTGATCACCTCTGAGAAGCCTCTCGTGAAAAAAATGCGTAAAATTTCCTCTTATTGCTGCTGGTGCTGTTAAAGCCAAGTTGTTCTCCACAAAACGCACCACCAACACCCTCAAAAATGACCCGCTGTGAGTAACCTGAGGACCATATTTCATTATTATTTTATAAATTATAATTTAATTCTATTATTAAATGGGCAAGATTTATAACAGTTTTTAACAAAAAAAAACAGAGGATTTTGAAGCATGAAGGGATTTTAAAGAAGCACTAACTGTGTTATGTAGAGTTGAAAGTTAAACTTAAAGATGAGCTAGTAATTAGGCAGATATTTTAGTGGGGTGTCAGTCAGAGGTGGAGAATGGACAAATTCACAGTAACACAGTAAATGAGGAAGTGTAGTCGATGTGCTTTGGCTGTAGAAAAACTTTTCACTGCACTTCACCAGACTAAAATTAGCTCCATAAAGGGGACAACCTTTCACTTTCTTGAGCTTTGAGGGGATATGAAGCTGAGGGCAGTCCCTGCTTCGCTGTCTGCCTCTCAGAGTTTGGCAGGTTTATAACTGTGACCCGGGAGCATGGCTGAGAAAGGCCCAAGGTGCTGAACTTAAACTTGGCGACAGCTGCAGAAACTGGAGACCAGATAGTTTAAATATAGACCTTTAAAATCCCAACTGGTGCCCTTACTCTGCCTCAACACTTTCTTACACATGTACATTCACACCCTCCACTCAGCAATGCTGTACTCTCATTTACACTTCGGACCCAAACCCGAAGCTGGACTTTGTTTGCTTGTTTGTTTGCACACAGTAGTGGGTTAAAAAGATATTTATTATTCTTGATACGGTTTTTCAGAAATGGAGAAATGGAGCATGAGAGCAGGCTCAGAACAAGACAATATTTAAAGTAAAAACACCGTAACACTTACCCTGTAAACATACTGTATACTCTGTGTTATTACAGGCTGATGAGGGGAACTGTTTACTTTCTCTTCTTTGAAATAAAAGCACTCGTCAAAGCTTTTTCTCTCTCTTTCGCTCTCTCTTTGAGGCCTTTTATTGCACATGCTTTAACGTGTACTTACGCAGTTAAACAGGACAGATGTCTGCAACTCATGCCGCTTTGCTGCGCATGCGTCATTCTTCTCAATAATGGTTCTTATGCACCATCTTGTGGCCAAAAAGCAATGCTACAACTAGCCTGCATATTTCACACACCCACTAACAGTGACTTATTGTTTCATTGTTTGGTTTGTTTAGTTTTGTTCTTTTGAATAGACTATTGTGTGTCTGGAGCCTATCCCAGCTGTCATAGGGGTAGAGGCAGGATACACCATGGACAGGTCACCAGTCTGTCGCAGGGCTAACACAGATCTGTGTTAGCCCTGCGACACTGTGAATGTGAGTGTGAATGGTTGTCTGTCAGACAACCATTCACACTCACATTCACACCTACGGCCAGTTTAGAATCACCAGTTAACCTAACCCCACTAACTGCATGAAGAAGCCAGAGTAAAAAACATTATTTATTTATTTATTGCTTTCTTAGAAAATAAAATGAACAATTTGTCATTATAGCCACACCTAAAAATGTGGGCGAAATTAGTTTTCAACAGGCTTTACAGTAATGATCTGATTCAATTTGACAGATCATTTTTGCTGCATCTCCTTAAGAGTCCGACATGAACTCATGTTTGAATTCTGAAGCACCATCCGCGGAATAAAGATGTTAAAAATACAGATTTCGTTCTCTGGTCGCTGTCTCCATCTGGTGGCCAAAGACTGAACTTCGCTGACTGTCGTATTTTGAAATCCATCTTTTCTTGAAAGTTGAAGTGAAGTTGGTTAAGAACAGGCATGTACCTGGGATTTAGCACGCAGTTTAAACGCTATAGTATATTATGTGCAGAGTGATTTAATGTTTCACTCTGTTGATTATTTACTTGGTTTATTGTAGATATTCTTCTCTTTATTACGCCACTGTATAAGAGCAGGAGACCAAACATAGGCTAATGCGTCATTATAGCTTAATCCTATTACTGTAACGTTTTGGCTGCATGTGAACAAGAATGAATTTCCAAGTTGGATCCCCAGACTTTTGTCAATGCTATATATACAGTGACTGGCATAAGCTATTTACTGTGGTTTTTAATACACAGACCACTGACACTGTAAAGTGAGCTGGACCCTTGTTAACTTGTGATAATAATAATAAAATGTAATGCTTCCTACTCATGTTCCACCAAACCATGACAGTGTGATATGAGCCAGTAATTTTATTGTGTTCACTTTTTTATTTTCATTATTGTAGGGTCTTGACCTTGCGATTTGGCGTTATATAGATGAATTAATTTTTCTTCTTCTTTTTTTTTTTTGCCCTGGGGCTAATTACTGTGGCAATCAGGCCCTACTTTTAATAATCTGAAACGAACCATTTGTTAATGAGGATAATTACAGGCATTTTATTGACATTTCTAAAGGTCGGCTTCACAGACAATAAAGAAAAAAAGAAGTAGTAGTAGTATTTCAAGCTCTACAACAAGGATGTGCAGTTAATTTTCCCAAGGGCCCATGGGAGAAACCGAACTCAGTTCTGCTTAATATTAATTTTATCTCTGTACAGGTTTTTTGGTGCGGCCCTCCACAACAGTCCCAGTTTCTCCTGTGGGCCCTTGGGAAAATTAATTGCCCATCCCTGCTCTATAGTGTCACCAGGGCGATAGCCTCTTCTTGGCTCCATAAAGACTCCCAGCCTCTGTGAGAACCACGAGCTGCAGATCGTCTGACCGCAAACAGCAGCTCCATCTCTGTTCCAGGTTAGCAGGCGCAGTGACTGGGCACGTTTCCTGGTCATCCCGTCGTCCTAGTTTTGTTTCCAGCTTCTGTTAAAACATAAAATCCAGTTATAACAGCCGAAATTACGTCTCTCTGAGTGAGCGGTGACGTTTGAGATTGGCTGATTGATCCGAGCGCACTTCAGAGTCTGAACAGATGATTAGAAGAAACGAACGTGGCCAATCAATGTGTGGTAAACTTACAGCGCTCTCCCCCAAGCCGAAACCTGCAAAGGCCGAGAATATGAAAAACACGGCTGATCAATGAGCGGTCGACCTATATAGTAGGTTCTTAAAATTGGTGCAGTTGTGATTCTACTGTGTAGTGGGCATGGAGACTTTGAATTGCGAGGCTATTATACACACCCTGCGTTAGGTGCTATCCGAAGAACTAATTTGTCGAGAATCACTGGCAATTAGGCCAAATAAGACCTTTGTTTCAAACGTGTGAATTATAAACCTGTCATTGCAGCAGCTAGAGCGCTCAAGAGGGCAAAGTTTGCTTTTTCAAGACTGCGTAAAGTCTAAAGCTTTTTTGAATGTATGCCACCTCCAAACATCAGCTGTATGGCAGAGCTGATTAATTACAGACCAAATGATGGATGGGTTGGTTGGGGAGCATGCTGCAGGTGAGAGGGCCGCGTCTCTGTCCGTGGTGCTGAAAGTCTCCAGAATTTCCCTGTTGATCCGGAGGCTGAGCACATCCATTCACAGGAAATCAGCACTTGCTAACAGTGCGTTTAAAACTGACTGACCGCGTCCGACTTTAAATTTGAATTTTTTTTTTTTTGTGATAAACTTGCATTAGGTCAACACCCGGCTTTAAATCTACTCAGAACAGCTACTACTGAAGACCCCTCAGTGTTACTGGGGGATGACATGACATCTCCAATAACAAAAGCGATGCTCCTGAAGAACGAGTTCGGTATTATTTGTCTATTATATGTAAATGTGATCAATTTGAACAATGTAAAATTAAGAAAACAAAACTGAATGAAAAGACCTGGTATTTCGTACATTTAGACTGTGTGAAGAACAGATTAATACCTGTAAGGAGACATGATTTAGAAAAAATGTAGCCAGCAGGAAAAATTTGCATCTCAGTTTGTAGTTTTCAGTCCGTTTTTTTTTTCTTTGCCTTTTTTTTTAATTCGGGACTACTTGAGGCAATGAGAATATACTTTAAAGCAGTGAATCTGCATTCTATTTGATATTTTGTGATTTTTCTTTCTTTTCGGGGGGGGGGGGGGGGGGGGGGGGGGCTTGTAAATGTAACCACCTGTTTGAAAGAAATACTAACTGGATTCAGTATTTTCAGCCTCGCCAGCTGGACCCTTTTTCTATCTCTATAACAAAACTCCGTCGCCAGGGGGCGTCACTGGCACGCACTTTTTTCCGGTTCATTTTGATGACGGTTGTGCCGTGAAGCCTCCACAGAGTGAAGCATCTGCGCAACACATTGTTTGTCATTGTTTGAAAATAAAAACCTCTCAGATGGGAAGAAAAACACCTTAACAAGCAAACACAAATAACTGGAAGCTGTTATAGTTCCAAGGTTGGAAAGAACTTGGGGCCAGGAGCGACTTTAAATGGATTATTTTGATATCAATTCATGGCCTTTGCACAATGAGCTGACAGGGGAAAAGAAATCGCTTGCTTGCCTCAACCAAATAAACTCTTTTTAATGGCGATTTTTTTTAATGATCCTGCAGTGAAACCTTGTAAACAACAAACAAGGAGAGGGTTTTTTCTTCTTCTTTTTTTTAATTTTTTTTATTTTTTTTTGAAAGGGAGAGAGAGAGCAGAGAAGAAAGTTGCTGTGGTGCGGTTTTTGGTAGATAAACGAGGAAGGCGGAGGACAAAAGCCCTGCTGAAAAGGGCACATTTCCCCTGCTGAGTGTCCTCAGCCAATTCAGGAGGCGTGTTGAGAAGGAAAATATCTACTTTGTCCAATAACGATGAATCCGAAAAACTATTATTACTATTATTATTAGTTTTGTTGTTAGGAGAAATACTGAGATATCGCACTTGAATAAAAACAGTAATGTCGCAGTGTAGAAATACTTAATTAGCATCTGCAGCGCAGTAGTCAGTACTCTAATGGCCCCTTTCAGACTGATATATAATATTATTGGATTATAATTATTATAATTAGGCTTCTGGTGCATTTTTGTGTGAATACTGGTCTACCAATTGAAAAATATTGTGCTTTTTACCTCGTTACATATGTTTGTCTAACAGGTTCAGTTACTTTTCAGATTACAGTTTTTGCCTCCTGTCTTGTGCCAACCGTGTATCACCAAGTTTGTTGATTTACAAAAATAAAAATGTGATAAACGGAAGGATGCAGTATTCTAACCCTTTTGGAACAAGTGGAAAATAGATGATCATAAAGCAGAAAACAGAGATGGATTTCTGAGCTCACTGACTTTTTTTCTAGACCCTGCAAACATGATAACATGGTGCACCGCAGTAAAAGTAAAGCATCTTAAACACCCAAAGCGGTAAAACGCAACACACACATTCATAAAGCGCAAATATTCATGCATACTGCATACTTCAAGTAGCCGGTATTTTGCTGGTAATACTCATATAGGGCAGCTTTTACTTAAGCAATGGAGTATTTGGCATAGGTACTTTTACTTAAGTAAATGATCTCTATACTTCTCACACCACTATACACTAATTAATACTTTTATGGCAAAGCCTGCAGTGCAAATGAAACAAAAAGAACTGAACAGTCATTTCGCATTATGCAAACTGTATTGCATCAGACTGTGCAGGTGTATCTATTAGTCGAGTGCTCTCATGTCTTAATAATCTGAACCAACGAATATACTAAAAGTAGCGGAATAAAAAACGTTTGAGTGGCCTACTTTTATTTTCATCACCGGAAACTCCGGGGCCCCTTAGAGTGTAAAAACTATCACACCCCAATTTATAGCGAGCCCCCACCCCCACCCACCCCCCCACACACACACACACACACACACACACACACACACACACACACACACACACACACACACACACACACACACACACACAAATACACATTTTACTGCATCACTGTAACGATCTTCACAACTCCGAGGATCCCATCTCTGCCTACATTCACTCACAGCTTGGCGGGTATTGCTTGGATGCAGCAGGTGTCTGCAGCCACACTGAGTCCAGATGTATTCCAGCAAACTATCCACATGTTTATTTTAAGCCCACGAATCTCTACCAGTACGATCAGTTCTGCAGTCAGATCTGTCGCTCTGACTTCAGTTGTCACCAAGCTGAACAGGCTTTAAACCAGTACCAGCTTCAGAGGATGTTAGAGGCGAAAGACCTTCAATGCAGGGCCCTCGCAGCTATTACATTTATTTTATCATCTGATGGGATCTTAAATGAAAAATTTGCATTTCGTATTGATTTGATACTGTAGAAACAAATGGGGATAAGTGTTCTGGTTTTGAATAATAAAACGTCAGATGATGGATTTTCGCACAGTGAGAGGACACAGGATAAGATCTCTCACAAATTTAAGGTGGAAAACACCATTTTCTGCGCCTACAACGTGACCGAAGAGGCACTTTTACCCAAGGGTTAAACGTTCCCACCGTCTACGTCAAAGCAAGAGAGGAGGCTGTTTAGCATCTTGCTTTTTATCCCCGAAGGAAAATACGAATAGAATGCTATTTATCAACCAAAAGATAGGTCCAGGACGCATTAGAAAATATGAAAAATAATAATAAGTAGGTTATAGTGCGGATCCAGTTCAATCAAATACAGCTTTTACATGCAGTCATGCTTAAAGAGAAACAATGCTGCGCTCCAGAGAGTGTGCACACGCAAGGACGCTGATAGATTCAATCACAGTAAACACATATGACCAAGGCTGCAGCCTGCCCTTCATCACATATCACAACCACAGCTCAAAGAGCCTCTGCAGCACTTATCCTTAACTTGACTTGGTAATATATATATATATATATATATATATATATATATATATATATATATATATATATATATATATATATATATATAAAACATGTGTTGAGGTGCTTAAGCTCTATATATATATAGCTGAAGCACCTCAACACATGTTTCGTTGAACCTAATTTATAACTTTACTGAAGAATAATTATTGCACCCAGCAAACAACAGCAAAGCAAAAAAAAAAAAAAAAGCAAAAAAGAATAAATAAATAAAAAATAACTAGATCAAAATCACTACAATGGTGATTAAATCCTATTAATAGGCCAAGCCACCCACCCACACACACACACACACACATACACACACACACACACACACACACACATACACACACACACACACACACACACACACACACACACACACACACACACACACACACACACACACACAGGAGAAGTTTTAATTCTGCGCCCCAGACTATCCTCACAGGAGTCTTTTCTTTGGATAGCGACCCGCGGTCGCTTCCCTTCACAAACAGCGGCAGGACCCCTTTTGTCCGCGCTGGGACCCCAGACCCATCATTAGCACTGATTACCGCTGACCAGTTTGACAACCTTATTGACTGCGAGAAAGACTTTTTTCATGTGGTCCCCCCCGGTCGTCCTTATTCTCAATAGTAACGGAAATATTTAGCTATTTTGTCCTCGTAGATTGTAAAAGGAGTAAAAAAATAAATGCAAACTAAAAAAAAGAAGCACCCTGAACCCCGTTTAGTACCCTTCACTTGGTCCGTCTCTCCAATGCTCCACACACATTTGGCTTCTGTTTTGTTCAAGCTGAAAGGCTTTTGTGCGCTTCATAAGTTACAGTAGCCTAATTAATGACAAATAGGGGGAAACCAGGTGGTTGCCCCATCAGCTGGAAAGGCTGAAATTGTGGTTTAGTCTGCATTTTCTCACTGCGCACGCATCCCATTTCTGCTCGCAACACAAATGTAGCAAAGGCTGTGCAGATAATAAAATTAAATAAAATGATGCTATCATATTTGCTGAAAAACTGAATTTTTAGCTGAAGGGCTACCGAATATTCAAACATGAAATTGGCATTCAATTACACACACAATATATAATCTAATTTACAAACTCTATATCTATTGTCCAATCACATACAGATCAACATTATGCTGTATGTGTGCATCACCGTGTTAAATTCATCCAGTCCATAATTAGAAGAGTCGCAGCTTTTTTTTTATGTTAATTACAAGATTCATTTGCCCCATGCACGGTCTGATTACCAATGTCTTGGGAAAATGGACACTTGCACGATTTAAGAAGCCTGTTCCTGCATCGTCTGTGCAGCGTAAAGCCCAAGGTTCCAACAATCTGCTGTGTTTTGATCTCTATGATCTCTCCCGCAGATCATCCGGGTTAGTGAGCCGGCCTCTCTGTGACCTCTCGCTGTCACCCTGCATTACAAGACGCAAAGCATGTTGGCCAATTAGGCCTCGCTTTAAAACGTGTCAAGGAATCGAGCACCGAGGTATTAAAATCACTAAAATGTTTCTCTTAATAAAAATATCCAAGATTATTCTATATAAGCTTAACAGTGTTAATATGTTTACAGCTTTATTCACCACTTTGTCTTCTCTCTCTCTCTCCACACGACAGTCCAAGAAATAAGACTAAACTTTAAACTCTCTTGATCAACAATTATTTTATTAAGTTATCTTTACTTCTTTTTTTTTCTTTTATTGAAACACATGTTCACTAAAGCGCGCATGCTCAACAGGTTTACCTGTGTAGAAGGTAAGTATTAAAAACACCAAGCAAATGAATATGAAATTCGAAGAGACAGAGCAGATCGTTTTAAATAGGCAAATAAACATTATTTATAAAACTTTAAAGTAAAAATATCACAGTTCTTTTCAACATGAAATACCCACAGAGAACAGCAGGTTAGGCGCGTGTGGATGTCTTCATCCCTTTTCCTTTTTTTTTTCCTTTCATTTATTTTCTTTTTTTTTTTTTTTTTTACGTTTCATCTCGAAGCGTTGGCTTATTAGTCCGTGAAATGTGTCTCGTCCAAGTGTTAAGTTCAGTTATCCGGACGTGGGTAAAACGCAAACAAAAGTATAGGCCTAAAAGGATAATGACGGGCAGTCCGCAGCAGATCACAGATCCCTTCATGTTTTGGCAGCCGTCAAATATCAGTTTGTGTGTAAGTGTGTGTGTGTATATGCGCGCGCGTGTGTGTGTGTTCTTTTTTTTTTTTTTTTTTTTTTTTTTTTTAACTCAACGCAGGCACTATGACTTGTTTATTGGATTGTCTTTCACTCGTATCCCCCTTAATTCATTAACACCCTCGATCTGCCCGTCAGATGTCACATTCACTGTCGCTGGAGGTGATGGAGATGGCCGAGGCGGCTGCTTTGCTGGACAGACTGGCCTCTGGACTGGACGAGTTCCCCAGGCGGTCCACGGTGCCATCCTCGTCCGCCAGGGAGCGAACCGAGCCGCCCGAAAGGACCTGCTGCTGGAGCCTGAGCACGGGACGGAGAGAGGACATGGCATTAAAAAAAAAAAAGTCTACTAGATATCACTTCCAGGATGATCCAAATTGTGTCAAATTATCGGAAAAAGAAAAGAAATCTGCAATTTTACATGTGTAAAAATACAAAAATAAATAAAATCCCGAAACAAACAGGATCCAAACATATAGAAGAAAACTTGCTGCTTTTTCTTTGACAAAATAAAAAATAATAATAACTTAAATCAGTAAAATTAGATTTTTTTAATTTAATTTATAATAAATACATTTTAAGTACTGTACACGTACCAAAGTTAGATCATAAGTGTATTATGGGATAATAATTGGATACAGGACAATTTCAAATGTAATTTTCTGTATTAAATATCTAGCTTACAAAAGGTTTAATGAAACATGACCTTATGCATGTCTACCCACCTTATTACAGGCAGATACAACTTGAGAAAACAGTTCGTTGAAAGCACACCGTGATATCAGTTAAATTACATATAAAAATATTAGATTTATGTTATTGTTCCTTTTATTATTACTAATAATAATAGTAGCGACAGTATCATGGGGTCATTGATGATAAATTAACGTGAATGTAGTTCCAGTATTCTTGATTTTAGTCTGAATATTACACTTACAAAATAAAAATGCATATTCAGAGTCGAAATAATTAAATATAAGCAGGGGGAAAATATAGAAGCCCGTTGCCATTTTTGTTCTGCCGGTTGGCCATTTTCTGCGATTCAACATAGACACTGAAAGCAGCGTTTATTGCAAAGGAAGAAGAAGAAAAAAAAATCAGGATTACAGGATGATTCTGAATTTAATATGATTTGATGTCAGAAGTCTCCAAACAGGCCCGTATATTAACCTGAAAATTTACTAAACCTCACGATGCATGGAGTCTGGATTTCATTTATAACGTGCTCATGTAATTTGGCTGTTGAGGCTAACGTTATGCACGGAGCTCACCTGTTCTTTGCAGCCGCCGCTCTGTCTCTTTGTCTGCGATTTTTGAACCAGTTTCCTACTTGTGTGGGTGTAAGTCCAGTAGCCTGTGCAAGCTCCCTCTTTTTACTAGGATTTGGATAGGGATCCTGCAAATACCATTCTCTTAACAAGTGCCGGGTTCTCTCTTTGAAGCAGTGGGTTTTCTGCTCTCCATCCCATATGGTTCTGGGCAGGGGGAACTTCTTCCTCACCCTGTATTTGTCCACCGGCCCTAGCGGGCGTCCCCGAAGCTTCTCAGCCTCCTGGTAGTGCGCTTCGAGCCACAGCGCCTGTAGCTTCGTGTGCGACTCTTTGGTGAACTTGTGGTTCTCCAGGATATGGTAGAGTTCACGGAAATTGCCAGTGTGGAAGGCGACGACAGCCCGGGCCCTAAGCACCGATTCGTTCTTGTTGAGGACCTCGCAGGCCGCTGGCGCGACGGGCAGCGACCAGAGGAAGCGGCCCAGGCGCTCGACATCCCCGCTCTCCTCCAGAGTCTCGCAGACCCCGGCGACCTGCTGGGGACTGAAATTCAAGATGGGCAACTGAAACATGGAGGCTTCTCCCGTGTTTCCCTCTCCCCCTCCTTTCTCCTCTCCTCTCCTCTCTCTCCTCCGCGCCGAGTCCTTCTTCTTTCCGTGCGCCAAGGCAATCCAAGACACCCAGAAAACAAGGCAATCCCAAAGTTATCGAACCAATCGTCTGACCAGCCGTGAAAAACGCAAACACCAAACGCCACAGAGGAGGGACAATGCTGCGTGGGGGCCGGCTACCGCATCCTCGGGCTTGGCAAACTTGGCAGGCAAAGGGCTGAAGGTGCAAGAAAAATTAAAGCCACAGCGCCGATGTAGCCTATTTTTCAAGGTAGGCTGAGATTGAATGTACGAAAGAATTAAAGCCAGAGCTGAGATGTATTTTTAAGGGGGAGAAAAAGACAGTCAAGCCCCCTCCGATGATTTCCTATTGGACTTGGCAGATTGGCTGCCTGGTTGCCATGGATGCACGTCAATCACTGTCAAGTTCAGCCAATCAGGCGGAAAGGAGCTCTCAGCACCACCCTTTTCAAAAATAATATAAACATTTTGACCTTTTCTGCTTCGCGTCTTCAAACGTTTAGCTGCCTCTCCGTGCTTCCCTCTGCCTTTGTGCGGCGGGCGGTGTTAAAGGAAGACTCCTATATAGTGAAGTGCCAGAGCAGACAAACATGCTCAATCTCCCTTTATGAAACAGGCTTTACGCAGCAAAATGACACATCCCTGCTGACTATAGACTGCCCTGTCCTGCCCTGCCCCGAGGTGGAAATCAGCAGATAATATTAGACAGTGTGGAAGCTAAATTTGAGACATCATATTTATAGTTGCGTTTAGCATGGCCTACTAGGCGACCATACTTGCTGTGATTTATCCTCCGTTATGATAAGCCAGCCCATGATACGCCTATAATAATCTTATAAGGAATGACTATAAAAATGTAAATGCATGCTTTGCCTTTTTAAAATAGATTACAATCTCTCTCTCTCTCTCTCTCTCTCTCTCTCTCTTGCTCTCTCTCTCTCTCTCTCTCTCTCTCTCTCTCTCTCTCTCATGTCTAATACACGCATCTAAAATCATATGTCAATTTGCAACTGTAAAAATATTAATAATGGCGGATTATATTCCAGCATTTCAATAGGATTTAAAATTTGGATCCAGCCTTGAATACTTGCAAAAACTTGATTAATAATAATCATAATTATATCCGCTGTTTTATGTGACGCACGAATAAATGTTCCTTGTTTTATTTTATTTTATTTGCAAACATAGACTAAATAATTGCTGTTATTTAGCAGCTGTAGGTGTAATGTGAGCCTTTCGGTACTTCTGTGCAGTTTGTTGTTGTTTTTTTTAATTTACAGTAGCCTACATCAGCGCCAGCAGCATCAGCGCACAGGCGGTTGCGTCCGTCCAGCTTGCGATAGCTGTAAAACATAGCAGGGGAGAAATATTGTGTGTATATAGGATTATCATGGCCCCGCCAGGCTACTCGGTTTTAGTATCAGACACACTCCGTTTTGTGCACAGGCTGATTTAGTAAATAAGAGGGCGGATAGATAGCGCAGATGGTTTGAAGTGTCAGGTCAGATTATTTCATGGCTGGATACAGTAGTAAAGTTCATTCTGACGGAAAAGCCTGATATCATTTTCACAGATACACCCCCCCCCCCCTCTCTCTCTCTCGTGCACGTGCGCGTACGCACCACACACTCGATCCAAATCCCCTTCGGGATCTTTTTGCATGAATTATAGACTCTTGATGCAGAGTTATGAAATGCCTTCTGTACAGGAAGCTGTTTATTCTTTGGCTGGTTTATTTGGGGCTGTGCCGTCATTGCACATAATAATATTAATAATAATAATAATAATAATAATAATAATAATAATAATAATAATAATAATAATAATAATATAAAGAGCAGAATCTGTTAATTTGTTAGAGATATCTTTAGAAACTGTGCACAATCGTGGAGCAATGCACATACTGGGACTATTTAAGTTCTATTTGTCGGGGTCTCCATTCATTCAACCATATTACGACACCGACGTGCAGTAAATAAAGAATAAGAAGCAGAAGAAGCAATGGAAGCAGTAAATTGTGAGGGCGACTGACAAGGTGCTGGCATGAAATATTCAACTGCCTGTAAATATTTCATTCTTGCAGGCTTCCAGTCTCAACCTAAATTTACACGGACTGCAATACTTTCTCGAGGAAGCGTGCATCAATAAAAAATAAGTGAGTTTTGGATTTCTTAAACGGAGGGCTGGAAGTAACAGTTGTAGACCATGCAATGTAAGCAACACGTCTACTTTATAGGCAGTTTTTTTTTTTTAAAGATTTATATGATGAAAAAAAATGTTCTTTTCTTTTTCTCGTAATAAATTGGTGCTTACGCAGGCCTACTGCGCCAATAAAAAGGCGTTAATGCATATTTATCTTGTGGAAAGGCTCACAAATTTATCATTTCCGTTCATTTAGGATATGTTTCTGGCCTTCCTTACACTTTTTCTTGTATTTCATGCACCTGTGATTTTACCTTCTCCAATACCACCACAGGCCAGCAATGCAATCTTAAATATAGGCTGCTTAGCCGATGTGATATAAGCCTAAACTGTAGAGCAGTGCGTAAAGGCCTATGACACCATGTCAGGAGGATAGGCCTCCTGACACCAATATCTCCGCACATGCAGCACAGCGACACAGTGAACGTCATTCAAACGCATCTGTTTTCATTCTTTTGTCTGTTTCACCAATCCCAAAGCCTCTCTTCAGTCCTCAGTTACACACACACACACACACACACACACACACACACACACACACACACACACACACACACACACACACACACACACACACACACACACAGGAGAAGTTGTGATTCTGCACCCCAGACTATCTAACAAACTTCATCCTATTTCGGGTTTCTACAAATTATAGTTGGTGAATCGTTCTTTTTTTTAATTTGGTGCAAAGCCAGCTGGAGGTAGATGCTTACAAATTGAATAGGTGTCAACTTAGGCGTGCGGGTTAAAAACCGGCCGCCAACGGGTCCAATCCGGCCCTTTGCAAAGAGTGAAAATTGCAATTATTAAAAAAATTAATTGTTCCAAAATAAAATGCACTGAAATTCTGAGTGTGGAAATACCCACATTATTGTATATAAAATAAAAATGTATGGAAAGTCCTCCTATATCTGAATCAGCTGTCATCAAAATGTCAGATACTAGTTAGAAAATACTCTACACATAAAAGCTTTTTAGCTTTGTTCTGTAAACTGCACATGTAATGACAGCAGGCTGACTGAAAGTCGACATATTGTTCAAATTGCACCGGTTTTTTTCATTTATTTATTTATTTTTAAGATATCTCCGGCTGTTCATCATCTTTCTGTGAAGGGATGCTTCATTAAAGGTGAACGTTTTCACAGTGTACTGTGAGCCTACTTCTTTTCACTAAAAGAAAGGGAGAAATTTCAAGATGCTTTTCCAGAAATCATTATTATGCAATGGTTTTACATGTCAGGGCCAACTGAGATCAAATTGGGCTTTTTGTGGCCTATGAACTAAAATTAGTCTGAAAACTGATATTTTTGCACCTTCTCCACATCTTCTTACTAAAATGCTTAAATGCAGGGACTAGAGATCAGGTGAAAAAGATTCAAAACAATGCAGTGAGGGACAGGATGAGTAGAGCAAATTACAGGAGCACCTAACAACATAATTCAGCTGTGACCTGAAATGAATGACTACAAATTTAATTTAGTACTTTTTTCTTCTTTTTTGACAAATAAAACTTGTACATTGAGACTTTTTACAGGATTGACTGTTATATTTTCAACCTAGACATTTTTATGGAATAAAATAAAAGTACAGTAACCAATGAGAAGTCTTTGAAAACCTAAAGTTTCCGATCAAATTTAGAAAAAAAAGGGGAGTGTTTTATCAGCTGCTGTTTAGTCAAGGGTGAACTTTAAGGCTCAAAAAATGCACCCATTTCATATTAAAGTAAAATAACATTAGATCCCTGTTTATCATTCTGCACGCATAAAAAAATACAACAGTAACCTACTATAATGAAGAATAATGGAGGCTTTGTAGCACTTTATCCACAGTGGCTCATTATATAGCCACTGTGGCCGTTATTCCAACAGATTCACTACATTAAAGAGTTTGACAATATCATTGCCAAAGAGAAGCAGCTTGATAGACGCATGTTTCAATAGGTGGGTGGCAGCTCCATGACAAACAGGAGCACAAAGAGGACTGCAAGGTGGAAAGATGAATGAGGTGTTTGCGATATGAGATGTGTACGTTTACTTTTTGTCATCATTCGCATGTAGCTGGGTCGTAGTTTGCCCTGGGCGGAGGGAGGAAAGGAGTGGGGAATAGCTAGATGCGAACAGGCTGGAAATGACCCAGATTCCCTAGGATCACTGGAGCAGACAAGACTCCACAAGAGCCTGTCACCGAGAGCCATCCTGCCACTATCCCATACAGACCTACAGTACCTTTCTCTTGCCATCTGCTCTCCCCCATGCCACGACTGTTCATCATATCCGTAAGCCCACTGAGATGTAAGCAAACATGTGCGCAGGTACACCAAAATGTTTACGCCCACTAAATATTGCTGGTAAATGCCAGTCTGCCCCTGAAAAGCATAATATCACCTTTACTGTAAATATGCTCTGATCTGTCAGCGTAGACACGGCACCTTTTAAATCACTTAAACAGCATCAGAAAGCAGGCAGTGAAGTAAAGCACTGCCACACAATGCTAATGTATACAGTTAATTGCCTGGGGCGGGTAGGCACTTCTGCTTGGCAAAGATGAAGGATGCAGACATTAGTGTGTATGTTCACAGGCTGACGGTGTTTAGTTGAGTTCTGTGTGCGTGACAGAGTATTTGAACTTGGAGTCAGCTGTCCCAGCACAGGATTAACTTTCCAATTAAGATATCATGTCACCAACACAACCAATATCCCCTGAATGACCAGAATGTATTGGGACTTAAAGAGACATCACTTCACTCATATGTTGCCTCGTGCCCCTACAATGACAGAAGGGTTTAAGCCAAAGCTCTCAGAGTTGTGTTTTCAGACCCGCTTGCCCCCCGGGTGGCACTAGCTCTTGACGCTGTGTTTAATCTCTGGATTTGTGGTAACAGAGAAGACTTCTTATCCACTGACCCATTGGCCCCGAGTGGATGTAATCCACTACCTTTCAGTCACACAGCCCAGCTGAAATGAACAGAGGGGAGCCACAATGCTGCAGCAGCCAGACTGGGAGGCACACTCAAACACACATACACACACATGACCAGGCCTGTCCTGACACACATACAATTCTGCCATGCTTTTGTTCCACAGAGCATCTACTACAGAGCTCAGCCATAATACTGTTATTATAACCAGCGCACATGACATTTGACCTTATACCCACTAACAGTAGCATACACTATAGAATAAATATTCCCCAATGTCATAAAAACACGACAGCAGCACTGAATATTTGTGTGAGTGTTTCAGTGCTACATGAAAAGAGTTATTTTACCAACAAAACAGTTCATCATGTTACACTGACGCCACACAAAAACATTACACCTTGGTCAAATCAATTTTCTGTTGTGTAAACCTCTGCAGGATTATAAAAGGTTGTACCAACTGTCTATGGCCTGTCGATGTAACTTCATTAAATCCTGTTATTGTCCTGCAGCATAAAATTGAGATCCCATTTCCAAGGTTTTTTCCAGAACCTTAATATTTCATTCTCCTGCCGGTTGCAAATCTAAATGTTTTCCCTTCCTCCGGTCACAAATGTAGGGGAATACGATTTTTTGTCGCAAACAAACAATACAGTGAACCTCAAATCCTTGGGAGAAAGCCATTAGGAATACCTTGAAACCTATCCACCGCTTTTTTTTTTTTTTTTTCAAAAACGCATTTGTGGAGCATGTTATAGAGTGCATGCAATTGTTACATCCATTCCACTCTTGAATGCAGTCAATTTCTGACTAGATAAAGGGCTAAATGAAACTAGGGAGAGTGCACAGTGCACACCGCACTGCTTTATATAACCACTGTTTGTGAGTGTTTGTGTAAGAGGGAGAGTAATAGAGGGCAGAAATTGCAAATGAACAAATGCATGCATTGCCTATAGCACTTGCACAACAAAATGATTGTGTGTTTGAGGCAGCAGCTAAAATACCAACCTGGTAATTATGAACAGTAAAGCCTTAAAAACGAAACATGAAATGCACGAAACTGAACACAGCAATAAGTGACTTTCCATACACAAAGCATATATTAAATTGGTGGTATGTTTTTCTTTTCAATCACTCCCTTGTTTTCGGACACACTGAACCGCAACCATCAAGTGTGATAGTGAATGAAAGTAAACCGGCCAAATTGTAGTGTTTTCTAAGGTCTAAGGTGCACCACAAGGGCCCATTTGTCAAACCTGAGTACTGTATGAGAAGATATTTATCAAATGAAAAAGGCTTTTCAGTGAATGCACTGCATTGATGTAGCTACAGACAAACCATCAAGACAGGTGGGTTGGCTGAAAGCTTGGTCTTTAGACCTTCTTCTGAAGCCACCCACACACTATCTCTCGCTCCCTTTATCTATTTTATTCAATAACAAACTTCATAATACATCAGACTTGCAACGGAAAAAAGAGCACTCCATTTTGACATCTCAACGATCACAAATTAGTTGATTATTTAAGTCTATTATGATACCACCATATTGAAAGCTTCTGACTGATATTGCAACACCACTATTGTGAGCATTACATGAGGTGTGCATATATATATAAAGCTTCTAAAAATAATTTTCAAATTATTTTTATGTGGAAGCATGTGCAAACCTCCTCCTTGTTTCTTTTTGTCTGATAAGATTCTCCAAGGGTCCTCTCTCTCCTTTCTTCAGTGGTGGGGACAGCAGTTGCACTCGCCGCAAAAAATAAATAAATAAATAAAAAATAAGAATAAAAAATTAAATAAAAAACACTGTCCATGTCATGGGATCTTGACGACACCCAGAGGTGACAGGAGTCAAAACTCATCATGCTCAGGAGGACCTCTGGCGCCGGGGAGCTACATGATGCGTGAGTCAGGGCAGAGGTCACAATGCCGCAGCCATGCCGCCTGGGCCTCACCTCCACTTCACATTGTCTAAGAGCCTCTGCTCCTCCAAGTCAGAATAGACACACACACACTCCTGTCAATATACTTTGCTCTTTTGTCTGCACTATCACAGCTTTTTCAGCAGTGACCTTTACACATTTCTCTTTAGGATGTGTGCGACTTAATGTGTCGTGTGCGAGTAGAAAATATGCTTTGATTAAAAATATCTGCTGCAGTCACTTCACTCTTGTACATATATGGATTGCCTTCATACATTTATTTGTTTGCCTTCTCATGATAACTACCTACACTCTCTCAGGCACAGAGAGAAAGTTCAGGACAATGATTCACATCGAGCTCTACGCAATGGCTTCACCCTGAGGTTAGAATTACTTTATAGTAAAGGGTAGACTAATCACCCTCCTTTACTACAATGATCAAAAAGACTTCTTTAATTTGATTGGTTTTGTATGAAACACAATTATTTCTTTGACATAGTAGTGCCAAACCCCAGAAGAGCAGCAATCTGTGAAGCTTAGTCCAAAAAAAGAGCCTCTGTGTAGAATGCAGCACAGTTACACTCAGGGTCTATTAGAAACTGAGATGTTTTCATGGACTAAGGCTATTATTTTCTAATCAATTCATCATTTAAATGTGTTTTGAAATATAAAATAATACCAGCAATTATCAAACACACCGCTTTATCATAAAAATTATACATACTACTTATGGATTTGAATGAAAGTGTATATTTGACAATTGGGGACCATGTCACAGAGATCCATTGAGCCTGTATCAGAGCAAAATGCCTTCTAAAGATCTAGGAGTCATCTCCAGTACAAGGGGCAGTTGCCAGGGATATCCTGGATTTCCGGACTCTTAATATCTGTCAGCTGTGCTTTACTGATGGCTTATGTCAAATGCCATTCTGACAGAGCTCATTAGGATGAAGGGGATCATCTAGGTAGAGGCAGGAGAAGGCAGAGCTGGCGAGCTGCCTGATCACTGTGTGCACAAAGCTCACCACAGTACCCAGAGGGTGATGTCTCTGACAGAAGTTAGCTGACAGGGCTGTGTGTGTGTGTGTGTGTGTGTGTGTGTGTGTGTGTGTGTGTGTGTGTGTGTGTGTGTGTGTGTGTGTGTGTGTGTGTGTGTGTGTGTGTGTGTGTGTGTGTGTGTGAGAGAGAGAGAGAGAGAGAGAGATGCGCAGAGGTGGGTGAGGGGGTGCACTGGGATGCAAAAAGAAAGTATATGTGTACGTGTTGATGTCATTGGCTGAGTTACCGGGTGTCACTGAGCAGGTCCCTGCTTGCTTGATGCCAAGACTCCAAACATAACTGACAGGCTGAGAGTCGTCTCACTTTCGCCACTCACAAATACTCAAATATTTATCCATGTGCAGCCCTCTCAGTGCAGTGCATGGCATCAGCAGTCTTGTGCTACAAGGACAAGGCCCTGTGGAGACTTCAGAGACCTTGAGAAGATGAGTCAAATGATTTCCTCACTGGTCCCTGCTCTTGTCTGCTCCACAGTAAATATAACATCCTCCAACACCCTTTAAAAAGACACTGATTGTGGTTTGTATGCAGGTGAGCTGTTTTTCTTTTTATGTTTCTCATATCAGAAAAATCACATTTTACACATTGTCATTGAGTGATTACTCTTTAATAGGCAGCAGCCTGCATCTAATACTGACCTAAACAGCTGAATCCATATTTGCTATGGCCAGCAGCATTGCTGATGAGCTCAGACTGTTATGTGACATCTTAATATAATGATTAAAAATGCATGTTTGGAGGCTAAGCAGAGGGGTGCTCTGGGTGCTCCTGCCAGGGAAGATTAAATCATATACTTAACAGGCATGCTGGGGATTCGGGTCAATGTAAATGAACAAACTATACAACACAAAATTCAGCAGTGGATTTTCTAACAAGGCAAAATAATAAGATCAGAGGAAAGAAGAGGACACAATCGATATAAGATCTGGCTGTTAGCGTGTGCATGGTGAGCTGTGGTGACAGTGATATGGTGGTGCTAATTCACACAGAGTCTGGTGTCAGTTTAAGAAAAAAATGTCTACATTTGAAGCTGTATAAACATTGGATTAATTAGAGAAGAGACATAAATTTTAAATAAACAAAAAAAAAAAACAAGCTGAACGTATTTGTTATGCAACTGTAAAAGAATGGGCTACAAGTTTGTTTGGGGTCTCGTCAGCATCCAGTTTCATTAACGTCCTGCCAAATGGTTTGGCACATCGCAGCACATCAGCTCTGACAGCAGCAGAGAGGCTGAGCCAGTAAAACTCGAGACAGTTGTTTGTGCCATCTTGTCTTGGAAGTTGTTTGCAGCCCGACCAAAGCGATGCGCCTGCTAATCCGATCGGCCAAAACACGTCCATACAGATTTGGAGCTGAGCTGATCGATAACTTTTGCTCTTGCGTTGCCAGAACGCTGGATCGCACACACACACACACACACACACACACACACACACACACACACACACACACACACACACACACACACACACACACACACACACACACACACACAGACCTTCAATTTAAAAACAGGATTACCACCATTTCATTTAAAACTTGCAAACTAAGTGCAACCTTTGGGATTTCAGAAATACTAATTTACAGTGAAAAGTGTGAAAGTTATTTAGTCAAAAGAGGGAAAAATTATGTCAAATCATGTTTCCATGTATTTATTTAAGGATTTGTCAGATGCCTATAAAGTATAATTGATTGCATATTTCGTTTATATAATTTTTGCAGTAAATATTTCTTGAATTATATGGACAGCCAATTAATAATAAAATAAAACTCACAGTGATACGACATAATTGAGCAAACAGTTGGAATGGTTACCTAACATTACAATTTTTGATCTGTTCAGTTTAATAAAACAGGTGTCCGTGTGCATTTTACTGATGAGTTCATTCTTCAGGTTAATTTAAAGAAATATAATCACTAAATTTACTAAACGAATTGATCACATGACAAAAATTACTTTTCCCTGCTTTCACTCGGTCAATTTGCTAGTGTAACCTACAACAGAGGTTATTTTACTATCCAATGCAAAGCCTATAGCTTGTTCCTGGCAATTAATCAGCCTCCAACATATAAAGAGATGCTATTGTATATGGTATCTCTCTTTTTTGATACCTTGGTGGGTTCCTGACAGTTTTTAGCATCACCATTTGAAATGTTCCAAATGCTTTTATAAACACTGACTGTCACGGCCTTGTGCTGAATAATACAGCTTTAGAGAGAGCAAGGGAATTTTCCTCAGGGCACAGGTGTGCTCTGATAGTCTCATAAGCCCCCGGCAGCACAAAGAAAGATAGATGCTTTCTTGGTGAAAAGGAATATGGAGGCACAAGGTGGAGAAACAGACCAACAATGGCTTCTTCATTCAGGTGTATTTGGTTTTGACCTTCAGACAGAGCTTCAAATAAATGCAACACCGAGGGGGAAATCAAAAATCCCGATGACCCTGAATCTCTACACCCTACGCTGGCCTGGAATGAATATGTGATGCTGAAAGATGTAATACATTTTCAAAAAAGCAGAAAGACGACATGTGCGGGTAAGACCTCTCCAGAACTGGCAGCACCAGCAGCCACAGTCACTTCTTTTTATGTATTCATACACTTGAACACAGAAGTGCTGCAAACATATACCTATAAATGGCTATTTTTTTTTTTTTTAAAGGCATAAGCATTGCTCCAGTTGTGCATAGCTAAATGTACAAATCCTACTTGGATAGTGAAGCTTAAATTATTCATGCTGCCAGACAGCTGAAATATGCTGCAGTTAGATAATATAGATATATACACGTAGTAAATAATCTATCAACAGAGCTTGTTCAAGCTGCTCTTCTACATTTCAGTTTTTTCCACCATTTTTCATAACTTCTGTCTGCAGATGTACCACTGTGAGGGTCACTGTGGCTGAGACGGCTGACGAGCAGTGATGAAGTTGTCACAGTAAGTAGACAGACTGCTAAGTCAGGCATTCGGGAGAAAGGTAAGACACTTATCGAATGAGAGGTGAAGCCGAGGGAAGTGCTCAGGGAAATTTAATGAATCTGTCAAACGGAGGGAAAGAAAATCACAAAAACCTGCAATATGGATTTGAGGGAAATTATAGATTGTTATACAGGAGAAGGTGATAGTTTCACACACATACACACAGCAAATATCTCAGAGTGTGCTTGGAAAAATATCAGCATTTCAAATGGCAAATCTCCCAAGCAGCGATGCCTACAGGGAGGTGGGGGCTCAGAGAAATCCTGCCTGTCCTTGTGTGTCACTTACCAGCCAAAGGAAAAGACTTTTTTTTTTTTTTTTTTTGCTGATAGCGCAAAGTGTCTCCATGAGGCTAATGCTTTATGTCAGATTCTATACTAACTGGCACATTAGAAAGAGGGGATCCACCTTTACTTTGGCCATAAAAGCATTTTCCTTTTGCTGCAACACTTAGCCTCAGTAAGGTTTTTTAAGTATCGACACAGTTGAAAAGCTGATGACTGGGTTCTTAGTAGGTGGTAGAGGGGCATTGTAAAATCCTCTGTGATTGGCCTTGTTTTGTGTATTTTTGCTTCATTTTATTATATACACTTCAGCAACGAGGAGAGCTAGACAAGTGAATTGATGGGAGGGTGGAGCGGGTAGAGGGTTGGGGGGGAAGGGGGGGGATAAGGAAGAAAAACAAAACAAAAACAGACAAGGAGTGCCAGGCTCTGAAAACTGGCATGCTGCAGTTGGATGTCAGTCACCTAGCAACAAGTCCTCCCCATCACTTACCCCCCACTTCCCCATCTCCTGCTGCGCTCTCTAATTCAACAAATCTGCTGAGAATGTATGGTTGCTCCTCTAACAAAACGCATTCTGTGCTGGCGGCTAAGGATGTGGGCCTCCACTGAACACGCCACTCAGCTGCCCATTGACCACTGGGGCCTTTCTCTGCACACACTAAGGAGTGAAGGACAAAGACCCTGAAAGCAGGGGCAGCTCCACAGAGAAAACATTTGCTTGTAATTGTGTTTGACTGCATAATGAAAATGATGTTCTTTTTTAATTTGGGCTTGTTAAGGCCACAATTATTTTCCTCTGGTCACCTGATTATTATAAAGAACCAAACCCTCACTTGCCCTATGGGGTGCAGAGGGGGTAAATACTGAAAACAGTCCAAAGACCTCCCCACTCTTTACTTTAACCCCTCTTGTGTTTCAAGTGTTCATTGGTAAAAACATAAATATGTAGACTCTGTTCATTACAGGATGGGAGCGTATGCTAGAATGAGTTCCCTTTTTTTTTCTTTTTTTTTTTTCTAGAGAAAGGATAATAACAGTGAGGCACACATAGATGCGCACACATACACAAATGGGAGCGCAGCCATGCTTGCCCTGAGTTGTGAAGCATTGAGAAGGTTAGCATTCCTGGTCCTACTTCAGTGAAACAGACCATTAGTGGGAGCATCGGGCTAGCACCCAAAAGAGTGCTTCAATGGGCGCATTCACATCCAGTGATTATTTGCACTTTTTAGCCCCCAATTTCCTGTTTTACTTATGTGTGTTTTCCACATTCATTTGGCTTCCCCCTTTTTTCTGCTCACTGCTCTCCTGTGGCAAAGGTGAGCAGCATTCAGGTGAATGTTTAGGCTCAAATAGAGAACATTTAAAACAGCTTTTGGTTTTATTATTGCTTGCGAAGGCTGCACTACAGCATATTTTTGTGTTTTGTAAAGATTCCTTTCTTTGAACATTTTTATGTCTTTTTTTTAAGCCATGTTACATATGATTTATGACACAGAACCCGCTGTATCTTTGAATCCCTGAAGGTTTCCTTTCAGCCTGCCTATGGATATTTATTCAGTGATTTAATTGATTCAAGCCGGGGTCCTATATTCACAGGCATCCCTGGGAAACCCCTTTGGTAAAGCATGACTCTTCTGAGAGGTCACAGGTAAGAAAACAAAAAAAAGGGCTGACCTCTGCTCACTGATGTTCAAGCATATATTCTGGTTTTCTGTCCCTCAGCCGTGACTGCAACATTGGCTCGCGTGACCGCAATGGTGGCCTTCCTAACAAACCACAACACCTTCTGAGGTTGCACCTTTCTGCGAGCGCAACCTCAGAGTCATCCCTGTTATTGAATCTCACAGCATTTATAGAATTAGGTGCATTATGAGAACATCCTCCAGCATGCTTTCATAGTCCTTTCAGACACTGCTGAAGATTCCCATGCCTTTCACTGCTCTCCTATTTATTTTTATATATATTATTAAATACCTGAACTAGAAAATTCATTATTAAAACTAATGCAGTCTAATGCACCAACACTACTATTAATTGTGCCTTCAGTCACTCCACTTATATCAGTGTGAGTATACTAATTACTAGAAGCATCTTTCAGTAAAACATAATAATTGCACCTCAGTGTCAACAATAACTGAACATTATAACCTTTAAAATACTTCAGTGCTTTTGTCTTACACTGCAATATACATCAATATACAATTACACATAAAAAGAGGAATATTAAACACCTAAAAAATCAAAGTGCTTTATTATATCCAGGCAAAAATCCTGTAAATGTAATATTACCATAAAGCAGTTCACGTCAGTGAGCTGCAGCGTTACGTTGAATGGCTTTTTGCAGCCAGCAGTATTAAAAGGATTACCATCCTGGGCATAGAATATAGTAAATTTAATCTGTACAGTATGCAGATTTGCCACTTGGCAGAACATCAATATTTAACACATTTAATCATTTTAATTTTGGTCATTTTTCAACTAATAGTGCTAAATATTCTCTGGGTTCTGATTCTCAAATGTGAGGATTTGCTGTTTATGTCATTGTGGCTGAATAATCTTGAGTTTTAGCCAGATGAAAAAAGCAATCTGAAGAAATCGCCTCAGGCTCAGAATTTTTATTTATTTATTTTTTTTAAGACTGATGTTTTGCTCACAAGTGGTTATCCATGCCACATTAAATGATCCTGAAAGTAAGTGTTAAGCTACATATAATGAAGCGTAATTCTGACCAAATAACTGAGGTTATTTCACAATAAATGATGAGATAAATTTCCTCCTCAAGGTGGAAGCCCTTTGAGATTCAAAGCGAATCTCCTCTGTCCTCCCAACTTGTTGTTGGGACTGAGCCGGTGTAAAGACTGAATAGTCTGAGGGGTCAGATGCTACTGACTTAAGTCGAAAGATCCTGTCAGCCTGAAGTGGCTAGAGGGTCTGCGGTAACACCCCTCCCACTGAAGATTAACAAGTTTCAGCACCGCATTGATGAGGCCCTGTTTCATTCGTTGTTTTTTTTTTTTTTTCTCTAAGTGTCAACAAGTGAGCATGTCTGTCTGTGTGGGTATTTTCAGGACCCCACCTTTGACACCAATTAAAGAGATTATGTCTTAAGACGAGAGGAAAGCTATAGTTGTGTGTTACGGCAAGTGATTGCTTTTGACAAGGTCACAGGGTACCATGCAACAGTGCATGACCCCAACAGGGCAGAGATGAGAGCAAAGAAAAAGAAAATAATTACTTTTTTTAGACACTCAGACACATTAATGTAACAGTAAAAATACTAGGCCTGGAAAGTACGAAGTTGGCAGTATGCTGTGGGCCAATAAAAACCAATAATGAACAGTTTCTGAGGTCCTATACTAGCAGCTCTCCTCTCAAATAGCCTTCATAAGTCAGCCTAAGAAGACCAAAATTGCAAAATGATTAGTTTTATTTCAGAAAGAATGTCAGTATCTTTATATATCTTTATCATAATTTGCTTTAGCTTTTAATAATTCTCGAGAGTGCAGAGTATCACACTCTCCACATTGAAGAAAATTGATCAAATTGCGCTGGCATGGTTTCGAAGTAGCAGGTAGACTAATGCATTTGCTGTAGCAGCTGGAAACGTGTCACATAGTGTCTTCATTCATATCAGGCGTGTAAATGCCCATCATGTAACCAAAACTGTAAATAGTATTGTATAGCACTGGCTTTTCTATTTACAAAGCAAATCATTTCAGTGAAATACAGGAGAACTGGTGCGAGGACTTGATTGACTTGCTATGAATAAAATAGGCTGCTCTAATTCTCCAAGACAACAGATAGGCCTGGTGGGCATGACATGATGGACCCACTTAAATAGATGACTGAACCTCTTTTTGTTTGCCCTTAAAAAAAAAAACTTCCTTATTGCAGTCACTGTCAGTTTTTCTGTCTTTAAAAAAATGTGCATGTTTTAGTGAATTTATGTCTTTGCGCAAAAAAAAAAAAAAAAAAAAAAAAAGAAGGCTACTTTGATAAAGCAATGTACCCAGGTTTTACTACGACCTTAAAGTCCAGAACATGAACATCATCATTACTAAACTGGCTCAAGTAATCAACAAGACACAGAAGGTCATTATATTTGCGTAGGCTGATCATTTTTATGACTTCCACTGAATCTATTTAAAATATGCTATAGTGGTATTATTATTGATTAGAAATAAAAACCTTTCGGCATATTTTATGATGAAAAACAGCTTTTCAGCACACTTTCGCCTCCCTTTTTTTTTTTGCGAGGTTATTTATTTATCTATATATTTTTAAATTAATTCTAATGAAATATAAAACTGGAGGACATTATTATGAAAAGATGGGAAAGGAAAAAAAAATATTACGAAGTTTTCAGACCTGTAATGGCGTTTTACTTTACCCTTTTCACCTGTCTGGGTTTTCAAAGGGTGAAAACGGCATATTACGTTTCATTCCTTCTTCAAATAAGCAGCAGAGGAAATAAAGCAATAAAAAAAAATTAATTATTGTTTAATTAACTTTTTAAAGAGCCTTAAAGTCGCAGCACCTTGAGGAGTTCTGTGCTGCAAAGCCTGTGTGCTAGCTAAGATCATTTTCAGAGAGTTTTTAATAGTTTCTGATGTCCTACCTTGATGTGGAGGGCAGGTTCATCCTGACTTGAGTTTTATGCCAACAGGAGGAAACTCAGCGGCCTCCTCCTCCTCCTCGTCTGTACACTTGTTGTTGTGTGTTTTCATGTTAATTGGCAGCAGTTGAACTGTGAGCCGTAAATCAAGAAGTGCACAGTGTATTAATGAGTCGGACCACCCAGGAAATCTATTTTCTCTGCACTTTCTTAGCGGACAATGAGAGGATACTCGAGTCTGCCATGCTCCGAAAACCATGAATGAACATTCACAAGAGCAGTGCTCCCCTGCTGCCACGTTTCAACTAATGGCTGCTGTAAGTATTGGTTAAAATAGTTAAAAAAAATTTTTAAGTTTAAGTATTGCAGAATTTTTTTTTTTTTTTACTTAGCTTTACATTTAAGGGGGAAAATAAAGTAAAACATGAACTTGGAATGAGCTTGGAATCAATTAAAATCCCTCCATCTCTGGAAAAAAAAAAAAAACTCTAATCAGGTTTGATTAAATATATTTTGGTCTATTAAAGGTGGGAGCGTTTTACAGATTATTTGGCCAATAATAACTTTTTCTAATACAAAGTAGGAGTTATTAAATCCAAAATTTGCCAGAAAAGTCGACTTATGGCAGGCTTTATGCAAAAAGAAGGAAAGACATTTCCCATTATGAGTCCTTTTTTAAATAATCCACTAAAAAAAAAAGTCTTTCTATAAATAAATGTTTTTTTCTCCATAAGAGTGGATCCTCAGAATGGAAAGTAGTACTATAATTGTCTTCCATTATGAAACCTCACAAAGCTAGACCATTGGCTACTAAAATACCAAGGTTAATCTTGATTAAATGTCTTTCCAGGGCACAAAAAGCATGTTTTACATAAAACATCCTTCAAGGGGATTAAAGTATGATGTTGGGAAAAAAATATATAAAATATTGCTGATGGCAAGGCCAAGCATCCCATCTCTCAAATGAAAGGTATCAAAGAGATTAAAGAAAAACCATTACAAATCAACATACCACTAATATACCTGCATCTGCCCTATTACCCCCTCCTTTCTCCTCCTCCCCAATTCAAGTCACACCAGCAAGAAAAAAGCTGCAACTTTAATCTTTACTCAAAGTACATTTTTAAGATTTCACATGAATCATTATTAGTGCATATGCAGTACTTTACCAGTTTCTGCTTTTGTAACCAGCGTTCATTGTAAAAGACAAGTTTCAAAGTCTTTAAGAATCAGCTTACAGGCTAAGTGCTGTTTTAAAACACAGTGTTCTTGCTGCAGGTCTCTTATATAAAAACAGACTGTGAAGGTGAATATTAACTATAGGTTGAGTCTACTCTTACAGTTTACTTGAAGCTCTTCTGATCTTTAAATGTTAACCAGTTTTAGAGCAAACAAATCCAGTTAATTCAGCTGTATAAATGCTTCCACACAACCAGCTGTATTAAGGCTTCCATCTCTTCTTTCCTCTGCTGAGCAAGGAAATCCTCCTGCATGCTGAATGCCCCTCACTGGCGACTTTTGTTCTCTCACACTTACCCCACACACTCCAAATGTAATATCCTTCTGCAGAGAGAAAAAAATATTTCCTCTCACACCTGTTGATGAATTGTGTTTGTGTCTAAGGCTCAGGCGG
The DNA here is from genome assembly GCF_007364275.1 of Archocentrus centrarchus. Lineage (NCBI taxonomy): Eukaryota > Metazoa > Chordata > Actinopteri > Cichliformes > Cichlidae > Archocentrus > Archocentrus centrarchus. Next base: position 11,914,295 of record NC_044367.1, on the reverse strand, counting down.
AGCTGTAACACGTGTCTTTATGCAACTGCACGAGCCCCCAAAATAGTAGTTTCCTCACATGGGTGGTGGTGAATAGGGAAACCCTTTTCACACAAACAGCAAAGAGGCTTGAGGCCAAATTACAGTAATCGTCATTGACAAACAGAAAATAATTCCCAGTTTGGGCAGGAAAGTCATAAGATGCCTTAATGACCTCTGCAGAGGGGAAAAAGAGGCTGTTTGTGCTTTGTGGCTGAATGGTGCAGAATCTGGCTGCCCACCCATGAACCCATGCAGTCTCATTATACTAAGAATATAGAGGATAAGAAGTTGGCCGTTCCGTGTACAGTCTCATTTAATACCTGCAAAAAAAATAAAAAATTATATATATATATATATATATATATATATATATATATAATACATCTTTCAGCAGTGGTGCAGGGATAATATGAACCTGGAGAAATGGCTTTTACAAACAAATCATACACTGCACACTGCAGCTGTGTGTGTTCAAGTAAACTACTTAGATACCATGAAACATGAGTAATATCAACTTTTCTTCTGAGCAAAAGTCAAGGGAATCTGAGAAAGCTTCTTGTCTGATTAAAAAAATTATTTTTTTTAAACAGTATTCAACTTTGTCTTGGTATAATGATGATATAACACCTACAGATGACACGCTGAAGGAAAGGAAACAAAAGGCATGTTTTTTATTTCTAGGACATGAATATAAGTTTTAGAAATCCTCTTTTTATGATGCTGTTGTCAATTCCAAGAATACTGAAAAGAACACATGGTTACAGCTACAACTATGATGTGACCTTACTATTCAGAAAAAAAAAAAAATACTGACATACATGCAGTCATCTGATATAGAAAGCTGTATAGACTGAAACCATTATGGGTTATACAGCAAGTTCGTATTCAGAATTTGGCTTCGCTTTTGCTCTCTCACCATGAAGCTAAAGATCTCGCTAAAGAAACTTTATGTGATTTTTTGGTATGCAATAAACTGCAAAAAGAAAAAAACTCATGATGGTGTGGATTAAACTGGGCTTTTTTGAATTTGGGGATAGTCAAAAAAGCCTCTGAAACTGTGGTGGAATTAATGAGCATATAAATTAAACCAATAAAATAAAAAAAAAAAAAAAACTATTTAGATCATTGATGAGATATGCAGTAATAGTCTTTAAGGCTGACATTTAGTGTCATATATTATTTACTTACAATGAAAACATGCACGTTTGTTGCCAGGCTGCTCAGCTCCTGACCTTTTCCATTCTTGTGTCTGCCTAATTTAGTAAAAGAAAACTGCACTGTGTTACATAAAAATGTCCGCATCTATGTTATTTCAGAAGAGAGGCAGAGTGGGAGATGATTACCAAGAAACTGGAGATGCATAACCAGTTGCGTGTCGCTTATCTTAACTCTCTGTTGATGTAAAGCATAAAGTCACAGATGGTTTTCATACAACAGAACACACACACAACGGAGAGTGACCATTCAAGGTTTTATTCATGGACACAGATTCACACAGAACATTATGTGACTGTGATTTGTTCCTACCAGTTCTTCGGGCCTTGACTGTGGCCTGAGGATACAGTATAGTTCAATACAGTACAGCTTTATGTTTTGGATTTAAGTGCTGATTCACAGGCTGTGTTGGTTAAATAATCTGTGGTCATCCAGCAGGAACAAAAGTGCCTTTTACCTTCACTTGGGAAAGATTCAGTCTCTAAATCAGCAACTTAGTTCAGCACCACTGTTGGTTGAGGTCAGTTTAAAGATGGACCAAGAAAAACTGAGGAGCACAAACCCTGGGAAGCTTTTTAACAGCTGAACATTTTGGCTTCATAAAACTTACCTCTTACTTAAATCACCTTGCAATTTGCTTTTCTAGAACAAACCTGCAAAAATCTAAATATACAAATAAGTCAGCAGTTAAAAAAGAGTGTTTGCAGACCTTACTGAGCTGCTGCACTTGGCAGATTGAAAGGAAGCAGGGTCCCAACAGGAGGGCTGTCAGCTGAAACAATGGAAAATATTATACAGCTCCTTCAAGAAGGAAATCCAGCACTGAGTCAGAGATGTTGGTTGCTCCCAGTCAGCACAACATTTGGAGCAAGAAGAAACAAAACAGAACGGTTTTAAAAGGTACACATAGACAGAAGACATCATGGAGTGGGGACAGAAAACCCAAAGCAGTATGCCTTGAAAATAGAAAATGAACATTAAAATAATTAAAAATAAACGTGTTTGTGAAATATTTGGGCTGAATGAAATAGGAGTTGCATACAAAAGCCAAACAAAACCAGCACTAACAACCAATCAGCAGAACACTAGGTTACAGACGGCTAAAGAGAAGTAATCACGCACTATGGATGACTGGATGAAAGTAATGGTCAGAGATGAACCTGCATTGGTCAAGGAGATGACACTGGAACATGTGTTTGGTGCCATTCCAAAGACACATAAAGATGAAAGTCTCAAGAAATCAAGCAGATTTTCCTCCACTCATTTATGCTGTCAGGTTTCATGTCAGCTCAAGTTCCAGCAGAGGTGGCACTCCTCTACCTCTACAGTAAATGCACAGGTGGCCAATTACATTTAGGACACTTTTCTCATTCCACTGAGCAAAGAGCGTTAAGGGTTTTAATCAGGAAGGGAATATCAGCTCAATTTTAGGAGGAAATTGGAAAAACAACAACAAAAAAAAGGTTCATGACAAGCTCCCTGCTGCAAAGCTGATCCATCAGCAGCTATTTGAGAAAATGTAATGGAGAATAGTTTTTCAATAGTGAAGGTGTCCACCATAAACAACTGAATGGTTGCAAATTCAAGTTTTTTGCTTATGATTCCATATTTTTTTTCTCCAACACCAAATTAATGGACAAGTTTGACAAAGCTGGATGGAAACAACCAACATGCTGGATTTCATTCTTGAAGAAGCTGTGTATTACTTTCCATTGTTTCAGCTGACAGCTCTCTTGTTGGGGCATGATTTCTTCCAGTAAATCAGGTACAACAGCTCACTATGGCCTGTAAATACTCTTTTTTAGCTCACGACTACTCTGCAGATCTAAATTTGTGCAGGTTTGTTTTAGAGAAGCAAATTACAAGGTGATCCCATTGTTCTTCCTCTAATGGATCTAGAACAAAAGATTTTTGTGTGTCATAGCGGTGATTTTCTTTTTTGCTACAAAGTAAAAAAGTTGAGTGAGCATCTTCCAAGTGTGGTGGCTTCCAGGGGTTGTACAGCTCATTTAATTCCTCCCTATCACGAGCATGGCTTTAGAGCATTAAAACATACATTTAAAGCCCCTCTAAATGTCTAACATTCAACATGAAGGTGATTTCAAAATCATCTTCACTGAATACACTTGTTGGCATAGAAACAGTGATTTGTCAATGCTGGTCCAGTGGAAAAGCTGCAAGAATTAACCCCGCTGATTTGTAGACTTAACAGTGTACCGCTGTGACTCCATTCACTGGCCTGGTTCCTTTAAAAATGGGATTAAGTGTTTCTAGTGTATGATGTAAAAGGAAAAGCAAAATCCTGACTAAGCTGATCAGAAACAAAAAATTTTATGCCAAGGCAAAAGCACCAAAAATAAAAAAAATAAACCCTTTAGCAGCAAACTCAGAGTTTTACAGTTCAGTGATTAGAAGTGGGGAGAATACTTCAAGAGCCAGATACAGCTATGGTGGCAAATTAACATGCACTCATTATAGACATGAATGTCTTGGTAATTTGGGGCTTTAATAGTTTCTTTTAACTCTTCTTTTATGACTTTAAAAAACAAGATTTGGATGCACAAGTTTGAACTTATTTTGGATTTTCTCTAATCCACACATGCATACACACATGCAGATATATACATACACACCCACTAATATTTGGTTAAATGTACCTTAGCAAGTTGCACCTCAACCTGACACTTTTTGTAGCCATCAACAAGCTTCCGGTATAATTATTTGACCACTTTTATTGGCAGAATTTGTAGGATTCATTTAAATTAGTTGGTTTCCTGACACAGGCTCAGCTTTTAAGCATTGCTTAATGTTAGCCTGCTTTATCTCAGTTTTGATGTGTTTGGGATCATTGTCCAGTTGGAATACCCATTTGTCCAAGATTCAACCGGCTAGCTGCTGATCTGAGGTGAAGTTGAAGAATTTGGAGATAGTCCTTCATTATTCCATCAATTTTGTGCAGTGTACCAGTACCACTGGCAGCAAAACAACCCCAGAACACGATGCTACCACCACCATGCTCGGCAGTTGGTACAGTGTTTTTAGGTTTGAAAGCCCCACCTTTACTCCTACAAACATATCTCTTGTCATTGTGGCCAATCTTTGTCTCGTCTGACCATAAAACCTTTCTTCAGAAGGCATCTGGCTTGTCCATATGAGTTGCTACAAATTTCAGTCAAGCTTCAAGGTGTCGGTTTTGGAGCAGCAGCTTCTTTTTTGGTCGGCACCCTTTCAGTCCACGGTGATGTAAAAGTCACTTAGCCCTGGACAGTGATGTAGTTTCCAGGCCAAAGTAGGCTTGAGCCTTGGTGGTTCCTTGGTTGTTCCTTACCAATTTCTTCTCATCTGAGGATGCCAATTGGGGACTTTTTCCACATCTTGGCAAAGTAGTGGCACATCTGAATAACTTGTACTTGAATACAATTGTTTGAACTGATGATCTTGGAATCTGCAGTTGTTTAGAAATGACTCCAAGAGACCTTCCCAAAGTGTGTAAATCTATAATCCTCCTTCTTAGATCTTTACTGTGTTCCTTTGACTTTCCCATTATTCTGAGTATTGTTCAATCCAATGAGTGTCAATCAAATCCTTTTCATGCTAGCAAAGAAACTAACAGTTGCACAATTACGATCACTAATGAGAAGTTAACAGACCTTGGCATAAAATACATTGTAGAACCTTCAGTGCCACTTATTAAAAGATTTGAGTGCGTGTATGTTTATACTTGATTCTTGGTTTTTAAAGTCATTAAAGACGTATGTTGTATGTTGTCATTCCCCCCCTGGAAAAAGAACAGCTCAAAGAAACCATGTCTGACTACAACTGTACTTTAAAAAAGTGAGAGGTGATTCTGGAGCTATGCCAGAATAAAATATTGGCTTAGAGGGAAAAAAAAAGAAAAAGAATAAACAATTCAAATGAAATTCCCACCTGTGCACCTCTATAAACTGAAAGGACAGGATACCTTTATAGCATTACTCGCATTACTCAGCTTAGTCTTAGCTCTGGTTATGAGATGTTTTCTAGAAAAGACAAAATGAAGCCACTTCAAGTGTGTTTGCCTTATTCTAGCTGCCCCTGATGATGCTGTCTTTTATAATTTCATTAAAACCCGTGAACTGGATTTCACAGGTTCATACAGCTCAACTGCCTCTATCTGAGCCTTAGGCCTCTGAACATCCTCCTGTAATGTCTGCTTTGTAAAGTTCTTGTGGTGTCATAACAAAAGTCTCAATAATAGATTTGAATGAGTTTGTTTTGGGGTTTTTTCCATGATTTGAGGTCAGCAAGAGTAAAACAGTGAACACACACCCTTAACACTTCACTGCACCAGTTTCCTTTTTTAAAAAAAAAAAAAAAAAAAATTTTACTGAGCTGATTTGTTTATGTGTCTACCTGCCAGCTAAAATCCCTCCATAATAACTTTAAGCTATATGATAGAAGCATTAGATGAATTCCCATCCTTGCCTTACACTGTATTCAAATTTATACTTGTGAAACAGTTTGATGGTGGGAGTGAAATGACGAATGACTAGTTGCTAGTTATTTGCAAATGTAAACCACATCAAATAAATGATTTAGTGAGGCTAAATAATTACACTGATGGACAAACATGTGACATCTAGTGTTTGCTTCACGTCCTCTGATTAGCTCTTGTTTTAGCTGAAACCACGGAAGAGGAGGATGACTGGGTCCTGGGGGAGGGAGAAGAGCAGGATGAAGATGAGGTGAAGTTTATAGACACGGATGAAGTGAAGTGACGACATGCACGAGGTATGACTCAATCACCCACTGGCTGCATGCTACCAGAGGTCGGATAGCATGCAGAGGAGATGGGGGAAAAAAGCATGAAAAAGAGACTAAATCCTTGTGACATTATAGAATTTTTTTAAAAGCCATTAATAAGTTGAGGACCCACTGAGACAGCATAACAAGAACCACAGTCAGATTTCCATCTTACTGCAGCTCAATGACAGATGAGAGCATGCTGGAAATGAAAAAAAGGCCACTCAGGTACAAAAAGAACAAATATTTGCCATGAGACACGTTGATATATATTCACAGTAACAGCTGGGTCTCACACAAATGGAGAGCTGAAGAAAATTACTGGTATGGATTGACACAAGACAGCAAAGACAGATTACGACAAATTACTGCACCACCTCTGTGGATCCGTGCCATTCACACCTAAGAACACTTTATAATTGGTTATTTATCCTCGATCTCATGTTTACAGACCAGTTTGGAATTCTGAAAGGTTTTCTTGAGACATGAGTGACTGTGCTTTAAATACCATTTAGTAAGCATTTCAGTCTGAGGTGGTATCCACTTTGCTCCTCTACCTTGCCAGTTCCATAACTTTGTGGCATTTGCACCCAGTGAAGCAGTGCTTCAGGACTACATCACCATTCAGAAAGGAACACATAAAACATACAAGAGAAATATCAAGTCAAGACATACAAATGAGGATCCCAGATTTTCCAAAATGCACACTGTCGGTGCACACGTCACCATCTCCACGTCAAACCTCAAAGTAGCTTGAAGAGCAAGATCACTGGTGGGTTACTAGCTTGAGTGACATGCTCAGCCAAGAGTGACTGACAAGCCTGTGGGGGAGGCAGGCCAGTAGGGTCAGTGACTGTTGAACTCCAGTTGCATGCACATCATTTTAATTCATTTCAGATATAATGATTGATGTTTAGTTGTCACTGTTCAGTTGAGTAGGCGATGCTTTTGTCTTTTGGTTTTTAGTTTGTCACTATATTGCTTCTGTTTCTTTACTAAGTAAATATTAATTTTCACACTCATTTTGTATAAATCACTACATCTAAATGGCACCACAGGTCAGCAAAGCAATTGGGACAGATCTGAATGTAACACCCTCAAAGGTAGTATGACTTGTTAGGAGCTATTGATGTGTCTAAACAGCCCCCACTCATTTCATGTTCCCCGATACTCATGGTCAAATGTCATGAATTGTTGCACCTTCACTTGTCTGCCAATCAAATGCACCTTTCTCCAGTCAGAGTCTTCCCTGCCTGCAACCAGCCAACCACACCAAGGCAGGTGTCTATCTCACTCAACAGGAATGCATTGCAGTGCCTGAAATTTTCCTTCTGAAATCAGAAAAGAGCCCCAACTTTCCTAAATTTTTGTTGTTGTTGGCACTGAAACTGCTGCCTGTAGAGGACATTTTTGCTTGCCCAGTCTAAAATATTTGCTAGAAAAAAAAAATAGGCAAGTTGGATTACTTTGGGAGTTCCTAATCTACCAATCCTAAACCTTTGTTATATTAGGGTTGGTAGTGCTGTACATTCAGCGTGCTGTGTACTCGACAAGACTGTAGACATCTCGTCATTTGACCTGTAATACACCAGTGGGTGACATCACTGCTTTCCATGTCCATCTGCACATATAATCTACGCAACAGAAACATTCAACTGTTTTCACAGGCACAAGTTCTCCTGAAGACGAGTTGGGGGGATTTGCATTTAAAGAAACAAAATGTGTTTGGATCCAGTATTACTTACCAAAAAACACTGTCTGCATCCTTCAGGTTTAACAAAAGTGTTAAAAACATGCAGCTTTCCTCTTCACTACCTTTGCTGGTGTGCAGCTACTGCCAACTGCATTTTGGAGGCTGGGCATGTGTGCCCTTATGTAAGTGCATAAATTGATACAGCACATGAATCCAAAGAGAAAAATCACATTTACCCATATGAAAATCCACCTTCAAGTCATCATCATTTTTTGCCCAAAATCAGCAAAAATGTTGACAAATCAGGCACCTAAGCATCCTTTGCAAGGTATGAGATGTTTGAGTCACTTTGTTAATCCCTTGTAGCTGTGAAACAACTAGTCAGCCACTTGCCAGACAAGTTATTCTGAGACAGGTCTTTTTTTTTTTTTTTCCCCTCTCCTTCCACACAATGAAATATGAATAGAAGTGGTGGGGATAGTTGGCAGCTGTCAACAAATTCCACAGCTTCCCGCCACCATCGATCAATCAGTCCTATATCTGAACCACAACCATGCTAACCCGCTGGCTAGAACTGACATTAATCCTAAACCTTCCAGTCAGTGCGAAGGAATAACAGGATATAAGGTGGTGGGAGCGAATGCTGATACAGGCTCTAAAGAGGAAAGGTGCCAATGCTAATGAGTGTATCTGTGGCTCTTTAACGAGCCCGATTTGATGTCCTAATTTACAATGAGCTGTGTCTCAGGGGCGCAGGATAATGAGCAGGACCGGGATTCCCAAGGCAGAGGCTTGTGTAACCCATCTCATGCAGGGGACAGTCACTCCCACCGAGTGTGAGTGAGAGACAGACAGAAGCAGAGAGAGCAGGAAGGACATATTCCATGTCTGTAGGAGAGAGGAGGGTGTGAGAGAGGAGGGTGGGGAGGTGGGTGCATGTCATCCCTGCCTGATATGATTGTTTGTACACACCAATCATTGAATCGCTGCGTCCAAGTGAGAAAAGCTTGTGTTCTCCATGACAAACTGACCTCGGGCAACAAGAGCACTCTCAGAAAGAGGAAATGGAGAAGGAAAGCATGGGGGAGAAGAAACCGCTTTAGAGAACAAATATATAAAATATTGTGATTAAAAACAAAAGCCTGTTCACTGCAAAATTCATCCTTTCCCCTGCTTAAATCACAAAATTTTATAGCTGCCCTGGGAAGAAAAAAATAAATAAAAAATCTGGTTCCTAGTGCACTCTGAAGCGAATTAACAAATGTGGAGCTCAGTGACCTCGGTGCAGAGACCATGCACACAGAGTATGCAGTGTGCCCTACCACCCCCACCTCTTACTGCTGCGTCTGCATGGCTGCATTAGTCAAGCTCTGATGGGTTTTTCCGCCATGAGAAGCAGAGCATGACATGCGCTCAACAATGGCAGGCAGATGACGAGCCAGCTCCATTTGATGATGGCCTCTGCCGCAGCGGCCTCTTTTTTGATGTGGAGGAATACAAGGGCAGCGTGATTCATTATGGGTGCACAGGTGGCCCGAGATCTAATGAGTCACATTTTGTGCAGTTCAAACGGCTCTCAGAGAGGGATGCACATGCTTAAAAACAAGCGTGTTTCAGAGTTCTCGCTGCCACTTTCACTGCAGAGGGATCAGCTGCTTTTCCTCACGTGAAGATGACAGATAGGAGCACCACAATAAGTTACTACATCCCGACTCATAACCTGCATCCTGCTAATTTCTATTTGCACTCTTAAATCTCCAAGCATTAAATGCTGTTTATTAAACAAGTAAAGCTATCAGCAACAACCACTGAATAATCAGAGACTGGCTGTTTTTAATCAATTTTCAGAGAACTAAATAAGTGTTTCTGCTGGTCTCTCTAATCAGTCTAGGCTATTAACACTGCCCCCCTCTGGCTATTTGGCAGTCTTATTAGGATACCGTTTTGCACAGATCACTTAGTAAGTACAGTACAATGATATCTATGGCATCAGAAAAGTCTAAAAATCATGTGTGTTTCTAATAATCATTTAGACAAAATATAGTTTTTCCTTCTCTGCATATTATTTAACAAACACGTCCTAAAAACAGCTTGTTTTAGCATGTTAGTCAATTCATCACAGGAACCACAACAATCCAAATTGTGCCTGATCTATTAACTGCTTGCCACTGAGCACCATTTGAACATTTGACCTTCTAACACAGCTCCTGACATTATGTTGACATTTAAAGTAATCCCTCCTGCGGTTCTTAATCCCAGTTGTCGTGGACTGCCCTGGCCATTCTCTGAGATCAAGCCCCTTGCAGTACACGCTGCTCTCACCACACACCAACCAACAGAAAAGGTGGGGAGAAAAACAACTCTGACACCACCAGTGTGCAACACCCTTCTACTTTGGAGAGATCAAACCATGCAGCAATGAAAGAGCTTGTTAATAATCAAACACAAACTGAGGCATTAAGTTTGAATGTACAACTTGAGGATGCGCCACTATTGCGCTTCGGCAGAGCTAAGGATTAGATTTTCCTAAAAAATAAAAATAAAAAATACTGGCCAATGTGCAGAGGATCCAGATTAATACATACAGCTGTTCTGAAGGCATCTCACATGTGGATAAGAAGAAAAAAAAGATGCACTCATCTGATTTTCATTTATTAAGCGTGTTGTTCCTGATTTTCCTGTAACCCTTCACTTTCACAGCTGAGACACTGTTTAATAAACATTTGAGTTACATAACCTAACTGCAGAGAAAGTGTCATTCGGACAATAGGCCCCAACAGATAAAAAGTGATTAAATGAGAGGTACAAGATGACAACCCATTTATTTAGTAATACATTCTGCAAACTAGAAATTTTATTCAAACTTCAGAGGCTAAAAAATGAAAGAAAGGAGGCAGGGAAAAAGGGGGGAGAAAATCTGAGGAGCAGGGAGAAAAATGCATCTATTCACAAGCAAGGAATGCAATTTGTTCAATCGACAACACAAATAGTACAATTTAGTTCAGGGAGCAAAGCTTTTTTTTTTTTTTTTTTTTTTAAACACTTTTTTTCTGCCATTCCTTTGGAGCTAGAACATAATACAAAATATACAGTTATTGAACTTTGTAAAATCACTCACAGAGGCCTCTGAGAAGCATTTGAATCAACACTGACAATACTTAACTACAGCACTCTAAAGCTATTCTCGAATGTAATCATAAATAGAGCAGACATTAATGTATGTATGCACATTTTGAATGCTTGCGAGGTTACCATGTTAAAAACACTTGCATTTGTTGAAAGAATGACATCATCTGCAGTCGAAATTAAATAAGCTTTCATGACAGATTTGATACGGTAACATGGAAAGAAGAAAAATAAAACAAACCAGCAAAAGGTTGAAAAAGTCATAACTGGTGACAACCTGGCAAAGTCATTTTGCTGATAGCTTAAGTACCTTAAAATGGACAGATTTAAATCTCTAAGAGTGTAATGTTAGCAGCATTACTCCTCCTCGTAGTGTTTTGTTGGACAAGTAACTTTAGGGGGCAATGTGAGTTTGGGTAAGGCAAATCGGTGAGCTTATTTATGAGCTGAAAAAGGTCAAAGCGAGGCTCAGCTTGTCCCGTAAGGGGACGAATAAACCCCCACCACTAAGGGTCACACAGTAAACGCCACAACTGAGGTACATAAATATGCACAAGAGGGCGCAAGCTTTTAAAATCTCTTCAGCTTCTGCCAGGTAATCCTCTATACAAGAATATATAGGATGCATTCCAGGCAACCAAAGGTAACTCTGTAAATAGCTTTATAATATTTTTTTTTTCCATACAATAATTTTTCTGAACAAAAGGAAAAAAGAAAGCTGATTATATAGACGATCAGTGCATATGACTTGTCATGTATAGTCACACTTATTTTCTCACACATCTCACATGTTTAAAACCCTGAACTCAATACAATTATAGATTTGAACTAAGTGAGCATCACACAAGTGCACAAGAAGCTGAAATTACATGGGTGAGTGTTTGAGGGCATTGGCTGGGGTTGAGGGGCAGCTTACAGGACAAGGCCAATAGTGTTCCTACTAACTAAAACAGGTTGTCTTTTCCAGTAGTTTCTTCAATCATTATTTGTTAACATCAGCACAATTCAGGCAAACACTGTACATGAGTATAACAATATCCCATTCAAACAGACCAGTATTAAAGTAATGGGCTCTGGGGGGGGTGGGGTGGCTCTAATTAAAACTAACTGCTGAACAAAAAAAAACAAACACTTCCTACTGAGGTCACGAGGTATTTAAGTTAATGACGAAAAAAGAAAAAAAAAAAAGAATATAAGCTTGGAACAATTTTTGTTCAGTTGTTGGGGAAATAACAGGGGTGCAATGGAAATCTGAAATAATTTAAACATGCACATGTGGACAAATCATAGTCAAGCCACTCTTAGCATCTGACAACATTTCAGCTACAACAATTCTGAATATTCAAAGGTGCATCTCTACTGTAGAAAGTGGGTAATCAACAAGCATCATTTAAGGGCCACAACATTGTCTTTAAATTCATTATGAGAAAACACCGGGGCATGAGTTTGTCAACGCTCTCAACATACCCAAAAAAAAAAAAAAGTTTGTTCCTCGTTAGACTTGAAGAGAAAAATGACCAAAGTTAGAAATACCTACCAGGATTGCAACAAGCTGCTGAGTGCTGACAAATATTAGGTAAGAGACACTTAGTGCACTTAACAAACACAAGCTATGCAGAGCAAAATAAATAGCTTACAGATTAAATATGAACTGCTCCATTTAATTAAATAAAATAATTTCATATTGATTTTCAAATCCACTGAATAGATTGATGTTTTAAATTGAGTATAGCAGGTTTACAAGTATTAAGGTAAGGCAACTCTAATTTTAAAACCAAAAAGATACAAATGAAACATTTTTACTCTGCTGTTTGATTTTTGTTGCAATCTGATTTTAATCTGGGAAGGAACATTCAGTGAAACCACATCTTCATGCAAACACACAAAGAGATTTTCCGACTTGAGTTAGCTGCCACTTCAGCAAATCTTTTGATTGTTGTCATACTTTTGTAGGATTACTGGTTAAAGGTACACTATGGAGTCTCTCAGTTAAGTTACATTCAACATGTCTTAGCAAATTCATTTTGCTTTAAGGCCTATCAAATTTTTTCAGAACATCACATTTTCCTAGGCTCCATTCCCTAAATCATCTTCTGGTTTCGCAGTATTTTAATGGTTCTTTGGCACTCTAAAGGGCCCTTCACATATGTGACAGTGACGCCGCTGCACTCTGAAACCCATTCTTTTCTATGGTTTCCTACTGCACCAAGCAAAGCACAGCGCAAGTGTGACTGGTAGGAAGAACTCACACATGCCGCACATTCACACGACCAATAAAAATCGCAGAATCACAGGGAGTGGCCGCCAAAAAAAAAAAATTATGCAGAACAGGTAAAGCACAGCAGCCAGCGCAACACAACTCTTCAGCCATTTGCGCAATCTAGCGGCCAGCGCAGCACATGCCGCTTTCTATGTGAAAGGGCCATAATGTCACGTTATGATGACACTAGCTGTTGATATACAATTTTCTGCCCCCTGCAGTCAGCAAAAGTGCATTTCATGTCACCTCATGCACATCACTTGCACATCTTGTCCCTCCCTGTAAGTGAGCACTCACAGAGTGAGGACCCACTCAAAGCATTTCTCTTTAACCAATGATTAAAAACTCCACAGAGCACCTTTAAAAAGCAACCAATAGGAACTAAGAGATCTAAATGCAGTTAGTCCAGTAACTAAACATTTGTAGCTAGTTTCTCCTCATAGTGACGCAGACTTTGCAAAATCTTCGGGTTCTTTGGCATTATTTGCCACATTAAGCATATTAGAAAGCAGCTAATTCAGGATTATAGTCAAAATGAGTCTTTTTTTCTCGTAAAAATTACCCACAAATCTAAAAATAATGAAACTGTTAGGATTGTCATTATGATAAAATCAAGGAGTGTAAATTTAGTACATTATTACTCTGAATTTTATATATTTGGAACTGTTGATGACATGAACACTAAATGTATTAGAGGGAATATTTGGTTGAACACAAAACACAACCACATCAAAACAAACGAACCGCATTCTGTCCATGGCAAAAAAAACTAGCTCAAGCAACATGATTTATTCCTTTAAAATTTAAGTTGAAAATATATACATATATAAATTTCCAACAATGCAACACAAAGAATGGCAGAAAATAAATTTGAAATAAAACTTTTATCTTCAAGAAATATATCTACTGTGTGTGAAATACAGATTTAGTCAGCGGCTATCTTTTTTTTTTTTGGGGGGGGGGGGGGGGGGGGGGGTTAACCTACAGTTCAAACACTAAAGCAGCAAAATATTGTGCTGTGTCTTACAGTGCAGTGGGGGACAGTTTTTTTTTTTTTTTTTTAGTAGAGCAAATCTAATGGGAATAAAAAGGTACTGTACAACTATGAAAACTCCGTCAGCAGATTTGTTCTTGGTCTGAATGTCCTAAAGAAAGCCTTGTACATTTAGAGCCAGCAGTTTCTTCTATATTCAAATTACTAATGCGAGATTTTGTTTGAATTGTTCAGTGCTTAAACTGTTCACATCAGTCAAATTAACTGCAGAAGCTCAAACTTATCTGTAACACATACAAAAACTGCATCTGGCTGTGGGGGGGGGGGGGGGGGGGGGGGGGGGGGGCTGGCATAGGCTGTCATGAAGCTGAAAGTGAGATTTTAAAAAAAATATGGCACCCACAGTGGTCACTGTTATTCATGTACATTTAGAAATTGATATTCAAATATGACAACAGATGTGTAAACCTGACGAACCTGCCAACATTTAAAATGAATTTGTGTCATCACAGGTTACAGTAAAGTTTTGATATATATTTTTAGGGTCAAACAGGGTAAGATATAAACTCTGCTGTCCAATGCTGTTTGGAATTAGAAACAGTGAAGCCTATGTTGAGTTGATATGAAACACCGCGTGGGGCTGAAAATGGATAAGGAGAGAGCACTTCCCTTAAACTCCAGCCCAGTTTGTCTGAACCACCATAGCAAAATGAAATTAGAGCTGCGCATACAGATCTGCATTATACTGACAAGTGCGCGTGCACATGCGCACACACACACACCCACACACGTTTGCAAGTACCTACGGACAAACATGTTAACATGGGACCCATCAGATACCTTGCAGGAAATGAAGAAAAATAAAATTCCACTTCATACTTGATTGAGAAACACCTTGCCATTATTATTTGAGCATGTACAGAAAACTACTTACAAAAGTAAAATACAATTTAAAAAAAAAAAAAAAAAAAGCACAGGGGAAAAATAATTAGGATTCAAATGGTTTGATATAGAGCTTACTGTGCTGTCAACTATACAATTTACCCGTTTCTTAAAGGAGCATAGACTAATTGGAGGAGAAAAAAAAGAGAAATAAAAGCGCAGAGACACTGTGCCTGGAGGACAAGCGATAATAGTCACTGAATAGACATTTGTTAGAATTCCAGAAGAGCAGGAAAAGGCAGATAGTGCATAAAAGGTTCTCTTTTTCCATTTCTTTCATTTTTTAACTTAAAATCAAGCTGCATTAAATACAGGCTGTTTGTACAGGACAATTGCACTTCACAAAAACAGAAATATACAAATACACACAAGGAAATGTGAATCAAATTAATTACAGCAAAAAAAAAAAAAAAAAAAAATCTTACTAGTTAAGCTGATTATTTAACAAAATGGAAGAAAACTTTGTGGACTCACTTGTTATGGATTACTTTAGAGAATATTTAGGTGGGTGAACATAAAGGGGAGACAAGACAGCGGGGATCCTGAACTCCAGAGTGGACTGGTGCTGCACTGTTCCAGGTTTGTGTGCATGCATCTCCTCTTCCTCCTCCTCCTCCTACTCCTCCTCCTCCTCCTCTTTTCTCCTCCTCCTCCCATGAAATTCCCTTCTTAGAAACCAAAAGCTCAGAGTGACGGAGAGAAAGACTGCTGAGCTGAGCTGCTGTGGGTCTTGAGAGGATGGTGGTTTGTAAACTCTATGCTGTGTTAGTGGTAGGAGGTTGTGTTACCACATGTCGTCTGTGGACGCAGAGTCCTTGATAAGAAAGGAGAGGAACGAAAAACCCTTCAGACTCTGGCTGTACATCCATGAGAACTCCATAAGACCAAGAGTGCATAGAGACATTTAAAAACTGATGCTATTGTAAATATAGGAAATAACAGAGATAAAAAAAATATCATTAGCTTATCAAATACACAATATAGCCATATACAATGGTCACAGAGAATTCTCATTAGCATGGCTGACAAGTGTCATATTTTGGTTTAAAAGGCTTGCATGTTGCCCTTGCGTTGTTGTTATGCACCAAGTTAAGCTTCAACTCTAATGACTCTACAAAGGAGGAAGCTTCATTTTACAACATCACAAGACTGATGCAAAATTTTGTAGTCCCAAAAATCCTAACTGAAGTCTAAAACTCTAACGTCTAAGCTGGGAGTTCATTTGTGAATGTAATCTTTGAATCAGCTAATGAAAATAAATAAATAAAATTTAGTGAGTGACACTGCCATTAAACAGGTCACAGGGTTCAGTCATGGAAGATGACTCCACTCTGCATTTTCACAATATACATCCAAAAGAGAGAGATCTTCTCTTGCAGTCTGTGTGAGAGGGGCGTGAGCTATTCACTTTCACGCATGCTGTACCACTGTGCCATACACACAAGTGGCTACACTGCAAAACAGTCAAAACTGATATTACTCAGTGCAACAAGTGCAGCAAGCCTTGTGCATCTAAGATAAGAAACAAGGGCAATCTGCTAAAACATCCGGTCAAAGTGCAAAAGACATGAACGAAACACAGCACACTGTCTAGCTTGTGGTTCATTTCTGATTGCCCAACATATCTCATGTACGCTTTAACTAAAATAATTTTTTCTTTAAAAAAATGAAACAATAATAAGATTCTCAGAGTAAAGTTACAGTTGGTTGATAAGCAGTACCATTACAATCTTACAGACACCAGTTCTTTTGTCTGAGATTTTTAATTCTGCCTATTTTGATGATTTATTGCCCCAAAATAGCTATTATGTTATTAGTTAATTAGTTATTTTTTTCTTTGAATTGAACATTTTTACCATTTTTATAGGCAATTTTTGAAGAGAAAACAGCTTGAGAAAAGGTTAAACCCTAAATCAAAACCACTAGTAATTGGCATTACACAGGAAGATGACAAATTTGTCCGAACCACAAAAGCAACATTTTGGGATCAAAAATACTTTTCATTTGTTTACATGTACAGAACTAGAAAAAAAATAGTTTAAACCCAAAGACAAAAGTGGAAAATTGTTACCTACTGTTATGTTTTGTGATGTCAAACGGACCATGAACTTGGGTCACTAAAATCTAATTTTTTCTTCTTTCTGTTCAAGAGAACCTCTGTGCCAAATCTGACCAAATTCCTGCAAAGTGTCCCTGAGATATCAAATTCACATTCTTGAATGCTTCTTTTTTCATTTCATAATCATAATAATAATAATAAATAATAATAACAAAAAAGCAAATCTGTATTTATTAGGATTAAAAGTTATTTATTACATTTTTCATGGATGTCATGTATTGCTTATATATTGTTACTACTGTAACAATAACACTATTTTGTTATAATTTTAAGTCAAGCCATATATTATTTTGTCCATATTACTAATAATGCCTTTCTGATACGGTTTCATCTTAGCAGAACCACACAAAAATGGATAATTATGTGAAGCAGAGCCCTACAGAAAGTGTCCTGAAAAGCAGAAAAATGTCTGTAGGATGCCAAAAGCAGCACAAGATGTCTCAAATCAGGTTTACCCTGCTATTTAAAATGTTATTATTATTATTACTACTGTCAGTGTTTACAAAAATTACCCACATGATCTAGCCCAGGGGTCAGCAAACTTTAATACGGAAAGAGCCATTTGAACCCGGTTTCCACAGAAAAGAAAACACTGAGAGCCGCAAATACTAGCAGAAGCCAGTAGTGGCTACCGCGAGTGACGCATATATTGAAAAACGAAAATAAATAATTAAATAAATAAAATGATTTTATTTTAATATTTCAAGATCACAATAATGTTCCAATTTAGAACTACAACAAAAACCGAACCGACAAAAATAAATGCACTTCAATTGGATACTTATAATTTACTTCTGCAAGCCACACAGAGTCGCAGCTTAAGCCTCAAAGAGCCGCGGGTTGCTGACCCCTGATCTAGCCCTTAGATATAGCTTGTTTGCTACTGTCCTCCCTGCTGTGCACCACAATGTCACAAAAAAAAAAAAAAAAAAAAAAAACGCACATTTGAATTCAAAGAAACTAACAGCAGCAGTTAAATCTAAATTTTGTGTTTGGACACAATTATTAACATTACAATATAAATTAACTATTAGAGTCTCCAAAGTCAGTCAAAGCCAAACAAAAGTGTAAGCAGTGTTCATGACGGCCATCCTTTCTTACAGATTAGAGTTACACATTGTGGTTTTCCTGCTTGTGCCAGAATAACACAGAGCTGCAGTTAACAAACCTGTGTAATAGGGCTGTGCCAATATAATATTATCCACAGTAATGCCAGGATAAATTTTTTACGTGATATAAAAATTGTCATCACAATATCTATGATATTGGGATGCCTTGCACTTACTTCCCTAGCGCACACAAGAACTAGACAAGCCCAGGCACGTCTGACAGCTAGACCCCTGTGTCAGCCTTCGATTTAGTAAAAATGGAGCTACTTCAACAACCTTCTTGTTTTCTTGCATATTTTGCAAAGCTTTGCAATATGCAAAATATGCATATAAAACAGTTTCCACTAAAAAGGTGGGAAAAAAAACAAAAAAAAAAAAAACGTTGAGTACAATTGGGCTGTGAAGGTACTTGAGAAATAGATGCCAACAGCTGGTAATGTGTGTCCTGAAAGTAAACACGACTCAACCAAGCATCGCTGGAGTACTCCCTCGTTACGTTCTATATGACAGGAACAGCAAAACGGTGGATGGAAATTACTTATGTGGTTTCACAATGGAAAAGCAAGGCTTTAAGAAACTTGTTAAAAAGCTCAACCCAAAATACAACATTTCAGGTAGAAAATATTTTTTATTTTCAGGCAATTACGTAACAATACTGTGCAGGTTACTTGAGTTATTGTTCCTGCAAATGTGTTACACTGTAACTGCTTTTATCCGGGATGTCCATGGCAACTCATTTGCTGGTTGTTTAAACAAGAGGAAAATATAAGACTAGTCAATAAGCCCAAAAGACTGTGCATGGACAAAGGTAGACACTGGCCAAACCAGTATTTCTTGTGTAGATTAGGAACTATATGAAACTTTTAATTAAGTTCCCCAATGATCAAATCCTATTTTAAATGTGGCTGAAACGTGTGACACTTCTTGCCATGTATAATGTTCCAAACACAGGGTCACAATTTGCCAATCTTAACACAGCTTGAAGCAATAGCCTTATTTTCTTCCATACTAGCATCCACAACCCGGTGCAGTTTATGGTTACGCAACACTGGGGTTGCTTGGTTATATTCCAGTTTATCTGACAAAGCTGATCTCAGCCACTTAAAAAATATAAATATATATATATATATATATATATATATAAAAATTCTGCTGAACAGCACTGGTTAGCACTGCTGAGAACTACTTGCTTTCCCCTCAACTTATTTATAACTGCCATTCACTGACAGAGCGAGATGGGTGGGTAGTGGCCAGTGGTACTATAACATCTTTGAACCGGTAGTTGGCGGTAGGGTTTAATCCCGGGATCCGGGATTCCCGGGAAATGCGATCAGAACCATTTCCCGTTTCCCGGGAAACGTTAGACGGGAAACCGGGAAAAAAGTCGCGCGCGTTGATTTGACTTTCAAAAAGAAAAGAAAGCTTCAGAATGTTAAATTTAAGGAAATATTGAGAGAAGGGTTCGTTTAATGCGAAAAGCATTACTCTTCATTTCAGGCACGTTCAGCCTCCGTTTAAGGCTTCAGCCTTCATCTCAAGCGTTTTAATAGAGGTATTACACAGTTGTACTTTTTTCCTCTTTAATTTGTTGAAATCGTAGGCAATGTGTTTACCCTAAGGTATTTTGTATTATATAATTTTATATTATTATATATTGTTATATTGCATTATATAGCCTATAAAATATGCCTGCCCTGAACAATAAAGAAATATCTGTTTAACTTCGAGTGTTTCTTTTCCTCGTTTGCAGCCGCTTACTAACAATCATGAATTAGGATACGGGCCTAATGTGTGAAGAAATTATCATGAAATAGATTGCTTTAACATATTTCGCTTTTAAAATGGAGTTGAGTAAAATGTATATTTTTTAGGCTATAAGGATTGGCCAGTTTTTCAATAGACGATTCACAGCGAACCTACTTTAACCCTCAGACACGGTGTTATAAATTTGTTGATGCCAGAATGGCAATGACCAAGTCGTAGTGCATTACACAAGGCCCTGTGTTATGTCATATTATAGTGTAGTACGGTAGTTAACTTTTCAATGACTATTACAGCGTTCCACTGGTGGAGATATAGCGCAACAGATGTCGCCACGACAGCGTGGCTGAGCCTTTATCAATGCTGTGGAGATGAACCGTATTGTTTTGCACCAGCAGTTGTAAAATAGCTTGTTATAATTCCATGTACAATGGAGGAATATTCGAATTATATTTGTTAAGGGAGTGTTGAGGAACGATACAAGACCGCATAGCTCGAGCACTCGAATGTCGAGATGTAGGTTTTATTGCGTTAATCAAGCCGACGTTGCCCCCTACTGGGCATAACAGGACATAGCTGGAAAGCTACCTCTACAATATCACAATAGGTTAAGGCCGACACAGGCTACAGAAGGCCTAATTAAAATAAAAAATTAAATAAACTTTTTTCCCGGGAATCCCGGGAAATGGCTCATCATTTCCCGGGATTTGATTCATGTCATTTTCGGGAAAAATATTAAACCCTGGTTGGCGGTGTACTCTAATAAAATAAGAAAAATATGTTTAACAGACTAGTATTTCTAATGCTGAGCTAGCAAGGGCAGCAACAATTAAATGTCTAGTCACGCAAATCTGTAACGGTTGCTTAAAATTTCCATAGCAAACACCACCTACGCTGTATAATGCTGCCGCTGGCACCTTGTGGCAATAGTTTCACACTTTGCACTAATAAATGCTGCTGCATGCAATCTGCAGTAAAACACTGTTCAGTATTTTTTTATATATTGCCAGAAATATTACTGCAAACTTCCTTGAAATATCGTGATAATTTTAAGGCTATATCACCCACCCCTACTCTAACAGGTTCAATTACACAGCCCTACTGAAATACTCAACAAAATACAACTCAAACTTTGTTGTATTTTGTATTGCTGGAGTATTATTAGTCTAAAAAGATTTTCTATTGTAGGATCTTAGCCTTCATAAAAGGCTGACATCTGATAGTGAAAATCTTTGGTACTTTATTCAAATCACACTTTATATAAAGCTCGTGTGTGAAAAATTAAAAGAAAAAAAAAAACCTAGAGATTTCAAACAAAAGGCTTTTAAAAAGAAAAACTGCATTATTAGCAAGCTGCATGACTGCCACAAGGATGAGTCAGATAAAGCACATAAGCTACATGAGCTATAATAAAAGCTCTCACTAGATAAACAATTTAAAAAAAAAAAAAAAGGTCAGCATGACAGAATATCTGAAACAAATTCAGTACAAAAGAGCACAAAAAATCCCTTCAGAACAAGCTTTTTTAAAAAAGTGCTAATGCCTAAAAAGAGCCACGCTGCATTTGTGTAATACTGCAGTCACAAATACGGACAAAATTTAGATATACACTCAGTCACTTTATTAGGTACACCTTTCTAGTACCAGGTGAGACTCCCTTTGCCTTTGTAGCACAAGTTCACCAAGATGCTGGAAACGTTCGTGAGATTTTGGTCTATATTGACATCACATCACACAGTTGTGTGAATTCTCCTTTTTCACCACATCCCAAGGGTTTGGGTTAAGATCTGCTGACTTGGGGGGGGACCGTTTGAGGAACTCACTGTCAAGTTCAAGAAATCAGTTTGGTCTGAACTTCAGCAAGTCTTCTTGATCATGTCTACATGCACTGAGTTGCTGCCATGTCACTTGATGATTGGATATTTATGTTAACAAGCAGTTGAACAGGTGTACTAATGAAGAGACTGAGTGTATATTTCTCATTAAGACATAATTTTCTGATACGCAATATATATATGACTATTATATTTAAAAGTATAAAATGATGTGTAACAGCTACTGCTGGGTGGTATGACCAAATTTGGCAGTGCCACAGTATATCACAGTATTTTTTTTTTTCTTAAGTTGCATTCTCCCATCAGGACGAAGTATGGTAAGTAAAACCTTTTAATCTCATCATGAATATAAACAAATGAAAAACACATCCAGAAAGGGAAAAAAAAAAAAAAGATGACTGAGTTGACTGATTGTAAAACCTTCTATGAAGTGTAGTGCCCACTGAAATCTTTGTGTAAAATGGTTGGGAAATAAATCTCAATGTAACCCATTAAATACAAATCAGTCAAAAGGCTTGACTCTAATTTCTAAGAACTTACTGTGTGATTTAATTTAAATAATTAGAATACCTTCTTCACACAAATATGAAATACAGAAACCAGAGAACAATTTTTACTGTCAAGGACAAGATTATGTGCAACAACATGTAGCTGACTCAGTGAGATTATTTGATGAAATTGTAAAAGCCACAATATCTGAGTGGACAGGGGCAAAAGCTCTGTGTCCTGTTTGTATAAAAAGGACTGATGAGCAAGATCTGCAATGCAACTGTGGTTTTATACTTGGACTAGTGAATACAAACAGTTAAGACAGTTGTCCGAACTTGAGTCAATCCAATTTTTTTTCTCTGCTTTTTGAAAAATATTTCTTGCCAATATGCCTGTTTCCTCGTTTCACCTTGCTGGATATTTATAGCATGCCAAGAATTAGTACAAGTATGTTTAAAGAAAACAAAAACGTGCAAACTCCAAACAAAGCACACCTCCATAAGTTAAAGCTAAATACTTACTGTGTCATCACTTCGATAGGGGTTAAGTTTGTTGTACACTGCTTCAATAACACTTCGTCTGAGGGGAAGACAAAAAATTAAATGCTAGTTTTCATTCAAATAAATTAAAAAAAAAAAAAAAAAAAAAAAAATGAACCCAGTGTCACAATACCACAGTCATCCATTCTAATCACAAAGCTCACTTACTTGCTTGCCAGCTCCCCTCCAGGAGGAAGATTAGGGATGCTCTCAGATGCTAACGTCCGCATAACATGGACCAAATCTGGGACTCCTTCATCCCCGTGCTTTTTGATGATCTCTGTTAGAAAACACAATCTGATTAGATTTCAGCTCTGGAAAACAACACCAGAGTGCTTCTGAAAATATCTACTTGACACGAGCAATTAAGGTGTGTATCCACATGTACAAGGATGTTTAAAAGAAAAGAGCAATATTATCAAATTTAGACTGAAGCACAGATGTTTCATTATGGTTGGGTTTCATTTACGCTTAAGTGTTAACATTTCAAAAAGAAAAGCTTTGTTAGTGTAACACGTCTCCACTGATGTAACAGGCAATAAAAATGGCCATTCTAACTAAATAAAATATTGCATTGAAGCTCAATTTTAATAATAAATGTAGGAGGAAAAACTGTAAGTCTACCTGTGTCTCTCGTTCAGCCAAAGCTTTCCTCAAGATTATATCTTTTAAAAATACAATCATATAATATGTGCCACAGTATAATGTCAGAAATGTAAATACTGGTACTGTGAAAAAGAAACTAGTCCATGTAAAAATATCCTCGCCCTCACGTTCTGTTGTTTATGACATTATTATCAATTCCTGGTATCAACCACAACAGGCATTGTTTATTTTTATTTGTTTATTTATTGTTATCATATATCAATTTCGCTTAAGAAGCAAATGTGACTGCCATGTAAATAAATGTTCAGAATAAAAAATTTATTAAATATATCATGTTAGATATATTAATTAGAAATATAGCAATCAGTAAGCAGACAGTTCATTCTAGCAGCTAAAGGCTTCCAGTAATATTTGGCAAAATGTATTTTGGAGTTTGTTTTGCTCCAAGCACATCTAAAACTGTACCTGCACCTGCAAAACCACAAGACAATGGGGACAAGGCAGAGGAGGCAAAAAAGACAGATAAAACAGGAGGTGAAACAAAAAAGGATTTAAAATTTTTTTTTTTTTTTTAAAGCCAAGTGGTTAGCCAGGTTGAGACAGGCATAGCCAAGTTGCTAAACCCTGTGCAAATAATGTGGAAAGTTGTGCTACCCATACTAGCAAGTACAAAACATTAGCAAGACCTCTTACATTGCTCCTCTTCACAAAAGCTTTTAGGCAGTAACCTGGAAAGAGAAGGACCAGCTACAAGGCATTTAAAATCCCATTGCCTATACCTGCTCCTGTGTTATGATGTGACGCAGGACAAATTAAAGTTGAGCTGGCTTCAACTTTTTTTTTTTTTTTTTTTGCTCTGAAACAATGCAGTGGAGCATCAACCAGTGATTTGCTTCAGTGTTAACAGAAAAACAAACCCAGGGATGATGCTGCCATGTGCCACAGCAATGGCAACAGTGTAGCTAACAGAAGTTGTCTGTTTTCTAACTTTGTTTGCTGTTGTGTAGGGTTGCGATTCCTTGAGTAACTCCAATAATTCAATTATAAAAAATTCTGAACACAAATTTGTTGCTTCAGTGCTTCATTTAAACTCTGCAGTTCAGGTGTCTCTGTGTGCATTTCACCCACATAAGCAGCATTCGCTGTGCTGAACAGATTGCTGTCACCAAAGTTTTCTAGCGGGCTCTGCCATTAGCACGAGTGATCGTTTGGTAGGAAAACACCCCAATAGGAATGTATTTAGGAGGGCGGGTATGGATACAAAGCATTACAACATTAAGCTCATGCAGCTCCCAGTTTTTCAACAAAAACTGATAACACAACAGCAGCAGTTATTTTATGTGCAATCTGTCTGCACACATGCGGCAAGTGCAAAAAGGCGGAGCCAGTACCGAAATATGAGCTCAGGTAGAGGGAAAGGAAACGTTTTTCTAGCGTCCAAAGGAGCAGCGATTTTTCCTGTAACCACCATTAAATCTTTACTGGGAAACAGCTGGAGAAGCACTTCATCAACCCCCAAGTGTCAATGTGAAGAAAAGCGAACTTTATAGCTACTCCACCGACCACTGTTTGTTTCACACAGCAAAAATTCTGCAGTAAATCTACAGAAGTTAAAATATGCAGATGAACTTGTAATAAGAAAAGTATTTCTTATCCAATTGCTTGATTAATCAACAGAATAACGTTAGAATACTAAAATAATCGATAGTTGCAGCCCTAATGTTGTGCAACAAAACATGGGACTGAATTTGAATCTCAATCAGGATTTCAAAAATAATGGGAACAAAATAACTTGATAAATGGATTATACTTCTGAATTCATTTTCACTACAAAGCTCTCATCTTTTTTCTTTGCTATAAATCAGACATGCACTATTTTATTTGTAGCTGTGTATTTTTTGCCCATCCCTAAAAGCTCAAAGGAGCTTATAGTCAAGTTAACACAAAGAGCACTGGATGGATTATCAGTAGCAGCTGCTTTGGTCTATGGATATTTTAGGGTCCCTCACCTGGTACATTTTAGGTAGCAGGCAACAGTCTCTCTGTTACCCACTGAGGACGCTGCCACCTGTGGCTCTTAGACCCCACCTGCACCCACAGACATCCCGTGGTGGAGGCAGAAACACAGAGACTGGCAGCTGCCCTTGTGAAATGATCATTTTGGTTAAAAATACCCCATAATCACTTACTAACTCACTATCAGATGAACCTTCATCACTTCTAACTTTTTAAAAATTTGTTTCTCCACACTGTTGTGGTTAAAACATTTGCTTAACATGTAAACGAGCGTCAGTTCAAGAAAATCCGGAGGCTTGCATCAGGAGGGGCATCTGGAGTAAAAATCTGGATACATCCGCTGAGGCGACCCCTTGTGAAGCAGCTGTAGGAACCTTTATCTGTTTTTCAGTTGAATTCTACTTGAAATTAAATTAAATGTAACCTTCAGTTTGTTAATGAATAATTACGCTAACATATTACCATGCTGACTAAACTTGTAGTGATTACGATTGTTGCCATAATCAAGCAGCTTTTATACCATTTTATACCATTTAAATTCAAAATTATTTTCCAGAAGAATAATGCCATACTCATAGCCTGTTCATTTCAATCTACATTTACAATCTACACCTTTACATTTAAAGGTGTTCCAGTAAAAAAATAAAAGGAGATGATGACAACTGGTAAAATATGAGACTTGGCATCACTAGTGAGATATTCTATTGGCACACTGTGCGCGAGATGTTCAAATAAATTTGAGATGTCAATGGCAGTCTCAATGAATGTGAAGTCCTTCATTAGGTGTTTCAATGCTTCACTCTCTAGCATGATTTAAACGCATGAAACAGATGACAGGCTGCTGCCTTAAAATGTTAAGTTAAAAAGATGTTTAAGGACCAGCTGGTGTAATCTGCCTAAAATAGATATTTAAAACCCATCTATAGACTTTATAAACATTTCTATTTTTTTCCTTTACTGACTACTGTGCATGCCATCTAACCTCATATTAATAAAAAGTGGTGACTTTCAAAGAAAGTTTAGAATATTTCATTGACTCTACATGCAAGTAAGGTATATAAGCATGCATAAACTTTGTGTTTTTCTCTATATTAATTTCAACCAAAAATGAAAAAACACTAACAAAAAACACTTTTTTCCTTTCCTACCTTCTACTCTGGCCTCCAGATATTTGTCCAGGTCAGCTTCTCGTTTCACTGCTTCTGAAGATACCTTTGGGGCCCCTGGAAAGCAGACTAACACAACACTCATATTGTCTCGGCTTCCCTGTGAAGAAATAAATAACAAACAAGAATTTGTGTAAATCAACAATTGTACCAAACAGTGTAACAAAATGTCAGGACAGGTTTTATTGATAGCATACCTTGTACAAGCAGGTGTCAACAATTTCATTGCTGACTTTTTCGAGATCATCTGTAACCTCTAGCCTTGACCTCACAAAGTCACACAGTTCCTCATTGGCCATGACATCCCAGATGCCATCACAAGCTAATATAATGAATTCATCTTCCCCCTCACTTCTCTCTATTGCATAAACTTCAGGCTCTGGAGAAACAAGCTGCTCTGTCGGGCCTTTTCCATGCACACACTTGTAGTCGAAGTCTCCCAGAGCACGGGACACTGCTAGGGACCCATTAACTCGCTGGATCATGACTGAGCCACCGGCATTCTGGATCCTTTCCTTTTCCAGTGGGTTGCTGGGTTTGTGATCTTGTGTGAAGAAGTGCACAGCGCCGCCCCGGCTGAGGAGCCCACGCGAGTCGCCACAGTTGATGAAGTAGATATGGCTTGGAGAAATCATCACCCCCACTGCAGTGGAACCACTGCGGTCCACACCGTGCTTCTTCTCAGAGATGGCTCGCATGTGTTCGTCAATCTGCAAGAATCCAGTGCGGATACCGTTCTTCACACTGTCCACAGAGGGGTCATCCCGCAGAGCCATCTGGAAGTCTGAGTTGCTGGTGATGTGCTCCAGCAGGTGCTCGCAGCAGTACTTGGCCACCTGAGAGCCAGCATGCCCATCATAAACAGCAAAGAATGACCACAGGTCAAGACCATGAGGCAGCCCAATTACTGCTGTGTGTGCATCCTCCATCTCAACCCGCCAACCTTGCATACTGCTGAGCCCATACCTCAGGTTATTACCTTCACCATGGGAATTATACTTTTCCATCTTTGGTTTGTCCAAAAATGCACCCATTGTGTCCTTTTAAAAGCCTGAAACACAGATAAGACAAATATGTTGACATGGAGGTGAAGAAATTTTGTGATTCTATCAAAGCCAGCAATTTGAAAACTTTGAAGCAACGTATGCTTTCTAATTATGGTAACACACATAGATATGAGAAGAAATCTGACTCAATTTCTGAAAAACACACAAATACAAAAGTTTATGTGTAGAGGCACGAATTATATCAATAAACTAACAGCACGTCTTAGAGCCATTTGTGGTAAAAGATTAGCATCTTGGAGCTGAGTTCAGGCCCCTGCCAATCTAAAAATAGTAGACCTGTGTGCACATTTCGGACACAAATTAGGAACGCTGCTGTTGTGGATCAGACTGAAACGCCCTCAGGCCACTGGCTGTTTTGAGTTTAACATTATATGTAACGATACGTTTTAAGTTACTTAGTTGCATTTTAATACTCCACCAAACTACTCTGACCTCCGCAATGCAGAACATTTCACAGTACAAGGGGTAGTAAAGAGTTGCAGCTACAAGCCTGTGGAGTTAGCGCCAGCTAACCGACTGACCACATACTCGATAACCACCACTGCGCATACAATCGGTCAAACCCAACACTAACGCTGTAATAAACTAGTTTACACCATAATCACATTTAGTAAGAATCAATTATGCTGCTGAGTTTACTGAGAAACTTTTCTCTGCAGTCAGTACCCACTACAACTGAAATAAACAAACAGCCTAGCCTGGTTGCGGGCCTTGAACCTTGTCCCTTACAGCTAACTCTGACAGGCCTCCCTCCCTGCCGTGCTGAGGCAGGCAAAGCCCTCGGCCTTGCTAATCGCTACATGCTAACACAGCTAAGAACTCCCAACTGTCCGATGTTCCTCAAGAGCTACTAGCTAAAGAGTAAACATTTAATGACTTACCAAATACCAAAATACTAGTCGACACCAGCAGAAGCTACAAAAAGGAACGAGGACCGACTGGCCGCAGTTCGCACCAGAGAGGGTACACCGACGAAACTAGGGGGTTTGCGGCGGTTTAGCTAGGGTAGCTAGCCAGCTAGGTAGCAGCGAGCAATCGTCACTCAAGCCTCGGTGCATATAAATTGTGTAGGTGCGGAGATCCCTCTTTGCGTACGTCCGTGATGCATTACATTATCTCAGTTGACGCGAATATTCTACCGGATTTTCTCGTGGCTTTCTTTGTAGGGGGATTGGCCGGAGGTTTGTGCGGCCAAGCCAGGGGGGAGGGAAGCTGAAACGTCTACCCCAGCCACTCCACTTGACAGCCTGACAACTTGCTAGCTAACGTTAGCCTGAGCGGCACCGAGCGGCGGAGACGGGACCCGGATGTTACAGGTTGTGCATTCGAAAACATGACATCATTCCTAAAGAGCCGCGGCTGGCTGCTCCGGCTGCTACGCGGAAATGTGTTCGGAAAGCATGCACACAACAACGCGGGCTCCCAGATCTCATGTAAACAGCCAGCACACAGTGGGAAATAATAGAGTGTAATCCTCAGAAACAGGCTGCTTACGTGCTTCTGTCAAAATATGCCTTTAGTGTAAAAAAATCTCTTCCTTTTGTCATTTCAGTCTGTAGAAGCCCCTTGAACCATATGGCAAAACGTGCGAAATATGGTACAGATGTTAGTGACCATTCCCTGATTGATTATTTATTTATTTGTTGCCCTCCAGCGCTACCAATAGGACGAATTAGAGGTACGTTTATGCACTTTGAATCATATGGCTTATTTATTTTTAACAATCTACAGCTGTCAGCACATTCTACAGCAAATTATACAATAATAGGCTACATATACACAGTATACCTAGTTAGAGTTAACACATTTTAGCTATGGACATGATTTTCTTATGGGTTATGAATTTCAAAGAGAGACAAAGTAATAGTCAGTATGAATCAAAAACAATAAAAAAAAAATAGGGTTGGCAGTTTTCACTCTATGAATGTGAAAATGGCTAATGAGACAAAAGGGTTAACAGGCGTGCATAAATTTTCTTTTCCATTTAAAATAGATGATTAGCCTTTTTGTTTAGTTATTAAATGTAATTCTCGAGGTCTTTTCAAAAAGTTATACTCTACAGTATGTGCAACCGTAAAACAAATTAGTCTTCTTCCTTCAGCTGATCCCTTTAAGGGTCACCACAGTGGATCATTTGCCTCCATCGCACCCACTCCCTGGCATCCTCCTCTGTCACACCAACCTTCTTCATTTTGTTTTTAATACAGTATCTGAAAGGAAGAAGCCACACTGCCTGCCAGTTGGAGTCAACAAAAAGAGAGTTCCAGTAAAACTTCCCACATCATGTTTCCCTATTGTACAGTAGAAACATAAGTGAGGCTGATTCACTGAATGATTCTTTGATGTCAGTCTCTATCATACTGAATTTACTACAGAAATGAATTTTCTAAAAAAAAAAAAAAAAGTTTACAAATTTTTACTGGGCATATTTGGAACAGATCACCTTCAGGCCAAGCCTCAAAGGTTCTTTGAGATGACATAATTTTTACTTACTGAGCTACTTATTGTATAATCAGTTGTTAATCATCCTGTTAATTCTTATTTATTGAGCTCTTTTATTTTGTTTTGCATCACTTTTTTTCTGTTTAAGTGAACTCCTTTCTCCTTTACCTTATAGCTATTTTACCTTAAAGTTATTTTGTTTTGTCATGTTGTATTTTGTCTTATTGAGCTATTCTATTTGATTTAAGCAATTCTGTTTTAGGTTACAGATGCTCCAACATAATTTTCCCTTTTGAATAAATACTTCAGTATCTTATCTTAAATGCCCTTTAGCCCAGCTGAACTGCTTAGCCTCCTTATCATCGCTGCAGCTTTAATGGATGACAGTGCTTTGACTGAGCACAGTATTCACATGGATGCAGGGGTCTCAAGAATTAAGAGGTAATCGAGAGGAAGTGAGTAATACGTGCCTCAGAGCAGCATGCCATGATCCATTTACTCTAAATGACTTGTTTGGGGGAAAAAGGGATAATCCGAAAAAGATTAAAATACATCTAAATTATAAAAAGGACTTCAAAATGTAAATGAGTTGTGAAATGTGTCTGATGTGCTTAGGCTCCTTATTTGAACTGATATTTCCTGGTTTAAACCCCACCCCCCAAATTTACAATACATATGTATTTTAGACATATATTTATTTCTAATGTATTGACCAGCTTAATGTATTTAGTGATATGAAAAAGTATACCATGTCTACCTGTACTGGAATCAGCCAGTAAAATAACCACCCTGTGCTCCGATTGGAGTGTTGCTAAACCCAGCAAAATCCAACAAGAAAATAACACTTTCCCCAGTTAGTCAAACTAGTCAAGAGCACTGCTTTTACATTATGCAAGTCTGTGCAGCATCAGGGCCAGTGATCAAAAGAAGGGAAAAAATCTGATACTGGTTGCTTTAAACAGGAAATACAAAATGCAGAACTCTACATCCTTAATGTAACAAATCACCATAGTGGGAAAGCTTGTATTCACTTGTATTACTGCAATGTTAGAGGCACTGGATACATATCTCCCTCCTGTTTCATTAGAGGGTGTTTTATTTGCTGCTGACTTGTTCTGATTTTCGATCTCTGCTCTAAAAATTCAGGGCATTTTTCTAAAGAACAATCACCTTTGGAGAATCGCCAGGTTTCTGTGGGACACTGTGTAACAACTGTGGTCCGTTATTGCAAAAGCTGGCTGTTGTAGTGTTACGTAACCTGAAAGGAGCTCGTTTAGTTACGAAGGTTTAATTTTGAAAATCTTAAAGAGGAAGTGACGTGAAAAATCCTTTAGCTGGAGCTTTGTTTTGTTTGTAGCTACTTCAGAGAGGAGTGTGTGTGTGTGTGTGTGTGTGTAGCGTAGCCAATTCGCTTTCATGAAATGGACTGCTGCATTGTGTCAGCTCTGACCTGGTTTATACCACTTTATTTACTCATCCACTTACTGTGTTTCATTTTCGCGGATGCGGACTTCACTCTGCTGTGGGCAAGTCTGGCAGGGTACAGGCCAGGTGAGTAAATGGAAACACGCCCTATATGGTCCTGACCTTGTTTGTAACGAAGGGAATCCGTCCTGTGACAGGAGAAGCACTCTTTATCACTCTGTTGAGTCTTTGGACTGTGTGGCCTGTCAAAGAACACAGTTAACCACATAATATAGATATGCAATTACAATTGAGTAAGTATTAATAAGTAATAGACGTAATTATAGCTCCACATGGTTGAAAAAAGTCAACTTCAAGTCTTTGACTTTTTTGCACTGAAACAGTTTCCTATCAGTGCCCACTAGTGCTCTTAGTACTTTGAACAGCACTATCAGCTCTGTTGCAGTTACTGCAAATAAGTACTAAATATAAAATTATCCAAGTGTAAAGGTACAGGAAATGCATCAGCCAAAAAAAAAACAGGCGTGACGTAAAAAGGTGTTAATGTTTTGTATATTTGGGGGGGGGGACGCAAAGATCATATTTTGGGTTATTTTATTCAAAATAACTCTAAATCAAGTTCAGCCTATTTACACCTGTGCTTTCCCCTCTTTGACTAATCAAAATGTCTTCCGTGAAAAAGACACAGTATTTTTTTTGGTGTAAGTAAGGGGATAGGATGTGTGCTGTGTTTAATCTTTCAGTTAAAAAAATAATAAATTAGCCAATCCTTATGACTCCTCTGTTGCTAACTTGCAAAACATTGTTGCAAAAGGAATCTGCATTTTTCCAGGAAAACTGTTGACTGTTGTGGTTTGTGTCAACCAGAGAGAAAGCTGAAAGGGCTGGTGGTGTGGATCACTGGAGCCTCCAGTGGTATTGGAGAAGAGCTGGCCTACCAGCTGGCAAAGTGTGGCTCCCGTCTCATCCTTTCTGCTCGCCGTGAGAATGAGCTAAACAGAGTGAAACATCACTGCCTAGGTGAGATAAATTAAAAGTATGAGCTAACAAAAAGAAATCCCACTCAGCATTCAGACTTTAACTTAAACTCATCAGTCAGTTCAGGTGCCAAACTGCACAGCATATAGAGCGTTAGCTTGATTTAAATTCAGCCTTACTCACTTGAGACCTGCTGAATTATTTTTATCCTTTGCTATTCAAGAGAACTCCGACCTTAAAGATGAGGATATTCTTGTTCTTCCACTTGATTTGCTGGAGAGGACATCGCATGAGGAAAAAGCAAAAACAGCAATTCACTACTTTGGACATGTAAGACCACTGCAGTTGTTCTTAGTTTCATTACCACATTAATACTTATTTTTATTTGAAAGACGCTGTCTTCAAACCACCAATTTGCTTTTTTTTTTTTTTGTTGTCGTATAGTTTTTATTTTCACGACACTGTGTACAAATCAAACAATGACCGAGTTCAAGTTTTATGTTCCTGTATTGCAGATTAAATTAGTTAGTTTTCAAATCGTCTTTTTTCCATTCCTCATTAGATTGATATCCTCATTAACAATGGTGGCCGAAGTCAGCGCTCCTTGTTCTTGGAAACCAATGTGGATGTGTACCAGGCCTTGATGGAGCTCAACTTCTTAGGTACGGTCTCTATAACCAAGCAGGTGCTGCCTCACATGACGCAGCGCGGCAGTGGGAGCATCGTTACTGTCAGCAGCCTAGTTGGCCTCGCTGGGGCGCCTCTTGCAACAGGATACTCTGCGAGCAAACATGCTCTTCAGGTGAAGGGATTTCTTGAATTTTTGTAATGCCATTTAATGTTTCTGGATCTCATCTAAACTTTCCATTAGTTATATATGGTGGAAAAAAGAAAAACAAAAACTGTGACCTGCCCCGCCTGTGTAAGTAGTGTTGCTGTATTGTCCACAGGGCTTTTTCAATTCT
Organism: Archocentrus centrarchus; assembly: GCF_007364275.1. Classification (NCBI taxonomy): domain Eukaryota; kingdom Metazoa; phylum Chordata; class Actinopteri; order Cichliformes; family Cichlidae; genus Archocentrus; species Archocentrus centrarchus. The sequence continues at coordinate 11,880,745 of NC_044367.1, read as the reverse complement.
CTTCGAACTGAGCTGGCTGACTATCCAAAAATACTAATTAGCACAGTGTGTCCAGGGCCAGTCCAATCACAAATCGTCAGCAATGTCTTCACAGAGGAACTGAACAAGGTGATGCATTTCATTTGCTGTTTTTATTTCAAATTAGTGACATAATGACTTTTTAAGAAGCTTTGCTTTGAGTAACCCTTTTTCCTTCCTTTACTTCAAGCCTGTGGCAACAGTTGGAAGCCAGGAACACAAAATGTCAACAAGTCGCTGTGTGCGTTTAATGCTAGTGGGAATTGCCAATGGTGTCAAGGAAATGTGGATTGCACAGCAGCCCTTCCTCCTGTTTTACTATGCGTGGCAGTATGCGCCCACATTCGCCTGGGCCATCACAGACCTGTTGGGAAGAAAGAGAGTGCAGAATTTTAAAGCTGGTCTGGTAGGTGCATAACTTCCAAATTTATAATTTATATACATATGCTGTACATAAAAGATAGATGTAATCACCAGATTCTGGACCCTGTATTTTGAGCCATGTTGTGTTTTTTGTTTTTTGAGCCAGAAGTAAACCTATTTAGCCAAAGGGGAATGCTGTTAGCTAACATAAGCAGGTTTGGTTAGTAACTCGCTAGTTAGTGCTAAGTAACAGACTAATAAAATACTAGACCTTCACTCACCAGAACTAATGCATAGATGAGCTGTACATAATAGCAGGTCATATTAACTGTCTGATATTAACTGTAATTTAAAAAACTCTTCCAAAGGACACCAGCAGCACAAACACAGCTAAGAGGTCCAGTTCAGCTCCTTATGTCTGCACACCTGTCAGTCAAAGCGTTCACATCCCCAACTTTCATCCTAATAAACAGGCAAATAAGGAAAAAAAATCATGTTATGAAGGAGGCCGTAGAGACTTGGCTGAAAACATGTTATTTTCATGGCTGAGCTTGGGTATTTTACATACAACTGAGACTTTGTAAAAGATCACTGAGGCAATTGTGAGTCACTCATTGGTTTCTGGACTCTGCATTCTGAAGCATCAACATTACCACTTTTGATGCTAGTATGTTAGATCTTTTTTGTTTTGTTTTGTTTTTGCCAGAAGTGGCCATATTTAGCTCCAAATAGCTACCAGGATAACAGAAGCTCTGTCCTGGGGTTGTGTGTGTTGGTATAATGCATAATGAAAGCTCAGCTTATAGGGAGCTAGCTTGAATGCTGATGGTTCTCACTGTGTGAGCATTTCAACCACTAGCCACTTTATTAGGTACATCTTGCTACTGTCAGGTTGGACTCCCTTTTGCCTTCCGCATTGCTTTAATTCTTTATGGCACAGATTCATCATTGAAACATTCCTTAGAGATTTTGATCCATGTTGACATGATAGCATCGCACAGTTGCTGCAGATGTGTTGGCTGCACATCCATCATGTGAATCTCCCATTCCATCACATCCCAAAGGTGCTCTATTGGCTTGAGATCTGGTGACTGTGGAGGCCATTTAAGGACAGGGAACTCATTGTCATGTTCAGGAAACCAATTTGAGATGATTTGAGCTTTGTGACATTCCTTTAAAGAATGTCATCTTATTACTACACTGAGATTTATTAAGATGTAGTAGATATTAACAAAAATTAACAGCATGTAAATTCAGACATTTTTGCTTCCAGAATAAGATATTTTTAATTATTTTGATTCCATTCAGGAAAGTACAAAATCAGTGCTGACAGACTTTTTCCTTTGCAGGATGCAGACTCTGCATACTTCACTAAACCAAAGACCTCCTGAAAGCCGTGTCCTCAAGAAGAAACACTTCATTGCATTGCTAACGTTGGACTTTGGATTCTGAATTTTTTTTTTTTTTTCCGCCCAGAAGGAAGAATTTAAGGACATTTATAAGCTCAGTGCTCTCTTTCCATCTCTAATGTATTTAATATTTTTTTTCAAATTTTTAATGTGATGCATAACCTTCATAAATAGATGACACAAGGCCCAAAGCATGATTACAGATTTGAATGACCTTTTCAATGCCTAACAAAGTTTACTTTAAATAAATTTAATAAATTTTAATCTGTGAAAAGTTGCAGACAAGCCTTTCCCCAAAGTCCAGGCACCGGAATAGTGCCGAAGTATTCCTATCCTTGTGAGGTTACTCTTTCACTGATCTTTTCTTGGGAATATTTGGAATTACACTGTCTGGTTGCTCACCAGGTTTATCAGGGGTTGCCCCCCAATCATAACTTCTCAGATTAGTTGGTCACTCATACTCACAGACTTCATGAGTATAACTCACTGTCTGTAATAAAGTTCTTAATAGTGTTGCTGTTTTGTACAGGCCCTGGAATTGCATTTTAATGTGGTGAGAGTACGTTTGACAACTTTCCAGCTTTGTTTCGAAATAGGAATTATTTTCTAAATCATGGTCAGTGTTAGAAAGTCACCCGTTTCTGTGTAACACTGTACAGTCATGGCCTAAAAGTTTGGGAGTGGCACAAAGTTTGTTTCATACACTTTGCTGCTTCAATTTTTCTTTAAGTTATTATTTTTACGTGTTTCTATGATATAGAGAAGAACAACCATGATCATTTCATCTTAAGTTACAAAGACCTTTTCTGGTAAATCAAATTGATGCAGAGTATTGACCCTTATTCTTCATAACCTCAGTTATTCTCTGTGGCATGCTGGATATCAGCATATGGGCCAAATGGAGATCCATTCCTGCCTTCTTAGTGTAGTCAAAATGAACTCGTACTTAAAAAAGGGTCGTCAAAGATTGTAATTGACACCGAATTGTCTTGGAGTGGCCACAGGAGGCGGTGTGTGTGGTGGAGAGGAGGTGAAGGACCAGCAAAAGGGAATTAGGTTTTATGGCCCTCACCTGCTTTCTGTTGGCATGCGTTGCCTCATTTTCGTTTGTTTGGTGTGGCGTGGTGTCCGGTTTCCCCGTGGCTTCTTTTTCCTTGTTGGATGTTTGCTTGGTGAGTTGTCGGTTTGAATTTTTATCTTCGTTTCTTTTGAATTGTATGGATTGTATTTAAGGATTTTATTGTTTATTATTAGTCTTAAGGTGACGGGCAGCCTTATAGATGATCCGTAATATAGCACCCCTCGGTGACGGAACGAGGTACGTTTGCCTTTTGTGATTTAGTTGTTGTGATAATTGTAAGTTTCCTGTTGATGATGTATTGTAAATAAATTGTTTTTTTTGTATCTGTTTTTAAGTTTTCACGGTGCACAATGAAGTGGAAATAAAGAGTTGAAGCACCTGTCGAGACTCCCGTTTATTGACCCAGGGGCAGCTACAGTGAAAACTCGACCATCGGAAGAGTAAGGCTTCAGCTAAGAAAATCAACGTTATTGCACAAGTATTTGATAACGGCGGTCCGGCCCAGTGTACGCCCCTTTCGCGCACCGGCGAGCTCAGCCAATGGACGGTATTTGTTACGCTTCTAGTTCAAGCGAACTGGGTAGCGATACATAAGAGACTGGTGATAAAGCCTATGATTAAGTGCTTAATGTTTAGGGTTTGAATGTGTTTTATAATGTATTCCTTTTCTCCTTTTTGGGGTTGAAGGGTAAAGTTATATTGATTAAAATATTTGTAGTTTATTGTTGTGGTTTAATGTCGAATTTTAGTATTGTTTGGTGAATTTGGAAATTGTAAACTAAAGGGTAAATGAGGTAAAATGTCCGTTAAAAATCAAGTTCTAGATAATACTGCCGACCAACCAAGCAGGTCCAGCTCCCGTCAAAGAGTTTTGACCGAGAAGGGTCAGGAGCTGCGTAGAGAGAGAGCCGAACAACATGAAAGGTCTTTTATGAAGGAATATGATGTGTGGAAACAAACAGCTCGAGATTCCAGGACGAAATTGAAGCGATTTTGTACAGTGAATGACCTTAATGTAATCCAGCAGAATTTAAAAACTAATTATGATTTAGTATGTCAGTCCTATGAGCCCATCAGGCGTAACTGCACTGCCACACCAGACATTATTAAGAAAATGGATGCTTGTGTTTCTCTCACCGCCGAAATCGGCGAACTTGTAGTTAAAAGAAAGGAAACTATTGAAGAAGTTTTTAATGATGAATTGGAGAAAGAACGAGTGAGGATGACCTTAAATAAAGGGGAGTATGGGTCCATTTTTGGAGGTACAGATACAGAGACTGTGATTTCTGAAATGTCGGTAGCTTGTCCTCCTTCCTCCCATTCAGTGGTTTCAAGTAAATTAGCAGAGGCTGAGGCAGAGTTCGCTGTTAAGGTGGAACAGGCAAAGGCGGTGAGAAAAATTCAAGCTCAACAAATGAAAATGTGCAAATTGGAGAATGAATGGAAATTAGAAGAAGCGAAGATGCTGGCTGAAATGAAACAGAAGGAAGTTGAAATGCGTTTCAAACAAGAGGAGGAGAAGCTGCGGTTAAAACAAATAGAAGCAGAAAATGATGTGGAGGTGGCAGTGGCGCGTTTGAGGGCTTATAGGGATTTAGAAGACGGTTTGAGGAATCAGGGAGAAAAGGGTGATCAAGGAGATATCCGGTCTAGTCACCAAGGGAAGGATATCGGGGATCCATCAAATTCAGGGGTTGTACCGCTTCAATCTCAACAGACATTAATCGGAGTTAAAAATCAGGAGACAGCTGACTTAGCTCAAGCCATTGCGGGTTCCTTGAGCATGTGTCACCTGTCTCCCCCCGACTTGGCAACCTTTTCCGGGGACCCCTTGAAATTTATTGACTGGAAGATCTCCTTTATGACTCTTATTGGTAAGAAACCCCTCCCAGTCTGTGAAAAAATGTTATATTTGAAACATTACCTTGTAGGGGAGGCACGCAAGGCTGTGGAGGGATTTTTTTATAGAAATTCTGAGGATGCCTATCACAGTGCTTGGACATTGTTAGAGGAGAGATATGGAAATCCATTTATCGTCCAGAGAGCTCTCCGAGAAAGGCTTATGAAATGGCCTAGGATCAGTGAAAATGATCCCTTGGCCCTTAGAGATTTTGTGGATTTTTTAAAGGGGTGTGCTGAGGCTATGCCTTATGTCAAGGGATTGGACATTTTGAACGATTGTGAGGAAAATCATAAATTGCTTAAGAAGTTACCGGAGTGGATTGTACGTAAATGGGGTAGGTTTGTTGTTGATGAGTTAGATGCATCCGGTAATTATCCAGGCTTTTTGCATTTTGTGGATTTCCTGCAAAAGGAGGTCCGTATTGTATGCAATCCTATTGTTTCCCCTTTCTTATTGAACTCTAAGGCAGCGGAAGATAAGTCAAAGCGAGTCAGTACCTTTAATACGAGCTCTCAAAGTGATGCCCCCCCTTTTGAAACAAATGTAACAAATGGTTCTAAATCAAGAATATCTTGTTTGGTTTGTGAAAATGAAACGCACAGTGTAGCAAGATGTCCCATCTTCGCAGAGAAAACAATTGATGATAAGAGAACCTTTATTCGAGAGAACCGACTCTGTTTTGGTTGTTTGTGGGGGGGGCACGTTATGAGGAATTGCAGGAGGCGGCACACGTGTGCTACTTGTGGACGGCGTCATCCAACCTGTTTGCATAGTGAGAGTGACAATTCGTCTGCCACAGCACTGGAGCCACACCTCTCTCCAGGGGTGGATGACGCCGGTCAGGAGGTACGTAGTGTATCGTCTCATGCTGTGACTAAGGGCCTTCCTTCCACATCTAATATCGTGCCAGTGTTCCTGTCATCGGTGGAAGAACCACGTAGGGAGGTGCTCACTTATGCCTTACTTGACCCACAGAGTGATACAACCTTTATCTTGGAGGATTTAGTTAGCAAGTTACATGTAAATATGCAACCAGTACAATTAAAACTGAGCACAATGACAGCTGTTGACACCGTGATTAAAAGTGGGATTTCACATGGTTTGCAAATTAGAGGAGTTCATTCCGAAGCCTATACTAAATTGCCTAAGGTTTATTCGAGGGATTTTATTCCGGTGGATAGATCTCATATTCCAACTGATAGTACCGCTCTGCAGTGGCCTCATTTGAAGCATTTGGCCGGTAAGCTGTTGCCATTGCAAGAATGTGAAGTTGGATTGCTTGTGGGTTATGATTGTACGTCAGCATTGGTACCGTTGGAGGTTGTTAGAGGGGGTGAGAACGAACCCTTCGCGCAAAGAACGGTACTCGGATGGAGTATAACCGGGTCCTCCAACCCACATTTCGATCGGCAAGGAAATCAGAGCTTTGTGCATCGAGTTACGGCAAGAGAGGTGTTCGCACCACCCGGTAGTGATATTCTTAAGGTTCTTGAGTCGGACTTTAATGAGAAGTCCTATAAAGATCAGTGCGTTTCTCAGGAGGATATGCTTTTTATACAACTTCTCCGTGATAATATATGGCAAAGAGAGGATGGACATTATGAGCTCCCCCTGCCCTTTAAGAGTAATATACCCCCCATATTGCCAAATAATAAGGGCGTAGCTATTGCTCGTTTACAGCATTTGAAGAGGAAACTAAGGGCTAATCAGCAGTATTATGATCATTATCAGACCTTTATGGAGGAAATCCTCAAAAGGGGTAATGCAGAGTTAGCCCCCCCACTATGCGAGGGAGAAGTAGTGTGGTATATACCGCATCATGGTGTATACCACTCGCAGAATCTGGAGAAGTTGAGGGTGGTTTTTGATTGCTCAGCAAGGTTTCGGGGAGTTTCATTAAATGATGTTCTATTGACTGGTCCTGACTTGATTAACTCTTTGATAGGAGTCCTTTGTCGCTTTCGGAAGGAAAATGTAGCTGTGGTATGCGACATCGAAAGGATGTTTCATCAATTCTTTGTTCCCCCGGCAGCGCGGAACTATTTGAGGTTCCTGTGGTGGGGTGGTGCAGATCTGGAAGCGGAACCGCAAGAATATCGGATGACAGTTCACCCCTTTGGCGCTACTTCATCCCCTGGGTGCGCTAATTTTGGCCTCAAGTATCTGGCCCAGAAACATACGGTGGATTATCCTTTGGCATCGGCTTTCATTGAGAAGAATTTTTATGTAGATGACGGCCTAACTAGTGTTCCTTCTGTTAAGGATGCAGAGGATTTGATTATAGAAGCACGGGAGTTATGTAAGAAAGGGGGCCTACGTCTGCATAAATTTAACTCAAACAGATTGGAGGTACTGGATTGTGTTGATGCTTCTGAGAGAGCGACGAAGGCTGGAAGCTTGCATCTTGGTTTAGATGAGCCGTTAATAGGACGTGCTTTGGGCATCCAGTGGTCAATAGAACAAGATAGTTTTAGTTTTGATATAAACCTTAAGAATCAGCCTTCTAGTCGTCGTGGCATTCTCTCAGTTATCGCCTCTATATACGATCCGCTCGGGTTTATTTCCCCCGTTACCTTATGCGGAAAGCGTATTCTGCAGGATTTGTGTCGACAGGGTGCTGGATGGGATGAGCCTCTTCCTGAGGATTTAGGCTCTCGATGGGAGGAGTGGAAAGGGGACTTGCCCAAATTGCAAGAAATTATAATACCCAGATGTTATCATCCGCCAGAATTTAAATCTATTGTTCGGATAGAGTTGCATCATTTTTCAGACGCCAGTAGCGTCGGTTATGGCGCATGTTCATATGTGAGGTACATTAATAAAGACAGAGAGGTTTACTGTAGCCTAGTGATGGCTAAAGCAAGAGTAGCACCCACGAAGCTCCTGAGTATACCTAGAATGGAGCTTTCTGCTGCTGTGGTTTCCGCCAGAATGAGTGCCATGTTGAGGGTTGAACTGGAAATGAAAATCGATGAGGAATTTTTTTGGACAGATTCCCAAGTGGTATTGGCCTATATTAATAATGACGTGAGAAGGTTTCATGTATTTGTGGCAAATAGACTCCAAGTAATAAAGGGAGAAACAAACTGTAGCCAGTGGCATTTTGTTGATACATCTGAAAATCCAGCTGATCATGCCTCCAGGGGTTTAAATGCTTCTGGCCTTTTATCAACTAACTGGATGATGGGACCAAGTTTTTTGTGGCAGCATGAGCTGAAGTTAACATCCCCTCCTTCCGCTGTGCTGTTGGTGCGTGATCCAGAAGTGAGGGCAGCACAAGTGAATGTGGCGATTACAAGCGATTGCGATGATATGCTTGATAGGTTGAGCCGATTTTCCTCTTGGATACGGCTCCTTAAGGTGGTGGCGAGAATCAGGAGGATGACATCCAGACAAAGGCATGATAGTGATCACATTACGGTAGAGGAAATTGAGAGCGCGACGGAAGTGGTAGTTAGACTTGTCCAGCAACAAGCCTTCTCCGAAGAGAGAAGAACGTTGGAGAAGGGGGATAGTCTTCCCCACTCCAGTCCCCTTTTTCGTTTCAATCCTATTTTGGATAAGGGAATTCTTAGGGTTGGTGGGAGGTTGAGGCAGTCATCTCTCAGTCAAGGGTTGAAACACCCAATTATTCTTCCTAAGAGTTCACACATTACCGAGCTTGTGCTTCTTCATTTTCATGAGAGGATTTGTCACCAAGGTCGAAGCCAGACTCAAATGGAACTTCGAGCAAATGGGTTTTGGGTCATTGGTGGGAGTAAATCCACTGCTAGGTTGATACATCATTGTGTGACTTGTAGGAAGCTTCGACGTCCGGCAGAGGAGCAGCAGATGGCTGAGCTCCCGGAGGCACGGGTGGAGGCCTCAGCACCATTCACATATTGTGGGATGGACGTGTTTGGTCCCTTTATTATTAAAAGGGCACGCACGGAACACAAGAGGTACGGATTGATTTTTACTTGTCTTTCCTCAAGGGCTATTCACATTGAGACGTTGGAAGATTTGTCAACGGATGCGTTTATAAACGCTTTAAGATGTTTTATCAGCCTCAGGGGGGCTGTACGTCAGCTTTATTGTGATCATGGCACAAATTTTGTGGGGGCTAGGAACGAGTTTAAGAAGGCTTTGAAACAGTGTGATCCCAAGAAATTGGAGGCTTATCTGGCAAATAAACAGTGTGAATTCATTTTTAGTGCGCCAGCGGCGAGTCATGCGGGTGGCGTTTGGGAGCGGCAAATTCGAACCGTGCGGAATGTTTTGAATGCCACGCTTTGTGTCTGTCCAGGTAGGCTCGATGATTTCTCACTTCGAACACTCTTTTATGAGGCTATGGCTATAGTGAATAGCCGCCCCTTGAATGTGGACGGTATCAATGATCCCAGATCATTGGAACCTTTGACACCTAATCATCTTATTTTGATGAAGTCTCAGATTGCCCTTCCTCCTGCTGGGAAATTTGTAAGAGAGGATGTATATGCAACGAAACGATGGCGACGAGTGCAATACTTGACTGAGCAATTTTGGGGACGCTGGAAGAGGGAATATTTATTGAATATTTCCCTGCGTCAGAAATGGCATAAGCCTCGGCGCAACCTTAAAACAAACGACATTGTCATCGTCATTGAGGATACACTTCCGAGGAATCAGTGGCAGTTGGGGCGAGTGGTGGAGACCATTCAAGGAACTGATAAGTTGGTTCGTAGGGTTAGGGTTCAAGTCACAGATCGGAGGCTGCATGGGAAATCGGACCCCCCTTTTAGGACCGTCATCCTTGAGAGACCCATCCAGAAGTTAGTGTTGTTGCTTGGAAATGAATGATTGGAAAATTTGATTCCTTATTTTAGTTGTGAGACAGTTCGGTGTCAGAGTTTTAACTGTTTGTGAATCATGTATAATTCGATTGATTATGAATTTATCGTGGTATGATTGGGGGGAGTGTAATTGACACCGAATTGTCTTGGAGTGGCCACAGGAGGCGGTGTGTGTGGTGGAGAGGAGGTGAAGGACCAGCAAAAGGGAATTAGGTTTTATGGCCCTCACCTGCTTTCTGTTGGCATGCGTTGCCTCATTTTCGTTTGTTTGGTGTGGCGTGGTGTCCGGTTTCCCCGTGGCTTCTTTTTCCTTGTTGGATGTTTGCTTGGTGAGTTGTCGGTTTGAATTTTTATCTTCGTTTCTTTTGAATTGTATGGATTGTATTTAAGGATTTTATTGTTTATTATTAGTCTTAAGGTGACGGGCAGCCTTATAGATGATCCGTAATATAGCACCCCTCGGTGACGGAACGAGGTACGTTTGCCTTTTGTGATTTAGTTGTTGTGATAATTGTAAGTTTCCTGTTGATGATGTATTGTAAATAAATTGTTTTTTTTGTATCTGTTTTTAAGTTTTCACGGTGCACAATGAAGTGGAAATAAAGAGTTGAAGCACCTGTCGAGACTCCCGTTTATTGACCCAGGGGCAGCTACAAAGATTATCTTCTTCCAGCAATCAGGGTGCAATCTGGTGACAATCTGTGCATTTTCCAGCATGATGCAGCACCATGTCCAAGGAAAAAGTGATAACTAAGAGGTTTGGAGATCATCAAATTAACATTTTTGATCCATAGCCAGGAAACTCCCCAGATCTTAATCTGGTCTTAATCTCTGGTCAGTTCTTAGAAAGCATATGGACAAGCAGAAGCCCACAAACTGATCAGCACACCACAGTGAGTTTTAGACATTTTTAAGGGAAAGGGTGAACACTGTAAATGCTGCATGCATTTAAAATCAAATTATTTACACCGCTCCTCTCTAAGTGTAATTTTGAAAATGCTAGAGAGGAAGTGACTTCACAACACTTTAACTGCCTCTTGTTATGAGTTGCAGTTTACATGCAGCAGCTGCTTAAATCACAAATTTGCTGTGTGTGTGTAATTTTTACAAGAAATGGACTCCTGCATTGTATCTGCACTGAGCTGCTTTTTACCACTTTGTCTACTTGTCTCCTTAATTTGCTTCATTTTCACGAATTCAGACTTAAATTTGCTGAGGGCAAGTCTGACAGGGCAAAGGCCAGGTGAGTGAAACAAACGTCCCCAATGTGCCCAGTTTCTTATTTATAAAGGAGGACCTCAGATTTATGATAAAATGTGCACCTCTCTAAGTTCTGCTGTTGGGGCCACGTGAAAAATGTTAATCAGCAAAGGCTAACTTTATAAGTCTAACTCACACTGCACCGGTGCCAAATTTTGAAAGAGATTATACATTTCTCTCATCAGTTCACAAATGTTTTCATATCAGTGAGCTATGGCAGTCACAGAAAGCCTTCTCAGAGCATGTTAAAGTTATTGCATGTAAAATTATCATAAAGGGAAAACACAGAATTTCTATCAGCCAAGGGTATGTTTTAGTAAAGGCGTTTCTGTTTATAATAATCTTTGATAGCTCTGAAAGGATTTTTATGAAGCTGAAATATACCATAAAAAGGGAAGCCGTGCCCAAGGATCACTGTCAAGGACAACAGATAGAGAGCTACATTACAATGAAAACCTGCGCTGAGAGGCCTAAAAATGTGAATTCATTATGTGCCTTGCTGTATCTGAAGGGCATAAAACCAGGATTATACTGTACCATTATAACTGGGCCTACAATGTTAATGTGTAAGCGGCAGGTGAATGTTGTAGGTAGTCAAATTTTAACTATTTTATATGCTGCTATGTAATTTTCTATGTAGGGCCTTAGTCTTCACCATAGTTAGTGTTGTGAAGTATAAAGTATCATTTAAAAAAAGGATCTTTGTGTAAATTCATTTTTTTAATTACTATACTTTTCTTATCGATTTATTAAGGCTAAAAAATAATCCACCCTGAACTTGACTTAAGTAGAGGTGCATGTGCACTGAGGTCAGCTTGGAGAATGACAGTTTTTGTCATTTTGCCTCTGTGTAAATGAAGTCATCAAGCTATGAATGAAGTGCAGACTTTCAGCTTTAATTCAAGGGTTTTACAAAAGTAGTGTATTAAGTGTTAAGGAACTGCAGACATTTTTATATTGCCAACAGTATTCATCTGCCTTCACATGCATGTGAACTTGAGTGACATCCCATTTTTAATCCATAGGGTTTAATATGATGTCGGCCCACCCTTTGCGGCTTCATCTGCTTTCCATGAGGTTTAGGAATATTTATGGGAATTTTTGACCGTTCTTTCAAGAAGTGCATTTGTAAGGTCAGACACTGAAGTTGGATGAGAAGGCCTGGCTCACAGTCTCCGCTCTAAATCATCACAAAGGTGTTCTATCAAGTTGAGATCAGGACTCTGTGCAGGTCAGTCAAGTTCTTCCACACCAAACTCATTCATCCATGTCTTTATGGACCTTTCTTTGTGCACTGGTGTGCAGTCATGCTGGAACAGGAAGGGACCATCCCCAAACTGTTCCCACAAAGTTGGGATTATGAAATTGTCCAAAATATCTTGGTATGCTGAAGCATTAAAAGTTCATTTCACTGGATCTAAGGGGCCGAGCCCAACTCCTGGAAAAAAAACAAACAAACACCATAATCCCCCCTCCACCAAACTTTACACTTGGTACAGTGCAGTCAGACAAATACCGTTCTCCTGGCAACCTCCAAACAGAAGCACTGTTCTTGAGCTAATCTGAAGGCCACATAAAGTTTGGAGGTCTGTAGTGATTGACTCTACAGAAAGTTAGCAACCTCTGTTTACTATGTGCCTCAGCATCCACTGACCCCACTCTGTCATTTTACATGGCCTATCAGTTCATGGCTGAGTTGCTAATAATACCACTAACAGCTGACTGTGGAATATTTAGTAATGAGGAAATTTCCCAACTGGACACAGGTGGTATCCTATCATGGTACCTTACTGTAATTCACTGAGCTCCTGAGAGCGACCCAATACTTTACAATTCATCCTGCTGCTTCTATCAGCAGTCACATCTTCAGTAAACACAGTCATAACACTGCCTCCTCCATGTTAGACAGATGGTGTAGTATGCTTCAGGTCATGAGCTGTTTCTTTCTTCCAGACTCCTCTCCTCCCATCATTCTGGTGCAAGTTCATCTTTGTTTGATCTGTCCATAAAATTTGGACCTTGTTGTAAGCCCTCTGTATTTCCATTCATGAAGACATCTCTTGATTGTAGACCTCAGCAATGATACACCTACCTCCTTGAGAGTGTTCTTGATGTGTTTAGGTGTTACTGAAGGGTTTTTCTTTTTAAGAAAAGGAAAGGATACTGTGATCATTTACTTTAGTTATCTTCTCTGGCCTTTCAGGCCTTTTGGTTTTACTTAGCTGGCCAGAGCATTCTTTCTTTCTAAGAATGGACTTGATGATAGTTTATTTGGGTTATTCAGCCTGCTGTGTTTGATGCAGAGAATGTGTCAGTTCACCGGTCATCTTTAAGCTTACTCCTATGTTACTAACTTCTAAAGACCAAAGAACTGTAGCAAAATAAGTGTAATTTTTTTTTTTTTACAAAATGTTGACTGTTGTGGCTTGTGTCAACCACAGAGAAAACTGAAAGGGCTGGTGATGTGGATCACTGGAGCCTCCAGTGGTACGGGATAAGAGCTGGCCTACCAACTGGCAGTGTGGCTCCAGCCTCATCCTGTCTGCTCACCGTAAGGTTGAGCTAAACTGAGCGAAAGGTCATCACTTAGGTAAGATCATTTGCTTTCAATTGTTCTTTTTTGTCAAAGTAGCCAAGAGAAACCCACTTAATGTCAATGGGTTTGATTTACACAGTAGAGACCATCTTTGTCTTATTTTAAAGTAATCTTCAATGTATGATAAACTAGCCTGTTTCCAAGAACCTAACACAGCGCACAAATTCAAGCCTTTTACTTTAACTCAGTGAAGACAGCCATGTTAAGTATACCATGTAAGAAAAAGGGATAGTGTTTGCTGTTCCTGCGGTTCTGAAGCAAAACGTATTACCAGTTTGGGGTGTTTCCCACCAGCTTTGAAGCCAAAGATTGTTGTGCTTCTGCTAATAAAGCAGATCTACTGAGATGTATTCCAGCAATCGGCCTCTGCCATCCTCTGATCAGGGCAGTTTTTTTAAAATCCAGATGTGCCCATGCTTGTTAGGTTGTAGTTCATAAACTCTCAAAAATTTTTTGGTTTTTAGGTGGGTTTCTCCTTAAACATTAACCCTTAAATTTTGGGCATGTTTAACACAAAATGCTATTATGCAGGTATGAATATATAAACATTTGACTGATGGTGCTGTGTGTTTTGTATCCAAATTGTGAACCACTTTGTGTGTTTTAAAACGTACCACACAAATATACAAAAACTAGTTGACATTTACAATATTTTCATATAAATAGATGAAGTGCTTTGTAAATTGTTTTTGTTGTCTCAACATTTTTTGGAAGCCGGAGTTGTACTATGTACAGGTGATGACTTGAGTCAAAGTGTCTATGCACTGTAAATTGAAAGAAATTAGATTTTGGGTGATGTTCCCCATCAGATTGATATCCTCATTAACAATGGTGGCCGAAGTCAGCGCTCCTTGTTCCTGGAAACCAGTGTGGATGTGTGCCAGGCCTCGATGGAGCTCAACCTCATAGGTGTGGTCTCTCTGACCAGGCAGGTGCTGCCTGTCATGATGCAGTGAGGCAGTTGGAGCATTGTGACTGTCAGCAGCCTGTTTGGCCTCTCTGCGGCGCCTCTTGCAACAGGGTCCTCTGCCAGCAAGCACACTCTTCAGGTGAAGGGATTTCAGAAAGCAGTTGATCACTTTCTGAGTCTCTTAATTCATTTAAACTAAATGTATTTATTGTTTGATTATGGGAAGAAACAGATCTGTTTCATCTGGATGTCTGTTGTATTATTCACAGGGTTTCTTTAATTCTCTTTGAACTGACTATCCAAAAATACTAATTAGCACAGTGTGTCCAGGGCCGGTCCATTTACAGATTGCCAACAATGCCTTTACAGCAGAAATAAATGAGGTATTTTTTGTTTCTTGTTTGATATGCTTAACATAACTATTTCAGTGGTATCTTCCAAGTAATCAGTTTTCCTTTCATTACTTCAAGTCTGCACCCACATTTGGACATCGAAAGGGGATCCCAACAGATCGCTGTTTGCATTTAATGTTAGTGGGAATTGCTAATGGTGTCAAGGAGATGTGGATCTCTCAGCAGCCCATCCTGTTACTATGCCAGGCAGTATGCTCCCACATTTGCCTGGTCTGTGTCAAACAGGCTGGGCAGAACATGGGTGCAAAATTTCAGTGCTAGTCAGGTAAGTACACAAAGATTTTATGGTGCACATTTACCACATAGTATAGGCTTACTGTCACAGTAGTGTAAGGCTGAGAAAATCAAATATGACCATATGACCATCATATATATATATATATATATATATATATATATATATATATATATATATATATATATATATATATATATATATATATATATATATATATATGAGTTTATATATTTTTTTTTGGACATTTTGACTTGGTCAGGAACGTGCAGGTAAACATGCAGCTTCATTCTGCAATGTTAACTGTGCTACATTAAACCTGTGATTGGGAGTTTTTCACTGTGTGAACAGACTGAAAATACTTGGATAAAGTTGTGTAACAACTGGAGGGCTCTAGTTTCTTCTGACCTTGCTTGAGTCTAATAAGAAGAAGGCAGTGGCTAGGGTATGACAGTGAGCATGACTACTTCCCCCAAGTGCTGGCTGGATAACTGACTGACCAGTGTGTCTGGTGGCCTCTGCTGGACAGTGACAGCTGAGGGCCATGCAGAAAGGTCATGCTGGGTAGCCGTTGTGGATTCACTTGCTTATGATGAAGGATTGTTTTAGGACAAAACAATCGCTCAAACATTCCTCAGCAGTGAAATAGTTGGGTAACGTAAGGGTCATGCTCATGAGGTACTTTTGTACCTCATAATTTACAAATCTCAAAATGATATATATATTCAGACAATTTTCAACCTTGAATAAAATCATTTGGCTTCATTCTTCGGAAGCAAATGCTGACAGCCTCCTCTTTTGCAGGACGCAGACTCTGAAAACTTCACAAAACAGAAGACCTCCTGAAAATCACATCCTCAAGAGGAAATTACATTCCTAATGTTGGACTTTGCATTTTTCTGCTTCTTCAAAATTTCTGCTTTCATGTCATGTCACCTTGAGATGGCTGTTGCAGGCAATGAACTGGCGCCGTATAAATAAAATTGAATTCAGTGTTGAAGTAAATATTTAGAGACATAACTCATTTGAAAGTTCAGTGCCCTCTTCCTATCTTAAAAGAAATTTTTGTGACTAATACTCAACTTCTGGTACACAGCCTTGAAGAATGGATAACAAGGTATAAAAACTATATGAAGAATGATCCTGTTTTTTTTAAATCCTGGCAAGTCTGTTTAATGAAAAACAGCTTTTGACAAGCTATTTTTATTATAAGTATATACAGCTACACATATAAAAATTAATATGTACAAGAAAACTGTGGACAAATTCATTCTAGATTGTAAACAAGTGAATTGTAAACAAAACAACAGCACTAAACACCACACATGTACAGCAAGACATTCCAAGGCACATCCTTGATATTCTTTAACAAAGCAATAAAATTTTTGTCCCTTTTTATGGATTTGGGAGGGGGAAATCACATGAACATTAAAAAAAAAAAAATCAAATTAAACCAGAGGAAATTATTACTTTTCTCTTGGAGGGGTCTAATTTAATTCACTTCTGTTTCAGCACAAACATTAATAAACAAAAAATGTGTGCTTTGTGGAGGTGATGCCGCCGTTCCTTCTGTCGAATCAATGTGGAAAAACTAAGTCGGTTCCCACACCAACTTTACTCTTCACAAATTCTGAGTCGACAATTTAAAAAGTAAAACTCCTGATTTAAGTTCTCTTTGCTACAGTTTAAATATGAATTTCCTAATAAACTTTGGAAAATGGCATTTTGCTGTGGTACTGTGACCTGAAAAAAAAAAATGGACAGATGGAACCACAGCTCAGAGGCAAGGAAAGTGAAGGGGGGCAGATGAGTAAATGGGGTATCCTAGTGGTGGATCGGCTGCCTGAACAGTTAGATTTCTTAGCATGAAGGGGTGGGCCTGAATGCTGTACCGCTCCTCGTCATCATTAGTAGCATACAGGAGTTCCCAGGAGAGGTTTGCCCACTGGCCTCTCACCCCTTCTCCATTGAGACGGCCCACCTGTACCAACTGCTCCTGGAGGGTCAGGACCCGCCCCGTGTAGGTACCCTGAACACAAGGACAGACAAAGTGATGCTAACTAGGAAAACCAACTAATCCGAACATACGTATTTTTAAGAAACTTCAGTTTGATGTTGACTGTGTAACACACTGTATCAACATTATATACTATTTTGTAGCTTAGATGTAAATGAGGACTTATATTTGATTACCATAGTGAGATCATGTCCTAGAGAGAATAGAAAGGGTTTTTCCTGAAGGACGCCATCATGCCAGCCTTTCTCTGTCACCAGACCGATGTACCAGTCCCTTTCATATTCTTCCAAAGTGCTGAACAACTCCTCAGGGGACTCCATCGGCCCCAGGCTTGCCTGATCAAACAACAGCTTGAAACTGAACCTGAGGGCAAACAAAGACATAAGTGAGAACTCTTATGGATCCTCTGGCTCAAATAAGCTCTGCTGATTACAGTCATCGAAATCTAGAGGTCCTAACTGGCAATTTTACCTGAAAGCCTGAAGCGTGAGCTGGTAAAGTTCTTTACTTGAAGACAGCCACTCAAGTCCTTCTGTCCATGGTACATCCCCACAATATAGTCTGTACACGTAACTAGGACTGGTGAAGGTAGACTCTGCACCCAGTGAGATGAGACATGAAAGTGCAACATGAATGTGCAGTTCCTTTAAGGCCTCATCCTCCTTAAGGGCTTTGGTCATGTCCTCTGAGGTGGCACCCTGCACAGCAGGCCCAAACCGCTCCAAGATAAATCGAAACCAGTCCTCAGGAAATAAAGGCCTGAGGGACAGCAAGCGGGATGGTAGTAATGGTGCTGTCCTCCACCCTTTTGGTAAGTTGAATACCTCTGACAGGGGGCAGCTAAAGTTCAGATGTGGGAGAGAGCCAGATCTCTCCCTAAATACCTCTGGGTTGTGGCCTTTATCCACAGCTGGCATCCCAATGCCCAGTCCCAGAGGCTGCAATGGCTGCAGAGCAGAGAGGGCCATGTTTTCAAAAAGACTGTCCATCTCCACGGAGCCTGGCAAAGAGGCCCCCATCTGCAGGGTGGTGTGTCCAGACTGGGCTTCTGCAGTCACTAATGCAACTGTCCGTCTGGCTGGTTGAGGTCCAAATAAGTCATCCTCATCTGACCAGTCACCAAAGGAGGTCAAACTGGAGCTGTCCTGTCTGAAAATAAAAGAGGACACATTGGATTCCACCATCACAGCCTCAGGTGGTTGGTTAGAAGTCGTCTGGGCTAACTGTGAAGACTGGGATTTCATTCCCCCAACAACTGACACTTCTTCACTGCTCCATAAAAATCCTTTATGCTTCTGCACACAATATCGCAGAAGCAACCAGATCAGAGCTTTCATGAAGTCATCCTGAAGTTTCCGCAGGTTGTCATGAGAGTCAATGATACCAGAGAGCACATTTCGGGCATCAGAGTAGACCCGCACTGCGAGTGCGGCACATGGGGTGAGGGCATTTCCCCAGTGCAGATTAATGCCCTGGGTGAACCCGAGCCGCTCAGGGCGTTCAAACGCAGCCTCAAAAACCTCATCCACCCTCCGTGCCTCCACAGTGTGGCAAGACGTCTCCTGCAGCTCCAGACCCTGTAACAAACACACCACCTTATGTAATCTTTTAGATTCTTAATTACATTCTTAATAAACAACCAGAGCGATACAGTACCTTAATATTGACAGTGCAGTAGCCATATCCCCTCTCCAGGATCATTATCCAAACCATACGGTCCTGAAAACGGCCAAGAAAATGAGACCCTGGGGCTAATGAACCTGAAAATAAAGAGAATCATCAGTTATCCATACATTCAACATGTAAGGAGATGTGATGATGAGCACAGAACATAAAACATGTAGCACACATATGGGAGTCTTTCATTTTGTATTAGCTGTGCATCCCTCTGCTGACTACATGAATAATGTGGCTACTGGATGAGCTACTTGGAGATGCGTACAATCACAGTAGTACAGGAAGGTCGTGATACTGATTTAACTGGCTGACTGCACAGAGATCTAAATATTAAATCTCTTCTTGTCCCCCAGATTTCCATTAGTCCCTAAAACTTTGCTCCTTTTGTACAAAGGTGGATTTTCATTTTCAGAGACAGAAGACAGACGTATATTTCAACACAGATGAACAGCAGCAGCAAAGTGAAGGGAAGCTTTTATTTTACCTTGACTAGTGCTCACTTGGCTCAAGGATAATGTCATGTCCCATGCTGACATCTTAGAATAGTCCCAGCCACTACCTCATGATGTGAAGTGACACACTGGGCAGATTTCTTTCCTGCTCACTGCACCACGGCCCCCAGTGTGAGCAAAGCAAAAGAACACTGTAAACTGCCACCGTTTGACTGTGAGCTTCAGCCTAACAAGCAACTTTTCTGAATTATACATCATAGCCACAGCTTCCCTAGCTCATAAAAAGCAATAAGACTGAGTGATTACATCACCTCAGATTTATTCAGTCTTAAATCATCAGTCCATAAATAACAAGTTCCTACTTGCATTGTTTTTTTTTCCTCTTGGCCCCTCCTGAGTGAGAAGAGAACAAAACCCGAGCAGCTCAGTTTAGCCTAGGAGTATTACGCAGTTAATGGTGTGGAAATATTTGGATGTAATGAATACAGACCCAAGCTTTTTTTTTTCAGGGTCACTTCATAGGAAGCTCAACTGGATCATGTAAGTTCACATTACTGCCTGTAGTCCAAAAAGTCTGCTCACAACAGAATTCCTCTTACTATGTAGCCGTATGAGATGATGCTTCAGTGCTTTCGGATATGCATACAGTCCCCATTTGACCCATACAGTTGCTGTAATTACAGCATATGTCAAAATACACTGTTGTAAAAAAGTATATTTTTCAATATAAGGTGAGTTCTGTTTACTGTGAGCAATAAAAAGAAAAACTAAACAGAGAAAAATACTGTGTATATTGTAACTAAAGCAAAACTTACCTTTAAGCCACACAGATTTAATTTTAGATACTGTGACTAATTAGTTATTAATTAACAAGTTTCACATGCTTTATAAAACTGAATATTATTAGTGGTCCAATTTAGATGTAAAAACAAATATTTTGTCATTATCTTGATGCTATGTATTGATTTTTACCTGACATATATATTTTGTATTAGCAACTTTTACTTATTAAGAATAGAAAAAAACATTTCAGGCATGAACAACTAACCCAGTGACCCTCTTGCAAAGGCCGTCCTCAGAGCAGAGGCCAGACTTCCACTCATTTGCTGGTAGAAGACAGAGTCTGGGCAGGGACAGGCGGTGCCCACGGGCCCTGGCCAGCTTCGCTGAGGTCTGGGAAACCCCACAAGGAAGATGGGCAGAGTGAAGAGGGGCAGCAAAGGGGCAGAGAGCAGGGCAGAGAGGGTCACCATCGCCAGGACCAGTGGGCATAGGGAGGCATTCAGAGCCAAAAGAGTTCCAGCTGACTGACGGCGCTGCTTCTTCTCTGTCCAAGATGTCACCAACACAGTCAGGGTGAATTTCAACTTGGCTAGGAACTGGGTTACTCTGTCTATCAGCAGGCCTACCTGTATCCAAAAGACAATGGCAAACATGAAGAGAACTGATCAACATCAGGTCTTAAAAATACCCAAAACAATTCAATTCAATTCAATTTTATTTATATAGCACCAAATCACAACAAACAGTCGCCTCAAGGCGCTTTGTATTGTAAGGTAAAGACCCCACAATAATTACAGAAAAAACGGTCAAAATGATCCTCTATGGGACAGAAGAATTTATAGTGGGGTGGAAATGATGACCTCACCAGAAGAAGCTGAACTCCAGTTCCCAAGTCATCCCATCCTGGCAGTACACTGTTTCCAGCTGCAAGCCGCACCAAGATCACCACCACCATTTGGTGCAGAGCATCTTCTGAGCTCTGCCATCCCTGCCCAACAACAACAATAACAAAGAGCAAGTGTTAAAAATCAAACAAGAGACACTTACTGATTAATCAATTTGCATTTTGATAAAAGGATAAATAATGTCAAGAGGACCTGTTTTTCAGGACCGACTTTTCAGTGTTCTTTCAACAAAGATCTGATTCAGGTTGTGGTCTCATTTAAATTCTCCCCAAAATTACTTTACAAGTTTTTATTATAATAAATATATTTTTGCCCTAATGTTGTTATTTGGACTGTGACCAAGCATTAAGTGTTAAGTATACCACTCTAAAGGCTCGAGCAAATCCCACACTGAGGGAAACCGTGTGGAGCAGCTGAAGAGACTTATCCATAGCCAGGAAAGCAATCATTGCAAATGGAGACACTGTGAGGTAAAACACACACAAATTAAACACATTCACATATAGTCATTCTTACACTTGAGAAAAACATTAACAATGGAGAAAAGCTGACTTCAAAGATACATTAGAAAAATCTCAAAACCTCACCCAGGTAAAGAAGGACTCTTCTGATTGCAGCAGCAATGTACAATCCTCTGTTCCTCTGCTTAAACATTTGCATATTGGACATCCCTTTAGGGTACAGGGGATTAAGGAATACCCCTCCAAATACATATGCCCCCTGGATCTCTCTAAGAGCCCAGGAGAGGCAGAAGAGTATGAGAAGAAGGTAGCTGACAGCAGCCTGAGGTCCTGCAGTCAAGCTATGGGACTGAGCTGAGCCGATGAAATGATGCAAAACCCCTGCCTCTGCCAATGCCACCAGTAGCAAGCTCAAATATAGCAGAACTTCCCTACAGCCCAGATTCCAGCCAAAGGAAGTTGGAGGGCGAAGTGACAGTCCCCCTCTGAGCAATTCACGGCCCCTGAAGGCTGACCTGGAACCTCTGCAGAGTGTGCCAACCTGGCTGAGATCCAGGCTCAGCAGAAATCCCATCGCAGTGGAGAAGAGAACCACACCAAGCGTTGATGGAATTAAGTAATTACACACAGCTACACCAGCGGATATACCAAACATCAACAGCAGCCTGTAAGACAGTATACACACGCACACAAAAACAAAATAGAACAAAACAAAAAAAATCAAGACTGATGATAAAAAGGCTAATAAAACACTGTCAGTGGGACCCTTTAATCTGATTTTGTACTGAAAATGACCAAGATATGGAAAACCTGTGTTTTTTGCTCAAAATTCAGTCACTTCAGAGTTCTCTGACAATTTATGTGCTCATTTTCTCTTTATTCTATAGAAACATATTTAAATTTCTGTATTTTATTTAGCTTTTACTCACTGAGCTACTATATTTTGTTTGTTCTTCTTTCCGCTGCTCCCTTCAGAGATCACCACAGGAGATTATCTGCATCTATTTCACCCTATCCCTAGTATCCTTTCTGTCACACCAACCCTCAGCACAGACACATACACCATCATAGAGAAATTAAATGCCAAACAGTTTGTATATTTGTTGTTTTTATATATCATGTGGATTTTTCTGTATTACACTAGTTTCGAAAGTGAATAAAATGAGTAAATTTTTAGTTTGATGTCAGCTAATCATTTTGATGTGTACCTGAGGTTGCTGGACATGGGTGAGCCTCCTAAGCCAAACACAAGGGTCTGCTCCATGCCCCAGAGAAGCAGAGCATCCAGAGGAGGCAGGATGCCAAATGCCCATAGCAGAGGTAGAAAGAGGAAAAGCACATGGAGAACCTGACTGGCCAGTTGGAGCTCAGGGACGGTATCCGAGAACCTATATCACAGCAAGATATTAGAATTATTATGACAGCAAAAACAAGGTATTTTAACAAAATTATGAATTTTGTTGCTCACCTATCAGCCAAGTCCACAGCAATGAAAATAAAAATGTAGAGGGGCCGGGTGAGTGGGGTTATCTCATAAGTGTCCTGCGCCTGAAAAGTGGCCGTCTCTGTAGCCGTATTTACAATGAGAGAATACTCAGCTATACACAGTGTCACCCAACTAAGGACGAAGACCACCAAGGATACACCAATACTGCCATAAAGAGCAGTCAGTCTGCCAAGGAACACATACCATGTCCCAAAGCCACAGAGCATCCCAGCTAACAGTGTATGCAGCACCACATTAAGCCCAAACCGCTTTCCAGGAGCAATGAATCGAACTGTCTCTGTGCTGACACAGTGGGTAAATTCCACTTCCTCTTCATCAACCAGGATGTTGGACGCACCAAGCCTCTCCACTGTGCCGCTCCTCCGAGCAGCATATAGCGCCAGGGACTGGACACCCGCTGCAGCCCCGCACATCAGCATGCCAGAGAGCACGGCAGCATGGAGCTCCTGAAGCAGCTGCAGCTGACTGAGCAGGGTCCCAATGCCCCCAAAAAGCCATGGCGTCAAGAACAAGACTGCCTGATTGACATATACATAAGGTGGGGCACAGTAGCCCAACTTGAAGCGTGGACCCCCCAACACTGTTTGGGGGAAGCGCTTCCAGAAGAACTCCTGCTTGTACTCATTAAGAAGGGGCACATCTGGCCCCATTCTGACCATGCCCAAAAGGGTGGCAGGTCATCTCCACTCAGCTGAAGAAGGGTTTCCATTCATCATCATCTCGGGAACAGTGAAGCACCCCTGCAAAGGAGGAAAAAGTAATAAACAGTAATCTACAGTAAGTATAGTATAGTATAATATATTCTTAAACATTATTTGGGAATATCTTCTTCCAGCTCAGGTAAATTGTTACTCCATACAACCACACTATTATTATTATTATTTTTAAAGCAATTTTATCTACAACAGCACAGGCATGGGCCAGCTTTTCCATCGAGGGACACCTAATTTTAAAAGGCACCATGGATAATATAATGTGCGGCACAAAAAGAGATGGAAAACCAGAGCCACAGCTACTGAGTTGCCAAGAAAACAAAACACCAAGCAACAGTAGCTTTTGGGTGCGCTTACGTGGGCTAAGCTGCTAGGCTAGCGGGGATATTTATAAGTCTCACTTCATATAATTCAACCAGATAAAATAAAACTGAGTACTGGGTATCGTTATTGTCCCTTTATTTCAGCTAGCTCCATTATTGTTAGCTAACGAAGGGATCAAGTATTCTCAGCTTGACTATGTGCTAGGTTGCTATTATTAATAAGTTAATAACAGCATGTTGGCCACAGTGTGAGATAAACTTACCGTTAACAGCCGAATAGCCAACTGCGGATAGGTTTTATTAAGTATTTGACGATGTAATGAGGTAATATTATGGAGAAATGGGCGGAAATGGCAAGCATTACCGTTAGCTACCAGCTAACCATTAAACACCCAGGCAACATTGGCATGATACACAGTCAGTTTGTAACCAATGAGAGTGGAGAAAAGAAGAGAGCAGCTCCTCTGATTGGCGAAAACCTTATAATCCCCGCCCATTCAACGCTCTGCCACATACCGTCGACAGTCACTGCCACACACACAAGAACTATTAATGCAGAAAAAGCTCATTTTAGAATAGGGTATTCCTTTTTTCAAGGAATTTTTCATCACTACACAACGTTGAAAACCGACTTCTATAGGCTAATAGACACTGCCAATAAAACTGTGAGAAACTTGAGGCCTTATAACCATAAAATACACATCAAAACACCTGACAATTTTTGTAATGCTTAAAAAAAAACAGGTAATTACAGGTAATTATGTTAACTGGCAATAGGTCAGTAAGATTGCTGGGTATTTTTTTTATTTACCTTTAGTTTACCAGAAAGTCCCATATTATTATATTATATTAAAAAATGCACAAAAGTTTTGAACCACCTTCTTTGTATTTTTCTAGGTAAATGAGAAATTGTTACAGTGCTTTACTGATAGAAAAAAAAGGGGGGGGGGGGGGGGGGGGGGGACTTGAAAGTCAGTATCTGGTGTGACCACCTTTATCCTTCAGCACAGCCTGAACTCAGGCAGCTTTCTTGTTTGTCTTTAAGTAGTCCTCAGGAATAGTTCTCCAGGCTTCTTGAGGGATATTCAAAGCTCTTCTCTGGATGTTGGCTGCCTTTTGTTTTGTTCTCTGTCAAGATGATCCCACACTGCTTCAATAATGTTGGGGTCCAGTTTCTGAGGAGGCGAATACATGACTGATAGTGTTCCATTGTGTGTTTTTCTATCCAGGTTATAACTGCATTGGCAGTGTGTTTGGGGTCATTGTCGTGCTGAAAAATTTGACTTTCCAAGGTGGACCAAAAACTGTTAGTACTTTTCTTCATTCATAATACATACATTTGACAAGATCCCCCAAACCACTGGTTGTAATGCAGCCCCAAACCATGGTAAAGCCTCCACTGATGGCTGTAGACACTCACTGTTGGATCTCCCGTCTGACCTCCTAGAATAGAATGCCTTTATTGTCATTATACAGGATGTACAATGAGATTGTACATACCGACAATTTGAACCAGAAATTTCAAATGTGGATTCATTTTCACTCCATCAGACCCGTTTCCCCTGATTTTCAGTCCAGTTCTGGTGTAATTTGGCGTAGCTCTTCTTGCTGCCCCCTGCACACACGAGCCCCTGAACCTGACCCCCACCCCGACTCCCCATCCACAACCACCAAATTACTCAGGTACTCAGTATATAAGCTACTTCTGTTTGCACATCATATCTTTGCACTACCACTTTATTTGTTTAGTGCCTCATGTCTTTCATGTTTTGTACTTATTTTTATATTTATTTAAACTTTTTCCTCAAAACTTCCTACATTCTTTTGCACTTTTATTTATACTGTACACATTCAGATTTAGATTTACCATGTCAGGTCTGAGAGTAACACAATTTCAAGCCTCTCTGTGTCCTGCACATATGTGGAACTGACAATAAAGAGACTGACTTTGACTTGACTTTTTATCCTGTTTCCCTTCCTTAAGAATGGCTTCTTGACAGCCACCCTTCCACTGACACCATTTCTGATGAGGCTTCAGTGAGCAGCAGATTGGCCAGCTGCATCTCTCAGGTCCCGTGTCAGGTCTTTGCTTAATTTTTTCCTGTTTCTTAAGGACATGATTATCATATGTTGTAGATAGTTTTTTAAGGTCTTCCACTTCTTCTTTTGTCCTCCACTTGTCCAGTTTCCTCAGACTCTTTAAGGACAGACTGCACACCATGCCAAGGTATGCCAAGGTTTCAGCTAACAGCTTTTTGGAATCACCTTGTTGGTGCAAAAATACAATTTTATCCCTGTCAAACTGTATTTTCATATAATCAGCTAAAGAAATTGGAACAAATTATGCACCATAAATGCTTGTTAAAACTATAATGGAAAAGTGAAAAACAGAATAGGATCCAGTCCCTGATAATATTGGGGTACATTGTTTCACATTGCATTGGTAACTTTAGCATCTGCAAAGGATATAGTTTGGAGCAACATATTCAAAAAGAAGACATCTTTTCAGGAAGCCCTTGCTTATTTCAGCAAGACTGTGCCAAAACACACCCTGTACATAATACATCAAGTAAAAATCTGCGTGCTGGCCTGCCTATGTTCAAACTTGTCAACCGCTAAAAACATTAGAGGCTTTGTGATGCCAAAATTGAGGACCTCAAACCTTTGAGCGACCTGACTTTCTTTATCAAGGAAGAATTTTGCTTCCAGAATCATTAACAGTGTTATTAAGAGGGAAGCTAGGCCAACACTGTGATAATCACATCACTGTCCAAGTGGTTTCAAAACTAGCATCAAATTCATTCAGGCGTGAAAAAACAAACAAAAGAAATTCCAGTTTCAACACATGAGATTTTTATTGACAAATACTATTATTATTTATTGACAAATACAGATACCACTCGAATTAAATAAAGGGGTTTACCACCGAACAATGAAAAGTCCATTCTTCTTTGCAATTATAATTACATCAAATGTCACATCCCATGGGTTTGTTTATCTTCTTTATCTGAAATTATTTTTCAACTTGGCACTTGCCAGTATCTTTAAATCCTGATTCTAAAGCGCTTAGTCGACCCTAATAACCGTCAAGGGATTAAGAATATTAATATTGCATTCTAAATCCTTGCTATCGTGTTCTTAACACAAAAAGCGCAAATCCAAGCAAGTATTTTATTTCAATATAATGAAAGTGATTGTGACAAAGTGTCTGCCTCTCTGATTTGCTTTGGAAGAAGCAGGGCAACAAGGAGGATCATGAAACGATCACTAAAAAGGCCAAAATATCAACACAAAGAAAGACAACAATCGGGGTCAGAGGAGATTAAATTGTTGTTGCTGTTGTTGTTCAATGGGGCCCAGGAGATAAGAATGGGCAGGAGGTTGTGTTTCCTTGTCATCTTAAAAAAAGCAATTTCTATTCTGCGTAGGACACAATAAAGCATAACAACAGAAAAACCCATCAATAACGACAACATGCACTGTACCTTGTAATCCTCCCATAGCACCACGTACTTAGTCATTGCTGTGTGTTTGTTAAAGCCCTCTGGTGAAGAATATCCACTTGAATTAACACTTTAGTCATTAAAAGAGAAACACGTTGCAAAGTGTATTAAATATGAAAGGCTGATACCAAACCAACTGACAAAGCTCTGAAAATTGATTCCTGATGAATTTGCAAGAAAATTGCGTATTCCTCTGTTGTTTGGCTGTTCTGTCAACTTGTTTTTGCCATTTCAACCAAGTAATAGGCTTTGCGTGAATAAAATAATGTTATAAATGACACACAAGTTCAATAATGTTATAAATGACACATGATTCCTGAAATGAAAAGCAGTTAAGATTTAATGCCTCTGTGATGCGGGCTCTCATCCAAAATGTCTGCACAAAATAAAAGCATTTTCCTTTTCATTCAAACTGTCACTCTCACGCCATTCTTTTCTCTGTATTTTCAGCTTCTTGCCAGTCACAATTTATTCCACAGGAAACAAATTACAGGCAAATAACAAGCGACAGCAATAACTCAATGACAGATTTCAAGAGAACCAATATGTCAAGATAGAGGATGTATTTGTAAGGATAAAATGAACTTGGGACATAATATGCACCTTTTGAGCACAAAATAATCTTCCTTGATGACTTGCAGTTGGTTGTCAATTGCAAGTTCATTTTTTTACAAAAGCAATTTCAACTCAAGTGATGATGTTGATGAAATTGTAGCCCCTATCAAAGCACTCGTAAAGTTAATACAGGCTGGTGAATTTGTAATGCATGTGGAGTGTAATGTTGCTCATCCATTACACATACAGCGCTGCACAACACGCAGCGTTAACCTCACCATCAAACATCAATCAGTGTCGTCGCCCCTCTAACTTCACCCCCAACACTTGAACCTGAGTAGGTAGCCGTGAAAACACGGTCCATTCGGCAATTATTCACAGAGTCTTGGGCTAATGGTGCTCTGAATGCACAGACACAGCAAATGTAGAAAGTTAGTGGCCCAGCAGTAATGGCCCCATACAGAGCATGTGTTTTTCTGTGTGTGTGTGGGGTGAGGTTTCTAGAGGGGGGAGGGCGGGCAGCATCTATAACTGATTCACAACAAGCTCAAACATGTCTAATTCTGAACCCAGATTACAGCTGCAGAGGCCATCTCACTTCCCCCCTTCTCCACGCCTCACGCTCACTCTCTGCGTCTCTTCTTCTTCTCCCTCTCGGTCACTCCCGCCTGAGCCGGGCTCCATATCAGGCAGATGAAAACAGAACCTGTCACATTCCATCCCATTAAACCAGCAACAAACCATGTGGTCTACGCACATGGAGCAGGAGAGAGAAGGAGCGAGATAGACAGAGGGAGCAGTGCATCTGGGTTCACTCAGAAGTGATGAATTATTCACAATCTTTATGCTAATGTCATTTTAATGTTAGAAACACTGAAAGATATGCAGATATGAGACACACTGTGCAAAGTGGCATGCTCACTATACGCTTACACTGCACACAACAGAATTAGAAATATATTTATAACATCCATACTGCGCATACTGTACTCAAATATAAAATGTGTAATTATCCTCTGCAATACCTAATGCATTAGAGCACTCACACTGAGCCCCCAAATCTCTGCTGTGCTTCTTTTTTTTTTTTTTTCTAGAGAAGTACATCAGCTGCCATTTGATGTCAGGCAGAGCAGGGTAATGACAGTGCACTCACTTGTGCAGTCATTAGCCCCGCTTAATGCTGGGAATTAACACAAATTAAGTGAAGTTAAGTACATGCATTAGGGGAGCTTGTTTGGGGAGAGCTTTTCTCTTTTTCTGCACACAGGACGAGAGAGACACAAAACTGAAGTGCAAATATCCTCCTTCAACTGATAGATGACCACATATCAGATCAAAATTCAGAGGCGTGATTAGCAGTGTTAATGGAGCTCTAAGGACACCTAGTGGTCATGTTAATGCCAGTGATGTATAAAACTGCAGTGAACACTGTTGAAACCGGTGTTTTCATAATTATATTCTTCAGTGAAATGTCTTCCATATTTTGTTATGAAAAGCTACAAGTTGCTAGGTTGCAAGCTGCTCCAAAGTGTGACGGTCAGTACGGTGACTGTGAAAGCACTGAAACTTCTCAACATTACTGTAGATTATCAGATGGGAATGAGTGAGTGTTTTGTTTCCCACTGCAGTAAAATGTCTATCACACCACATAATCTATGCCCTATGTGTCATATTCAGACTGGTGTTTTTGTTAACTACGGGACCACTAGATTAAACCAACAGAAAAACAGGAAGAATATATTTTAATGCTCTGCTGAGCTAGCATCATAAACACCAAGTGGAGTAGGTTCATTACAACACAGGAGATTTGCCCGTTAGAGACGAAACTGCAGTGGGCTTTTCGAAAAGAGGCTAACATGATGAAACTGACAATCTCTGAAATCCATTTGGACCTTATTCAAGATTACATCTTTATCTGAGTGACTGCAGATTATTGTCCACAGAGAGGTGTGCTAAAGCTGGATTATCCACTTGTTGGGGATGCATCTGACCCGATGGACGCAGGATGCCAGCCTCACACGCCCTTACATCTGTGTGTGTTTTTTTCACTTTTTTTTTTTTGCAAATGACAAGATAGCAGTCAAAATAGCACCAAAACCTTTCATCCCCAGATTACCATGGTTAGTGATCCACATATGTAGATAAAAAAAAGAAGTCTCAGTTATTATATATGCATTACATACACAATTATATATGCATAAACACACAAGTAGCCTAATTTACATCAAGTAAATTTGTATTAACTAAAAGATCAGCAAATGTAATTTATTAAAACTTACAAAACTGTCACCATTTAGATATGCAGCATGTTTAAGTCTTTAATTTCACATCAGAACATAAAAAACACACCACAGTGAGAGCTGCCACATGTGTTAACCTCTTGTTCCACCTCTTCTGGCTCCTACATGGGTGGAGGTTTACTGCGATTTGGGAATCTGGAATACAACAAGCGTGAATAAACATTCAGCTCTTTTAAACAGTTTTTCAACAGGAAAAAGAAAAAGAAATCTGATCTACATGGTTTAGTTTTTTACCAACCTGCTGTGTTGTTCTTGCTGCCTGTTCCCATGAGGGAGGTGACCTGTGGTTGGAAAGCTGTTTCCCGTTCTTCGGTTGTGTCTGAAGTTAATATCAGTTTGGTCACTTCGAGCAAAATTGCCTTGCATGTGCTTTTTAGCTGAGTGGGGAATTAATATAGGAGTGAGAGGGTCTGGAGTAATATAAAATATCACTGAAATGTCTTTCATTATTATTGTGACAGAGGATGAAGGAAAACAGCTATTCGCTATATAACAAGGTACACATGCCAATTGAAATCATGGTATTTTTCCACCAAGAAGAAACACAACCCCGAGTCCAAAGAAGTTAAGACACTGTGTAAAGTAAAAAAAAATTAACCATATTTTATTCACAGAAGAACACAGAAAATATATCACGTTTGAAATGAGAAAATATACCATTTTAAGAAAAATTTTTTTGAATTTGATGGCAGCAGCACATCTCAAAAAAAAGTTGTGACAGAAAACTAAAGGCTGGAGGGACATTTTACAGCTAACTGAGTTAATTGGCAACAGTAAGATGATTGGGTATAAAAAGAGCATCTTAGAGAGCCAGAGTTTCTCAGAAGTTCAGAGGTTCAACAATCTACAAAAAACAGTTTCTACAGACTGTGGAACAATTTCATAATAATTTGAGAAATTGAGAAGTCCTTGAATTTCTCATCATCTACAGTACACAATATCAACAGATTCAGAAAATTAAGAGAAATCTCTGCACACAAGGGACAAGGCCAAAAAGCAATACTGGATGTCCATCAGGCCCTCAGGCAGCACTGCATTAAAAACAGGCATGATTCTGTAATGGAAATCACTGTGTGGGCTCAGGAAAACTTCCAGAAATCACTGTCTGTGAACCGTGCCATCCACAAGTCAGGTTAAAGTGATTACATGTGATTATGATCCAGAAACACCGCTGTCCTCTCTGGGCTAAAGCTCATTTAAAATGGATTGAAGCAAAATGGAAAACTGTTCTGTGGTCATGCAAATTGAAATTTGAAATTCTTTTCGGAAATGATGAATGCCATATCCTCCATAGTGCAGAGGAGCGGAACCATCTGGCTTGTTTTCAGCGCTCAGTTCAAAAGCCTGCATCTCTGATGATATGGGGGTGCATTAGTGTCTCTTGAATTGGCAGCTTGCACATCTGGAAAGACACCATCAATGCTGAAAGGTATATACAGGTTGTAGAGCAACATCCAGACAATGTCCTTTTCAGGGAAGATGCTAATTTGTACACTGCATCTATTACAACAGGATGGTTTTGTAATAGAAGAGTCCAGGTGCTGAACTGGCCTGATTGCAGTCTAGACCTTTCACCAACTGAAAAGATTTGGGACATCATGAATCCTCTATCACACAAGAATGGGCAACATTACTCTCACAGAAGTCCAGCAACTGCTCTCCTCAGTTCCCAGACACTTACAAACTGTTGTTAAAAGAAGAGGGGATGCTACACAGTGGTAAACATGGTACTATTCCAACTTTTTTCAGACGAGTTGCTGCCATCAAATTCAAGAGATACATTTTCTCATTTTAAACATCTGATTTGTTTTCTATGTTCTACTGCAAATAAATTTGAATTTCCCTCTGGGATCAATAAAGTTATTCTTACTCTCTGATTCTTGTCTTGAATTGTCTATTTTTATTTGCACTTTACACAGTGTTGCAACTTTTTTGCATTTGGATGTTATACTCACTTTTGTATGTGTAACGGTCTTCGTCCACATTATTTTGCAGGAAATTGTGCATATGCATCACATTCTGCGGTCCTCCGCTTACACTCATTACTCTTAGAGTGGTGTTGTGGCGCATGAGGGGTAGCAGTCCAGGTAGGTTAATTTCACTTGTAGAAACGGGAGCTTCAGGATGATGGGAGCATGGCTTTAAAATAAAGTATTAAAAAAGGGGAATAAGGCAAATGGACAGAATTGCTGTGAAGCATGATGTGCAAAATAATCTATGAAGTGCCATTAGGTTCAACCATAAATGTCTTTGTCCTCACTAGTATATGTATCCTAACTCTGAAACATTTTTCCTCTGCTTTTCTATGTTTGCTGCTGTCCATGCAATGTGTCTACTCCACCCTACACACTTGCCAGGGGATTGGTGAGTCAATTGCTTGCTGTTCCACATATATAAGCACCTTATAGGGCAACAGTAATTACTACGCATCAATAACAACATTTAAATTCAAGCAAAGGCAGCTACAGGCACAGATTCAGAGTGACAACTCAGATGGCATTCATGAGAGTCAACAGAGGAAGGGCTGTGTTTGTGTTTTTAATGAGAAAACCCAGGATCTCTGCTCATTTCCATACTTACGTCTAACAAGCAGAGGGGGGTCGTGTTGACCTGGCTAATAGGGGGTAAATCCACTGGTGCATTATCGGCCGGGCACATTTCATCTAATCAGCAGGATGATGCCAGCAGGCTTAGGCTGCTTTTAATTCAATGCTGCAGGAGAATTACTGCCCCGGTTCCTCATTACATGAAAATTTAAATCAGTCATACTAAAAGAGTTTGATCCAGGATTTCCATTCAGAGTAGCTGTGGTTTGGATGTTGGCATTTTGACTCTTTCAGCTGGACTACATCTTATGTGATGAGGCCCATTATGGCATTTTGCATAGGCAATATCTTAATTTGTGTGTTTGTATTTCAGTCATAATTAAAATGCAAGTGAAACACAATAGGAGACAGTGAGGGGTAGTTGATATCTCACCTAAACTAACCTTATATGTGTTTGTTAAAAATACATAAATACATATATTTGCTTGACTTGGGTGCATACAGTGCTGCAGCCACAATTCTGCAAAAATACTGATTATCTTATAAAATTCCCATCATTTGTAACACTCTAATCTTTGAAAAAAAAAAAAATTAGATTAACGTGTAAATAGTTGCTACGACCCTGTATATCAAGTATGCATTATCTGTACAGTTCTCACTGGTGGATCAGCATTAGTGAGTTCAATCCTGGTCCTTTCCTCCAGAGTGATGTCCACTCCATCTAGCACCTGCAGCTGGGACAGACACAGCATCACTGCTGGTCTGTGATCAAAATTACGTGCCATCTGAAAAGATTTTATAAAACAAAAAAGGTCAAACAAACGTTTGATTAAACAGTCTAGTTATCAGCCACTTCTCAATATATTAAAATATTCATGTTGGAGATGAACACAGTCTGCCTTGAGACATCTGGGATAAATATGATGCTATGTGGCTCCCAGCGTGTTGCCAGCAGCTATTCTAGTGACCCAGCTGACAGCAGCACATAGGCCCCTTCCCAGCTGAGGGCACCCTCTATGCCAGGGTATAAACCCAGCCTGTCCAGCCGTAGAACTGCCTGTTCCTGCAGGACACTTCTGCTTTGATGAGGTTGTGAGTACATGCCAGTGGATGTCAATTGAAGAGGAGGAGACAGACTTTGGCTAGGGAACATAGCTAAAGGATCTCATGCGGTCAACAGCAGGAGGTATTGTCTCCAGGGTGGTTTTTGGCCTCTACCCCCTGGCAGGATTAACCTCACCACCACCACCCCCATCACATGGGAACAGAAGGGGGATGAGATCGAGCAGTAAAGAGGCTACCGCAGCTGAGCATTACCCTATGGACAACAGAGAGGCCCTGGGCTGCCGGCTCTGCTAAGGCCTGATCCATGAGCTCCAGATGGGTGATGTAACAGGGCCAATAGTGCCTGGCCATTTGGTCAACGAATTTGTCTCTGATGCCAGCCAGTTTGAGGCACAGCAGACGGTCCATCGTGTAATCACTTAATTTGGTACCACAGAATTACACTGTGTTAGCGTATCGGATTGTGAAAGTGAGAACTCAGCCTGTGAGTGTGCTTTTGATGATTTGCTTAAGAGATCTTGAGTTCAAAGTGTCCTGTGACTGACAGCAAATGGATTTAAATCTATGCAGGCAAAAAAACCCACCTAATTGGATTTACTGGACAAACTGCCTACAAAACTTGGTAATACTCACAGGATTGCCAAAAACAGAGAGCTCTACCAGTGAGGGAAGAACTTGTAATTTCTCAAGCTCTGCGATGTCCTAGAAAAAGTAGAGAAACAAAGATTATTTAAAGTACTTTTAATTCATTACCTCTCACTTAGCTGTTCTTTTCACACTGCTATGTGTTGATAACAGAGGCATTTGCATCAAGGCTGAACCTTTCATAATTTTGGTGTGGGCAGGATGGAAGCAGCTGATGGGAGAGATTACATGTGTGAGCCCTCATTAATCTCATGAGAGACTTTGGGCACGCAACAGGCCATGGGGGTGTTTTCTCTCATTCCCAGCTTTATACTCGGACTTGGCTGTGATTCAAAGACGCCCCCACTGTGAGGACTAATGCTCTGGATGATTGCTGTATTTCTATGTCTTAATTGAATGCGTGAAAACATTAAAGAAGTGATGGGAAGAAGGAACTGGCAACAAAAGTGAAATCACTCGCTCCGTATGAGGAGATGCAGACCGAGAAGCTGATTACACGTTGTCCTGATTGTTCCCCCTGATTCTTTATACACACGGCTGTGACCTTCAATCAAACTTGATTCTCCTTAATGCGACCCCTTGCATGCCACAGTGGGTAGTAATGAATCATGATTACTATACTTCAAGTCTTACTTTGCAAATGCAGGGAAAAGTAATACTGCTGCACAGTGAACAAAATACATCTGACACATATGAACCAATCAGTAAAAGTTGGTAGTAAATCAAAAACTGCACAAAAGCTGGCTGTGACCTCAGCGATGACCTCAAGAAATCACTGCGTTCTGAGCTATTCAGGTAGTTTAATTGAATATGCCGTTTCATTAAAAATGTCGCTTCATTAAAAAATGCCACTTATATTCACAACTTTTCATTGAAAATTGTGACTATAAACAAAAAAGCATGTGAGGAGGCTACTGCTGCTGAAGTTCAATACCTGCAGCTTGTTCTTGTTGAGGAAGAGCTTGCGAAGCTCAGTCAGGGGATCGAGATGGTTCAGCTCCCGGATCCGGTTCTCTGCTAGGTGCAGTTCTAGTAGGACAGTCTGGGCTGTGAAAGAGTTCTTGGTCAGAGCTTTAATCCGGTTTTTGTTCAAGACAAGCTCTCTGAGCTGGTGAAGCCCTTCCAAGCCTTCCACTTGACTGATCTCATTGCCTGTTGAGAGACCAAACTTTGGAAAAACAAAGGAAACACATCTCAAACAGCACCCTAATATTTCTATATGCTATCTACTGGAGTAAATTGCACACCCCGAAGAATATAAAAGGCAGTATTTAAGGGCCATATAAATATTTTTTGGGGTATTTCTTGTTTGACTCTGCTGTAAACAGCACAGAAATTACAAACCCAGCTTCCAAAGGTTTCTAAGAAAGAAAAGTATGGTTGGCTTTGTAGCACAAATCACCCTGGCAAAGCAAAACTCAATCAAAAGCCATCAAAAGCTGTTGAAAAGAAAGTCAATCATTCTTTTCTTCAAGTCTCATCCCCCACCTGGCCATAGGTCTACAGGGGAGACTTTGCTCTTTGCGCGTGCCTTTTCACAGGCTCTATACAGTGCACTTTTAATCGGATTCAAAAGAAAGGAGTGGTAACGTCAACCATACATACCTTCAAGAAAGAGTGCTTTAAGATTGGTGAGCCTGCTGAGCTGCAGATTGGCCATATTGGAGATGCCATTGTGACTCAAATGAAGCACCTCCAGGCTTCCCATCAGTGGCTCCAGGCTGCCAGTGGAGCCAGTATCCCTTAAACACAATGAGAGAAAGACCGTTTCAAACCTCTGTGGTTAAACGAGCACCTCGTTCTCCCTCCCGCTGCCACATCTAACTGGTCAGACCTCACAGGTGCAGACCACCTCAAGGCAATCACAGTCCAGACAAACAAAAGGATGACCCTCCCAGCACTGCTTGTGTACTGGTTTGGCTTCTACACAACAAATATTTAATTTCATCTACAGACTAATCATGTTTGGGTTTTTTTTAGTTTACTGTATACATTACATCAATATAAATGACAGTTTTTAAATTACTTTTTAAATTAAAACGATTTCTTGAAACTATGGCTGGAAATTAATTCTTTAGAGTCTGTCAGCAACCTCTGTTAAATTTAAGCCAGCTCATACATTGGCTGGTCAGTGCTGCCCCCTCATGGTTAGATTGCATAAAATCCCTTTGCAATAATGTAAAAAGAAGCATGTTTTTTTTTTTTGCATAAAATACTTATTACATTATATTACAAATACTTATTACACATACTTATATTATATTACCTGCTGGATTTGGATGTGCTCTGCTGGCTGTAGCCACTGGAGGGGACTTTGCTGTACAGTATCTGTCTGCTTGTCAAATGCCCCTGGGGCTTCTGCCTGGGCAGAACTGACTCAATGTGGTTGTAATTGAGACACAGTGCCTACAACGAATACAAAGTAAATTACTTCTTTGTCTTTCTTTGCCTTTCCAATCAGTGTATTGGCATTTGGTGCAATCTGTACTTTGACGTTGGGCAGGTGAATGAGGCCTGAGAAGGATGTGAGGTTGTTGTGGTCTAAGTTGATACAACGCAGGTTACAAAAGAGGTCTGGTGGCGAAAGATCAACTATTCTGTGGGAAGGAAAGTGGACTTTTTTAAGGCTTTACCTTTCAACACAAATAACATTCTCAAGCTAATTTTTAAGTGTGTGTTTTTTAATCTGTTTAATTACAACACTGCTTTTACCTAATGGAGCAGGATTGCAGGTTTAGGTGTGCGATTTCTGTGTAGTTTGAGTGACCCAGCTTCTCTGCCACGGTGTCAGTGGTTAGCCTTCCCATAAACATATTCTTTGCACTTTCACACTCACTGACTTCCTAGAGAAAACAACAGAAAAGAAGAGCAATTACAAAATACTGCAAACAACCGCGATAATATGAGGTTTTTAGCTCATACCACTGCAATTCCATCCAGAGCTTTGAGGAAGGGGAGATGAAACACTACATGTATTCGATAGTTTTCCAATTTCTCCACTAAAAGATTCCCATAGAGATCCAAAATGATGAGATTTGTCAATCCCTGAAAAGAGAAATGGGAATGAAAATTAATCCTAGTTTTGCTTTCTGGCCCAGCTTTAAGTTTGAATTAGACCCTCACTTTCAGATAGTAAATGTCTCTGGATGTAGAGATCTGGTTGCTGCCGATGTAGAGTTCAAGAAGCGACCGAAGTCTCTGGATGCCATGAAGGGAAGAGATACAGTTGTTCTCAGCTGACAAAAAAGACAGGTTGGACAGCTGGTCGAGAGCTGAGACATCCAGACTGGTTAGCTGATTCCCATCTACACTCAGTTTATTTAGGCAATGCAGTTGTGTGAGGCCTAAAGAAACAGTGCGCAAAGACAGACACAGAAACAATGATGGCGCTGTGCTACAGTATGTCTGATTTCTCAATGTAAAGCGGAGATTGTGGCTGACCACTGAGCGTGCTGATGCTGTTGTTGTTTAGGGACAGCTCCTCCAGCTTCAGGCAGTTGTCAAGACCCTCAACTTTCGAGATCTCGTTATCATTAAAGGAGGCCCAGCGCAGGTTCACCAGCTTACTCAGATTGATCAGCTTGGAAATCCTCTGGTTGTCAAGGTTCAAGGTGGTGATCTGCTCAAAATTTGATAGACATAAGAGATAATACATTAAAAAAATGAAGAAAAGATTACATACAGTATTTTACAGTTACAACACCCTTTACAATCACTTCGTTACTGAGAAGACAACACGCTGAAGCTCACCTTTGCCATCCAATCTGACTCCAGTTCTTTACCGAGGCCCCAGGGTGCTGGACTCAAATGACACAAGAGCTGGGCTGTTGACAGCAGACTGAGACTGTGGGGACGGCCACTGTCGGTACGAGACTGTGCCAGAAGAGATGCCTGCGAGGAGTGTCAACAAGTCTGATAGAATTACGATACTGCACATGAAACATTTACTTTAATCAGTCTCCTCTGGATTTGTTCATATAAAACACAGATGAGCTCAAGCAAATAGACTATAGTATATTGTCATGGTCTTATTTATTAAAAGCTCAGCAATAAAGCTGCTTTTGAGTTTATGTCTGGTCTCCCAAATGCTGCACTTTGGTTCCAATTCCTGCCTGCCACACAGCCCATCCTTCTTATATACATATACAGAAGAAATATATGCAAAAACCTGGGGGGGGGGGCGCCCGGGTAGCTCAGTAGTGGAGCAGGTGACCACATATATATATGCTGCATTGTGGTGCGGGCGGCGCAGGCTCGAGTCCCGGCCTGACGCCAGCTTGCCCACGTGTCTTCCCCTGTATCTTCCCCCCATTCCCTGTCTCCCTCTGCTATCAATGAAAGCCGCTGTGGCCAAAAATGAAAAAAAATAAATAAATAATCTTAACCTGGTTAATTTTGGAGCCAGCAGACTTCTGAACAGCTTCTGCAGCCTCTTCCTCTGCTACCAGCACATCATCCAGGTGCGTGAGGGTGGTGAGACGGCCTAGTATGGTCATCCTGACTGCCTCTGGCTGGTAGAAGGAAAACATCTTCACTCCTACATGTGCGTTTCATCTAAAATTTGAATCCAGTTCCAGCAGTATAGTATGCAGCATGGACTCAGAGACATATTCTGTATATTCTGAACATATAGTACTACTGAGCTACAACCTGTCAATATTTAGGTTTTATTTCCAATTTTGATTGCAGCACACACCCTGTTCCAAGGATTGTATCGGGTGTCCAGTTTCAGCAGAGCAGGTGTGTGTTTACTGAGCACAGCTGTATCCTCTCTGGCCTTGGTCAACTTGTTCCAGCGCACATCGAGTTGTTTGAGCTGCCCCAGCCCCCGCAGGCCTTCGAGAGTCACCAGGTGATTAAAGCTAGCATCCAAAAACTCAAGGTTTGGCTGTAGTTTATTTAAAAGAGCACGTGTTAATGGATTCAACTTTATGGTTATGCAACCACTATTCAATTTCAGTGAATAATAGAGAGGTACATCATTCATGAAACGTAGCATTCTTTGACTTTAAACACACTCTTTACTTAAAACTTAACATGATTTTGTATTACCATGTAAGAAATGTCATCAAGCTGGGTGAACTCATTGAAGCTGATGGTAAGATGCCTTAGAACCGTGAGGCTGGAAATCTCCTTTACTTTACTGAGACTGTTGCCATGAAGGTTAAGCACCTGCAGAGTCAATGCATCAATGATGGTTCAAACTGAAATGAAACAGCTTCAAAGTCATCCTCTTATTTAAAATGGCAGAATGCTTACTGTGATTTGACTGAGGATGTTGGCTCTGGCAACACTAAGTAGAATTTTATCATCGAAGCTCAATAATCTGGGCTGAGGTTTCAGTACAGGTTCCATGATGAGGACTTCTTTGTCCAGGGCAATATCATTGGAAAGTGTAGGATCTCTGTCTGTGCTATGGCTCAGCAGTGTAGGTTTGTCTTTGTCCTAGAAGAGTCAAATCAAAATGTTCAAAACATGTACTACCAGTAGATGCACACTTTTTCTTGATTTTTCAATTAAATGCACAGCGGAAGGAAAACACGAAAATCTGACTCTGAACCAACAAATCCACTACAAATAGGCGGGGTGTAACCAACACATACTCTTCATAAATCATGCACAGACATATAAGCTGCTCAAACAACTGAAATTTCATATATGTAGCTATAAACTCTGGATGACTTTTCCACAAGTCAGAGGCACAGAGGGCTGTAACTGGAAAACTGCAGGTCAGCTCTCCATCGAACCTCTCCATTGAAATACTGAAATAAATAAATCTAAAAAACACCTTAAATGAGAACAATTGTGTCATCTGTAACAGTTAAAAGGAATGCATGCATTAATTTACCTGGGTGATGTATTCATAATATATGATGTACTCGGGCAGCACAAATTCATAGTCAAACACAAACCACTGCCTTCGGCAAGGGCTGCACTCAGCGTGTGTTTTGGTGGAGCAGGGTGTTTCTGATCGAAAAACACACAGAGAAGTAAAAATATCAAAGAGTGCAAACAAACAAACAAACAAACAAGATAAGGTATTTGTTCTCATCCCATTTAATTCAGTGAATACCTTCACTCACTGCAGATCTCTGTTTTGCGTCCACATTGCGATACACAGAGTAAACTTGGGGATAATTGCTTCTGTCAACCGGTTCTCCATCTCGGATAGGCATGCTGTTACCCACGAACACTTTGGAAACAATAACCTGCCCTACAAGCAAAAAAGCATTAACACTTTAGCTTCTTTAAAAAAGAACTGATGGCCTCAGCAGATGTGAGCATAAGAACATAATGGAATGAATAAAATGAACTCACCGTGCCTGAAGGGCATCGTATCCATGCTGCGCTTGGTATCACCTTGGCGGGCCTGCCGAAGTGCAT
Organism: Archocentrus centrarchus; assembly: GCF_007364275.1. Classification (NCBI taxonomy): domain Eukaryota; kingdom Metazoa; phylum Chordata; class Actinopteri; order Cichliformes; family Cichlidae; genus Archocentrus; species Archocentrus centrarchus. Next base: position 11,839,910 of record NC_044367.1, on the reverse strand, counting down.
ACTCAATTCTGGACTGCTCGCTCACACTTAAGCTATTGGATAAAGGTATAGCACCATCTTTCTCCATAGCCTAATTTAGAGAGTCATTATGTAAAAGTGAAAGTGAGAATTTATGTGAGAATAAGATGAGTAAAACAGATTCTTCTGTGACCCTGATGTGGTTATTTCTGTATACATACACAAGTCAGGCACACACAGAGTTCCACACTAACAGAAATTTCCTTCCTTTTAGTATTCATTGCAATCTGCTTGATAAATGAACATAATTTCTATTTTGCACATATCGTTAACTGCAGTCAGTGGTTAGCTGACTAATGCATGTTTAATTAGCTTCAATTATCCCCGTAATTGTTATTGCTATAAATGTGTGTGATTGGAGCGAGTGTATCCTTTCTGGTAGAACACACACCTGTTCCTCCTCTGCTGTTTTGAAGCCTTCCTCTAGAATATGCAAAGTTTCATCCTTCTCACATTTTTCAGGGTCAGCTACATAGAATAAATACTCCAGCTGACGTCTGTAATTCCTGCTTTAAAAAGAACTCTATTACACTATTAAGCTCAATGTAGTCATTAAAATATGTTTATCATCTGTGTGGTGACTTACTGGGAAGATAAATCTTCACTGGCTAGAAAACTATGCAGCTTGTCCTCAAAGCAAAGCCTTAATGCACTGTTTTGAATGCGGATGACTCTATTAACCTTAATGCCAGTGATGCCATATATTTTGTAGTCTGGAGAAGAGAAGCAGGAAAGCAGGAGTTCACAACACGATTTAAACCTGTAGGTCAGAGCAAAAAAGAAGTGTATATTTCCCATCTGTAACTGTGAATTACATTGTAATTACAATGGATAATACAGAATACCAGAAGGTACCAAAGATCTGTGGAGCAGCCCTCCTCCAAACGGATATTTCCAACACTTTCTAGCTCCATCAGTAGGAACTGCACCGTATATTCCTTCCTGCTTGTGGCTTGGGCCAAATCACTCTCGTACCAGAAGTCAATCCTGAATATAAGATAAATAAGATAGATTTTTCAGATTGAAAGTACAGTTCAAGTCTGTGCGGTCCTCTAGGAGATCAAATTACACAAAGCAAATAACACATTTTCTCTGTATCTCATCAAATATGCAAACTCACTCATCCAGCCTCCTGGTCCATAGTTTCAGTCGTTCCCTCAGCACTTCAATTTTAGCAAGTATTTTGTGCTCCATAGATGGATCCCCACTGATGTCACTGGCTGATTCATTTCTTTCTGTTAAGCCTTTGTCCAGCTGGGGCGGCCCTCCCGGTGCGTTCTCTGACATGCAGACTGGCTTCTTGCAACTAACCGGCACCATGGAGAGCTCACGTTCAAGCTGGAAATGGATCCAAATTAAAATTGTTCTACGCACGCAAACTGAATTCTTTTTAGAGCCCCTACAAAAAAAAAAAATTATGTGTACATACACACTTGAGGGCATGAGTGAGAGTCCTGATGCATTCTTCAGGTAACTGTGAAAGAGTTTTCTTCCTCTCTGTCAGACTGAGTCGAGCCTCTACCAGGTTCCTCTGAGCTGTACGTACACGCATATTGTAGTACATCATTTTTTTCTTCACTGCAGACTAAAAGAAAAAAAACCCTCTTATTTCAGGCTAAAAATACGTAACAGTAATTGTTATATACCTTTATAAAAACAAAACTATCAAATGTGGCAAAATAATATATATATATATATATATATATATATATATATATATATATATATATATATATATATATATATATATATATATAAAATCATGTCAAAAATATGTTGCCACATTTTTCTAGTTTCTTTGGAGAAACCTAGAGGAAATGCCATAATGGATTTAACCAGTCAGTCAGTTCGGCAGATCTTCCCAGTACCTCAGCTGCTTCCTTGATTTGCTTGCTGGAGACGTCATAGATGTCGAGTCGCTGGAGGCTTGGCACGTGATAAAGAATGTGTGTGTCATAGTTAGAAAGGAGACACACCGGGTTTGGGGTCGACGTGGGGTCTTTCAGTGCTAACTCGCTCAAACGGGGTAGACGGGAAAGCTGGGCCAGCTCCTGTTACAGCAACAGAACACACAGGTTAGATTTTAATTCTCTCAATGGGCAGACTGCAGCTTATATCACCAATCCCATTTGTTCACATTCAGCTCCCAGGTCTCTCCTATCCACTGGCAAAGACCTCTTACATGTCCCAAGGTTATGCTTCAAACAGAAAAGGTGACAGAGCCTTTGCAGTTGCTGCGCCATGTTTGTGGAATCAGTAACTGCTTATTAGCAATTATAAAGAAACTATGCAAAGTGTTAAGGGAACTGTCTGCAACCCTGTCTTGTTGACTGTATACTGAAATGGAAGCTTCAATATGACAATGACACCGAAATCAACCACACACCGTTTTGAATCTGGCACATCTATTCTCCTCTACATTCCCTACACTTAAGAAAAGCTAAGAAAGAAACGTCACATTGTACTGACATGGGGGCAAAGAGTTTTTTTTTCTTGATCCTGCAGTTACAGTGGACACTTTGGAATGAATGGCGATAATTGCATTCTTTAAAGTCAAGCTGGGTGCAGAGAAAAGGTGGAGATCTGAGGTGTTGCGTCAATCAAAGCAGAATCCACAAAACTTTTCTGTATTTCTTGACAAAATGGCCTTGAACAAACAATGATGGGTGTAATCTGAATGAGCCTGTCATGTACAGTATAAAATGTATAATATAAAACTGCCAATTTTTAAAAACTACAAAGTCTTTTAGGAATGCATATCACTGAACATAGAATGGGAAAAATTGAAATTATGTGCTTAATACCTCACTGAAGGTCTTGTTCAGACAGCCTGTTTTTGTAATGATTGGAAAATCTGAACAGACCCAGACCCCAACATTTCACAAGAATTCAGAAATGCCCTTTGTCAAACTACAATTATTAATAAGATAATAGGCTGGTTTATGGGTAAAGGTGGACTCCAGGAGTGAGATCCGAGGTCTTAAACCAATCAAAGGCAGAGATACGAAACCTTTTGTGCTTCCTGCCAAAATGACCTTGCAAAATCAATAATCAGTGTGCTCTGAAAGGGTTTCTCAGCTGAAGCATGTCTAAAATGTATAACTAACACAAACCTGTGCATTAAAAAAAAAACTCTTAGTCTCCAAAGATATATTATTTCAATAAATGCATTCATGAATGTATATAATTGAATGTGGAATGGCAAAAAAATTGAAATTATGCTGCTCAATGCCTCAATAAAGGTCTTGTGTTGCACGCCTGTTGTTGAAATGATTGAAAATGTGAACTAGCCGAGACCCCGACATTCTCCCAAGAATTTAGAAATGCCCCTTTGTCAGACCAAGGATTTTAATAAGATTTTACAAAATAAGTAAGAAAAGCTTTTAGAGAAAGTATTTCAAAAGCATGTTTTCTTTTTTAATCTTACCTTAAAGGAGCTGATCCTGTTTCCAGACAGACTGAGTTTCTGAAGGTTGACATTAGGATCAAGGCTATGCCCTTAGAAGAAGTTAAAAATTATTTGATTGCCATTATTATTTTTCACATAGCTCACTGAGTCTCCATCAAACTGAACACAAATTACTCTGAAAACATACCGATCTTTTCAATAATGTTGTCAGCAAGGTTTAGTTCTTTAAGGTTTAGAAGTGTGTCCAACCCCTTTAAGAGAGAGAGAAAAAAATTACCATCCTAAGATATGCAAAAACAGTTTTCATGAACTGCTATGTTAAATTACAGTACTGCTGCTCCTGAGGATCAAGACTTTCTATCATTTTTAAAAGTTTTTCTCTGGACATTTGCTGATTTTTCACACTTTTTCAGTCCAGTTCTTGTACCTGACCTTTTTCACAGGAATGGTTTTTGGTTTGTGAAGCCACTTAACACGGACCTATGAATCATTCAAGCATAAAAAAGCACCGAAGTCAAGGGATGAGTCAGTGTTGTGTGGCTATACATAACATAAACTTTGTTACCAGCAGCCTGTTGCAAAAACACACATTTCTTTAGTTGAATCTATGAATAATACCAAAGATAACAGGTTGACAGCATAAAATAGCACTTTTGCACCAACAAGATGATTTTTAAGGAGCTATTAGCTGAAACCTGGCATATCTCAGCATGGTGTGCAGTGTGTCCTTAAAATTTTTGAGGAATGTTTCTAGTTTTTTTGTGACAAGTGGTGGACAAAAGAAGTGTCAATCTTTAAAAAAAAATCTATGTACAGCAGATGAACAGTATCTGAAAGTCACAGATATCTGATCCATCTCACAAGACCTCAGAAATGGATCTGGCCCTTCAGTTGATCCATCTACTGTTCACTGGATTTTTATCAGAAATGTCTCAGTGGAAGGGTGGCAGTCAAGAAGCCATTCTTAAGGGAAACAGGAAGAAAAACCTGAGGTACGCCACATTACATAAGAACTGGACTGAAAATCAGTGGCAACAGGTCTGATAGAGTGATGAAGCCATTGAAAATTATTGGTTCTAAGTATCACCAGATTCTGAACCATCCTGAAAGCATCTGATTGGCAACAGCTTCATTTTTCAGCAGTGACTGAAAACACAATGCTAATGCAGTAACAGCATACTTAGTCACATCAAGATGTTCATACCAAATATTGACTTTCAAGCTTGTTAAAACTGTACAAACTGTTTTCCCTTATACACCCCATTTCCATGTATGTTTGCATAATTTGATAGATCTCCTATATTTCCCATTTTCCAAATATAAAGAAATGAGGGGTGGCTCAAGACTTTTGCACAGTACTGTATGTTAAAGAGCAGTTTTGGTGAGCTAAATCTTTAGAAATCCATAAATTAAATATATCACATTAACCTTGTATAATAAACATTAAAAAAAAGCAAAGAGACACAGTATAAGATTGCAGTTTAAACCTGTATCTTAGTTATGCAGTTGCTATTGAGCCACAGGACTTCTAGGTGGACCTGCAATTCTAAATTCTTTATTTCAGAGATTTTATTCTCATAAAGGTAGAGTTTCTCCAGCTGCAGACAGTTCTGCAGTCCAGATATTTCCTGCAATAAAGAGAAAATGGCACAGATTAATGTTTGATGTGGGAGAGTATGCTGGAATAAAAAAGACACGCTTAAATGTGCATGTGGCACCTGTTCACATCACAGATAATTTATCTTAATTTTTGAATCGGTTGGTTTTAGTAGCTCGGATGTTTTTCTTTTACATTTCTTACATGGTTTTTGGATTTCTCCAAACCCTTTTCTCCTTCTAGCTCACTCACGGTTACCCCCTTACCTGCGTTATCACCACACAAGATTCACACAAGATTGCTGTATACTCATATTTCATATTGTAGGACTGAAAAAGACCCATTACTAAAAAACATAAGGTAGTACTGCTTCACTGTGTAATGTTATAGAGTAATTCCTCTGGTTCTTTTGTTTTTCTTAGCAGGGGGTGGGGGGATCTTCGCTTATGTCCACATGACACAATTTCTGAGGGACAGTAATGACTTAAGGCGTCACCTACTGGTGTTATCAGCATTTATCAGCATAGCAAACATACTGTCAGATGGCACTGGACTATCCAAAGCTCCTGAAGCAGAGGACAGCATTCAAGTCCTTCAATGCACTGTATGTTCTGGCCAACTATGGTGAGCTGGCACAGCCTTGGGAAGAAGGAGAGGCCAACCACGCGGGGGAAACCAGAGAAAAACATCTCCAGTGAAGTGATGCTGCTTCCCTCTTGTGCAATTTTTTCGTAGGACACGCCATTAGCCATGCACTGTTAATACAAATAGTAGTTTAGCAATAAAGAAGGAAACTGAATGGAAACGGGTGGAAACTGAATATTTATGTTGTAGTTACCAGTTTTTTAACCACCTCCTCCTCATCCTCAATGCGATTCTTTTGCTTCTCACTCGGCAACATAACTCTGCAAAAGAAGTTGTTGCATACATCCTGCTTTATTTTTAGTGAGACAAAACAAAAGGGGAAAGTTATAGTTGAGGGCTGGAACAGGTTAACCTACCTGTGAATGTCGCCACGCATAAATGCTAGCTGTGCTAGCCTCCGACGCTTTCTCTGTAAATATTAACCGTGTAAGCGCCGCAGAGGACAGTTTTAATATCAAAGTCAGCGTAGATCTAAATCAACATTATTTTCCACGGGGGATTAAGCAACAACGAACATCTCTGATTGCTTCAGCTGGTGTTTGCCATCAGTCCGTATCCAGGTAAGAGCGTCTGGTTGCTAAGGCAGACTGAAACTTTTTGAGGTCATGCTCATATTTGAAGCGGCCACATGAGGGCGCCACGCGGCAAGGGATATTTTTCATCAAACCCTAAAATTCACAAAACTATTTCTTCATTTAAAATATTACCAAGGGATAGGCGTGGAGTTCTTGCCACATTTGTTTTATTTGCTTTTTAATAAACATCTTTTCTTCGCATTATTCAGACGCCATTATTCTCCTCTTCAGGCCATGTGTCCACTTTTATAAGCTCATTGTGGCCGAGCACTAGTTTGCCTGAAACCCCGACCTCATTTATACGCCGAAAACACCTTTTTGGTGTTTGACAGGTGTCCCAAATAATATGGTGCCAACCCCAGGGCTCGCGGACACCATGACGTCAGCGTGGGAGCAGTGAACTAAAACAATCAACCTCACTCCTTCTCCTTCTCCTCCAGCTCCCCGACCGCCCGACAGCACCGCCTCATCTGCGGCGTCCACAAACCCCGGCCTCAGCTGACAGACGCCAGCCAGGAGCTGCACTGTTGTTGTTGTGCGTTTTTCCTCCGTCACACATTGTATAGCGCAAACGGTGCCGCCGCTCGTTTACGGCAGAGACAGCGCAGAAGCAGCAGCCTTGTGTAGCTAAGTGTAATAATACCATCTGTCCGACGACAGGAAAGGGGAAAAGCATGTCTGCGCAGCCCGGTGAGGAGTGGTTCGGTGATGACTATGAGAGAAACGGCCTGTTCGGGAACACATCGACCCGCTTCGGCGAGCTGCGTGAAGAATTTAAGCCGAGAGGCGACGCGTTGGGCGACCTGGATCAACAATTTCATCCTTTCCAGGACGACGCGAAAAGGCCTCCCGTTGCTATGGAAACTGCATCTACAGGTAAAGCCCGCACTTATTGCTGATATTTAACGATTTACAGTCACTCGAGCCACGTTTTTTTTTTTTTTTTTTTTTTTTAAATATTAGAAACGTAACAGGTCGGTGCTGCGGTGTAAATAAATGCAGCGTAAGAGACGCAGCCGGGAGCGTTTGTCAGAGATTTAGCGTTACGACAGACGGCTTGTCTGTAAGCCCCAGTTAAAACTTCCGAGCTCAAAAACAAAAACAAAGGAAGCAACTTCAGTGATGCTGTAAACATGTTTCCAAACTATGAAACATCATATATGACCCGGTGTTTTTTTCTGCTCAGGAGCACCAGCTGAAGAATCTGCAGGGATGCAGGCATTAACAAATCGCCTGTTGAACTCTGAATGGCCTGTTTACTGTCATAACTACTGCATCATCTCCCAGATGTGGGCTTAGGTCTGCTTCTCTAATAAAATACTTGCTTTTTGATAAGGTGAGGCTACAGATTACAGGCCTAAGGCCCCCTGGCTTGGATAGAAAACACCTTAATTCTTAAGCAAAATACTTAATTAGTCCAGAAATTAAATATATAATATAGATAAACAAACATTAAGTAACCTTATTTTTTTAATGCCAAAATAATAATAATAACTAAGTGATTTTGGAAAGGTTTTGGAACCTTGGGGAGTTTTAAATATTGTTAACACGTTAAATATACTCTTTTAAAAGAAAAGGGAGAGAGATTACACGACAGAGTCCTGCATCCCTGTGTGCGCCTTCCCAGACCATGTCAGTGATGTTGTTCCATTGCTGGATACTGGGCTTTCTGTGTTTTTTTTTTGTGGGAAGATAACGCAGACCTCAGTTCTGAGTCCATCATTCTCCTCAGCACTGCTCATCTTGTGCTATTTTTAATCTTGAACAGGGCTCACTATTCGCTTGCCGAGCAAAACTAGAGCCCTGCACTTTTCACTGAAAATCCACTGAAAAATTCATGAGTTTGTGCTTTAAAAAAAAAAGAGCTGCCCAGTTTCCCCTCCTTGCTCCTCAGGTCTTTCACATTTTGCTTGCTGCTGGTCCAAAGCAGGAAAGAAAACATGTAGCTTTTGTAAATCCCTTAAGTACAACAGCATAGCTGAATGCTTAATTTGGACTTTAATCCCTTGATGCACAGAACTGTTCATGAATGTATTCAAAGCATTTGCAAATTTGAAATAAAACACAGAAAAAGCTCTTGGAACATTTAAAACAGACTGTGTGACATTACCAACTGCTTTGTCTAGAAATAGTTAGCAGAGCATTTGGTCTACTTTTTTGAATGTTGTTCCAGACAGGCTCAAACATGTGTAGGTGCACACAGACAAACACGCGCGCACTTTGTTTTGGTTCCGAAAAGAGGAAAGAATAGCTTTGTGTTATTCCCGCGACTCCCACTGAGCCATATCCGTACCAGTGAAGTAATCCGCTCTGTCACTTATGTTCTTGGTGGGAACAGTGCAGATCTCATCACATCTGGCAGGGCAGAGAGGACATTTCCCTCTTATGTAGTCATGTTACAGTCCGTTCTGATCTTTGTCAAAAACATTCACTCTAATTCTTCACTCGCACTTTTCTTCTCTGCATTTCTGATGAAGAAAGGAGTATTTTTAGATTGGGATTATTACTGTTTCGTCCTGAGCACAGGAAAGAAGTTTGGCCTTTGAACATAATGAACTGGGAAACCGGATCCTTCTCTGGGTAATCGATCCATGCCTGTCCTAAATCATGTTCACAACTCTGATGTACCCACAGACCCCAATAATGCTGACTTCAACTATATTAAATCACCACAGGGCAGAACCTTATCCTCAGATTGGATAACCTCTTTGATCTTTAAAAGTTTCCCATCCTATGAAAGTTTCAAGAGGCACGATAGAAAGCGAGAGGCAGGAGGAGCTCTGACTGGGCCCGATGTGCTGCGAGAACACCACCATCGTGTTTAGTTTGTCTTTAGCAGATGGTGTTTCAAGCCTGTTCTCTGCCAGTGAAGAAAAAACTAAGTATAAACAGTGACGCTGCATTTCCTTATTTACAACTCCTCCTGGTGCATCATTTTATCACAACCTGACAAAGTGCATCAGTCATAAGAAGCTTTCTGCTCCAATCCAGTGGCTGATAGGTGGATTAGAGTCGAGTCTTCCTCTGTCGAGCGCAGATCAGTGACAAGGATGAGACAGCATATGTCTGGCTGGGACTTTTCCATATCTTTGAGAGAGAAAAAGCACTTAGTGGACTGCATAAGGCAGCACAGTACATTTATGCCTTTAGCTGTAAGAGCTGTTCCCAAAGGAAGGGGGCAAGCAAGCAGTACAAGGTCTTTTCAGAGCAGATGATAAAGATGCAAGATAAAATAAGGCGGAAAAAGAAGGGGGCTTAATGGTTAGAGAGGCAAGGCTGTGATGACAGGGCCGGTATTTCAAAAGGCCAGACTGATGGCGGAAAAAGTGAAATACAATAAACTGCACTTTCCTTAAGGGTAACTTTAATTTGGTATCGTCCCCTGAAAAAAGGCACTCGGGGTCAGCTGTGTGTGTTTCTGCTGTTGCATATCTTAGTAATAGTTCCTCTGTTCACCTTTTCTTTATCAGTCTCGATACTTGGTGGTCTGATAACTTGGTGGATGCAGTGCTGGAGACCTGAGCAAGTGCAGTGATGAGTTTGAGGTTGTTTGCATAACCAGTTCTTCGCTCTGTTAGCCATGCTCCCCCTACAGTGACTGCTGACTACTCCACTCTGTGTGTAGGAGGAATGGCATACATGGGAATGTTTGTTTAGCATTACTGCATTTCCATGCCTCGTAACACCAAAGCCCTGTCCACACATCCAGTCATTCGCTTATTGTGCTTCGCTTTATAGGTGACAGTTGGTCACTAGTGGATATTTAAGGCTCTGGATGCACACATACGCTCACACTGAATGAGTGAATGAATGATCCTTATGGTTGCCCTCTTCTCAGCACAGTAACTGTCTGACTGCTTGTGTGTGATACGTTTAGGAGACATCTGTAAATTGTAGCTTTAAAGAATTAACCTGAGTTACAGTCCCTCCGAGTGGGCACTGGTTTTGATGATGTGTAACCTGCCGAGTTTACAGTCTCATTCAGCTTTGTTCATCTCCTGGGCCAAAAGATAGAAGGACAGATAATAGTGTGGTAGACCAAGCTCCAAAAGTTCCTCTGCAGGGGACCATATGAAAGCATTAGTGCACTCATTATATCAATAAGTTATCATTTCTAATGCCTTTTGATCCCATGTGTCTACCCGGAAAACGATTAAAAGCCAACATGTGAAACATAATGCCATGTATCTGATCTTACCAGCTCTCTAGCGCTGAGCAGAGGGCCCTGAGTAATCCCTGAGCATAGTGCTAAAGTGCTCTCGGGATTAGAATTACTATCAACAAAGGCACTTACAAATAGCATTGACCATCAGGTTTTTTCTGTGGGTGTGTAAATGATAGTAGCCTTTCTTTGCTCTGCTTCTAACCTGCATCCACACTCTTCAAAAGTGAATTGCCGTTTCAAAGTCACTAAATTGACGGCTTTGACTTGAAGAGAACGCTGTGCAGACACTCGGTCTAGATCCTCCCACATTCTCTCTATTCATCCATAAAGCTCCATGCAAGCAAGAAAGATAGAATCAATACACTGGTACTGTGCAACAGCTTCAGTCTAAATGGGGAGAGATTTTATTTAAACTGCCTCTAAATGGATTCATTTTTGACAGAAGCTGCTGGAACAATAACAATTGTCCTGGTGGCCTTTAGTGATTTATTTATTTTTTTAAAGAGAGGTAGATTCACCAAACGGTTCTTACAGTAATTGTATGTCCTTGTTGTTTTGGATCAATGCAGCAGAGCACTTGAATCCATCTGCCCAGCTGCTCTCCTATCGACCTCAGCTCTCAGTATAGGCTGTCTTTGTGCTCTTCTTTTTCTTCTTCTCCTTTACCATCATTAAAACGTGGTACTTAGCGACTGGTATTCATGTGCTTGTATAGCTAAGGATATTGTTAAAAATACATTATGAGATTAAATGCAACCATTTAAGTTCATGATGTATGACTTAAATGCTTTAAAACCAAAGCTTTTCAAGCTAGAGACCATTAAAACCTTAGCCCGGCCTTCATTACCCTGTTCACAGAGGGGGTAACGGTATTGTTTTTGGTATGTTTGTCTGTTTGTTTGTTAACAATGACATTTAGCATGTTTGGAGTGTATAGTTAGTGTGTTGTTTAGTCATGGACATGGCAGATACTAGCCAAGAAGCCACTGAAGGCAGACTCAAATGTAACTGCTGTCTCCAGGTGTACAACAGGAGGAGTGATATACTTGAAAGTGTCAGGCCTGCGATGCTCCCCTCTAACTGAACATCATCTGGATCCCATCCAGATTCTGGATTTGCAGGCTACTTGAATTTAACATGGGAAACTCCATTTAACCAATATTTTTGGCCATATCTCAGCTGACACATCATCCTCATTTGCTGCAGTAAGAAATATCACTATTGTCCATGGAGATGTAACATTTGATCGGGATATGATCCGGATACGAACATGTATGATACAACTTTTGACCTTCAATCAATCCGATCACTCAATCCCCCCGTTACCGCCCATCCCACAAACCACATATTTTCTCATTATAAGAGATAAAGCTTTTACAAAAAATGAAAATGACCATAAAATGAAATTTATTTGACTTCAGCTTTTTAAACCTTGGAAAATTATGGGCATGGACAATGGGACCTATGTGTTTTCGCGGTGAGTCAAGAACTCGGTGAGAGTGACATGTTAGTGAGATGGACAACGTTCAAACCAGCTGAAACATTTGCTGGCAGCGGGGTTTGTTGTGCCTGGCACCACTCGTCAATATAGGAATGTAATATTATCCCAGCTTCCAGAAAATCACAGTGAACCATTCAGTAATCCAAGTCAATGAAAAAAGCACACTTTCTTCAAAAAAAGTCAGCAGTTAGATAAAGGAATTTACCAGCATATTTTAAAATGCCATTTTTTCAAAATAAATACCTCCAGTCGCTTATTAAAAGTCATTGGGATGCTTAAATTCAGTGCGATTTTCAAAGTTAAAGCCCAAAGTTAGTTACATAAGTTTAGGATGCTTTAAAGTGCAACCATTTCAAATTAAAAGCCTTTTAAATATTTTCTTTAGCAGCAAGTAACAGACAATGTCTGGCAGTATATTCTGTGTGGAGAAAAAAAATACTATTCATACTTAACTATTTCTGCATTTGTTTGAATTTCTACATCAAAAAGTAAATTTAACTTTAAATTTAACACTCCGGTTATGTTCAAGTGTGAAGCAGAAAAATGCAAAAGTAGCATAACACAAAGTAGTGTAATGTAAGTTATTATAGTTGATAATGAGCACATTTTTACTCATGTACCATGTTAGACATATTATTGAATGCTATGTGTAATACATGTCCACTGGTAACACATTTACAAAACCAAAAAAGGGAACCAGAGGAAAAAAAACAAGTGAATAATCTGTACTTTGACCAAATGAAATGATTTGCAATGTCTACACACAGCACAGGCTTTGTGCATAATTCATGTTTAGCAAATAAGTTGTAATTTTTTTTGTGTCTTCCCAGTAAATGAAGGACATTTTATAGAAAGTTAAAGCCCCAAACATGCAGACGGCTTTGAAAGAAGAGCATAGTAATAGAGTTCTTTCCACAAGGTCATATTGTGAAAGAGAACACCTGAAAAGTAACACCACTGCTGAGCGGGTCATGGGTGGAGTAATGGAATTGTAACAGAGCTGTGGAGTCAGAGATACTTAAAGAAGAAGCTGAACCCATGGACATTGAGATGCTGGGTCTCGCTGCCTTCAGTTTTGTATTTAATAACTACAGAGCATGCTCTGTTGGGTTGGGATGTGGTAACTGATATTGCCACTGAAGAATACCCCTTTTGTTTGGCTTGAGAAGCTCTTGGGTTACTTTTGCAGTATGCTTTGGGTCATTATCCATTTGCACTGTGAAGAGCTGTCTGATCGGTTGTCTGATGGCTGAATCTGAGCAGAGAGTATACCCCTATACATCTGTGTAGATTCTCAGTCATCCAGGTCATAGTAGTCTCTGGAGCTTGAAAAAGGCGACTGGACTTCTTTTTGTTTCTTGAAGACGTTTCACCTCTCATCCGAAAGGCTTCTTCTACCCCTATACACTTCACAACTCATCCTGCTACTTTTGTCAATAGTCACATCATCAATAAACATTATCATCAATAAACAACTGTACCATGACAGGTGGTATGCTTTGGATCGTGAGCTGTTTCGTTCCTTCTCCATACTTTGCTCTTTCCATCATTCTGGTACAAGTTCATCTTGGTTTGTTTCAGAACTGTGCAGGCTCATTTAGATGTTTTCCAGCAATTCAGCCTGATGGTGGCCTCTTCACTTGCATCCACATTGCTTTAGACCTCATATTGAAAGTTCCACTGATACCAAACGGAAGTTCAACACTTAAAATTAACTTCAGATATTTGATCTGCTTAATTTATCATGGAATAATGACATAAGACATCTCACCTGGCCATGAAACTGCTTGTCAGTCATTTGTCCAATTATTTTTGAGCTTCTGAAAATGGGGGGCTATATTTTTTATAAAAATGGTTATATGTAATCTGTATGTAATCCAATAGTTTTGTTAAACCCCTTCAATTAAAGCAGAAAATCTGCACTTCAATCACATCTTGATTTTTTTTAAAATTTCAAATCCACTGCAGTGGTGTACAGAGGTAAAATTCACAAAAAAATGTGTCATCTTCCAAACACTTATGGACCTAAGTGTATAACTGGAACTATTGATGGCGCATGCTCGGACAGCACAGACAGACAAACTGCTCCTGAATGTCAGTCCAGCTCTAGTGATTATGGAATCAGCAGCTTGTCTTTTGACTCTGCATTGAACTGCAAGAAGTGAGACAGCATGATGTTCGAGGATACCATCTTTTTGTATCACCTCAGTTTCAAAGTTCCTTTTCTATGCTTTTTCATTTTTATTGCACACTGAATAACTGCTATGTAGGCTGCTTAGTAAACCTTTTTTTCCCCCAGTGCTAATATATTCATTTCGCAACTCCAAATCCCTTTGATATCTGTGCTCACATTTGTCTGTTGCCTGATAATTAGGAGCCCATGCCTTGGTGTAGCACATATTGCCAGTCTGCATTAGTTTCAGAGCTGCACTGGCTGCAGAGAGGCAACAAAGGGACTGTCCATTCACAGCGCTGCCCCATCCTTTCAGTGACATGATTATGTTGTGTGAGCTGAGAATTCCTCTGTTGTCATTTCCAATCCCGTCTGACTGCAGTAAAGCATTCGTTTCAGCCATGTGGGTTTTTTCCATTGTCTGGGTGCTATATCAGATCAGCAGATTCAAAATGCCCTCAATCTCCACCAAGTTTGTCAAGTGGCTGCTCAGAGCAGCTGCCCTTATGGCGGTTAAAGACATAAACTGAGCCTCATGATTGTTGAACATGCCTTATGCAACTGCTGCTTTGTTTCCTGTATTGCTACGTAAAAAGGTTTGATAAAGGGGGGAGGGGGGGTTGCCTACGGTCAACAGGAGCATGAGCAGTTCACAGCTCCAGCGATCACCTCTCTTCACAGTTTTTAGCGGCTTTGAGTGCTTCCCACTGCACGGTATTTGTGCAGTGAATCAGTTAGTGTTTTATGATGCTGTTGCCAGTGGGACGAGTGATGGGACCTATACCATGGTAGTGGACTAAGAGGATTATACATTGCTTCACTTTAGCAGTACATCAAGGGCATTTGTGTCACTGAGCTGAATATGGCTCAACAGCACTCTATTTCACATAATGTTTAGATCTACAGACACTTCACGTCGATCTACAAGATATTTCAGCCTGTTTGATACAAAATAACCTGACGCTTAATAACGTCTCGACCTGCTTTGCTTCTTTTTCTTGTGACATCACGTATCCCCTTGTATCTCAGGATGGGTGTGTAGTGTTTATGTCACTGTACTGCGGTATGATGTATTGTTAATGACTGAGGAAGGATAAGACAGCAGAAGGGAAGTGTGGCTGGGCTTTTCAGAGGAAGCAAAGGGAGGGACAGAACGTCCTGACCTGTTGGGTCTTCTGTCAGTCAGTTCGCATCCTCCAGAGCTAACCCGAAGGCTGCTATTTAAAATCTTCCCCCCACATCCAGCCCAGCAGCTGGATCCAGCCTATTTATAGCTCCACTGCTGCCCTGGGAGAAGCAGGGCTGGAGAGCAGGGGGAGGAAATGAGTTTGTGGAAGCATAAACTCTGACTTGTACACAGCACAGAAAATATCTTAACATTATGTCACATAGTTTGTGTTTGCGTGTAGCTACTATGATTACTGATGTTCATTTTACACGTTAGTTGGTGGAGTTGCATAAGTGGGACTGGTATAGGATGACCAGATCCCAACAAACTAAATGTGGGACAAAGAGTAGGTGTGTGTGGGACAATGTGGAACACAATACTAAAAAAACTGAAACTTAAGAAATATACAAACTATGCAGGTCACAGGTTTGGTTAGAGATGCATCTGTAGACCCACATCCCTTTCAGCCACATTTACTCTTGTAAACTAGAGGCAATACAGGAGGATGGGATAAAAAATGCAGTACAATCCCACATGAAGTGGGACCTGTGGTCAGCCTAGACTGGAAGCTGGAAATAAACTTCAGAAATAGAAATACTTGACTTTTGTTTCTGATGTTTAATGTTCTAACATTTCTTCCTGTTTTAAAATGTATATATAAGTATTTATAAATTATTTCCTTGCAGCACATTCAAATTATTCAGTGGAATGTGTGATATTTTACAGCAGATCACACACAGTGTCACACCAACACAACACAACTATAAATTGTTAGCTTGCACATACAGTAAATTGTTCATATTATTGTAACAAAGGTAATGTAGGGTACAGTGCAGGAACTTTCATTAAGAAGCTGCAACAATCGCTGAGGATTATGTGTCATAACTGGGTGTTTATTAAAATCTTTAGTAAAACCATATGAAAAAAGAGGAAAGCATGAACCTATCATGGTTGTGGGAAGCCAACAACCCACTGCTGGGGCACCAGGAGTATCCTATCAGCGAGCAAAGTACACTAGAATACAAACTAAAACACCACATTAATAAAGCATGCATATACAAATTTATAAAGTGAGTGAACTCTCAGTACAGTTCTGGATGACTTGAGGGAACAACCTGCCAAACAATAGAAACAGAGAGAACAGGACAACCAGAAACTACGCACAAAACTTTAAAATGACTGAAAACAGGAGGCTAAAATAATCCTAATAGAAACAGAAGTTGCCCGTAAACAGAGAGTATGGTTAATTTAAGAACATACCTCTGTATTGCTACCACTTATTCATATTTTCATGGATGTCTTAATACACACTACAGCGGCTGCAAACAACTGATGAATATCCACGATTTAGCTTACCACAGAAGTGGATGAATCAGCTCAGTCCACATGGGAACACACACAGCACAGTCCAGGAAGACGCCAGGGAGCAGCCCTCACACCTGCCAGCAATCACCTGTTTACCACTTTGTGTTGCCTCATGTGAGGCTGACTATTCTCCTGCCTGGTCCTCACTGCTCCCGTGTTACATCATTAGCATGTGGGTATATGCTCATTTTGATGACACTTCTTTGTGGACATGGAGAATTGGTGATTACAGAGTAGAAATGTGATTACAGACACCCCTTTGCTTGCATGATTTAGAACAGACCTTGGCTCTGACACTATGGTTTTTTTGGGGGCTCGAACAATCCCCCTTTGTCCCTCATCGGGTACAAGTACGCTCTGTTACCGCATCCCTCCTGATCTACACAGACACCCAGTCTGACTGTGCTGCTTTCACAGCCCCTCTCTTTGGCAGCAGCTCCAGTTGAAGCACAGCCTTGTTTAACTGGATGTTTTCATTAATCAAACTGTTCAGGCACAGGCTGGTTTGATTCAGTGTGACACTTATCTGTCACCTAAGTTTCACGCCTCTCTCTCTCTCTTGCTTTCTCTGTCTGCTGTTTTTGTAGATGATCCCATGTCTGGCCTGTTCAGGAAGCCTATGAATGATGATGGTGACGTGTACACTTCCCTGCTTTCCAATCAGAGCTTCACAACAGGCCAGGAAGCCTCCTACCTGTCTGATGACCTGAAGCCCTCCAGCCACTCTTCAGGTTCTTCTACCCTGGATCACTTCTCAAGTGACACCTACAGCTTCAGCTCCAAGATGACTTCCAGCCAGGCCAGTGATACACCGAAATCTCTGCTGGGCTCAGATAAGACAGAATCCTACAACTACATGGATATCAGCCACGGGGACGAGCGCCACGACCAGCAACAGGGGGTTCTACATGGCCTGCTGGACAAAAGCTCAGCGGGTCATGACTTACTGGGCAGCTACATAGATAAGAACCCCGGAGGAGATGAGGATGATGAGGAAAATCTGGGTCCAGCACTGGGCTCCCATTCTTTCCCCTACGTTGAGGAGCCATCTGATGAGGAGCTGGGAGACTACCGTTCCTACCGAAACCTGGGTGACACGCCACAGTCGGCCAGCCCAGTGAAGATCACTTTGACCGAGTCCCAGCCAACAGCTACTAAGACTGAGCCGCCACCACACTCGGTCAATGCTTCTGAGCGTGAAAGCGTCCTTAGTGTGGGATTACAGGGGGTCCCTACGGTCACACTGTCAGAGCCGGAGGATGACAGCCCAGCTTCCACTCCCAATGCTTCACCAACAAGTAGGAAAAGCACAAACTCACACACAAACACCTTTCAGTTGTTCAGATATAGGAATGGATGATACAGACAAAAGTCTGTAGTTTGGCATCATTTCATTTTATAGAACAGCATTTGTGTGTGTGTGTGTACACACACACACATACATGAAGTTGTTTTTTTTATTAGAATCACAAATTGCTTATGGATAAAGTAACCAGGTGAAAAGTCCTAAAAACTATACAGCATGAACTATAAAGTTCAGTCCACAGACATACTAAAGAGGATAACATATTTTATCATGAGCTATACTGTCATACATCAGTGCGTGTCGTTAAACTGAAACAATGTAGCTTCAGTTAAGGTTTTCACTGTGGTTGGGGTGTGCAACTTTAAATAATAAGATAAAATGCTAACCATTTAGCGCTTTGTAAATGTGCATTTCATTTGCTGAAGGAAGAGAGTTGTATTTATTCTTTCAAAAGTTATGTAATCTAGCTTTAAGTAATGTGTGCACATGCTTTGTGTCCAGATTTGCAAGGAAGAGGCTCATGCCCTCTTTTCTCTGCATTTCTTTGTGAACAGAAAAAGATTTCCCCTCCCATGACATGTTCAAGTCTGATGCAGTGAAGCCTGCAGTTTCCAAAAGCAGCCCAGGCACAAAGGCCGGTGGCAGGGAGCATGATGGCAGCAGCGCAGAGTCTGGAGACTCAGAGATTGAGCTGGTGTCTGAGGAGCTTCCTAAGGCCAGTAGCAACCTATTTGCCCAGTCGCCTAAAAGCAAGGGCACATTCAGCCAGCCTAACAACCCCTTTGACAGTCCCCTAGTTGCCAAGGGTGGTTTGGGCCTTGCTGGCAGTCACGCTCCACCCACAGCCTACAGCATACTGAGGGAAGAGAGGGAGGCAGAGCTTGACAGTGATCTCTTCATTGAGTCCGCGTCCGAAGAAAGCCCAAAGAGAGAGCAAGGCTTCAGTGGGCCCAAACAGGGAGTCAGCCCTCCCTCCCCCCTGATTCCCAGCGCCGTCCCTCCCCGCAGTACCACTGAGGTGGCACCCGTCGAGCCCCTGGTTTCAGAAAAGATCAAGAACCCAGTGAAAACAGACGAAGATCGCCCCAGCAAGCCTAAGCCCCCAACTGCAGCCGTGCCTCCTGAGGTGCGATCAGAAAAGCCCCACCAGGAAGACATGCACAAAATCACCAGTGAGGGCAAAGGAGACCTGGGAAAGCCTGCTGTACCAACTTTCCTGGAGGGCTTTAATAAACAAAAAGGTGAGTTCTAAAACTGTTGTTAGAAAGACTCATGTCTACTTGGGTTTACACACAAATATAAGGGTTTTTACTGTCTCTTTGTGGGAGCCTAAGGATTTCATGTAACGTATCTGTGACCTTTTATTTGTTGCAGTACTCTTATCCTGGCTTATAGGCCACTGTTAGTAGTACTGGCTTTGCAGAAATAATAATGCCCAAGTGAAAGAGCAATAAAAAGTTTGTGGATATGACTGAAAGTTTACGCTGATGCATTATGAGGGTTGTTTATCTCATGGAAGACACCTTGTGCACAGCGTGCTTTGGTGATGATTTGTTGACAAGGCCAGGAAATAAGTGCTCAGTGTTTGTCTCTGTACCAGGAGTGGGTGGGAAGGCTTGTCTTTGACTATCCCCACATCTGGTTCCCCCTGGTGGTATATAGAAGGAAAAGCAGAGTAAGGATATGTTGCTTCAAATTTATGCATGGCTACTGGAAGTCATCAGCTTCACTTTCAAACCCGTAAGCAGTACTCTCTTGACTCCAATGGTGCAACTGATAAAAATTACAAATGTCCAGGTGGAGGTGGACGCCTTTCAGCATCTTGACACCATCTGGCTTCTTACGTCACTCTGCAGCCCCCTGAGATTAGATAAATCAGAAATGCCAATCCCAGTCAGCAGTTAATGCTGGATACCCTGCACATTTTGATCTCTGCATGGCTATTTTCTATTGGCTGTTTTCTCTGTCAGTGTAAACAGTGGGTTTACATAATCCTGTGAAGTCAAAACTGGGGCACACTCTTACTTAAGAGCTTTGAAGGAATCCTCTTGAATTCCCCACATTTGTAGAACAAATAAAATCACCTCTGAATTTAATTTAATTTAATTTTTTTTTTTTTTTTTTTTTTTGCAGTGGCTAATAGAAGAGCCATAGAAGAGCAGTGGCTTTTCTATGGCTTCTTAGTGAAACATGGGAAACAAGGTTAAATCAGGTGAATAGTTGCATGTTTAAAATGTGAACTGACACATTTAATACCAGCTGAACACATTTGTCTTGCTTTGTTTACTCCGTCTGTAAGAAGATTCTGGAAATGCTAAGAAAAAAAAAACAGGTCAGCTTTTCCCCCCTCTGACGCTAGAGGGCACAACACACCTTTATCATGACAGCTCTGTTGAAGAGGAGTAGATTTTGTTTTCATCAGTCAGTGCGCTTGCACCAGTTGCCATAGCAACAGTGATGGGGGACCAGGTTAGCTTTTTCATTTCCTCTTGGTTGGTACTGGTAGGAAGGAGAAGGTGTGAGGTGTGGCTGGGGGGGGGGGCAGGAATCAGCTTTGAAAGGACTGTAAAATGGCATTTGCACATTGTTTTCTGTTCAGCACTGACACCACAGTGACTGTGCTCTTTCCATTGCACTTGTACGCATCCCACTTTGCTTTTTCAGTCACATTTTGCAGCTCCATTTGCATAACAAATGTATTCTGGGGAGGAAACCATAAAGCACAAACACATCCTGAAGGCACCAAGCAAGGAGCATTGTGCTGTACTGCACAGTGTCTTTTGTAATGAATTATTAAGAACAAGTAACTTTGCTTCATTTGCCAGTGAGTCATAGTGGAAAAGGCTATTTCAATCCCTGACTACAATCATAAATTGTGGTACATGCAATTAAAGAATAACAACTCTGGATGGTTACCATATTTTTTTTTTCCTTTGCAGCCATTTTCAGCACTCGTAAAATATGCTGTTGCATCCTGTCTGGTGTGCATGACATCAGACTATAAAATTCCTTTTTTTATTAGCTTGCACAACATGTGGTACGTGCCATATTTAATGCACATATTGCAAATGACTCCAAATAAATATGTTGCTACACTGGAGCTACGACAGAAGAAAAAGCTGTTTCCTTAACGCCACGTGACTGTGCATCCACCTAACCCTTCCATTGCTTTTACCCCCACTATTACAAATCAAAAGCTCTGTTAGGACTTTTATTGTGAAAGGAAAGAAGCTTCGATTGTCACCACCCACCCTCATACCCCTCTAGGCTCTTATTCAGTGCATGGATGATTTGCTGCAGCAGAAGCTGTGGTGTGGTGTTTACAATTTGCCCCCCTCCACTCCTCCTTCCACACAGACATAGACATACGCAATTTCCCTGCTCCTTCTGTTTCTAGCCAGCGCTGCTCCACAAGCATCAGTCTTTGTGCTCCGTGTGCCGGCAGTACCTTGGAAACCTTTCCTCCCTCCCTCCCCACCTCCCCCTCTGTCATCTCAGCCTCTCTCTCGCATCCTTTTCGACCATTCATGCCTTTCTGGGATGAGTGAGTGAGTCGGTGCGACTGAAGAGCGAGACAAAGAAGAAAACGGAGACCAGAAAGAGAAAGAGAGAGAGAGAGAACAGGGACAGAACTGATCACCAGCATGCAGGCAGCTGCAGACGTGACCAAGAAGGAATGCTCCTGGAGCAGTTGGAAAGGCCAGGGTACTGACGTGTTTACTGTGATTTGCTCATTTATTGTCTGTGCATTGTGACTGTGAGGGGTACATGGTTATTTCTGCATGTAGGTTAAAAATTCATGTCATCCCTGCATGTGTGGTTTGCATGTTATATATTAGCTGTAAGCATATGGGATTCAAACTGTGCTGTTTGCTGTTCCACCTTTTTCATGGACACGCCCTTATGACGGATCATTTCTGCTTCATGTCTGTGCATCTGACCAAAAAAAAAAAAAAAAAAACAAAGGGAGGGGGGAGGGGGAGTGGGTGGGTGAGAGACGCTGCTTGGTGTTTTGGAAAATAAGTGTATAGTCACCAGCATGCTGGGAGCCATCTGTTTTGAGTGCATGTTAATATGGATGCTAGTGTCATGGACCAAGGCGTGTTGCTGTAATCACCCTCCCCGCTTTGCAACTGTGCAAGGGAGCTGGTTTATTATGGCGGATGCTCTGTTTTTGTGTAACGAGGCAGTCACAGCATCCGAATGGCACTGACAGACTGTCTCCATGGTAACCAGGGCGCACCCATTCCGATTACATCAGCCCTTTCTCCCTGGCCGCCATGGCACCTTGCAGAGACTGGGCCGGAGAAGAGCATCCTCCAGCTGTCTGTGTCCACAGCATGGAGGGCTCGCACAGGGGGGGCAGAGAGAGAAAATGGCGTCTTTTCCTCCACGGTGTTTGTGGTTACTTATATGTCATCTTTTTAGGTTTGGCTAAGTGGTGGTAAAAACGGCAGACTGGTCTGCTCAGTGTATCGCAACACTAACTGATTCGGGATGACAAAACATCCCATTTGTCATTGATCTGCTGAGTCATTACATTTAATTTAATCTACGTAGAAGCCTCAGGCTGTGTAACATTATAGCCTGATGTGAGCGACTGACAGCATAAAGAACGTATCAAATTAAGTCACCGCAGTCAGCACAACAAAGGATGAAACTGAGCTGATTTATGGTCTGCTTTTGAATGCCTGTACATCATCTTGATCCTGTAGGCATTTTTGTTTAGTCATTCTCATTGGCATGCACAATACTTATTCACTGCCACCAAACTACTCAGGGATGATCAAACTATGATGCAAGCTTGTCCAGAAGTGAGTCATAGATAGATGATGTAATCAGAATAATTCAAACTGACAGGTACCAGTAAGACACAAAACAGCTAATAGGTTTTTCTAATATATGCTACTGCTAAAAATTCATTCTCTCCACTGTGTACACTTAGTATTTGCTGACCTCTGGGGAATTTGTGACTTGTGTCTTTATCAATCGGATAGTGTTATACTTGTAAGAATATGACAGAGCATGTCAGAAAACATGCAATATAGCTAAAGGACAGTTTTTTTTTTTTAAATTAAAAATCACTAGTCACAGCTCTATAGCCAACTGCCAAGACTTTTTTAGTTTTTCAAATATAATAATCCTGGTTTATCTTACACTGGGCCTTGGTGCAGCCCCTCAGTTCACTTTTCAAGCCAGCCTTCTTGTGATTGGCTGCCCCTCACAGTTAGGAGGTTTAGACAGCAGGTGGGTGCAACTCATGTGCTCACAGCCAGACAAAAAACTCAAACAGTGTTTGGAGCAATCTGATGTCTGAGCTGTTGGTTCAAACCACAATGTTTGATATGAACATCCACCATTCTGACTGCATATATATGGCAGAAAATAAGTAAAGGAATGATAGATCCACTTTGCAAAGGCTTTATTTTGCTAGTTATGTGGCAAAAGTTTAACTATCTGACTTTCAGATAGTTTGGATTGTAATCATTTCAGTGATAGAGCCATAAGCTCTCATTGAGTGATTGCTAAGATTTCTCTATATACATTACTAAATATACCATTATAATCTGATCATATATTTAAGAATGATAATGATTGTAATGACAATGATGAGGTATCATCCCCAAGTCCAGGTCGCAGTCACCACAATCCAAATCTCTCCCGACTCTCAGCTGTGAAAGGTGGTTGGAACTGAAGTCTTATTGCATGTTTTCTCAGTCTGGCTGATGGCGTGTTTCAGGCCACTAGGATGTCTTCAGTGATTTAATGAGGTCAGGCTAAACTAGTTCCACTACAGAAAAGGGGGGATGGGAAATCAAATTATTAGCAGTACTGTTAACCATTTGCTCTGTTTTGTTTTGTTTTTTTAAGGCCGTGTGTTGAATATCAGAGCAAAGAATCACATCATCAAACGGGGCGTGTCAGGCAGCACTTGTGTTTCCTGTCTACTCTGATTCAACATCCTGCCATCATCATTGTACTTGGGAATTATATCCTGTTGTGAAAGCTAACAGGATTTCCTTTATATGAATATCAGACTACACTGTTAAGCAGGCTTTTGGTGAATGGGCTGCACTTGCTTAGCACCTTTTTAACCCTTGTGGTTCTCCAAACCACTTAAAGTTCCTTGTTCCCCCATTCACAAAAGCACACTTAAAGCAACACAAGCTTCAGGGTCTCAGGAGACACTTTGTCTCTTAATCAGTGAATTTCGACTCTAATTTTGCTTGTAATGTGATACTTAACTGTCAGTTTATAAAATCTATAAGCCTTTTACACACTCATTTCTCTTATCCATATACTAACACAGCATTGTCCACCCACAAGTCTATTTTAACCTGCTATTGTCCCTTTGTGTTCCACAATAAAGGGAGTGGCTGTTCATGTGTCAGGGTGCAGAGACACATTATGTGCCGATGAGTCCCCAGATTCAGAGAAAATGAATCTCCCTCTGTTCCCAAAGGAACGCTCTTTCCCCTCCCTTCCTCTTCAGCCCCTCCCTTCTTGTCTCTCTCCATCTCTCACTGAACGGCGGAGAGAAAATGGAGCATGGTAACTATGGTAACTGCATCAGGCAGGTGCTCAGCGGCTCCGTGCCACCAAAGCATTTTAATGGAGCAGTCTGGACTGTTTATTAGTTGTCATAAGTCATATAATGCAGTTTTAAGCTGAAAAAGAAAGCTTTGGGGGTTTTTTTCATTCTGATGAACTGACTTATTTTAGTGGCTGGTTGACGCTCTTTGTCTCACATCAGAGAGTGTGTGCTTAAAGTCTCAGCATAAAAGCGCTCAGACAGAGAGCGAGTGTGTGTGTGTGTGTGTGTGTGCGCTGGATTGCAATGTGGTTCTTTGGCAACCGCACCCCATACATCCCCCCTCCATCCTTCAGCCCCCACTCCTGCACAGGCAAATGCTGATTTGCTGGTGTGGCTGTAGCCCCTCCCCTCCCGTGCAGGGGGGGGACTCCCCCCTTCAGCGCTCTCCTTTTGTCCGTGGAAAAAGCAACTGCCTCTTTCCCTGTTCAGCCATGGGAGCCGCAGGTCAGTACATGCTTCTGCTGCAGCTAAAGCTTTTCAGTCTGCGTGCCATCTGTGCGGCGCATCGCAGAGCTCAGTCGCTGTTGCCTTGTCAACACCTGTCACCCGAGCAGAGATGTCTGTTGTTGATGTGTCTGTGCTGCTGTCTGTGCTACCTGTGCCTGCCCTGTGTGTGTGTGTGTGTGTGTGTGTGTGTGTGTGTGTGTGTGTGTGTGTGTGTGTGTGTGTGTGTGTGTGTGTGTGAACGTGAGCATCTCTATTCAAATCAGCTGCCACATGGAGAGCTGTGCCAGCAACAATGGCTCGTATGGGGAGTTGTACATGTGCAGCAGCTGTGACAATGAATGAGTCTCTGATTTCATAGTGGTGGTGCTTGGGATAGGGCTTGATAGTGTTTTTTTTTTTTTAAATCCAATTTTAGTTGCTAAGACAAGACATGGTGTTTCACAGTGTGGGAAGAGTTAGTGTGTGAGGGAGCGGAGACTCACTCAGTCACAATGGTTGTTCTTTCACCATCCAGGTTTAGCCTCCCTCTTTGGCATCTACAGATGCCTTTTAGTGGAGAGTAAAGATGGCCGTCATCACTATGCTGCTCACAGCTCCACAGCTAAAATTAGAGCAGGCAGGCGGACAGCATAGAGGAAGACACCCGAGAGACCTCTGCAGCGATCCTCTGTTCTTCACAGGGACAAAACCTTACATTAAACAGTTGTCCATACATGCCATCAAGGATTTAATGGTGTATGTACTATAGTCATTCTGTTTGGCTTGCAGTGGCTGTGGTGGTGTTGGAGTTGGGGGGGCAGCTGGTTCAGCAGAGGTGAAACAAGCAGCCGACAGTTCTCATGGAAACAAGCCCATGTTTCCAGCCGACACAGCCGACTGCCAGAGGAGGACCACGTCGGCTGCTGGAGCTGTAATGGTACACTGGGCTAATCCTCGGTTATCACTTCTCTTTGCTAGTGGCTTTAAATTACAGGCCCCACCACCCAAAGAAGACTAGAATAGGGAAACCAGTGCAGCAAGACATATGACAGCCTGTGGATATGTGTATATCCCAAGTGTTTCTTGTGAGGAAAGGTGGTTCACAGGAATCCTTGCGTTTCACTGCATTGATGAGATACTGATGCATCATCATCCTTCATCATGATCCAGAGCTGCTGGTCTGGCCAGGTCACACTGAGCCAATATCTGTGAACTGCTGATAGTGCTTCTATTTCTGCTGCTGCTGCTTTCAGGAAACTGTAGGTCAATCATTAATTCTGTGCTCTGAGCAGGCAGTACAGGTGTACCTTCAGTGTACCCAGTGCCTGTTTGCATGTATGTTTGTATATGTATGAGACCTGACCAGATGCTCCTGATTATAAGCACACCTCACATATAACAATGCAGCTCTCCGGCCTGGAGTGTCGCAACACACTTGCTCGACTAGTCAGTGTTGGATATTACCTTTTGAAAGGTCGCTCTATATATAGTGGTAAAGAAACTTAACAGGCACATCATCACTGGGACACCTTCACACTGCGTAACCTAATGAAAAGCTGGGTTAGGAAGCTGGGTTAAAACAAGATCACGTGACAGCTCTCTGAGGACCCTGGGTTGTGAACAGCTTCCAGTAATTTGACCCAAATGTGTGGTGCGTAGACCACAGCAGCCTAATCCAGTCTGAAAAATGTACAACCGTGGATACACAGGTCTACCTCATACAGAGTAAGAGCTCAGGTGATGCAGGTTATGGCTCTTAACAGTTTGTCTTTGTTCTGTCCTCCCCCCCTCAGCGATTGATCTGCTCTACTGGAGGAATGTGAAGCAGTCAGGGGCCGTGTTTAGCAGCGTGCTTCTGCTCCTCTTCTCCCTGACCCAGTTCAGTGTGGTCAGTGTTGGGGCTTACTTAGCCCTGGCAGCCCTCTCGGCCACCATCAGCTTCAGGATCTACAAGTCTGTGCTGCAGGCTGTGCAGAAGACAGATGAGGGGCATCCTTTCAAGTGAGTGAAAACAGTCCACGAATAAGACCAGATTAAAAAGTCAGTGATGTTCACATAACTGTTAGTTGTGGACATGTATCACTTCTGTTATCGTATCTGTTATTAGAGGCTACCTGGAGATGGAAATCGCTCTGTCTCAGGACCAGATTAGTAAATATGCTGACAAAATCCTGCTCTACACCAACACCTGTATGAAGGAGCTCCGCAGGCTGTTCCTCGTACAAGATCTGGTTGACTCTCTGAAGGTTTGCCTCACATTTAAAACAAATCAGTGTTTGCCTTTTAACCCTGCTGAGAAGCGAAGTCCCTCGGCTCAAACCTCAACTACACTTTGTTTCAGTTTGCTGTTCTGATGTGGCTGCTGACCTACGTGGGCGCTCTCTTCAACGGCCTGACACTGCTCATCCTAGGTGAGGTCATCCTGACTTAAAACATCTGACTCAACTGTTCATCTGCGCCAAACTTTCAGGGTCTGCTGTTGACTCATATACACTCTAATAATCATCAGAATACAGAGGCTTATTAGATCATATTTGGAATTAACCGGGATTATGACATGTCCATCACCATGAGAGACAGCCAAGTACATTTATTGGAGGCTTTTACAGCTCTGCTTCACAGTCTATGTTTACTTTTCCAGCTTACCTTAGATAAGGGAAGTGGTTGGGGTGTGCTGGACTTCCTGTCGAAACAAACGTATTCCTGTTTGAATATATTTCCACTTCAGTTCAGAATACTTTAACCATTACTCTTTCTGTGCTTCTGCAGCTGTGGTCTCCATGTTCACCTTGCCTGTGGTCTATGAGAAACATCAGGTAGGAATGCACAAGAATTAAAGTCAGCCAAGGTTTGGAAAAATATTGCCTAGCTTCTAAAAAGTCCCATTTCTTTTTGTCTTCAGGCACAGATTGATCAGTACGTGGGACTAATACGGACCCATGTCAACTCTGTGGTGGGGAAGTGAGTGGCTGCCATTCAGTTATTTTATTCCAAGATCAGTTTAGCCTCAAAGAGAAAAAACAAGTTGCTGCTGACCAGTTTTCATGTTTGTCTACTGCAAACAGCTGAAGGAACAGTACCTGCTGTTTCCAGTGATCAGTCACACTTCTCCAAAGTTGCTCAGTGGTCAATAGATAAGAGTGCAGGTGCACTGAGCAGCTTCCAGATATTTCCAGACTCAGTGGTTCTCAAACTGTGGGTTGCAAGCAACTAGGGGGAAAATATGGGTTTGCTGATGCTATTGCACTAACCTTCATTTAACTAAAATCATCACCTTGGTCTCTGATGCTATTGTTAGAGATAAAAAGATAAATATTGTAGTGTGTGGGGTGCTACAAAAAGTATGAAAACTACTGGTTGTGAATGCCTGGCAAATTCATCTATTTGCCAGCCAGTTTAGAAGTAATGAAAAGCCACAAATGTTAAGATTGTGCTCAGGGTGTTTCTTTAAAAGATCTCTAACTACTTCCAACTGATACCTAAACTGCACACTTTCTGGATAGTTTGCCAGTTTTAGTAAAACTTGTCAGTTCCATTGACTGCCATAAAAAGACAACACACACACAGTGATGCCCACTTTAAAAAAAAAAAAAAAAAAGACTTAAGCACAAATAAATCTAGAGTAAACATCCCGTTGGAAACATGGTATTAACGTCTTGTTTTCCCTGTCCAGGATCCAGGCAAAGATCCCTGGGGCCAAGAGGAAGGAGGAGTAGACCCGTCTGTCTCACCGAGAAGCTGACAGTCCAGCTCAGAGTCAGGCCCACCGTTAAAGAGCCTGGTCGTCATCTGTGGGGCGTAGTGCTATGTCATCTTGGTGTTCTCTAAAAGCATCCACTGGAGAAGCCTTCACCTTGTCTATAGCAGTCTAATCACTAACACACACAGTCACACGTACGCACATAATCCTGTTTCTAGGTAGACAAGTTCACAACTTGAAGACAAAAAAAGAAACTGACTTTTTTTGTGTTGCTTATTATAAAGTGCATGAAGTCGAGCCTTGGGTAAATAATATTTGATATCTTTTGTGCAGTTTTTAAAGTCACGCTACATTTTTTTGCTTTGCAGTGCTTACCACAAACTGTACGGTTTGGCACAAAAGGCTAAAACGCCCACAGACGTGCTCTGCTGCCAGTGTTGAATACTGCTTCATGTTTCTGAGTTAGCAGATGGGGCTTCTCTCAGTATATGTCAATATATATAAATATCCAAAATGATTTCCTTTTGGTGTTTCCAAGCACAAAATAATTTAACAATATGCGTCTTAGATGTGGTAATTGTAGGGTTTTTGCTTTTGTATAACCATAAGGAACAATACCCACGCTCATGTTTTAGGTACTACTGTACAACTATGAAGACAAGGAGTATCTGGTGATATTTAGCTTGTTTGAATAACTGTCCAACTTTGTACTATGTTCAACTATACTCTGTAGTTCTTTAGACCCTGGACTCTTTAACTATTTGCACTCACAGTATGTATTTAATTACAAGAATAAGAAAAATAAATGTACCTTGGTGTAAAACATTTCCTCAGCCACTTTACTGCTGAACTGACATTCAGAAGATGAAGATGAGGTTCTCTATGACAACAGCTAAGTTTAAGGTGCTAACACTTTGAATGAGAGACTTGGAATGAAGAGCTATAAATATAAGCCAATACATTCTGGCACCAACACACCTCTCATAGTAGGAGATAAGTGTGTGTGTGTGTGTGTGTGTGTGTGTGTGTGTGTGCTGACAAATTTAACTTGACTCTTGAGTCACAATCAGTCAGAAGATTGACACGCCTCATCTGTTGCAGACAGCTATTTTTAATGACCCACTGCAGAAAACACAACAGGGCACAGAGGCTGAATATTATCAATGAACTGCAGCAGCCACTGAGTTAAACAGGAAGCTTCTCTAGTGACAGTAAACAAGGAAAGGATGGAGGATGTTCCTGTTAAGATGAAAGTTATACCCCCATTTTGAACTTAAAAAAAACTTCTCTGAACAATAATTAAATTGAAAGTAAACTGCTTACAAAGCGACATCTAAACCAGTTCCATGTAAATACTTATGGAATAATTTTAGCTGTTGAGTAGAGTTACAGGATGTAGCTGGTACAGAGCACGTCTGGCATTTCCACCTCCAGGCTCCACAATGTCCATCCTCAGGGAAGGATCCACCTGCAATTTAAATACACATTTTAAAATAGAAATAACTACAATGTGCCTAAAAACACAGAAGATAAAATGAAGGGATGAAGGAGCACTGATCTGCGCAATACCTGGTTCCATTTTCCCAGGTTTTCAAAGAACTGGGGAGCAACAGCTTCCCTTGGCGGAGACTTTGTGAACAGTCTGCACAATAAAAACACACAATAATTACTTGACTTGAAAATTCTGCATTTTTACTGAGTTGTAGAACATTTTGGTGCCCACAAAGACATTCTGGCTTTCGCTCAAAGAAAGATCTTCAGTATTTTTGATAAGCACACTTTCGTAAATTAAAGCTTATATTAGCTTTAATTTACTTAAGTGTGTTTATCAAGTGGTCAAAAATATCAGGAAAATGCACAGATGTCTTTTAAGTAAGGTATCACAGACAACATCTTAATGTTGTGTGGCCCAAAGATGCGTAGTCACCCCTCAAAGGCCCCATCCTCAGCCAGGAACAACCCCAGTATGTGTATATGTCAGACCTGATGAGGCGGTCCCGACAGTCCTCCTGCAGGTGGCTGATCTTGTCACGCCTCAGATGCAGAGTACCATTAGGGCCTTCGCACAAGAGGCCGTTTATAGCCACTCGCAGGGCATTTATCTGAAAACACAGAATCAATCAAGAGCCACATCGTATAAATCTCTGCCAGTATCAGAAAGTAAAGCCACAAATTGCATAAAACATGGATGTAGCCAACATGACATCACGCAGTGGTTTGGGACTCTATTTTGTAGCCTCAACGTCAGTACTTTGGCTATTGACATGCTGGTTTTCTGGAACCAGAAATGACCATATCTGGATGAAAAGGTGCAAACACAGTGGAGAGGGTCCACTTCAATGACACCACGCCCTAACCTGAGTATCTGAAAAGAATTCACCCACAGAGCTGTTATGAAGGGCAAACTATCCATAGTGGCTAAAACAACTGTTGGGTGCGAGAAGCTAGGCATTTTAACGTGAGTGTACAGTGGGTACGCTAAGTATTCAGACCCCTTTAAATTTTTCACTCTTTGTTTCATTGCAGCCATTTGCTAAAATCAAGAAAGTTCATTTTATTTCTCATTAATGTACACTCAGCATCCCATCTTAACAGAAAAAAAAACCAAATCAAACAAACAAAAAAACAAAACCGAAATGTAGAAATGTTTGCAAATTTATTAAAAAAGAAAAACTGAAATATCACATGGTCATAAGTATTCAGACCCTGGTGCAGTGTATCCTCTGCTAAAGGAGGTGATAAAGGAAGCACTGAAGCACCTTTCCTTAGTATTTGGAGAATTCAAACAGCTCTCATTATGGCTGTCATGCAGCTACTTCTGGATCACTTCTTGAAACTATTTGAACATACATAATGATTTCTATCCAGGATGATTTGAGTGCCATTTCTGATGTCACAAGTCCTACCTACATGGTTACTACAGTCAGACGCTACAACGTCAGTCTCCCTGAGGTGAACTTTACCTCGGTGATGTCATCAACATCAAACTTGACGTCGAAGGCCAGTTCAAGGTCATGCTCGGGTAGGATGGCTTCCTGTTTCTGACTGTTGAAGCCTAAGCCACAGAGTGCCCCAGTGTAGCAGGTTCTCTCTTCATTAGTGCTAAAAACAAAAAAAGTTAAGAAAATATGAACATGAATTTCTGTACATATATGCACAGCAGTAATGCATGTCATACTAACCGCAACTCCATGATGGGAGTGAAGAGCATCATTATAAGTGCAGGTAGTCCAGGGATGTCTGGCATGATGGAGGTGTTTCTCAGCAGAATGTGTGTACCTGCAACAAAACGATAACCTTAAAAGCTGTACCCTGGCAGCTGTACACTGCCAAGATTAAACCAATGCCCTCAAAATCAGGCCTGGAAAAAGTAGTCCATGCATTTGATTTCTCTTGGCTAGATTACTGCAATTCCCTTCTATCTGGTATAAATAAAAAGTCATTCTCTCACCTTTAACTAGC
Organism: Archocentrus centrarchus; assembly: GCF_007364275.1. Taxonomy (NCBI): domain Eukaryota; kingdom Metazoa; phylum Chordata; class Actinopteri; order Cichliformes; family Cichlidae; genus Archocentrus; species Archocentrus centrarchus. The sequence continues at coordinate 11,807,805 of NC_044367.1, read as the reverse complement.
TCAACATGCAAGGTTGCTAACTTACTGGTTTTACTCTTACTGGTTTCAGCACATGGCATCACATTATCAAATTCCAGATTTTCTCCATTGCCTTCCAGTATCTTTTAAAATTTCACAGATGACTGCTAAAGCAGGTCGGGGTCTGGCCATAAACAGAAATGTTGAACTTTTGAGCCACATTACAGCCTCAGATCCTCCTGGCTGCTGACGTTGAAATCTAAAGGTGATAGTTATTTTAAAACCAGGGCTCCTTGGCGTTAGAACCTGCCCTTTACATCCAGCTTTCTGTTGGAATTGAATATTCTGCCTTTGCCCATCTATCCAAGCAATCTCTTTTTAAAATGTGCTATAAAAAATATTATGATTAAAATTACATTTAGACCTTCTTTATGCAACCCTCCTATCTGTAAAGGCTTGGGAGCAGCACTAGAAGGACACTAGCTTGTGACCCCCCCTCACCCTGGGTGTGTGTCTGTGAAGCTGTCAGTTTATATATATTTTTTTTTATTTGGTACCTGTGGAGTTGACTGCCACAGTCTCAGCCACCAGCATCCTCTGATGTTTGTAGTGAGGGCTTTCATTCAAAGCCAAGGAGTTGACGCTGTACTTCTCTATATGCACAGTCCTGCAGGAGGATACACTGACCATCAGCCAATGAAGAGGGTAGGTTGTTATAGGTAAATTTTTTCTAAGTCTCTGTAGTGCTTACTTGTAGAGCATGCTGCTGCTCAAGCTGTGGAACTTTATCATATTAGGACTGGTTGGTCCGTGCAGATGAACCTGTAGCGTGAGAAGGAAACAGCAATCAGACATCACATGACACATTCGCTGATTACTGTGATGCAGAGCAGCATCGTCACTGTTCTGGCTGTCAGACTGAATGGGTGTGCCTCTGAATGAAAGCAAACACAGAACTGAGCCACTGAAATGGCTCCCTCTTCTGGACAAACTGACAGTGACAAACAATACAAAGGCAACGGCATCCATCATACATGCAACGCCAAAGTACCAGGCATTTAAAAGCTAATGTTCCTCAAAACCCACCATTATCTTCTCTGACATTATCTCTGCATTTCCACTTCACTTGCAACCTGAATGCTTTAACTCTCTGTACCTCATAGCAGCTGCAGCTCCAGCCACCTTGCGTTTCCCCGTAACGGTCAGGCGTGATTCTACGTACAAAACATTTTTGTACACACCATATTTTAATAACATTAACCCTTAGCAATAAATCAGGAATAAAAAAAAAAACAAAAAACAGATCTGACAAATATTTTTGCAATATTTCACATTTTTTACCCCAGAGTCAACTCAAAGGCTTTGGCCAGTGTTCACCTAGTGACTCCAGGCTGTCACCGTTTACCTCATAACGCCGGGTGTGGAGCATCCGCAACTATTTACTCTGTAGGAGGCTGTAAAACTTTGTGAAAGAAGTCCAATACGTGTCGATGAGTCAGTGATACTGTGGTGGGCTGTTGAGGATTTCCAGAACTTTCCCCATCGGTAAGAACTTCTGTTTTTTTCAACTGTTAGCTGCTGTTAGCAGCATTACTGAAGCTTTCTTTGAGGTGGATCTAGCAATGTTAACGACTCAAACACTAAGCGAATAAAACCTCATAAGATGTGAGAACGTTAAATTGTTAATCAGAGGCAAAGTGTGATTTTTAGAACTCTTGAGCCTAACACTAGCTGGCATAATGTTAGCTTATAACCAGCTGCTGTTGTACAAATCTTAAATGGTCATATACAGTTTAAAAGAGCCACTTACTTAACCCTACTTATTAAGCATGTTGTAACACATTTTTCTGGAAGGTTCTATGTAATGAAATATGTCATTCTTGTTTCTTCTCATGAAGAAGAAACAAGACAAATGTGCATTTGTCTGCAATGTCTCTTACTTTTTTCCTGGAATAGGACTGGGATTGCTTGGAAAAGTGGGTAAGCAGGCTGTCAATGATCTCCTTCTCTTCTTTCTTACGATCGTTCCAGGTGCTGCTTACAGCATTGGGCACATAGGTACCTTCTTTCATGTCCTTGTACAGGGACATCAGTGCCTCGTGGTTCTGCTGCAAGAGCAAGAGCACAAACATTTTAACAGAGAAAAGTACAAACTGCTTTGGCGCTATTCATACAGACTCAATTTTATTTTTGTCTCAATGCATGTCAGTGCATTGCACTGGAATAACTTGTCATCTCTAATTGCTAACAGGAGAAGTCAGTCAACTCTATGAGTTGTTGGTATAGAGAATAATTTCTTTATGCCAAGCTTAATATGGTTTATCTACTGTGGCGCAGCACAGTGCCAAATAGATTTCATGTGAAACCGCCTCAGCTCCTTATTGTGTCACCTTGGAGTCAAAGCTCTCTTCAGCCTTCACAGCATGTCCTTCCTCCACCAGCACGTCTACCACGCTGGTTTTTGTTGTCTCTGAGTGGATGAGCACCTCCACGCGCATAACACCATAGAGGATGGAGTACAGGGACACGATATGAGAATGGCCCTTCACCAGAGTGATGAAGCGGTTGCGAGCGCGGCTGCTCCACTGGTTCCCCGAGATGATGGACTGAGCTGAAGGACGCATACCAGTGACCTGGAACTCCTGAGCCTGACACCACAAGCAGTTTGTCTCTTACTATTAATTTGATGTGCATTTTCTTTATTGACAGTGCCATTTATAATGTTGCTACCTGGAAAGGGTGAGACAGTAGGTCAGACGGGAGCTCCCTGAGGCTGCTGCAGGCAACAATTTCATTATTGCCATAGTCCAAAAAGAACACCTGCAGGAAGATGGGAAACTTTCTTTTTGTTGGTGCATCAGTTAATTTTTCAGGTGCTGGGATGATAATTAATTTGCAAAAGGTAATATGCAAACAATGTTATTGTGCTTAATACTAAATTTAAAGTATCATGACATTCTAATCCATGGCCTATTTAATTAACCTAACATGCAAGTCTTTAGACTGTGAGAAATAGACTGCGGGAGGAATCTTGCTGTGGGCAGGGCTCATCACACCAGTGGCCAGATGGTCTGAGACCAGCTGACAGATAAGTTGACTGAACAAATGAACAAACAAACATATTCAGACTGATATTGCAAAAGCATGATAACATGGAGCTGGAGCCTGTTAACACATACCCACTTTGTTGTCATACAAAATATAAACAAATTATATGAAATACAGATATTATATTAATAAAGAATTTTTTTTTTTTTTTTTTAATGGGCCATTGAAAATATACAGGTGGCGGGTGAAAGTGTTGTGAGGCAACAGGGCTAACCGCTCCACCACCTTGTTGCCCAAGAGGAAATCAAATAAAACTGGCTGGCTGATTAAAATGGCCAAGCAGACGATTAAAATCTTGTATTTTACAACACATACACGCAGGGAACTGGTCATAAGCCAATTTGACATAAAAGTTAAAGACAGACAAAAATGAGTGTCCTATACGTTGAACAGCAGACTGCAGAGTTTAAATCATATTTACCTCCACTTTGTTGCCACGCATGTGTAGGATCTTGGCACGGTAGTACATGCTTTGGTCATTGAACTCAGAGTACGGAGCCAGGCACAGCAGGTTGGGGTAGAGCGACACAGTTATAGGATGCAGCGTGTGTGTGTTAATCTCTGCTGTCAGATGGCGCTGCTTTTCCAAGCTGGCTTCATCTGCTTGGAACCCCCAGAAATGGCCCACCTCCACCACCTGCAGCAGAAATCAGAGAGGATACATCCATTAAGATTCATATTATTTACTCAAATAAAGGAATTCAGAAATGTAGTAGAGAACAAAAAAAGTCAAGCAGAATAAGAGGACTAACCTCTGTGATGTTCACCACAAACAAGCGATTGGGGGGTAGCTTGTCAGGGTCGATGGTGCTGCTCACCACTCCCACTGGGCAGACAGACTGGCTCTGGAAGTCAACGTTCACACTACACAGAAACAGAGATTTTAGGTGAATCTTCCCTATCAACAATGAGCGATGTGTATATTTTAAGTGTGTGCTATTGCTGTTTCACTGTCATATCATTAACATCACATTTTAAGGAGAAAACAGCTGTTTGATGTTCACCAGAATAAAACATTTCAAGAACAGACAGCCATTCAATTTTATTCACTAGTGATAACAGCTGAATTCAGCATATTTCATGAAAAACCACTATGGTCATTCGGAGAAACTAAAAATGTGTTTCATCTTATCAAAATTTGTCAGCATTCTTATGATTAAATAAATATATAATGTCGGCCTGCAGCCCAGCAGGGGTAGGAAGAAGCTGGTGAGGTTTTGCCTAAAACCTCCTCTCTCTGAGTCCAATGATTGCTGGCAAGAGGCATGCAAAGTGCTAGGATGTCAGATTACATTAACGTCTGGGGCCGAGGCACTGACCACTGCAGCCTGTTATGTAGGGGTTAGATTTGCCAAAAACACTGAGTCCTTAAAAGACAGACAAACCCAAAACTTACTTGCTAGGATGACATTTTCTCCTTGCCGAACATGTTTAAGCTTTGAACTCATGAATCAAATTTCTCAACTACATCTGGCATCTGCATTATGTGAAACCAAGCATACCGTGAATATTTCATGTGAGTTATCTGTCTGTTCCCAGCACAGGTTTCTATCTGTTCAATGGGGTAGACTGACAGCTCCATTGAAGGGCTCTGATGTCCCAGCGTGAGGGCAAGAGACACTTCAGGCAGCACAGCAGAGTCCTGGGATGTCCTGTAAAACTCCACGTACGCTCTGAGTCCACACACACGCACACAAAAACAAAGTGAGATAAAAAAAATAAAGTGCCCAAAGGTTCGAGCAGACAAAGTACTGAGTGATGATGTTTGACTTGCAGCAGTAGCCTCTGGTACCTGGAGCTCTCAAAGGAAATGGCTTTGACCTGTCCACAGAGGCGGAACAGAGACTGCAGCTGCTTGTGATACAGGAAACTGTACGGTGGAAGGTTCCTCAACTAAAAACAACAGTTTGATGATACAATTAGAAAATCAGGACTAACAATTTAATTGAGTTAAAGCAAAACTATAATTTGGTTTGAACTTAGTTTAAGAAATTATAAAAGATGGACAAAAGCGGATGCTTAATTCTGCTCCGACTCTTCTGATTGCAACAAGACTACTTAAAGGTTTGTGGTGAAGCAGCCCTAAGAAAGAATCTGCAGAGTCCAATTTGAAGCATAATCATTATTTTCAACCCATCTGTCATTAGACACTCTTCCCATTTCCCTCAGCTAGAAAGTAGGCTGGCTAGCAAGGCCGCAGCCATCTTCTTCAACATCTTCACACCCCAGGAATACACAGAGTTTGTCTTCAAAGCAGTTTTGTACCGTCCTTCACACAGTTTCAAATCACACTTCGAGGCATTTCAGTCTGTGTGAGTTTTTTTATTTTAAAGACTGAAAAGATTATCTATGCCATTCCTGTGTCTGAGTGCACGCTCTGCACTGCCTGACGCTGTTTCTATATAAAAAAGGGATTGAGTCGAGGGCTGCTTCTTGGCAGCTTCTGCAACATCCTAAAGCGCACACGCAGTGTTTTGAGTGGACACAATCAGTTCTGGTGGACAGGTATTCTTCTTCTGATGTTTTTGGGTGCACTCCAGCCAACTTCTGAATTGAAGTATGGACTGGAGTTTGTCCTGTTGCAAAAGCAGGAAAATCCAGCTAAACTGACTAATTAGAGAAGCAGAAGAAAATGAATGGATGAATATTTAAGGGCCTTTTAATTAATAATTGTAAATCTAAGACTTTAAGACTTTAAGGACGTGTACATTGTGAAAAGAGGGAGAGAAATTTGTTGCTCTTAGATCTTTGCAACTACAGGGAGACGAAAAACACAACTTGTGTTATCTAAATCAATGAATTAACCAGCTCAAATTGTACATTAGGCTTAATAATAACAACAACCAATAGACTATTAACATGTTTATCTATAGTTGTAATCATGTTAATATCATAGCATGCTAACATTAAGTGCAGCTGAGCCAAACTAACATTTCTACATTTTAGGCAAGGCAATAATACCATGACTGTTGTTCTGGGGTTGAAGCCACTCAGCTCTCTGGAAGCCAGGGCTTCATCTATATGGCCCTGGAGAAAGTAGTTTGGATAGTACGCACCAGCAAAGACCACCTAAAAACACAGTGAGTCACAATTTACAACAAACTGACATTCAGGTACACACACACAAACCAACAAATTCCTCTTTTTTGTTAAACTATGTCCTTTAAGATAACTTATGAACATCCCACAGTTTTTAGCAAAGACTAACCTGAAGAATGAATTTCTGCTTGTGTGCACTGGTGTAGTCTGAGAGTTGACTGTCCTCTGCTACATGCATGTTGAATTGGGACACGCGCTTCTTCAGCTCCTCATACAGCTCTGCAACCTGAACAGCGGCTTAATTAAGCAAGCATTTATTCTCTCTTTGAATTACATGTCCAATAGAAAGTGTTGGAAAGACCATTATTTTTTAATAACACTTTGTTAAAGACACCACAGGACTATCCATGACCTCAAAAGTAATCAAATAGAAATAGATCAGATTAAAATACACTGCAATTATCATTTAATGCCTGCTGTTCAATGCACTCAGGTTACGCTCATCTCCTGTGATTCCCTGAACTCATGTGACCAGCTTTCAGCATGATCTTTGTACCTCTCTGATCCTCTTGATTTGAATGAAGTTCTCTTTTCCCCAGTCCAGCTCATCCTAAGAAGGAAAAGCAGCAAACACAGAAAATTTACTTTTGTTAAAAAAAAGGGGGGTAAAGGAAAGGAAAACAAAAGGACTACAGATATTGAACAGAGCCTTTTTTGTAAATGTTTCCAAATGTACAATAATTTTAATGTCATGGTAGCTTTTAAATTTATTCTCAGAACTTCAAATCTTCAAGATTTTAATGGGAGGTCAAAAATTTTAAGTAGTGCCTGATAGTTTATCCAAAACCTACATCTTTGTGGCCTCAGCAAACAACAACCAGGCTATGAGAACATTAATGGCAGCTAATAAGAACTGTTATGTGAGGTCTTCAACATGGCACAGGAGACACTGGACAGATGGAGGAAAAATCTTGTTCTGGGTGAGAACTTAACACAATCAGTCAAAAAAGTGAAACTGTAAAGATGCTGGCTTCTACAGTGGGATAATGATCCAAAACAGATCTCAAAATCCACCATGAACAACTTTATATGTCCGTACAGCATTTTTCTCTGGCAGCAAAGTGCTGACAGGTTGCTGAGGAGAGCTTAATAAAAAAAAAAAAAAAAGACCTCCTACACAGTGTGTGGGTTTTGTTTCTAAGGCAACATTATCTTGACAACATATCACTACTCTAACCAGCGTTTTAAATATGATAGACTAACCTTGCCCCCCCCCCCTTTTTTTTTATTCTCTAGTCCTTGTGCTTAGACTTCTATGTGACACTGACATGCCAGGATAGAGAAACATGGCCAGAACAAGATTCTCCTCCATTTTTTTGGTTACCCATTTAATGTGATTGGTTGCCTTAAAAGGAAGAACAGCAAAAGCACCAGCAATTTTCTGAGAAGTTTGGAGATTTTCAACCAGAAGCACTTAGAGTGTCATGACACAGGATGAGAACTGGGAGAAAAAAATAGTACTGGTACTCTTAAAAATGCACAGATACTTGGGGAATGACTTGTTCCAAAATCCAAACGAGTGAAGATAGTTCTACATTATATTTGTTTCAAATGTCATAATATTATTAGCTCTAATAACACCCCCTTAACTGTTTGAGTGAAACAAATACGAGTTTCAGAATCTCTTGGTATCTGGTAATATTTGCTCTAATAACAGCATGCACTCTGACCATGCTCGAAAGGGGTTCTTCTGATGTCAAAAATTGTCCCCATTAGTTTTGTCCAGCAGGTCTGTCAGCACTCCTTAAGTCATCGTCAGTCAGCACTTCTTGGTCTTCTTTTATTTGTAACTAGTTTTTACAAAGCTTTCAGGTGTGTCATTATCCTGCTGCACAAAGATATAAACCAGGTGGGGTGGCACACATCTCTGAAGGACAGAGTACAATAGTTTAGAGTAGTTTATATTATACCTTTGGATACCTCAGCTCTCCTTTCTTTTTGGACGAATGCCATGCCTAACATAAAGAAACAAGAGAATAGTTTTAAATACAAAAATTGTGCATGTAAATCCACTGCACATCAAAACCTGCTGCTGATTTGTACCAAATTCTTTACCTTGAAGGCATTCACAAAAGCTATGGAATCACTTGGTGTGCCATGGGCAAAAGCCACCTTGCTCCTGTAGTTACATGTGATAATCAGCGTAGGAAGGAAAAAAAAAAAAAAAAAAAAAAAAACACAATACACAATGTACATGCAAGCCATAGAGGTACATATAATGACAGAAAAACTATTCATGATCTGATGAAAAGAAAAAAAACACAAAACAAAACATACTTATAAAACCAAGACCTGACCTGTACAAGCTTCTAATATCACATCCTCTACCACTGTTCACCTGCCATATACCACAGGTGGACAGTTTTATTATATGACACTGGTATGATATGACATGTGTTTTTCAGTATTTCATGTTTGCTGGACTGTTAGCATTTTTCCCCACTGAATTAGCCATTAGGCTGGACTAAATATGTAAAAGTGTGTCAATAGCTCTGGACTAAATCAAGTTGCACTATATTGCCAAAAGTATTCGCTCATCTGCCTTCACATGCATATGAACTTGAGTGACATCCCATTCTTAAGCCATAGGGTTTAATATGATGTCTGCCCAGTCTTTGCAGCTAGAACAGCTTCAACTCTTCTGGGAAGGCTTTCTGCAAGGTTTAGGAGCGTGTTTATGGGAATTTTTGGCCATTCTTCCAGAAGCACATTTGTGAAGACACTGATGTTGGACAAAAAGGCCTGGCTCGCAGTCTTTGCTCTAATTCATCCCAAAGGTGTTCTATCAGGTTGAGGTCAGGACTCTGTGCAGGGCAGTCAAGTTCTTCCACTCCAAACTCACTCATCCATGTCTTTATGGACCTTGCTTTGTTCACTGGTGCACAGTCATGTTGGAACAGGAAGGGGCCATCCCCAAACTGTTCCCACAAAGTTGGGAGCATGAAATTGTCCAAAATGTCTTGGTATGCTGAAGCATTAAGAATTCCTTTGACTGGAGCTAAACGGCCGAGCCCAACTCTCGAAAAACAACCCCACACCGTAGGCCCCCTTCCACTAAACTTTATATTTGGCACAATGCAGTCGGACAAGTACCGTTCTCCTGTCCTGTCCCGTCCCATTCTATCACAGTATTCACACTGGAATTCACTGAGCTCCTGAGAGCAACCCATTCTTTCACAAACATTTGTAGAAGCAGTCTGCATGCCTAGGTGCTTGGTTTTAGACACCTGTAGCCATGAAAGTGCCTGGAACACCTGAATTCAATGATTTGGATGGCTGAGTGAATCCTTTTGGCAATATAGTGTACCTTCCTTCATAGTGTCACTGTTGGTATACAAAATTTATTCTGACACCCTGAGTCGAGTGCAACTGCCCTCAGGATGTGACTCACCTGTGGCCAGCAATCTGCTGCATAGATGGTATTGCAAAGAAGCTCTTCAGAGAGTGAGACGCAGCTAAGGATGAGAGAGGATGTTGCGCCAATAAGTACTGGGAAAAACATGTTACATACAGAAACGCAGCATTTCAGACTGCTAACCATTCTCTGTTTCTACAACACATGCATACACAAAGGACACTTTCCAGTAGCATAGTGACAGACTAACCGATGATGAGACATTCATCCAGACAGCCAAAAACGTGGCCCAGAACAATCATCTTCCCCAGGTTCAGGTCTACAGGCAAGTGGGCCAGCACTCGGCCCAGGAACGTCATCTCGCCATCATCATTTTGACCTCTGCCATCACTTTTCACAGACAGCGCACCCATCTGCAGAGTGACAAAGAGCAGACTCTGTACACACTACTAATGAACTTCTAAAATGATAACTCGTAACACTGAAAAGGGATTGCCTGCCTTTCATAGCACCACTCCTCAAAACCACGGCATTTACCACTGTGTGTGAAATAAGATGAACGTGGCTTGTATTAAAAAAGTGATTTCAGAGTAAAAAAAGCTATGAAGTCCACTTACCAAAAGGTAAAAAAAATACATAACTATACAGCGGGGCAGCATGGTGGTGTGGTGGTTAACACTGTTGCCTCACAGCTAGAAGGTCTGAGTTTGAATCCACCTTGGTCCAGGCCTTTCCGTGTGAAGTTTGCATGTTCTCCCCGTATTGCGTGGGTTTTCTCCAGGTACTTTTGTTTCCCAGAGTCCAAAGACATGCAGTTACTTGGGTTAGGTGAACTGGTGATTCTAAACTGCACGTAAGTGTGAATGGTTGTCTGTCTCTCTGCGTTAGCCCAGCAACAGGCTGGGGACCTGTACAGAGTGTACCCTGCCTCTCATCCTATGACAGTTGGGATAAGCTCCAAAGAGCTCAAGTTTGGTTTCCTCTGACCACTGCACTTTCTCCCCACAGTCACCAAAAACAATGGTGTTATTGGTGACTGTGGTCCCAACTGCCTTCAGATCATTAACAAGCTCCTCCTGTGTAGTTTTGGGCTGATCCACCACCTTTCTCATGATTTTGTTCACCCCATGACGCAAGATTCTGCATGGAGCTCCAGACCAAGGGTGAATGATGGTCACTTTATATTTGATATTTGATTTCCAAACAATCACACTAACAGTTGTCACCTTCTCATCAAGCATCTCATTAACAGTCTTACTGCCCATTCCAGCCTTGTGCAGGTCTATGATCTCATCCCTGACATCCTTTGACAGCTCTCTGGTCTTACCCACAGTGATGGAGAATTTGCATTAGAAGAAATTGATTCTGTGGACAGGTGTGCTTTAAACAAGATGAGATCAGGAGAATCTATAAATTGATTGACTGAGTGATTGTAATCTGTGGGAGCCAGAATTCTGGCTCAGTTGTAGGGGATCAAATTCTTATTCAGTGACTTGAAAATAATTTATAGCTTTTATGTGTTTTTTTCTGGATTTTTGGTTGAAATTCTGTCTACCCAAAATTTAACTATCATAAAAGTTAGAGACTGTTCACTTCTTCTTAAGTGAGCAAACGTATAAATTCAGGAGGGGATCAAATAATTATTTCCCCCACTGTATATATATTTACTGAAAGGTAATATGTATGTTATTAAATAGTTAATAAATGTTATTATACCAGTAAGATAAAAACATGCCTCAGCATACATATCTTCATTCCCTTAGCCGAACACACAAAAACATTCAAATTCAACACTGCCCTATTCTGCTCTCACCCAATAAACTGAACAATGCTAATACTGGCTGACGCAAAGCTCCTGTCAGGGAACTCAAGGTCTAATCCTCTGAGACAGAACTGGGGGTCAGCTGCCCGCCCAAATACATAACAATCATCATTATAGCTACACATTTGTTTGCACTCGACTACACAATAATGCCTCTCGCAGAAGAGAATCATCAAGCTGCACTCTCTACCTGTTTGAGTTGGAGCACAGTCCTAACTATGTCAGAAAGGTTGGGAGGTGTGAGGGCTGTGGAGAGGAGGGAGCGGGGATCTCCCATGTCCAGCAGCTTCACCTTCAACAAGACGGTAGACAGGGGAGCAAGCTGAGGGAAGGAAAACAGTACAGCATGGATTGATTTTCAGAAGTAGGGTCTAAACTGCATTAAAAACAGAGATATCTGGTCAGTGGCACCGTGTCTTACCAGCATCTCAGGTATCACATAGTCTGGGATTTTGTTCTTCCAAAACGCTTTGGTGACAAGCCGGTAACAGTAGCCCTTGGACACTCGACCTGCCCTGCCTAGCATGCACCACATATTGAGAGTTAACGTACAAGTGATAATAAGTCTTTGCAAATAAAAGGTCTGCAGTGGTCGTACCTCTGCGTTGGTCGCAACTGGTTTTGGATGCCCAGGTGAGATGTAGAGACTGGTAATTGGTATCCTGATCACAGACCATGTGACGGGCCAGGCAGAAGTCAATAACTGTCAATAAAAAAATAATAATAATAATAATACCAATTAACTTAAAAAAATTAATTAAAAAATGGGTAAACTGAATCTCACAGAACAAACCACTTATTATTATAACTAGATGGGAGCGAGACCTGGGCTGTTCTTTTGAAATTAGTGAGTGGAAATCACAATGTACAGGGACCAGCAACCTCCTCATGCAAGTTCATTATTTACATAATCTATTTTACAGCAGAAAGACACCACAGGATAAATGAATCAACTCAGATCTTTGCCCTAGGTGCAAGACAGAGGAAGGTGACCTTATTATCATGACTGCTGACAACAAATGTATTGCCCTTTTACGGAAAAGTGTCCACTTTCCTGTATCCCTGTGTGGCTTAAAGAAATTTCCTTATATGGTATAAGACAGAAACGTGTCTGATCTCAAAAGAAAAACATCTCATACACAAATGTAAATCCTCAACTAAAATCTATGTTTTTCTGTGTTTATTCTTTGTTGTTTATCTTACTAACTGTATTCTTCTCCCTGCTTGACATTGTTAAATTTGATATATCCTTCATCTTGTAGTGCATGCAGGTGGGAGTGGTCCTTGGGGATGATTTCTACTATCTTGCTCTGATTTTCTCTGTTTTGTTGTGACTTACTTAACTACCTTTCTTTTTCTTACACATTATTGATATTTGTATATCTTGATTCTGAGTTTCTCTTGCAATGTACAGATGGAAAATTTCAGAAGTCAAATAAAATTGAAAACTGAGAAAAAAAGACCCTACCATATTTGACATCTGGAACAGTCACTGAACTCTCTGCGATGTTGGTGGAAAGGATCACCTGTGAGGGTTAGGAAATAGATAGTATAGCAGGTACTGACAGCTCATGTGAAAATAGTATCAACAGCTTTTACCTTCCTGTATCCGGGAACAGGAAACAGGAACACCCCATTCTGCTCCTCCAGAGTCACTGTGGAGTGAAGAGGATAAACCTGCAATCTGAAAAACAGCAGCATGTTCAGTGTTAACTTAAATGTCAAAAGTACTACATTTTACCTTTAGTGGATTATATCTATGGATTATATCTGCTGTTTAGATACTGGTTAGGTGCATTCATAAAGAGGTTAGATACTGCCTACCATCAGTGATGGCATAGTTACCTTGAAAAAGTAATCAGATTACTGATTACTCCTTTAAAAAGTAACAGTTACTTTACTGATTACTTAATTTTAGAAGTAACAAAGTTAGATTACAAGTTACATTCAACAGCTGCTGGTCTTATGCCAAAAAGTGATCGTCTGCCATAAAGTGATTCCGATGTTTCTGTGTGCTTTTGTGTGTAATGTCTGCTTATAATGGTAAATAGAGAGCAGTCAGCGTGATTTATGAAGGGATTATATATAAAATGAAGAAATAACTTGTTTCCAGTGCTTTTTGGCCACTTAAAAGATTTTTATAGAACTGTGATATTTGTTGTGATTTCTGCAGCTTCCTTGTTAAGACATTTTTAATGTCAATGACAGGTTTCACCTTGATTAAAAAAACGAATATATAAAAGTCACTTTGCCAAAAACTGATTGCAGCTTCTACCTTGTGATAGAAATGCTGTTTCTCGCTCAAAATGACTTGATATCATTCATGAGAGATATGTTTGGCATATGTTTCTCAGATTATAGGTCAACAAGTCATTTACAGCTATTTAAATACAGGCAATCAATTTTTGGCAAATACCGAAAATCGCTTTATGGCACAACACCAGCAACAGACAACCACGAAACAAGGTTCCCTGGTTCTTTCACAGTGAGGTGTTTCACACTTTCAGGCTGGACAGGAAGCACTGGCTAAGCCAGAGATGATTGTGCAGCATCCAGCATGTAAAAGCACACAAATGTGTGTGGCGTGGCCCACATCGCTGGTGCACAAATATCCTGGACTGACACACCTCTGATGCAATTGCTCACCTTTTGTGAACCAGCTTGCTCAAGGCCTCCTGCATGTAGCTTATCTCGTATATGCCAGGGAGGAAAACCAAAACACTTCCTCTTTCTGACAAAGTCATGCCCCCCTCTTTCTCAGCCTTGCTGCTCACACAGAAATACATGTATACTCATGTTTAGTGAACAAACAAAAATAACATGCTTATTTGCATTTTTAAGCAGTTGTGTTTCAATTATATGGCCTCACCTGGAATCTTTGCCTTCCATTTCGTCTAAGCTCTGGATGAGACTGATGGCAAGACTGTACATCTCTGCTGAGATGTAAGGGACATCTGGATGAGGTGATTCAGTCTGAAGCAGACAAAATTCAGATATAAAAGGATATGGCTTCAATACATAGAACAGTACCATCAGCAACCATTTACTCACTCAAATTTGTACCTTGTATGGAAACAGACCGCGGAGGTCATCCAGGTAAAAGTCCTCAATGGCATAGGAAGCCCCCTCCACTTCAAACACATAAGCTGAGTTCATTTTGCCATGAACAGGAGTGGCAAAGTAGTCAGCAAACTGTTTACAGTTAATGGTGGCTGACATGAGGATTATCTAAAAGACAGGCTCTTGTGAGTGAGAGTACAAGTGACTGAGCATGAGGAAGACAAAAGAAATTTTTAGTCTGATCTAACAGTTACCTTGACATAGCGAGAGTTGGAACAGAGGAGTTTTCTCAAAACCAGCAGGAGGAAGTCCATCTCTGCTGTGCGCTCGTGAACCTTGGACAAAGGCAGAGTTGTTAAAAGGTTAAATTTGGAATGATCAAGAGTCACTGATTAAATGAGATAGGTCTAAATTAAGCTTAAGTTTATAACAGTGCCTGTTATGGCATAAATCTAGATTAAAGCAGAGCAAAAACAATGCACAACAAAATAAAAACATTATGGATTTGGATTACAGTAGTCCAAATAGTTGACAAATAAAAGAAAAAATAATGGGCATTAAAAGAGCTTTGTTGCACAGCAGCATTTATTCTACAACTCTGAACTTTGTATTGATTTGCAGTCACTTTTCTTTTTAATGACACAAGTGACCCAAATCAATCCACTGCAGGGGTCATGGGGTAAGGTGTTTCCTCAGCTATTTCACCTGTCTGTATTTACATTTAATATTTGAACTTGCTACAAAAAAAAAAAAAAAAAAAAAGAACGTTTTGGCCAAATGAAGACTCACAATTTAAATTTTTAGGCACAAGCTAACAGAGAAAAATGATACATGTGGTTTATGTACCTCATCTACAAAAATGTGGGAGTATTCTGTGAGGGACTTGGCCTGAACCAGTTTTTGCAGCAGCACTCCTGTAGTCATGTAGATTAGTCGGGTATGCTCAGTTGCCATCTTCTCTAGGCCAACCTGAAAAAAATATATACAGACATATATACAAACTTGTCAATTAAATGTACAACTGTTCATTGAGGAGTCTATAAAGGCACCTGCACGACAGGGTCTAAAATCTATCTCTAGAAGACATCCATTTGCTGTTGTCTTCTGCCTTTTTTTTTCCTTGAAAAGGAAAATCCTGTCACCTGTAAATACCAACTTACACTTCTTTAGAATTTAAGGTTTTTGTACAGTTTTGCTGCATTACAGTACTACTCAGATTTATTGAGCTCCAAAAAAACACACAGAAATACTGTTTTCCATCAATAATGTTATATTCTACTGCCTTAGGAAGGAACAGGAGAGGCCACAGAGGAAGTACACTTCCTCTGCTGTAGCTTCAGGCTTAAACTTTTCCAGGGTTTTAAAAACTAATGTCTGCAATGTCAACATAACTATTTTTGGTCTGAGTGGAGAAAACGTCAGTGAACTTCGATAAAATCGATCAAATATCCATGTTACACTTTTTGGTTTGCCAACTTGCACCCAAATTCATTTTTTATTCATTGCATGCCTTTCAGTTCAAACAAAGTCAAATGGAGGCTGTGCAGAGACATAACTCTCCTACTTTACATGGTGTAATAGAAATCAGACCATAATATTCAGTTTGTGTTGCATAAGCTAAGAATTATTTCTCCTACTAACACTGACTATTTATCATTGCTCCCACTGTCAGTGACATCATCCTTAACTCCAGAGGTCTGCATCAAGCGGAGGAGACAACAGTTATTATTAGACACGCTGTTTCAAAGCTCTGCACAACACAGCCAGACATTCTAGCAACAAAGCATACAAGAGCTTGTTAACATACGCATACAAACACTCTTAAGTTGTGAGAGACATAATAATGAATACTTTGTCTAGAGCCTGAATGACTACAAGTAGATGCATTAGTACTTTGCTACTACTCCTACATGTCCGCTGCACAAAGCCAATAGAAGACACGTGTGCTTCTGTTCTGCACAGTTTATGAAAATCACATTCTATATTAATATTGCACCAACCTGATATCCCACCAGACTACCCAGGGTGCACTTGCGCTGTTTGGCAACCCATCGGGCAATACTGGTGGCTCCAATTTTACGTGGTTGGGTGACCACAATGTTGCATGAGGCATTTTTCTTATTGTAATAGTCCAGAATGTACTGTGGCAGCTGGGTGGTCTTGCCACTGCCTGTGGCTCCTCGAATGATCACTACAGAGTTGTTTTCTATGAGGGAAATCAGCTGGAAACAGCCGCAAACAGACACACACACACATATATAGAACACAAGCACAAACCGACACATGCACAGTTACAAAGAAAGACAGTTTGATTGAAAAAAATAAATAAAATAAGAGCATTTGGCTACTGACCCATATCACTGAATAAAAATGAAATTAAAAAAAGTTATGAAATTGTTGGGCAGATGGACATGGTAAGCTGATTTATGGCCTGAATTTCAGACTTTATAATCTGCATTAAGAAAGTCCAGCTTAAATGGTACCATTAGCTCCTAAAATACACACAAACACTCTATTCTGTATTAGTCAACAGAAAATATTAGACTGGTAAATTTAAAGTTAGCTATTGTCCAAAAGCATCAAATAACTTTATGTTCATCTTGAGCAAACAGTAAAAGCTTAAGTGCTCAAGTATCCCGAGGACACGATAACAATTTCTGTAAAAATGACAAACAGAACTTCAGGATAATGAAAGTGCACTACAGGACCATAGAGCAAAGTCAGCATCTTACCTCCTGTCTGTTTTTGGCTATGGGCAAATTTGGGTACTCATAGCTTAAGAGTGGAGGAGTAGCATAACCTAGGGAATGGAGAAGGATGCAGAATGGAAAGGCAAAATAAAATTTTAAACCAATTAAGTAAGAAATAAGGTTTCTGTATATGAAAAAACATAAGATGTAGAATCAGAAAGGCTGTGACAAAATTCAGTACTCACGAGCTACAGGTTCTGGTTTTTGCAGCCTCTCAGAGTTTGAATTTTGCGGGCTGCCGTGCTCAAGAATGTCTGCTGGACTGTAAGAAAATCACATTTGAGGCTTGCAAACAAATTTAACGCAGTAACACCAAAACTTATATAGGCTAAAGTTAGCTGTTATGGACAAAACGACTTAAGTTTAAGCTAATCTCTGTTTTTTTGGGGCAGTACAAATAGAAAACAGTTGACAAAATCCACTATCCACTCTCTTCAGTTTCAGCAATTATATCCCAGTTTCCCTCACAATGCAAATACCAAAGACTCTATAAATGCCATGAGAAATAACTGCAATTGTTTCCTCCTGAGAACCAAGGAAAAAATTATCTTTCAATTTTTTTTTTGTGGCCACTGCAGAGGAAAGACAAAAAACAAACAAACATTTGTCTTCAGATCAGTTCCCTTTCAATGTCAATTTATTTTAGATCATTAGAGGAACTGTGAAGCTGAAGATAATACTAGCATTTTTTCTGCAACATCATCTTAAACACAAAAAACAAAAAGGGCTGGAAAATGCTCCTCTTCCTCATACACAGTAATTTTTTTTCTTTAAAAAAATTTCAAATATAGCAATAAATAAATCTGTCCATTCTAACAGTATAATAGACCAAACCATGTATGGTTCACATGAATCAGTTATTTAGTGAGTCTGAGACTTCAAAAAAGGACTCCCAACCCTTTTGAAATATTGTTTGTCTTTCAATATACATCTTCTGGTAAAAAGTTTCACATTTGGCCTGAACTTTTTTTCCCCAAAAGCAATGTTATTATCTTCTAAAAAAAGATTAATCTTTGATTATGTTTGCTTATTTTTACTGTAATTGTGTCTTCCTTGGATAATTCTGGATTTTTATGTACCAGACACACCAAATACTTGGAGATTAAAAAAAATCTAACAGAATTTCTGATAATCACTTACATTAAAATAAACCCCACAAATACTTAAATGAGGTTATTACTGAAGGTAACTTCAAAATGTTTGCCCATAGTGAGTAAGAATACCAGCTTCTCTGCCCTTTTTACTGCTTAATGCAACTCCTAACTTTGAGTTTCTGCCTCCTCTCAACTTTCCCCTCTGTCAGCTTGACCAGGCCCACAGAGCTACAGCCTGAGGAGCATTCCCAGTTGTGTGTGTGTGTGTGTATGTGTGCCTCTTGCACTCTTAGTGAGGGGAGGATTTTATCACAACAGCAGACAAAAACCCTGACAGTACTAGGAGCTCAAATGCACACCCACGACTTGTGCGCACACATGCACTCTCGTCCTCTCTCTTTCTCTCCAATGCACACGTTTCGTGCAAGCTACAAAGCAGCTGACCCTACAACAAAAGCTGCACACTGCACAGAGGAGAGTGGGGTGAAAGGAGAAGAGAAGTGACAGCTCTTAGTCAGTTAGCAGTGTGTGTGTGACTAACTCTCCTGGAAAAAGTCTGCATGACAGGCGCAGTGGGAGGACAAGACAACAACTACAAGACAAAAAGGAAAACACTTGGAACAACAAAGCAAGGGTAGGAATGCTGCCGGACGTAGTCAACAACGAGTGAAGGAGTTAAGTTTGCACAGACAGATCCATGGAGACAAGAAGCTGCAGGCTGTACTCTGTGAAAAGCTCTTCTTTGCCCAATTTCTAAAAAGCTCATACAAGAGTTAGCGGTGCCGTTTCACCAGTAAGTACATCTCTTTCCTTTCTTATTCATCCAGATATCAGTGTGACAACTACATTTTTTAGGAGAAGGAAGCAAATCTGAAATACTGTTTTGCAACCTTACAATAAGCGAAGCTACACGTAAGGTTTTCTGTATGGCTGACCTCTGACCCTACAGGCAGTGTAATCCATCTGAGTCCCAGGTGGAAACTCAGCTGATCAATCAGCTTGAATAAAAGGGCCAAATAAACACACCTGGGACACCAAGTTTGATATGACTGCAATCAAAGCACCCATCAGGCAGAGATCAAAGGTCAGAATAGCTATGGGGTGATCATCTTTCAGCGTCAAGCTAAAATTCTGAATTATTAAAAAAGTATACAGTATTATAGATAAATCACAACCCAGATTTTATTTATTACTACTGTATTTCAATAGGAGCACAAGATTTTTTCCCCCTCAAATTAACATGAAGAATTTCTCCTGTTTTGGTTAATTTGGCTCAGAATGCACATTTTGGAGGTGACAACTGGGCCGCAGATAAAGCAAAGACTCTGTTATCATCTTACTTAAATTAAGTCTATCCATTTTCCTGGTATTTTTGGCCATTTCATTACCAATAAATCCCTTTTATGTTAGAACAGATTTAAGACAAAAACAAAAGTTTAAAAATATTTTAATAATAGTTTTATATATATTTCCTTTGAGGAAAGACCACATCTCTTTGGGAGCCACCAAAATTTTTTAATAACGAAGGAAAACAAATTTTTTTATATAAAGCTTTACAGTGAAGAGCTTTTATTTCTGTCTCGAATAATTTTTTTCCTCCTCTTTTTCTTGCTGACTTGTGCAGTTCTTGACATTATTATATTGTCCTGTCACTTGTAGATTCAACTGCAAGAGAAATCGGTTTGAAGCAACAGCTATTCCAGTAATTCAGAAGCATTAATATAGTCCTGCTGTGAAGTTATGACTTGATGCTCAAGAATAACAATCCTTATGTCTTCAGTTTTTAAGGACAGCGTGCTGTGAGTGCCATGCCTCTGTTCAGCTGGATGAAATGGTCACATGAGACAAAAGTGCAGGCTCAAGATGAAACACCATCTCTCAAAATCTCGGGGGGGTTACCGAGCCGCACGCTGATCACAGAGCTCCTGTGGCATGTGGAAGAGCGCGAGCGGCTGGCGAGAGAACTGGAGCGTGAGCACAGGCTGGCCCACAGCGCTTTGGGTCTCCACTGGTTTCAGAAGTACCCTCGGTTACGGACCCTCATCCCTTCATCAGAACTACAACAGCTGGAGTTCCTGTGTGCCCAGATCCCACCTATCCAAGCAGCCACCGTCCTTTCCAGGTGTTTAATAGTGCCCATGCCTTCCTCTGTCTTCACATTAGTAAGCTGTCAACAGAGGGTAGCTGCTACTGCATCAACAAAGCCTGACAGCAGGCAAAGCAGAGAAGACCCAAAGGGGAAAAGGGAGCTAGGGCGAGCTGCCAAGAAAGCCATTATGTGTTACTGTCACAGACACAGGCAATATAGGGTGTTAACATGTGAAGGTGAAAGACGCCCTGTAAGGGTGAGTGAAGCCAGGCTGCTGGGGTTGCCACTCATCTGTTAACCAGCATGGAAAAAAGAAGGAACAGTTGTTAGGCATGGCTGAGCACTGTGACCTACTTACATATTTCCCATAAAACTCACTACTAGGTCACTACTGTGTGCTTACATAACCATCATACCAAAGAAAAATATATTTAATAAGATGTGTTATTATGCTTTTATCATTTACAAAAATCTGTGCTGCTGTCCCAGATATGTCATTTTTTTAAACTCTGAGACAACAGATAAAAGTCTTACATTTTAGGTGAAAACAGAAATATCACCTTAGCAAGCTGACACCATGTTGATGGAAATCCTTCCTCCTATATTTTCTCAATTTGTACATACTCCACTTCTCTCCTTGCATCTTAGGGGACCAGCATGGGTGTACACTGGTCCTGCACAGACGTCTGTAGACTATCATCTACATGTTTTAGCTATGTACTGTCACCAGGGGTCAGTATCAAAAATATGTGGAACAACTGGTCAGTGGGATACTCGCAACTGCATTTGTTGCTGCTGTTCCTTTAGCTTGGCTCAAGGTAAAAAAAATGCAAGTGGCAAAAACTGCAGTTCCTCTAGGCGTCACTTGAGGCTGGCTCCAAATGGGAGTCAATCCCTACAGACTCCTGTGTTAAAATGTCCAACTTGTACTTCTTTTCCACTAGTACCTAGTTGGCGCGACTTGACTCTACTCATTTTCTGTCATTTTCCATTACAATTGAGTACCGCCTCAGCAAGGCAGCCTGAAAGTCCCGTGACATCATTTATATGCGACACAAACAGTCCCTCCGTCTAGCTCCCTCTGCATTCTGTCGTCAGCCACCAAGCACAAAGACATCTGTGTTGGTTTCATTCTTGTGAAGGAGTCGCTCTCATGACTCATCTAGGGACGTCACTCCCTGGCCAATCAGTGGCATGCATTCTGCTGACATCACATTTTCGGCTCGACCCAGCTTGTTTGAAACCCCGGTTAAGTAGGTACTAAAAACGTACCCGGTAAAAAGGCCATCACAAAGTCTTGGCAAAAAACTGAACCACCTCGGATAGAGCAGTGGTAAGAAATTGTGGAGGAGATTCACGATATGGAAAAGCTGACTCATACCCTAGGGGTAAAAGGACATTTGTACAACAAATGCTGGACAAAGTGGCTTGCTTACAAACTAAAGGAAGCACAAAGAACAATTACTGAGTAATTTGGTATGACAAAACTAGTCAGTGCCCCCCCGTTTTTTCTTTTTTTTTTCCTCTCTCTGTATGTTATTTATATTTCTGGACAATCTTTCATTTTACAGTATTGTTGTTAAATTAAAATAAAACTACTAACTAAAAGTTTTTAAAAAGTACCTGGTACCAGGTACTACCGTATTTTCCGGACTATAAGTCGCATTTTTTTTCATAGTTTGGCCGGGGGTGTGACCTATACTCCGGAGCGACTTATATGTGAAATTATTAACACATTAACCAAAATACTCCAGCCACTTGACATCTCCGTGAACGGGAGCTTTAAGGCAGTCTTGCGTAACCTGCAGGAGCAGTGGATGATGGACGGAGAGCACAGCTTCACGGCAACTGGGAGAATGCGCCACTCAACTTTCCTGTAAGTCATTGGATGGATCAACAAAGCATGGGCTTCAGTGACAACCGAAACCATCCTGTCGGGATTCAGAAAGGCCGGAGTAATTGGAACTGCAACTGACGACGAGTCTGACGAAAGCGACACAGAAGAGGAAGCGGCGCTTCGTCTACGTATGGTGTGTGCGGAGTTGTTTAGAAGCGACACCGAGGATGAAGCATGTTCTTTACACTATGGTTATCTGAATAACTGTTAATGTTACGTTAACATACCAGACACGTACTCAGTTCGTTGTGCGTCATGTAGCTGAATGTGTTACATTAGCATAACGTAGGCGTAACCGTGTTCGCCCTGTTCTTAAATCCGTTATTATTTTAAATTGCCTTTCAAGATGGAATGTCTGCTCTGGGTCTCAGATTCTATCAAATCCCCCATGCGACTTATAGTCCAGTGCGACTTATATATGTTTTTTTCTTCTTTATTATGCATTTTTTGGCTAGTGCAACATACTCCAGAGCGACTTATAGTCCGAAAAATACGGTAATCACCTAATGGAAAACCCTAAAAAAACGAGTCAAGTTGAGCTGAGTAGGTACTAGTGAAAAAGAGGCATTAGTTGCATGAAAAAGCATATTTCCAGCCTAGTACAGAAACAAGTTTTGGCTTCTATGATTAGTTTCCCCTTTTTAACAACTCTGAGTGAGCTGAATTTAAATAGAACGACCTGGATAACTGAGTTAGTGGTGTGGTCACAATGATTGACAGGTTTCCTGAAACAGGCAGCCAGAGCTGATCGGCATCTCTTACGCCTCATCCATTACTTCAGGTTACTAAACCAATCCTCTTTCCTGTGTTTGTGCTGTTGGTATCTTCTGCCTTTGGTATGGTACATACCATCATCCCAGAAGTTCCTGCTTCAGTTTATGTGAGTAAAATTCTGGTTCTTTGAAATGAAACATTGAAAACTCACCAGGAAAACCTTTTCTAAACCTGAGTAGTTTTTGCATCTACTGTCTCTGGTGGGAGAGGCAAAACTTCACCACCAACCCCTTCAGCTTAAACACAAATAAACAGATTAGAGGATGTGACTATTTTATAAACCACAGTGATACTGCGTTTACAGGAACAGACATATTCCTACATGGCTTACTGTGATTAATTTTCAGGTCACAAACCCGGAGGAGACGGAGGATGCACTGAATCACAGATCAGAGAAACAAGAAAAGCCTCTTCTCTTTAAGAATTGTTTAACTAAAATGCTGCATGCTTCCACAGGTTTCGTGAGGTGCTTGCCACTAACAACATACGACCCTGGGAGCTGGCGTCTGTCTTTAAGCAAATACTGAAGGACTTCCTGAGCCAAAAGAGATACGACGAAGAGGACGACCTCTTGGTACGGCCGGTGCAGTTCCAACCCATGGAGGCTTGGACCAGCCGGTACAAAATGAAGCAGGGCTTTGTCACACCCACAGTCCCAAACTGTGGAGACCATCCAAGAGAAGAGATCCCAACAGTCTCTGGATACGTGGACCGGGTCATGCGGCACTCTGGTTCATTCACAGCCAACAGGGACTGGGACCTTCCATATTACTATCCAGTACCTCTCAGGCCTAAAGGTGCTTACAGCACCACACTGTGAGAGGACACACTCCCTAAACATCTGGAAAAGCAATTTTCACATGAACAGCATGGAGACAAAATGGCAATACATGTATTAGATAGAGATATTTCATAGCTTTATTAAAATGTGAAACAGCACTAGGCTAGGTGGTATATGTAGGCAAATGTTTAATGGCAATAACTAGTTCTTATCCCTACGTTAGAGACTGAATTGTTTATGTACTCCTCATTATAAACTCTCAATTAGACTTTGTACAGTAGGGGATGCATTTCAGAAAAGAGTGATTTTATTAGTAAAAGCACAAGATGCCTTTTGGCTTTTGATTCTTTAAAATTACTAAATTAAGTGTGTCTGTTCATTTGTGACAGCTCACCAAGAGATGGAAATGCAGGATTTTTCCTAGCTCAAAATGTCCAGTTTCTGGGGTGCCTACCCATGGAAAAACCATGACTGATTCGCTTACAGTTAATGCAAAGATACAAAGAGTCCATGTTACAGTACTTACAGAAGTCAGTCAATTTTCCTGTTAATTTTGGCTCTTCGACAGACAAAAATATATTTTAGGTTGATCAAATTAAACCTCACAAAAAAAACCAAAAACCAAAAACAAAAAAGTGATTTTTCTTCCAAAGGCCAAAATCTCCTGGGGCAGCAAACATTTCTATATGCAGAAAAAACCTTGGAAATGCGATTGTTTAATGTAAATGTCTTAGATTGAAAAATTAAAACATTTTAATATTTAAAAAAGATTATAGAGATTAGGGAAAACAAAATCTAATTTGAGCAGGACATTTGTTTTTGTTTTTTTTTGTTGTTTATAACATTTGACTCCTTAAGTGTGACCTAAATGCCTCAGCAAACAACAGCTACTGCTCTGCACTATGTTTAAGGGACCCTTCGGGAACTTGGCTGCAGTAGGGAAACCAAGGGGATGACTAAGGTCAACTAGTGAACTTTGCTTAAGAAGGTTCCTAACTGAGTGAAATGACCTAGAAGTATCTGCACGGTACATATATAGTACATAGATATACTACGCTTCTTTCACCCGTTATGAAAGAAGGTCATCAAAACCAATCAACTACCATGGATCAGCATGTAAATGGTAATCAATAGTATGTTTTCCATTTCTCTGAACATTATGCTGTTGGCAAAATAAAACTGTGATTATGATGAAGTTGTTGCCTTGTGTGAAGAATGTAGATTTATACATTTAAAAAAAAACAAAAAAAAACATAAAGATAACGAGCAATACTACAGTGATTAAAGTGGAAGAGAAAACATGAGTGGCAAAGACAATATTTTTCACCGGTTGGTCTTTTGGATGACCTGCATCAAACAGAATGGTAGGAGCACCTGGGGATTTCTGTAGTCCATTTACAAGAATAGTCTGCATTTGCTTGGTTGATTTTGGAGTTTGTGAACTTCATCTCAATTTGAAAATTTTTTGAAAATTACTGGCAATCAAAAAAATAAAGGTTTACAAAATGTTTCAGAAATGAGTGATAAAGGAAACCATACAAAAATGTAGTTGTATTCTTCTCACATATAAGGTCTTAAAGACCTCATAGTATAGTTTCACCCCAACAGAGCACTTCACTCTCTGCTGGCTTACTTGTGGTATTTAAAAGAAGAATGGGAGGCAGAGGCTTCCAGGCCCCAGTTCTGTGGAACCAGCTCCCAGTTTGGTTTCAGGAGACAGACACTCTCTCTATTTTTAAGATTAAGCTTAAAACGTACCTCACTGCCAGCATAGTTAGGGCTGGATCAGGTGACTTTGAACTCCTTAGCTGCCGGCGGGCGGGGGCATGATGCACTGGGATGAGTTTCTTTCCCCCTTGCCTCTTTTCACTTTGTTTATACACCACTCTGCATTTAATCATTATTATTAATCTCTGGGTCTCTTCCACAGCATGTCTTTTGTACTGTCTCCCTCCCTTCTGCCCTAACCGGTCATGGCAGATGACCGCCCCTCCCTGGTTCTGCTGGAGGACTCTTCCTGTTAAAGGGGAGTTTTTCCTTCCCATTGTCACCAAGTGCATAGGGGGTCAGTTTGATTGTAGGGTCTTTACCTTACAACTTAAAGCATCTTGAGGCGACAGTTATTGTGATTTGGCGCTATATAAATAAAATTTAAAAAAAAAACAAACAAAAAAAAACACAAATTTAAAATTTTTTCCATTTTATTTTCAAAACCGAAAGCTGCAGCCCTGAACTTATTTGGATTAATTTCGGTTATAACGGGTTTGCAACCTGATTTCTTAGATTTTTCAAGCCAAGCTGGGACATGAGTCAGATAATGTAAGCGGGCAGCAACTTAAAACTTTTCATATGTTAAACATTTAACCGTACCACTTTGGACTGCTAAACCTACCAAACAAACGTTTACGCGCTATTATATTTTCAAAATGTTTAAACGGCTAACACGTGTATGCAGAGCTGCAACATGCTACCATGCTAGTTAGCTCGGCGTCGGCCACGTTTACGCTAACTTAACCTTGTCTATCTTTCATACCTGCTGTCTTTCGACGACGGACCTTCGTCTGATTTCCTTTCAGACACTTCCTCTGTGAGTTTAATGTTCGCAAACGTGGTCCCCGAAGTGAACCAGTCTGATATTTGTTCAGCAGTGAATATTTTCTTCATTTTGCGCTCAGTAATTGCATTTCTTTTTCCAGTTATCTCTGTGGACGATCACAGCATGGGGCGCAAGTGAGACCAATGTCTCCCACTAGCGGTTGGAAAAAAAAAAAAAAAAAAAAAAAAAAAAAAAAAAAGAAAATTGCCATTCTATCTATATACACTACATAGCCCATAAGCCCATTAATATTTGCTGTCTGCCTTCACATGTATGAGCGAGTTGACTTCACATTTTTATGTCGGCCCACAGCTTCCCCTTCTGGGAAGGCTTTCCACAAGGTTTAGGAGTGTGTTTATTTTTTTAACCATTCTTCAAGAAGCACATTTGTGAGAATCTCTGGCAAGAAATGCCAATAAATAAATAAAAATAATCAGACTTTCAAGTTTAGAAAAGATAGAAAAAATTTAATACAGTATTTTTAAAAAAGTTCATTGTACTAAAAAAAAAATGTTAAAAAAGGAAATCAAAAGGCATTGAACATACACTTCATTACGATGGGAAAGCTACAACAAATAATACCATGTACAAAACTAACATCTTCAGTCACAGTCACATTGCCAAACATATGCACCTAAGAAATGTGAATGCAGAAATGTGTAACCCATGAACAATGTGACATCAAAGGCAACCTAACAAGAGAAAAAAAAAAAGGTCCTCATCACAGCACAGTATAGTAGCAGATCAATGTAAAAAGGTACAAGAACCCTCGCACGTTTTTTTGTTTTGTTTTTTTTTTTTTTTTGGGGGGGGGGGGGGCTGACTGACTTTGTACTTAAAAGAAAAAAAATTATACAATTAAAAAAAAAAAAAAAAAAAAGACTTTACTGTTCAAGCAAGCACCAATCACAGATTTATCTCCAGTGATGGACACCCGATGTCTCGCATTAAGGTAATCTCTGTGCGGAGCTTTTCGTTTTCCTTGAAAACAAGAGAAATGCACAAATTTGATTGATGTGATAAGTTATCAGAATTCACACGGCCATCGAAAATCTTTAATTACAGAGAAAGTGATAGTTACCTCTTGAAGTTTTGTGTTGTCCTTTTTAAGCTTAACCAGATATTCAATCCTCTGTTTGTGGTTCTTGTGTCCCACAAGTTTTCCATTCTCCTCCGACAGCTTAATGTTCTGCTTACGGAGAACATCAATCTCCTGTAAGAAAGCAGAAATGCAACAAAAGTGACCTGTAAGTTCACAAATAGGCAAAATCCTAGAGTCTGACCAATAGTTACTTTTGACTGATACACACCCACCCACCCAAGAGCTGGAAGCTTCAACAGGGATCTGACCTGTTTTTAATTTATGAATAAATAAAAAATGTAAAAAGTAAAGAACAGGGGAGAAAAACCCCTCCATGAGTGGTGATGTTACATAGTTTGTCCACTAGAGGGCACTCTGCAACTTCCCTGTTGGCAACTGATTTACAGTTGGTCTACAGTTGGGCAGAACGTAAAAGGAGTAATCCACGACTTAGTGACAGTAAAAAAAAGAGATTTTTAAACTGCACATTAATAACTACACATTAAAAAAAAAAAAAAAAAAATCAAAAATCGGTTCATGCTTTTTATGCCAAAGAAAAGAATATTGGGCTGATACATCACATTAAAAATAAATAAAGCAATCACAAAATGTTCATGACAGTATCGCCTTAAAAATACTATATTGTCTGCAAAATACCATCTAAATCTGGCCCCAATTTTCCAAATGTAAAACATTTTAGCTTTGTATTTTTTTGCAGGACTTTTCTGTATTGCACATGCAATACTGCAATATTGCACTAAATTGAACCAAAGCTTTTACCTGGATTAATTTCTCTTCATCCACTACCCTCTGGTTCAGCTCCCTCAGCTCTAGACAGCGGTTCCTCAGCTCAGTGGTCAGCTCCTGAATGCAGGTCTGAGACTGAGCATCCATAGACTCCTGCGCCTGCAGTCTAATTTTAGAGGAAAAAAGAAGAGACAGGTGTAAAAATTTCAGCATCAAAAAATTAAAGTTTGAAGCATTATGCAATAACAATAACATAATAATCAATCTGATGACACCACCCCATCTAGGTGCTTACTTTTTTTGAATTTCAGACAGCTTCTGCATCATTTTGTTCTGTTAATGAAGAAGAAACAGTCAATTAGTAACAGTAAATTCATTTTCAGCAAATTAATTATTCAATAAATAGAAAATTAAAATGAGCAGAAGAGCAGATACAGACCTTCTCTGCTCTCTCGTCCTCTAGCTCTTTGAGTATGGAGTTCTTGAAGGCTTCATTCAACTCCTCACTGAAAAGAAAAAAAAAAAAGGAAGACATTATTCGCTCTATTTACTTTTTTGAATTAATTATCAGTGGCATGAGGATGGCAGAATCTGGATGAAGAAACTCAACCCATTATTCCCATTCTGAGTCATCTGGTTCTGCTTAGTGTAAAACTTGTCAAGCAAAGCCTGGATCTCCATTCGTACCATCTCTTTCTCTGTGAGCTGTGTCTGGGGGGGAAAAGTAATACAAAATATGAATGTTGATACAAGTTGTAATGAAATAAGATGCATTCATGAGAAGTATTTACTGAAAAAATGCAAATGAAAACATTTTAATATAGTGATTTCAATTTAAGGTTTTACAGGTTTAATGGGCTGCAGGTCACCAGAAAATAAATAGTGAGCTACAAAAGAAGCCTAGTCTAAACTAGAAAACAAAGCTACTCAATATAAATCAGTCCTAATATTAAAAAAGTTAAAGATTCATTTGACTTTTCCACAAAAATTTACCTTAAGCCATTCGATTTCCTCATTTTTGGAAGCCCTCTCAGAGTTCAGCTCTGCTAAAAGAATTTCCATGGTCATCATGGAAGAGCGCCTATTCTCCAGCTCCCGCTCCTGGCTTACCAGCACCTGGGTCAAGTCCCTGTTGAAGCTTCCAGGGGTACGAGGTGTCTAAACAAATTGAAGAAAAAAAAGAAAGGGGGGAACATTTGTATATGCCGTATTCCTAACTGGAAGTTTTCAGAAATAAACATACATCTATGAAGGCATACTTAAATATTATTTAAACCATAAACAAATTTTACCCGAGGAAATGATTTAGGTGTTACTGTTTGATCAGCAGGTGGCTGGAAAGTCCCATTCCTGATAGTTTTCTCAACAGCTTCTTGCTGTTGTTGCAGTTGGGAAAAAAGGGAGAATTAGGGAAATTAGTAATGTTGATATGATGTTATTCCATTTACTTAAAAAAACAACTTTACCTTCTGCTTTAGATTCTGAATAATGACCTCCTTCTTGGCTGTTTGCTCTTCGGATGCTTGCAGGAGGCTGTTCTGCTCATCTAAGACTTTAGAAAGTCTTTCAACTTCTTCAGTGGCATAAACAATCTCCTCCTGTAAAACCTCAACCTACACACACACACACACACACACACACACACTCCCTTAACCACATTTTATCACTTAAATAATTTTTTTTTGTGGTTGTAATTGTGATAAATCTACAAAAAGATGCATTTACCTCTATTTTATTGGATGCCACCTTCCTGTCTATAGTTTCTTTCAGGTCACAGATTTCTTCCTGCAGCCTACAGTTCTGCTCCCTGATATCGTCCCTTTCATGGCATGCTGTGTTCCATTTAGTCTGGAAGAGCAATGAGATTAGTCATATAAATGCATCCGATTGAATGGCATAAGTGTAATGGACAAGTGTATCAAACAGTATACGACAGGTAAAGGATCAAATAGGAAGATGATTACTGTGATGTCGCTGATATCTTCAGTAAGATGGGTGATGGTCTGGTCCTTCTGGCTCAGCTCACTGCGGAGGTCTCTGGTTTGGTTAATCAGGTCTAAAACAACATCCTGTCAAACAATAAGAGCAGTATTTAGAAGGGCAGTAGACATTGAAGCCATATATTATTTTTTTAAATTAATAAACAGAGGCTTACTTTGTCCTGTTCAATCTTCTGCTCCAAGCTTTTTATACTTTCATTGGCTGAGTTAACATTTTGTTCAAGATCAGCAAGAGTGGAAGCCTTTGAAATGAAATTAAGACAACCAGGTTTAACTACTGAGCTGCAATTACAATAATTTTATTTGCAGACATACACAAAGTTCTTAGGACTGACCTGCTGTTGATTTTGTGTTAACAAATCTGAGACTTGTTTTTTGAGCTGTGTATTCTGCTCCATTGTTTCAAGAAGTTCTCTGAAGGATATACCAAAGCAACTCATGTTAATATAGTTACTTAACTATGTGTGTGTGTTTTTTTTTTTTTTTTTTTACTGTGCATAACTTACTTTGATGTACTTTCTTTGTTTTCCTTTAACTGGGAGATTAGGGTGCTTGTGCGCTCCTGCTCAGTTTGCAGAGAATCATTTAGTTTCTACAGTAAAAAAAAAAAAAAATTAATTAAAACAAGAGTCAAGGATAGAAAATAAAATGTCAAGGCCTAGATTTCTTGACAAAGTTATCATAAACCGCTCACCGTGATCTCTGCCTTCAGTTCATCGATCTCCTGCTGCCTGTCACGCAGCTGCTGTCTGGACTGATCAGCCTCAAACTTGGCCTCAGCCTGAAGCTGGTCAAACGAATCCTGAAGTGTCCGATGCTGCTCCAGAAGCTGCTCCCACTCCAGTCTGGAATGAAGATGTTGTCGTGTGAGCACATCAACACACTAATGAGAGCAGAGCACTGTTAGGTCACACATTTGAACAAATAAATCCAGTCCCCAGACTCCTGAGAGGAAAACTAAAGAACTGTGTATTTTAATATTGGATACCATGATTTGATGGTCTTGTAGAAAACTGACTGGCAGCTGAAACCATAAAGCTGCACAGTTTTATGATACACAACATCATTATGAATTCATGTAGAAAGCAGTTTCATCAATATTAATATCATACTAAACTGTGTCTCAATCAATCTTACTTCAGTGATGTAGCTCTGCAGTTTTAAAGTTAACAGTTAAATCATACTCAAAGTAGACTCCTGCTTACTGGACTTTGTCAAGTTGGAGCTGGGTGCTAATCAGACTGTTGGATAGCTGACTCATCTCTCTCTGCTGCTCACTCTGACTGTCTCTTAGCTCGTTCTTCACAAAGATCAGTTCCTTATCGGACGACTCCAGCACCAAGCGCAGATCGCGGATCTCGCTCCGCAGAACTGAAAGGAGAGCAAAGAACTTTGGCACACTCGTCTTATCACTGGCTTTAGTCAAAGTTTGACAAGTTCACAAACATCAGCATGAGCCCATGCAGACAATCAGGAGGACCATCCAAACCTAACCTTCTGCAGCTTGCTGTTCAGACTGAAGGCTCTGTTGCAGATTGTTAACAGTCTCTTGTAGGGTGAGTTGATCTTTATTCCAGTTGGATCTTTCAGTAGAAAGTTGCTATGAAACAGTATAAATAATCAGGAAATCAGGACAGGAAAATAAATAGAACATTTTTCAATATTTACTGCAAATGAGAAATTTCTACCTCATCTTTGCGGTCAGATTCCTGAGTCATCACAGCCACCTGCTCTTCGAGTTTTGCAATTTCTTGCAACAGCTTGCTGTTCGTCAGCTGCTCTTCATTCAGCTGTGCTTGGATGCGACTGCCTTGCTCCTGATGCCAAAGTAGAAAAAAGTTTAACACACTCAGAGGACCCTATGTGGTCTTTTTGGACACACGTGTCAGCAAAACTCTAAACTGCTTTACCTGCACTTGACGCAATTCCTCTGTCAGGGCCATCTCAGCCATGTCTGATGGAGGCTGTTCAGACCAAATGCTGTCTTCATTATCATCTGCCCCGTTCAGGTGCTCTGGGCTGGAGAGCGGCACGAAGCGAGATCGCAAGTTGTATGCTCTGGTGGGCGTGCTGAGAATCTGGTGTAATAGATATTTCATAATTGAAACTGACTTTGTTTTTTGTTTTCTTTTTTGAGCATGATATTGCCTTACAGTTATATGAACATATTTCTACAACAACTAACCTTTAGAGTTTCAACATGAATTCGGTTTAGTTCAGAAACCTCCTGTTTTTTATAAGCATTTGTGGCTTCCAAAATGTTCTCCAAATGTCTGTTGGACTTCTCAAGGTATCTTTTCTCAGATTCCAACTGGGCCATCTGTTTCCTGAAACATAAAGCACCACATTAAGCTACGTGAAAGTTAGGGTGGAATATTTCTGCTTAGGTAAAGAAAACATTTCCTTGAGCCACAAATCAAAGCTGTGCAGTCTTTTCATATATGACAATACTGAATTCAAGAAGTAGAGGAGATGGTAACCCAGTCACATTTAGCAACCCAGTAAATATTTCTGACTTTTCAAGGGCCATGCTACTGAACATCTGCCAAGCCTTTCAGGACAATCCCCATTTCCTTTATCTTTACAATACTTTTCTTCATTAAGTTAAAAAAAAAAAAAAAAAAGGTAACCTCCTTACTTGGTGACATCTTTGTACTCCTCAAAGGCCTGAAGGGCAGCTGTCAGGTCTGTCTGTTTTTGAAGGAGCTTAGCGTTCAGTTTCTCAATTGTAGCTGCTGAGGAGGTATCTGTAGCCCCAGAGGCTGAAGTGACCTCTGGAGCCGTGGAAGAACAAGTGTATAAATATATATATGTAAATATTTTTCATTTTCAAGCATTTCTCTTCATTTCATGTCAGCAATCTTACTCTCTGTGAGCTTCTCTGACTCCACAGCTTTCTGAAAGGCCTCTTCAATCTCAGCAGCAACTTGGGCTGCAACTTCATCAGCTTTCACCACCGATTCAAGTGATCGTAGTTGACGGTTCTCCTCTCTGAGGCTGTAATTCTCTGCAGCATACCGAGTCATCTTTGGGTGATGTTCAACCTTAAGAGGCAGAAGTGCGTAAATAAAAAAAGTGTGGTGGTGAAGGTCACATCTGATTAATAAAAGAAAAAAAAAATATTACTATGACACAGGTAACCCTAGTCTGCTTTTGCCTTGATGTATGAAGAAAGGAGAAAAAAAAAAAAAAAAAACATTGGAGTTTCTCACAGGAACACTGAGAGGTTTAAGGACGTTTTGGCATCTCCTACACCTTGTACAGATATAATCATCAGCAGTGGGTTAGAATGTATTAACATTTTACCTGATCTTTCAAAATCTTAATCTCTTCTTTCAGTTGATCAATCAGAGCCTGAGACTCCTTGTCTGACAGCGAGTTTTCTCCTGCCTTAAGTTTCATCTCCAGGCGAGAGATGTGGTCTTCTCGAAACCTGACAATCATTCGGCTGGAATGGATAAACTTGTCTTTTTGTGCCCAGGCCTCCTCAAGCTGGGTCACCTTCTTGAGTAGCATCTGAGAACAGTCAAACTTGACTATAAGTTTCCTTATTAAGTTTTTAAAAATAAAAGGCAATGTGAAAAGAAAAAAAAAAACAACTTCATCTTGCCTTTTTTTCCTCATCCTGTTTCTTCCACAAACGAACAGCAGCCATAAACTTTGCTTTATATGAGACATCTTGATGAGTTTTGATGCATGGGCCTGGAAGAAATTTTTTAAAGAATGGTAACATTCACATTTGTTAAAAAAAAAAAAAAAAAAAGACTTTACGACTCTGTGCTGAACGCTAGCCAAGGTTTGTGGCTTTTAACGTGTGTAAATAGTTTAAACAGAATGTTAACTGGCTGAACTTTAACATATGTTTGAGTCATTGTTACCCAAGTGGAGTTCTGGTCCTCCTGGTGCTACGTCTCTCCCACAGTCCACTCCCTGAGCTGCCAGTGCCTGTGCAAGCTGCTCCTTAAGCTTCTTCACTTCAGCCTGCAACTGCTTCACATTTCCCTGCGTGTCTTCATTGATGACAGCCTGGCAAAGCAGAATAATTGTACAAGGATGAAAAAGAAATGAAGTAAAAAATCTTGAGTGTCTTGTTAATTCATTGTAATAAAGTATTTAGCTCTGTTCGATGATTTATACCTTATTTTTGATCAACTTTGCTCTCTGGGCAAAGTGCAGGGTGGACAAGGTTTCTCCAAAACACTTTGAACCAGGGTGCACGTTGGCTATGATGTAAGTCTTGGCATTGCCTCCGAGGGAGTCCTGAAATAAGAGTAACAATCAAACTACATGTCACTGAACATTACTAAAGATGAAATACTATATCTTTAATTTCACATAAATTGATGCAGAAGGTGCCTACACACTGCGAGATTTTAGAAGTTTTATATATTCATTCCAATCCTTAGTCTGCAACTTAGGATGTCAAGTTTGCAAGGTAAGACCCTTCAACACAATGAGAATACCTGACTCTTAGGCCATGGTGCATGTCTGCAATTCCTCTGCTATTTGTTTCCATGCTACGGCCTCCCTGACTCCTCCCTACTAACAGCTGGAGGACAAATTACAAATAAACTAGATGTTCTTATTTGTTGGAATCTCATTTGCTTATTTTACTTCTGTCTATTCCATTTATTTGTTTTTTTTTCTCCCCACAGTATAGCATTGCTGCATTCCTATTGGTTGGTTAGCAGACATAGGTGATAGCAGCAATTATACTGTGCAGTCATCCTAAAGACCATTAAAACACATGTCAGGTGTCAAACATGCATCCCAGGGGGGGCAGATTTGGCCCCCGGGAGGGTACAATTCGGCCCGCTGGATGACTTTGCAAAGTGTGAAAACTGTAGCATAATAAAACACATTGCTATTTTTGGTGTAATGATGCAAAGCCAGGATGAGGAGGAAACTAATTTAAACAATTAGTTTTCATCCTAAAGATGTGGCACCTACTTCTATCTATTTATTTAGACTCACTGTGGAGTAACTAAGACATCTTATTTTTCTGAGGACATCTCAGGCTGTTCATCAAGTTTTCGGTAAAATGCGCACAAACGTTGAACCTATCTTACTGCCCTCCCTGGGGCATCCCAAAACCAAAATGTATTAGCATCTACACTTACCCTGAGAAGAAAGGTGAGCTTTGAATCCCTGTAGCAGATGTGGCGGTTCTTCCCATTAGACACATCCACCAGTGCCATGATCACTTGGCCAAGGCACATGAGGGAGCGATTGATACTGCTGGCCTCCTGAAAGGGAAGCAGTGCAGAAAACAGCTGATATAGACCAGAAACCAAATGCAGTACAACAGTGTAATGGCATTCAGGCACAAAGCTTTACCTTCAGTCTCGAGCCCTCTGTGTGTGTGTCTTTCTGTCTCTCAGACCCTGCCAGATCAACCAGATTCAGCTGAGACATTCGAATGTTCACCACTTCATTGATGGTCTCCTTGGACTCCAAAGTCATAGTAAACACTGCGTGGGATCTCGAAGACTCACGGTTCATGGAGGTGGAGGCCACACGTCGATTGCGCCAGCCCATAGAAAGCACCTAAGTGGTTTAAGACACACATTTCATACAGTTCAACAGTGTGTTTCTTGTAAAGACATGAAATTAAACATTAAATCTCAACTTTGCTTAATAATTTCACAGTGTGGCAGCATTCATCAGGGACTTTCTTGGCTCAAATTAGACCTTTGGGGATGACCATGAATGATTGCTAGTTAAAGCACTGAGTCTGGGATACCTCACTTAACAGATCAACAAAAAATTATTTTAGGCTTGACTAAATTAACCACCACTTTAAAAAAAAAAATGGTTAAAATATTTTCATCAAAATACTTGTGATGTTTCTTTGGTGGCCAGCAAATTTTTTTATTTCCTGTTTATAGTCCACAAACTATTTCTTTGCCTTATAATAACACTTAGTAATTCATATACAAGAATATAAAGTTTCACTCCAACTGGTCAGACAGTAAATATGACAACCTTACACGAGTCACAATAAACTAGAAATTCATACCTGGTAGGCTTCGGCTGCTGAGCTCACAAACTTCTCCACAACTCCCTCAACAAACACGCCTTTCTTGATGTTCTCCCTGAGAAAAAGGCTGGCTGAGGCTGTGTCCAGAAGATCATAAATTTGTTCATTGTATATCTCAATAAATGAACATTTGCAAAGGAAACTCTTGGACTGAGGAGACTGTTGGAGGGTGGGGGAGGGAGAACAAGTGCCAAATTCATTAGAAAAACAAATCTGAAAATTTGGTTTTTAACTCCTTCGTGGTGATAAAATGTTACAGCTCACCCTTTCCACTTCTCTGTTGATGAGAAAAAACAGGTACTCAAAACTTCGAGGAATAACCCCTCTTAGATTGTCTGTGAAATTATCCAACTCAGATGGCCCTGAAGCAAGAGAGAGAAAAAATATGTAAGGTTTAAGGTCGATTGCTTGACCTTTTTTTCCCCCATTATAAAATGTAAGTAATATTATGGAAGCCGCACCAAGCATGGTGAAGGTTTTTCCAGAGCCTGTTTGTCCACTGCAAGAGAGGAGTCCAATAAGGAACTGAGTGGGTTTCCACATTAAACACACTGAAGATTGGTTGTGCCATAATTAAATTTTATGAAGAACAGAAAAATCACTTACTAGGCAAATATTGTACCGTTATATCCATTCATGCAGGACTCAACAATATTTTTGGCCACACTGCAGAATACAGCATCCTGCAGAAAGATGGCAATTAAACACAGTAATTACTTTTTGAGCAACAAAGGCTATAACTGACACCAGTCCTGTTATATTTAGAAACTTAATTTTAGCAATGACAGTGGCATCTTTATAATACTATAACCAATAATGTGCCCCAAACCTGAGTGGTGTCAATGTCAGCAACATGATCGTAGGTGAAGGTTCGTGGTTCCGGTTTTGAGAGCAGACGGATGGTGTTTGGTGAGGTGACTGAGAGACACAGACTCTGATCTCCATCTGTGGTTAGCCCAGTGTCCCGGGTCAGAGGTCGCACTCGGACAAAGACTTTGATGGAGTCGCTGTCACCACTGTAACCCCAGAAAAAGACACTTCAGAAAGCATGATACTTAAGGCGAAGATAGCAAGAGTTAAACATCACTAAAAAGGGCAGCTGCTAATTTACTACATTTGTTTTTTATAACTTTATAGTTTTGTGTGAAAAAAAATATAATTATCAGCAACAACACAAACATGTAACTGTTAGTAATTAACTTATGTTACCAATGTTTCCAGAAACAAAAGGAAAATCTTGTCATTTAAAGTAGGCTCAGCTGCAGTCATCATGACTTCTTATTTAGAATCAACTAATTGACATATAATTTAAGCGGTGAATGTTTCAGCACACCATGAAAAGCTAGAAGCATTACAAGCCACAAACATTTGGTTTGCGCACGCATCATTACATTACTTTATGTTTTTGTTGTTGTTGCGCTTTCCTGTGACTGCACACAGTGTAGAACTACACTTTCACATACATATTACACCAGAATCAGAATCGAACACGGGTGCTTGACAAAATTCAGGAGTTTGAGAGTCTGTATTATTTGCTAATGTATACAGATTACAACCCTGGCACATCACGTTTATCATCGCAGAGGCCATTCCTAATGCGGCGACCCCCATATCTACTTTGAATCACCACATTCAGGTGACAAAATAAGGAAAACATTTGCTTGTGACCCTTCTTGGTTGCAACAATCTGTTACACTCGTTTTAGGGTATGAAAAAGCTCTGGTTTAATTTTATGTTACCGTTATCCTCTGCAGTTTGCAGCCTTAGCGTTTTAAACTGAAAAAAAAGGGTGATTACCTGGCAGCAAGGTGAGTTGAATCGGGAGACCCTGTCAATAAATAAATAAATTATGACAATGTTAGACGTTTGATCAGCTGTTTAAGTCGTTTTTAGAGCTGCAATTTCTTTAGCTCAGCGTTCACGTATCATGCTTAGAGCTTCCTTAAATGCCTAACATCGAGTTATCATAGCAGCGTCTGGCCGAATTTTACGCATTTTAGGTGAACAACGAAAAATTATAGTTTTGATTGCGCTACCTTTCCCACTGGGATTCATTGTTGACAATGAAATATCCGCCGTTTTCTGGTAAAATATATTATTCACAGCATTTCGGCGAGCACTGTTTACGTCCTTCGAAATTGGCGGGCAAGGTTGGTGGTGGTTCTTCTTCTTCTTCTTCCTTGATTTTTATTAACAGACTAATGAACGGCGCATACCGCCACCTGCTGTACAAGTAAGAAAATCGTTTTGGTTTTTTTTTGTTTTTTTTTTATTTTACCAACGTTATTTAAAAAAAAAAAAAAAAAAAAAGACCACAGATAAAATACATATCTTGAGCCACCTTTCATTTCTTTATATTTTGCTCCCAAGGAGACATACCTTTTAAGTGCTCTTGAGCAGCATTGCTCCAGGCTGTCTGAATGTCTTTTATTTGGACACTAGCTGCTTTTTCACTCATTTTCAGTACAATCCTAGTACCTGACCGTTTTTAGGGGAATGTTTTTCTTTGTTTCTTAAGCCACTCAACACTGACTATAACAAACAATTTAACAAAAAAAAAACCCAAACAATTTTAAATTGTATCTTTAGGTACTTTGTTACTAGCAACCTGTCGCAAAACACATTTCTTCACAGTTCCCATTTCTTTAGTTGAATCTATGGAAAATGTCAACAATAATATAGTTTGACAGGGATAAAATAGCATTTTTGCATCAACACGGTGATTCCCAAAGAGATAATAGCTGAAAACTTTGCATATCTTGGTATGGTGTGCTGTGTGACCTTAAAATAAAATTGAGGAAACTGGTCAAGAGGTGGAGAAAAGAAGAAGTGACAGGCCTAAAAAAAAAAAAAAAAAAAAAAAAAAAAAAATCTACTGCAAATGAACAGCATCTGAACATCATGACCTTTAAAAATAAAAAAAAAATCCAGCAAAGACCTGGCACAGGGCCTAAGAGATAGATCTGGCCCTTCAGCTGATCCCTCTGAAGTTGTTTGATATGCATATACATACTGGTTTGACAGTATTTTTCTCATTTTCATGTTTAAGTTTTATAAGAAAAGGCACTGAACTGTGGCAGCTGCAACATTTTCATCATACTCCAT
This sequence comes from Archocentrus centrarchus, assembly GCF_007364275.1. Classification (NCBI taxonomy): domain Eukaryota; kingdom Metazoa; phylum Chordata; class Actinopteri; order Cichliformes; family Cichlidae; genus Archocentrus; species Archocentrus centrarchus. Next base: position 11,768,449 of record NC_044367.1, on the reverse strand, counting down.
CTTTGATGACAATAAAAAGCTTTCTATTCTATTGTGATTCTTCATCCATCCATCCATTCACTTCCGCTTATCCTTGATTCTATTTCTAATAAATGCAGAAATAAAAATGCACAAAATAAGTATACTTATACTGGTAAAAATGTAAAATAAATAAATAAATAATAAAGTTCAAAGCAAAGGAAAACTAAAAATATATAAAATAACATTAACAGCTCAAAGAAAAAATTCTTTACTTAAATTGAAATTAGTCGAAAAAATGTAAATAACAATTCATGATGAAAGGAATAATTAATTCTAAACTATTAGAGCAATTGATGATGATAGGCTGATGTAGTGAAGTGTACTGTTTTTTTAATCACCAGCTTTCCTCTGTGCCAACATAACTGAATATGTCTCATGTTATGTTTGATGAAATGTGCTTTAATTTAAAAAGGGGCATTTTCTCACTCTAGAAATGACATTAATACCTATTTTATTACTATGTTACGTCATATATGTTGGCGCTGTGGTCATATTGTTTATTTAAACCTTCACGCATGTCAAAGAGAGAAGTCTCTCACCCGGTCTTACTTCTCAATTAAAGTGTAAGAAACTAAACCTTTGTTTTCACGTACTCGCAGATAACAGCTGAACTAGCTCGAGATAAGAGGTATGAGAGTATGATTTTGTAATTTTTGTCCTGTCATTGATAGTCTATGTTCACTCGCCGTTTAAGGACTGCTCAGAGTATTATCTTGCCATTTCTGTCATCTTTGAAGCTGACTCGGGGAGGCGCTGTCATCAAAACGCATCACATCCACTCTTTTACACGATTGGCTGTGGGACCGGGAAGTGCGTTGCCTTTGAACGCTTCCAGCGATTTAATTGGTGCGTTTCACGACTTTTAAATTCCAAACGGTTGTCGCCCAGGGAAGGCGAGGGTTTTTCAAAACCATCTCATTCCTTCTCATCACTGTACCGGTGAAAGACGGAGTTTCTGCTACGGGCACATGTTATATTAAGGTAAATGGTAGTTACACGGGGTTATAATTTAGTCTGTTACACCGGGAGGTCTTTTCTAATCTGACATTTGAATCCGAGATTTCATTTTCTTTGCCTTTTTGGTAACTGAGGTGCTAGCTAGCGAATCTGTTGTCACTTCACTGTTCACGTTAGCTGGATCAGCACTAGTCCTGTCGGCTAAAAATGAATCGGCACTAATTCCCTGTTTTCTGTGGGTTTTGCTCTATGGATACGTGCATTGTTGTCCTCTTACTATACTAATAAGCAGGGTTATTATAGTTAACGAAAACGAACGAAATAACGAAAACTGAAATTGAAAAAACATTGTCGTTAACTGAAATAAATAAAAACTATAATTAAAAGGAAAAAACGATAACTAATTAAAACTGAATTGTGAGTTTACAAAACTAACTAAAACTAACTGAAATTATCGATAAACTGACTTTCATTTACTTGTTTTTTTGGGGGGGTTTTTTAAGCCTTGTGGATTGATATGAAATCATTGTTTCCGCTCTCCGAGTTTAAGCTGGGAGCGCCACAGGACAACTGTGTGAGTGCGCATGTGCGTGCGCTCACCGCGCTGGTCCGCAAAGTAATGGCTGCGGTCTGCCGAGAAAGCGGCAGAGTCCCGTATGGAGGTTCTTTGAGTACAAACACCTGCACACGACCACAAGGTAATTAACACTCACAATCCAGCTACACAAGCATAAATGCGGACATGAGGTCGGCAACTTCTGTAGCTTGTGTACAGAGGCCGCAAAGACCCTGCAGGTTTAATTAGCGAGCATCTAACCAAGCTAGCTCCAAAACAGAAGCAGCTTCAGGTGGTGAGAACATCAGGATGCAGATGGATTTGACCTTTGACTCCTTCAAAGAGTTTGTTTTTGTTTAACACCACATGTAGGCGTTATTAATCTGCTGCACTGATGCTGAAGTTTATTGTGGAGTTTATTGTAGAATTTATTGAGTTTGGGAGTTCATGTTTTTCTTTGTTTCTCCCTGTTGATGTTCATGTGTGTCCTTAATATTACACACATTTAGCATGTCTTGTGAACAGTTGGTTGTTGACTATATTTCTTTAAACTGTATCTTTTGTCAAGTTTTCATTACACAATAGTCACTTTTGCGCCTTGAATCTTGCACCTGATCAGGTATGAAAATACTAAAACTAATACTGAAACTAACTGAAACTAACTAAAACTAAGCATGAAACCAAAAATAAAAACTAATAAAAACGAGCAAAACCTCTCTGAAAACTAATTAAAACTAACTGAATTAGAGAAATAAAAGTAAAAACTAACTAAAACTAAACTATAATGTAAAATCCAAAACTATTATAACCCTGCTAATAAGTAACGGTTCATTGGAGCACTAGCCTCCCGACATCCATCAGAGGGTGTGGGACTTAACCAGCAAACCATCATTTAAAATATCAGCTGAAAGTCAGTACACTATCCATTATTTACAAGTAGCTATGTTAAGTTAGTCATGCTGTCGTTTGGTTACTGCTTGGTCACAACATGTAAATCATATATTTTAACCAATAATGCTTCATTAGTCAAGGGCCTCTTGGGCAATGCATGACTTAAACAGTAGTGCTTAGATTTATCAAACCCAGAATATAAATATTTATGAATTGTTTTTAAATATATAATGCTATAATTGTCTGAAAGTATTATTTTGGCACCAAGGTGTTGACATTAACTAGCATCTGAATGTAAAAAAAAAAACAACCTTTACAACGCCATCTGGTGGCCAAGCTGTGCAGCTGCTGCAGCGCTCTTTCTACCCAACTTATTTTGGCATTGCCGTACACACATTTGTTTTTAGTGAACAGTTTGCAGCAGTGTATATAAAACTGCAGTGAGTGAATACTGGCCTAGCACCAAGTGGCAACAGCACTTTTACTTTTTAAAACTCAAGCAGGGTTACTTGATGTTTAAAAAAGAAGAGGCCTGTCTTTAAAAAAAAAAAGAGAAAAAAGACTGAATTTCCTTGAAGTTTAATTATTCAGCTGATTAAAGTAAATGAACTAAACCTGAGAGGCGCTGAGTGGAAGGTGAACTTTTCCTGACTTATTTGTTCATGGTGGGACAAAATCAGGAACAGGATGTGCTTTTAGGCAAACACCTGGATAGAGGAGTTAAAATAAATTATAAGCACTTCACTAGCAGAAGTATTGGCTCAATTGCCTTGGTTCTTGTGTAATTTTTGTCATGTTTCTCTCACTCTGATTAACCCCTGCAACCAAAGAAAGTGTCTTATCAACTGGTTGCAGCTTTAAAACTCACGCCTCCGTCAGCGATGAGGGTTAGAGGTCCCAGCACAGTCGCGTAACAGTTTGTTCCTCTGCTTTTACAGGATGAGTTCTGTTGATGTTAATGATGAGAATCGTGGGGTCTGCCCAGGAGGAAAGCACAGCTCAACTAGCGACATATTTGCCCTGGATCAGCCAACTGGAAGGCCCTCCATCCTGCGCCAGACGGAAAACCTGCCAAACAAGACTGTACCAAAGGGGGCAAAGGTAAAGAACTTTCGCCCCCCCCTTTCTCATCTAGATTACTTCCATACAGCCTGTTGGTGAAACCAGGGCAAAAATTGCACAGTCACAAGAAAGTTTAGCATTTGACAGTTTGGTCATGCTAACCAGCAATCATAAATGGAGAGTTTTTGTTTCATTCTTGACCATTAGATGCAAAATATTTACTCTGGTGACTATATGAAGTATGACCTCAGCCTTGTTATAGCCTCAAACAAATTTGAACATGACAGCATTTTTGTTTCTTAATACAGTCATTTGTAGACACAAGTTTTTTGCTGGCTCAAAATAGGCCTTTGGGAGGGTTGTCTATATATGTAAGCTCAATAGGTCTGTTTTCCCTGTTCTTTTTGGACTTTAGATTAACAAACGTGCTTTACGCTTGAGTAAATTAGACCCCAGATTTTAAAGAGCTGGTTAAACATATTTTCATTCCAGTGCTTGTGGTATTTTTGTGGTGTGAGGCCAAAACCCCTTTTTATAAGCAGAAAAAACCCTTTGAGCTTGTCTGACATGGACTAGAATGATTGGGGATTCAAATAGTTGCTTTTTCTCTTCAAAATGTATCCAGTCAACTGTACTTACTGACTGAATCATTTATGTGTAGGTTTGTTTTCAGACTCCAAGAAGAGACCCTGTGACTAAAAAAATTCTGTCCCCCAGCAAGTCTGTCAATTTGTCAAGCGTGGATGAGCATACAAAAGCTATGGATTTGGATAAATCAAAGTAAGTTAACATCCAATTCACCAGTATGCCTCAAAAAAAAAAAAAGTATTGCATTTGGGTAACCTCAACCATTTTGGTTTTGCAGTACTCTGCCACAGCAGGCAACTGAGCAGCCCAAACAAGGTAATTTTTCTGAAACTCCACAATTATGCCCCCCGCCCCCTTTCACGCTGAGAGATTAACACAAACCTTCATGACTTTTCTTCTGCAGAAGTGTCCTCTTATCCTGATGACAACATGCCAATACAAAGCAAAGGTGGCTACATGTTGGATTTTGACAACCTTGAGTCCATCAATCCATTTCAAGAGTCTAACAAGATGGTCCTCTCTCCTGCAAGGCCTGCTTTTGACATCTCCCCCGCAGATCACTCCAAGTCTCAAAACACAACACCAGTGACTACTGTGGAGGAGTCTCTCAAAATGGAATCGGCACTAGACGAGACCCTTCCGTTCAGCGCGTCTGTAGAAAACTCACTGGCTGATCTGTCTGCGGATATTAGCTCCACAGAGAGCAGTGTGGTCATAGTGAAGAAGGTCCCAGCATTTGAGGAAGACGATTCCTGGCCTGTAACACCCGATGAAAAACAACTTGGTGGTTCATCTTCAAGCACCGATCAAGACAAATCGTCTGGCAGTTTTGCGGAGGATGCTCCACTTCCAGCAACAGGTTCTTATAACTTGGATTTTGACAACCTTGACGCGCTGAATCCTTTCCAGACTGGTGGCTCTAAAATTCCAAATTCACCTGTTCTTGGGAGAAAGGTATCAAATGACGATGCACCTGCAGAGGAACACAAACCTGGATCTGTTGTTGAGGTGGCCCAAGAGCTGCCTGTTGAGCGTGAGGTGAAGCCTATAGCTACAGTGGCCCCAATATCTGCTAATACAGCAAAACTTCCTGCTGTTGAATCCCAGCCAGCTGATGACCCAGTCAAGGAAGGCCCAACCAAAGAAGGCTCTGTCAAACTTGAATTCAGTTTTGGCGACGACACTGAGGTAAAACAGGAACCACCACCTAAGAAATTTGTCAAAAGGCCACCTGGTGTAAGACCTAAAGAGGGGAAGCGTGTCTCTGATGTCAAACCACCAAAAGAAGCTGAAGTGAAGCCTGAAGTCAGTGATGGAGATGCTGATGCTCCGCTGCCTAAAAGTTCTTACTCCTTTGACTTTGAAAAGTTCCACGACCCAAACTTCAATCCTTTTGGAACAAAAACAAACATAAACAACTCCCCCATGTGCAGCAAGAAATCCAGCCCAGAACCGACGGAAACTGCTGTTCAGGAGCAAACTGATGACCCTGCGACAAAGGAGGCTGAACCACCAGCATGGTAAGTATAAGTATAGCCTAAGCGTTTATTGGCAGTGGCCACTGCACTTGCCAGTAATGTATTTCACCGTAGCATCACTCTAAATGTTTTCGCCTTCTCAGTGCTGAGGAGAGTTTGCCAACTGCTGAACCGAACCCTGGCCTGGTAAGAGAACAGGATGTACTTTGATACAATCTTCACCAGAATTTCCCTTTTTGCTTATTGTGCACTTTATACAAACGTGTTTCATTTATTATGGACCGACAGGCTGCTGATAATAAGGTTGTCTCTGACTTTGAAACTAAACAAGCAGTACAGAATCTTCCTGAGCCCGCCGAACCCTCTCGGCCTGAGCAGAAGTCACAAGCTGACATGCTGGACCTCAATGAGGAGTTTGTTTCTGGAGAAATGTGTGAGTAATTGTTGGGTTCAACTCTGTTTGAACCAAACGGTGCTTTTGTTAAATCTTTCAGTTATGGAAAGCTCTTCCTGCTGTTAACCCATGATCTCTATCTGCAGTCATAACCAGTGACTTTGATGGACAGATTGACTACCTTGAACAGTTTGGGTCCAGCAGTGTAAGTGCTTTCTTTATCGTTGCTAAATGACTAAATGTTCAGCCTCAAGGTTTTTACATGTTTACATTTTCACATCAACAGTTCAAGGAGTCTGCACTGAGGAAACAGTCCTTGTACCTAAAATTTGATCCCCTTCTGAGGGAGAGCCCAAAGAAGTCTGCAGGCCCGGGTGCTCAAATTCAAGCCCCTCCGCCCGCTGCCCCTGTCTTTCAGTATGATGTATTCCTGTTTTTCCTGAGTGTTGCTGCTGTCACTGGACAAATTTGTTCTGTTTTGGATCTTCTGTAAAATGTGTTGAATTCATCTGGGGGAAAAAAAAAACATTTTATTTTTTTTTTCCTTGTTCAATTCAGACTTGAAATGCCACAGATGGCAGACAAAAAAGCAACAAATGGACCACAAAAAGATGACTTCAGACTGCTCGATGATGCTGCAGCACCAGTGAGTCTCTCTTGTGTCTGCCTCCACTGGATCTGTCATTTGATGTTGCTTGCACTCTTATCTCCTAACTTTATTTACATCATCCCCACATTTCTCATCTAGACTCCAATCCTCGAGAGCTTCGTCCCACCTTTCCCACAGCCAGTAAACACTGAAGACGCCATCATTGAAGTGCTCAAGTACAGTCAGAAAGACATGGATGCAGCAATCGCCAAAGTGCAGGCAGAAGTAGGTTGCCTGGTTTTTCAAACATCTAGATTAAAATTTGATGTCAGTTTAAAAAAACCAAAAAATCAGTTTGTGATCAGGTTCAGCCACAGCAAAAGGCACACTTTAAACACAGATCAAAATTCAAAGAAACTTGGTTTACTGGGGAATTTCAGTGTGTGTTCATTGTGCTGGGTTATTAATCACCAGTTTGTACGTAAAACAACACATTAGGTGTGAAGGTATCAGGTAATGTAACACAACTAGTCATAGTTAAACAAAAGAAATGTGCAAATTAAAGTTTAAACTCTTCATTTCAAAGTAGACTGTCAAACTGACGCTTTTCCTTACATTCTGTCACATATTGTTACACTGATGGATGCTTATATTAAGCATGGCCAAAGTTTCAAATGATGAGGTCAGCATATGTAAGTAATTGCTGTGAGACAAGGCTTTAGACAGACTGCTCTCAATACACTGTTTAATTTTTTTTTTTTCTCTGCACTTGGATCTTCATCCAAGACCAAGTCAAAGAGAGCAGATATCCCTAATATGGTAATCTCAGGCTCACAGCTCTGCCAGGATCCACTGACTGGCTGTTTAACCCTTTTGTTTGCATCTGGCAGCCAATCAGAAGAAAGCTGGCCTAAGGAAGGGAGCTAAAACATCTTGTTTCAGACAGAATGGACCAAAGTCCCAGTATAAGAACAATAAGCATTACTCTGAACCTTGAATCATGGAAAGCTGCCTAGAGTCCAATACACTCAATACTCATTGGAATTGAGCTCCGTGTGTGTGTGGTGGCTTTTTGCTTTTAAATTAAAGTGTGCCTTTTTCTGATAGGCAAAAGAAAAGGATGAGCAGTGGAGTATTAAGTATAAGAAGCTGCTTGATGACGGTCAAGAAATGAGGTAAGCTGTACATGTCTTTTTTTTTTTTTTTTTTTTTTCCTCTCTCTCATCAGTTTTGTATAACATCAGATTTTGAAGATATTTGACCTTTTTTTTTTTTTTTTTTTTTTTTTTTTTTTTTTTTTTTTTCCCTCACAGGAAAATAATAGCTGAATTTGAGCTTATGATTGCAAAAATGATGGGTAAGTTAATACAGTGCACATGTTATGCTAGTTGGGAGAGTTACTGATGTGTGGGGTTTTTTGTTTTGTTTTTTGTGATTAATTAAAAATTTCCTTCCACTGGTCAGCTGATCAAGAAAAAGAGAGTGAGGTGGCCCAGGTGAAGCTCAATGCAGCTCTGCTGGAGAAGGAGCAAGTGGCCAGCGACCTGAACGCCATGGAGAGATCTTTCTCTGAGCTTTTCAAGAGGCTGGAGAAGTACAAGGAGGTCATAGAGGGTTATAAAAAGGTCTGTCCATGGAAAGCAGCCATAAATGTTTGCTATAATTTCTGATTTTTAAGAAAGGAGGAAGGAGATATAAGTGGTGAAATATTTTCTGCATCTTTTACCCAGAATGAGGAGACTCTGAAGTCTTGTGCGCAGGACTACCTGGCAAGGATCAAAAAGGAGGAGCAGCGCTACCAAACGCTTAAAGCTCATGCTGAGGAGAAAATTAGCCAGTAAGTAATTCTTGCCTTCCGTGTTAAAGCATTGGGAGATTTGTAGTGACTAACTTTAACTTATTTCTCATCGTCAGTGCAAATGAAGAAATAGCTGATGTGCGATCCAAGTACAAGGCTGAAGTATCTGCACTCCAAGCACAGCTGCGCAGGGAACAGCTGAAAGTACAGTCACTGGAGAAGAGCCTGGACCAGAGGGCAAGTGAACATTTTATTTTGTATATATTTGCAGTGGTATCTTAATCTTTATTTATTTTCTTCTGATCTCTCATTTCCTTTCTTGTTACAGGAGAAGGAGGCAGAGGAGCTCACCAAACTTTGTGATGAACTCATATCCAAAGTGCAGAAGGGCTGAGCGCACTTGTAAATACTGTTTTCATTGCTTCTATTCTTTATCTTTATGTCCAGATCATCTTCTTGTGTAGTGTATTGTTTGTCTTTTTCAATGTTATAATACTATTTAAAAAAAAAAAAAAAAGGTTAATAAAGAGGATTACATGATTTAATGATTTGGTGATCATATTTGCATCAATTTTTAGTTTTGCCTACAGCTATATAAGATCAGTAATCACTAGAGGGCAGTGCATGCCTTCATAATTGAGTCCTATCTGGATTTTTGCATTCAAAGCATTATTTATGAGCATGGAAATGACATGGCCTTTTGATTCTTTGAAGAGCATCTGCTTTAAAAACAAGCCGTTCAGTGCACTCAGCTGTCATCTGTCTGGAGCCAGCGCTCATCTCCATCCTGCAGTGCTTACAACAAAACAAGCGCTCACCTGATACAATGCTCCCCTTCTTTCCTGGGCAATCACAGGGTCCTGTCACATCACTCCCACAGAAGGACAATGCACTTCCTAAATGGTGAAAGGAAATCCTACCTAGATTGGAGTTGAATGAGGTGGTGGTGGTGCAGACTAGATGTGGGGTGGGGGGGGTCAATTCACTTAAATGAGAAAAGATGCTGGTTGTTTGGTGTAGTCTTGCAGGGGCCATCACTCATCTAAAAAGCAACTGTGAGACTGCTCTTGTGTCTGTACAGTATCTATTCAGTCATTCATCCCAGCATGTTCTGTCCCTCTGCTGGCTGCCCTCTGTGTCACCCTTAGCGGCCACTTCAACCCAATCAAAGGAAGAAAGCTGACCTGTGTGCCCTGATGTTTCATGAAGGGCACTGGGACTTCTACACCTTCATGAGTGCACACTGCAGCTTTTAAAGAATACCCAAAATCCACTAATCTTCATGAAGAATGTGACTTTTTTTTTTTGTTTGTTTGTTTGTTTGTTTCTGGTCATTTAATCAAACTATCAAACATTCAAACTTTCTTTTTAAACCTTAAACAGAGTACATCATATAAGATTGTCAAATACAACCAGTTACATACAAAAATACCTAAATATTGACATGAAGTAAATGTGAATAAACTGGGTGGCAATATTCAGAATTGTACTATACACAACAATGTAATAACATTACAGACATGTAAAATGCTTTGCTCTGAAAAATAAACCTTTGATACATTTTTTTTTTTTTTTTTTAGCAAAATAAATTAAATATTCATGACTCAGTTTGATTATAAATGACTACAGCTTCATGAACTGGCTGGATAAAGCTGCTGTCAAAGAGACTTCTGGTTTTTGTCAACATACTACTGGCTACTGATGGGAAGCTACCAAAAAACATTAAAAATTATAACGTAGACCAATACAGTTAACATGGAAATGTAAGTTATTCTATCCCTTGCAGTCTTCAGCAAGGTTTTCATGCTGTGAAAGGCTATAAAATCTTACCTGTCGATTCTTTTAACAGGAGTGAGGGATGGAGAAAGGTAATATGAAGGATAGTGGTCAGCATTCCCACCGTAATGCATCTTTAACAAACAAAAGGACAACCTGAGTAGGAGCATAAAACCAGCCCTTTTGTAAATCTTAAGTACCATTTTCATCTCTGCGCTCCAACAGCTGATCATGTGAAAGATAAAAACCAAACTTCCATTTGAGAAAAAGGAAGGTTCATCTGATGAGGAAGACCTTTAAGCTGGTCCTAATAGCTGCTAATAATCTCACACTTTGCAAAAAAGTCCTGTTACTTCTTTGTATTAAGTGCCCAACAAAGAGTAATCCATCTTTAGTGGTGTGAGAATCTGACAGGTAAAAAAAGAAAAGAGCACCAAATATGGAAGTTTTTATGTAATAACACAAGGTGTGTTTCACTGGCCGCTGTTTTTCCACACAATTTCCCAACAATGTCCAGCTGTGAGAAGACAGCTTTTAAAAAAAGTAATGCCAGGTGAGTGTCGCTCCGGAGCTGCTTTTCAGTCCGCGGCTCAATGTCCGTACTGGAGGAGTTCGAAGGGAATATTTGGTACTAACACTGAAAATGAATGTGCTGATGCTGATGTACTTTGCCATCCACATGGGAGTGAGTGTGTGTGTGAATGTCTGTGTAGATTTTGGGGTAGATTTTAGCAGGAATTGTTGGTCCTCCCTGGCTGAGGAGGAGCTGCTGCTGCGCAAGGTACTCCTCATAGTTCATGGACGTCACACAGTCTTTCTCGGGGCTGGAGGAGCTGGACGAGGGAGCCACGCAGCCCCTGTCCCGCTCCCGATACGGCAGCCGGTGGGAGCTCTGCAGTACCTGTGCGGTCGGGGAGCTGGGAGGGGGACAGTGTTTTCTGCTCTGGCAGAACCACAGCAGCACTGCACCAAAGATGAACACTATTACTGCAGGGATGCCAATGATGACAGGCCAGGGGAGGGAGCTGGAGGCTGGCGAAAACATGGGCGTCATGTGAGGCTTAGTGTCTGCAAAAGAAAACAAGGTGCCAACTCTTAAACGTTTCCATCCTTTGTTGTCTTTCTGCAAACAAATGGTTGTACTTTTTTATTATGGCATTACTTTTTTATTCATCGCTTAGTCAATAACTGTCCAACCATCAATGAATATGGGTTGCAGAGAAACATGTGTTTGATTTAAAAATCATAAAATGGGGCAACAGAGGAGAAAAGCATCAATTAAAGTTAAACATTTATCCTTAAAAATGCTACATTTTTATTGAATGATTAATATTATTATTACTTATTACTAAGGCAGATACCTAAAAATAAACCACCACATTAAAATTCTATATCTTGTTATATATATATATATATATATATATATATATATATATATATATATATATATATATATATATATATATATATATATATATACACAGATATATATCAATAGATTGATAGCACCGGGCTCTATCCAAGCTGCTCTATTCTTTATCCACAGTTTCTAACACTCCCTCGTGCACTGACACACTGCAAACAAATTCCTCAAGCCTCACCTGGCCGCACACTCAGGAAGGCACTGCGGAAGCTGTAGCCCATGGTGTTGGCGCCTAAGCAGATGTACATGCCAGCGTCCTCCTCCTTGGCGCGAGTAATGAGCAGCTTGTTGAGGTAGGAGCCGTCGGGCCTCGACCACACTTCCCCCGTGGGCAGCACCACAAACCTATGGTCCCCTACCTCGATCGTGGAGTTGTAGCGGCTCTCCTCGTTAGTCTCCACGCGTTTGAGCCACTGAATGACCGGCTTAACGTCGCTCCTCACTTTGCACTGGAAGGACGTGGTGCCTCCGTAGTCCACCGTTGTGTTGACTGGGTGACTGCCTGTCAGAACAGGTTTGGAGTTTGTCCTCTCTGTGTAGACATACATTGAGAAAAAATGTCAAGATGGATGCAGACATCTTCTGACACGACAGCACCTCTGAGGACAGAAGAGGTCTTAGTCGTCCATGCCGTTATTACCCTCAGGCTTAGAACTTATAATTGACATTGAGGGAAGAATACCACATGTAACTTAAGAAGTATGTGTGATTAGTTTCCTCTCTGTCTTTGCTCCTGGTTGTACAGCACACATTTCTCATGGGAAAAGGGGGGGCAGTGGGTCTGGCAGACAGCTGGGCTATAATCGGCTCCAGATTGGGTGGATGGTCTCTAAGCTGAGCTCTTTCTCTCCCCTCTCTGCAGACACCAAGGCACTAGCCCCCAGTCTTGAACTTGCTTCCTCAGTATTCTTCTCATATACATGATTACACATGCACATTCATCCGTGCAGCAGGGATATGGATCCAGCATGTTTTGCCTTGGTCATAATCAGATCTAAAACAGTGATTAGGCTATTTGAATTTCCTGCAGCAATGTACATAAAATCACAAAAATGATCGACACAAACAGCAGTAACCATTTAAAATAATTTGCTCAGCCTCATCTGTTGGCAGTAATAATTCCAGGTGAGCACGTCCAGTATGAGCACAGCTCAGCTCTCTGTGGGATACTCACGTATGACCTCAACTTTGTACGTGGCGTTGATCTCCCCTGCCCGATTGGAGACCCTGCAGGTGTATCTGCCGCTGTTCTCTGGCATCAGGTTCTTCAGACTCAGAGTCCACTTCTTCTGACGGCCCTCGCCGACTTCCTGTTCCGTCAGCGGCCTGTCGTCCTTCAGCCACATGATGTCCGGTCGAGGGTTTCCACTGGCTGTGCACTTGAGCCGCACTGAGCTGCCCACAGGGCGAGCTATCACCCTCTTCCTCATCTTAGTCGGTTGAGTGAAGCGGGGGCGCACTTTAGAGGAAAGTAGAAGAGAAATTTACTTACTTCACTTTTAAGTGGTTTAACATTTTGAGTAGATGGTTTACCCTTCATGTAAATAATCTAAACATTTTCTGCATTTCCATTAATTTCCATCTGGAAACACGTCAGTGTTAACTGGTTCAACAAACAAACAAACAAATGGTCAGGTACAAGGACTGGGCTGAAAATGAATGAAAAGGAAGCCAAAAAATGTCCACAGAAAAACTTTGAATGACTTTCAGAAAGCCTGGAGAACTATTGCTTCAGACCACTTTAAAAAATGACAACAAATTCTGTCTCTTTAGAAGCAAAATTTAAAGAAATGAGCAGTGGTTCGAGATTTTTGCACAACTCCAATGTTTGCGAACAGGTGTAAAAGTAAATGTGACGTGCAGTAAATGCAATCAAACATGCATAACCACTCATCTGGTCTTTTAATATCCAACAGCAAAGCTGAGAGGATGCACAGAAGTCTTACCGAATTTTTCACCACCCAGCTCAGAATTGGTTCCATCAGGTGCTCTGGGTCCAGTTTTATCAGAACCTGAATCATCTGTTAACAGCAGAAAAAAAAAATCAGTCAACAAAAGGCTGAATGAAACCACAAAGGTCCTCATTAAAGTACAGATAGAAGAACTTAAATAACAATAAATGCACGTTTCCTGTTTTCTAGCCATAAATATGACACTAAAGTAGACACTAATATTTTAGATGGCTCATTTTAAAGCCTTCCATTACAATCCTGCTCTTCATGTCTGTCACTGTCACTGCCGTTTTAGCAGTGACCGGATACAAAACAAGCTGAGAAAACCGTTCCTGGCTCTCACTGATTCAATTCAGCATTTATCTACGGGCTCTTCTGAGAGTGTTGCATGCTCAGGTCACACTGTGTAGACTTTGGAAGTAACATGATCAGTTTACATAAGCCCGCTTCCAGGAGACAGCTGTGCAGTTTATGTCATTGGCTGACATCATGCAGCGGCGCTAAGACAGGGGCTTAGAGAAAATATAATGAGTGAAACCAAATCGATGAGTTTGTGATGCGTATCCATTTTTTGAGTTAAGCAGTGATGAATTAACGAAGCAGATCGGGTTTCTTGCCAATGTTTCCCAGAGTGCCGACGGACATTAAGCAGATTATTACTGAAGAAAGGCTTCGATCAAATTATTTATTTTTGCAATATTGATGGGGCGTAATTTCACAAAACATCCCCACATTATAAAATGGAACCAGCAAATGTGCAGCATTTTGAAAAAAAAAAAAAGACTAAAACAAATATTTGATATCAACACAGTTGCAGATCTTTGTCGTTTAACTGCACCTCCAGTTAACGGTATGTTTGAATAGCGATCCAGTAGGAAACTCTCTCAGCCAGTTTATTACCTTCCCTGACTCGTTTTGATTCCCGCTTCAGGGCAGCCTCACGCTGGATTTTTCTAGACGCAGTTTGGCACACTTGATTCCCTCTCAGGGTTTGATTGGGTCAGGTAAAGAGACCAGATGTGACTTCTAACCTTCTTGTTCTGCCTCCCTCTGAGTCCCCCTGAAACCATCGACGCTCTCTAGGGTTCTCTGGGTACAAACCCTCCTTTGTTTGTCCCCTGCAGCACCAAGCCCAGCCATGATGTCATGGCTGTTTGAAGGGGTTTAACTGGCCAACTATAATAACCCATTCCTTTAAAAAACAGCCTCCACTGGAAGAAATATTTCTCTGTTGCTCACTTGGGCTCTCCACATTCCTCCCGGTTCCTGAACCTCCCAATCCAAACAGAACATGGTCCCACACTGCCGGGGTTTTCTTTCTGACTTTTTTCTCTTTAATCTATTTCCTCCCTACTTTTTGGCGATTCTAGGGAACAATGGTGCCCTTTATAAGTCTGTCCTGTTAAAGCTATCACCTGCCACTATTGTCTTTACACAATGTTGGCTCACTGGACTGCAGACAGGGGCGATGTAGGACATCTCCTGGCTGCCACATGAATGTTATTTTTGGAAATCTGAAAGATAAAATCAATAAAGGAGGAGTGCCTCTCTATATATGAAGAGTTTTGTGCACAGGAAGGTTAGTAAAACCTGCAGCTTACTATGGAATCAGTGATCACTGTATGAAATCTAAAATTCCTCGTGCAAATGGGACAGTGCTCCAAGTGAGACACTCAAGTTGCTTAAAATACAGTCAGCCCTTTTCTACACAACTCACATCCATTCATGATCTAGCTACAGTGTTTGGGGTCTGATAATCTTCCCTCCCACTTCATTCACAAATCCAGCCACAGAAAACAGGTCACTGTACACTGGCCTCCTGTGCCAGCTGAACCACAGGAAAAGGCCTGGATGATTTGGGGTCACAATAAGCTCCAGATGTTGTTGGGGACACTAATGTCCAGGGAAAGTTATGCTCAGTGGCCTTGCATTACACTCTGGAAATCTCCAAACAGCTCCCACATGTGATCAGTGAGACACGGGGCAGTTTATCCAACAGTTGGCCTGACAACATCTCCAGAGAGAGGAGCAAAATGAACAATGCAAGCCAGCATCTTCATACAAAAATAATGAGCGCTGCCAGCCCTGTGTTAATAATATTTAATCTGCAAAGACCTAAACATTAACATGCAATCCTGTAATTGCTAATCAGGCAATACTAATACGAAGCCTTGCTGTAGCCCGAGCAGCTGAGGATGGAGAGACTGCTGCATGCAACGGTGTATCCTGGCAAGGGTGCTAAGAGGTGATGGGGCCAGTTGTCAGGAGACCACCCCAAACAGGGCCCAAACAGCCAGCTGGAGGGATTGAAGAGGCGCCATGTTGCACTGACTGACCAGATTCTTCAGATAGCTCTTGGGAGGACGCGCTGTCCGCTGGCAGATGGGAAGAGGGATATCTCTCCAGCCTCAGTGGAACCCCCCCCCCATCCCACACGCACAAACACACCCCGCCTCCACAGATCAGCCCACAAAACCTCTCACTTGCTCACTTCCAGTCTCACTCTACTCTGTCTCTTTATCTTACTGTGTTTCTTCTGCTTGGCCTCTCTGCTGGATCCCAGGCGATGTCTTAGAAGTTATGCTCTCCACGTTGAACTTGAACAGCTGCCAGGATTGAGCTGATCCTTCTCCCCTGACCGGCACTTTAACTGACTGCAGTTGCTCCTCTTAACATGTTGACTCCAGTAAAAATAATACACGGACATGAGGGATACTTTAGTTGTGCTGGGAGCCTGCTACCCCTTGTTTACAGAATTTTAAATAAATAAACTCTGCTCTCTGATCTTTTTAAGCACTATAATTTATGCCCCCCCAACCCAACACACACACATGCACGCAGGCACGCACACACACATACACACACACACACACACAGCAGGTTTATAGCATGCAACTAAATTAAATACCGTACACAATTAGGTGATTCAACGTTACTGGAAAGTGTTGCTCATGATAATTGTGGACTATTTGGCTATATTAATCTGACTTCAGTCCTGGAAGTATTTTGACAATGAGGCCCCTTAATCTTTGTGGCAACCAGAATGAAAATGCACCCGTAATGGAACAATTACCTATAAAAACAAACGCTGTGGCGATGGCCTGCCAGCGTGTAATGGGATGACAGACAAGAGAGCAGAAACAGAGGAGGGGGTGTTCTTGTGAGATGCAAAGAGTCCGTTTGTTATGCACTCACCACCACCACCACCAGAGGACAAGTAGGAAATGGAACAAGCCAGATCAGGATTAAGAGTCAAGCCAGAAAGTCTCTAGGTAACTCCATAAAGGGCGAAAACACTTCTGATAACAATCTCATGGAAATATGCTTCCAAGAAAGACTTGAGATTCTCTACTCTGTGAGGAGCAGAGCACTGCATGCTCTACTCAGAGCAATCCCTGATCTCAAAGGGATCCCTGCCCGCTTCATCACAGCATGTTCATTAGTCTTTATTCTCACTCGGTTGAGCCACAGCAGAAGTCAAACCACACAAATTATCTGCAGGGAGAAAGTTATTTATCAATGAGATTAATTGGCTAACTGTGTGTCTCGTGTGTGTGTGTGTGTGTGTGTGTGTGTCTTTATCTCCCAACTTTAAATCAGTATTTAAATAAAAATAAAGCCCATATGCACGTACAGTCTCTGGCTCCACTGTCGGGATAAATACTTCATTTTAAAAAATCAGTCATCTCACATGTTCAAAGAACACAGCGGTCTGGAAACTTTTGCAACTCATTCTTTTTACTTATTTTGGTTACGTTTAGTTAAGCTCTTGGAAAGACATCTAAGAATGTCACAAGTGAAAATAGTTGATATTTATTTCACTTAAAATAATAAAGTAGAATCCCTTCGATACTCTCCTTACTTTTTCATGATATCAGTAACAACAGCCTTTAAAGCAATTTAAAAAGTACCTGATAACGATGCTACTTTTTGTTTCTTTTTTTTGTTGCTGAATTTCCAGATACAGTCTCAAACCATCATTTCCAAGACTGGAAATTCTAATAATAAATTAATTTATTCAAAAAACAGCTTGAATACGATGTGTACTTGTGAAAAGGGCCTTTCAACATACACACATAATTAGGTTACTTACCTAACTTACTTGAAGTGGTTAGGTTTGCTGATAAACCCGACACCCACCTCCAAATGTAGAAGGAACCAACTACCAGCTTCCACTTTAACTGACAGCTACAGGTCAGGTTCTACTACAATTAGATATCAGCTAATTTCAGTACTTGAACCTCAACCGGATCTCCACCTTCTTTTACTACTTTCACCTGCACACACGGCCACTTTAGTAGGTACACCTTGCTAGTACCAGGTTGGACCTCGTTTTGCTTTCACGGCACAGATTCTGACCATGCCATCTGAAGAAATCGAGACTCATCAGACCAGGGAATGCTTTTCCAATCTTCTGTTGTCCAATTTTGGTGAGCCCATGCAAACTGTAATCTCAGTTTCCTCTTCTTAGCTGACAGGAGTGGCACCGGGTATGCTCTTCTTCTGCTGTAGCCCATTTGCTTCAAGGTTTGACGTGTTGTGCGTTCAGAGATGCTCTTCTGCATACCTTGCCTGTAACAAGTGGTTATTTGAGCTTCTGCTTCTGAAATCAACAAAGCATTTTCCCCCAGAGAACTGCCACTCACTGGATATTTTCTGTACTTGCGACCATTCTCTGTAAACCCTACAGATGGTTCTGTGGGAAAATCCCAGTAGATCAGCTGTTTCTGAAATACTCAATCTAACAATAATACTTAATAAAGTGGCTGATGAGTGTATGTTTAGCTACACAGAGTGCTCACACTTCATCTAAAACTTCCACCACATCAGTTTTAAGCAAGATTCTAACTTTAGTTGAACTCTTTACAAACTTTGTATTTTGACTGCCAAAACTCCAGCTCCATCTTTCACAAATTCTTTATGCTCCACTATAAAAAGTTCGTAGGAATGTCCTTTAACTGCACTGCACACACAGACATAGCCACGTCTGACTTTGATACTATACAGCACAACTGTACTACAAACCTTGACATTATAGCTGGCTCTGTGCCTCAGTCTCCAACCTTTCATTTCAGCACAATCAGCAGACACCCTCATTTTCAACTCACCAACATCATACAGAGGGAGACCCTAAAATAAACTTTGGTCTCATCTATTCGCCACTCACGAGCATGCTTTGGTGCAATAAGCGCCGTTTTCTGAAGTGATTTGTGTTTTCCACTGCTGCTTGATTATGGCTCTTCTTCGTCTGAAGCATGCCTGTCACAAGACCAGACTGTAACTCTTCCTGCGCGAGAGAGCACAGACTCTGGTCCAAATTAGGCATCTTAGAGTAATTAGAATAAACACAGCCTTCACGCTCCACTCTGCTCATTCATCATGTGCCGCTGTAATGTAGAGGAAATGCACTGTGTACAAAAGTGTACAAAAGAGTAACACACTTGGTCAGATTGTGCTTAATCCTGCAGACCTTGTTCAAGAGCCGTGGGAGAGTCTGAAGACAAACCAGCACTTTAACACTGACTGCGATTCTTATTGTGAAGCTACAGACCTCCTGCCTCTACAGAGAGTGGCCTAAGGAAAAGGAAGAGCTGGAGATCCAATTGAGTCACAGAGGATGAAGTAGTATGAAACAATATCCCGTGCCGCTGTTGACTTTGGGCAGAGAGAGGTAGAGGCTGCAACACATACAATAGATGAGAGGATCAGCCACTAAACCTCCATAAATCTACTTGTTTGAGACCTCGACCTCTGTGAGCGATGCTTTCGTTTAACATTTGAACTGAGGTGAGATTTCCGACTGCCGGGAAAAGCTACAAATCTGGCCTCTAAACACCACAGCGGAACATGACGAGGCCTGACCGCACAAATCAGGGACTGAGTCGCTGCCACAGTCTCTGGTTTTAGTTAAGAGACAGGTGACTTCATGTTTTATAGTTACTGCATTAAGCTCGAGTTTTTAACAAGAATGACACATTTTCTACGAGCAAATGATCTCATCTCACGAGCCTGCCGAGGGGCAGGTTATACAAACTAAACTCCATCTGTACTCACCGATGACGATGAGGGTGTAGTTGACGTTAACACTACCAAAGCCGTTTGTTGCTTTGCAGATGTAGGTCCCTGCATCATCTGTCTCCACCTCTTTGATCTTCAGGCCCATGCGGAGGATGCGGAAGCGAATCCAGCCGCTGTGGATGTTGCGTGCATCTTTGGTCCACATTATGAGGGGTGGAGGGTCTCCTTCCACCGGACATGGCAGCTTGATGGCACTGCCCAGCCGGGCTGTCTGTCTGTGCTCAACTTTCTCAGACACTCGTGGAGGTCCTGAGGACACAAGAAAACAAAAATGTATAGTTTTATGCAAGTGGTTTTCTTGAGGGCTTCTGGCTATGAAAATGACCTTAACTGAAGCTCCATCCATCTGCTGTTAAAATCTTCAGGGCACGAGGGAAAGCCAATCAGTAGAAAGGAGGATTAAAAAGAGGGTGGCCTTAAAGGAGAAGTTAAAAAGGTTGGTTTCAGAGGGTAAAGTGAGGGATTGCAAAGAGTTTTAACTGTGAATTGTGCAAAATTATTCTAGTAGAGCTTAAGAATAAAAATATGGAGATAGAAATCAGCACAGCTTAAATTCTTTGTACACCCATGATGAATTTTGTTGTGGTAACTCCACTGGAGAGAGAACACTGGAATAACCTTCCTTTCACAAACAAATGTTTCCACTCTACTGACATTTGGTTTGCTTTGGCTGTTCTTTGCTATTTAAGTGCTTTATATTTACTGTATTTTACCCATATTTACCTGATGGGTTTTGTCTTCTGTGTTGGTTTTTGCACATATTTTGATGTTGCCTGTGCTATACAGCACCTTGGTCAACAAACACTGTAATATCTACTTGCAACCCTTCAGCAAAGGCCCCTTTCAGTTGTACCAGTCAAACCATAAAAAATAGAAAAAAAATCTTTTCAGAAGAATGAAAATCTAAGCCGCTACATTTGCACGACAAATAGCAACATTATCTATTTATTTAGTTTACCAAGTGAGTGATATTGCAAAACAGTTTCAGAGCACTTCCAAGAAGGCAAGTGAAATAAGAACATGTGAATCCTGACTTCCCTGACTCAACCAGAGTCTAACACAGGGAGATCGGAGGCAGATGAAATGAGATAGAGGCAATTTGTCATCTTCTCGCTGATTACCCCAAAATCTTGAAACCAGATTGTAATAATTGGGTAAGCCCTGGCGTTCACGGCCTGCACAGAGAGGGTGAAGCACTCTGGCTCTGGTTATGTGTAGCGTGCAAAAGATCAAAGAGATGAGAGGGGGGCGGGTCGCAGCGAGACGGACAGCAGCCTATTCTCCCGGCTCTTAATTGGCTCAGGTCTGCACCTTCAGATCTGGTGAAGTGGAGCGGGCCGAAACACCCTGTGATGGTGTTAGGAGCCCGGCGCTGCTGCTTGCACAGCGCAGGGCTTCCAACTACTAACTCCCCATCAAAACCTAAACAAAACCCTGAATTACTGAGCAGAGGAGACACAGAGGAGAAGCAGGAGCTCAAGGGAGTGAAAAGAGGGGGAGGAAATGCAACCGAACCCTATACACAGAGTACAGACTGTGCCTCAGAACAAATGGCCGCTCTGCTCGCAGTAAAAACAATGGAAAGGGTATGTACACATGGCCTCTCCCAACGCATGCATACACACACACATACTCCTGGAGTCACATTCCTTCAGTGCATTTCACACACATGGTAAATAAGAAGTTCATTATACTGACACAGGTAACTCCATCTGGCTGTTTCATCCATCACATTACTTACAGATGTATCTCAGGTACAGCATCTGGGCAGCTATCATTTGTGATGCCAAAAATCCTCAACTCTGTCTCAAAAAACAGATATACAGCTGTATACATTGTGCCATAAAAAAAAATCATATTTCAGCATAAAAGCAACAAAACCCGCTTTCCTTTCCTTTCTGCATGACTGACAACAAACTGAGAGTTTTCCTTCCTCCCTGTGGACGTCCTTTCCTGGTCCACAGCATGCACAGGAAATTGGAAGTGTCATTGTTTATGTCTGTGGAGAAAACGCAACCGCAGTCTTTTTGGCCGTTGTCAGCTGGCCCATATCTCACTCCACTGCTACTAGGAAATCAGAACAGAGACACTTCTCTGTAGGATATGATTTAAGACCACAAACACATCCCAGCATTGGCTTGGTGCTGCTCGAGCTCATATGGACCCAGAGTCCTAAAGGGCTTAACCGCCTCGGGAAAACATAAATATATTTCTGCCAAATCTTGAACAAATAGGCTTCAGTTATCTATTCTGACTTACGGTCTCACGAGACACTCAACATGTGTTCCTTCTGGATTAACGGAGAGGAGTGACTTACAAAAACAAGGCCTGATTCAGGTCAAAGTTTTAGCTGAAGCAAAGTGTCAAAACACATTGAACATACAAAGGAAATGCTTCTGTTAAAGCTGGAAAATACATTTCTTGAGAGGCAAGCACAAGTCTGAGGAAAATAAAGAGAGACAACGGAACTTCTGAATGCCCCTTTCCATTCATAAAAAAAATAATACAAGGGTGAACTTTATTTTTTCTTGCAGTTATTTGCAGAGTAGTCAACATTTACAGTAAATTCGCACCAACCTTCCAGAGGAGGATTTCCTTCCAAGTTAAGATTTCTGTTGGCTTTATATTTGTGGTGGTTTTGGCTAAACTGAACTTTCGCCACTGCTTCATTTACTGATACCCTTTTCTCTCACTAAATCTGTCCTTTCCAACTTGAAGGAATAATTTGAGTGTTGGAGAAATAAACTTCTTTCCTTCATTACTGCAAGTTAGATGAGAAGAACAATACTATTTCTCCTCATGGGCTAAAAATAAGAATACAAGCTTCACATAAAGACTGAAACCAGTAAAAACAAACAGCTATCGCTCTCCAAAAGTAACAAAACCCATTACCTCCAATTTTATGGTTGAACAAACAAGATTTAATGTGCTAATTACTGAATGTGAACATAATGGTAGGAGGATTTTTGTCTCCGCAAATGTGAGTCTATATGAAAAATGTATGTATTGCTTAAAGACTGGAAACAAGACGAAATAACAAGTCTGGAAATAACTATTTTTGAAGACAAGTTCAGTAGTTCTCAGTAAATATTGACTACGATTTTTTAAAATGCAAAAACAAGAACATAAATCCAAGTTAGTGTGTTTCCAAAAGTATCAATCTATTCCTTCAATTGTGAACTTGAACTTGGACAACTCGAGCTACTCCTGAGTAGTTTTTGGCTTATTGCAACTTTGGCCGCTGCTCCAAGTGCAAGGAATGTGCAAGGATTGACTTCCTCCCTCCATCTCCGTTCCTAAAAAGCTTTTGAAGTCCTTTTCAAAAACAAGGAATGAAGAAGCGCTGAAATCAAGGACATTGTCTGAATAACTTAATAAGTATTTGTGCTGTGTGCATGAGCACATCGTTTCTTCAGCGGGGGACTCTCCTCTCCTCCTCCACCTCTGCCCTCTCAAGGACAGGTTCTCTTAACCTTGGAGTTAAAAGCTTTGAAACCACACAGAGGCTTTCTGTGGAAAATAAAAACAATCCAGTTCTGAGAAATGGGAAATTATTGCCCTTTTTCTTTGATTATAAGATACACAGTTCAAGATGCCTAATATTCAACTCTTCATCACGCCATAGAGGACGTCAACTGTACTGCAACAGTTACCTCACAAAGTGTTATAGTCCTCTTCAGACACTGTGATGAATGGGCATCTGCCCAACTCCTGAGAAACTGGTGAGCTTTTACCCAAATTGTTGGAATTGCTGGAAAATGATACACATGACCATATGGGCTTTTCCGTACTCCTGTGTTGGTAAAGCGCCGCTTATTATAAGCGAGTTTCATGTGTGAAAGGAATCTTTCATAGCGCAGGAAGAGGAGGAGGAGGAGGCCTGGCGACTCACAGAATTAGCTCTGTTTTTCTTTGCTCAATTTGGTGATGGATTATTTTAAGAGAAAGGGGCACATTCAATAAGAGGCATTCTTGTGATTCAGACTAAATATAGCCAGCTTTTACAAAACCTTGTGAGCGGGTTAATGAGCAGTTGATCTGTCGTGCAGGCATCCGTGGAGGGAAATATGTTAGGAAATGTCAGGAAGAGAACGAAAGAGAAAATAAAAAAAATAATGAAAGACTACAAAAGCTTCCAGACTTGAGCAACATTCAGATGTGTTGGCAGCTCTCTCCTTGTTTATTTTCTCTTTTACTAAACACCTGTGGATTTGTAATGATGTGTGCATGTGCTTTTTAGTCCATACAAAGTGCTTTGGTTTTTCTAGTCATTGCAAACATGTGAATAAAGGCTTGACTAGGCTGCTGACAGCCGTACCAATAGAGAACACCTGGAAGTTAACCAACCACAATGAGAGCAACCCCATAATGCACGAAACACTGTCCGCCCAGCGCAGGATAATAGTTATTCAAACATTTTCCAATAAAAAGCATTTTGTTGCTTAATCTCCAGCCAACTGCAGGAATTTTTAATGCATCAAAAGGCTTTTGCACGAAGGCAGACTGTAGTGATTCATTACTAAGATAAACACTGATCTGAGCGAATGTGTCTTCAATGTGCAGTATTTACATAAAGGATAAGAGGCACACAGACAGATAGAAGCTGGAGAATGTTTCCTCCTACTCAGCAGCACTGTGTTAGCTCAGCAGACCATACAAGAGCAGACAGCACTTTAACCTAAGAGAGGAAGGAGTTTAATGGAGCCTGTGCATCCAGGGAAGCATTCCATAATACATTACTTAAAGCCTTAGGAGCAACTGTATAATACAGGTAAAAAAAAAAAAAAAGAAGAACGAATAAAAAGAAAGTTCAAGGAACATGAGAGAGAATGGGGGTTAAAATCCAGCCGGAAACCGAATCCAAAGCCGAAGACTGCACTTGAAACTGGAGGGGTTGGGTGAAGGCGAAAGGTGAGGCAGACACAGCAGCTCGGGGAGTGTGTGAAAGGCCAGAGCTTCTGTTCAGGGGCTGCTGCTGCTGCTGCTGCGCTTGGCTATACATTTCACAAGCAGAGATAAAAATCAGTATAAAACAGTGAGACAGGGGACAAGAGCCACCTTGGCAATTCAAGAAAGAAGGGGGGTGAGGCAGTGAAGGGGAGGCTGGGTGAAAGGGGATGGGATTCGTGGAGTGGCGAGAGCGGTTGTTCTGACAGCAGTGAGGCAGCGGAGGGTGAAGAATGCCGTCTTTTCTTACCCGTCCAGACGTCCTGCCCAGCAGCTTCACCCAGCGTGGTAATCAATACCTGTTATTTTCCCCTCTCGGCTTTCCAATCAATAGATAAGAGTGGGTTAAGACCAGTTGGGACAATGGCTCTTTCTGTGGCACCATCAGATGTGGGCTGAATAGCAACTGCTTTAGTGGTGGGAATAGTACAGGAGGAGCTATTGGATAACATGAGGGACTAGAAAAACAGCAGGAAGGGGGTGGAATAAAAAGAAAAGGGGAATAAGATGCTCCTGTCAATCTATCCGATTAGAGAAGAATCAGTGGAGTACCATCACTGCCTGCCTGCAGTGAATCCTACCGCTGCTTCCTTCACGCAGCAAAACAAAACAGCCTCCTGCCGACTCCTCATCAAAAGAACAGGAAAGAAACAGAGAGGAATTACTCCAGCGTCATAAAGCTCCTGGAAACATCTCCATCACGCGGCTTACCCTTAACAGGCCTGACTGTGGAGTCTTTGAACTCTAAGCTGCTATATTTCATTAAACTTGATGGCCTTCTGCCTGCCCCAGCTGCCTTGGCTGGAGGAAAAAAAATGCGTGTGTGTAAGCTTTTTTAGTCTCCTTGCTACGCTCTCCTGCGCAACTTAAACCTTAATTAGTGAATATTTCTGTTTGTCAATAAACCAGATCATCTTTTCTGAATAGGGTGCAAAAAATGATCAGAGGTGCATTATAACCCCTGAAAGCAAAGACAACCTCCATTAACATCAGTAAAAAAAAAGAAAAAATACAGTAATATATAATTTATTATTTAAGCCCTCATTTTCAGATCAAATTGATCACAAGACAAGATGTGCTAAGATCTCCATGTCTGGAGAAAACTTTTACGATTATATGAAAGTACTCTTTCACTTCAGGTTAAGGGGTTTCCATAAGGACCCTGTACATTTCCAAGTATGTGGAAGTATGGAGCCCCTATGGAAAGTCCTTAACCTGAATTAATAGAGGCCTTTCATGTTATGTTTTTGGGGCCATTTTGGTCTTCCTACCAGGTTGTGAAACAGGGGTCTCAGCGGAACAGTTCATAGCCTGGTTTTCCACAGAAAAAGGGCCTTTTCTTTATTTAGTTTATTTAAATGCTTGCTTGTTTCTCTGTGTCAGCAAGATTATTCAAAAACTACAAAAAAAAAATGGAGGAAGGCATGAAATACTGCTGAGGATCTGGACTTCTTTCTCAGTGTCTCGAAGGATGCGTCAAAAAATAACACTCTGCTGTCAGTGGCAAGTTTAAAATCTCATTTATCACAACATTATGTTCAGTTTGTGAATTATGTTCAAATTCACTGCAAAATTAATTATAAAGCTGGGTATGCTTTATGTTATCTTGTGACTGAAAGGCATGCAGTGCCCTCAGATATATATAAGTCAGATCTAACCTAATTGTTCAGCTCAAGGAATTAAAACAGTAGGTCACAATCCAATGGATGACATCACAGTGGCCATATCTGTCTTTTATATACACACTGTAGTTTTTCATAGTGGCAATTTGAAAAGAACAATTATCCTCTAATGTGTTACTTACTTTTTTGTTTATTTTTCCTATTCACATCAAAATAAAAAAAATACTTGTTAAATTTAACAAAGGAACTGCTGCCAGAGTAGTAAATATGTTTCTGCTTAAATTATTTCTTAATTATTCCTAGAAAATTGAACACACTGACTCAGTGAGACAAGATCTCATGCAAATGTGAGTCTTGCTGGTCTTGCCCTGTCATAAAGAGAGCACAGCAAGTGGCACTCCAGCCGCTTTATCTCACTCCATTAGGCTAAGGCCTGGTGCACACACAGGGGCTGAGTGTGTGCTTAGGGCCACTTATCGGGGAAGAGGCAACAGCAGGGAGGCTGTGAGGAAAGAGGAAGGCCAAACAGAGTGACAGAGACAGAAGGAGAGAGCGGAGGCGTGGAGAGAAATCAAATCAAGCCAGGGACAGAGAAGCAGGGTGAGGGTTAAGGAGAGGAGGGTCGATTTAGAGAGCAGAAGGGAGCAGAAGCTAAGATGGCAGAGAGGCCTCCTTTAACACACAGCTCATAAGAAGAGGAGGGCTGCAGGGGGGAGTGAAAGGGGATTAGGTGGGCCCAGGCGGCAGTAACCAAGAATCCCAACAATCTCGCACCCCACTCCCTGGCCCGGGCTCAGCCTCAGCCACATGACACACTCAAACAGACTTCGCTCTCTCTCCATTACAAAGCAGCGCACCAACAAGCACCTGTTTATTACTGTCTATAATATGTTTGGAGGTTG
Source organism: Archocentrus centrarchus (assembly GCF_007364275.1). NCBI lineage: Eukaryota > Metazoa > Chordata > Actinopteri > Cichliformes > Cichlidae > Archocentrus > Archocentrus centrarchus. Next base: position 11,741,415 of record NC_044367.1, on the reverse strand, counting down.
GCCGACCACTTGGCACTGAATGGGACATTGTGAGAATGCCCACATGTTTTGGCTGCTTTGGACTGCCAGCACATTGTTTCTTAGTCTCCCTCACAGACAAACAGATAAGAAAGTTTGGACACAAACCCTCATTAATCTGTATGTCATTATTGTCCCCTTGCCAGTGAAAACACAGGGCGCTAACGATTAAACTTTAGATTAGTATTTATCTATGTATAGCAGTTCTCCCTCTACAGCAAAGGCTAACAGCATCTTGAAAAGACGATCCCAACAGGTGTTCTGGACCCACCAAAAAAGCCCCGCCCCCAAGAATGAAAATGGTCTTAAGATAATTAAATTAGTGCTAGTTGAATTTCCTGATTTTTTTTTTTTTTTTTACGCATGCCTGTACTGGTGTGTAAGGACTGCTCAACAAACGTCCAAACCAACACAGAAAATAGTGATTTAGAGGTCATGAGCAAACATTTTAGTTCAAGGTGTAAAAAGTCAGCAAAGTTATAGAAACCACACACAAATGTTTGTTTTTGAGGAATTATTAAGCAACTTTACCCCTTCAGATGCCAAAGTGTACATTTCCAAATTTGTATTTTTGATTTTGGACTCAGACAGTTGGGCATGCAAGTGATCAAGAGTCTGAGCTGGGTGGTGAAAAACCTGACACTGAAGAAAGAAATCTGCTGGAAATCTAGGACCACATGAAGGCTTTTGCATGCTTATTGTATTTACCACAAATCAAATTTACTTTCACATTTATTACCAACACATCTGCCTTTTAAATTTAGTTGCTGGGTTTCCCACAAGCATATTTTCTTCTGGTTGGCTGCCCCTTGAAAACAACAGGTTTGAGCAGTTTTGGATGGGGCTTCTGTGCTCACAACCAGACACATTTCGATCCCATATACTGTACAAATGTATCTTACCAATATGATAAGATACACGCAGAATTTTTAAGATGTGAGAAGAAAAAAACAAACTTGAGGATCACTGCTTCAAAGCATCAATGCTGCACAAAAAAACAATTCCCTCATTGCAAGACTTGTGTGTTTGTTGTTCATGGTCTCTTATCTTCTAGCAGTGAGGTGCGTTCTGCCTTTCACACCCCCCCTCTTCTCCTTTATTCTTACTGCATTCCCCTGTGTGTGTGTGTGTGTGTGTGTGTGTGTGTGTGTGTGTGTGTGTGTGTGTGTGTGTGTGTGTGTGTGTGTGTCCAACCTGCATTTGGCTCATTGTGTACAATAACTGACGAGCAGAGGAGCACAGAGACTGTAAACAAGAGCGTTTTGAGTCAGACATGCTGTCACCAGTAGACCCATGTGTGTGTCTTTGCAATGATGATGATGGCCAAGCTTGGCGTGGTGTGCCCCTTATTTCTCTCCTGGAACCTTACACTAGTGTACAGTCAGAGGATAAGCCAATCTCCATGACACTAGGAAGCGCTTTACACCAGCGCCTTTGTCAACAAAGCCTTTCCAGGAAAGGGCCAATGACAGACTGTGATGTAGCAGGAGTGTTTGGGCAGAATGGAGCAATTCAGACAGGGGCAAGGGGGAGGGAGAGGCCAGGGGAGGAGTGGGTGAGGGAATGAGAAAGGCGGGCGAGACAGAGACGAGACAGTGCGGGGAGGAAGAAGTGGAGAGGCGAGGCGAGGCGAGACAGACGGAGGGGGTGGAGGAACTGGCAAAGCTCTCACTGACAGCAATGGGGCCTCTTGACAATCCAGGAATATTGTCTGAAATCAATCTGTCATCATGGAGCTGTTGAGTCTGTCATTACGATGTGGTACTCGCCCTTTCACAGTGACAATTTGTTCAGTGCTTTCCCAGTTCACCTTACTACTGCACTGTATAAAGGTTGCTGCCCTCTATCCATCTCTGTCTGCCAGTCTGTCTGTCTCTCTCTTTGTTAATCAACTGTCCACACAGAGCTTTGCAGTCCTTTTATCGGGGTGACCTGCACAGAAACAGCCGTCTGATGACCAGAACAGACGTCCTGCTGCAAGGACTTCTGTTACATCATAGATTTTCCATATTTACAGCTATCAAAAAAAATATCTTTCTACAATAATAAACAAGTCAAAGAGTCTACAGTAGCAAGCAGCGCTTTCATGTAAATGCTAACATGTTCACAATAATAATGGTGGTGTGCTGAATTTGTTTGGGATTAATGTCTAGCAGTTGCTAGATATTAAGGCTCCTGAGAATTTGGTCATAAACCAAAGCTTTGGGCTCATTTTGACCTTTGATCTGATGTTCAGTAGAGTCAGTGGACTCAAATGGACAAACTCATGGTGGACTAAGAGGAGAAAGCCAAAGATGAAGTCATCCCCTAGGGAACTTGAATTTCTGGAACAAATGTTGTGGCAGTCCACCTAAGAGTTACATAATATTTCAATCTGAACCACAGACTTCATGTAAAAAAAAAAGGACATATCCACTGCGAGTCACTGATTGGTGGAATACCATTTAGAAGTATCTAGTGTGTCAGTATCAAGGTGCAACCTCGAGAACTGAAAACTGAAGCAAGAAGTACCAAAAACTGCAGTTCCTCGAGTGGCCACTTGAGGCTGGTTCCAAAATCGAGTCAATCACGATAGACTCCCAAGTTAAAAATGTCCAATTTTACAGCTTAATAGGCACATTTAAATCAAAAAGAGACCAACACCACAAACCCATGAGCACGCACCTCACTCATACCACACCTTTAGGTGTTAATACAATTTAAATGGTGACTTAGCTAAACACCAAAATTGTTTTTGGCATGATCCTACTTTAGGAAAAGTTAGAGTGAGGAAGATTCATCCTCTGGGGACCATTACTGTACAAATGTCACATATTTTAGTCTGGACCAACTGACATTGCCATTACTGAGGTCATGGTTAAATATAAACAAAAAGAATAGCCAGTTCAGCTAATCAAGACAAACAATAACTGTATCACTGGCATATTGCCAACATCTGCCAAGTCTTAAAGTCCAACTACATCCATACTGGGGGCTGATCCAAGGCCTAAGCTCACATCCCTGTGCATGAGGAAATCAAATCAGTTTCACTGCATGGTGCAGAATTCCAGTCTGGGACAGCAGTAGCTCTGCTATAAAATATGACAGATTATACTCTTTGCTTCTGAAATGATTTTTCCTCCCTTCATGTCAAAGGAGGGACATATTTTTCCATTCATTACAAAAAAAGGAGTGGGTCCCCAAAATAAAATAAGAAAATCAGAGCTTCTCAGACTTCAAACCTCCACCTCCAGTGCTGAGAAAGACCACTGCTGGTGGAAACGTGCAGAAATAAATTCCATCACGACAGCCCGGACATTCACAAAAAAATCCCCCTATTTTGGCATATTGGGACAAGCAATAGCCCAGACCAGACTCTTTATAACCTCAATCAATGGGTACAATGCATAAATTCTTTCCAGGATCACCCAAAAGAATCCTTAATGAAAAACAAAGTAGAAGTGAATAAGCCTCAAACCCATGTGGGGTCTTACTGAAGCTCATCAGAGATGAACTGAAATAACAGGGAGGGGGTTTGAAGGCAGCAGAGGCCTCATTCAGAGCTCGTTATCCCAGCCATGCCCTGGCTCAGCTGTCTTTAAGTCCGGCCAGCCACCACTGTTGCCACCACCATAACTTTCAATCAACCTTTTAACTACTGAGCGGCAGGGTTAGATAGAGGGTGGAAGGGGTTGTGTGAGGGACTGTCAAGTGATTTCAGATAACACCCTAGAAAGAGGAAGAAGGACCAGAAGAGCAAAGAGAGCAATTTTAAAGGTTTGATGTCTGGTACTATATTATAAAGTTAGCTAACAACCAAAAAACAGATGGAAAACAATAAGAAGCTCCTCAAATGACAAGCAACAGGTTCGCCCTGGGTGCTCGATTTGGTATTCTGATAAGTCAGTCAGAGACTTCAGCAGCACAGACTCTAGCAGGCTGTGGCAAGTACAGCAAACAAGCACATACAGTGAGATGGGGCAGATAATATTTCTGCTCTTTAAATCAGCCTTTTATTCACTAACATCACAATGGCAACTCTTCAACGTGCCCAAGCCTGCTCAGTCCAAGCAACATCTTCAAGGCCATCATCGCATAAAGTAGACAGTATAGATGCTTTCCCGAGGCAACAAAATGTTGTTTTGGTACATATTTTGCAGGAGATACAACCAGGAGGTAGTGAAAGATGTGGAGCAGCAGGGGAAGAATGGAAGTTTAAATTTCTGCACCCCCTGCCCAGGTATGCATCATAAATCTAGAAGTTTAATTTTACAGGAAAACAAACCCAGTTTCTCCCGTTGAGCAATGAAAAAGGAGATCAATTGGCGTGTCATCATTTCTCTTACTAAAGTGACTGAGCGAGCAGCTGTGGAGGACAAAACAGGGAGGAAGATGGTGGGGTGGGGAGTGAGGGGTTGGCGAGGGTCTCCATGACTTGGCTCCTCGAAAGAAAAGAGAAAACAGAGCGGGAACTGGAGAAATGAAGGAGGCTTAGAAAGAGGGGTTGCGCAAGACAAACAGGTCCCACTGTGGGGCTGAAATGTTATTGTAAGGTCACTTGTAAGGTTCCAGGAAGGCAGACCCTTGCCCCCCCAACCCCACCCACAGGCTGACTTCCAGTCACTCTGTCCACTCACTTTCTTCAGGCCAAGGGTGTAACGCAGCAGCCTTAAGAATGGAGTCTAAACAGTGTACTGTGTCATAATATTTAACACCAAGCAGCTGTCAATTAACGCAAATTTGTTATTCATATGTCTGCTAAATAGTGCAAGTCAGACCAGTGAAAGGCACAGAGTCGATTATCATCTGAATGGTGACCGTCCGAAGCCTCTGTGTGAGCAGCTCCGTGGGTTTGATGAAGGTTAACAGGAGCAAAAGGAATTCTATTTAGCTGAACCCAAATCCATTCAGCAGGCAGGAAGAGTGTGTGTGGTCTGAAAACACTCCCAGAGCCAACTGCCCAAACAAACTAATGAGCATTGTACACATACACACACATACACACACACACAGAAACACAGACATGGGGACTTTCTTAAAAAATAAAAAAGAAGAGGAAAGAAATTCTCATGTGCATCTGAACATTAGCATACAGCTGAAAGTGGCAGACAATACTTTGTTGAAATTCCACATGAATGTTAATTGAAGTGTCCATTAGAGTCAGTCAATGAGGGGAGTGTTGCTCACAAGGATTATATGACCCCACTAAAGTAAACACCGAGTGACCTCCATTATGACTACTTATCACTGCTACAGCTCTTTCCTTTCATTCCCCTTGGAGAAGTGAAGTCTGACACATTCCTCCCTCCAAATGTTTCCTCCTGAACTGACAGGGTCAGCATTGTGTGTTGACAGATTTGGAGCATGGATTGTTATAGTGCTGCTGACATTATTTCCGCGATAGAAACAGAGGGATTGTAGCAGGAGGAATATTATTTCCACCTGGTTTAGAGGGAAAGGAGGTGGAGTGGGAATAGCTGTTGGTCTACCTCTGAGGTTTGCCAAATTGCCCCACGCTCCTTGGATGTCTCATTATCATGACTTTTCTCAGGGTAATTTCAGGCTGCTTAATAAAACGCACGCATATATTCAGAGGCACGAAAGCAGCGCCCGTTCGCTCTCGTAACTTCTTCTCACGCAGGTCTACGTGGCACCACCTCAGGAAAGTGAGTCCCCCGTCTGCTATGAGCTTAAATACATGGCAAATAAGTCCAGTCAACAGGGATGACGAGGGTTTAAAATTAATTACTGCTGCCCTGTCCAACCCGGGGGACCGCTGCACACAATAATCCAGCCATTGTTCTCTGCAAATGGACCCAGGCTCTGTAAATATGGGGCTATGGAGAGCTGAGAAAGGCTGGGTGGGAGTAAAGGTCAGCTCATGCCTTGTTTTAACGACAGCACATTAACTTAACTCACTTCCTTCAACTTTAGACCGGTAATAAATGGGAGGAAATGCAGAGAAAAAGAAGGCGACATGTGTTTAAAAGGGTTGGCATTCATTGGTGGATCTCTGATGCGCTGAACAGTCACACCTTAAAGATGAAGTTTATCTTCCTTTGAGTTCTGCTGTTTGGTGTGGGATGAAAGACAAAAAGGTAACACGAAACTGATTTTATTTCTAACACTAAATGAGGCATTAAAGTGCAAGTTGCATAAGGACTGTTAAAAAAAAAGCATGTTACACAGCTTTTCAACCCAATCCTTTCTCTCCACCCCCCTCGTCTCACTAGCTTGGCCCACGAGCCAGAACACCACTGTTACACCTTCTTACTATTCAGGAGCTTTAAAAAAAAAATAAAGAAAATAAGAGGACTTTGGGGCATTTTGTTGCTGAGAAACTAGCCTCATTACAGTTTAAGGAAATGGAAAATGGTCTGGGAGCCAAACAGCCTTGTGATTTTAAAAGCCCTTGGCATGCAGTTTATCTCATAGTACATTCTTGCTATGAAACCATGATGTAAGTCTGCTATAAAATGTATATTTTCCAACAAGGTTGCAGAGGAGTTTGCATGCTTTACACTTTGCCAGATAGCTCCATAAGCGAAGGGAATACTTGTGGGGTTAAATTGCAAAAAAAAAAAAAAAAGACTAGTGCAGGAGCTTAAAGGACCACTGTACTTGATGCCTGTTTCTAATTAAAATGCACCAAAATAGTACCATTCACTGTGCTCATTGTTAGCTAGTCCTGGTGCATAACAGAGACACCTGGCGCCTCTATTTTTCTCCCAGGGTGCATTTCTGCAGATCCATATGTCCAGACTGCTGCATTCCTCGTTCAGTAGAGCTGAGTGGTCCCTGGGCCTGTCACCACATTAGAGCTCTGCTGGGACACATCATCAAGCGCCTCCTCCAGCTGCTTGAGGGAGGCCGAGCAAGCAGAGGGGGGGAGGACAGAAGGTGCTAAGATGGAGGAAGTGCAGTGGTTACAAGGGGGTCTCAAGAAATAATTCTTCCAAGGCCAGCTGCAAAGTTGGAGCATAAAAAGAGGGAGGTCTGTGTGGGTGTGTATGTGCGTGACTGCGTGTGTGTTTGGGGCCCTCTGTGGCACTAGAGCAGGGGGTCAGATGTCACCTGGTGACTGACAGCAACAGGCTTAAAGTCATTCACCCAAACTTGCTGTCTTCTCAGGTGCACTGCCTGAAATGTTTAGATAACAGCAGTAAAGAAACACTCCTGACGTGTTTTTACTGTTTCACACGTAAGTGAAAGAAGGCCCGTCCTCAATAATTTAATTTACATTTGTCAAAGATGTCATCATACATTGTTAAATTTTACAGGGACAGCTTAACAGCTCTGCTGGCCTTCGCTTCACTACAAAAGCAGAAGCTTTGAGTCAAAACCCCAGACTGTATTTCACAGCATGTCAGAGTCAAGCTGTTGCATTTGGACTGTAACACAGAGCTTACTGTATCCCTGCTTCTGTTGGTGGAACTGTGGGATATTTACACTTCACAGACTGTCAAGTGTCTTACAAAATCATCTCACTCAGACTCTTTGCCAGCCACATATCTGCGATTGTACATGTGTCTCTGCATCTGCAACCACTTTCAGAGAAATTATGAAAAGCAGGCTGCAAATTCTTCCCTTTGTCTGACATTAAATCAGCTCAGGCTCATCGGATCTCCACTCCCCACCATCCCACTGGCTTCCCCGTTTTGCTTTGCTCCTTCGCTGACATATGTTAATCTGTAAACATACAAAATTGCCTGTCTAATCTGATTTAGCCTTCACATTTTGTTTACTTTTGGTTTAGTTGTGCCGTGAAGGCACGGCTGCCACGCTGTGAATGAGGCATTGTCTGCAGACCCACAGATGTAATCTGCCCCTCTAAACTGCCGCCAACCCACTCCTGCCCCTTTCTACCTTGAGCCCAGATAGCCGCATGCAGGTATTGTACCTATCAGACGCCTCTTGAATTCACTCACATGCTGAGCAGGAGAATAAAGAAGGCGCTCTGGAGCCTGCCTGTTTTGCCAGAGCATAGTCTTCTGGGGAAATGTTTCTGGTTTTCAGATTTCTCTCATTAAAATGTGAAGCATAGTTTCAAGTTCTGCCCCTGTCTTTGACTCATGCCACTGGATTGCATCAGACATGGTTCAGTAGTCAGTGATGGTGGATGAAATCACAGGAACTGTCTCGACAGCTGTTCACGAGCTGTTGACAAGCTCACTGTAAATTGCCTTTATAAAGCAAAGTATTGATACAGCGCAGTGAACTGTGGTGAGGCTGAGGTTTCCCACTCTCCAATCGAGGTTTCGGTCAATATATGCATGCATATAGACACATACATACTCACACATACAGACACACACAGGCTGTTGTGAGACAGTCTCTTGGCCAGCCGCTGGAGAGCTGGACTCTTACACTAACTGGTGTCCTTTCACCCTGGGAAGCTGATGGATGATGTTTGTTTGGTTTTGCTGTTGCGAATACACGCATGCACGCACACACACACACAACACACACACACACACACACACACTGCTATTACTGAAACACACAAACTAGGGGTAGGGGTAGGGGACGGGCTGGCTTGCCCTCTCTCGTTCCGCTGCCCTGTGTTGATTTTGGGCTGTGTTTAGAGATTTTTTTTTTTTTTTTTTTTTTTTTTTAGTTTAGTTTAGTTTTCCATCTCTTCCTTCTCTGAGCGACAGCGTTAAGACCCGACTGAGACTTTCTTTACGCTCACAGGAAACCAGCCAGTCGACTTGGTTAATAGTGCTGTGTGAATGAAAAAAAGAAAGAAAAAACAAATATGAAGCAGCTCACCTCTGCAGTCAGTCAGCAAAACAGCCTCAAAGATGAGCAGCACAATCTTCAGAATGTCCATGCTGTCCAAAGACAAATTCATGGTCCCTAAATCTGAAAGACACATGCACACACACTTGATTTCAAGACATTTTTGGACAACATGACTTAAATAATAAAGCTTCCTGAGCAAACCCACTATATCCTATATCACTAATAGAGTGGAGCAACTTTCCTCTTCACAGAAGGTCCAAGTCTAAGACTCCTGGGACCTTCTGTGGTCCACAAGAAAGTTTACGATTCTAAATTTAACCCCAAGTAAGACCTATTTGATGGCAATATTAGCATATAAAGTTAATGCTAAATAACACAGGATGTATGTTTCCCCACTGCGTCCAGACATTAGATTTGGGATTCTACATTGGGGTCTATATTAAGGGTTTTTCAGGGTCGAAGAAGTGCTGAATAATGCAATAACACAGTTATGTATCTAAGCTACATATTCAAATACATAACCAAGGTCTGGAAAGCCAAAATGCTCACGGAAACTGTTGTTTTAGGCTAGTTTATCTTGATGCGCTTACAGTAAAAAAAAATATCACGCCGGCTGCTCACTTGCAGGTTGGGTAAGCATGCAAATAAAAGTGTAAATAGGACTTTAACATACCTTGGTATTCAAGTGAATTAAGTCAACCTTGTAACACTCTCTGGACTGAAATACTTTCCGCTAAAGTCCGTGTCGAGTCCATGAATCAAAAGTGACAGCGGTCGACTTTCCACCGACCTCTAACAGATCAGCACATGCCTCTCTCTGCAACAAAATAACGGATTCAAGGCTGCAATAAAACCGGACACTTCCATAAATCACAATAACCTAACCCAAGTGTTAAAAAAAAAGAAATAAAAGAAAGTAAAAAATCAGGGAAGTCCACCCCGGTCCGTGTAGTCCGCTTCACCCACAGAGTGACTTCTCCAGCAGCAGCGCGCACACAGCGGAGACTCGCCGTCCGTCCCAGCGCTGCAGCTCCGGGCCAATCACAGCCCGCAGAGGCCGGACGCGTTTAACTCTTTATCTCTCACACAAGCCTCTTCATTACACAGCTATTATCTCACCAGCTTAGTGCACGAGAAAAGAGATAACAGCTGCAAACTGTTAAGAAAGATGCCATGCAACTATAGATCCTCATAGAAGTCAGCCTATTGTATTATAAGAAAACTGTCCAGGCTGCCACCTTTCACCTTAAAGAACAGGAAGATCCTTCATTGTGGCAGAGGGGAAAAGATTTCCAGGTCATGGGAGGAGAGAGAGAGGTTTAAGAAAGCATAATCAAAAGGACCCAGCTTTCATTTCTGTAAATTACACACACACACACACACACACAGTGGAAATTGTTTTTATTTTTAAGGTAATGTGCATCACTGTGCCCTAATACAGATGAACTACATCAATACATTGTTTAAGCTGTTTTGCATAATCCTGCTTAAATGATATCATTAAAGCATAATTAAAATACCCAAAGTAAGTCATCATATACATTGATTTGTTTGAGCATGACTACAGCATGATTTATTTACTTAGCAACTAAAGCTGTAAAGTAAGTTTCATTATTAATGTAACTAGTACCCTGTACTGCAAATACTCACATTAAGTTACCAGCTTCATAAGTCAAACTTACAGCTCCATACTGTAGCTCCCTGTGCAGTACTGCAGTACAGTATGAATGCCGTCATGTGCTGCCACCTACTGGCTGCAGCTAAGCTTCGACTATATTGAAGAGACCACAGTCAAGCACCTTAGCTGTCCTACTGCTGTTTTGCCCCTGATTCAGAATCACCAGAGCTATATTACTGAGTTATTTAGCCAGCCAATCTCTTACATGCTGCTTCTCATTGGATGCCTCATCAGCCCTGTTTGGGTGGGGTCTCAACATTAGATCCCTCTCTCCCAGCTAACCCAGCCAGCAGCAATAAGCCATATTATCCAAACTTACCCGGTGGCTTTCATTGCATCTTCAGTAATGGAATGTATGACTGCTGCTCCAGTTACCCCATCAGGCAGTCCACTTCAACTGCACCGCACTGCTCCACCTTCCGCTCCACGTGTTCCTTCCCAGGAACAATCAACTCCTACTTGATCACCTGCAGTGGCTTTTCTCATGAAAAAAAGCATCTTAAAATACATGGAAAAATCTGAAACTCTGACAATGTGTTACTCAAACTCCATAAAGAAATTCAGTTAAGCAGGATGTTGCTCATCAGTGGGCCCACACTTCCCACTCAAGTGCCAGGAATAAAAATGGCACACAGCAGCTAAAATTGTTCCAGGCTATAAATGATCATCTTCACATAATATCCAGACAGATAAAATTCAACTTTAACTGTTACAATTTTCAGTCTTGGGACAAGTAGCGTAACATATGAGCTGCACTTCTTCAATCTCAAATCGTGTAAATCGGAAGAAGATGTTCAATATTTAACCTGTTGAACCTGTGCAGATATATAACATGAATATGACATTATGTGACAAGTGATGGTAGGGCAATTGATTCAGTGAGTAAAGAGAAAATTATTTTTAAACAGGAAAAAGTCATTTATTTCAATATACATTGCATTTAAAACTATATGACATTATTTGTTCAATATTTTACACAGCTCTTAACATGGAAATGTACTGGAGTTTTACAAAATAAGACCAAGCTCTGAAACAATAATATGATATCCCAACCTTTAATTACTGCATGATTTCATGTTTTTTAACATAAAGATAATTATAGCTTCATACATTATTTTTGTTCTTTATAAAAGAAAAAAAAAACTGCACCTTTCCAAAGGGAGTTCATATGTTTCTTTGATGAAAATAAGATTGATACAACAGTATTTAGTGATTCTTAATATGTAAAGCCTGAGGAACTGCTTTAAGCCAGAGCAGGATGGATAGGATGTAATATTTCATAACTGATGCTCAGTGGTCCATTTTGGCCACTTCAGAGCAGTCAGATGTACAAACCAATATACTGTAACTATGGAAGATACTGTGTATGCTGTCATTGCTGTGGAAGCAGATTTAGGAGCAGAAGGGAAGTCAAGAGGAAGTGACGTCAGTCGGAACAAAATTAATCTGCTCCTGACCAAAAGAGCAACAGATGGAAATAATTCAGTGTAAACACATACCAGCAAAACTTTGCTCTTCAGAAATGGCCCATTAGTGCATTTCAAACAGGAGAGTGATGTCTCTTAAATGCGCAGGGCCGCTGCAATTAGTAGTCACAATATTGCACTATAACATTGTAAGAAAGAGAAACTCCATGGGCATTGGCCTGTAGTCCTGTAGGCCAGCACCTGAAAAGGCCTCTGGTTCAAAACAAATTATCCTAATGAGGGCACTCAGCAATGAGAGGTCAACTCTCCACTAGGGGGCCTTCCAGATCTAACAGTGATGACTAAGAAATCCCTTTTCTTCATCTCTGTGTGCAGCCAAGTCCTTGGAGAAAACTCAGTGTGCCGTGGTGCAACAGTGGTGCAAAAGCAATGGGCACAGCCCATAACCGTAGAGAGGTGAATAGTCAGTCTTGTTGGAATTCAGACTGCATCTTACAAAGTGATACAGAATAAGACATTCACTGCCATTAAAAGCATGAAGGAATCTCAATATAAAAGTTTTCCATCTTTCAGCTTTACATGACTGGAACTGGTGGCCTGGTCAAGGTTGCCTTCCAGTTCCAATACAGAGCAAGTGTTTACTGAAGACATTTTAGTGTATTTATTACCAGAATTACCTTTATTTACACGCTGATCACAACTTACATTCTTTTGATTAAGCCAAGACTCGTGAGCGCTCAGGTGCAAATATAGGACACTCGCTAATGCGTAGGATATATTTCACAAAGTCCTTCCATTTACACCTGAAGCAAAAAAAAAAAGAAAGAAAGAAAAAGGAGGCCTGTTTTGATTTTGCTACAGAGGACTGCTGCACAATGCCAGTTTAAAATCTGTTATTGCCTGCGTTTCCTGTCTCCCTTTTCCTTTATTTTTTTTAACATCTACAGGCATTTGTGCATCATTTGGGTGGAGAAAATCACTGCTTCCCACTGACGCACCAGAATCTCAGAAACATATTACATCATAACCCTGTGGCTTTTTGTCTGGAATTTCTGTTGTCTCATCTTGAACGGCCATGCTTAGCAGGTATAATCAAGACCATCAGGGGTTACCCGAGCAGTGCTGCTTTTGCTTTGTGTACAGCTGTGAATCTGTCCATTGCATATGTCCTTGTTGTGGCAGACTGTGCGTTTTCATGGTTATCTGAGGTCAGATGCCTGCCTTGTCACTGTAGAAGGGCGTGACATGGAACATGTAGCAGTGCGTGCAAACCCTGACAGGCTTCACCTGACCGTATCGTGGCAGCGGAGCAGAATGGGAAGAACAGCGAGAGCAGAAGATCTGAAATGACAGCGCATGCAATGTATCACTTACCAGCCACACGATAACACATGAATTATCAGTTTGATCAAGTTTATGTTAAACCGAAGAGATCATACCTTTCCGCAGCTTCTACAGTGATGTTTCCTGCGGATAACAGTGAAAGGAGCCTTACAGGCAATGCAGGAATTGCAGGCTTCATCAGGGACCCAGTCAGGAGGGTCTGCACAGAGCCAAAGAGAAATCGTAAACACAAAGCAGACCTGTCACCGGCTGAACGTTTGCTGAGAGAAGGAGAAAAGGAACTGGCTGACATTTCCAAAAAAAATAAAAAAATCTGTGCAGGTCTGGTTGTGGATTTGCTGACCTTCGAACTGGCCCTCACGGGCCTTGGCTGCCAATTCTGATGAGGAAATGGTCTCTTGACACAGAGCACAGTCCTCCAGCACTGCGCTGCGCATAACAGGCCCCGCTAGACACCATAAAAGAAGAAACATGTAGAGTGTAACTGGCTGTTTATTTTAACAGCTCAGTTACAGACAAGAAAGTGCAGAATTGCTCAAAACTGTTAGAGAAGACTTAGCATCTTCTAGGCTGTTCTCACACATGAACTTTTGACATTTACGAGAGTATGACGTGAACAGAACATTTGACAAGCAGCATGCTATTTAAGATGGCCCTGCTATGTGCGTTACTGTGGAAGCTGTCATTTTATTATATTTGTCATCAGCCGAGCACCTGGTTCCATTTTTATGTGGGTGTGTATTTTTCTAGTGATTTTTTTTATCAGTCTGTGCATTAGGGAGCTGGCACTCTAAAAAGACAAATGTCCTGATGTGTACTTGCACTTCTGTTGGGCGTCATCTAGACAAATTAGGGGCTGCAGTGCATGTGTAACAGCTTTATTTAAAGAAGACTGGGTTCAGCTGGGGATTAAACTATTATTTTTTTAATTTAAAATTTTTTTAAACAAGCCCTTTTTCATGACCAGAAATGTATTTTGTTTTATGAATTAATTTAACCTCCAGGAGAAGCTTTTTTTTTGCTCAGTTGGGGGTAGCACACCTATCATCATTAATTTACAGTTCATTTTTTTCACATGGAGACTCATTAGGGAAATATCAGGCTCATTAAGTAAGGTGGCAGATATGGTGGGTTTTTAAGGCTTTTCACGGAAAGCAGCTGCCTTCAAAAAGCAATGCTATTCCAACAGTGTGAGTGAACAATGAATATTCTCTGTACGTTAATTAATGCAAGGAACCATTTTTACACTGTCACATTATCATTTAATTCATTGTTCTGAAAAAAGAAAATCATATTGTAGCCAGTGTGTAACAGCGACTGAAGTGTGCACATAAATGTTAAATCTTAATAAGAAAGCCGAATCTTTTGAGCAATATGCCCAAATAAATTCATGTAGCCATTTTTGCTCCTGTGGGTGAAAAAAAAGGACACAGTCACTAGCTCTGTTGAATTGAAAAGGCTGTTTTGAACTCTGTCTGTACTGTGAAAGAAAAAGAGAAAACGTAATACTCTAAAACTTGTCTAAAGACTGAAAACATATCACATAATCATAAAACACCTTCCTCACCTTTCTTCTGCTTATCATCGTCTCCTTGTTCACACTTGGTTGCCATGACTTCAAAAAGAGTCTTGAGGATGCTGCGAAGGTCACTCGCATAGTTGGTCTGCAGCTGGTCAGCAACACCTGCATCACACACAAACACAGAATGGATGTCAGTCCAAGCGAGGAAAAGAAGTGAGGAGAGTGACTCAAGAATGAGAGCTTTTATACCTGATATACAGACAAAGAGACGGTGGATGAGGTCGCTGCTGCTGTGGAAACGGGATCTGATCTTGCTTCTGGCCGCTGCCTTGGCATCTTGAATGGCCAGCTGGATCTCCTGCTGGTCCGGGTCTTCTGAAGTCCCTGAGCTGGGAGTCAGACTGCTGACAGGACTGGAGGAAATTGTGAGACACAGTGAAGGATCATCAGTTAACATCTTTCTCAAACCTGCATACGCCATTTCCACAGTCAGTTTACATCAATAAAAGTAGATTTCCATCTTTAAAGTGGATTTATTATGCTTTTGCTTATTTTCTCTCATACATAAAAAAAATCAGTATGTACAAGTAGCCATCCTGTGAGCTAAAAGCTTAGACTTCCAACTGTTCTGAACGCTCTGCTTCTGTTTTTGTCCTACTCTTGGAACTGCTTGATGCCAATGAGGGTGGATATTTGTAACATAGTCATCTTTGGTACACAGCTGTGCCTCTGAACCCCCATCAACCCTCAGTTCAAACCTTCTATTTGCAAGGGGCAGCCAATCAGAACAAAAGTTCTCTTAAAGGAAACTGAGGAGCTAAAACAGTTTGATTTAAAGTGGTCGAGTATAAGATAAATAAGGACTATCTTGAACTTGCAAAGCTACTCTAGTGGAGTCCGGGAATAAAAATATGGAGTTTAATTCTACTCAATTTTATTTATATAGCACCGAATCACAACAAACTGTCATCTCAAGGTGCTTTATATTGTAAGGTAAAGACCCTACAATAATTACAGTGAAAACCCAACATTCAAAACAACTCCCTATGAACAAGAACATGGTGATGCTGGGAAGGAAAAACTCCCTTTTAACAGGAAGAAATCTCCGGCAGAACCGGGCTCAGGGAGGGGCAGTCATCTGCCATGACTGGTTGGGGTTGACGGGAGAGAGAGAGAGAGAGAGAGAGAGAGAGAGAGAGAGAGAGAGAGAGAGACACTTTCCACTTCCACTTTAACTTCACTTTAATACAATACAGAAATAAATGCACAATAACAGAATTTAATCTTTATAGCCCATACTAATCAAATGAACAAATGCATCATTTAAAAAATGAGCAATTCAAGAATTCTTTAGTTACTCTTGAATGTGAGCAGGAAGAAAGCACAGACATGAGACAGACACACATTTTGATGAATAATTTGTTACCTGGGCGTATATGCACTGCTTGACAGACTACATGTGGTGACCGACACACTCTCACAGTCACTACCTGACACAGAGCTGAGGGGAGAGTTCTGAAAACTAAAAATAACCAAATACAGAAATTTATGTATATAATGAATAAACAGATATAATTATTAAGAGAACATAAAGTGGAAAACTGTGATGAATTAAGGAAGAAACAAAATAGAAAACAAACTGGATTTTTGTGTTGATGCAACATGGTGGTGCTCATACTTTCCACACAGAAAACATGATGACTACCCCAACATGCAACCAAAAAGGTGGTAAAATGAAACGGCAACACACCTGGAGCTTTTCCTGCTGTCTTCTTTGGTGTACCTCTTCATATCTTTATTTTCTGGATGTTCATTAACCATTTCCTTGTCCCTCTGTTGGCCTCCATTAACATGCCTTTTTTCAGTCCTCAGCTGGTGATTACATGGGGAGGCTCCATTTCCTACACTAGAACTACAGTCCTGAGTCTGGTGCCCCAGCCCAGGAGCCTCTTCCAGTGGCTCTGCAGAGCAGCGGGAAGGAGGAGTACTCAGCTGGGCCATTTCATCCTTACTGTGATGTTCATGAGGACGAGGAGGCAGCCGACAAGCAGAGGACTGGATGACAGTGCTAGAGGCTGGCGTCGTACAATGTTTGTCTAATCCCAGAGCGAGGCCTAAACCGAGTCCAGTGGTCTCTGTGGTGATGGCATCCTCGTGGCCATCCTCACAGCTGCCACAGCAGACACAAGAGTTGAGCAGGCAGTGAGTGGCCACCAGGGGGCCACAGGGCTCAATCTCAGAAGGAGTGGGCCGAGGTAGCAGCAGCTTGTCTACAGCAAGCTCTGTCAAACTGGGCGAGTGGGGGTTGAAGATGACCGTAGCAGAGAGCTTCATGCCTCCCATACGATGAGCAATGACTTCAGCTGTTTCGGACGCCGTCCCCTCTAAACCCATCTCCCACCCATTGGTGTAAGGCAGAGGGTCAGAACCAGGCGCGTTGGTGCAAGAGGGACGTTTTGCAGTGGGACAGTGGGTGTTCAGGTTGCGTGGCTGTGGGCAAGGCTGCTCGGCTGTTGTCTCAGAGAACCAGCCGTTCCTAACAGAGTCTGGCCTTGGTGCGGGCTTGCGCTGCACAGGACGAGCAGACTCTTTGGGAGGAGTGGCAACATAATTGCAAGGCTCTCTTGAGATGCTGGTGACGTTGTCGCCTGCTGTTTCCAGGTCCTCCATGAAGAAGACTCTGTCTTCCTCCTCTGCACAGCTGGCCGTCCTTCTTCGGATCCCCAAGATTCTGCGTGGAGACACCTCGATGCTGGAAGCCCCACTGGAGCCTGCAGGCTGTCCTCTGTTGGGATCATGGGCTGGAGATTGGCCCTGGCTGGGAGGCGACAGCAGAGTCGACATCTCATCTCCCACGCGATACACCATCATGTTGAGCTGCTCAATTTCCTCTTCATCATACTGCATGGAACATGCCAGCTCAGCCTCCTCTGCCTCCTCACAGAGTAAGCCCTGCTCCTGTTCCTCCTCTCCCTTCACAGTTTCCCCCTCCTCCCAGCCTTTTTCCACTCCTTCCAGCTCTTCCTCCTGACTGGGACAGACAAGCACAGCCAGTGGCGCCTCTTCTCCCTCACTCCCCCTTTCATTAGCAGGACTGCAGGATGAGTGATTCTCTTGGACTGGTGCTGGTACACCATTTGCGGCCATTCCCTGGCTTGTGGACAACTCCCCTTCTTGAGAAATGCACAAGTTTCTCTCCAGCGTTATCAACTCCTCCTCAGTCAGGGTCTGCAACAAGTCTCTGCAAAAAGCAGCACAGGATAGCTAGAGCATAGTGACAAATTGCGAATAAATATATTTTTTGTCATATTTGATATTCATGGTCTTTACCTTATTTTCTTCAATAAAGTGCGAAAAGGCCTGAAGAGCTCAGACATGTCCTCTGATTTACGGTCTAGGTTGAGAGGTCCCTCTGGATACACAACCAGCCCACTAAAAACATGTTTAAAATTCTGTAAGAGCTTGCAAAGGAGTAGAAAACAAAGAGGGTGGTGAAAGGACAGGTAACACTTACCACACAATGGCCAGTCTGGGAATTGTAAACATCAGTGCGGGTTCATAGTCATCGATCATGTCCTGTGTGAGATAGCCCAACTTTAAGGCTCTAAAACAAAAAAAAAGTTAAAAAAAAAATTAACATCATCTCCATGCGGTATTCACACAGGTGGATTATTTTGTATAAAAATATATCTGATATATAGATATAAAAATAGCTGAAAATTCACCTCTCCACAGTCTCACAGAAGAGCACAATCACCTCCTGCTGTACATAGTATTCTTTGGGAGACTTCACAGGCACCATGGCTGACACATAGCTGCCAATGGAAGAAAAAGAAAGAGGAATATAGCGACTTTTTGGCAAACTTCCACAACTATCCTTACGTGGATGATAAACCCAGGATAATCCTGTGGACACAATTGGTAATAAAGTCTTGTCCCTAACTTTACCTGAGCTCAAACTCAGCAAAAAGGCTGTCAAAATGTCGCAATGCATCTCTCATGCGGTCTGTGTACAAGTTGAGGTCTCTCAGGGCCTGGTCTCTGGTGATGTTGCGTACCTCCTCCAAGCTGCGAGTAAGATCCTTAGCTAGGGGTCTCATAGCTATGCTCTCTATCTCCCTGTTCATGATAATGGAGCCTGCAGCCAAACACTGGACAGGAACAAGCACATCGATAATTATGTACAGAGAATGAAATGGTTTACAATAGCACACTTGACATTCAAAAAACTCAGAATTAAATATCATTTTGTTTTGTTTTAAATGTACTACCTCAGCTCCAAACCACAGCTGCCCTGCCAAGTTGTCATGACGAATCTCCTCGGGGAACTTGACACAAAAGTCTCTGTTGGCCCGGTCGTTGGGGATACATTCATCCATGATCTGACTGATGATGTTCAATACGTTGTCCTGCGGATGCACACGGGAGTGACAAAACTAAATTTAACTAGATGCAGAGAAAAACACGAGTGAATGAAAATCTGTTCTTGAAAAGCAAATTTTCTCTGTGTTTAACTAATCCTGGTCAATAATCTGCACTTAAACATCGGTCACCCTTTCAAGAAGGTCATTATAGTCCAGTGTTCAAGAGCATTGATTAGGATGTGAATGAAAACAACTTGACAAATACATTATAGACCCTCACAGCTACATTTTCCTTCAATAAAAACACTGAACTAAAGCCCATAATTCCAGTAGTGAAAATGCACTGTCACACACAACAAGAGCTAATCAAGAGCTTATGTGCCGCTGGCATGTACAACAGCCATAACAATGACTTACAATGAGCCTTTCACTCAACCGCAGCTGCACTGTGCACTGTAATCTTGTCAGGCACAGCACTGCGTCTTTCTCTGCTCGCCCCGAGGAGAGAGATTAAAAAGCTTTGAGAAGGAGAGCTTAACCACTGATTCCTTTATGGCTGTGTGCTGCACATGTGTCTGGGGCTGGTCCAAGCGCCACCTCAATGTCTGTGGGCGCCTCCTAGCAGGGGACACTGGTGATAACCTTCACTTATGTTAGTTTCCACATATATTCAGGGGTTGTGACTGCAGCGACACCTGACTATGTGCCATAAGACTGGCTTCTTTCCTTTTTTTTTTTTTTTAAGCCCATCTCTCTTTCCTTATTGTTCTCATCTGGCCTCTTCTCTGCCTGTCTCTCATGTTTGCCATCTATCTCAATCTCTGTCCATTTCAAACACACACTCACGCCTATTCCAGCAGGCCACACTGTAAGAACAGTAGAGCCAACATAATGTGAGCAGCATGCCAGCAACCCCCACAGAGGTCCATGAATAAGAGCTGATAGCTGCAGTGGCAGGTTCAAGCACAACGTTTTGGCTTGAATGTACTTGCTTTCTATTCTTAGGGCCTCTGGGCTATGGGGTATCGTACTGCTAAAGACATTCTCAAAAAACCTTAATGCTTCTGTGAGACGCCACTCTAAATAGCCTCTTTTCTAAACATATAAGTGCTTAGAAATGGTTGTTAAATATTTTCATTGAAACTTGGAGGGGGAGAAAATCGGAGACTAATTAAAAGAACAGCCTAATTGAGAATAAAACACTGAAGCAAAACAAGGTGGCAGCCTGGCAGAGAGAAGGATGCAGGGGAAAAAGAACAGTCGGGGATCAAGTGATGACCTTATTAGGTGGTTCTCCCTGTGTGCTCTGCCAGTGGGAGGGAGGCTAAGGCACAACAGGTCAGATTAAAACCTCCTACTACCTCTAGGTCTTTCAGCATGGCGCAGCATAGCAGCTATCACTCATGCCTATCATCACCTGCTAATCTCCTCTGAGCCTTGACCTCGTGAAAACCTGCAACAATACCTCGTATGAGGCCATAAATAACCTGCCATGAATTCACACCTTAGGATTCTTCTGAAAAGTTGGGGCTCAGATTCAACCTGAATTATATTCAGGAGATTAAAATGAGACAGATAAACCAACTCTAATGTCAAACGTGATGTCTTCAGGTTAAAAAAAACCCGCCTGTTTCTAAAGAAGCCACTCCTGTAATCATTTACAAAGAGCCCACATGACACGACGCAGTTATTAAAGCAAAGCTGTCAACTGATGGCTTCCAAGCAAAGTCTGCTTATCTCACTTATCAGCAAGACTGCTTCAAGCAGTGTTTACTTAGATGATAGTCATATAACCACGCCTGTGTCTGAAAAGCGATAATTGGGGCTGCCTCTATTTCTAATTCTGAGGCAAATCAAAGTCCAGTCAGGTAATCATGTGAATGACATGAAAACAAATAGAAGAAATCCAAATCAAACCCAAGCTGGGGGTTAATTAATTCCAGCTTTGCTCATGGCCTATTTATATGTATCAACTGTAATCAAAGGTAGTGAAAGATGGCATTGAGTTTGCTTGTTATCTGCTAACCTGACAGGATCTGAACTGGTTGACCAACAGGGTACATCTCTGAGGGTCCTTCCTGCCATCGAGGCTGTCCAGCTCCGTGGCCACCTGGTTCAACTCTTCATCAGCGTAATAGAACTGGGCCAAGAGCTGAGGGTCTGTCCTCTGCACAGAAACAAGTAGGTCATTTCAGTAGTTATAAACATTTATGAGAAACAATAACAGCCAAAGCAACTCAATGCAAACAACACAAGGTAATAAATTTCAGTTACTTTATAATTTGTATCTGTCCTTTTCTCACTGACTGTTATTTCTTACCATGTTTCATCTATAAAAAGTAGAGTGTAGGGTATTATTTCTATTCACTTCTGTGTTTAATTATTATGACTTCACACAAAGCCCATTCTCTCTTTTTTGGATAAATGGAGCCTTAGCCACAAATGTAACTGCTTATTGAAGGTTTCTATCATATGGCTTTCTATCAAGCTAATGATATATTAGTATTTTCTGCAAATAAAATAATACATTGGCTCATGTTTAGGCACATTTGAGTACATTACATTAATTTATTAAAGCATTAAAGCATTAGAAATCATCCCAAGTGACACTGTGATCCCTGAGAGCTGTAGCTGCTGAATGTTACTCTGTTAGCCGATTAAAAAGCATCATAGGCGGTTAATTTAATATTTCAGTGAAAACCTTTCATTTAATGAACATTATTAACTTCACAGCAAAGCAAGCAGTACAAACAGGCTGAGTGCCCTAACCAGTTCTTAAGCTGTGGACACAGCACCAGGCTGGTACCCTTTTTGTTCGGCTGGTGCCCCAGATATCGATATTTAAATATGTAGCTGCTGTTAATTAGTGTTTTACATCCACACCAGTCCCTGATACCATCCATTCATCCATTTTTGTAACAGATTATCTCCTTCAGGGTCACACGGGGGCTGGAGCCTATCCCAGCTGTCACTGGACGAGAGGAGGGGTACACCCTGGACAGGTTGCCAGTCCATCGCAAGGCTAACAGGGAGAGACAGGCAATCATTCATGCTCACATTCTCATGTACAGCCAATTTAGAGTCACCAATGAGCCTAACGTGCATGTCTTTGGACTAATATCCCAATTTTATTCATGTTCAGGATGTAATTTAAAGCATCACCTGACTGTTTAAATTCCTGTAGGAGTGTAGCATTACCCAGGTTACCGATCATTTGTGTAGGATACATATTACGCACAGTTTCTGTCATATATACTGAGGATCAGTAAAATTTTAAAATAAAATTAGATTATATTTATGATGATATAATTACTCGTTTTAACTTTTTTCCTACATTAGATAGCATTCAGTATACACTTTATGTCTATAATATAAATAGAAAGATTTCAGAGTATGCAAACAGCAGCCATCTCATATTAAACAGCAGGGAAACACAGGTGTTACTGATGACACTGGCAAAGGCTCTGTTCAGGTTTAAATATGGAGCTTTAATTAATATGATTAGAAACACCTGTGTTACCCATGCTTTCATAGCAAAGTTGGTGCTGTGAAAATGATCTAATAAGAAAACAAGTAGTCAACCAAAGGTGGCACTTTAAAGTTATATTTATCAGGTGCTTGTTACTAAAAAGACAGAAAAAAATTGAGGATTTGCTCCCATCACAAAACACTGCGGTTATACGACTGAAACTAAAGAATATTTTGATATATTTGGTGGCTCAGTCGATCACTCTCACTCAGGGTTTTTGCAGATTCATAGCTGAAAGGATATGTAACAATTTTAAAAAACAGTGAAGCCCTCTAAAATCAATTACAAAATATTTCTCTATCATGTAACAGTCAAGCTAGAGGCACCCTACGCAACCACCCAGTTCTTTAATTTCAGCTACAAACTTTAAGCAACAGATGTCATGCATAGCGGAAATCAAGCAAAAGCAGCAAAAAACGTTTGCTAATGTGCTCGCCAGCTCGTTACTGTGCGCTCAGAAGAAGTAATAATCAATTAAGAGAACTGTCTGTTCTAGGCTTGTTTCTATGTGTAATACAACTGGAAATTAAAGAGTGCACAGTGCATTTCGAGGTATAAATACATGTGTTTATACCTGTATTTATATTTTAATAACCTTTTGTGTAGTCTATACAAGTCAGTGCTGTATTGTTTTAGGTCTCTTAGTTACTAACGCTGTTAAGCCACAAGCGTAGGTGTTAACAGTTGTAGTGCTTTAAGTAAACATACTTTGTACCCAGCAGTGAATGTAATGCTTTAAGTCATCTTTTTTTTTTTTGCTTTGGGGATATACAAACACTAATCTCACACAAATAAAGGAACAAAACAGTGAAACCACAATAGAGTGAGAAGTCATGCCAAAGCAATTAAGCACTAACAGGACATGGAGGACGTATAACACACCAGCATACTGCTGATCCACAGGGACGAAAATAAAATCAGGTAAGTAGGGCGCTGTAAAGGCCAGCTTAATGACAGATTGCTTTCCCATTTGCTGGGATTGATTTGTGAGAGATATAATACAAATTCACATTCATACATAACCACGTTTCACACATATATGAGCAAGCAAATGACTAAAAACTGTATTAATCCTGACAAAAGGAGTTAACAAAAGTTAATATATAATACTCATTACTTTAAATTTTTCTAAGAAAATATGAGATGAGTTTTATTGAAATGTGCAAACACAAATTCAATTACATTATATAAAGGCAAAAACAAAGTTTTTCCAGTTCTAACAAGCTTAAAAGTCAATATTTGGTATGACCACCTTCATCCTTCAACACAGCCTGAACTCTCATAGGCAAGTTTTCTTTAAGCAGTGTTCAGGAATAGTTCTCCAGGCTTCTTGATGGACATTCAAAGCTCTTTTTTCGATGTTCGCTGCCTTTTGTTCTGTTCACACTGCTTCAATAATGTTGCGGTCCAGGCTCTGGGGAGGCCAATCCATGACTGATAGTCTCCCTCTGTGTATTCTTTTATCTAGGTATCCTTTTACTGAAGCCATTGCCAATCAGAGACTTTCCAGATGGGATTACAAGGTTTATCCAAATCTGACTGTATTTTTCTGCATTCATAATTCAATTTTGACAAGATCCCAACACCATTCGATGAAATGCAGCCCCAAACCATGACGGAGCCTACATGTTTTACAGATGGTTGTAGACATTCGTTGCTGTACCTCTCTCCTGGCCTCCTCCATACATACTGATGACTACTTGAACCAAAAAAATTTCAAATTCAGATTCATCACTCCATAAGACCTGTTGCCACTGATTATCAGTCCAGTTCTTGTGTAATTTTCTCTATGCTTAAGGGTTTCTTGACAGCTACCCTTCCACTGAAACCATTTATGATAAGGCTTGGTAAACAGCCAATGGATTAACTGTAGTGCCAGGTGCACCTCTCAGGTCCTGTGTCAGGTCTTTGCTGCATTTTTTCCCCCTGATTCTTAAAGATATGACTTTCAGTTACTGTTCATCTGCTCTAGATAGTTTTTTCAGGGGTGCCACTCAATTTTCTCAATTGTTTAAGGCCACGCTGGATATCATGCCAAGATATGTCATTTTTTCAGGTAATAGCTCTTTGGGAATCACCTTGTTGGTGCAAAAATACTATTTTACACCTGTCATACTGTGTTAAAACTGAAAATAAATGAAAGACTGAGAAAGCCTGGAGAGCTACTGCTTAAGACCACTTTAAGGAATAACAAGAAAGGCTGGCTCCTTGGAAGCAAAATACAAAGAAATGAGGGGTGGCTTAAGACTTTTACACTGTACTGGAGCATGAAAGCTCCTCAGAAGAGCAGGTGTAATTAGAGAGCCTGGCGCTGGTGGATATCTCCCACCATGCTCCCGTCATTGTGGGGAGAACAGCACAACACAGCAAATAACTCCAATGCTGAGGGTGAAGCACACATACAGCCCCAACACACAGGGTAGAAAAATATACACAAGGAACACAAAAACTGTTCATCTATAATTGCAATCCAAACTTTACAAGACAGTCTAGATGCCAAATTCTCATTTCAAATATGCACGAATACAGACACACGCATCCTGGGGAGGGTTCCTGTTAACCAAAAGGTTAATGGTTCTGAAAATGGCGACCACATACCGATGTGCATCATCATCACAAACCACACAGTCTCAGTGATGGCACAGGAGCTCAGAAGGCCAGCATGACTGTGCAGACTGGAAGCAGGGTGAGCTGCACCAGTAAACAGTCTCACTGACTGGAAGTGTTTTTTGATGACGTAAAAACCAGAGAATACTGGTATTTACCGAAACCTCTCACAGGATCTTTTCCCTTAAGTTTGCAGTCTTTCCTGTTGCGTGATGCTATCCCCATGGACGCACACTTCTCTCTCTGAATATGATACATGGTGCTGTTCCCTCACTCTCTCTCTCTCATTAATAATGAAACAAACAGCAAGAAGAAAACAGAGATATCTCCTACAGCTGGGTCACATTATTACTGCGAGGTGGAAAAACTACTATGAACATACTGCTCTAAAAAGGTTATCAGCTGTAACCAAACAACACATCACAGCAATCCTAATTAACACATATTGTATTATTATTATTTTTTTTAATCAAGGTCAAAATTTTATTGGGTACTACTGCAATCACAAGAAAGATAACTTGCCTGTCCCAGGTCAAGCAGCACGTTAAGATGAGTGCAGAACAGCAGCACTAAAGTGAGGGTGGATCAGCATTTCTTTTCTTGCTTTGGGCTCTTTCAGTAGGGCAGACATTTGTCATTGCCAATATGAAACCCAGTTTATATCCAAACTCAGCTCTTGAGCTTGCAGCAATTCTCTCATCAACACAAATTCTAAAGAGCAAAATCAATAATATTCCTGCATACTTTCTTCACGTGTGTGAATTTTCATGTCACGTTTCATGCCATGTTATGTTTGCTGAATAAGATGGAAGCAAGGAGCAGAAAAGGCCATACAAACACACATAACTGAGTTAAAGAGTGTTTCACGTTCTTAACAAGGTCACTTACACCTTACATAAAGCAATCAAGCATAACATTATGACCACCTGCCTAATATTGTGTTGACCCTCCTTGTGCTGCCTAAACAGCCCTGACCCGTCAATGCATGAGCTCCACTAAATCCCTGAAGGTGCGCTGTGGTATCTGGCACCAAGATGTTAGCAACAGATCCCTAAAGTCCTGTAGGTTCCAAGGTAAGGCCTCAATGGATCTGACTTGTTTGTCTCAGGGGTGCTTGACTGGATTGAAATCTGGGTAATTTGGAGGCCAAGTCAAATTCGTTGTTATGCCCCTCAAACCTTTCCTGAACCATTTTTACTTTGTGGAAGTGCATGTTATCCTGCTGAGGCCACAGCCATGAGGGAACATTGTTTCCATGAAAGGGTATACACGGTCTGCAACAATACTTAGGTAGGTGGTACATGTCAAAGTAACAGCTACATGGATGGCAGGACCCAGGTTTCCCAGCAGAACATTGCCCAAAGCATCACACTGCCTCTGCTGGCTTGCCTTCTTCCCATAATGCATCCTGGTGCTCAGGTAAACAACACACATGCGACCAGCCATCTACGTGATGCAAAAGAAAATGGTCTGCGGCTATGCAGCTCCATACGCAAATAAACTGCAATGCAGTGTATTCTGACACATTTCTATCTGAACCAGCATTAACTTTTTTTTTTTTTTTGGGCAATTTGAGCTACAGCAGCTCATCTAAAAAAAAAAAAAAAAAAACACTAAAAAGCTAATTTGGGGTCATGACTTTTTTTTTCAGAATTCATGAGCCCAATTTTTTTTTTTTTTTTTGCAGTGGGTCTAATCCATTTATGAGAAAAAAGTCAAAATTCTGAGATTAAAGACAGAATTATTTTGTTTCAGTGGCCCTGATCGACTTCTGTAGAAGTTCTTCCTTGAGCCTAATTGGAAGAAATCAACATGAGCTTAAAATGTAAAAATCTGTGCCAGGAAAAGAAACAAATCACAGGAAATAAGTATTTTAGGGACATATTTCACCCCTTCAAAAAAATATTTCATATATGCACAAATTTGATCCTACAAATTTAAGAAACTGTACACCAGATACAAGGGCCACAATATAATTTAGCTTCAGCCAATTAAAGCCACCGGCAAGGGTGAATGTTTTCTTATTTGCCAAATGGCAGTGGCTGGAATAGTGTTTGATACTGATGTTTAGTTGATGAATCAATGCTTCTGTCATATCATAACCATATTTGGCATCACTTTAATGGGAAAAGCATTAAAAAAATTTTAATGTACAGGCAAATGGAAAATGAACACAAAGGGAATCTTATTCATATAGGAATAAACCCAAGCCACCAGAAGATGAGGTATTTATCCTCTTCATCTAAATTTGACCTGTGAACAGTGAAAAAAGCTGTGAGATCACTATTCATAAAGCAGACAGTTTGAGTGGACAACAGCACAACAATGAGTGAGCCTATGAGACAAATGTCAATGACCAAACAGGAAACAGAAGTGGGAGACAGTGAAAGACCTTATTCTAGCCCAGACACAACACTGCTCACAGACTACCAGCATTCAGTTGGATATTTTCTGAAGGATATAGGCCAACGCTGAAGAAGGAAGAAAAGAAGTGTTTGAGACGGACGCCATCCTATAGCCTCCTCCTGCTGCATTCCTCACACAAGACCAAACATTCTTGCAGCACTGCATCATGGGGGATAAGTCAAAGGCAGGCAGTGTTCACGGCATGCTGATTTAGGTAAAGGCAGGAATCTGTGAGCTGCTTGGTCTTCATAATGGTTCAGCACTGAATAATAATTTAATAAGTATTAAATAAGTAAAAAATGTGTGAAAGGATTGAATTTCTCGCGGTGTAGAAGTCTACTTCACACCTTTTTCTGACACTAGTGTGACAACTTTAAGACAGCTGCACCAGCTGCTACAAATTCAAACTTAGTCAAGTTATAATTTACTACATAGAAACAGGCACAGCATTACCCTACTAATACATTCCAAAAACATAAGACGGCAGCACCCCAAGACAGCACCCTATTTTCAAAATCTGAAAATCTTCTGCAGCCCACCCAACCTTTAATCTCACCTATGGTCATCACACAAATCTGAGATGATTAATTTCCTTTTAGTGTTTGAATAATTTTTATCCTTTTTTTTGTCTGTTGAGGTTGAACGTTGGACTTAATGACTCAACAACATCAGTTATTGTGCTCTCTCTGGGTACTTCAGCTTTCTCCCTCAACCCAATGACATACATGGGTTAGGTTAACTGATGACTTCAAACTTGCTGTAGGTGTGAGTGTGAGCATGGTTGGTTGCTGTGTCAATGCTGGCATCCATGGTGTACCCCGCCTCTTGTCCCATGAAAACTGAGATAGGCTCCAGCATCCCCAAAAACCCTCGGTTGGATAACTGGAAGAAAATGAATGGATGGATCTGTTGACATTGCAATCAAGTGTACCAAGACTTTTGTACTCATTCTTCCAACCAGCAATACTGTCTCAAGGCACACCAAACTAGGTGTGCCAGGGTAGACGTTATGTAAATGTGGCACATGGTGATGTAGATAAGTCACACAATAAAAGCTTGGATGCTAAACAAGGCGTTTCAGCCAGTAGCAGTGGACTTTGAGTCTTGTAAACCTTCTAACTGTACATGTTCTATACTATCACACACTCCAGGAGAGACAAAACCTAAATTATGCGTTAGTGCATACACAAGTTTTCACATATATAGATAAAACAAGAGATCTGTTGGCCTATAGAGCGCCACTGTCAAATGTTTTACTTGTACAATATGGGATATATTGGAAGGGAAACTAAAAATCTGCAGATTTGATCAGTGAATACTTGTAGCAAGTTTCAAAAGATTCAGCCAATAAATAAGGGAGAAGCAGTCACCGAAGTTAAACATGAATGTACTATTTAATCTTAAAAAAAAGAAAAAAAGAAAGAAATTAAAAAAAAAATTGTCAGAAGCATTTTGTACAGCTTTGCACACTGAATACTCATACCAAGGAGAAGAGTAAGGATTAAAGGTCCAGTACAATGTACAGTATTTCTCAAAAAATTGGAAAACAAAATCCAAAAAGTCAAAAATCAAAAATCAATCTCCCCTATTTTGTAGAACCTTACCCAGAGTATTTGTGCCACGTTTCAGAAGAATTCAAATATAAATGACTGAGGAGTAGCGAAATTAGCAAAAGGTTGTCGGACAGTTGATGGATGAATGCTGGAAAGTTCGGTATCAGATAAGCTCTGCTGACTATCATCTGTCAACATCGGCGCTAAAACACTCATAGCTGCAAGGGCCTTTTTACACTCAGCAGTTAACTGGTATTGACTGGAGAGAAAAACAGATGTTCATTAGAAACTGATGACATACTCACTAAAATAGCCTTGCTGGCCTTTAAAAGTAAACTGATGACTTAGTCATTAAAAAAGCTTTCCAGATAGACTTTAAAAGTAATAAAATACAGACAGATCTTCTGTCACAGATTCAGATCTACAGCTTCCAGTGGTAATATACTTTGTTACATGCACCATGAGTCAGTGATGATGCTATACTCTCTTCCAAAAAAAGTAAAGAAAAGGCAAGCTATCTGGTGAAACAAGTGCCTGCTTTCATCTGCCTACATAAGATAGGCTGGCACAGTAAAGTACTGGCCTTCATATTTATTTTTTTAAAGTTTAGAGCAAAGGGTTACAAAAAAAATCTATTTTTATAATAACTAATAACTATGAAAGAGCTAAAAATTACATTTTAATTTCTTAAACCTTCAGACTTGAAAGTAATAACTTTAATGAGCTAAAAAAAAAAACAGACTCCGATCATGGTATAAAAGTTATGAACTCTGAGAATTTGACTCCTGAACTCGTGAATTGTGTTATCATCCCTCACCACCAATGACAGCTCTACCTTGCGTGAGGAAATGATTCAGCAGATTCAGCTTTTGTCCCCTGTGGCGTGCCACTGTCCTGCTATAGTCCTGCTGTCAGTTGTCCCAGGTGCCCTCTGTCTGGGACGGCTCTAAAATCTCCATCCATTGCGGTCACAAACTCATCATTTCAGATGACCAAGATCCCAAAATTTCATCCAGAGTGACAATTAGAGCAAAACCCCCTCAATCACATCATTTCACAGTGACTCAGTGAAATTTCTGCTGTTTATGTTTAACACGAACATCAATAACATGAGATGACAGCATGACTCTTATTGAAACGTGCTACTGAAAGTTCCCTGCTACTGTGTGACCAGCATTTTGATCATCTCAGCCTGCTCTTTCCTTGAGCCGCTGATTTCATTTCTATTCAGACTGTGCAGACGATGACGGCTGTCAGGCTAATGCTTCATGAGCATCCACAGCATCGGTGCATGCACACTGAGCCCACTTAAGGGACTTATGAGAAACCTTGCTGTGCCCTCCATACTCTATTCCAGGCTCAATTTGCTGCCTTCTGGCTTCCTTCCAAGATCAGAGGCAAATATTGTAGGGGGAAACCAGTTCACTCTTCTTCTTTCAGTCAGCTGGCAGACTGGCAAAAAAAAAAAAAAAAAAGCAGCCGAGAACAGTTCATCACCTTATTTATTATGCAGGACTCAGCATAAAAGCCGTTGGAAGAACAAGCCAATCTTTTTGGTAGCAAACAATGAAACTTCTGCAACCATTATTTATATGAAGTTTGGCAGAATAAAAAGTATAATCTTTCTAAGAATGCAGTGTTGTGCTGATTTAGTTCCAGTTGTGTTGAGTCACTCCCTTCATGTTCAGCTCCTTCCGAACTCAGAGTTATTGATAGTCAGTTTTCATCTATAAATACCACATTTTAAGATATTTAATACATAAATCTTTAACTGCATTCATAGCTGTGGAGTATTTCTGCACAAACTAGATGAAATTTGATCTTGGTCCACAGTAGGCTACCAACTTAACTGAGTGCACTGAATATTCAAAATGCTCTACACATCTGGACTGATGACATAATCTATGTGCTTGTCTGTTTTCTGAGGGCTGGACTAATCTGGTGTTGCACTGCAGCAATGACCCAAGCATGTGCCCGGCACATGGTCGAGCAGGCAGAGGGAACATACAGGAGCACCAAGGATTTAGGCTGCTGCAGGGCGTGTCCAAGGATGCCCCTCAGTGGTCATGTGGTGACACATGGGAACACCCCTCATCCCAGCAAGCTCAGAGAAGTTCTTATGCAAGAAATAATCTGGTTATACAATCCAGTAATTGTTGATGAATCAAGGCTACACAAGGGAAAGGAAATTTTAGACTTAATAAAACCACAACTTGACATTTTTCATGTATCACTCAGTGTTTGAGTCCCAGTCAGATGAAAGCCTTAGTAGAGATGCTCGCCTCCTATCCTTATGCTGCGATGACTAAACTTTAAGAATTTTCCTGAACTAGATGAATCAACACATAAAACCAGTTTGGCGCTTCCTTCCTGCAGTTTTGACCCACGCTTCCAAGTCAGTCAAGCTAATTTTGTCCACACACTGTTCATTGTTGTGTGATCAGTGACTGAGAGTGGGTATTGTCCAGGATGTCACACAATGACAGCCCTGGACATCGCTAGTACTTGTGTGGGCAAACACACATCTCTGTTTGGCGTCAGTGGAGTT
This sequence comes from Archocentrus centrarchus, assembly GCF_007364275.1. Taxonomy (NCBI): domain Eukaryota; kingdom Metazoa; phylum Chordata; class Actinopteri; order Cichliformes; family Cichlidae; genus Archocentrus; species Archocentrus centrarchus. Next base: position 11,709,695 of record NC_044367.1, on the reverse strand, counting down.
TAAAACTGCGGTTATGCATGACGCATCAGTTATTACGCACAATTATGACATCAATGCAGTGTCATAACCTTTTATAGTAGAGGTTGACTTACTGCAGTCTTCTAAATGATAGATGTCACTGCTGAGAAAAATGCATGTTGCACTCCTGTAATAGTAACAGAAGAGGTAATAAACAGGAAGTACAACATTCAAACACAAGAACAAGGATCACTTTATCCATAGTTTTCTGCAGAAAGTTGCATCTTTTCCTTTTGATACAACAATCTTCTGCCACAGCTTCTGTAACAATTGGGAATCCTATATTCCCTATTGATAGATTATAGAAATGCTTTTAAAGGAGGACTGGCACATAGACTTGTGCCTCCAACCAGTTTGCATACGTGCCACCCTTGATGCCTGCTGCCGATTGCAAAAAAATGAAGAAGAAATACGCAACCAGGTAACAGCTGGTCAGCAGCAATAATGACTACTTTTTATGCCACCATGAGCAAAGGTGACAACCACAAGCATAACCTAAGTTTAAATGTATGCCAGTCAACATGCTTCTACACATGGGATTATACCTGAAACCCCACCCCTGACACCTCAACCTCACTGCAAAATACATACCCAACATAAAATTTTACATTGACATTGTTTTTTTATGTTATTAACTGGGTAACTTAAACTTTAACTTTAACATTGCAAAGATGTCTTCAGGTTTCGAATGTTGATAGAGAATGGCATTATTTCTGACTGTAATCAAGTCTTCTCCTCGTTTTTCTCCCATCCTCTGCAGCTGATAGACAAACCCAAAATTTTTTATTGAAATGAAAAGATATTAATTTAAAGGGTACATTTGTTTTAAAAACATCTTACAGCACTCCTGCAGCAATGGAAGTAAATAAAGCCCTGGAATGTAATGCTGTTATAGGTTTCCCAACTTTTTTGATTCCTTAGAAACCCTCTGTCTGCCTGTGCAAGGGAAGATGGTATTTTATTAGGAAAATACTGCACTGCAGGATGCAGTGCTAGATATTTCTAATAAACATAAGGTGGAAGGTAAACTGGTTTGTCAGGGGTTCACCCTGCAGCAAGATAATGACCCAAAACATAAGAGAAAGAGGGCGAGGCAGGCTTCAGATGATGTAAACCCAGCATAGTCTCCAGACTGAATCCCCATCTAGGTGAACTTAACAAAAGGGCAAAACAAAGCCACCTACAAGAACAATAGGTTTGGTGCTGAAACACCCATCGTGTCATTTCTAGTGCAGAAAAAGACTGTGGTGTGAGATTAAAAATTAGGATAATATAGGATATGTTTTATCAATTCCATCATTGTTAAAATTCCTATATTACAGCAGCCCAAAGTAAACATTATATACAACCTATGACAAAATAACAAATGAATTTAAGCTTTCAGAATAGATTTCTTTTCATATTGTTTCCCTTATTGTCTAATATTACAATTATATTTAAGTGCTCTCTCTTTTCATTTTATCTTAATACCAATTTGTGCAATCTTTTCAAAGAATGGTTCTCACTCCCATCTTAAAGTAATATTGCATTTATTTATTAACTTCCCTTTGCCACACAAACACTACAGAAAAAACTATACAAACAGATCTGATAATGTCTGATAATTACTCAAACACTACAGCAAAATATCAATGTTTTTAATGACTTTGAGACAATTTGTTCAGTGATCAGGATATCTTATCATCTCAGTCATAAAATCCAGTAAGAAGAAGCACTACAGTGTTGATAAAGAGCAGCATTATTCTCAACAGTAACTAAGTCCAAAATCTAACCCTGAAACACAGACCCACTATTCCTTCCTTTTTTGACTCAAATCCTCTACTCCTGGTAAGACAAAGCCCAAATCATGAGGGGTGGATGCTTCATTTGCAGGCGATTCCTACAACAGTCAAACTCATAATACAGACAAAGGTGATCTTGATGTTTTTCATCAATGACAACAAAGACAGGAATTTAAAAAGCTTTTCAAAAGGTACCAGAATAACACCAATAAAAACAGAATGTAGAAAAGACTACATCTCCCTCAGTCCAGATTTAGACTTGCTGATTCTCTGTGGTACTTTACAATCTCACTCTTCTTCCACGGCTACTTTCCTTCAATCATTGAACCCTCACACCTCTTACAGTGGGCTTTCCTTACAGTCCTGCAATGAATTCAAAAAGGCTTTCAATCGCCTGGCCTGTCTGAATCTGCACTAGGGTCAGCTCTCTAAATCCCAGCAGCTGACACCAGATCAATTACCATGTGGCTGTTGGGTAAGCAGAATGAGACATCCACAAAGAACTCCAGAAACTGGGCTAAATATGAAACCACAGTGACCACTGCTCACCAGTTTACTGGCACACCAACTCTGTGACAAATGTGCAGAACCAGCAGTGCAAAGACAAACCCCAGAAACTAACACAGAATGGAGCAATAATTACAGAGTAAATAAGAAGCCCTGATTCTCTCCGATAAGAATATATCCATCCATTTTCTTCCGCTTATCCTTTTCGGGGTCACGGGGGAGGACTGTAACCTGTTCCTACTGTCGTAGGTACCTGGAGAAAACCCACGCAAACACGAGGAGAACATGCAAATGTTCCCGCCACCGTGCTGCCCATAAGAATATATATGAAGCATAATATCATTCATAATCAACTGAATTAAGGCTTCCACCAATGATTATTTAAATATTTCATGTGTAATTACATATTTGTTGCCTACATGAAGCTTAAGAAAAAAAAAAGAAGCAAAATTGTAAAAAAAAAAAAATGCACACTCATGGTTTCCTAAAGCCTGACCAGTATAAACTAAAATATAGAATTAATTTAAAAATCGCATAAACTAAGAAAGGCAGCAAATGCAAATTAAAAATGTAATTAAAACTGAAGCAACAATTGTGAATTTTTGAACTAGTGTTTACCTAATCATCAAGAAATTAAGCAGATTTTTTTTGTCTATTAAATGTTTGAACTCTTAGTCCTAGAAGCCATTAGAATAGAGAAATTAAAAGAATAGAAGAACAAAAATTAGTAATAAAAAAAGACTGTAGCTATGAATTTATTCTAATTCCTACTATCAATTGTGTTCATGGGAATCAAAATTTGTTTTAGGTTTTTGCTGTTTAAAAAGCCAGAACTGGAAGCATTATAAGTCTGATGACTCTGCCTTACCTACTTTTCAAACAGATAAGTTTGTCAGTTTGTGTGTCATGGCCACCTCTTCATACACGAACATTTCTTTTCAAATGAAATTCAAATGATGCATTTCAAGAAGGGCCCACGTGGCCGACAACAAAGAGAAAACAAAGGGAAAGCAAAAATATGTTTCTTTGTTGAAACCATCAGCTGTCAGCAAGCCTGGCTGCCTCTCTGATGGTGTAAATAAACTTTTTCAAAGTATCTTATATGGTGGTTTGACACTGATTTACAACTATGATAAATACTTGCGTGGCTTGACATGTTTCATTTACATGTTAATAATTTTTACACCATTGTGCTTTATATAAAAAAACCCACATCATTTCAAGGGATTTGATCTCATGCAAGCATTCTTTTCTATGATCTAAAATTCACACAGGGTTTTTTTTTATTTATGTAAAAAATTTTAGGAATGTTGCCTCAAACAAACTTTGGAACAGCCTTCCTCAGCTCCTCAGGTCGGCTCGATCAGTGGTTTGTTTTAAACAACTGCTGAAAACTCATTTTTATAGGTTAGCTTTTCTTTATTATAATTATTACTAATATTATTATTGTTGTTGTTAATTAACACTTTTCAGTGATTATAAATGCAATGTAATTAATAAAGGCTGCCAAAAGGAAACCTTGTTAGGTGATGTTTGATGTGTTGTGAGCCCAAAGCCAATCTGTTTCCATACTAAAGATTAAGCAGCAGCACTATAAACAAAAGTTATCACTCACTTCATTCGGATATATACGAGTGCAGTACGAGCTACCTATACATTAAAATGTCCAGTGGGGAGAGGCGCAAAATTAGTAGCATGCTGCAGATGGGGGTGCGTGCGCTGGGCTTGGTGGGACCTGTGAGCCCCGTCACACTGACAGATGAGGTGGTGTGAAGCTGAAGGTCAGCTCCTGAGTGCCTGATGGAATAACAGCAAAAAGAGGAACACAGGCTACAGAGGAAATGCCCAGGTTTAGCCGCCTGTCTTCAGTAATCAGTCACTGTGTGACTTGAGTGAGAGGTGAGGAAACAGTGGCCAACATTGGTCTTGGCATTGTTTGCTGCAATGTGCAATGTAGCACATTCCTATTAATTCTTTTCCAAGTTTATTTTTTGATCTACAACTCTTCGCCATAGTAAATATAACTTGAGTTACCAAGTAGGAGACCTCTTTGTAGATATTTGGGTTGCCTAACTAGCCACATAAAAACCAGTTAAACCAGTTTTAAGATCTACAAAGTATGTTAAATGCCCTACCTTGCAGCATTAAGCCCTTCCAACCCATGCATATAGCAGACCAGGACGCCCATCTTTACACATTTGTCTTTTCCAAGAACTAGTGCTTTGAATTTGATTGAGCAAGGGATGGGTGGCAGGGCCAGAAGAAAGTCCTGCTCTGTGTGACTTATCTGAGAGGTACAGAGCAGCTATGGAAATATCAATATCTCTGCTTCAGTCAAGGGAACAAGCTGATTCAACACTTTTCTATGTCCAGGAGAGCATAGTTCAGTGATAAACCACTTAACTGTTGCTGCAAATGACAATGCAATGTGGTGTTTGACAATAAATACCAAAATATGTGAGTTGGAAACATTTTAATTACTACAGAGATATTTCATCTAAGAGCAAAAATAAACTACTGGCTAGCTTAATGGCTCTTCAGTGTCATATGTGAAAGTCATCTGAACCCTCTTTTTTAAATTATGGTTGCCTGATCGGAACAACTGCAGAAGCTTTCAGCATCTCTCTTCAGTACTTTGAGACAGAACTGGTCATTTAAATCCCACAGACTTCTGCGTAACTCTGTTAAATCCTACCATAGCCGTGATTTGGCAGAGAAGGCACTGATGCAATAGCTCAGCACTTTAGAGGCAGTAGTCATTTACGAATGTAACAATACTCTGGTGATCCTCAACACTTTGGCCTGACCCCAGCCATGGATCACAGAAATGCTTCGACAGCAAACACAGTTTAACTCAGAAATAGGGAATGACGCAGGTGTGTGTATGTGGTCAAGAACAGGTGGACAATGTGTAATCAGAGGGCTTTTATCTAAGCTTTGTGTTGCATTACTGTTGCAAAAGCTCTTATTATAATTACCAACTGATGAGGTAACGCAGCTGTTTTCAATTACCAGGAAGGTTGACTTATCAACTTATGCGCTCAATTAGAAATACATGTGCCAAACCTTTTAAAGGTTCTGTATGCAAAGTGTTTAAAACACTTCTTTTATTGCCAATGTGTGACTGAACTGTGGCAACTCCCTTCCTCCAAGGCTGAAAATTTCCTCTGCGCTGTACATGAATTGATTAAATGGATCCTGAAGGACATCTGGATTTATAACTTTTATTTATTTTTTGTCTGACATGTATTAGTGAAGATACGATGCAAAATGGTTTTCCCCGTCTTGCAATGGTAAAAAATAATTCCAAAGGTTCCTGGATCCAGATCCAGATACAAAAAATTCCATCCACCAGTTCATCCATTATCTTCCATTTATCCAGGTCAGGGTCATGGGGGCAGCAGTCTCAGCAGCGATGCCTCTCCTCAGCCCTCCTCCAGCTCTTCTGGGGGGGACATTGAAGTGCTCCCAAGCCAGCCAAGAGATGTAATTTCTCCAGCGTGTCCTAGGCCTGCCCCTGGACTGGTCCTAGTTAGATGCCTGAACCACCTCAGTTGGCTCCTTTTGATGTCGAGGACTAGTGGCTCTACTCTGAGCTGATTTCCACCGCATGTATCACCAATCTAATTCATTCTCTTTACCACAACAGACCATCACTAGTCCGTCTGTTAATCCCCCCCAATCCACTCTCCTCTCACTCATTAACAAGATGGAGAAGATACTAAAATCTGTCCATTTGGGGCAGCAACTTGCTCCCAACTTTGAGTGGGCGCGTCAACCTTTGAGTGAATACTATACCTACTCTTTTGGCCTGTGAGCCCTAGCCAAGCTCAACTCAAATGAGCGATATCGGCCTTTCCTCCTGTGCACCCACCACACACAGGAGGAGCCATAAGGGTCCAGTGCAGTGTGGACTGGGCGTCAGTCAAGGTAGAGGCCCTGATGATCCGAACCCCAGTTCCCAAAACTGGCTACAGGGAATCTCCACAAGTTAGGTGGACTAAGTCCCACCTCTGGTAAAATTTTCCATGCAAATCTATCTATAACCTTTTGAGTAATCCTGCTAATGAACAAACAACTTTCTTCACTTGTTTAGATACCTGTGGAAAAATCTGGTTTCTGAGATGGTTTTTCTGTGAAAGGATGCAATATTTTCACTCACTACCAAGTACCTTGTCTCAGTGCCTATTTTCTGCTCCCACACAGAACTGATTTCAGATAGTATCTACCATTAGCAATGAAGGTTCTACATTCATTCATAGAAGAACCTTCATTAGATTTAGGATCAAAAATGCTTGGGGTGTTTTTTTCTTACAAATCAAAGATGGAGTACTAATGATTGGTTTCTATAGTACTAGCTACGAGCGATATAAGGGAGGGGCATTTAGCAGCTATCTCCAAGACATTCACGCGGATGTATTTAGAGGTGTCAAGGCTCTCACCTCTCATTCATGTCAGTTTGCTGAGCTGAGCTCATTTGCTAGCCAATCAAATCACAATGGATTTCACTCATCTTTTTTTTTTAATACTACCTATGACATGGGTGGGCAATTAATTTTCCCAAGGGTCCACATGAGAAACTAGGACTGTTGTGGAGGGCTCCACCAATAAACTTACAAAGACGTAAAATTAATATTGAAAAGAATTGAGTTGAGCTTATTGGTGTGGACCTCCACAACAGCCCTTGGGAAAATTAATTGCCCACACATGGTGTATGGTAACAGGGAGCTAGTTTGGCTCAAGCTCAGTTAGCCATTTGTCTCATAGCTGTTTTGGCCGATAACTCCCCAAGGCTTGAGTGCAAAGATACGTGCAAACAGGATGCTGACTAACTTGTTCACTTATCACAGGTGTCATTAATAAGGGTTTTTCTGAATGTCATCACAGAGGACCTTTCAGGAAAGCAAGAGCATGCCAAGAAATAACACTCCGCTCCACCACAGTCAACAGCGTATTTAAGAGACTTAACATTCGTTTAAGACTTACAATGTACAACAGCCATGACACAAGGTTTAACCTTTTATGTGCAAATCTCAAATCAGTATACTGATACAAACACACTGCTATGTTACTAATGGCAGTATTACTAATCTTGACTTGTCATGTGTGGAGCCAATTTGCGCACACTGAAAACTTACGTTTAAAGTTAACAAAAATTTTTACCCTGGAGAAATGTTCACATTCACTCATCCTTAAAGGTGCTGCAGTTGGCATATACTGAACTGTTCATTTAACAAGGCAACCAAGCCTTTAATACTTCCTCTGCTGTGTCAGGCATGTTTCCACACTTTGAGCTTGATTTAAGGAATCACAGCACATTTGTTACTAGTGCATCAAACAATACTGATGCTGCTGACAAATGTGTTTCCTGGGCAGGATTTGATTGTTTTGCCTTATTTCAAACTGTACCTACATATGCTATACAGACCTGACACAATCAATAATTTAAGTAAACCACAAGAGAAAAATAGCTGGTATTTTAGTACTCTTTAAGGATGCTACAAAAAAAAAAAAAAAGAAAAGTTTTCCTAAGGTTCATCTTATCATTTGTAACACAGTGTCTTTGTCCTGCCTGATCTTTGGGCTTTGAACTAATACTCTGAAAAAAACCATATTAATAGGTCAGCTTCCACTTTGGAAAAGGGTTGGAGCTAGCTGAAAGTCATCCCCGGATAACAAATTCAGGTAAAGTATGCGTGTTAGGTTTGTTCTGTGTTTTGAATAAACACAGATTCTTATTTTAATCCTATATTTGCACAAAGGGTTTTTTGGACATGGATTGCCATGGATCAATAAGGGGAGTATTTTCCTGTTTCTTTCCTTTGTTTATGTTTGTTGTTTTTTTTTTTTGTGTGTGTGTGTATATATATATGTGTTTCAGATAGTCTGCTTCTTTGAATTTTTCACTATTTATAGCATTTTATAAACCAAATGATTTACAGTTAATAAAAAAACACAACAGAATCAATAGTGAAAACAAATTACTATCTTTTTTAATGCACTAAAAAAAACCTTTTGTCCTAAAACCTATTCTATTATATTTCCTCTTATGTGGTAACGACATGATAATATTACTATTACTACTATTATGTTACTATTATAACCACAAAAAAAAATCTGCTTTGTTGCTGCTCTTGTGGTTATTATTAATCAAAGGTTTATTAAGGTGCTTCAAAACTGTCAAATATCAAAACAAAAATCACATGAGCATTAACGTCAGCTGAAGACAGCTGTAAGTAAATCGGTATCAGTGCAAATTGCCGGGCTGTACCATTGTTAGTCCTGACTGCAGCTTCAAAACAAAAGCATCAACAACAACAAAGGGGATAGCTGCTGATTAATACAGTGTAACATCAGGAACACGGGCTAACGTTAGCAGATGTGTCGGCAGTCTGCCAAGTGATCAGGCTAGCGAGCTCCAAAGCTATGCATAAAAAATGACTGACTGCAGGGGCTGACACAACAACTTACCTTGGGCTTATACAGCCACTTTCGAAAGCGGTTCATCGTTACCTCGCCACCTTCCTTTGTCACCAACCCCTCCTCTCTTCTCCCGTACCTGTGTGTCTGACACTATCGGCGACTGGCTGGCGGCTAAGCTAGCTAGCTCTGCTTGGGTCCAAATAGACAAAAAAAAAAAAAAACACAATGTACGGCAAGTTGTCCTGAACGTTACAACGAGGCTCTGAAAGCGCACAAAGGAGGTAGTGGGAAATAAACACTTATTTCCATCTTCCCTGAAGCCCGAGGTTCAGCAACCTGTCTCTCCACCTGCCCGGTCACTTTCCAAGTCCCGACGATACAGACCAACCGGAGCAGCGACGGCTCGGCTGTTCTCTGCCCCTCTAACGTTACTTGATGACAGTCACGTTGACAACATTCACCTCCCACTTTCCCAGGAAGTGCTGCGTTCATGTACTCCTCTGCAAAAATTGCACGCTCAACAACAACAGCAACACACACACACACACACACACACACACTAGTGTGATAAATATTATAACTGCTGTTAAATGTACATTGCTTATGCATGTTTTAATATGCTCCAATAAAAGTACAATATTTGACAATGAAAGTATAGTCACCTTAGAAAATACACGGTCATGGTACAAAGAATGTAACCCTCTGACAATTCTAAGGTTTTACATATCAGGAAATAATAACAATCATTCAAAACATACCATGACATTTATGCCCATGATGTATGTAAACTTCTGACCACAACTGTAACTCCTATGGAAGCTGTAAGGGTGCACTTAGTTTACACTGCTTCTGCATTTTGGTTTAGTTTTTGTAAAAAAAAAAAAAGATGTATAATACTCAGTATAAGACACAGTATAATATGTTATCTTTTGTATTTCATCTGAGGTTGAATTAACCTAATTTTAAGCCCTGCTGAGGGCCAAATTTTTTTTATTATGTCCTGATACAAAAACCCTTAAAATTTAAAGAGTATGTACTTTGTTTTTACCATGTAATAAAACATAGGCAACAGACAAGACAAATTTACATAATGATAGTTTTTGTATTACTTCAGTAAGAAATTTGAATTTACTACAATGTCCTGATTCATTAATCTAGAGTAAGGGTTTCAAACTGATATGCCATAGGTTCCAATTGTATTAATTAGACCAATTTATCAAGAAAATCCACTGCTATTCCTCGTGTGGTGCCCAGCTTTGGAAACCAAAGGAAAAGCTGTTTGAGTCACAAAAATCTAAAATACTTTTGTTGGTTAGTTACAAAAATCCTTCATGTGAACATTTTGTGCAGTTCAACTGCAATCTGTGAATTGTAACAGTACATTGAATGAATTAAAAAAACAAAGAAGATTTATTTTGAATAAGACAACTCAGTATGTTTTGTAAATGAAGAAGAAATAACAGCCTGTTTCCAGTCTGTCAATTTTTTTAGGGGAGTGGGGTAATGGATGTCTTTCTCTGATTCTTTCAGCTGGGTCTTCTTAACATGCTATGTAACAGTTTCACTGGCCCAGCCCTTTTGAAAGTAAATTGGTCTTGCCCCATGAGCTAAAAAAGAGTCTGACCATCCTGATCTAGAATTTATTAATAGAGTATGCAGAGATTTAAACATGTGTAGTAGAGGTTTTAAGTTTCTACTTCAAAGTGGTGTGATGTGATGCAAAGCGATACTCATGTATACAAATTTTAAAATTAAATGTCAGGCAAGTGTTGACAAAGTTCATCAGACGAGTGCTTGTTTTAAGCTGTGCACAGATGCCAGTCTGTACAGTGAAGGCCATCCAAATGAAGAGCACATTTTTTCAGATTTGTAAACTGAATTAGGGAGAAAAATATCAGTTGTAAAAACTAAAAATACACTTTCTAGGTTGTTTTCTACCTTTCAGTGTCACATGGTCACCATCAGCAAGGTTGTCCAGAAGCTATGAGATTATAATGGAGCCATTCAAACTTTCTGTCTTCTAAAACTTCACATACACAGTTCTCATAAAGTTTGGCTTGTTATTCTCTTATTTAAATTCAACCCAAGACCAAACCAATGACTTTGTTTTCACTCCCGTTAAAAAATCGGATTATAATTAATCAGATTAAGGCTGTAAATCAGATGCTGAATTATGAGGATAAAACGCCAGTTTGCATGTGATTTACCCAGTAAGCAGCAGCAGCCCCCCCCCCCCCCCCCCCCCCCCCCATGTCTCTACAACGTAAAATCCCTGGTAAATAATTTCTTTGAAACCATTATTTGTGAAAAAATTAAATAAAAATATTAATAATAATAATAAAAATCCAGCAACTTTAATTTGGTATTTAGTATTGTTATCCCGGTACTCACTCTTTTCCCGATGCATTTATCATGTCAGTTTGATTACCTAGTGTTTATTATAGAATTTCCAACTGTACCTGAAGGCAACACAAGACCTGCACAGGCCCAGCAAGACGTCACAACATGCTACGTCACAATGATTGTTATGGATGCCAACAAAGGATCAGGATAGCGCTCTGTTAATCTGTACGGATTAAAACCGTGAATGAATTAATTAATGCAATAAATCAAGCAATAATAAAACGCCTCTCATGAATCCAAATATATATTTTTTACGGGTTTTTTTTTTTTTTACATTTTTTTTACACGTTTCTGTTTACGCCTGTTCTTTTGTTGCTAAGCAACGAGGCAACAGAGCGATGGCTGGAGACTGTGTATGAGACGAAGGCAGCAAATTGTAGTTTCCGTGAATTGATGTGTTTTATTAGCACGTCTATCCCACGGAGAACTATTTGTGGGCTTTTCTGGTGGATTTAAAATGGAATCAAAGTATGCATCACTTGTGAAGGAAGCCATTGGGCTCCTCAACAGGTTTAAAGCTGGCAGACAGTGTTTGGATGACTTCATACAAGATGCTGTAAAGGATCTGCAGGCAGGTGGACTCAGATCAGCAGGAATGGATGTATAAGCCTGCTTCTGATTAACATTTATTTGTTGTTTGTCACAGAATTTGGATATGATGCAGAGAAAGTTCATACTTGATGTCGTTTCTGGGTGTGTTGAGCACAAGAAGCTGCTGGATGTAGTAATCAATGCTTTCTATGGCCAGCACGTAAAATCCGTGTCCAGAGGTGAACGCAGCCAGTTTGTTGGTGAGTAAATTCATTGCTGCTCCTGATGCTCATTTTCAGTCTGAATAAAACTCCTGACATGTTTAAGTGGCTGTGTTGCTCCCCAGTTATCTGTTACCTGGCCACATTTCTTCTTGATGACCTTGGGCTTCAGTGTTTTAGCAGCATTGTTAAATCTCTGGACACCAAGAAAATGCACAAAGTAAGAAACACAAATTCTGAGAGAAGAGAGAAACAGCAATCAGCAGCTTTCTTATGATGCACTCCTTGTGTGTGTGTGTGTTTTTTTTTTCCATTAGTTTTTAGCTTTCTTCTTCTCAAATCTCACCACATGGATACAGGACGAGTGGAATAACATCTATGATGCTGACTTCGTAGAGAAACACTGGATTGGCCCCCTGCTCAGGTGAGCAAAGCATGCATGCATCCATCCATCCATCTTCTTCCGCTTATCCAGTTCAGCATCACAGGAGGACTGGAGCCTATCCCGACTGCCATAGGGTGAGAGGCGGGGTACACCCTGGATAGGTTCCCAGTCTGTCACAGGGCCAGGCAGTAATATTATACTGCTCAAAAGAAAATTAAAAAAAAATGAAGGGAACACTTAAATCTATACAAAGTGTAATTCGCTGAGAACAAAATGGGATGACTGCAGTCAGTAGAAAATCATTAACCCTTTGAGGGCTGGATTCAGTCTGGGGACCAGTCTGGGGAGGGTGAGGGCCAATCAAAAGCATCAGTGCCTTTGTTATCCAGGCCCTGCATACACACTGGCAACACGAGGTCGGACATTGTCCTGCATCAGGAGGATCTCAGGGCCTGCCGCACCTGCACAAGGTCTGACAGTGGGTCTGAGGATTTCATCCTGGTATCTAAAAGTCAGAGTACCACTGGTTAGCATGTGGAGGTCTGTGTGACCCTCCACACGCTTATGCCTCCCCAAACCCACTGCCAAGCCAGTCATGCTGGATGATGCTCAAAGCAACGTAATGTTTGGCACAGCTTTTCCAGATTCTTTCATGTCTGTCACATAGGCTCAGTGTGAACATGCTTTCATCTGTGAATAGAACAGGGCACCAAGGGTACTCATGGGACCTCATACCATGCTCATGGAGTCTGTTTCTCACAGTCTGGTCAGAAATGTGCACTAATGGCCCAATGGAGATCATTTTTTAGGGCTCTGCCAGTGCTCCTTGTGCTCCTCCTTGCGCAAAGTACTGATGCTGGGCTGATGCCATTCTATGGCCCTGTCCAGCTCTCCTTGTGTACCAGCCCATCTCCTGGTATCTCCTCCACCCTCTTGGGACTGCTGGGAGACAGCGAGCCTTTTTGTGATGGCATGTGTTTATTCACAATGGTTTACGCTTCCTAATTGGACAGATTGATATCCCTGAAGTTTAACTGGCTCTGTGTCATGCTGTGCCGATCAAGTGTTCTCTTAATCTTTTTGAACAGTGCATTTCAAAGTCAAACAACAAAAATATTTGTCTTTGTGTCCTTTAGATGGCGCCCTGAGATAGATATTCTCATGGACCAGCTTGCTGTTAAAATCTCTCAAGGGAATCAACTCAAGAAAGCTGCAACCAAAACCACTGAACCCCAGGAGTTCGCCCTCACCAAACCTAAACCTCGACCTCTACCTATGCCCGAGCTCATCCCACAGCAGACAAAATCCAAACCAGTCAGCCTCAGTTACATAAAGTCATTTTCTTTGAGAAGTTTTCATGTCCTCAACAACAGAAATCCATAAAGAGAGCTCTGACCAGTTAATTCTACTGTAAACACTCTTAAGGTGTCTGTTTTGCAGGTACCAAGCAGCACCTACAAAGCTCCAAAGGAGATGCAGATAATAGAGGAGAACAAACAGAGGAACCATCAAAAGGCTCAGGTACAGTGAATCTAATACAAAAGAAAATAAGTTTAACAGTTAAACAAGTTCAATAATAGTAGACATTACAGCACGTTAAATTATAAATGCACATCTTTTATATTTTTTAATTCAATCACAAATACTGCCAGCTTCATTACACACCATTATAATGATCTCTTGTCTGTTTTCCCCTAAAGGAACTTCTGTATGAAGCAAATATCAAACAGTTCAGATGTGGAAACCCAGAGAAGTCTGAGCACACAAAGGTGGGTGGGTGGGTGGGTGGGGGATTGGGTGTGTGTGTGTGTGTGGGGGGGGGGGGGGGGGGGTATTTCTTGTACTTGACATAGAGTTTCAAAACAGTTTTATAGATTTGTGTCCATGGAGGGAATCCTCCTCTTTGTCCCTTCGCTAAAGTTTCTTTTCTTCTTTTTGTAATGTTACATTATCTTAATAGCTGAAAAGTTTCATGTTAAATTTTATTCTGTTGGCCTCAACGCCATCTCACATTTTTGCCGAACCACTGTTTGTTTTGCAGAGAGCGATGTCCAAGATCGAGGAAGATTTAGATTCGAGGCTCAAACCGAATTCCTTTCATTCCCGTGGACTTCCTTCCAGTAATAATGTAAGACTTAATTACTCTGTATGTTTCTGGATCGCCTAATGTTGGTGTAATATCTGCTGACGTGTGTATTTTTCATAATCCTGTCAGGCTGTCAGCTGTCCCATCAAACTCAACAATGCAGCCATTCTAAGGAAGGAGGCACTGTATAAGCGTTGGGTGGACGAGGAGGTCCAGAGGTACAGCACAGCTTCCACCTGCTTACTCCTTGATGTTTTTCAAGGTGTTAAACATGAGTGTCTTCATTGGACTCCACAGGAATGGAAGTGCAAATCAAACACATAAATAGTTGCATCCCTTGTGCTTCTATTTTAATGCAGAATTGAGCGACTGGCCCAAGGGGAGCGCGATCTCTCATCTTTCCTGCAGTGGCAAAAGGAGATGCGTGAGAAGGACCTTCAGGAGCAGTTGCCCAAGATTGAGCGTCGACACCTGGAGGCGTGCATCAGTGAACAGCAGGCAGCGCTGGCCCGCAAACGCATAACGGAGCGCAACCAGAAGGCTGCACAGCTGAAGAAAGAAGAGGTAGGTAAAGGCCACGTGGCAACTGATAAGAAAAGGTATTCACAGAAGATTGCACTTGTAATTGTTTTCTTTATGGCTTGTTTGTTTTTCCTAGACAGCTCAGCTGATGCAAAGATATGCCGAGAAAAGGTTGCAGGAGGAAAAGGGAATAAGAGATTTGGTGCAACAAGTGGCAGAAGGCCACAAGAATTCAAAGGCAGCTAAAGAGAAGTTACAGAAGCTGAAGCAAAGCATAGGTATGCCTCCTCATACGGCGCATCACAAGAGGCGATTTTCATGATTTCTTTCTCCGTCCACATCAATTTCAGTGAACTTTCAAATTTCACAGTGAAAGAAGTCTCTGAACAAAACCAGGAGCTCCTTCGTCAAGCACTGGAGGAAGCACAGTCAGAGATGAGCCGCAAATTTGAAGTAATCCACGAAATTCACTGCATTGAGTCACTTCCTCGCATGAGATTCAAGAAATTTGCTGACACAGACGTAAGTGAAAGAAAGCTACAGCACGGTACAAAACTTTCTTTATGGGATGCTATGAAAAATGGGAACTTAGGTGCAGTGATTTATGAAACCATGCACGCATACATGAAAATAGAGTTTGTATGACCAAATATATTTTTCAACACTGCCTGAGCTCTCTGAGGCAGCTTTCTTGTAATTTCTTTAAGTAGTCTTCAGGAATAGTTCTCCAGGATATTGCAAGAACATTAAAAGCTGTTCTTCGGATGTTTGCCGCTAAGATGATCCCACGTTGTTCAATAATGTTCAGGTCCGGGCTCTGGGACCTCAATCCACACTGATGGTGTTCCATTGTGTGTTGACTTTTTTTAGGCCTGCCGCTTCCTTGTAGGTTCAAAAAACATTATTTTATGCCTGCCAAACTGGTATCTTTGCCATTTTTCATAGATTCAACTAAAGAAATGTAAACAGTTTGTGACATCTTAGATAGAGATGCTCTTATCGATCTCTGTCTCACAGTTACCTTATCCCATGTCAGACTGTAGGCCATGAGCTGCTGGGAGAAATGTCCCTGTATGAGACGAAGGAGCGGCTGGCTCATCTGAAGAACAAGCAGCAAGCAGAGCAGGAGGAGAAACGGATGCATATCCTGGAGGAGAAGCAGAGACAGAAGCAGCAGCTGATGGAGAAACTAGATGCCATCAACCTCCACAGCAGAGTCCTGGCACAAGCTGCTGCCATCAGGTCAGGAAAATATTTGGCAAGCAAATATCATATTCAAACACACAAAATGTGGCATATTTATTGATGGTAGTTTTGGCACGTGGCAGGAAAGAGAAGAGGGGAGCTGAGAAGGAGTTTATTCAGCAGATGGTGGCTCAGGATGAGATGGTTTTGACTCTGAAGAAGATACTTGAAGAGAAAAAGCAAGAGCGTCAAAAACTGAAGCAAAATGAAAGCAGCAAGGTCAAAGCCTCTAAACAGACTGGAGAATGCACCGTCAGCAACACAGGGACACACAGCCAGGTGAGTGTGAAGTCCACAGTGAAGACCAAAGAATGGGAATGGGTAAATTGTATCCCTAACTCCTTTCTCTGTTTCCTTTTGCCAGAGAAGTGTGAAAAGCTGGGAGGAACTGGAGCAGAGCTTAGCGCACTTCGTCGAGAAGTTTTCTTAGGTGGTTTCTCAGAGAGGGAAACGCTCAGGCCATAAATGTGTGTACGGTGCACCGCAGTCTTATGACGGTTTCATTTAACAAAATACGTGTGTGGAATCATTTGACACATTGTCCATTAAAACAGCTTAAACAGTGAATCTCATGTGTAGTCATTTGAAATGGTACTCATAAATTGATCTTGATTGCTGCTTGGTTGTTTGTAACAATCCAGTAGATATTATGGCTTCTTTTTTTTTTTCACTCATTCCCAAAGTTATCAAAACCCACATCTGTATGTAGCATGAAAAGGGAAGTGGGACTTCAGCTCATGACTCATGAGGAACTTTTCGCTTCCCCTAAACATTTTTTTTTTTCTGTGGCTTTCTGTATTTTTTTTTTACCATGTTACTGTACTAAATGGCACTCATCGTATCAAGGGTCATCTCTTTGGGAATACCCACAACAAAAACAGAACTACTACAAGCACAGACACAAGGATCTCACAGTATACAATAACATTTCTCTGTGATATGCTACATTTAGCATGAAGTCTATTTTCTATGAGTATTTTTTTTCCACTAACACTAGCCATAGAGAAAAGTGGTTGTGCCATATAAAGACTAAAACAGTCTCCTTTGTTGTTTTTCCTTTTAAAATGAATTAAATAATGCTAATGATAAATTCGTTTTACTGCTTGATCCTAGTTTGAGACCATCTTTCTGCAGAACAGGAGCGATTCTGAGTCTAATGCGTGATATTTTAATAAGGCGGTGGCGTCCCCGTTGGCTGTCCCTTGTAACTACAACAGATCTGTCTGAATTCAGCCCGTTTCACTTGGTTTTTCCCTCTAAACCAAAATCACATGATGTCGTTTTGTCATATGACACTGATGAGAGGGTTGATTCCCCTGAGAGCGTACTCTGTAAAAACAAAGGAAACTCGGGCACTTTTCAGGGATGAGATGCTGTAGACGGACACTGTCTGGTGGCTGGAGTCGGTAATCTGGAGGATGGACTGTCGGGGGGTTCTGCCTGCGGTGGCCGCCGCTTGTTTCATAAGTAAGTAGAGGCTTTTCTACCGTTAACGAAAGAGCAGCGGTAATCCTACAGACTAATACAGAGAGAGAAAAAAAAACGCACAAAGCCACTGCAGGTGATTTCACTACTGAAAAGCGCAGGCCGATCTGGGAGGAAGCACAGTTTGTTATTAAAAGAAAAAAAAAACAAAAAAACATTAAAGAAATAAAAATCATGCCCTGTTTTCTATTATTTTACATCCACTTCAGTCGCTGCGCCTGTAGTTCTGTACTGCTGCATCATGTAATTTAGACTTTGTCCAAAGCCCAACTTCATCATAAAATGAATGCACTGACTCACTGTATTTCTGTGGTACTTGGAAGTTGTATTATTGCTGTGGTATTTCTATAATGTAATTTATATCCTTGCAAATTCCCTGAGTTGTAATTCAGGAAGCATTTCTGTTTGGGAGAGAAATGCTGCCAGCTCAGAGGAGACTGGAGCTGAGAAATCATATGACCCCCTTTCTGAATAATTGCATTTCATGAGGAGGATGGCTCCTATTCAAGAAAGCAGTTAAGCGCAAGGCTTATGTGATTACTACCACAATATGGGCTCTGTTTTGCTGATGTGCCTATACCTGCCCCCCCCTCTTTGCTGGATAAACTTTTTGTAAAATTATTCAGCTATAGTTGAATGAAGAGGCTCTTCTTTTATTTAAGGCAATTCGTCAAGCCTGGTGCTGAACTGAAAAGACTCTCAGGCCACTCATCTGCCTGCAAACATTTATTTTTCATACCTCTGTTGTGTCCCCCGGTGGATCCCAGCTCAGTATGTGCCTGGGGGGGGGCATGAGGGTTCATCGTCCACTTCATCCAATGCAAAACACACGACATTTCAAAGCAGCAGACTGAATCAAAGAGAGATTCAGAGAAACAGGAGTGTTGAATCATAGTTATTATTTGTGATAGCAATTAAAAAATATTAACAATTCAAGCAAAAGGTATGCAGGAGGGTTCCCCAAAATCTTTATTGTATTAATTATTAGTGAGCAGATCAATGATTGTGTCTTCCTTCCCAGGCATCGTGGTGAGCCAGACCACACTTACTCCTGCTGTGACAGACACCACTCAAATCGACAATGTGACCAGTCTGACTCCGACACCCGTGATTTTCAGCAGCACAACTCCAGGCTGCGCCGCTTTCAACCTTTCTACTTGTGAACCATGTGCACCGGGGTCGCAATATGACAACAGTGAGTCAGTGACTGTTGTCTGACATGTTTTTTTTTATGACGCTGGATTACAAATATACTATATTTAATATTTCTTTAATATTGCCCCTGTTTATTAAGTACTTTCCCTGGCTTCACCTACTCCTAAGATAAACTATGCAATAGCAGTAATATCAGTTCTTTGTCAATTCCCCAGATACCCTTCTGTGCACGTGTTGCCTTGACTTAGGGCGGTGTGTGTTTCCTGGAGCGTGCCTGCCATGCACCAGAGGATTTTATCAACCACTAGCTGGACAGCAGCAGTGTCTACCCTGCAGCCGAGGTTTCTACACCAAGTAAGGACTCACATTGCACCAACAATTTAAAATGTCACTTTTTAAATTTTTTCTTTTCAAATAGAAATCCAGTGCCTCACTAATAAGTTATTTTGTATGCTATATCTACTTCAGTTTCACTGGAAGTCCATTATGTCACCCCTGCCCTCCTGGGTCCTTCAACAATAACACTGGTGAAGACACTTGCACAAGTTGCTCACCAGGTGTGTTTATCTAGCAGCAACTCATTACTGTGTTGTATATCAGAAAAAAGAGAGTGCAGATTCTTAAACATACACTGTAGATTTAAAAATTTTAAATACACACAACTTAATATGCACTTGTTATGCTCTTCTTTATTTTCTGTCGCACAATGATTGATGCTGTTAATGCACATGGTTTAAAAAAAAAAAACAGACTCCTGTGGACACTCACTTTGTAGTTTCTTCTACTTATAGCTCTGTATGACGTCACTCAGAGGTGATATCCTTAGCCATCTCAGGAGGGGCAGCCAATCAGAAGAAAGTTGGCTTAAAGGGTGGTGGTCTGAAAGTGCTTGCTTGACACACTGGGGCTCAGACTTGGGCTGCACCGAGGCCTAGTATAAGATAAATATAAACACAGATAATCCTCAACTGTAAATCATGCGAAACTATTCTAAGAGAGTCCAAAAATAAAAATATGGAGCTGGAAATTTGCCCCTTAAAGTCTATAGATATGCTAATATTGGTGTATTTTTACAACTTTACATGTATATATCTATACCTTAAAACCACAAATTATGCATGTTTCTTTTCAGGTTTCTTTTCATCACAGCATAATTCTACTTCATGTAAACCATGTACGCAAGGACGTTTTTGCAAGTAAGTTGGATTTGACTGCTGCTAGGATTGTATTTCTGCTTCCATTTCTGTTTTGCTGTTGTTGTTGTTTTCCTGTAACTAGGATCCAAAAAAAAAAAAAAATCAGAGCAGAACTCAGTTGTTTGGAAAATAAGTTACTTAACCACCAAATTGAACATCACATGCTTTCATCCCATGGTTCTGAGTTGCTTGCACAGTTGCACCCACACAAACACACCCACATGCACACAGACAGGACCAGTTGCACGGCGTCTGCTTTGAGTAATCAACAGTTGGCATAAAATCGGGAATGGCGTGCACGGCCCCGTCTCAGTGGTTTATATGACTCATTGAAATGAATGTAGTGTTGATTCATGACAAACAGACATTATCAGTCCATTTCAGTTTGAGATATGGTTACAGCAGACCAATCATCCTTCAGATTTTCCAGGGTGTTGTTGAGAATTTCCAGACTGAACGGGATGTGTAGCCCCATGCGGTCTAGCTGACATGCCCCAAATAACCTTCATAGGGAGGCATCCTGCAGGCATCTTGATCACAGCTAATGAGTGAGAATGAAGGAGCAGCAATATTAGCGCCTTCTGTGCATCTAAGGCCCAATTTTTATCATCTAGAAACTGACAGTCATTAAATGCTCATAAAGCGTGGGAAGCAACTTTTCTAGTGCCAGAACTTCAGCGCTCACTGTGAGAATCTGGTAACCTCTTTGTCAACTGAAAACACCTCCTTGGGCTGACTGAGCTTTTGCTTCTGCACTAATAAAAGCGATATTCCTCTTTTAGTCTGTCCATGCTTGTCTGCCAAGCCTGAAAGCCTATCTCCTTCACTGCCGGCGTCTACCAGCAGGTTCTTGGGCTGCTGCCATGATAGGAAGTGATGTCTCACAGCCGCAGCTCCGTATGTTATTTACAGATGCTAAAAATAGTGTTTGAATTTTGGTCTTTATTTATTTTTTAGTTTGATGACCCCCCCCCCCCCCCTCCCCAGTTAGAAAACATTTTTCCAGTGATTTACACTCTAAACTGTGAACTCTTGATGACAACCCTTCATATTATTAGTCACATCTTTGCTCAGTAGGTGGTGGGTCTGCTCCAAAGTGTTTTTATGTATTTTACAGTTATAAATATGGTTCAGTCTTTCTTTCTGACAGCTCATCGAGTTGTACCCAGTGCCAGATGTGTCCCAGCGGAACAGAAGCTCTACAGATGGCTGCTAAAGACTGCACTCCGTGTCGCCCAGGTTGGTTACACCATGCGAGTGTAAATCTAAACAAGTTTTAGCTTTGTCATTTGTGGGAGTGTTTGCTGTGGTTTGTAGTAGAGAAGGGGAAGAATTGCTTTCCATCCCAGTGATATGTGTTTTTAAACAGGTATGTACAAGGCTGCCCATCAGCCCATGTGTCAGATCTGCAGCAGTGGCTATTTCCAGATCCACTGGGGCCGGGAAAGCTGTGACATCTGCCCAGAGAATCACTACTGCCCTGTGAGCACTCCACCCTCCACACTCTCTCAGATGACATACAACAAGAGTTAATGTGTGTTCACTCCAAAGATATTTAGTGACAGAGCACATTGTCGTCTCAGAGCCCTGACGTGAACCCCATTCAGTGTCCGAGTGATGCCTTCTGTCCAGCGGGCAGCTTGGCTCCAGGCTACTGCATGGAGACTTTCTTCCGCAAATCAGGGGACACTTGTGAACTGGCTCCGGTCACTATAGCTTTGTTAGTTATTGGAGGAGGGGGTGAGTAATACTGATTAAAAAAAAAGAGTCTGATGTTGTCTGGTCCAAGTGCTTTTAGAGATCCTTCAGTAATTTATCTTCTCTTTAATTCCAGCAGCATGTTTGAAAGCAGTTTACTTTGAGCTATATGAATGTAAATTCAAGTCTAATTCTTATGGCTAAAAGAAATCCAGTCAGGTGGTTTATATAATGATATAATGAATTGAATTAGGAGTCATGCTCACATGCCAAAGCACTCTGTGCATGCCTGTAAATGGTAATTTGTTGTAATGAGCTCTGTATCATCTATATATAATTTTTTTTTCTATTCCAGTGGCCTTACTCTTTATTATTTTAATGGTGTTACGTCGACGAAGAGAAACAGATGGAGAGCTGACAGTAGCCCGGGCTCCACTGCTACGCAAAGAGCGACCTCAAGGACGATACTATGGCCTGCCCTGTGACGCAGAACCTGTATATGCCGGCTGGTGAAGCACTAAGATAAAAGAAGAGATGGTGAAACATGGTAACATGGTAAAACTCCCCTCTTGAGAGCACACCTTGGCAAACCAGCAGCTTGTCCAATATAGAGAATTACTGTCTAACAGAGGTTGATTGTTTTGTGAATTCTTATTGTTGCAATTGTTCCACTTGGAGAAAAACATTCCTTCCTTTAAGTGAGTTTATTCGATTATGAGAAGTATGCTGGAACAATAAAAACAACATCCATGCCTCTCCTTGGTAACAACCTTTTTCACTTATGAAAAGCACTTTTTTTAAAAGAAGGTAATTGATTTACTTTGCATTCCTGTGTTGGTACACTTACATTAACTTATGTTGTCCCTCAGTGATGGAGTGTAAACTGTAGTTGGTGTTTTTTGTTTTTGTTTTTTAATGCATTTGATTATTTTATGGCTTTATAGATACCTTTGCTTAAAGGTTTTCAACTGCTTTTTAAGGTGTATGTTGTATGTTTTAGAATAAAATAAAAATATTCAGATTTCTAACCGTTTTTAAATGTTATGTTATATTATGGACTAGTTTTAAAATAAAAAAATGGTTATCTAAGTATTTTGTCCTAATAAATTGGTCCTAATTTGCTAGCACAATATAAAGTAATTTACCACATCCTGTGGCCCTGAAAAATCATTAATAATTTATAACTTATAACACCTGCAACAAACTGCAATGCACAGTGTATTCAGACACTTTTCTATCAGAACCAGCATTAATTTTTTTCAGTAGCTCATCTGTTGGGTCAGACCACACAGGCCGGCCTTTGCTCCCCATGTGAGTCAGTGAGACCATGACCCTGTCGCTGGTTCATCACTGTTCCTTCCTTTTGATAGATACTGACCACTGCAGACCAGGAACACCCCACAAGAGCTGCAGTTTTGGAGATGCTCTGATCCAGGGGTCTAGCGACCACAACTTTATTACTGAACTCAGGAAAAAAAAAATCCTTTCATATTTCACAGATTGGCTAATTTAACCAAGAAAAACAACATAATTATGTAAGGCCAGAGTATGTAACAGCTGCTTTTCAGCAACACACAAAACTGCAGTATTTTATTAAAATAAAAAAAGCTATACCAGTCTTACACTGTTGTTATTCAGATATTTACATTACCTTCACCAAGAGGAGAATTAAGAGGTTCAAACACTGCCTTACCCAGTAGATCAATATTTTGACATCCTTAATTTCATTATTAATTTTTTTTAATATAAGCTCTCGAGTGTTTAATTTTTGTTCTTTGGGCATGTTTTGACTTGGTTGTATTTTAGGTATATTTTCTTGTTTTACACACACACACCGGTTTTAGACACTTAGATAATTCTTATCCATCACACTATACTAGTCACACTATACTAGTGCACTAGCACTAGCAAGGCCAGATATATAGTCATATAGAACCACGTACCACAGGAAGAACAGATGGCCACCACACACCCCCACACACCCACAAGTTCACCATTAGGGAGTCAGAATAGGGTTACTTGAAAAGACAGAAGATTCTGAGGATGCTGAAATCCACAAAAGAACTCTTGTCATTTAATTTGGTGCACCTTGTTTAAATCTATCAAATCACTTGGAGTTAGTCAGGGAAATATATATATATATATATATATATTTAACTATCTTTGAATCCTCTTTCGCTAGTTTAAGCTGTATGTGACTTTTGCATTTGCATTTTATTACAGTCTTTTAGCTTTGAGATGTTATGACAGTGCTTGGAGTTTGCATATTTTGTCTGTGCCTGTGTGGGTTTCCTCCTACAGTCCAAAGATGTGCATGTTAGACTTGTCTGTCCCTCTGTGTCAGCCCTGTGATGGACTGGTAATCTCTCCATGGTGTGCTCCTCCTCTTGTGAGGTGTCAGCTGGGCTAGGCTCCAGCACCCCCACAACCACAGGATAGTGAAGAAACTGAATAGATGGATGGATGGGGACCTATGCACAGCAGTCATTTTGATGCCTCATAGCAGGGGCAGCACAGGCGTTATTAATAACATCAATCACAGCTTCATTTATTGATCTAGACTGAGGGCCTTGGTATTGCACAGTGAAGAGGAAAATGGCTACTGTTGATGCAGTCATTTGCTCTGGCTACATTTCTGCCATGACATGTCGTGTTCAGCAGATACAGGAAGGTTTAAACTAAATCAATAAGAATCCTGAGTCGCTGATTTAGTCTTACAGCAACCAACAGTTCTGTCCAGATTATCCAAACGTTCAGCAGGAGAATGTGAAAAATGGCAAATCACAGGATCTCACATTAATAGCGTGACAGCTTTGTAGACAGACACAGCTGGAAGCTGCATATGACACTGAGCGTACATGTTTAATGCAGGAGTACATACATGTACCACATTTCTATTGGATAAAATGTGACAGTCATTTCAGGCTTGCCTGCTAATCTTTTGGTGATAGTAATAAATGTTATATTGAAAAATTAAGAGGTAACAATGCTTAAAAATAAAATTTGCATCAATATTTTTCGATATGCAACATATAAGCAATTCATAAAGAAAAAACAACGACAAAAAGTGACTTCTATGAATAAGCATTTCCACATAAATTTCAGCATGACATGCATTTCCTTATTTGTAATGAATTTTAGAGACTAAAAGAAGCAATCGGTGTCAATTAGAAAAAATTTAGATATTCTGAAGTGACTATTTTGGCTTTATGGATATTATTGTGCAAAGGTATTGAGTCAACCCTCTTTTCATATTTTAGAAAAATGGGAAATAGGCACAGTGATTTATTGAAACATACAAACATACATAGAAATACAGTGTATAAGGCAAAAACAGAGTTTGTACAATTCTAACAAGCTTGAAAGTCAATATTTGGTATGACCACCTTTATTCTTCAGTCTGAACTCTCTTTGGCAGCTTTCTTGTCATTTAAGTAGTCTTCGGGAATAGTTCTCCAGGCTTCTTGAAGGACATTCAAAGCTCTTCTTTGGATCTTGGCTACCTTTTGTTTTGTTCTCTGTCAAGATGATCCCATACTGCTTCAACAATGTTGAGGTCCGGGCTCTGGGGAGGCCAATCCATGACTGATAGCGTTCCACTCATTGCTTTTCTATCCAGGTATGCTTGTACTGCATTGGTAGTATGTTTGGGATCATTGTCATGCTGAAAAATAAAGGATTTACCAATCAGATGCTTTCCAGGTGGTATTACATGATGGATCACAATCTGACTGCACTTTTCTGCGTTCATAATTCAATTCATTTTTTACAAGATCTCCAACACCACTGGCTGAAATGCAGCTCCAAACATAACAGAGTCTCCACCGTGTTTTACAGATGGCTATAGACACTCACTGTTGTACCTCTCTGCTGACCTCCTCCGTAAATATTGATGTCAATTTAAACCATTTTTTTAAAATTTGGATTCATCACTCCATAAGACCCATTGCTACAGATCTTTTCTGCTTGAATTATTCATACATCAGTTTTAAGTGTCTTAAGAACAACAGCAGCAGCAACACAAAATCAAAACAGAAAACAAACATTGCTATGAAAATGGTTAGGTCCAAGGACTGGATTGAAAATGACTGAAAAAGCAGCCAATGCCCAAAGAAAACCTTTGAAAGACCTTCAGAAAGTCCGGAGCTCAAGAGCACTTAAAGGTTACAAGAAAGTTTGGCTCCTTGGAAGCAAAATATAAAGAAACAAGGGGCTGGTCAAGACTGCACATAATCTTGTTTTATTACACTGAAATGTGTTCATATGCCATTCTTGCAGAGTTTTAATGTCTGTTTGGCTTTAGAATGGATTTGAATGGCTTCAGACTTTTGCACAGTACTGTGCTTTATTTATCCCAAAAGATGGTAAATTATTGAGTCACAGTAGCCAAAACATTGAAAGAAAAAACAGAAAAAAGCACAATAAAATAAATGTAGTACCACAAAACAGCTCAGAAAGGTAAAAAAAAATGACACAAAAGAAGATCAACAAAATACTATGTCCCGCAGTAGTTGCTAGGTGGCGCTAAAGCGCTGTGCCGCTTTACCGAACAAGAAGGTTTGTCCAAACGGGACTCCGTACTTACTAGAGCGTTCAGGAGGAAGCATGGCGGCCGCCTTGGCACGGAGGTTGTCAGGTGTGTAACTGCAATTTGGCATTTATATATTTTGATTTCACCCTCTTGATACGGTGCACGTTTGTTATCTGTGTGTTACCGAACAGCACAGACAGCAGCAGTAGTTGAAGTCGGTTTTGTATTCATGTGTTTTCCTGTCGTTGTCCTTGTGTTTGACCAAGGGCTGCTGAGGCCGCTGTCCGTGTCTATCTGCGCCCGGACCCCGCACACCTGCCGGCTCTCCGGCCTTATCCACCCCGCCCCACTCTGCAAGTCTGCTACAGCCGCTGTCCGCGCTCCTCTTCGGGGCGCAGTGTGTCAGACACCCCGCTACAACCTCCTGCAAAGGTAACGCAAATACGGGGCTCACTCTGTCCTCCAACCGAACTGGAAGATTTCTAGTACACGTTTGAGAAACTGTTTATGTGAAGTTAAAAGTATTTGGAAGTAAAGTTGCATCCTTAATTAAGTGTGTTTGAGTAATTACGTTCCCCCAATGTAACAGGTTAGGTTACATTGCACCTAATCGTGATTAGGTGCAGGCTTTCCTCCAGGAAAAAGTTTCACTGAATTGGTAATCCGAACTAATCTCATCTTGTGGCACTTGTTAGTGGTCGACAGCTGGCCCACTTATTAAATACAGCACAGAGGGCTTACAGTAACAGAGCTGACTGTGAATTTGGTGCTTTGTTTCATTAAGTTTTGTTGTGACTTATTTATACGGTTGGCAAAGGCTATAAAATACCAAGAAACTGAGATGAATAAAATGCGACCTCATCAGCTGCTAAATCAAAGACTCTTTATAATCAAAATGCTTTGCAGCAAGGTCTGAAAAATAATGCTGGCATTTTTTTTTATGCTTTAAGCACCTTATTATGTGCACGAGTAGATGTTAGGTGTTACAGTTTTCTTAATTACGAGATGGCCATTACTCTGTAGTCATTGGTCACTTTATTGGGTACACCTTACTGGACCCAATTTTGCCCTCAGAGCTGCCTTAATTCTGCGTGACATAGATTCAGCAAAGTGCTGGAAACATTCCTCAGAGATTTTGGTCCATGCTGATATGATAGCACCACACAGTTGCTGCAGATTTGTCAGCTGTCCATCCATGATGTGAATTTCCTGTTCCACCACATCCCAGTCTGGTTATTGTGGAGGCCGTTTGAGTACAGTGAGCTCATTGTCATGTGCAAGAAACCAGTTCGAGATGATCTGAGCTTTGTGACATGGTGCGTTATCCTGTTGGAAGCAGCCATCAGAAGATGGGTACACTGTGGCCATAAAGGGATGGACATGGTCAGCAGCAATACTCATGCAGGCTGTGGGGTTTAAATGCTGCTCAGTTGGTAGTTTGGGGCAAAAGTGTGCCAAGAAAATATTTTGGTGAGCCAGTGCAAACTGTAGCCTCAATCTTCTGTTCTTAGGTGACAGGAGTGGCACCCGGTGTTCTACTGCTGTAGCTCTGCTGCGTCAAGGTTTGACATGTTGTGTGTTCAGAGATGCTCTTCTGTATATCTTGGTTGTAGTGAGTGCTTGAAGCAGTCTGGCAATGCTCCTCTGGCATCAACAAGGCATTTTCACCCAGAGAACTGCAGCTCACTGGATATTGTCCCTTTTTCAGAACATTCTCTGTAAACTTTAGAGATCGTTGTGTGGGAAAATGCAGGTAGATCAGCAGTTTCTGAAATACTCAGACCAGCCTGTCTGACACCAACAGCCATGCCACATTCAAAGTCACTTAAATCACCTTTCTTCCCCATTCTGACACTTATTTAAACGTCAGCAGCTCGTCAGCATGGCTAAGTGCTGCTATGTGATTGGCTGATTAGATATGTGTTAATGAGCAGTTGAACAAGTGTACCCAACAAAATGAGTGTATGTTCTTTATAACAGCTGTTCTGCTTCTGTGTCGTTGCAGGGTGTCAGCACTTGTTCCTAGTCTAAGTCAGCAGCCGAGCAGAAGTCTGACGTACTATAGCATCAAGAAGGGGAAGAGAAAGAGTGTCAAATCTGTCACAGACAGGTTCATGAGGCTGCACTGTGGCCTTTGGATCCGGCGCAAGGTGCGTGCATTTTACAGTTGCCTGAATAGTGTTTACTTAAATTAACATGTTTAAAAACACAGTTTTGTCAATCTGAATACTTTATTTTTAATGCGAACAGGCTGGATACAAGAAGAAGCTCTGGAAGAAGCTGCCTGCCAGACGAAAGCGCCTGAGGGAGATTGTATTCTGCAACAAAACACAGTGCGGGCTTTTAGATAAAATGACAACCTCGTTTTGGAAAAGGAGAAACTGGTACGTCGACGATCCATACCTGAAGTACCACGATCGGGTCAACCTCAAACCCTAATTTGCTGATTCATGTAATAACATCTCATCTTTTGCTTGTAATGTAATGATGTTGTGTATGTATCAAATAAATCCCTGTGTTTTCGAATTGTTTTCAGTTTTCTTTTAGAACATGTAGGCAAAAAAGAAAACACACAAGTTTTGCTTTATATTTAATGGTTGCAAATTGATTTAACCAACAGAAAGATTTAAACGAGTGAAACAAATTGATAGTCATAAACCAATATGTCATCACATCACTGCTTTTTGTTTTATATAATTCACAATTAAGTTTTAAGTTGAATTAACTTCACATTCTGGCCTGCCAGAAAAAAAATTGAGGATACGTTGGTACAATAAATTGTCTCCCCGTTAATAAAGTGTTAAGTGGCTAATTTACCAGTTAATAAGACATGTTTGTATGTGTGTGTATATATATATATATATATATATATAACATTTCATTTTTTTTTCAAATCAACTAAAAATAAAAAATGTTTACCAGCAAGGCATCTGAAGACACCAACAGCTTCACACAAAAATACTTAAGAAATCAAATTAACAAAACATCATGCAATGATGAGTTTATCAATCTACACACAAGTATACAAATCTGCAACGTTGTAACATTTTTTTCCTGTTTTGCTTTGCATGAGTTTTAAAGAAATCACCTCCAACACTACCACAGATACTACTAATGCTTAAACACATTTGATTTTTTTTTCTTGTTTCTCCCCCCCATTTAATTTTTTTTAACCATTTATCCATTAAAAGAGCATTTCATGTGCATAAGTGTATCTACAACATCAGACTGAGTGACGTGTAAACAGAACAGTTGTACCTGAGAAGCTTTTGTTTCAAACCACCTTAAATGATGCGGATACATAGAGGAAGGTACGGTGGCCCTGACAGGTCAAACACACTGCAACTTAAGAAGACGCCAACAAATAGTAAAATAAAACACAACGGAAATAGAAGCAATTAAAGTTGAATAAAACACAATAGAAATGTGAAAAAATGCTGTAAAAGCTCATAAAAACAAACTCACGAAACAATGGAAGTGGGTTTTGGGGAGTCAATAACGTGATGGAACAGCTGCATAAGTGACAATATAACAGTAAACAGCTAATAGCAAACATGCATCAGTATTATATGAATCGTGATTAAAACACACATTACCCTTCATGTTTTTCTCTCTCCGCTTCTTTTAAGCGCGTCTCGGTGCGATCCTTCGCACGTTTTGCTTTTTGTCACTTCCGCAGCTGTTCTGTCAGGTTATTGTCTCCCCAGAAACACTGCTGTTGTGTTTTTTGAGACTTTTTGCAGCATATATGCCGGCGTTTTCTTAAGTTGCAGTGCATTTGACCTCTCAGGGCCACCGTAGGAAAGTTAGAAATCTACTGCGCAAATTCATCAATCAACAACCAGCACAGTGATACTTTAGTGTAGAATGTTGCCAAGGTTCGGGCTCGGTGAGTAATGTTCAGGATGAAAACAAGCAATGCTTCACCACGCACTACTAATTTACAGAAACTGTAAACCTGAAAAACACTGTAGTCACTCTCATGATTTTCTAAATAACAACAGAAGCGAATAACGGTAAGAGAGTCAGGTTTAGTGTTGCTCAGTTCACAGCAGAACATTGCACAGTGATTTTAAACATGGAAAAAGAACCATGTCAATATAGAGTTAATGTTTAATCATGTAGTATCCTACTTTTGCTACAGCAGAAAGTGACTTAATCCTAATTGCACTAAAACTGCCAAATAAATGACAAAACATGCTTAGAAACTAAACAGATTGTCAAAAACAGTCTGCTCCACTAACATAACATCTTATGCAGTGACCTCTTTTTTTTTTTTCTTTTTTAATCTGTGATACAGACGTTACACAAAAACAATTTCTTTGCCACAGAAGAAATGCACAATAATAAAAGTGACTGATGATAATGCTTTTTTCTATTTTTTTTTTGTGATTCTCTTTTATTGTTTTTGGCTATTTCAGATTATTGAGGGCAGTGATTTATATTCTAAACATAGTGCATATTAACAAGAACTCTGCTGGAAATGCTTTTACCACACATAGTGACATTTAAGTCTCTGCTATCTTTTTTTTTAAGGCTTTAAGAGAGAGGTAATTAACATAATCGTGTCTGTCACTGCTATCTAACATCTCATAATGAAATTTTCTTGGATAACTGAATGATTTATCAATACTTTGATGCGATAATTACTGAGTGCAGAAAAGCTGCTCTCCAAGAAAACAGTTTAATATGGGTTAAAAACTGCCTTGCCTATTCTGTTGATCCTCAGCTTCTTTCACATTCTCTTGCAGTGACTGTTGCTCACTGTGCCCGCTGTAATATTCAGTGACAGTACATTCTGTTTAATAACAGTGGACTGATGCCTGGGAAGACACACATGCAATTGCCTGCCCAGACTGGATAGATTAAAAACAATGAAATCATAGAGATGAAGTACACATAAACTGTACATAAATACATATTCAATCACCAACAAACTCAGTGTCTATCAGCATGGCACCCATTCACTCTTTTGTCCTACTTCAACATTTTAAATCATGAACCACTTGCTATATACTGTATATAGAGGGGTCATCATAGGTCACTTTGGTAATACCTTATTCCAAAGCAGGGCT
The DNA here is from genome assembly GCF_007364275.1 of Archocentrus centrarchus. Lineage (NCBI taxonomy): Eukaryota > Metazoa > Chordata > Actinopteri > Cichliformes > Cichlidae > Archocentrus > Archocentrus centrarchus. The sequence continues at coordinate 11,678,433 of NC_044367.1, read as the reverse complement.
GCTTCAGTCATGTAGCTTTTGGCCATTCAGTATTTTCTTTTACTTCTTGCAGCAAAGGCAGCTGGAGTAGTTTTGAGGACAGTTTCACATGGCTTCATTGTTCGAAGAAAGAACACTCCTGGATCTTGTGAGAGGCCTTAAGACTCTATGAGGAGGCTAGAAGGGATGAGAGAAGTGAACAGGGAGATGGAATTTAGTCAGCCAATAGCTGCAAGGAGCTGCGAAGTATTTAACGGATAAAAGCTGGCATTATTTTCCGTTTTTCTTATTGTCAGAAAAACCCAAGATGAGAGCAAAAATAACAGTGTGTTTGCCTGTTTTTCAACAGTTGCCTCCAATTTGCCTCTCAGACCAAAGCCTGTTTATTTCTACTGAAGTACTTAACAGGAGAGGAGATTGCAAATATTTACTTTAATTGTTTTCAAGGGGGAGACAGCAATTTTTAAAAAAATGGACTGTAAATATTTGGAAACATTACAAAACAGAAGTAAACATTGTTTTAGTGACTATCTTCTTCTCTGGATTAACCCCTTCCAGCTCAGTGTCCTGGGACCAGACTATCGTAAAAACACAACACGCAACATTTTCAAAGGTTGCCAAGTGTGGAGTTTTTACCAAAGAGGCTGCCTAGACCTGCTGTGACTATGAATGTAGTAACTGTTGCGTTTAATTTACAGTCTTCACACTTTATTAGGTACATCGGTTCAACTGCTTATTAACACATACATATGAGCAGCCAATAAACATGGCAGCAACCCCGTGGATTTAAGAAAGACATCCTGCTGAAGTTCAAACCGAGCGTCAGAATGGGGACAAAAGGTGATTTAGGTGACTTTGAATGTGGCATGGTTGTTGCTGTCAGACAGGCTGGTCTGAGTATTTCTGAAACTGCTGATCTGCTGGGATTTTCCCACACAACCATCTCTAGAGTTTACAGAGGATGGTCTGAAAAAGAAAAAATATCCAGTGAGCTGCAGTTCTCTGGGTGAAAATGCCTTGTTGGTTTCAGAGGTCAGGGGAGCACCACCAGACTGCTACAAGCTGATAGGAAGGAAACAGTAACTCAAAAAGCCGCTCATTACAACCGAGGTATGCAGAAGAGCATCTCTGAACGTACAACACGTCAAATCTCAAAGCAGGTGGCCTACAGCAGCAGACGACCACACTGGGTGCTGTTTCTGTCAGCTAAGAGCAGGAGACTGAGGCTGTAATTAACGGGGGCTTAGAAAAATCAGACAATAGGAGACTGGAAAAATGTTGCCTGGTTTGAAAAGTCTCAATTTCTGCTGCAACATTTCCATGTGCAACATTTCTTGGCACACTTTGGGTCTCTAGTGCCAACTGAGCATCACTTAAGCACCACAGGCTACATGAGTACTGTTGCTGGCCATGTCCATGTATTTATGAGTACAGTGTACCTATCTTCTGATGGCTCCTTCCAGTAGGATAACACACCATGTCACAAAACTCAGATCATCTCAAACTGGTTTCTTGAACACCACCAGTAGTCCAGTCACCAGTACAGCCCCTTTGGGATGCAGTGGAACGGGAGAGTCACATCATGGATGTGCAGCTGTCAGATCTGCAGCAACTGTGTGATGCTAACATGGACCAAAATCTCTGAGGAATGTTTCCAGCACCTTGTTGAATCTGTGCCATGAAGAATGAAGGCAGTTCTGAAGGAAAAATGGGGTAATAGCACAGTGTACCTAATAAAGTGGCTGTTGAGTGTATGTTGCATCAAATGTGACACAGAATAGCTTCAATAACATCAGTGTTTACTGACTGTTAAAAGGCTGTTAATTAGTCTAATTAATAGCTTTGATTAGGAGCTTAGAAATAACAATTTTGCCGGAGTCTTTAAAATTGTAATTTGGCCTGGTGGTTGGGAGAGACTCAACAGAAGAGTAATGAATAGGTACATTTGGCCTTGCATCCATGGAGCGGTTACTAACTAAACCGGGGGAGGATTTTTTTTTTTTTTTTTGCTTTGTTTTGTGTTCTTTTGAAGAAAAATAGGTCTTTAGGCATCAGGCTTTGGCTACACAGACAATACTCATTTGTAGTATCAGTTCATTGTTGTTTTTATTTTTATGTAATCTTCTGACAACTAAAAAATATTGCCAGCTTTATCCTTTAAAAAAATGCTGCTTTATTTAGCTGAGCACTGGGAATGCCAATCAAAGGCATATTAGATGCTGAAATTTATGAATGAGTACTAGTTCATTCCAGGGAAGGATTTCACACAAACATTTACACATCAAAACTGAAAGTTATTCTAAGGGGTGAAACACACTGGAAGGCAATCCATGTAATTTTGTCAACCATGTTTAATATTTTCAAAAAAACCTGAGTCACTCCAATCACACATTCATTTGAACTAAATAATATTTCTACCATGTTAATGCATGATTCAGTTTCATCAGTGCAGAAATTCTATTAGCAATCTGGCTCTCCACCATTGCATAAGGTACTGGACCATGATGATTTATTTAGACACGCAGCCGTAGAAATTAGTGAATCAGTGAGTAAATCACCACTCTCAAGGGACAGTTAGGATCAGACAGCAGCTGAGCAGCCACGTTCACAAGGCAGTATACCTCAGGAGCCTTCCGCTTAGTCAGCCTGAGCTGAGGAGAGCTTGATGCTGCCTGCACCTCTTTCCTCACCTCCTCAGGCTGCTCCTGAGTCACGGGAGTGGGGGGCAGAGAGGGTGCGGAGGGTGGGGTGGACTGGGGTATCATAGTGGGTGTCATAGGTGTGGACTCAGACTCAGAAGTTGAAGTGGTCTGGGACAGAAACTCCTTGGAGTCCCACTGGTCCAACCCCAACACCTCAAACTCAGTCATGTCAAAATCCTGGCCTGTACCGTGGAAAAAGGTCGGTAGCAGGAAATGAACAACCAGTGAATCAGAAGCCCAATGCTTTCCATGTCATTACAAAAGAGATGGAACTCATTTGGTCAGCTGGGAATTATGAATGTTCACATCATAATGCATTAGCGTCCTGCACGCCACACGGCTGAAGTCAAACAGAATGAAAACCGGAACCAATTTGCTGCAGCAAAAACAAGCATAGCAAGGCTGTTCTTATTAGCTCTGCTTTGTTCTTCTTTCCATTATTTGAAGAGTCAGAGTAAACCTTCTTAGCCTATTTTCCATGTCAAATGCTGCCATGAGAGAGAGAAAAAAACACGCTCTTCTAATGTAGCTGAGAAATACTTCAGTAGCTTTGGTGCTTTTGTGTTTTGGTGATTTTTGTTGTAGTCAACAAATCCAATGATCTCATAAAAAGATCAAACCCAGAAACGCAACTTTCTGATTCCTCTGTGCCTTAAGCTCCACTGCTGTACATAAAGTATTAAAAACACATTCATGAACCACATCTTAGCTCTGGGTGACATTTATTATGATTCATATTTATTTTAACTCCAGCCCAACACCACTGTGCTGCTCCAAATACTCAGCAGCTCGCCAAATGTGTGTTAATCCACAGCTGAAAATAGTCCCCCAACAGGTCTTTCCAAATAGCTACACTACCCAGCTGTTTAGGAAATTATTTAGCCGTATAAACAAAACATGTGCAGCCTTAATAGGAACCACGGACAATGTCTAAGTCAGAAAGTAGTAGTTTTGGTCTTTTTAATTGGATTTGTTGGCACTAACAAACATCCTCAAAGTTGGGCAAAATTCAAACATGGAGTCAGATGTTTACAGCAGTTTGGTTTTAGTATTATTTTACAAATATTAACAGAAACACTGTCACCAAGAATCCATGTTTACTAAGGAGGGTATGTTTACCTTTACTCCACAGTTGTTATGTCTAAATGTAATTACAGAAAAAAAACTATTATCTGAAAAATATGACACCAAATTAGGACAAACAATAACTGATTCCATTTGAAAAAGTTGGCGCAAATGCCTCCAGCCACATGCGAGTTTTGTCATGGTGAGCCCTGTGAGGCCTGACGTGATCCAAACAGGAAGGCAGAGCTGAGGTTATGAGGCCACTCAGGAAAGCTGAGGTACTAAACAATATCTGTGGGCTTAAACGAGTTTGAACAGGAAAACAGATATCGGTGTGATAATCTGTCTTGCACAAACTGAACAGGCACTGCTACTGCATTGTAATGGCTCCAACAATGTGCTTATGGAGCCTATATTTTCATCGGTACATTGTTATGAAACTGATTTTTATTTTATAAGGTGGTTTTATAACTCTGTTATTTCTTAGCTGTTGCTTCAGGCGAGGACGCTTTAGTTTTCAGGGCTACTGTAGGTGGCGGGAAGCAGTATGGAAATCATGTCTCCTCACCCTTGTTGTAGCTCTCTGACTTGCTGCGCATCATAGGCCGGGTCCGGTGCTGCGCTGCTGCAGGCTGCGTAGTGTCTGAGCTGTTGTCAACAGGGTCGGACTGGTAGGAAGAGAGATCCTGCATGCTGAAACTCCTGAGTCTGTCTGACAGAACTCCTTGACCCTAAAGCAGGAAAAGCTAGGTTTTAGTGTCAGCAGCAATGTGAGACAGACTGGGGCTGACATGGCATATTTACATGCATAAATAAATAAACATTACAATAATCTGCTGTATCCTCTGCTTTAAAAACAAATGTTCAAAGCGTTGTGAATGTGAATGGCCATATGACCTTATTTACAATGTCTGAGCACTGTACCCCCCCCCCCCCCCCCCCCCCCAGGTCAGTACAAAACAAATGTCCAGAGTCTGCATTACCTTTGTTGCAGCCATGACTGCAGCTGTGGCTGCAACATTCAACCCTTTTCTCCCAAAATGCACCAGTGTGTCATAGCTTTTGTCCTTTGCTTGGCAGATATACTCATCAATGTCCTAAACAAAGAACAAAAAAAAAAAAAAAAAAGAAATCACATGAATATGGTGCCTCTCATTGGCATTGTGTAATTGTTGGACAGCTGTTTCATGTGTTGCTTGATTGCACCATTTCATTCAGTGACTTTCGATCTTCAGAAAACTCATTTATCCGTTTCCTGACTCACAGAGGGCAAAACAGTGAAAAGGAAAGGTGGAATGGAAGAACACTGTGACATTTCTTCTCTCCTGTCCAGCAGACACATTTTTTTTTAACAGCTTAAGTGGGAAAGTGAATTGGCACAAAGGCACTTTTGTTCCCTAGACTGTCTCAAAACTCAAGTTCTTTAAGATACAAAACCACGCATCCTAACTTAGAGACTAGACTGAACATTTTCCCCTTAGCCTTTCCTTTAACCGCACCAGAGGAAATAAAGGAAGATATGACAAAAGGAAAGGGATTTCACCTTTTCTTTTGAGGAAAGCGTGGGATGGACAAATTTCCTGTATAGCACACTGGAGCCTTTAGTGTAAGGGGATAGCAGCCACACCACAAAGGCTATCTTTAGTTCATAGTAGAAAGGAAGCCTGCAGTGAAAACACAGAATAGCAGTAAAACATCATAATATAAGGATTTTTTAAAAAAAGATTGTAAAGATGATAACCCAACAACAGTCAAGTCCAGAGGTAAAATATTTTCCCTGGAGCACTTCCGTATAATCATTCACACAAAACATCTGCAGCCACCTACCAACAAAGAAACATGTCTGTAAATACTTCCACAGTAGTGAATAGGGCAAATATTATCCAGTACATCATCCATTTCACCTGCAATGTCATAGAAAAGTTAAATCTGTTAATGCAGATGCACATAAAACGTTTATATTTATGAATATGTCATGCTCTCATTATTTTACAGCTAAAAAATGCGGGTATTATACTCACGTATTCTTTCACATCTTTTGATTTCACAGCTTTATAAGAAGAGTATGCAGGATATAGTGTACCAAAGACAAGTCTAAAAGACAGAAAACCATTCAGTTCCATTTTAAGACCAAACAGATGTTTAAAATGTGCAGGAATGGCAGATTGACACATTTCCATGTAATAAAACATGAATATTAACAATAGAGAAGTTTTGAGCCACCCCTCTAACTCAAGGGATGAACCAGTGTTGTGTCATTCACACAGCCAGGGGATACTTTGGCATGCAGACTGGAGCAGCCAGTCCTAGCAAAATATAAAGAAATAAGGATGGTTCGAGACTTTTGCACAGCACTGTGTATTGTGGATTAAAGTAATCCATGTAGAGATATTTAAAAAAAAATTGTTTTGTTTTTTTTTTGACATGCTGAGTGTAACTATTTCTTCTGAAGCATTTCCATGTGCATATATTTTAAATCTTTGGACCCCCTGTAGCCAAAGGAAAATGATGGACAGGTTGTCAGGTAAGGTGAGGTCAATAATAAGCTGTAAAGCCTAAATGTTAGGCCGTGGCTAATACAAGCTTGCCAGCTGACAGATAAGATCAAGTAATTTCAGGTAAAATTAGCTCGCATATGTTGTCTTTAAATTTCTCCTCTTGTGCAAACACCTGTGCTGCTGCTGGGTGTCCGGACAGAGACGTGCTACAACCAAGCAACAGCTGCGTTAAGTGCGACCTGATCAGATTACTGACCCACATCATGTTGCTCGGGCCTGGCCAGCTAACTCGGAGTTTAGAAACACAAGGACACTTAAAATATCAGGTCTGGGCGACGCATCTAAACCTTTCTCCAAAATGACCTACATAGTCAGGTTTTGAACCGCCAAACCTCTGGTCGTCCAATCAGTCCAACAAATTCTTGTTATCGAAATGTAATTGCTTCACTATTTTGAGATTAGAGCTTGCTGTAGGTGTACTTTACACGGTCTGCAATGGTGCTGATTCATACTTTGTGCGGGCAAAAATAGCCATAACCTACTGTAATAATATGAAATAGGTTGCTATATGCATGCACTCCCAAAACATGAAAAGCTCTAGCATTGTAACCTGAGAAGGGTGACCCATCCCTTTTGTTTTTTTCCAATGTGGGACATCAACACTCAATATTGCTCCACTCAAAGACCGCTCCTGTTGTTCATGCACCTCGCCACTCAGTGACATTTAGGGCTTCTGGCTATGAAAGAAGCCCTTGATTTCAAGATCGGACTCATTTTATCATCTCATATGATGATAATACATTATTCAGTCAATCACGTCATCTCTTTGTCTAGAATGAAAAAAAAAATCCACTTGAAAAACACAAAGAGTGCCAGACTGCTGCGCGCTGCCAGCCTGTTCAGAAATACAGTAGGTCTATACAGGCCCGGCGCACATTCCTGCTGAAATGACAAAGTACAATCCCCTAAAACACGAGCTGTTTTCAGTCAAAAATGTAATAGTGCGACACTTGCTCTCTATTTTGAGGTCTGATTTTGATTAAATAGGCGGTTAGACAGAAATGCGGGGGCTTGAAAAGCGCGCAGCTTTTCCATGGTTACTGTGAGTCTCAATATGCCACCTGCAACAAATAGACGATGCAATCTATTCACATCCATCTATGACAGAGAATTTGAAATTAAAGAAAAAAGAAAAAAAAAAAAGACTTACACCACAAGTCTAGAGATGATCCAGGAGACCATTGCGCTGGGAAGGCGACAGGACGCGTTGTCTGTGGGGAGGAGTTTCCTCCAGATGACAGGCGCGTCCAGGCGGCTGCGTCTGGACGCACACAGGCGGCAACGTGATGCGGGATAAACAGTGAGCGGCCCGCAGCTTATATCCATAGATGGCAGTGTTGCATTGCACAGACAACAGATCAACATGCCGGAGCGTACAGATGAAGCCTCAAGTCCACACGGGTGTCTAGATGTGCTGATTTTATGCAGGAGCAAAATAGCTCCCGTTCGCCCACTCCATGCTCCCTTTGAGTGCGTGTATTCTGTAATACAATTAATAGTGCCTCCCAATTACTGTAGAGCTACACGGCCAACATGCGTTAATATGAGTCGTTTTCTGGTAATTGTAATAAATCAGCTATTTATGATTATACACACACTTTGCTCCAACATTTTAAATACAGATTTACCTACAGTTTAACTTCTTGACTGGGTGTTCTGTTAACTGTAATTTCCCCATTGTGGGACTAATAAAGGTATTCGTATGTTTTGTTTATGTCTAAATAATAAAGAGTATTATCCATTACACTATCTCAGAGCCAAATGTTTTAGTCTAAACACTCTTCAAAAAGAAATTTATTTTTGGGGGTTAAACAACTGTAAAGAGAAACTAGAGAATGGTTGGTGGTGTTGTACAGTAGCTGATCCACCCTAAAACAATGAGCAAGGAGCCAAAATATTTCAGATTCAGCAAAATTGCAGTCATGGCAAAGAGGAAATTTAAAGCCTGATTTCCATCTAGACCTCAAAAACCCCATTAAAAAGACCTCATAAAAAGTTTTGAAAAAAGTGACAAATGTGGATAAAATGTCTGAGATATTGCCTGGCCTTGAAATTCTCGTGCCCTGGTAACAAACCTGAGAGCACCTGCATTATTAGAGCTACAGTACCTCGGCTTTGTCTAGCCTTTCACCTGCAAACTGAAGCCAGAGAACAGAGTCGAGGTTCGGTTACAATCCAAAAAAAAAAAAAAAAAAGCTGCCAAGGGAGGGCTGTGGCTGGCAGAAACCTGACCTTTTTGTCCATTTTAACAAAATGCCCCCCCCCCCCCCCCCCCCCATACAAAACAAAACAAAAAAACCCCAAAAGAAAAACATTTAAAAACAAAAAAAAACACAGGAATTGGTTTGAAATGGGTGAACTGAAAATATAACCCACCTAAAAAGTATATTTCTGCTTCTTTAAAGAGAAAAAACAGGCAGGTATTAGTTTATCATAGTTTGACTCAGCTTCTGCATTTCATTGGACTGCAGTCTTTGGACTAGCCTAGTCTTTACTGTTTATATACAGTTTGTTTGTTTTAATCAAAGTGCCAATCACAGACAACAGATACCAACCCAAGTGACATTTCATCTGCCAAACAGCATTAAATTGACTGTGTGCACTACAGTTTCTGACCTGCTGAGTGGGATGATGCTAGCTGGCTGAGTCACATTTCCCAAAAGGCCTACTCTAATGAGAAGAGTCCTAACATTTAACATTTCCTGTGATGCCAAAAAAAAAAATAATTTACATAGGTTAGTGTGATCAATACTGCAAGCAGAAATGGGCAAAAACAAGTTAGTGGTAACTGTCACCTTTATTCTTAAAAGTTCATTTATTTTTTTCTCTCCAATGACATAGAAAAAATATACACACGGTACGTCCACAGTACATACGTTCTGCACTAACCAACTTATTTCCTCTGCACGTTCTTGTGGAGGAAGGAGTCATCGCAATGAACTCAAACATGTAACGAGCTGAATGCCGATGTAGAAAACGTGTTAAAGTAGTATGCGTGCATTTTTCTGATCAGTGTACTTGACATGTATAATCACACATCGAACAGATATATTTTGACTGTACAGAAAATAAAAAGTGAACTCCACCCACCACCTCTAGTGTTTTGGATTTTGTAGGTTAATTCCAGGTGAACAGAACAACTGTTGCTTTAAAAAAAAAAAAAAATAATAATTTGATCATAAGAGATTAAAGCTACAGCTGAATGGTCGTCTAGAATGTGACTTATCATCAACAGTTATTCAATCAGTTTGGATCATAAATACCCAAATACCTCCACAGCCAGTCCACAGTAACTTTGGACAGAAGAAGAAGATTATGATGAAGCACTGTAGGCACAGCAGGCATTTCTTACTTACATTATGTACACCTTCTTATGCTTCTGCTTCACTTTGGATAATAAAGACTTACCAAGGGTTACCCCTGATAATTACACACAAAAAGCAAAACCTGGCTGAGTAAACCAGATGGCTATTAAAAAAAAAAAAAAAAAATGAACTGTCATAGCAAAATGTTAACCCCAAACGATTATGTGAATTCATAACATGAAGCAACGAGGATGCTCAGCACTGTAACCCCTGCACCAGAATCAACTCTGTCCTTTATGGAGTGAGCCATCCGACTTTGACAGGCAGAACAGTGGCAGTTCACCTTAGCTCCTCAGGGCTGCCAATCTTGACTGCATCTCTTCAATGTCCTCCTCTGACTCTTCATCTGAAGCCGCAGTGGCTCCGGCGGGCTCCATATCAGGCAGGGCGTCTGTGACTTTGCTCGGCGCTTTGCCAAGGGCACCTGACAGAGGAAACAGAACCAGACGTTTCAGTATTTTTACTTCCCGGCCTATCCGGGGTTCAGACTTAAACTCCCTACAAAAGAAAAGCAAAAACCACAAAGCATAAATGTGACCATGAGCTGTGATTTTGTTTGACAAAGCTCTTTACCTGCTGTGATCTCGAAGAGGATCCTGTCAACTTCCTCCTCTGCTGCTTCCTCCATCTCCTCTCCATCTTCCATGCTCTCAAACGTGTCTTCCAGCATTTCCTCAATGATGCCAGCCTGAAAGGTGAATGAGTGTACATGATGGCAAGCTTTAGCAACATTGTTCTTCGAAAGAAATATGACAAGATAGAATGCTATTTTGTTAATCCCAAAAGCTGTGGAATTTCTTTGTTACAGCAAAGTTAAAAGCTGAACAGAACTTATAACTAAATATCTGAAACGTGTAGAATAGTGTATAGCTCTATTTTATAAAATGTATTATGATGTAACTAAAGTAAATACAAATTTAAATAAAAATGTCAAATTTAACAAAGCAAAATAAACAGAATTAAAGTATTGGATGACATTAAATTGGCATAGTATAACAATATAATGGCACATGGAGAACAGAGTGACTGCTGACCTTCGTCATCTCCTTTGATAGCTCCCTCATGGTGGCCTGGATCTCTGGGATTTTGACTAGATTCTGCATGGCTTTCATTACATCTGTGCTCTTCTGCAGGGCTCCGGCAACACGTGCCACAGCTAGAAGCACACCAGGAGATTTCCTCAATGACAAAGCTGAGCAGTGATAATCACAGAGCAGGTTCTCTGATGGCATTAAGTGACATACTAAATATCCCCACCTATCTACTGAACTGCCACACTCACCAAGCTGATTCTTCATGCTGAGAACTACAGAGTTCATCTGGGCTTTGGAAGCATGAAGTTTTGTGATAGCTCGTTTGGACTGAATCATCTCCTTTGCAAGCACCACACACACATCTTTCTGTCCCTTTTTGGCAGCATCTTTGATGGATCGTTTAACTTTTTCTTGTTCTCTTTGAATATCTGGAACAAAAAGGTGTGTCATTGTCATTACACAGACAACAACACATAGCCTATTGTTCTAATCAAGTCTTTGACTAAAGTACATTTATACAAAGCAAATCTGGCACCCACTTAGGGAGTATGCAACTAATGATTATTTTACATCTTTCTGACCACTATTCCACTTTGCCACAGCAAATGCATCCTTGTCATAGACTTGTAACCCTCCTCCATTTGTTCATCAGACATCTGGAAATAAGGTGAGTGTGATAATAGACTGTCTTACCTCGAATTTGTCTGTCAATCACTCTCATTTCCTTCCTGATTTTGTGATTCCACTCTCTGACCTGAAACAGCACATTCCGTTACTACAACATACATCAATCTTTACTTCCTGATCAGCTACAGGCTGTATGTAATGTTCGCATTACAATAACGCAAAATGTCCTGCTGCTAATTTGTAATTCATCATGATGTCGGTTAAAGTGCGGACAATCAGGATTTGTTTACATGAAGACTTTTATTAGCAGGTATGCTAACTGGCGCTCTACTAAAGAAACCACAAATCGGTTAATAAAGATTGTATGCAAACGTGTCGCGTTAAATACTGTGAAAATAATGTAGCCTAATGTCACAAGCTTGTTTTTAACAAAACTGTGAGTTGGCTACTGAAGTATCAACAGACTGGACGGACAAACCCTAGCTATCTGACAGCTAGCGTTAGCGAGGTTAGCTGAAGGCAGTGTCTTTATTTTCTCTGTCTTAGAGACAGGTCCTGGTCTCCATCGGTCAGTACTCACTAGGTCAGCTGGTGGTTTCTCCTGGGATTTCCCGAACAGTCCCATCGTAAGTACTGAGTTTAAAGCCAAGCTAACCTATCTGAGTAAAACTAGCTGGCTAGCAGAGCTTGTTAAACTATCACTTCCTGTTCTAGCTCGGGCGCCCCGGGCTGAGTCCGAACATGAGGAAACATTCGTATCCTTAACAAGGAAACGAGGGGACACGGACAAGTGTTCAAGTGAAGCTGAACCCAAATGAGACCATCAGCAGTGACGTGTTCTTGGTTTGAACCATAGATATGACTATATACATGCTGAATCTGATCTGTTTTGTGGAATGCTACAGTTTAAAATGGTTCTGTCTGGTAGGCTGCTCGCATTCGCTATCCTAATAATAATCCTGTAATGGCAGAGCTGATCAACCTGGTTAGCAAACTTTTTTTTTCTTTATTTCATTTCAGTAAAATCTACTTAAATCCAAAAGGGATAGTGAAAAATGCACCTACATCCCACAGCCCTGTTGTAAGGATTTTATAGTTTAAAAAGTAATAAAGTTGTATTAATGGTTTTATAAATCTTCTCCCAGACACCTCACGACCTTATCACCATCTACAGAGTTGATCCTCTTCAAAAGCAAATCCAGACTCTCTTCTAAGAGATAGATTTCATGTGTGTTACATTCATTCTGTGTCTAGATCAGGTGGAGGTGAGGGGGAACAGCAGCTTCACCTTCAGTGAGGAGGTGGAGCAGATGAATGGTGTTTTGTCTCTATCATCACATTTCCAAACCAGGTTAGTGGCTGTTTACTGTGATGCTGATATCTGTATTTGTAATCGTCATGCTTTGTCACTCCAAATTTGAGCATAATTCCTTTTACATGTTCCTATGCCCAAGTTTGACCACAGCAGGGCTTCATGTTTGTGGGATGTAACATTTTGCTTTGTCTTCTAAAATGCACACATGCACACACTCACAGTGCAGTGTGTGACATTGAACAAAGTGAAAGAGCACAGCATGCATAGTATGCTTTGTAAAATATTCCACAACATAAAGGTCTCGGCACAAACCTACACAAAGAAGGCAAATTTGAATTTTTACATGTTCTGTGAGAATGTGGAAAAGTGAAGGAGAGCCTTAAAGTCCTTCAGTCAGAGCTGTGATTGGATGTGTCCATAAAGTTTGTGTTTTAATCTGCTTACTTAAGATATCATTAACAGTATCCATTTGTTTTTAAAGGATCAGGAGCTCAGGGCTCCCTGATGGATTTCCAGGCAAAGATAGAGCACCTTCATCTGTGTGTCTAGCAGACCAGAGTCTTTGCAAGAAAACAGGTACTTAAATGTGTCAGTGGTCATAATGATTTTTATTGCAGTACTATATTGCTCCTGTTTTGTTTTCACATTTTATTTGCAGGTGTGTGTTGGTGGTATGTATATTTTTCCTTAACAGACCAGTAAACAGCAGAAGATGTTTTAGTGATGAATTAGAGGCAAAAACAAAATCGTCTCTGCTTCATGAATCGATGCCACGGTACAAGCAATAGAAAGAGTGGAAGTCTTCACTGCAAGTTGTACTTTCCCATGGCAGCTGCTCTAGAAAGCCATTGTGGTATACTTATACTAGATTATAATATTTTTATAATATTTTTATTTTTATTTTAGAGAGTTTGATTTTCTGTTACATGGCACTGAACAGGAGTGGCCCTCCAATCTCATTGTACATCCTGTATAATGACAATAAAGGCATTCTATTTTATTCTATTCTATTCTTATGCTTGTATGCATAAGAGAAACCTCCAGTTTTAGCTGTTCTTCATGTGCTTAAAACCTGACTTTCTCTAGTTTCTTTCATGTGGCAGTTTTATCATGTGAGAAGTGATTAAAGGTTCCCGACTGACCTGCTGCGCTGTGCTGCGTGATTCAGGTCTGTGTGCACATTGAGCTGGAAGCTAATCTGCACATGCAGGTGATGGGCGTCAGAGGGGAATACCTCAGGATCCACACTCCCGGGATCATGCAGTGACTTAGTGAGCTGGTGGTACCTCCCGCAAGTTATGTTACGTTTAATGTTATGCGCCACCATCTCTTCACACATTAACTAGATATCAGTAATGCTGACGTCATGGATATTACAGTTATATAGTGTTCATTTTGAGGCACGTGAGGCCTAAAGGTGGAAACTGTACCTGGCAGGTTAAATTTAGGGCAAACCGCACGCAAGGCCCCTGCCGCTGATTACTGGTTGTGACGTACACGACGGTCCCCTTTTCCAGGGGGTTCTAGATTTTTCTGTTATCGATTGGTTGTCGCACCAATCACGTGAGGACATTGGGTGTGACGCAGCCAATCGCAGACGAGTGTGGGCGGGCCTGAGGAGCTACGGTCCGTCAGAGCCGCTGGGTGATGCTAGGGCTGCTTGGGAGTGGGAGAATCCGCTCTGGACATCATTGCTCTCCGGGATTACGCTGAATGAGTTTGCTATAAACAGCTTTACTTACATAACAGCTAGTAATTCAGTTGGTGCACTCTCAGCTAGCTGTGTCGTATATTTTCAGAGCAGAAGGACACGGTTAAATAAATTTAGAAATAGACCGCCGCTGTAAATAACATTTTTTTCCTCCTCTTTGGTGAGAGTGCGGTCGCTGCGGAGGATAACTTGGGTGAATTTAAGAGCGCTCAATATGTCAGTGGTAGGCATTGATGTGGGCTTCCAAAATTGTTACATCGCTGTGGCAAGGAGCGGTGGCATTGAAACCATTGCCAATGAATACAGTGACAGATGCACGCCGTAAGTACAGCCTAAATATTGACAGACATCATCGCCGTGTAGTGTGGTCTGGCTGTGAGTTTGTTACGCAATGTTTGCAACTGGAGGCGCACTGGCTGAGCGCTATGATGCACAGGAAGGCAGTGGGGATGGTGGCGGTAGAGATGAGGGAGGCCTTAGAGCGTTCCCCGTCACAGCAGGTTTTTGTAGGTCATTTAAAAATTTTTTTAATGATAATTTATTATCAAAGGCTGTTGAGATAAGCTCTCCTGGTGATCACAACTGAGCTGCGCAGTGCATGACTAAGTTGACTTAATTAACCAACTTAAACGTGTTATTTATTTTACTAGCCATATACTGTAAGCTGCACAGGATAATAAATATATATATATATATATTTTTTTTTTGACGTGACATATAGATAATGCGTCAGTTGGGGCCTATCTACACGCCACATCTTTAACGTATGCAAGTGCTTGATCAGAAGTGACAGTGAATTCATGTCCCAGGGTCTGCATAACGAGTCAACTCATCTGACAATAATAAATACTCCCCAAGTGGGCCTCCGTTTCTGCAAACTGAGTTTGCTGCAGCATCCTGCAAACAGGGATGTGCAGCTGGAAAGGAGAGCGAGAGGAGCATTGCACCTTTAAGTGGATGAGGATAATTTTTTGTGGCAAGGTGAAGCTAGCCAGTGTGAAATGGATCCTTGTGTGATCAGAAGCGTTCAACTTTGTCAGTAAACACAATGATTTGCTGTTGTTCTGCTCCAGAAATTAGTTTTTTTTTTCTTCTTCTTTTGGACAGGACACTCCCCTGTGAAATCTCCCTTATGGCAACACTCAACATTTCAGTTTGTAGCTGTCAATTGGCAATTCACCTGCCACATCTGTTAACATGAATACTTGTGTTTGTTTCCCATTAAGGGCCTGTGTGTCTTTGGCCTCCAAAAATCGCATGATTGGAAATGCAGCCAAAAGCCAAGTAAGATCATCCATGGAATTTTGTTTTTGCAGATGTATTACACATTCAAACAGTTGTCTTGTTTTTGATAAGTGTTTCCTTTCTTCCAGATTATAACAAACTTCAAAAATACAGTCCATGGCTTCAAAAAGTTCCACAGTAGAGCATTTGATGACCCATTTGTCCAAGCAGAAAAACCAAAACTGCCTTACAGCTTGCATAAGCTGGCCAATGGAAACACCGGAATTAAGGTAAAATGCTTTACATCTCTACATCTTTTTCACAACTTTCTGTTTTTATTTTTGTCCTTCTTGGTTCTTTAAATCAACGTCCAAGCAGCTGATCACCTTCACTTCAGTTTTTAATTTGTCTTCAGTCATCCTAAATCCTGGCATGTTTTCAGGTGCGTTATTTGGAGGAGGATAAAGTGTTCACAGTTGAACAGATCACGGGGATGCTGCTCACCAAGCTGAAGGAGACGTCAGAGAACGCTCTAAAGAAGCCAGTGGTGGATTGTGTCATCTCTGTAAGTGATGAAGACGCTACACAGGACTGTCAGTATAATTCAGAACGTGGTTTGAGGAAACATAGTAATTTGCGCTCTGCTTTACAGGTCCCAAGTTTTTTCACAGATGCTGAAAGGCGGTCGGTGTTTGATGCTACTCAGATTGCCGGGCTGAACTGCTTACGGCTAATTAATGACACCAGTGCAGGTCGGTGTTCTTGGATAAATTGGCAACTTTATGGACTTTATGAAATTATTGTGTGGGACTATTTTTTTTATCCTCCTACACAAAGTAAAGTGATGATATTGTCATCATACTGTCCATCTGTCCATCCATCTGTCATGAGGGTTTACCTTTCTGGTCTATAGACTCCAAAACCACAAGGAGTTGAGTCATGAAATCTGGCATATGTGTTCTTTACCCTTCAAAGATGTGCAGCACAATATTCATATTCCTGGATGTTTAGTACCCTTTGTATACTTTGGCTGTATTTATCTGAAGTGGTGAGTAAGCAGCATGGATTTCAGGCTGCTAATGCTATGATAATATATGCTAACAATGTGCAGCCTCTTTCTCATGCATGATTGGCTTAGCCTAATCATGTGATCATATTGTGCTGTGTGATTGGTTGCACCTATTTAAATTATTGACTGAAATAGAGAAATTGGGGATTCCTCATATCTAGCAACTGACCCTAGGTTACTGAACAGCTGGCAGATTGTGAGAAACTGGGGAATCTCATATTTCTGGGTAAATAGCCCGTCTCTTTATAGTAAGATCACTTCTGGACTTATTGATTAGCCTGTGATGCCAATGTCTGGACAGGGATGACTCGTGGCCATCAATAGTACAGACTATGACTGATCATTGAGCAATATTAAAGCCTTACCTACTGCTCAGCAATATTACTCAAATGTAAACAACATGGTTGCATTATGGTTTTTTACATGGGTGCCTTATGATTATAGTGGCATTATACATAATACAGCAGATTCTGTAGTTATACTCCTATACTGAAGAGTTTTCTATTAGGAAATAGGGGCTGTAATGTTCTACATTTATTTTATATATTCATGAATCGCAGGAGGATAATCCCCATCAGTGATGGGTCTTGTTGAATGATGCCAAACTTTGCCAAGGTCAAACACTGAATGCTAAATGTATGAGACATTATATAATGTATGTTTAACAGAATAGGTTGAAAATTAATCTTCTCCTTATGAACAGTGGCTTTGGCTTATGGGATCTACAAGCAAGACCTACCTACTCCAGAAGAGAGGCCAAGGAATGTGGTATTTGTGGACATGGGACATTCATCATTCCAGGTTTCTATCACTGCCTTCCACAAAGGCAAACTCAAGGTTAGCTTTTTGCCTTCCTCTTCCTGCAGCTGTACCTACACTTATGTTCTTAAACTCTAAGCTCAATATCAGTCTGGTTCTTCAGGTTCTTGCCACAGCGTTTGACCCATACCTTGGAGGGCGTCATTTTGATGAGGCATTGGTAGATTACTTCTGTGAGGAGTTTAAGGGCAAGTACAAGCTCAATGTGAGGGACAACCCGAGGGCTCTGCTGCGGCTATACCAGGAGTGCGAGAAACTGAAGAAGCTCATGAGTGCCAATTCCTCCGACCTGCCTCTAAACATAGAGTGCTTCATGAATGACATTGACGTTTCCAGCAGGATGAACAGGCAAAAAAATGTTTTTTTTCATCTTAATAGTGCATGTCTAATGTGGAAATCTGGGATTATAAATGTTTTTTTTCCTCCCTCATTTAAATCCTCTAGGTCTCACTTTGAAGAGATGTGTGCGCAGTATCTCATGAGAGTTGAGATTCCATTGAAATCAGCCCTTGAACAATCAAGTATGTCCCTTAGAGTTATTAATTAATTAATATTAATATTAATATTAAATAAAGGAAGAATTCACTCAGGAATGTGTGTTTTTTTGTGGCAGAGTTGAGTCGGGATGATATCTATGCAGTGGAGATAGTTGGAGGAGCCACAAGAATCCCGGCTATCAAAGAGAGGATCGGCAAGTTTTTCTGCAAAGACATCAGCACCACACTCAATGCAGACGAAGCTGTAGCAAGAGGCTGTGCACTTCAGGTTGGAGTATTCTCAGAACACCTGTAATATTTCTTTCCAGTGTAATATACGAAAAAGTCTGCAGTTGCTTATGATAAAATGCAGTAAATATGTGTTTATCTGTGGGGTATTGTTTGTGTGTGTAGTGTGCAATTTTGTCACCAGCATTTAAGGTTCGGGAATTCTCTATCACTGATGTGGTTCCCTTTCCCATTACTATGCGCTGGAAATCACCAACAGAGGACGGATTGGGGTAAAGACATCCTAATTAGCAACAGTATACAAGAGACAATATTTCTTTTGGGTTATGTGTTTGGAGGACAAAAAGTGGTTTATGTATGTTTAAATAAATATATGTATTTCTACTCCTGTAGTCCTAACCTACAGTACTGTGCAAAAGTCTTGAACCACCCTGCAATTCTTTATATTTTGTTGGGAAAATTTGAAACATGTGCAGCAGTACATGAAAATACAGTTCATAAATGCAAAAGCACAGTTTGTACAATTCTAACAAGCTTGAAAGTCCACCTTTTATTCTTAAACACAGCCTGATGGCTGTAGACATTCACTGTTGTACCGCTCTCCTGACCTCCTTCATACATATTGAAAACAATATGAAGCAAAATATTTGACATTTGGATTCCACTGATACCTTCCACTGATACCGTTTCAAAAAGACCCGCTGCCACTGATTTTCCATCCATATCTTGTGTAATTTGGCATACCTCCGCCTTTGCTCCCTGTTTCCCTTGCTTCTTAACAGCCGCCCTTCCACTGATAGATCTTTGCTGGATTTTGTTTGTTTTTTTTTTTGCTATTTCTTAAAAATATGATTTTAAGATACTGTTCATCTGCTGTAGAGAGGTGTTTTTTAGGCCTGCCACCTTTTTCTTTTGTCTTCCACTTGTCCAGTTTCCTAATAAAGTAAAGTGCACACCATCCTGAGATAACAAAGTGCCTAAAGATACAATTTAAAATTGGTTCTTTGCCAAGTTGTCTGTTATGTGTAGACACAACACTGGTTCATCACTTGAGTTAGGTGCCGTTTTTATGCTTGAATGATTCACAGCTCAAGTGTTAACTGGTTCATCAAACAAAAATATTACCCTGAAAATGGTCAAGGACTGAATTGAAAATGAGTGAAAAAGCAGCCAATGTCCAAAGACAAAAAGTTGACAGACCTTCAGAAATCCTGGAGAACTATTGCTCAAGACTTTGCACAGTACCGTAAATAAAAAATGTAAATGCTGAAGTAGCCTATATGAAAATTGGTATATGGAAGGCATTAATCTAGTGACCTTTTTCATTACCAAATATTATACTTTTTTTTTTTCTATTTAAGTATTGTTACATAGTGCTCTCCAAAATGTTTGGGACAAAAATAAAATTTTTGTAGCTTTGCCTCTGTACACCACCACAGTGGATTGTAAATCAAACAATCATATTGTAACTGAAGTGCAGACTTGCAGCTTTAATTTAAGGGATTTTACAAAAACTTTACATAAATGGTTTACTGACACAGCTGCAATAAAATACCCCTGTGTAAATACCAGTAACTAGAATTTTATATTTTTAACCCAGATATTTATATATTTTTGATCTTGTGTACTGTGACGTGTAAATTGCATATTTTATTCCTATTTATATATTTCCACAGTGTGTGAGTTATTTTTATTCTTATTTATAGATTTTTACTTTTTACTATTGGTCACAGGTACAAAATACATTTCACTGTGCATTGTACTGTGTGTAACTGTGCATGTGACAAATAAAGCTTATCTTAAGACCATTTTCTTTTTTACACAGTTCATTTTAAGAGGTTCAAAATTAATATGACAGTCTAAGCATAAATTTAAATATAAACACTCTTCTTAATACTTGGACTAAAAAAGTTTGCAGTTAATGTCTGCCTGAACTTTAGAACCCATGGACCTTTACTGTAGCCACCTTCAGTTGCTGCATGTTTGTGGGTCTCTCTCTCAGTTTTGTATTTAATGACTGAAAGGCATGCTCCGTTGGGTTGAAATGAAGTGACTGACTTTGCCTATGAAGAAGATCCCATTTCTTTGTCTTGAGAAAGTCTTGGGTTACCTTGTTGTAAATCCTCTGTATTTCCATTTATGAAGTCGTTTCTTGATTCTAAACTTTGACAGTGATACACCTGCCTTCTCAAGAGTACTATATCTGCTTCATTTTTCATAAAATAAGGGAGCAGGCCTCACCTGGCCATGAAACTGCTTGTCAGTCAATTGTTCCTTTAGTTTTGGACCTCTGAAAATAGTGGACTGTGTATAAAAATGGCTGTAATTCTTAAACAGTTCATGCAAAATTTTTGTAAAACCCCTCAAATTAAAGCTAAAAGTCTACACTTCAGTCACATATTGATTGTTTGATTTACAATCCATTGTGGTCGCCTACAGAGGCAAAATGACCAAAACTATGTCTTTGTCCCAAATATAATGGAGGGCACTGTATGTATACTTACCTGTTTTTGCTCCTCCAAATAGGCGAGTCAGTTCTAGGACACAGTATCTGCTGACTCTGATTACTTTCCGCAGCCTGACTTTGCTTTTTTTGGCTAATTTGTGTTCCAGAGAGTGTGAGGTGTTCAGTAAGAATCATGCTGCTCCTTTTTCCAAAGTGATTACCTTCCACAAGAGAGAACCCTTTGAACTTGAAGCCTTTTACAGCAACCCTCAAGAGCTCCCCTACCCAGACCACAGGATAGGTAAACGGTTGTTGCTTAGTTTTACATAGACACTGGATGTATGCATATATCAGGTTCCTTTTACTGGCTGCACAAGTCTGCAGAAACAGGTGACTGATGTGGGTACACCAAGTAGCTGCCCAACAAATTGGATGGCAATTAGGAGTAAGGCAAGCAGGTTCTCGTGTGACTCAGCCAAACAGTATAATTATCTGTATTGTGTGTGTATCAGCATGTGGTGGGTGGGTATGTTTTCTCAAGTGGGATGTAATTTTTTTTTTTTTTTTTTGAAACTGCCAGTGTTCTGTCACAAGAACATCTTGAGGTCCTATTACAGAAGCCGCTCATTTTCTTTCCATCTGCTTCCAGGTTGTTTTTCAGTACAGAATGTGGTTCCCCAGCCAGATGGTGACAGCTCTAAGGTGAAAGTCAAAGTGCGTGTCAACATCCACGGCATCTTCAGCGTGTCCAGCGCTTCTCTGATTGAGAAGCAGAAAGGCGAGGGAGAGGACATGCAAACTGATTCAGAACCAGTGGTGCAGAATGAAGGCAGAGGAGAGGAGCAGGTAGGCTGACTGTTGCCACCGTTGCTTTTGTGATACCACACACGTCACCAAGTCAGTCTGTCTGTGCCACACAGAGTAAAAGCACCCTAGTTGTTGGATAGATTGTGATGAAAATGGGTACTGTTTCTCAACACTAATTAACAAGTTGCATAGCAGTTCTGATCCTTATCATATTAGTGGATTTTCAGCCATGCAAAAAGCAGCTGTGTGCACCTTGCATTCACATTTTTTTAAGTAGTTTGAAAGATACTCTCTCTTCTTTAATTGATCTTTTACAGGCAATTCAAATATCAAATACTGCGGCACTCGACGTCAATCTTGCATAAAATAATTATGTACGTGTCTCAGACCAAAATGCAGGTGGACCAGGAAGGCCAAATGCAAGGGGACCAGCAGAATGAGGACTCCAGTTCCAGCAGTAAGGTTAGTCAGGCTGAGATTTAGGGATGCTCTAAAACTGCATGTTTTTAAGACTGTCCTTGTTTGTATTTGCTCGTAGCAAGCAAGATCCTGATACTGATATCGTAGGGCCACACATTAACCTCTTGAGACATGGAGGTGATCGAATTAAGTATTTTTGTGCAAAATTATTTCTGTTTCATTAGTTTTCATGTATTGTCACAGATTCTGTGCGCAAGCTGCTGAATTCATGTCAGCGCTGCTTATCGATGCGTCTGTGCTACAATTACATGGACTCATCCAGTATTAATTAGTCAAAAAAAAAAATAGGTGATTATTTTGGCAGTGTGCCCCATATTTGAAAAATCCAAAAAGGCCCAATTATGTTCTCTGGTTTCCAAATTTAGGAGGGAGCAGCTGGCGAGAAGCAGGACCCAACAGCAGGAGGAAGCAAGCTCAAAGTCAAGGTGAAGAGTATCGATCTCCCCATTGTGATCAACAACATTCGACAGCTCGACAGTGATGTCCTTTCTAACTTTGTGGAGTATGAGGTGAGTGCTGCTGGTGGCCTTTGATAAAAGCCGAGTCATGCTCTGATTGAAATGCTGATTACCATAAAGGGTAAAGAGCAGTATTAAAACATTGACATATACGTATGAGCATCTACTATTGTAACATATTTATAATAGAAAAACAGAGTGGCTTTATTTAGGTATATTGTAATATTGAACAGCATCTGCTCGGTTGGTTCAACTGTAATATCTTTGTTTGTGTTTTTTCATCACAGCGTCAGATGATTATCCAGGACAAACTGGTGAAAGAGCTGAATGATGCAAAAAATGCTGTGGAGGAGTATGTATACGATCTGCGGGACAAACTCTGCGGGATCTATGAAAAGTATGTCACTGAGGCGGTAAGTGCTACCTTTTCTCCACACGTCTGTAACAACCTATTATTATGACTGAGGCAATGTACCAAGAGAATGATCTTTATAAACATTTTATATTTGTCCAAAACAGGACAGTAACCAGCTGACACTGATGCTGGAGGACACAGAGAAGTGGCTGTATGAGGATGGAGAAGACCAACCCAAACAAGTCTATGAGGAGAAGCTAGATGCACTTAAGGTATGTTTGCATTTATTACAAGAAGGAGTTTTTTGTTTTTTTTTAAATTTCAGATGTCATTTTGCAGACTACTAGAACATTTGTTCATTTTGCCCAAGTCACTCAAGGCAGATGCCCCTCTGTCTGGTCCTGCTAGGGACCATTTGCTAAGTGCTGATTCAAAGGATATCATTATATAATCCTGTAGATTGTAATTTATGCTGTGATTTGAAGCCATATAAAAAGTTTAGTTGAATAAAGAATATATAGAAATCTACATATTTTAAAGTGGCAGCTTTCACCATTAGCATAAATGTCATTATTTTGCAGAGGTTGGGTCAGCCCATTCAGGACCGGCACAGAGAGCACGAGGACAGGCCGAGAGCATTTGAGGAGCTGGGAAAGAAACTGCAGCTTTACATGAAGTTTGTAGACTCTTACAAGCAGAAGGTAAACCCTCTTCAATCTGTGATGTCCTTCAGTTAGTCCTTCACAGGCAACAGACAGAAGTGGGAATTGTGTTTGAAAGTGATGCAATTTGCATGTTTTGTACAGTGCTTTACAAATCCTGCTTTACGCGAACAGGAAGCATGTTAATCATCTATGTACACATAGATGATTGATGTTATGATACTTATAAGAAACACCTGCTAATGATTTTTTTTTTTTTTGTTCAAAACTCCCTCACAGGATGAGCGATGCCTTCACTTGAGTGCAGAGGAAATGAGCACTGTGGAGAAGTGTGTGAATGAAAGCATGGGCTGGATGAACAGCAAGATGAATGCGCAGAGCAAACTTGCTTTAACTCAAGATCCAGTCGTTAAAGTAGCAGACATCATTGCTAAAATCCAGGTGTGTGATCAGCTGTTTAAGATATAATCACCTTCCTCCTTTACTAAGAATGACGGCTGCTGATTCTCCTTCGGAAAACCTGCTTCTTTCCTTACCAGGAGCTGGAGGACGTCTGTAATCCAGTAATCAACAGGCCAAAGCCCACAGTGGAGGAGGCCCCCGAGGCGAACGACCAAAGCAGCGGAGCTCATAACGGCCCAACGGCTAACCAAGGAGGAGCCGAAGGAAAGAGAGAAGCAAAGGGAAGCCAGCAGACGAAGCCTGGCACAAAAGAGATGGAGGTGGACTGAGATCTGTGTCCGACAAGCAAACTCCGCAACAATCGCTGCGTTTCTCGACACACAACAGCTAGACAGACGCAGAAAAGTCAACACCCGGGATCATTTCTCAGTCCTCATCAGCCACTTTTGTCGGTCAGGTTTTTTGTGTCCCACCCATTGGATTTTACCATTTGAGGTTTTTGTTTTCACCCTTATGTGTGACACTGGTGTGCTGTAGTCTCTCAAAGGTTTGACATACTAAATAAATTAAAGAATGGCGCAATAGATTAAAATATGAGTCTGTCGTAAAACTGAGTCCTTCGTACCTCGCAGGAGGGTACGCTTTGTATTTGCATTCCACGTGTCCAAGTAAGTGTCCAATATCGCCCATAAGAGAGATAGAAAGTGCTGTCCGTACCACTGCTAGTGCAGAAGTTTTAGTTAGTATACAATAATACAAATTATATTTGTATTGAATGGGTTTGAAGAGATGTCCTGTGTCTACATACTGTAAATATTATTTGAGTAAATAAAAGCAGCCAGCATAGATATGTATATAGAGAACATATTCCTAGTGTTACAATGGAAATGCTCGACACACCAAATTTTCTTTAGTGGTTGGTTGCCTATTTCCTTTTTTTTTTTTTTTTCTTGCATTTTTCCATATTTAAGTAATAGGCTTTAAAGATGGAAAAAAATAAATGCATTTGTCTGTAAGACAAAATTTTGTACGTCTGAAATTCTTGATTTTCAGAAGGTGAATTTGTCCAGAGAAAGTGACAATACCTATGCTGTACTTATGTCCTTGGATCTGATACAGATAGTTAAAAAAAATGACATTATTAATTAATTTTAATATCTCCGCTCCCTAAAAAGAATTTGCATTTTGGATCTGTAATGATCTGTGGCATTTTAAACTTTGGTTTAGCCAGAGTAAAACTGTTGAAACTAAGATTATTAAACATGCATCAACCTGGCATGTTTATCGATGGCATGAGAAACCAGAGCTCCTGGAGAGAAGAACATGAATAGTCCATAAAGAAGGGCCCTGACTGGGTTATTTTAAACCCGGGATCCTCTTGCTCTAAGTTTTCCATTTAGTGGACTTTATGGCTCATCATTTTTGTTTTAAAACATCCTTTCTTTGTCAGCAAACCAAGACAAACATGACAGATCAAGTCATGTGTTTAGAATTGACAACATTTCCAAAGAACTAGCTGAATTTAAAGCTACTGGGTTGTTTCAGAATTTGATTACCTTTTATTTAATAATTTATTTACATTTTTTTTTATTTAGACCGCTTATTTTTTCTACTCTGGTTCTCCAAAGTTCAGCTGACAAAATTTCAGGCAAAAACTTGTGTGCAAATGTGCAAATTTACTAAAGTTACCCTGTATTTCTTAAACCTTATTTTCGTCAGAAGCACTTTTAATCAGTTTTTTTGAATACTAACCGGTGATTCCATATATGCAGTTTCTGTATCTCGATGACCACTGAAATTAAATTCATTTAGATAACAAGGGAGTCATGTAACTCCGCCGCAACCATGGGAACCATGGAGGGGGCGTGACAAACTTGAATGCTGTCAAGTGACGCGAGGTGTGACGTGTACACGGAGTAACGGGCGGATATTTTCAAAATGGAAGATATGGCAAAGTTTTGGAGGGGAACGCGAGAACAACATGTATTCGCCCTCTGAGGAATCCTGCAGCGGCTATCCATGAACTCTGCCGATCGGGGAGCATTACTACGAACCTGCACGCATATGCGAGGCGAAAACCCGCCACGATGAGTGTTTCGATCGGCGACAAAATTGAGGTGAGTGCTTTTGTTGGGCCAGCGCCCACAAGCTAGCGTTGACTCTGAGTGAAGGCTTTTTCTCGCGTTAAGTCAAAGGCTGGAGATACAAGTTAGCTGCATAATATCTTGCTGAAAGGGAAAATAATACTCAGCTTGCTAAATTTAATGGGGATATGTCAAAACTTTATTTAGCAATAGCTAAATATTGTACTACTAATAGCAATTACTGAGGGGATAGTCCAACTTTTCGTCTTAGCTTATTGTTTCTTGTGTCTTTAAAAGGTCGCTCGTTGCCTAAAACTATTATTATTACTAGTAGTACTAGTATTATTATTATTGTTAGTGTTGAAAGTGTCAGCATCGTTTTTGTACCCGGTGTGTAACCTTACCCAGGCTCCCCCAGGACGAACAATGTTGTCTCTCCTCAGTGCATCAGTTTGGGGACCCGTCATGCTGCTTGGAAACGGCCACAAGTGGGTCCTCATTAGCGGGAAGAGAGCCGGGATAATTAAAGGTTTTGGTTGGCCATATGACAGCGTCAGGTGTTGGTGGCTTGTTTGACAGTTAACGTTTGTTGTGGGAGGATTTCTCCCGTGTGGGGTCGTTAGTACCTGGTTTGTTTGTTGTGCTGTCCATCCAGCATGTCGCAGGTTACGGGGAGCATGTTTGATCAGGTTATTCATGGCTTTCACAGCCTGTCTCATGGCTCCCATACCAGCAGAGATGAGGAGGGAAGTTTTTCTTATGCTCAGGAGCTGAGGATTGAGGTATCTGGTTTTAAGGGTCCTGCTTGCCGTGGAATTTACACGGAAAGATGAAATCAGAATCATGTTTTCCCGCAAATTCATTGATTGTACAACTTTTCTTCTTGTGCATGCAGGACTTTAAGGTCCTCACTCTACTCGGGAAAGGCTCCTTTGCATGTGTTTACCGGGCCAAATCGGTGAAGACTGGTCTGGAGGTTGCCATCAAAACGGTGAGATAAACTACATCTTTATCAGTGATGCTGTAAAGTGTAAACTGGGACTGTTGGATTATGACATATGTTGCCTCCCATGGGCTTTTTGTGGTCCGTTGACCCGCCCCGCAGATGAGGTCCCAGTGTTTCATTACCATTGTGGGTGACAGACTGATTATTAGGATCAAACCAAAGCACCATGCGTCAAACTGTACCCCGTTGCACGTTGATCGTAGGGATGACAGGTGTATAATTAGCTCTGTTGTTCCCATCTGCAGATTGACAAAAAAGCAATGCACAAAGCTGGTATGGTCCAGCGTGTGAGGAACGAGGTGGAGATTCACTGCCGACTGAAACATCCTTCAATACTTGAGGTAACGCTGACAAGCCACCGATAACTTCTTGTGATGGAGCATTGTTTGCACTTATACGCAACACCAAGCCTGCTTTCTCATTTAAATATGTCTTTAGTGTATCCATTCAATATAAATGTTTTGTGTGTACAGTACACATACAGATCAGCCTGTTTTGGAAACGATAATGTAAGATATGTGAATACTTACTCAGTGAGTTTACAGTTAATGTTAACATCAGTGCTGCAGGGTTTCCTGTGTTTTTTGGGACTGTTGTGCTTGATTGTGTATATATCAGCTTTCTGTATTGTTGTCATGGTTATATAGTGCGTCCTTGGTAGTACTTTGTGTAAGGCACTCCACCAGTTTGTTTCCACTTTACTTAATCAGTATTCTGACTAATCTTCAGCTTTAAAGATTAACTAGGAAAGCAGGCAGTGGTGGTCTCACTAATTTGACTTTCAGGACCTCATTTTAAAAACCAGTCAAATATATTCTATATTCTGTTCTTTCTCATATTTTTTTCTGTTTTGACACAATGGTAAATAAATGATGTTGTTATGTCTTTTGTTTTTATAAAAGCTTTACAACTACTTTGAGGACAGCAACTATGTGTATTTGGTGTTGGAGATGTGCCACAATGGAGAGATGAGTCGGTACCTTAAAGAGCGAAAAATGCCTTTCTCTGAAGATGAAGGTCAGGCAGAAGTATTTTATTTAGAAACCTAAGTATGAATTGTGTTTTCAGCTTTGTGAGTTGCTAGTATTAATACAAAAAAACCCCACAAACTTTCTTTTTGCTCCACAGCGAGACATTTCATGGACCAAATAGTGAAAGGGATGCTTTATTTACATGCTCACGGCATCTTGCACCGAGATCTGACCTTGTCCAATCTTCTGCTGACCAACAACATGAACATTAAGATAGCAGACTTTGGCCTGGCCACGCAGCTCAAACTCCCAAACGAAAAGCACTTCACTATGTGTGGCACACCCAACTACATCTCCCCAGAGGTGGCAACTCGCAGCGCCCACGGGCTGGAATCCGATGTGTGGTCACTTGGTTGCATGTTCTACGCCTTCCTGATGGGTCGCCCTCCATTTGACACAGACACAGTAAAACACACTTTGTCTAAAGTGGTTCTCGGGGAATATGAGATGCCTAACCACGTTTCTTTGGAGGCTCAGGACCTGATTCATCAGCTGCTGCAGAAAGACCCTGTGCAGCGGCCCAGTCTCTCTGCAGTACTGGACCACCCATTCATGACCCAGAGCCTGCTGGTCAGGACCAAAGAGCTGGGGCTTGGGGATGAAGGGTCCATTGACAGTGGCATTGCCACCATTTCCACAGCCTGCACCTCCTCCACTTCAGCCAGCAGCGGCAGCCGTCTCCATCGGCGAACCAAGCATATGATAGGCTCTGCCCTGCCTAATCGCATGGCACCCATTCCAATTCTTTCACGGCAGCCTGACAGTGTCTGTTATGAGGACGGAGACCAGTGGCAGCATCAGCAGCCACCGGACAGATTCTACAGAGAGGGCAGGAGCAGAGCAGTCCACGTTGGAGAAAGTGGAGAGCCTCATTCTCGCTACCTGAGGAGGACTCGCTCTTCAGACCGCCCCAGTTCTACTTCAACAGGTGCAACTCACGCAGAGCTGGGCCGATGCCACTCAGAGGAGACTCTAGCTGGTGTAGGACGACCAGTCTTCCCCATGTCCTCCACTCCACACCCATTTTCAGAGCATGGAAGACTCCCCTCTCCGCCTGTCAAGCAGTCAGCAAAGTAAGCAATTGGTCTGTTTATGCTTTTCTTTTTCCTCTTCAGTTTTCCCCAACCTATTGTGATTAATAGGTGGCACTGTCTTTTTCAGTTCTGGGTATTTATCCACAGAGATAGCACATCCACCAAACTTGCAATTTCAGGACCTAGAGGGAGTTTCTAATTGGCTCAACACTGAAGGTAAAATAACATTTTATTGCTCTTTGATAGTTTTATTCTGAAATCAGTGACTTGGTTTGTGAACAGATTAAAACTAAGCTCACATATGCAAACCGTGATTACAGGTTTGTAAAATTTTCACTGAAGCAAAGTTTTCCAAATGTTGTGCTTTCTTTCTCAGGTTCTGGACAGAGGCCCGTAGATGGCAGTGCACACAGCAGTAGCAGCAGCTTCCACAGCAGTAGAGGTCCTTTAGGTGTTCACAACTCCTGGACAGATAAGCCCATGAGCCGAGGCGCGAACCTTCACATAAACCTGCACACGAACCTGCACCACCAGCTTCTTTCCAACTCCGACTCGTACAGAGAGAACATCCCTGGATTAGAGTTCCAGCCTCCTCACGACAGAGAGTTAAAGCTCCCTTCAGCCAAACCCAGTACAGATAAGCCGAAGAAAACGCTGAGGGACATAGTCCCACCTCTGTGTGCGTCCCGACTGAAGCCAATCCGACAGAAGACCAAAAATGCTGTTGTAAGATTTTTTTTTTCTTTTCAGTTTCTCTGTGTGAGCAGTTGAGATATTTGTAGATATCTGATTTCTTTTCTTTTTTTTTCCATCCAGGTGAGCATTTTGGACACAGGTGAAGTTTGTATGGAGTTGTTAAAATGTCAAAGTGGTCAAGAAAGGGTCAAAGAAGTCCTTCGGATTTCCTGTGATGGCTCAATGGTATGGTTGCTGCAGTGCAATTAGAATATCACGCAGTTACTGAGTTCAGTTTTCCAAAATGGAGATATTTACTCTTGTAAATGGTGGCTTATTATTACTGTAGGTGACAATATACCAGCCTAATGGTGGAAAAGGTTTTCCTGTGCTGGACTGCCCACCAGCTCCTCCAGAAGATATTCTTATTTGTAGCTACGAGGACCTTCCAGGTATTCTGATGGATGCATCACACCCACTAACATCTGCTTATATAAAGTTAGAAATTAAATCTTAATGGATATTTTTTTTTTTTTTGTCACAGAGAAATACTGGAAAAAGTACCAGTATGCCTCCAGGTTTGTTCAGCTTGTAAAATCCAAGACTCCTAAAGTGACCCTTTACACCAAGTATGCTAAGGTCATGCTGATGGAGAACTCTCCTAGCGCAGACCTGGAAGTTTGCTTTTATGATGGTGAGTCAGCGGTGTTTGAAGAACAGTAATGAATGAGGTAGCTAAGCCGATGAGTCTAAATTAATATGTAATAACTACGTCACGTAGGAGCAAAGACCCACAAGACGTCAGAACTGGTGCGAGTGGTGGAGAAGAGTGGCAAGTCGTACACGGTGAAGGGTGAGGCGGGGCTGAGTGGCCTGAGCCCGGAGAGCCGAAAGTATGTGGAGCTGTCTGACGAGGGCCACAGCATGTGTCTGTCTCTCGAGGCCGCCATCACAGCCGAGGAGCAGCGCAGCACCAAGAACGTCCCTTTCTTCCCCATAACGATTGGCAGGTGACAGGGAAATTCTGTCCGCTCTGTGACAATAAATTTTTTTTTTGCTTTCTCGTCTCACAGTACATGTTTGTTTTATTTTTTCCCAGGAGACCTGCCAGCTCAGACCCCCCGAGTTCGTCGTCTGTGCCTGCGCACCCGCTTCCTCCAGATACAGCATCACCTCCTAAACCTCCACAAATCACTCCTTCAGTAAGTGCTTACATTACTGGATGTATGAACTTAAGACTGACGTGGGATTCCACACCCAGCTGCTCAGATGTGTGTGCCATCAGAATTTAGGTGTTGACCAACCAAGGAGTCTTTACCAGGCTGACTGACCACAGAGGCAAAAACCTTTCATGTATGCGGTGCAAGAAGAAGTCAGCATTGCTTTTTATGGTTTTATGTCTCGATTCATTTGTTTCAGGTAGAGGGAGTCTTTCTACAGTACAACCAGGGCACTAAGAAACTTAACCAGTTCAAAACATAAAAATAGCACTTGCATTCATACTCAGATGTGAATCTAAGTGCATCTACAGACTATGATGAGATCTGTGTTTGATTTTTACTTATTTATTTCCAGATGATTTCCTACGACGGCTCTGACTTCACCACAGCCAGCCTGAGTAAGAAAAGCTCCCCAGTGCGACAGGACCTCATTCAGAGCACAGGAAAGGTGGTCAAGTCGATATTTGTGCCAAATGTCGGATGGGCATCCCAGGTATTTGCTGAATAATTAATATTCCATAACCGAGAAAATTAATTGTCTTTGTGACGAAAGCCAAAATCCATGTTTCTATAGCTGACGAGTGGAGAGGTGTGGGTGCAGTTCAACGATGGTTCTCAGCTGGTGGTTCAGGCAGGAGTTTCTTGCATTACCTATACGTCTCCAGATGGGAAGATCACCAGGTATGAAATATGTTAGTCTGTCTGCACACACGCGGCAAGCGCAAAGAGGCGGAGCCATTACCGAGAGGGTGAGCTCAGGTGGAGTGAAGGGAAATGTTTTTCTAGCGTCCAAAGCAGCAGCAGTGCTTGTTCCTGTAACTGGGAAACAGCTGGAGGAGCCCTTCATCAACCACCTGCAGTTCACATCTTTTGTTTGCATGTGGCAGCCAATCAGAAGAAAGTTTGCTTAAAGGGAAGGAGAAGGAGGTCGAGTGTGAACCAAATGAGGATTATTTTGAGCTATTAAAAGTCTGAGAGATAATAAAAACAGAGAACTGGGTTTTGTTTTTTTGTTTTTTTTGCTGACCTGTTTTCCATATGAATGAAGCCACAGGAAAAACTTTTCCATGATTAGCATTCCTGTGTGTGGCACAGAAAATAATGAATGCTGTGTTCTCTGCAGGTATAAGGAGAACGAGAAGTTGCCCGAGCACGTTAAGGAAAAGCTTCACTGTCTCTCGACCATTCTTGGCCTGCTGGCGAACCCAGCAGCGCATCACCTTCAGTCCCACTAAGACTTTGAGACCTGTCAGAACTGGAAGTAGCATTAGAAACCTTCATACCCTCATTTCTCTTGTAAATATCTTCTATTTCTGTTGTTTTTACGTGTACAGAAGACTGAGATTATGAAAAGAGATTTTTATTTTAATAAGCAGCAATTTTGTATAGTTTCTACATTAGCCCTGTTGGAAAACTTAAAATTTGTCCTTTCTTTTTTTTTTTTTTTACTGTTTCCTACTACTATGAAATGTGAGAGTGATACATGCTGAAAAAATAAAACATCTGGAGGCCGGGTGGAGAATCGCTGCACTTTGTTTTGCAGTCTTCTCTTCAGTATATTCATGAAGAAATTTTGTATAAAAGAAATTAAAGTATTTATAGCCTACTTATGGTTTTAGTAATAAAGAATTCATAAGCATGGATAATATAAGTGAAGCTTAGCAGGCAGTTACCTCTCGTTATGCATTTTCTTTTTAATGTAACATTCACACTCTGATAAATGCATCGGGGGCGACTCCGGGTTCGGTATCTTGCCTGTGGATACTTTGACACATGGTTTAGAGGAGCCGTTGATCGATCCACTGAACTTCTGGTTAGTAGACAACCTGCTCTACCACCTGAGATCGAAGAGAATTTATACCTGCCAATAGATGAGGTTAAGCCTTTTCCTGACTACCTGTCTTATACCTCAGCTTGCCACACTAATAAAATCAGGCTGGCTCAAATATTTACATCCAGAGTAGCTCCTCATTAGAAATGTAGTGTTGCCCTTTTTTTCAGCTGGACAATTTTATGGTCTCTAGCACACTTAAGATTTCCTATCACAACATTCATCAGCTCTAAACCAAAGTAAAGCCTTTCCCTCCTGGTGCTTGGAAAAGCTTTCCAGTGAATGGTATTCAAGGACATCGAGACTTATTGGTAGCATGTTAATCTCAAAACAGAAGCCTCCCTCAGTGTGACACTTTTGTAGGTCACTGCATGAAAAAACAATCAGTGCCTCCCAGCTCACCCGCTCGAAATGTTTTTCGTATAGCTTCATTATATAAGCCATGCCAACATCTTACTTTCATACCATGAAAATTTTTAATTTACAGGCCCTTAAAGTACAATAAATGGAGTTAATATCTTCCAGCATTTTTGGGCCCTCATAAGTATATTATTATTAGAGTAAGTTTATTATTAGTAGATGAAGGACTCTACCTCCTGAATTGTAGGATATGACTGCGACAAAAAAAGCTGCAAAACACATCCAGATTAGTTTCACATGTTTATTTTGCCCTGTTGAATTGGCCATTTAATTAAAAAAGTCACAAAATTGTCGATTTTTCTCAATTACAGAACTGATACAAAACGACATACTGTACGGATGTAAGCATAGGCCCAGATACACGTACTGTACAAGACACCCAAGAAGTAAACATTCAGGTGGAGCCCAGGAGCATGACGACACCATCTGGGTTGCAGAAATGACCAAGAATGGGATTAACCATTTATATTTCTCATTTAGAAGCACAGTAAGGAACACGAGAGAGGACACAGTATAGTGGTGTACACAGATATCAGCCTTTCCAAACTAAACAAAGACTCAATCGCAACGTTGCCCCTCTTCCTAGGTGAGGAAACACCTAGACTTTTCTGAATCTGGCATCGTACTTCTTAAATTTATTGTTGCTTCACTACACTTTCAATGGAAATTAAAACCTATGTAGTGAAGACCAACTTCTACTGTGCCGCTGCTATCCTTTTGTCCCAGAGAGATGCTGGTGAGGTGGCTGCAATGACACAAATATTTACGCTAACTGGGCAAGCAAGAGGACCGTCAGTCCCCTTGAATGCTGATGGAGGAAAGAAAACAGCAAGAGGAGCTCTCTGGGACAAGAGAAGGAGAAGCAGGCTCACCAGATTGCCGTAATCTGTATATGCTCCCGCTAGATGCTAGAGGGAGGCAACAACCACTCAGCTGGTCTGTCCCTTTCACACCACCTGTACAGCAAGACCCAGAATTTTACTGTCCCTCTAGTAAATACCCACTTGTTCAAAAACATCACTGCTTTCATTTATATAAAACATTTCCCCCATAAAATCTCAATAAAATAAAGTTGCTCTTAGTAGATGTAAGGACATATAAGATATTAACAAAATTGGAGTAAAAAAATCTCACAGTGAACACTGGGAACAACAGCTGGACCTCCTCCTCCCTTCACTTAGCATGTGACACAAATACAGCAGCTGGAACAGCAGACAGATTAGAGAATAAGGCTTGAAGCATATGAGTGGACTGGACTGTTGGTTTAGTTAACTGTAAGAAGCGCTGAGAAACAACAAAGCTGAGCAAATTACTCAATCATCTCAGACTGCTCAGAAAAATACTCAGGTTACCTGGGTATTCACACACGCGCACACACACACACACACACAACTGATTTTCTTATTATTGAAAAGTGACAAGCTACACAGCAGCCCCAAGTCTGTCAATCGATCGGTCGAGTTCGCCTCAGTTTACCCACGTGACAGATACAAGTGTTGAAGACACATGCAGAGTCTATTTAAGGAGACTACAACCCCATGAAAGAATGAGAGAAATCTCACAAGATCCCACTGGAATTCTGAAAAATCATGGAATTTCTTGGAAAACATCCACAGACACAAAAAAAAAAAAAAAAAAAAACAAAAAAAAAAAAAAAAAGGGGAATGTGATCCTTGTCTTCCTGCACTGGAGCAACTCGGAAGGATGTGGTGGTTTGTCCAACACCAAACCACCGGCATCTGACACAGGAAAAAAAAAAAAAAAAAAAAACACTCAAAAGACCTGCACACTCTAGTGCCACAACAATCATTAAAAAAAAAAAAACTAATGAACTTGGTCACATGGTCATGTAGATTTCATCTTAACATTCGAAAAGAATGCTCTTTTTGTTGTTCCTGCAGTCCTTCCTACACTCACACTGAATTTGATGGCACTCGGAAAATAAACTGCTCACCTGTTTGTTTAAACCAAGAAAACAATCTCATCATTCTCTGCAGTCTGTTGGCCACAGTCACATAGCAGCCTGGGATCTGTGGAGTAGTGTTCAAATGCCCAGACACCTCCTCTCTCCACACCTTTGTACACAGTACTCAGTGGTATTGACCAGAATACAAACACACATCACTGGCACAGTTGGCCACAGTGTAAATGTGCCTGTAGGAAGGTTGTGTGTGTGTGTGAGAGACAGATACAAGGGATCATACATTGCACATCTAGTGGCACGTCATTCTCCAGTCCTGATTAGGCCTTCCAACTAGTTACCTCGTCTGGACCCTTTCATTACAGAGACCTCACGCAAGAGAGAGAAATAAAATCAGCTATTAGGCAAAAGTTCCCAAAGTTCACATTACAGTACTGTTAAAGTCTCATTAGACAAAACGAAAAATACCAAAAAAAAAAAAAAAAAAAAAAAGGCAGAGGAAAAAAAAATAACAAAGCTTACATCCAATCACCATCATTTCCAATAACTATATAAGAAAAGGTTTGTTTCTTGATTAGATATATTATCATCATTAACATCATAATTACTATGATTATTATTTATTATTATTGTCACCACTGTCATCCGTTATTTGTTCAGGGATCAAATGGGGAGGTAAGGTGGCTGGGAGGGGAGGAAAATCAGTCACTGGGAGGAAGCCTTGGTGGCTATCGTGGAGACACAGTGCTGCTGGAAGTTGGGTGACACGGCCGAGTTGCAGCCCAGTCTCTGCAGCTCTTTTCCCAGCATGCTGCAGCAGCCCGGGGCTGGCGGAGCAGCGTTGGGTACTGTGGTGCTCACCGGCAGGCCTTTGGGCTGTTCACCAGCAGGAGCAAAGTCGGGGTTGTTGCTCTGAAGCACACTGATGATGTGGTTCAGGAGGTCGTTGAAGAACTCCGGAACACCTTCATAACCTGCAAAGAAGACAAAATATTTAAAAAAAAAAGAAAAGTACAAATGTGACTCCTGGATGTGTGCTAAATAAAAAATATTCTACTTAAACTGTTCTTATAGAGTTTACAAGAAATGGAGCACTGCCTAATTAATGACTTAATTACCTCAGAGATTCATGTGTAGTGTTAGGGTAGGAAATCTCATTGCAACATTTATTGATCAAAGTGTTGTTTCTGCCCATCTGACTGTACACAGCCACAGCACCCACTTGTTTGCAAAGCCTTGAGCTGAGTGTTTTTGCCATCGCTGCAGTATCTTTTTGAACAAGAACGTGAGAAAAGGGCAGATCTGATCGAGAAAACTGAGGAAAAGAAAACTGCACACTCATGGGGTAGAAGTTTGTCAGTGACAAGGTGGACTCACTCTAAAGCTAATCTGTGACCCTCTTAGCCTCGCTAGATTATTACAGAACCAAAAATAAAGCAAACAAACTACTCGAAGTTACAAGCAAAACAAGCAAAGATAAACTAAACTGCTAGCAAAACAAAAATAAACAACTAAAGCAATCAAACTTTCAACATGTAACTATTACAGAACGAATACATTTCTGTGACACTTTAGGATCCTTCTGGACATTAAGGCAACATTAAAAACTAAACTTCATACTATATTCAATAAGATTAATCAAGAGTTTTCCAAGGTCATGGCTTGAGGGAGTCCAGGTCAGTGTTTCTACAGACTTCCATACAACTGGACATCTTTTTGCAACCACAGGAGTCGCCCCCTCCTGGCCATCAGAAAGAATGCAGGTTTAAGGCATTTCTGTACAAGCTTCACGCTCCAGACACAGACTCTTGTGGGTAACACAAAGAGGAAATGCTGTCAGCAAAAACTGAAGCCCCTGCTAACGAAGAAGACAGACTGACTGCATGCATGTTTTAAGCCCCAAATGTTTAGAATTACACAGGTGACAGGAAATGGTGGCTTTATTACAACTCCGAGCTTTAGTCAGTGGCATCAGAGAATCAGTTTTATTCAGTGAAGTGAAAAACTGACGTTTACTTTCTACTTAGCGTGCAGATAGATTGAAGAAGCAAATTTGAACCTGTGTGTGTGTGTGTGTGTGTGTTGAAGGCTGTGCCTACCTGGGAATGCATTGATGTCAATGACGGCATGCTGGCCTGTTTGATTGTTGATGATTACATCGATGCCAAACAGGGATACGCCCAGTGCTTCTCGCAATGACCTGGACAACTCTCTGATGACATCATCACTGGGTGGCTGAGACACTCCCTCCACGTTCTCTCTCTGAGTGGGACAAATATTAAAATTTGCATTAGGCACACGGCTTCTAAAAGTCAGGCTTGCAGCCCTCAAAAGAACAAAGATGTTTTGAAAGAAATCACATGACATTTCATTCAGTGACATTTTGGACGTACTGAGGTCAAGTCTGAGGACGACTCTGGTTTGGAAACATTGTGGCTGTTGAAGAAAATGGCTTTCCTGTCTGGAACAGAAACAAAGGGAAAAAGTGAGGCAAATTTTAAAGAGTTTTGACTACTACGATCAGAAGCCCTCAAAAAAAAAAAAAAAAAGACTTCCTGTATCATCACTTTTCCTACCTCGATGGAAAATGTTCACCCCATGTGGTCCTACCATATTGTTTCATGCAGGTCGTATAAAACAGAACAACTGGTGAAAAATATAACTTAAGGCTGGATTTTTACAGAAAAACATTTAGGCTATGAAATGTGGAAAAAAATATGCTGCCACATTGAGATTAGTTTCTCATCCACTCCAATTATATCTTCTCTTCCTGCATGAGAGATTATGTTGCTATGAATTGTGGGATGGTATTTTCTTTCCCCTCATAAAGGATGGTACAGTGTACTCTCTGTCGAGGAGGTAATAAAGGAAGCATTGAAGCACCTTCGCTTGGTATTCATAGAGAATTTGCCGACATCTTATGAAGGCTG
Source organism: Archocentrus centrarchus (assembly GCF_007364275.1). NCBI lineage: Eukaryota > Metazoa > Chordata > Actinopteri > Cichliformes > Cichlidae > Archocentrus > Archocentrus centrarchus. Next base: position 11,640,478 of record NC_044367.1, on the reverse strand, counting down.
CCATGCAGACATTTCTGGGCGACCTGACTCAGTTAGGAACCTTTCTAAGCAAATTTTGACTATTTGACTGCAATCGTGGTCTCATAGTGCAGTTTTCTCTGCATTTTCCATCATCAGCACTAGGTGGCGCCACAGCTCAACTATAGCCTTCAGTAAGTGAATGTCCTGTTTTCTCATTTTAATACCTGGTGTATAAAAAAAAGAAAAAGAAAGAAACTAAACCACCCTGACATGTTCCCTTTTAATCTTTAAGTCTCTCAGTCATATCCACATTGTGTTGCGTTCGATAAACTGACATCAATAAGTTACTTATTTGCCTCCAGTGAAGGATTTTCTTCGATAAAAGTGACAGGATGGATTACAACATTTTTTTTGCCCTCCTTTTCTTTGATTTATAACTTGTAATGATTAACATGAGTGGGTGTTAGAGAGAAGGAAGCAGACTAGTGGAGTGGAGGGGAAAAAGTGAGTTCCATCACTGTCCAAATAAATCTGCCCCTCAGCTCGGCGAAGGTCGCTGTAATGAAATGTTCAGTGGATAGGCTCATTTATTCCCAGACTGGATGGGCAAAACTTCACTTGAAGGAGGAAGGCTGACTGGGACAGCCCATCTCTCACTTTCCAAACACTAACCCATACTTCAACTTTTAAAAGCACCCTTTTCCATCGCGTTCTAGGTACAATATATAAATGTATAGCTTCAGGCTCTGGACAACAATGACCTAAGCACTGTGCAGACATATTGCTGTGGTATGCGGCTTTATGTGTTAGACAAGAGCTGAGCTTTTCTGTTGTACCACCACCGCTGCAGCATTCCAGGCTGGAACCAGCCGTCCTTTCTGCACTGTTACACAAAGCGGACGACAACGCTGATGGTGAAAATGATTTCCATGAGGGCCTCTACTGTATCACATGCAAATACTGGAGTCAATTGTGTCAGGGGACAACCCTGTATTCAAAGACTCATCATGGGTGAAGCATCTGACATGTTTATGGAGAAAAACACCACTGCTCTTGTTTAGTTTTGACAACATGTACCAACAGAGTATAACTCAACTGCACTCTGCTTTTACCCTTTAAAAGGGCCAATAGGTCCGATGACAAGGACCATAAAGCCATTTTATGAGGTCTTTTATTGGGTAATTTGGAGAAGCTGTGCAGACTGTACAGATTGACCAGTGTGGCTATAAGCAGACTTCCCCACCTGTCTCTCTTTCTCTCTCTCTGTGTGTCTGCCCTTAAACCTCACCTGCAGGTCCAGCAGGGAAATTCTTAAGGGAAGGTCTCTCCACTACAGTGTAGGAGTCTCCCACCACGAACACCTTGTAGAGTACTGCATTATGGTTGATGAAACTCTGAATCACACATGGAGGTTTCACATCCTTCAGGTCCTCTTCACTGAAGATAATGGCCATCTGTGGGCAGGAAGACACATAATAAAAGACAAAGACCTTAACAGGAAAGATTCAGATCAATCAGCAGTTTGAAGCGAGCGGGTTAAAATCTAACTTCATTCAATGCTGTTGGTGCAGCTGAAATTGATACCCCTGGCAAGCTAGCCAAATAGACCTCATTCCTCCAGTGTTATGCCTACATGAGGTATAACATTTTATCACATTTTGCTGTTTGGACTAGAGTTAAATGACAATCCTAATATATAACAAGTGTTACTGCTTAGCCAGTGCAAACTTTTGAGGGTGTGAGTGACCTCTGAACCTCGTGGGCCTCGTACCTCATGGGAGTTGGTGCCATGAGCCACCCTCGTTTTGCAAACTGCAAGAAATGAAGACAAGAAAAAAAAACCTGAAAATTTACAGCAGAGTATAAACCCTCACATTTCTCCTATTTATGAGATGAACAAAGAAACACGGCAAAAGGTTTCAACAAGATTTGTGGTCAGTAGAATGATTTAAGATGACTACAGTAGAGCTACTTACTGAAGGGGAATGTGAGTCCTTGCCTCTTGATCTGCTCCAGCATATCTGGGCTGCACTCGGTGTTGAGGACCATGAATGGAGGAGAGCAAATCCTCTCATCTTTAAAAAAAAAAAAAAAAGAAGTGAAATCCAGCATTACCGACCAAGAGACAAAGAGAGAAGTACTTAGAAGTTGTTGGATGGTTGACCCCAAGTACTTAAACTCATCCACCTTGACTACTTCTCCTCCTTGCAGTTTCACTGTTACACCTGTCTCCCTCTCATTCACACACACACACGCACACACATACACGTACGTATTTTGTCCCGCTTCTACTGACTTTCACTCCTCTTGTCTCCAGAACATACCTCCACCTCTCCAGTCTCTCTTCCACCTGCTCTGTACTCTCACTACAGATCACAATGTCATCTGTGAACATCGGAGTCCACAGAGACTCCTGCCTGATCTCATTGGTCAACTTGTCCCTCACCACTGCAAACAAGAAGGGGCTCAGAGCTGATCGCTGATATAATCCCACCCCCACCTTGAATCCATCTGTCATTCCTCCCGCACACCTCACCACTGTCGTGCTGCTCTCATACATGTCCTGCATCACCCTCACATACTTCTCTGCCACTCCTGACTTCCTAACATCATATTAAAATATTTCTTCACTTTTAAAGGTAATGTAATGAACCGGTATGGAAGCCCAGCCCCCATAAAACAGCTTTGTTTAGGTCACCACAAAAAAACAAAAAACAAAACACACAAACACAATGAGGAAACACAGGAAAACATCGAATTTAATGAGGAACTATGAGGTCAAACCAGCTGAGGACGCACACAGTCATTGGACGCGTCACCTGACGGACTCACATGCCTGCCTGATATTTCACAACAAACATTATGTGTAATTACAAGAAAATTCTGCTTCTTTCTGACCCATCTCTGTGATATTTCTGTCTGTTTACATCAAGTTTTTCTTTTTCCATCACATCCTGCAGCAGCAGGTTGGTCAGTTCTGATAAGACTTCAGCATCCTGCAGCTTTGACATGCGTCACCACAACAGAACTGGGGACGCATCTATATTAATGTTTTGTCTTCTGTAATTTCCCCTCTGCAGTAGGTATATGGGGGTGACAGAGCTGACGGTTGGGAGATATCGCCACAGGAAATCATTGACTGGGCCAAAGCAAGAGCTGGCAAAATGTTAATGACAAAACACAATGGAAACATGCCGGTCTTTGTGTGCTGTGGGCCTCAGCAGTGGCAGGGCTCTGCTAGTGCTGAGGTCAGGAGAATCTCATTTGCCTACATTAAGTCCAGCACAGAGCGCTGAACTCTGGGTGTAGTCACGACCCCACAGAGATTTATAGGCCCCATGTGAAAGTGCCCAAAAGGAAGCAGAATTATCATATTGTGGTTGGATGCTTTCACCAACCGGCAACAGTTGTTTTTAAGACATAAACCAACAGAGATGCATGTGAGACAAAATGTCCATAGCTGACCAGAACTGGTTTTTAACCCCCAGTACAAAGCTCATGTGACATCAGACTAATATTTCAGTGCACTCAACACTAGCAAGTGGGCATCTTGTGTGCTCTATCCAGGTGGATCTGCTCAACTTAATGCTACAGAAAAAGAATTATGCTGCTGGTGCAGAGACATTATAACACCTGCTGCTGTGTGAGGTGATAATGAAGCACATACAGAAGTCTGGCAGTAAGGACTGTAATATCTCTGTGTGATGATGTTATTAGGGAGGTCAGCTGAATGGCAAAATTAACTGGCAACAATATATATTTTTTACATGATACAGACAATAAAATACAGGTATTTATTTTGCTATGTATCCTAAACGATGAATTAACCTTTATCTTCCTTTATAAAACTGTATGTTATAAACATACATTAGAGTTAAAAGACTGACATCTGTGTTCAGCTTTGACCTGCGGCATTTATGCAAGCAATTTTTCTTTGAAATCTTTTATTATAGTACCAACATTTCAAGTGCAATAACTCCACCCTTCATTAAAGTGAGTTATATAATCACGTCCAACCAGTGTGATCTGATGACAGTTGTACCACATGCAGCAATGATTTTGCTGAAATGATAGCTACAGCTATGAAAAATAAGGTCTTAATAACCCAGAAAAATCCTTTAGGCATGTCCATCTCATGATGCGTCTGAGAACAAGACATTAAACGTTCCCCTGCTCTGCTGGTGGTGAACATGTGTTTTCCACACTATTTAGAAAACTCATTTCCAGGAATGCTTTTGATTTTTTTTTTTGTGCATCCAAAGAAAATAAATCTGGTTCTTTCAAAAGTTTTAACCACCAAGGGTCTATTTTTGCTTGCTTCAATTTTTTTTTGCTGTTGTGTGACAAACACATAATAATCCTGTTCTCTTGTGCTGTGCACTACGACCTTTCCCTGTGAAGCTGGGTCTATTCCAGGGCTGGCTTTGTACTCGCGAGTGCTGGGAGCAGGCCTGGAGGGTTACCCATCAGTCATCTGTGCACTGCCTGCAGCAGTCAGTGCTCCCTTCTAGTGATGTTATTTTACCAAGACAAGAATAGCATCATTATTACTTTAAAAAAACAGTCAGACTGTGAAAATATGCCCATTACATCACCGAGTTCCCAAAGACTGACGGCGTTACATTTGGCCAAACAAAAAACATCAAAAGCCCTGATCCTTGTCGAGTGAGAAAAAAAATTCAGGCTCCAAGTTAAGAATTTATAATAAAGAGAGCAGGGGATGGTGGACACGAGCGAGTGGCCAAGTTTGTAATAGTGTGCATGCTTGGCTCTGGCTAACGCTTTAAGGGAAAGGGGGTGGAAGGGAGGATCAATCTCTGGCTCTGTCTAAACACTGCATGCTTGCAGCAGACCCAGAGGAGCCGAGGACAATCTTTATGGGACTCCGCAATGGACAATGAGGTGCTTTTTAAATGCCATTATAGAGTCACAAAGTCTTCACAGTTTCCTAATAGGACACCCCTTATATTTGCTCATATGTCTACTTTATAACATAAACATGCAGTCAAATAAACTCCAAATACATAGGCCATAACTGGTGAATCAAAAGAGACGCAAATTGTCAACAGGCCTGTTTTAACCCCTAAAACTCAGGTAATAATATTCTGTAGTTTGGGGACACAGGTGAAGAGAACTATAGTGAGCCAAGTTACATTATACTTGCTAAATTCTGGGGCCGTTTAGGTCAAAGGCAAGACTCCCTCGTTGCTATTTACAGTTTGTTTCCTAGAAACCCCAGCATCCTGTCTTTGCTGCTCTCTTTTCATCCCTCCAAGCCAAAGCAGTAGGATTTTTTAATATTCTAAATTGAACTCCAAACATAGCTATGCCCTGAGAGCATTGCTTGTGTCAATGTCATGCTCTAAGAGGCTTAAGCGCCAATTAAAATTATGAGTCATTTATTTTCAAAAGGAAAATGTGATTGCTTTCTCACAACATGTAAATCCAGCAAGTATTTGGCCAGGTTTTCACAAAGTATAGTAGGGCAGGTGAACCTGACAAGTAGAAACTCTTTTATTCAAGCTGGACAGTCTTGTCAGGCTCTTGGCTCATTGGACTCGCACAACTCTCTCAGTGTTTGCCATTCTCAGGCCACAGCTATGATTAAATATTGATCACTTGCATAAACTCGTTCTGTTGGTCCTTGCAGAGGTGGAGATTAATGCTGCAGCACAGGGAGAATTGTACAAATACCCGAGGAAGGGTTTGAGTTTGTTTTCATTTATCTTGAGCTGGAGAGGAATAAGCCTAATACACTAAGAGTTGGTGTGACGATGGTTTCTGTCTATAAAAACAGTCCAAGATATCAAAAGTCATGTATACACACTGTTACCTTGGTCAGGCTCACATAGGAAACACAAAACCAACTTAGACAATAGACTGGAGCCAAATTTCCAGTGACACCGATCCATTAGTGCTCACGTGGCCCTTGTCTGGCTGTTTTATATTAAACATAACATTAAGATGAGCTAAATCTTGTACTTACTTTTATATTAATTTAAACAGTTTGGAGAAGAACAGCTAAATGTACTGTGACTGAGGCCATTTAACAGTGAGAGGCCACTCGAGTGATAAAATAAGGCTCGCTTTTCCACAAGCGCACCTCAAGTGCTTCCTCCTATTGAGTACTATTCTGAGTCATACAGGCTGAAACATGGCAGGCTCTCTATGGCCTTTCAGTACTGGGTTGCCTTGGCAGCAGCTTCAGGACTCCATGGTCGCTGCTGATAAGGAGGAGGAAGAGGCTGCGCCTAAGAAAGAGAGGCTCAAGAAAAACTCAAATCTCTTACACTATCCTCTTTTTGACTTGAATCTTAACCAAGTTCTCATCTGGTCACATGCTGATTTTCTGAAGTCTAAGATTATAACGGGTTACACTGTATGATTGCTTAAAAACGGACTGTAATTGTCATGGATGTTCTGGCATGCAGGCCCAAGTGTGAGCAGAGAGCACCACTTAAATTAATGGAAGCAGAGTGGTGAACAAAAGAGCTTCCTAAAATGCAGCTAGTGAAGCGTCCTCCACTTCAAACCGATCGCACACAGTGAGGCAGAGTGATGCAGCTTATACTCGCTGTTGCGTAACAGCAATCGTGTCTGTTTGGATAAAAAGACGTCGTCTTCTCGTATTTCTATTTTAAGAAAGCACCAACACCGCCGACATGCTGAAACAGGCTCTGATTCGTTTTTCTGACATCAGACTGCAGCTCATCACACGCTCGAGCAGACTCGGTGAGATAATAATTAAAAAGGTTTACTTTCGCCTGCCATGTATGGGTATAAAGGAAATGTGGATGAGTCACAGGTGTGCTTACAGTGTGTGTCAGTAGGGAATGTCCCTCTGTAGCTAAAAGACATCGCCTGCTGGTAAGTTTATGTGATCAGTGACAGGGGAAGGTGCTGCTGGACTGGCTTGAAGGCAAGTATTAAATATACGATGTTGAGGCAGGGAGAAAGAGGAGAGATATGTTTGTCACATGTAAGAAAGGAGGAACTATGATATCACCAACATGCTCAACCCATGAAGTTTAAGTGATCACATGCATAAAGCTACACAGTTAGAAATGAGAAGCGTCAGCATCTCTCTGTGAAGAGGACCGTCAGAGGTCCTAAAGGTAACCTCAACTTCCCTCTTAATAATATTACAGACAGAAGGCTGTGGCTTTTAAATCAAATCAACACCTTCTTTTTACATTTGTTTTTAGACAGTTTCTCTTACCTCGCATACAGCTTTCTATTCTGTGGATGAGCTGGTAGGATTTGCAGCGGTCCAGCAGAGTTCGGATGGCTGGAAGCGGATCCAGGACGATAGTCTCAGGATGAGCATCAATGTAGTCCTTGAAACACAGAGACGCAAACATTTTAATAGTTTCTACATGCATATTTATATATTTATATTATGCACATCCAAACAGATGCAGTTTTTGACGCAATATAAAACCTATTTATTCATGATTCACAATATAGTTTATAGTGGCATGCCTACAGTGAGTGGCGATGACTAGAAATAAGATCAACTGAGAGATTGTCTGGATATTCTCAAAAAAATAAAATAAAATAATTGGAAGATATCCTGCCTGTGATTGCATAAAACCATTTATTCTCCATAAGTTAACTGATTGCTTGGAAAAATAACTGATTAATTAATAATGGAAATGGTTGTGGCTTTTTAAAATTTTTTTTTTTTTTTTTTTTTTTTTACACACGTAAATGTGCAAAAAGGGCAACCATTTGCCATGAAACATACACAAATACAGATTAGAAATGTTAAACAAACATATTTATGTAGACAAATCCAGACACTGAGTTGAAGGGTCAACATGCCTCACTCTGTTTTTGTGTGCAAGCTAGAGAGAGCATGAGATGTATGCCAGCGGGTCTTTATAGGTTACATCACTGCATCTCTGCATGACCTGCTGTTAGGTCAGCGTGAGGTTGGCTATTTTACATAACTGCACCCCCCCCTTCCTCTTCTCTCGTCTTGCCGGCTTTCCTCCGGCTCCGTCCTTACACCACCTCCTCTCCATAATCTCCACACTTGATTCTCTGCTATATGGATCTCTCTGCCAACCGTTCGTTCCCAGCAATTTTTTACTGACTCACAAACGCTGTCAGGTGGAGCTGGCTGGCCTACACATTACACAAACAGCCTGCCTGCTCGCATCACAACTCCGCGGTTGTATACATTTACATGAAATTGAATACATCCTGCAATATTAAACATGAAACACACATGTACAATGGAAAAAAAAAAAAAAAAAATGTCTATTTGTGTACTGACTCGCACACACACGCTCATGCACAAAGAATGTAAATTGACGCCTTTGCTTCGACATGGAGGACCCATCTGCAGGATTTGCCGGGATCTAACGGACAACGCTAATCAAAGCCAGCCGAGCTGTTATGCAAGTAAAATATGCTCCCACCAAAAAATAAATAAACAAATAAATCCAAACTAATCTTCCAGGAGTTCAGAGGAATACTCTGCTGATAGGAACTGTCACTTGCTGATTTCTGCATCTCAGGAGAAGAAATGCAGTTAAACAGAGACAAGAGGGGGAGTTGAGAAAGAGATCAACGCCTTTTAGCAGGTGCTGGAGAGGAAAAAGAGCCAGACGTATGTCAGTGTGGGTGTAAGAGAGGGCTGTTCGTGTCTCAGAGCAGATCTGTTTCCCGAGAATAATAAATGGTTTCACTCAGTAAATATGGTCAGAAGGGCACCTAATCTGTTCTGTTGATTGTAAGCCACGTCTGTGACGCCACAGTTGTCAAACCTGAAGAAAAAAAATTTTTATTTTTAGCATTTATATTCGCCACAACTACAACCAGATGGGTGTGATTTACCACATCAGTTCAGCTTACATAAAATGTCAAGTACAGAGAAGCCCGGAAAACCTAAATTATGATTGTAGCAATCTACATCCATTTGGCAGTGAGGTAAACAACAACAACAAAAACATGTCCACAAATGACCTGGTAATTAGCCACAAATGCCATTTTCCATTCCCAATGTAGTTAGATGCAAATGATATTTGTCCAAGGTCCACTGTGAACACAGCTCACACTTTGGGCCACTGATTCACCAGAGTGCAACTCAGGATGACATTTTGTTTTCATAAAGAGCTATTTTAGAGATGAAGGTTTATTCTCTCCACGACACAACTGGGTTATTTATGACCACAGCTGGGTAACATTAGAATTACGCCAACGTGTATATTTCCAATGGAAATGTAATCACAGATGACAGTTGTGTTCAGGTAAACAGGCAGAACTAAAGAGGGGAAGACTGAGCCACAAGACTTAGCTGCTGATTTACCAGATGATACTTAATTCAGCCACTAACTGCAGTGGGTAAATTTGAGTACTGACTAAAAGAAAGAAAATACTGGATTAAAACAACTCTTCCTCTGCACTGAGAAAACCCTGCCAAAATGTTATTGATGCTTGCAAAATGACATTTCTTTGTAATGCACACAGCCAAGTGGGAGGAGACCTTTCGATTGAGAGAACATCAACTGGCTGACTGAATAAACATTTAGTCCATGCAGAAAATACTGAAAATTTCCCCATCTCCACCAATAAAACTCATTCAAATTGTAGCAGCCAATGTGCACAGTTTAATTTTCTTTAGTAAATAATGGCATGAGTACTGTAAGGCACAGGGTTTGCATTAAAATGAGTGAAATGAGTCTCCATAGTTCTTATGAAAGGATCACCAACCATTCATAGGACCCTACACCATTTTTGTTTTGTGCAGAATGCCTTGCATTTGGAGTCAGCCTCAAGCGGCCACTATAAGAGCTGCAGTTGAGGTTTGTGGCTCGATGGCCACTTTTTGGTTACTACATGTCATCAGGCTGCTAAGAAGTTGGTGCTTTGATTTTATATTTTTGATCTAGCTTTCTAGGAGCGATGCATGGCGCTCATGCAATGAAATCTATAAGACGTGCAAATGAAACAGATCAAACATTCAGCTAAAAGTTAGCACTTGTGCCTGGTTAAAAAGGAAAAATTCCACTGCTTTGCACAACCATGGGAATTTGGAGCCCTTTTTGTCATACGGAGCTTTCCAAACAACAAGTCTACATGTACACTGTATCATGAAAACATCAAATGCAGGCCTGGGTTAATATCGACCAGGCTCTGCAGTCAAAGTGATTGCTCCACTTTGACATCCTGTTTGCCCTTCCTAATTGAGCAGTCGGTTACATGTTGACAGAATTGCGTGACTCTGATCACGATTGCAGTGCGAGAGTCACAGAGAGATAGAGGCAGAGAGGGAGATGGTTTAATAAAATACATTTTCACACCATCTGTACCAGATTAATGAATCCGCAGACCCAGAAGCATAGCAGTTTTCTGAAGTGCATTCACAGTGCCACATTTGGAACTGTGATCTCTTGTACATGAGACATTTCTCACTTCAGGAAGAACAAAAAGCATTTAGGATTTATGAGTCACCATGTGATCAAATATAGCTGCTAATGCATGTATGTTCCTGTGACCTGTCTGGCTGATTCTTTGAACGCATTATCTGATTCCTCGAACTGGATCATTTACAACTGTAAATGTAAAACTCGGTCACCCATAAATGTTTATTGCCTGTGCTAGGGCTGCAGACAAAGACAATCAGTGTTGCAAGACTTTTCTGCATTTCAAAGCAAGGTTTGTAGAGACCAGTTAATCTTAACAGCACTGGATATGATCAACACAGAGTGCAAGAGACAAGGGCTAGGAATCCTTTGAAATTTTTGGACACACAAATGTGTTTTTTGTTATTTAATAGGCAAAACAGTTTTTCTTACTATAATGAGATTATCAGCCATGCAACTGTTTTCATAATAGTTTTATCTAAATAGGGCACAATGAAATCAAGACAAAGTATTAAACAATTTTACAAAATAGACTAGAACCGTGTGATATTTACTGAAATAACAGATGGATGGATGGATAACAACTTGCCGTGTTTGCTAAGAAGATTCTGCCACATTTGTGAACTCTTAATATTTTTTTATTATGCGTCCAAGAGAAAAGCCCAAAAGGTTCATGTGTAAATGACCTTCTCTAGATCCTTTCCTTGCGAATACATGGGGGATACGGGGAAAGAGAGAGATACACACCTGTACTCTTTGCACCAACAGCACAGCCTGTGAATCATTCTGGTCAGCCTCAAGGATTAGGTCGGTCAGTTTGTGGATGATGACATCCAGGGGTCCCTGGTCCTCCAGAGGTTGGCTGAGATCCAGCTGAAGACAGAAGAATAAAATGGGTCAGAGATTATTGTGCAGCCGGGGGTGTATTTGCCACATTTTAAAACTGCTATCCATCAGCAAAACTAAGTTGTTAATATGAAACAAAATGTGATTCTTGGCCCTTAAAATGTATTAACAAACTATTAGGCCAGTGTTTTAAACGCTGTGGTTGTTTTGTTGTCTCTGGCAGAAAAGGATGAGGAGGAGGACAAGTGTAAAACCAGCATTACAGGAGATACAAATCAGCACTTTCACACATGCAGTATGCCAGATCAACATCAAGTCGATCCTGCAATTTGTTGAGGCCTTAAGTCACAACATCCCACATTTCCCTTAACACCTGCAAAGCACTATTGTCTGCAGATGGCTAACTATGTCATACAATTTCTGCTTGACCTTTGGGTTCATTCTTTACTTAACATAACACCATTTATTCCCACCACTCGCTTCTTGCATGCATGCTAAACAAATGCAAGCAGAAAATCAACATATTAATGCACTTGCAGATGCATCAGCCCAGGCAGGACACAGTACTGGTAAAGATATACACAAAGCTGCAATTATTGTGTGCATGTATCAGAATAATGGCTGCACTTAACTGCCCCGTTATTCAGAATCACTCTACCCATACAGAGTGAGGAAAAAAAAAAAGAACAGTATACAAAGTAAACAGTAGGTAGTTTAAAATATACTGTGTTTCATCCAAAACCCCTTTTTTTAAATATATTTAACTGCTACCCTTTTATAAGGATGATAAAGTATTTTTAAGTAAATGGTGGCTACATTTGGAAAATCATTAATCTGTCACCGTAAGGCTTATTTATACTCCTAATCTCCTAATAGAAGACAGAAATCTCTCTCCAATTTGATAGTTCTAGTCTAGGAAACAGCCATACATTTTATTTTCTGACTTTCTGGTTATAAAACCATCATAATGACTGATTTTACATCATGTTCTACCTCTTTATTTACAGCTTTAAATTTGGAACGGCAAAAGTTTGTTTTATTTGTTTTGAATGACACCGGGATTTATTTCTGGCATCATCTTTTAAACTCTAGTCTCCCTCTGGCTAGACCTCCGGTCTCGCTGAGCGTATTCGACAGCCTCTGAGAAACAGCCAAATTAGCATTTGTTTGAAGTTTAACAGTGATGAAAAAAGGCTGTCTGCAGAGGCCAAGTAGCTACCAAGTAGACAAAACAGGCCTCCAAGTTTGATAAGGCTTATGCGGGTTAGCACATGCATGTAGCAACATCACAAGTGACTTTCGCAACCAGTGCCGAGTCCTTTGCAGATGAATATGCTGAAGCCAGATCACAAAGGACCTGTCATTGTGTTAAGACTGTTACGACATAGGGAGTCAAGTTGGGTCTGTGTGAGATAACTTTTTTGTCATTATGACTCGTTTCCTGTTTTTTTTTTTTTTTTTTTTTTTTTTTTTTTTAAAAAAAGAGGTCCTTTTGATATGTGACTTGAAGACAGAGCAGGAAAAATAACTACAGAAAAGCAGCCTAGATGAATAAAGTTATGTTTTGATACACATTAATCATAAGAAAACTCTGGCTAAACCCCAGGCCATGTGTTTTCTAACAGATGTAATAAAACTCTGGCAGTCTTAAATATCTGCGGTAAACCCTTGGACATTTAACTTTACACATTATCAGTTCTTGAATGGTCTCAGTACCATATTTTGCACAAAGTGCTAAAAGAAAAAACATATGCGGGGACAGCACTAACAAGTAATTTGCTAATTAACTCATTAGCTAATCAGCAAATGGACATAACCTGATCATTACAGACAAAAACACAATTCAGCCACACCTGCGCAAACAAGCTAAGAGGTGGGCAGGACCCCAATATCCTTGCGCTATCCAGACATTTTACAAACAGAGTGAATACACCTTAGTCACACAAGTGTGGATCAATGCAAGAACTGTAAAACTGTACAGAGTTTCAGTTGGTTTAGGGCTGGCCGCAGCCAGAACCAACATCTTCTGGTTAATGATTGTTAGAGATGTGATAGTTAGATGACTAATTTGAGTACTTTTGGCCAAACCCTGGTAAATCAGCTGTATGGGGGTGATAAATTGTTTTATTCCGTTCTTTACGTTGGGGTAGCTGTAGCTCAAGAGGTAGAGCAGGTCATCCACTGATTGGAAGGTTGGTGGTTTGATCCCTCGCTGCTCCAGTCTGAGTGCCAAAGTATCTTTGGTCAAGATAATGAACCACAAGCTGTTCTCTGACACATTCAGCTCTTTGAGTGCTCGAGTAGAGCAGAAAAAACATTATATAAGAACCAGTCCATTAACAAAGAGCATTTTTCACAGGGGAAAATGCTATATGGTAAATGTCTGCATCTCAGTCTGATGTGGAAGAAAAGTCTTGCTGCAGACAATATTCCAAAGAAATGTCACAACACACTGCTCTTCAAGTTGAGATGAATTCCTTTAGGAGCTCATTATGTTGTATCAACATGGCATTTCTTCCTCTGCCCATCTTAACACTGTTGGATCTCATTGTTATTGCACTTTCTACTCGTGCCTGTGGAAACATGTCCTTCAGCTCACACCCTTCAATAACATGCCAGCATGAGTTGGCTTCAAAAGATTAGCAGTATCTGTGTTCACTGTAACTACATGACCTGAGGGCTTATATATTGGCCAACATAGCTGAACTTGTACAGTATATGATGGCATATGTTAACCAAAGAATTAGAATATCTGATTTTGGCAAAGTTTATTCAACAAAGTATTTCAGACTCAGCTTTGCTTAAAATGTCCTAAGAAGCTAAAGATGTCAAACTGTTGTCACAGGTGTACATAATCTTACAATCATCATATTGCCCACCTTAAGTCAAGAAATCTCTGGAAAACCTCAAGAAATCTGTAAGGGCAGAAGCTTTCTAATAAATATTACCAGGTTAAAAACAGCAAACTTTACAGTAGAAGCCGGTACAGCTTTTACATACTAGTGTCCTGTGGAGAAAACCAGTTTCATGAAGTGACATGTAATGCCATCATGAAAACAATTGATGATATTTTCTAACATCTGACTGGATTTATAATAAAAAGGTCTCCAAACAAACACCGCTTTATTGACTCGCCGTCCCATCTATCCAGCAGGTTTATCAGGAATCGTGCAGTCATAAGACACGTAGACTCAGCAGTGCAAACATATGGCAGATGCGTAAAACACACAAACACGCTGCCATGACCACAACGGTCCCGTGTTAGCAAGTCATACTCATAAAATGTGTTGTCACCTGCAGTCAAACAACTACTGAGTCTTTAGCACAAGCTGCTGTGAACAGCAGTGATGACAGGGCTGCAGCAGTGGCATCAAGAGCCTTTGTTTTTCTGTCTACCTCGAAGTGTGATGGGGCCTGCTGGATGGGAATTTGTCTGTACTCCACTGATGCACGGCTTTTAATCTTTTGCTTACATGACACACAGAGGGCCCATCCACAGTCTGGCCCCTCCACAAAAACCGGAACTCTAGATCATGGGGGTCAGCACCCACTGGCAAAGACACATTACAGATGATGAAGCTCTCTCCTCTCCCTGTGCACAGACAGAACGACCCTGCTTTAGAGCCTATCCCAAAACCCAGCAGTAAAGTCACTGATGTCCTGCTAAATGCTCAAAGCAGAAATGTCAGCTGACGTTTTTGGAAGTCCCCCTGGGACTGAGAGGTAGCAGTGGGCCATGATGGTGATGAGAGAAAAAAGGCTGGGTCCTGGAGGGAGAGGGTAGGTCAGGGCTAATATATTTTCAACTTTGATGTAGCACTGCTATGGGGCCAATCTCTCCCCTAAGGGAAACTAACACTGATGATTTTAAGCAAACAGCAAAGACAGACTGTGGAGTACTTTGCTTTTCAATAAGTACGCTGCACACAAATTGTGTGTACCACAGTCATTACTTGGCCATGCTTTTGCTTTGCTGTCAGGCAAAACCACAGACTATGTGCAGAACACAGACAGACATGTGATGAATCATTTATTTCGTATGCCGTGTGGCAACGATGGCACGCTAGGGTGAGCGTGCAAAAAAAAAAAACAAAAAAAACAAAAAACAAGCACATGCCTAAGACAAACTGTGACAGGTTTGACTTAACTGGCTCTGGAGGTAGCTTAAGAAAATTTTAGACACTTCCCATAACAGCTGGACATCAATCATGTGGGATGAAAATGAATACCCTGTCAAGGCCACATGAAGAAATAAAGTGTCAGCATAACTGTACCAAGCCACTGAGAAGGGCTGATAAGATAAAGGAGGCACTGTAAAGGCCACCTTGTTCAGACTGTTGAATACATCAGTCATCAACCCCACCCCTGACCTCTAACTACGCCACTACAAAACAGCACCCATCACTCTTAAAACAGGTAAGAATACTATAATTATAAAGAACTTAAAAATAAAATAAAATAAAAAAAAAAAACATCTTTCATTTGTCAAATTAACTAAAAAAACTTTATAATGGCATATATACTCATCTCTTGATGCTAATTTCCAGCAATGGCCACAAAGTGTCTGTCTTTGGATCATGATAAAGTGGAGGATCGACAAATACCTCCTGCGGAAAGTCTTCTGTTTGTCAGCGCCTACATCTTCAATACGGGGGTGAGATAAAGTAGCATGCCGGAAATTACCTTTAAATTTTTAAAACACTAACTAGAATAAAAACAGCAACTGATTACATTTCTTTGAGCAGCCAACTCAAATGATGACTCTTTGTTGTGATGAGAGCCTAAAGGAGCAATCACAAAGTCAAACAAAGGAATCTTTTTCAGTTCTGTCAGTCCTGAGGGGTACACATGCAGACGGGTTTCCCACACTACAAACAGAAATATAAAATGAAGTCCCTGGGGCTGCTAGATTTAGCAAAGATCTGTTTGCACGAGGTGACGTCACAACTACTTCTAACCCCGCGGGGAACACAACCTCTTGGGAAGTGCCGCTCATTATCTCTGTCACTTCAACTTTGGGGCTATTTTCTTAACAAAACAAGACAAAGAACACCTGGTACATAATACATCTCAAAATCCGATACTTTCACTGCGGGGCTTACGTTTTTAGCTACTTTTGTGCAACTGTCCAAAAGCCATACATACAGAAGTTTATCACAAAACATAAATAAAAAATGTTCTTATTTGAGAAGCAATTTGATTAAAAAATTGACTTCACTGATAGATCAAAGTAGCTGCTGATTAATTCTGTGGTGAGGGATTAATAAGTTAACTGTGCTAACTTCCGTACACTGCTATTATTCCAGAGAACCTGCAGTTGCAACACATTAAAAAAAACAACAAACTAATTTATGGTGTATTAAGGCTGTAAAACCACATAAATTAACACTTTTTTTTTTTTTTTTTTTTTGCCATTAGGATTCATTTATCCTTGGATTTCCAGGGTTGAGTTGATATCACCAGGGTCAGCTCATCTATCAGACCACAGAACAAGGTTAGCTGATTAAACTGACTGGGGGGAAAAAAACAAAAAAAACAAAAACATTTTGCACCAGCCAGCAAAAGAAGGTTAAATGGACTTGACAGCCACAAAAACAGCTAAAGTCGTACGCTTTCTCAAAGCTTAAAACACTGATTAAATGATAATCAAACAAAATGCAATCATTTTATTCCTGCTACAATTATTTCATGTCTGCAAACCAATTAAAGCAAATTAAAACAATTAATTAATTTACTTGCTTTATCTCTCTGTAGAAATCTTCTCCAGAAAGACTGGGATTAAAGTCCCTATTTTCTATCATACATACACCGTCCCAATGGTCTAACATGAGAAAATGTGTCATTTATTTGCAAAAGAGAATCCCCAGGCTCTGAATTCAGTAGTGCAATTGGAGACTGAATCTTTGCACAAGGTCAAAACAGGACAACAGCTACCATCATCTTTGTTTCTGATGTGCCAACGACACACTGACAGCCATTGGGTGCGTCACAGGCACCCAAATCATCAGTGTGCATTCAAAAACACTTTAGGCTCCTTTAGTACACTTAACTGTTGCAACTGGCAGTGACAGCCCAGATAAAAATAACAACTTTGTGCTGATTTGTAGAAGGCGAAAAATCAGTGAAAAGCTGGTAATTGCGGGAAAAAAAACAAAGAGTAACAGAAGGTGGCAGCACTGTTCCAGGCCCCTGGGTACACCCTAACTGAAGGTCTGTAAGGATCTGCTGTCTCCCAGGAGGGGCTGAATGCATAGTGGGAAACAAAGCCCTGCTTACTTTGGGACTATTCCCAGGACAAGACTCTTTCTGGGTGTGCTGATATTGTCAGCACAGTGAGAGGAAAAAAATAACCTCAAAGTGAAGGAGAAATAACAAGCCCACAAAAAGAAAAGAAACACAGAGTAAAAGGCTGAGAGAAAGGCGGGAATAATTTCCTTCTCAATTGCAGAGAGCACTTTAAGTGAAAGACACTGTTGTGCACTGAGCTCCCAGGACTTAGTGACAATCGTTACCATGTTGCTGAATGTGCTCTGCTTACTTACACTCTGTAGTATGCTGTGCAATAGCCACTAATGGCCTGTATTTACTGGGACATAACTCAGCACTCAGGGGTAAATAATTACTGTAGACAGACTATTATTCCTTTTTGCACTTCCACAGTTCCCAGATCACATTAAAGTGACTAACTGGTAATCTGTAAAGAGCTGCATCTGCTTGTATTTATGAAATTTTCCATAGTAAAAATACTGCTACTGATATGACTTCTATGAAGGGTCTGAATGATTCAACCCTCCACATAAACATGCAGTCTCACAAAATGAGTAGCTACTCTCCTAAACAGATTCTTCTGACAAACAACTCTGTTAGCAGAGCTGAGGCCAGGTGTTGAAATATCAAGTTGGGATGAGTTGCATCACAGCTTAACAAGGAACATGGACTGTTCTGGTATACTGTGACCACTGACAGAAAACAGCAAGACTGTGAGGAAACAACATCTTGTACGGAGAAGGTTACGCACGCAGTAATTTGGTGTGGAAATATATCAGAATTTAAGTGTTTTATGTGCATTGATTTTCAGGCTTCAAATCCAGATAGAATAGTCTCAGCACAAACAATACCTGGCCAAAGAAATAACTGTGTAGAGCACTCACCTGAACAACTTCTATTCCTCTTTTCCTGGGGGAAAGGAAAAAAAAGAACAAAAGAAAGAGTTATTTTTTTAGAAGAAATAAACTTAAAATGCTCAGAAACAGACATTGCCAGGTATCAAGGAACCTAAAAGCCATAAGATGTGTTATGTAAACATATATCATTTACTGTAGGTGGGGATGCCTCTGTTGTCTTTGAGTTGTATGCACGTAGGCTCAAAGATTCAGAGAAGACTTAAAGGAAGTCAAAAGCAGATAAAAAACCAAAAAACAAAGCTACATGATGTAACACATTTCTCTGATTTGAAATATTTATGCAATATTTATTTTTCCTTTTGTGTTATGCCCTGTAAGTCATGTTTCTCAATCATTTGTCTGCATGTGTCTTGCTTTCTAAAGCTGATGCATTTACAGCAACCTTTACTTAACTAATGCAATTTGGTCCTCATTTTTATTGCTAATGATTAAAATAAAAGATAAAAAACTGTGGTACATGGAGGTGTGAATTTTAGCAAAGTGAAGGTTAACTTTAACCCAATATAAATCTTTATTTAAATTCACATCAAAGTAGTTCCTCTCCATAAGAGGAATTAAAAAGAAACTCACAAAGCTCTCCAACAGTTTAACTTCATGAACAGTAAGACATGTGAACCGTGGACACATAAGCCTATCAGCATCTAGAGATAGGATTATTTTGTATTTATTGCCTAATTTATTCACTACATTTATCTGATAGCAGGACAGGAACGTAAGGTTATTATGATGGAAATACTAAATCCCACCCACAGACCCAGAGAAACTACAGTTCCTGTACTGTTTCTACCTTTCAGGAACAACACAAACATGCTAGTCTTTAGGTAGCAATCTTGGTACAGATCTCTTCTCCACAGTTATAACAGGACATGGCAGTAAGAAAATTTAACTGAGATGGCTTGCCCCCTTCGAGAGGAGCTTTAACAAATCTGCCCCCGCATGTTTAAACCGGCTGGATGTATGCTGGTCCTAACACCTAAGTAGAAGAGAGAGCATTTGTACAATCCAGGTTCAGATGGCTCGTTGAAGCTCCTCATTATGTCAATAAAACAATTTAGGCTTCTGCAAAGCATAAAACAGGAAAAACCTGAATGGCCTAAACAGCTGACTCCTGGTTGGGGAACTCACAAAGAGAACACAACCAGTCTAACACTACCACCAGTTCAGCCTGTCCAACCAAGTAGCTTCTGACGTTACAGTCCCATGGTAACAGCAGTGCAACCATTCACCGCTTCACAACAATGTGGATATTTAATACAGCAGCTGGTGTGTTTCATGTGCAATGAATGAGGCCTTTAGTTTCGTGAGATAGGGAGATCCTCTGCTCTCCGATATTGTTACAGCAGCCAGCACAGTGAAAGGGAAACTTTTCACACACAAGTGCTTTGACTATACCAATTCGGTACTGGCACACAGTGTTATACAACCATATACTCTAACCTACAAGTCTGGCATTTATGGTACACCACAGGTGTAACTTGTGCATGTCAGTATGTTATCAGCAGTTGCCAAGTTTACAACAGGGTGTGTATGAGGTGGTAATCATAAAGTAAACAAGTATTTTATGAGTGGTTAGTAATCCCTACAGTGAAGTATAGTGAGCATTTTAAAGCAGAAGCTTATATAATAATTATCAGGGAGAAAAAGTAGGCCATCTAGATTTTTACCTGTTAATATATTACTCCATGGGACTTTACTTGGTTGTGTCACCCAGGTATACTTTGCATTTTTTTGTTTGTTTTTTAATCTTAATCTATTTGAGACAAAGATTAGATGATTTACTAACGTACAATCTTTTAGCTCTTATTTTAAAAATTCAGTCACTGTTGGCCAGCTAGTTCTGGCAGTTACTGTCTAGTAAAGACCAGGAATACAACCCGCTACAAGTCCATCATCTTGAGCTACAGCTGGCAGCGGCAGTAGCTGTTCTGCTCCAGTGATTGGCCGCAAGCTGGAAGGCTTACTCTACCCAGAATCCATAACAGAAGCAGAGCTGGTGTCACTACACTGAGCTCAGTGGGGTTACAGGGCAGAACAGGAACTACAGTTGACAACAGAGTGGAGTTGAAGCCCATCCATGGGATGAAGAACTTTCTGGAGCGGTAGCTGATTTTTTGCTGCTATATAGTCAAAGAGTACAAAGCTTCTTTTGGCTGCTTTACTCACAAAGGGTTACCGCAGCAGACGGATCCACATATTTGATTTGGCACAGACTTTTACACCGGAGGCCCTTCCTGATGCAACCTTCTCCTGGTCTTGAACTAGGGCTCTTTTATGTGTTAAGTATACAGGGTATTAATTATGAGTTTCATTTTTAATGTGCAGGTGCTGCTGCCTCCCTCCCATCACAAATATTATTCTATAGAAAAACTGTACTGGGTCTGCTCTTTAAAAATGATTATCACTCAATGTATTTGCTTTAAATATTAGTGTTCTTAAAAAAAAAAAAAAAGGAGTAGCCTTAGCTCAACAGGACAAAAGCATATTTTTATATGATCCAATGAAATTCAGGGTTGCCATTTTTAAGGGTTTCACATTTTTCAAAATCATGGACATTTGTAAATTGATAAGACGCCTCTCAATTTCTGTGCAAGCTGATGTGAGACACACATAAACCCAACTGGCTCTGACCAGCAGGAACCCCTAAAGTCCAGCTGCAGGAGACAGGACAGACTCCTCAATGGTGCACACATAATGTCAGCTGCTCACCACATGATGACTGGGTAAATTCTGCCCAGTCACTGTTTAAATGTAACACTGACACATGGTTTAGCTTTCATAATAATGATGAACCAGATAAAAAGATAAATTTAAACTGTGAAGTAAAAATTGAAGGGTGATTAAATTTGGTATCACATAAAACTTAAAGGTTCCTCAAATGTCTCGATAAAGTTTACACTTGACACACCCTGTGCCTCTTAGAAACACGTGCCTTTTTAGAAAGTGTACATGCAGGTACCAAAAATAGGTCTTCTTAGTGCTACCCTGCCCTTCCTGAAAGATGACCTTTGTTTTCTAACATGCTATAGGACTGGAGAAAAGAAAAAAAAAAAAAAGAAAGAAAAAGGAGAAGTTGAAGAAAAGTTTCCCTGACTGGGAAAAGTAGTTGTGGCTTATTTTCAGTTATCTGTGCTGCTATTTGTTGTTGGTATTGGTCTCAAAGGCAATAGACCACAAAAAAACCCACTTTTGTAACAGTCAGCCCTTCATATTAAACATATCGAATAAACCTATATCCAGCTCATAGGGAAGAAGGTGGTGGCAGGATGCAGGGAGGAGGGGAGGTCTGCTTGGAGGTTTACGTAGAGATTAAAAATGTTTTGTGGATTACACTGTGGTAATCTGTGCTGACTCAATCAGGTTGCTTTGTGAAGCAACATGCTGTTGGAAAAGGTAAAAATCCTTCAAAAAAAAAAATATATATATATAAAAAAAAACAATATCAAAATATCTGATCCACTGGGGCATGATTGTCCTAAAATCATAGGATTAAAGATTATAATGTTTTATCCACTATCTCTCAGTTTTTAAAGCTATGTAACTGTGTGATAACCAGCCCTCATACAGTACAGGCAGGCAGGGACGCACCAAGCTGATACTTATACTGGATATTAGTACGATACCTACTCAAACAATGTTCAAATGAACTGACAACAGCTGTCAGCTTCTCTCACACTTTCATCTTGTTGTGTGAGATTCAACATTTGCGGGGAATCTTTTATTGCACATACTTTAAGGTTAACAAATCGTATCTACTTGATTGACTTCACCTATCACTCGTCTGGAGTGTCTGGGGAGCTGTACGCACTGAAAAAGACACCTACAAGATGAAACCAAGAACAGAAGACAGAAACTAATAAAAGCACACAGAGTTTGAAATCCTAAATCTATTAACACTGGTATCTGGTGCCCAAACCCAAAACATGTGTATCAGTACTGAAAAAGCAAGACTGGGGGTATCACTAGCAGCTAGGGAGCCCTGCAATGATAGACTATAAAGCTGCTGTCATGTCCTAATGGTCTCTGACAATCTGATATACTGTACAGCAGCTATTGTAAAACAGCGAGGAAGAGTTCAGATCTGCTAAGAAAATATAGGCCCTTCAGCTTATGTAACATTTGACTCTGCTGGATAAGATACAACAAAATAGTGTACACATAACACTCACATAGAGGCCTCTCTCAAGGCTGGGGGAATCTGAGCAAAGTCTCACTCAAGCAAATATATACATCCTTGAGCAAAGTCATGTTATGACGATGCATTTGGCAAAAACAGGTCTTTTATCTGTCGATAAACAGAGACAAAAAACTCAGATTGATCTCACACTGTTCCATCTACAAATGATAATAGATGCTACAATGGCCAGAGTTTAATAGCAAATGCTATGTTTTGAATATGTTAATAATACAAAAGAGATTTATTCCCTCAGTCTACATTCAGCTGCTTAAAGTTTAATGCTCGGGGACAACTGGCCTAATAATGAAACTGATTTTGTCAGCTTATCCTGTTACACAGTCACCACGCCCCAACACGCACTGTGTCACAACGTACACAAAACTTACAATAAAAAAAATAAAAAAAAAAAAAAAATAGCCATGTGGCTTCAGGCCATCTCAGCAACCTTAAATAACAGCCATTCACCCATTGATGTCAGGTATTAAAGTTTAAATGATCTCTGTGAGAGGAGTCCTCTTTGTTACAGATCAATTGTCACATAAAAAGTTAGTCATGTAGGCCAATTATGAGAATGCATGTCCCTATGTGGTTTGTGAGGTGTTCTTTAATCACTTTCTCTGCACATAATAAGCTGGAGTTCCAGTAACAAACCTGCACAGATCAGCAAAGGCCTGGAAATTCAGTTTCTTCATCTTCTTCTCACTGAGCCAGTAGCCGACTCTCCGGCCCTTCAGAAAAGTCTGCATTTCCACTGTGCTCCTGGGCCCTTTCTGCAGGTAAATGGTTCGACTGAAGACTCAACCTGGACAGACGAAAACAGAAACACCCCCCCACGTTAGTGTCACCACAGCCAGCCAGGGCGATGAGAGGAATAATCAAGTTCACCACTCGGTTTCTGATACGTCGCTCCAAAGCAATAAGTGGCGCCTTTCACCAGTCTGTCTCTTGGATCTTAACGCTGTCATGGTTAACATGATATGGTTTACAAACACCATATTACAGTGAATGTGGCAGAGCATCAGCGAACCCCACAGACTGCCCCCCCCCTTTTTTTTTTGCTAACCTCAACTGCTAGCGTTAGCTGGCTAGCTGTGTAGTGACAATCTCTACAGCTAACCGATGGCGTGCAATTAGGAAACGCGAGCTAGCTTCCAAGCTAAGTGGCTGAACAGATTCGCCCTACGTGCACGTAAGAAATGCGCGAATTGTTAGTCATAACAACCACTGGCTAGCTAAAAAATAAGGCAACTCCCTAAACTAGATAAAGCTGGCATTGGGAGGCTATAAGAGAGCTAACTAACCTGGCAGTTTTAGCACAGTTCCCCCTGAATTAATGTCCTCTTCGGAAACTAGCGCGGGTAGTTTCCCATTCTCAGTCCGTCCGCTGGAGAAGAAGTAACGAGCACGGTGACAGATGACAGGCACAGCTGGACTCACGTTGAGATGTTGCTGGTGTTTTCTCTCTCAGTCTCTGAGCTGAACTGAACTGCCCGCACACACCCAGGATCCAGGAGACTGATGCCGCCTTCACGACCCCCTCGGAAAACACCACCCCTGCCTGCCTGACTGTCGAATCGCAGCGCGTCTTGTTTTCAGCGCCTCCCTGCTTTCGCAAATTATTATCTTTCCTGCTCAGCTATCGACTAATCGATTCTTTGTAGGAAATGCAGGAAGAATCATTAATGAAAAACGTCTATATATTTCGTTTTATTTTAGCATTTAATTTTAGCATTTAGCATTTCAACCACTTATTTTGTCCCTCCATATTCGACACCTCTTTAGTTTCTTGATTGACAGCTTTGGAAGAGGCTTGTTGCGGTGAGAGAAGTTCAGCCTGTTCCCTGTGAGCGCCGCTTCGCTGCACGTCAACTATACGTGAAGAGGCTTCATGCAAACATACAAAATATGCATCAGTGCACTCGTTTATGAGTGCATATATAAAACCAGCTGCACCATTGAATGCATGTCCGTTGCAGCTTGAACAGTGACTGCACAGTCATGCAATTCTCAGTCTGGTCAGGATAAACAATGACTGTATATGTTTTTTTTTTTTTTTTTTTTTTCCGGAGGAACAGACAAGAGAAACATGTCACAGTGGCGCCATCCGTTGGAAAACCACTGAAACATACAACATGTTTTCCCTATGCTTAAAACTAAAAACTAAAAAGACAGCTACTTAAGATTCAAAGCAACAACAAAAGATTACAAAAACATTTCTATAGGACTGATAGGATGTTTTCATCAGCAAAAAGCACATTTAAATATAATTTTTTTAAATCAGAATTGGTAGAATACGGAGGTCAGTGTTAAACAAGGAGAAATTAAGAAGATGGAGATCATCAGAGAGAGCACGAGAGAGACAGGAAGGAGACAACAGCACGTGTTTGTCTGCGGGTGTTAACCACAATAAAAAAAAGTTGTTACTGTTTCAACCTATATTCAATATCAGATACTTTAATATTTTGAATGAAGCTGCATTGTGATGATTACTTTACGGTGTTATCCATAGTGATTTACAACTGTTGTACACATGAACACACACCTCTAGTCTATGAAGAAAGAAAAAGCGGGCCATGGCCCTTGAAACTTAACATGCGTGCCTATAGGGATCTTTATTCTGCTATGCATTTTATCGCGTCTTGTCTTGACTACTGTGAACTCCTTCACGTGTTGATCCAATGAACGAGCACTTTCTCGTTTGCATTTGCAAAGGTTCAAAACTGCACGTATTTGGACTGTGGGAGGAAGCCGGAGTACCCGTAGAGAACCCATGCAGACACAGGGAAAACACGCAAACTCCACACAGAAAAAAAAGGGAATTTGCCTGCCTTAGCATGCATGAATATCCACACATGCACAGGTATTTTTGGATTTTCTATTGTTTTAATTACAGGCTATATTGTGATCTGTATAATTTTGAGACTGTTCACATCATGTCCTTTTTCATGAGTGGGAAACACTTTTGTATATTGAGATAACCCTAGACTTGCAGTTACATTAAATTAACAAATAGCAAGGTTTTAACATCCATCCATCCATCCATCTTCTTTCGCTTATCTGCTTGTCAGTCCCTATGTGTTGGCGACCTGTCCACGATTTGACAGAACTAGAATATTCGTAATTCATTAAATTCCACGAGGTTTTGAAATTTGAAAATATGTATATATATATAAAAATACACAACAGAACAGAGGCTGCTCAAGTGGCTGGAAGGAGGACTGACCACAGATTAAATCATCAAATAGGGTAGGCTATGTAAAGTTTTGTAAACTTGAGGTCCATCAGTCTCCTGCACCTTTTCTTTTTCTTCTTTGCAACCAACTATGCTGATTTTCACCATTTTCAGTGGGGTAGATAAGTTTTTTGCCCCCTTATAATAATTCGCACCACGCACAGATTTACAACTTGTTTCTATTTTGAGAGAAAGACGCCAGCTAGTATTCAAACTTAATCATTGCCCTCGTCCACAGGCGTTTCAGGCAAAACTAAAGGGAATCCCCTCCCTGTATTTGCACATTCAGTGAATTAACACTAATAGCTTTGATTAATATGCCCTTTATTTTCTGATTCATGAGTCGTGTAGCTGGGATGGTTTGTGCAGCAGCTATTGCTTTGTAAACCCCAAACTGGAAAAAGAACCAACGTGGAAACAGTTTTCATTAAAGGGGCCATTTATATCAGCTGATGTTTAATTCATGTTCCCTAAATTAGCTCTAGGCCGTCATTAAGGGCAAATTACTGGTTGTCAGGTTAGGAAAACGTCTTTGCTGATGTTTTTGTTCTGTAGTTGTTATAAATATTTTTCTTATTATGCACTATTTTATTTACTTATTTTGTTTAAAGTATTATTTTTTTGTTTAAGGTATTATGTCACAGGTCGTGTTTAACTGAATTTTAAACTGCTGTAACCAGTGGATTTTCCAACTTTTGGGATAAAGTATAATTTATTTGATCTTATTTGTAAGTTGAGCAAAAATAGATCAGTATAATATTTTTTAGTGAACCACTGATAATGAAACAGTAAGACTGTTTTTTTGTTTTTTTTTAAACAATAGCAGGTGCTAGGCTGTGACTAGGTATCTTACGTCACTTCCTCCACGTGGTCTCGGCCTAAACTCCCGCCAGGAACAGTAATTTGTCAACAGTGTGGCGCTACCGCAGCTACTGCTCGGTCTGCAGTCTTTCATTGTTTGTATTAGGGTTCTCTTTACTCTCGTTTCCCAGAATGGCAGCAAGAAAGGGCGACGCGGATATTAATAATATTCTTAGCAGCGAAGAGGAGCTCGAGGAGGCTTTGTGTGTGCTGGCTGGGAGCGACCCAGAAAACTGCTCTTACTCCAAGGTAGGAGAAGCTTCCTGCACAGCAGCCCTGCAGCCTCTGCGCGCCCATTGTGCGCCTTTCTCCAAATTCTACATTGTAGCATTGTCTGTGCATTGTGACTGTGAGCGTTTGTGTTTCTTTGTGTCGTATGTTGCAATTTGTACCAAAAGGGTTTGTGTGTAGTTCTCATCACTGAGCTTGTGGTGAAACAGTATCTTAAACACACTTTCTATTTATTGCAGATGCCATGTCAGTAATAATTTGTAAACTTCTGTGTGTTGATACCACCTCAGGGTTATGTGAAGAGACAGGCGGTGTTTGCCTGCAACACCTGCACTCCCAGTGATGCAGAGCCTGCTGGGGTTTGTCTGGCCTGTGTGAATAAATGCCACGATGGACATGATATATTTGAACTGTATACCAAAAGGTAAAAAGGAGAAAGAATCTTTATGCGGTGTACTGACAGTAGACTGACTATACAATATTTAGTTCACACTTTTCCAATCTTTCTATTTTCTTGCAGAAATTTTCGCTGTGATTGTGGAAATAGAAAGTTTGGGGGTTTCCAGTGCCAGCTAAATCCTGTGAGTTCTTTAAATCTGTGTCTCCAAGATTTGGCTGCCACTTTATCTTCCAGTTAATTCATTCCCCCTCTTGCTTCTTAGGGCAAAGCTGAGGAAAATCTTAGAAATCTCTACAGTCACAACTTCAGGGGCATCTACTGCACGTGTGGCCGTCCGTACCCAGACGCAGATGACCAGGTGCTTATTTAATTTCAAAACCCTGCTGTTTGCTTTTCTATTATCTGTGGCTGTATATAAATAAATCTGTTTGACAGGATGACAACGAGATGATTCAGTGCGTCGTCTGTGAGGATTGGTTTCACAGCAGGGTAAGCGTGCAAGGATTTCTGATTTACATGTTACCATTTCCGTGAGTCTCCTGCTCTTCCTGCAGTGATTTGTTTATTTATTTGGTTGTTTGCCTTAAACAGCACTTGGGCTGCCCCGTGGCTGAACCCGAGGAGCTTCAAGAGATGGTGTGTGAGGCCTGCATGAACAAGGCTCCTTTCTTGTGGACATATGCTGCTCACATTGCAGGTAACTATTCAACACCCACACCTGTGGCTGACCTTAGCAGCAAAGTTAGAGAGTAATAAATGCATCTTTCCCCTTTAGTGCCGCCTGTGATCCATGTCAGTGATCCTGAAGAGGAGGTACAGGTCGACGTTGAGGGGGAAGACAATGAGGATTGTCACAGAAGGGGTGAGGAACCATCCTTCAGTAAAGTGCCCACAGAGCCAGAGGTAAGAAACAGTTTTGGGATGGTGGAGGGTAAAAAGGAGAACTAAAGATGGCTTTATGTGAGTTACATTCCGCTTAATTTGACTTTAGGTTATGTTTACATATTTATTCTTTTTGGCTGTATTTTATTAATCTCATTATGTAAATATTTCATTATTTAAAAAAAAAAACAGCCCTTTTTTACAGAAATCATTTAACTTGACTTGAATCCATAATCTATAATTGCTGTTTTTCCACTTGGATATTTTACCTCCTTTATGTCTATTTTGTGATTTCATGTGGAGCTATTTTAACTTTTTTGGATGCCTGTGTGCCACTAGGTGGGGCTGGAGGGTAATAAGCAGATTATAAGCCAGACAGCAGGCACCAGCTCCTGTTATCGTGCTTTCCCCTCCTCTGGGGTAATTAGAGAAGAAATGACCCATGAGGCACTGCTTCCGCTGCTCTGTAGATGGCTTTGGCCAGGCTTCACAGGCTAGCTTACTGTAAACTGGCGATTTTCATCGCCCAACTGTCTCACCAGCGTCACTCGCCTTGAGACTTCTCGGGATGCCTCTGCATTGCTGCATATGTGGAAATGCTTTACAAAGCCCAGGTGTGCATGCGTGTGTGTTTCTTGTATAATGCAGTAACTCACCCTGTCTCATTTGTGTTATAGGAAGCTGTAAACAGGAGTTCCCCTGGCAAACGAACCCATGAGGAAATGACGGGCAGCCCTGCGAAAGGTACAACAAAAATTGTGGCGTGTAAACTGAAGGAGCTGCAGGCCCGGGGGCTTGAGAGGCTGAGACAGGGAGCAGTGTTCTGGCCTTACAGCTGGCGCGCTGAGCTCTGCACCTGCACAAGCTGCAAGGTGGGCCACAAATTTTAGCTCCAAAAACTCACAAAAGCTGGTACTCTGTATATTGTTCCTGGTTCTGAATGTTCATCCCCTGTGTGCTGCTTTTGCTCAGAGGGCCTATGTTGCTGCTGGGGTGCAGTTTCTCTTGGACCAGTCTGATACTATTCTGGCATATGAGAAGAGAGGCTTGGAAGAGCCTTTTGGGCAGCACCCCCTGATGGCATTGATAAACTCGATGGACCACGTACAGCAGCTGGAGGTCATTTACGGTGAGGATGGGGCGGGAAGATATGGAGTCGGTTTTCCTCCTTAGATGTAATCGTATAAAGTAAAATTCACGCCGACTTGATGTGGCGAACTAATTAATCTTGCGTTCTTCCCTCAGGTTTCAACGAGCTGACGACCTCAATCAGTGAATTTTTATACCAGTGTGCCTCTGAAGGAAAGGTGAGAAGTGGATGTCTGTGAGTCACATCTTTTTCCTCTGTCCATGTCTCAGACCTAACACTTCTGTGTCTACATCAGACAGTCACAGTTGAAGCTGTACATCAATTCTTTGAGGAGCTGAAGGCCAGAAAAAGACGCAGAACCAGTGATGGAAATCAGTGACGAGGAGTCAGCTCAGCTGCCACCGTACGCCACGTTCGTGAGCTGCCTGGAATGAATCTGTCACGTAGAGGGTGACACCTCTCTCTTGAATAAACCGTTGTGCTGCAATCAGTGTGATCTTTGAAGTTTATGCTGTGAAGAATTGACGTTTGAGTTTTGTGTCTAGTTTTTTTTTTTTTTTTTTAAATACTGCACACTGGTGGTATCATCATCATAGGTATTGCACACTGGTACATTTATAAGAGTTCATGTTAAATGAATATGATAGTTCTGCTACATTGGATGCCATTGCTCTTATATTACTAAGACAAATATGTCTGTAAATGTTGTGAAGAATCACTGTGATGTAAATACTGATTAAAGCTCAAAATAAAGTCATATTTACACTCAAGAAATCTGCTGCCAGGTTAAATAAGACTTAAGACTTCCAGTATCCCACAGCCTGGATTTTAAATTTCTTCACTGGTTTTGGACCATGTGGAAAGTCTGTTGCTTTCAGAAGGTTTCCCAGATTGAAAGAAATCATGCCTAACATTCGTCCTTGTTTGGCAAACATGGTAAACAGCTGACTCGCAACTTTGATGTACAGTTGTGTTAAAAAATAGCAGTGCATTTAAAAGCGCGAGTAAAGCTCGGAATCCTTAAATTTTTTATTTCCAGGCATTGGGAACACTGCACATTCTATTCTAAATCAAAACATGAAGAAAAATGTATAATTTTTCCAATTAACAGGAAATGAAGAAAAATGAATGTTGGGCTGTTCAAAAAAATAGTGTCTGAATTTTTCTTTATAAACTCAAATATTCACTTTATGAACTGAAAAATCTTTAGGAATTAGCATTCCTGTGAATCACTAAACTAACATTTAGTTGTATAACCACTGTCTTTGAGAACTGCTTCACAACTGTGTTGCATGGAGTCAACCAACTTCTGGCACTTGTGAACAGGTATTCCAGCTCAGGATGATTTGACAAATTTCCACAATTCCTCTGCATTTCTTGGTTTTGCATCAATAACAGCATTTTTGATGTCACCCCACAAGTTTTCTATTGGATTAAGGTCCGGGGATTGGGCTGACCACTCCATAACTTTAATTTTGTTGGTCTGGAACCAAGATGCTGCTCGCTTACTGGTGTGGTTGGGGTCGTCTAGTTGAAACACCCATTTCAAGGGTATTTCCTCTTGAGCATAAGGCAACATGACCTCTGCATATATCAAAATCCTTGAAAGCTGATCCATGATCCCGGTTATGCAATAAATAGGCCCGACACCATAGTAAGAGAAACATTCGAATATCATGATGCTTGCACCACCATGCTTCACTGTCTTCAGAGCATACTGTGGCTTGAATTCAGTACTTGGGGGTCATCTGACACTGTCTGGGGCCCTTGGACCAAAAAAGAGCAATCTTAATTTCATCAGTCCACAAAATGTTTCTCCATTTCTCTACAGGTCAGTCAATGTGTTCTTTGGCAAACTGTAACCTCTTAGCACATGCCTTTTTCCCCCCCCCCCACAGTGGGACTTTATGGAGGCTTCTTGCCGACAGATTAGCTTCCCACAGGTGTCTTCTAATTGTCACAGTACTCACAGGTAACAGACTGTCTCTGATCACCCTGGAGCTGATCATT
Source organism: Archocentrus centrarchus (assembly GCF_007364275.1). Classification (NCBI taxonomy): domain Eukaryota; kingdom Metazoa; phylum Chordata; class Actinopteri; order Cichliformes; family Cichlidae; genus Archocentrus; species Archocentrus centrarchus. The sequence continues at coordinate 11,609,234 of NC_044367.1, read as the reverse complement.
GGCCGAGTCTTTGGCATCCTGGCTATTCTTCAATCCATTTGAATGGTAGTCTTATGTTTTCATCCATTTCTCTCTATCTTTGCTTTCCATTTTAGAGCACTGGAGATCATTTTAGCCGAGCAGGCCATCGTTTTCTGCACTTCTTTATATGTGTTCTCAACATTTTAAAGAACGCTTTTCTTTTGAACAGTGCCTGGAACGGCCCATTTTTCCTCAGGTTTTCAGTGAGAAATGCATGTACAACATGTGTTGGCTTCATCCTTAAATAAGGACCACCTGATTGACACCTGTTTTTTCACAGAATGAATGACCTCACTGATTGGACTCTACATTGCTCCTATTTTGAAGACATCCCTTTCAATTAATTATTCAATTACACAGACTCAGGAATATGCATATCATGAATGTTGGGTCTGTTGGTTTTCTATGACTCTACTACACCTACTGGTAAATTGTTTTTGCCATGTAGTAATATGATTTAAAAAAAAAAAAAGATTGATTGATCTGGTTACTCATGGTGGACTGCTATTATTTTGAACACAACTGTATATCCCTCCAAACTCTGGAAAGGTTTTGGGCACAAACTCAGTACTTCCTTACTATCACATCAGCCGCCTTCTTCCTCTTTAGTTCTTTTATATTTTAGGTATGCTTGCTTGTCTGTGTTTACCACAGCAGTGATTTTTCTTATGGGGTGGAAAAACGCTTTAGCACAGTAGTTTCAAGAAGGTTCTGGGTTTGAATCCATCAGGTCTTTGTGTGTGGAGTTTGCATGTTCTCTCAGATAAGTCCAGCTTTTTCCTGCAGTCCAAAGACAAGCTTGTCAGGAAAATTGGTGGTTGGCTATATCTGGGTTAGCCCTACAATGGACCAACAACCCATCAAAGTTGTACCCCACCTCTCACCCCATGACAGCTGGGATAAGCTAAAAATACAGATGGATGATAATTTTCTTAACTTTTTTTTTTAATATGCATGTGTGTGTGAAGTCTTCGAACCTTTACATGTGACATTTGAAGTGAACAAACAACCCATATGAGAGCAAATTAATTCCATAATATCAAACCAGTTTATTTTGAGGATGCCCAAGTTGACCACTGTTACGCACCGCTTTGAGGTGACAGTAGAAAAATAGATTCCGTGAAACTAAATGCAACGTAATATCAATCTACAAACATGGTTTCTATGATACCATACAGGCACAATGTACCTGTTACAATTCAACACAAGCAATCACACATTTCAGATGGTTCAATTTCAAAAGGTGCTAAATAACACTATGTACACAAAACAAGCTACATGAGATTTCAAAGAATTATTTGATGCAGGCTGGTAAGCTGGTAGAAAAGAGCTTGCATAGACATCAAAGTCACTTCTCCAATAAAAGCCCAGCCGCAGGCAGGGGAAGGCACTGACTTCTCTACAGCAAAGAGCAAAACAAGGACTTTTACTCAATGGAACATTGTCCTGGAAAATAAAACAACCACCCAACATGAACATGGGGAGGAATCTGGAGTTTTGCATTTTTTCCCCATGAAGCAACCAAGATGGAAAAATGATTTTTCTGCTTGGCAACTCTATCACTGCTAAGCATAGAGCTCAATCTCTTCAGATCCTCAACATATTCCTGTTACTTTTAAAGTAAAGGAAAGGGGGTGAAATGTTCTCTACAAAACATGGCAATCCACAGCACCTACTATATCAAACAAACTGCCCTAAATGCATAACATTTAAGAACAAAATAGATTCTGAGACACAATCTTTATGTTTATACCACACATTCTTAGTGAGATTTCATGACAAAGACAAGTACACAGTGTTGTCCACTACAGTAAAAACACAGACCTTCAACAACCACTAAAATGTGATAGAAACCATTAAAAATTCATCATGTGGAACTCAATTCATTATATATACAATTTTCATTGGAGATATGAGCCAGCAATCGCCAACTTTTCTTCAATATAAGATTCCTTTTGTTCGAGATTCATTTGTTCCTTTTCCCTTCAGCTAATAAACAGACGGCTCCTACAGTGCAATGATACTCGTATGTGAGGTCGTATGCCAGCTGTCGGCTGTTACAGGCTTTTTATTTGTGTACTTGCAGGGTTGTGGAGCTACAGCTGCTGCGGCTCATTAACAGTATATTTAACAGCATCAACACTGCCTATGCACATCCACAATCTCCAATGAGCTGGCGAGATGGAGACGCAGTTTAAGCATTTGGGTTTAGTGGAGTCCACCTCCACCAACCAGAAAAACTGCAGTGTATGTATCCTTAAATGTAGAGAACAGTCAAATAAGCAGTTAACAGGGGGGTGGGTATTATAGAGACATCATACTTGATTGAATAAAGGTAGCTAAAACTGAATATTCCAAGCACTAGTTAAGGCTTTAGATTTGATTACTTAATGTGAAATGGGAGGAAACTAACACACTGACCATCTCTGTGCCAAAGACTGCTTAATTATTTCAGACTCTGATATGTACAAAAAGACCCGACCAAACATGGGAGTGTACAGTACTGAGATCCTGTGAACACCTATGTGTATCAAGTTATCCTTGCACACAGACACACTCTCACACACACCTGGTCTAGCTGCAGATCCAACAAATCCCGAGCGCTTGATCTGATCACTGTACAGACATTTTCAGTAGAATAAGGTCATCCAAAAATGTCCTTTCTCACATGTAAGCACACGGCAGGAAACAGTCTGCTTCAGATGTATTCACGCTCCTGGAAATACTCTGTGGTTTAGGCAACAAAGCTGCCTGGATCTGACATCACACAAACTGTCTAATACCCCCATATGACTGACTCAGGCTTTTGCCTTCACTTGCACCTCTGTTGCATGATGTCTAGATAAATTCAGGGCTGCAGTGCATGTGTGAAAACGACTTATGTCGCGGCACCCTGATATTTTCACGCTGTATCTCAGTGATGAACCTGCCCATGATCCTCCTGCCCCACGTGAAAACACCAGACTCTGCCTTTAAGCCAGACAATGAGGTTGTGATAGGTTTACACCTGACACAATCAGATGTGGTTACTTGAGAATGACAGGCTCTGATGGCCTACTTCCAGTCAGATCCAATTCCTGCTTTGTGTGACCAAGCCATGGTCTTTTACTCGACATTAGTGCAGAACCAGAGCCAGGAGGAGAAAAGCAGTCAGCTGAGCTATAGCCATGCTAAAAGAAGAAATGGAAATACCAGTTCTGGGAGGGAAAGAACACTGTCAGACATATTTACATATGATTTTATCACAATACTCTATCCCAGACTGTGTGCCATTGTTCATTTGTGTAAACTGAGATCTTTATCCTGTGATCTTCCCATTCTGTGCAAGAAACAATAGAGTCAAACAATGTAATCTTTCAACCATCATTTTATAACTGAGCTTCATCTAGTGTTGCGACTTCCTCACGCAGAATTCATGCAGCATAGAGCTAACCTCTTTCTTAAGAAACTCAAGAGACCAATCCATCCATGGAGAGCCTAAGAAATCCTCTAAACCTGCAGGACTAGGCAGACTTGCATCGACAGCTAACCTACAGTTCTTACTCTTTCCATGCTGACTGCGTGATGGATAGCACAGTGTGATAGAGGTAGGACAAAAGGACAGATTCTATAAATAGCAACCATCGACCACCCCTTTTCCCTGCTTCTCTCTCTCTCTTTCTCTCACACACACACACACACACACACACACACACACACACACACACACACACACACACACACACACACACACACACACACGGGCAAACATTTAGTGCTTTGCCATCCATTATGATAGACAGCCACTCATCTCTTTTTCCCTTTTCTTAACCCCTGGTCTTTTAACTGGGGTTAAAGTGCAGATTTCTTATAGGGGTAGTCAGGTTTGCTAGGTGACCTGCGGTCTCTGACAATCTCTTCACTGACACTGTTTCTGTGAGGCTGCTGGAGTGGCCCTGGGCCTGATGATTCTCCAGGTAGACCCATCTCTTCTGGGGTCTCTCTAGGTCCTGTGTGCCTCTCCTCATAGTTGTCCATATTCCCACTGGGGGACCGTAAATGGCCTAAGCCATGAGTCAGGTCTGTCTCATTTGATCGCCCCTTTGGAATATGTCCCATCCTAGGTTGGGCTCCAGAGGGGCTGGCAAGGACTCCGTCATGCCTCTGAGAGGTTATACTGAGGACATCCAGTCGTAGTGGGTCTGGGGCAGTCCGTCCCTGTGTATGGCCTTGGGACTGAGAGTCAGAAACATAAGGAGGAGGATAGGCTGTGGAGGCGGTGCAGCTGTGGCTGTAGAGGTCTGGTCCAGCAAAAGAGGGCAGTGGGTGTGTTGGGGTTGCAGGTCGACAGGAGAAGTCATACAGGTCAGGGAACTCAGCTTGAGCTTCCAGTTTGGGTTCAGGAGCATGTCTCTTGCAGGAGTGGCCATGTCCAGGACCATAGCCATGGCTTAGGCGGGAAGAAGGGCAGGGCCCATGGGGCAGGTGATGGCCCGAGGGGCCCATGGGGCTCTGAGGGCCTTCCCTCTCCACTTCTGCCATGTGCTGTTCCCTCAGAGACATTACTGAGACACCTAGTGCAATGTCAGGCATGAACTCCCTCATAACAGGCTCCATGCTCATCTGCATTGGAAAACAGATAAAAATTTATGACAACCTGACAATCAAGATATTCATATTAAAGGGACAAGCCACAAAGAACATTTGAATAAAACAAAAAATGTAGCACAAGGACACACACACACACACACTCACCGCTTGCTGGTCTGAAAGCAAAGCTCGGCCCATAGCCTGTGGGTTGGTGCAGTCAGGGGGCTGGGGCCTGGGCACAGAGGAGTAGTCTGAGCTGCCATGCTTGGTGGCTGCATGGCGCTGGATCAGGGTGCGGTTGCAAGGGTAGGAGAAGGAACGGGTGGGGGTTGGCATGGGCACACGAGGTCGCCAGGCACCCTTGAGCTGGGCGTGACTAGGTGTGGCTGGGGGGTGGTATGGGGGAGGTGGAGGAGGTAAGGGAGGGTGGAAGCCTGCTACTCCTTCCAGCTCTGTGAACATGCTATCCATGGCTGGACTGCTGTTTACCCGACAACGACCCACCTGGCGGAGGGCCAGTATTGGACTCTCATCTCCAAACCGTTCATCTGGGAAGAACTTGTATGGATTCTGAAAGAAAAAAAATCCAGACATTTATATTTTTATTTTCATCTTATTCTGCCACTTAGTATACAAGCCACACATATCTCATCCTCCCCTAACCCCTGGGAACACACACTTCTTTCTGCTTACCTGCAGCAGCTCAGTGGCTCCGTCTGCCAGCCCAAACTCCCTCAGCACCCGCAGCTGCAGCTCGTAGCTGACAGTGGCTCCCTCGCCACAGTTAAGAGCATAAGCTCTCTGAACCTGCTCTGTGTGTCGTAGTTCATGCAGCCTCCGGATCATCTCCTTTACCACAGATAGCTGAGGCACTGAAAAGTGCCAAGAATACAAAGTCAGACATTAAATGACTTTTTCACATCACTTTACTATAAAGTCTTTATAGTTTGCGTCAATATAGTGTTGTGATTTACTCAGGGTGCTCAGAGCAGCTACTGAACAACATCGTTATGTTTAAGATACTAGAGCAGTTTGTTGTTAGTCAGCAGTTTCTTATAACATTTAGTCAACCTTAACCGTATAGCTTCCATGACACTGTTCCTACCTGGAATTTCATTTGCCACAACTGATGGAGCTGTGGTCGAGTTGCTTGCCATTTGCTGGTGGTTAATCATGTGACAGCACTGAGGCACAGCGTTGTTGACCATGTAGAGTGTGTCCGGGACGTTGGACATGCGTACTAGTCGCAAACGCACCAGGTCTGTCTGCTCAACCATCATTTCATCAAGAACAGACTGAGGACACATTAAAAAAAAAAAGAGAAAAAAAAGTCCTATGTGCAACTCAAGGCCATGGGGAACATTTTTGCAAATTAGTTCCACTTGACTGACACTTCATCTAATTATGACTCTGGTCTATGGATACGTTCAGAAATATGCATGGCCTTGGGAAGGCCTATAAGTTATTAGGAAAGTTTGCAAATGGACATAAAACAAATTTCAGTCAAAATGATGGAAGCCACTATTGAATACTAAATGATGAGTATGCGTAGCAATGTGGCATGGAGAGTTTTAGCATGTCTCAGCTATAAACAGTTCCTGCACTCTTCACAGAAATGCTGCCCACTTTGGTGACAACTATATGGAACACAAATATTCCACTGGTTTCTGCACAGTCTATAACCCCCATTTAATCATAAATGAATAAACCTTACCTTAGCCTCCTCCACGTAAGGAGAGAAGAGGCGTGGACGCACATAGATGCCTGCATTTTTTTGCCGTAACCAGGCATTAGCTTTTCCCCCCTCAGCTGTGGGTAGCATATCTGAAGGAGGGGTGCTTATCAAACCCCTTTTAAGCTGTGAACAGTTAAGAATGTGGATCAATGGTCAATCTATGAAGGTCACAATGACTCAGATACACCACACATAAAAGCACAGCAGTCGAGAAAAAATAGATAAGTAGTACTGACCGCGTCAGTGAGGACGTCACTGTTGGGAGGTAAGATGTGCTCTGTTCGGATGAAGGGCAGGAGGGGAGACAGGATCTCCTTCAGCTCCTCTACATCCAAGTCTCTTCTTTTCACTCCCCTCTTGTTTACGCTGTGGGCTGTACCACTCAACAGGTTGGGCTCTAGATAAACAGGAATCGCAATGGTTAGATTTTATACTTATTGTGAATACACAGTTGTGGTCAGAAGTTTATATACACTCATCTTGGGCATGAACATCATGGTAATTTTGGGCTTTTAATAATTTCTTTGAACTGTTCTTTTTCCAGAGTGGAATGATTGTACAGCATCTTTAATAACTTTAAAAAACAAAAAATAGGTTGCACAAGTTTACATTTATTTTGGATGTTCTCTAATCCACACTGGGTCAAAAGTATACAGACAGGTTCAAATACCCCCCCAAATATTTGGTTAAATGTCCCTTAGTAAGTTGCACCTCAACCAGATGCTTTTGGTCACACAACAAGCTTCTGGCATAATTCTGGTTGGATATTTGACCACTCTTCTTGGCAGAACTGGTTGAGTTAATTTAAATTGGCTGGTTTCCTGACACGAACTCGGCTTTTAAGCACAGTCCACAAATTTTCAACTGGGTTGAGGTCGGCGCTTTGGAAAGGCCATTCCTAAAGTTTAATATTAGCCTGCTTTATCCATTCCAAAACCAGTTTTGATGTGTGTTTGGGATTATTGCCCTGCTGGAACACCCAACTGTGTCCAAGTTTCGACCCTCTAGCTGCTGATTTGAGGCAAAGTTTAATTTGGACGTAGTCCTCCTTCATTGTTCCAGCCGCTTTGTGCAATGTACTAATACCACTGACAGCAAAACAGCCCCAGAACATGATGCTACCACCAACATGCTTGACAGTTGAGCCGGTGTTAGTTTTGAAAGCCTCACCTTTACTTCTTCAAACATACCTCTTGCCATAATGGCCAAATAGCTCAATCTTTGTCTCGTCTGACCATAAATCTTTCTCCAGAAGGCATCTGGCTTGTCCATGTAGACAGTGGGAAATTTCAGCTGAGCTTGAAGGTGTCGGCTTTGGAGCAGTGGCTACTGGTTAGCACCCTCTCAGTTCATGGCAATGTAAAACTTGCTTAACTGTGGACAGTGATGCTGGTGTTCCAGCAGTTTCCAGCTCATGGCAGGCTTGAGCCTTGGAGGTTCCTGAACATCCTAACCAATTTAATCTCCTCTGAGGCTGACATTTTGGGTCTCTTTCCACATCTTGGCAAAGCGGTAACACATCTGAATAATATGTTCTTGTGTACAATTGTTTGAACTGACGATCTTGGATTCTGCACTCCAAGAAACCTTCCCAACTTATGTAAATCTACAATTCTCCTTCACAGAGTCAAATAAATTCTTTTATAATGACAAAGAGAAACTAACAGTTGTAGTCAATCATGATCACTAATGAGACATTAACAGGCCTTGGTCTTGTCAAGTTAAGACACAGTAGGACCCTCAGCACCACTTAAACTATTTAAGTGAGTATGTATCAATTTGACCCCGTATGTGTAATTTTGACCCTGTGTGGATTAAAGAAAATCCAAAATAAATTTAAACTTTGCACCCGAGTCATTAAACGTGCATGCTGTACAATCCAGGGTTCGTACACCTTTTCCAGGATCAAATTTAAGCACTTTTTAACCACTTTCAAAGTCCATTTTCAAGATTTTCCAGCACATTAAGGGGTCATTCACTAATATCAACATTCTCCAAAGTGTACAAAGAGTACTCTTTTTCAGACCCCCTCCCCAAAAGTGTATAAAGAAAATGTTGATCTTTTTTCACGACACTTAATTTTACCCGGTTCGTTGGTATTTTAATCTAACAGTAAGAATTAAAACCATGCTGGTGTTGAAAAACTCTGGAAATCTTGGTATCAAATATACTCTTTCCTATATTAAAACACTGCATGTATGCAAAATTTACATGCTGCCACACTGTACACAGTGGCAGTGGAGCAATTTGTCATCTCAATAGCCGGTCTTGTACCAAAAAGTGATTTCTGGTATTTGCCAAAAAAATTATTGCTTGTATTTATATTGTTGTAAATGACTTGTTGACCTATAAGCTGTCAAGCATATCTCAAACATTCTCTCTTATGAATGATATCAATCATCAATCATTCCTGCAATCAGTTTTTGACAACACCAGGGTCCTTCAACACTGGCAACAAAGTGTTGCCAAATTAGTGTCTTTGTTGCTGGTACTTTTCAGCCCCCACCAGACGCCCCCCCCCCAAAAAAAAGTGACTAGCAACAAATTTAGGACTTTTTCCAGTGTCATCAGGGACTTTGGGAGAGTTTTGGAGATATTCCGGTGTCAAACATCTCTCATGAATAATATGTCATTTTGAATGAGAAACAACACTCCTGTCACAAGGTAGAAGCTGCAATCACTTCTTGGCAAAGTGACTTTCATAAATTCTTTATTAATGAGGGTAACAATTATCATTGACATTAAAAATGTCTTTTTACTAAGAGATCTGGCCGAGAGGGCTGCAGAAATTGCAACAAATATAACATTACAGTTCTATAAAGAGTAGACAAAAAGGACAGGGTTGATTTGATAAAATAATACAGAGTCATAATTATATATGCAAAACAATTCATTTCCTCATTTTATATATAAGCCCTTCATAAATCCTGTGCACCACAGTCTATTTACTAATATAAGCAAAGAAAAAAAAAAAAAAAAATTGAAAATCACTTTTTGGCACCACACCAGAAACCTGAAAACTTGTCTGTCACCATGTTTTCTGTACATACAGCGCTCTTGCATCACCTGGACCTTGCTTCGGCATCGAGGGGGACACCCCACTCATCCAGACCCCACCTCCACGGACCTCGATTCGTCATTGAGCGACTTCTAGCGACTTTTGAGACAGTCGACAGCTAGTTTTCTTACAGAAAAGTGAGTGAGTACACAAAAGTTTTCTTATTCACATATATGTGAATAGACATATGTCTATGATAGAATTCAGCTCCACATGTGTAAAGTTTCCTCACAAGAGCGTGAACCTACAGCACTGCAGCAGTGCGCCCACAGCAGACACTCATGTGCGTGAAGTTTCTTTGTGCGCGGCTGCTGAGTTCTCCGTTGTTGAGTGCGAGGAATGAATACCTCCGCTCGCATAATGATTTTTTTTTTCTTTTCTCGTGTGTGACTTTTGACCTAAATATAATTCCATGCTGGTCTTATCCACAATTGGATTTTGAAGTTTTCCAACGAACACTCATTAAAACGGCGACACTCTGTCTTTGGGGGAGGGGCAGGGCCACAAACAGACTGACAGGTCACATGTAGCCGTGCAGGCCAGGCCCAGGTGGAGAAATGTTCATTTTTAGAATTTCCAACTCATTTTCTTTCTCCATTTCATAAGCGAACTATTGAATCAGATAGTTATTTTATTATTAAAAAAAAAAAAAAAAAAAGCAGTTACAATTTCAAGCACTATATCCAAAATTCAAGCCCTTTTCAAACCTTGAAAGGACAATATTAAAATCCAAGTACTTTCAAGAATTTCCATGAACCCTGACAATCATTCCACCCTGGAAAAAGAAACGTTCAAAGTAATCATTCAAAGCCCAAAATTACCATGACATTCATGCCAATGACAAGTGCATGTGAACCTCTGACCACCACTGTAAGTATGATTATACTTTTAATGCTTTTACGTCAACCTGCTTCATGTTTTTCAAACTTTTTGCACAAGATAATTTTGACAAATTATTGGCAGGTTGAGGAATCAGGCTGTTTGCCCTTACAATATGACAACTAATAACCTTGATCATGTACCCCTCAGAAGAGCATTAATTATCATTGTAACAACAATAATATGACAAAACAGAACTGAGCCACTTCCTGTTGAATTTATTGGGTAAAGTTTGGCACTTTTTTTGCTTTTAAGTATATTCTGAAGGCTCTAGAAGGTGGGTAATTTCCTCAGAGCAATTAGGGGGGCTGCTCAGAGGGTAATTATAGAGTGTATTATCTTACCCCTGTCTGCCATCCTCTTAATAAGCTGCTGCTCGCCCCACTTAACAACATACTTGAGAATGTCCTGTTCACTCGCCTGACAGAGAAAGAGAGATATAGGACAGAGAGAAAGCAAAAGACAAAAATAATATCAGGACAAGGTTAGATATAGTCAAGAACAGAACAGGGAAGCTATTAAATGAGGATAAGGTGAAAATGCAATATGTTCAGGCAATGTCCCAGCAAAGCTCAGGCCTGGTTTGTTTGGGTAGTTGGATTACAACACTTCACCTCAACCATCTGGTGTAAAGCCCAAGTTGCTTGGCAGTGCAGATGACAGCTCAGCTTTGATTAGGTTCTGGGTTTGAACGCATTTACCTCTAGGGAACTGTTTTTCAACTGTGGAAACTCGGAGACTTGGCGTGTGCATGTGAATAGCATCGCACATGCAAACAGTGTGTGACTGGGGCAGGGACTATGTTCACTGTGAACTAGTCATGCACATATTGCAGATACCCAAAAACAAGCCCCCACCCCACATTATGAGGTGTCACAAATTGAGAGAGGTTTCCTTACCTGTAGGTAGTCAGACTGAATCGCACTGAGAAGGTGTTCTTTGCTAAGTTCGTAGAGAACATCCGAGGTGACAACCTGACTGAACTCCTCGCAGAGGAAGTGCATGGCCTGCCTGTGGACCCACTTGGACCCATAAGGTTGGGAGCTCCACTTGAGAATTGGGACAAGAGAGTCCAGAGACAAACTCTCCACAATAATGTCTTCACAGCCTGGAAGAGGCAACGAGACAGACAAACAGTTTACATCTGATCAAGTTATTTTATTGAGGAGAAATGTCTCACATTCTGAGAAGAAGAACATATATTAAAGCCAGAAAGTTAACATTTAACCTTAAAAGAAACAAAAATGTATTTAAATGATTAACTAAACAATTACTACAGTACGAGAAGTAATGCTGCCAAACCACCGTCCGTTTTGACTCATATTCACTGACCCAGGGAGTCTCCCTCTAGTAGCCCCCACATCCTCCATGCTGCGTTTCCTAAATCAGAGCACATACCAGAACAGCAGGCAGCGGCTTTACTCTGTAACACACCAACCCACAGAAATGCCTTTGATACCTTGATGTGTTTCAGTCTCAAGCTGCCTTCTCTTAACCGTGATAAGTAAACACAGCAGCTTGCGGAAATGTGCTGCCGGTGCACAAGCACACACACTTTGCAAAGGTGTACAAACACTTACGTGAATAAATCAAAAATGCATTAAAAGCCACAGAAGGCTTAGGGAATTATGCACTCGCTGCTCTAGCCATTTAAAAAAAAAAAAAAAAAGAGAACCAAGTTTTGCAAATTCAGCCAACAATGGCACTCAAACTCTTAACACTTAATCTAAAAGGGATCCACTTAGGCAGAACTAAAGCTCCCATGTCCACTTGGATTAACACAGGATTGGTTTGGTCAAGCTATCTATCCCAGTTCCTAACAAGACAGAGTCATAGTGGCTCATATTCAAAGTCCTTCTCCAATCATTAACACAAAGTGGACATTCATGAAGATAAAGCCATACTGACTGATGTCCAGTCAGAGCTGTTCTGAAGGGAAATAGAAGCATGCCAGTTTCCTCATTCCAGGCAGTCCAGTCCATCAGTTCATCGTTGTAACAGCAGCAGCAGTACTCCTCTGGGAAAATCTTAAACTAGCAAATCTAAGCTGCTCTTCCGCCCTCAAACCACCACTTTGAACATAAACGCTGGGAAATTGGACACCAGACTTCAGAGCGATGACCCCACTGATACTTAAGCTTCATATCCATGCAAGCTATGTGTACAAATCTTCTTTTGGATGTCTTTGTTTGTAAATGCAACTTAGAGAAATACAAAGCAGACGCCCGCACTCTTTTCAGCTGAGGCTGCATCACTAAGACAGATGTAGCTGAAATGTGGGCCTGCATGTTTGTCTCCTTTTTATCTGCTTTAAAACAGACTGAAAGAGGGAAAGGATTTCCAGCATTGGTCTCCTTGCTATTCTTGTTCTAGAAAGTCCTCCAGTTCAGTTCAATTTTTATTTTATTTTAATGTATTTTTTCACTTTTGTGTCTTTGCCCTCTGTGGAACGCAGACACACAGGCATCCATCTACAAAAGCAGACAATTCCCCAGTTGGGACTAGTGGCACAGGAAAGCAAACAGCTCTGCTCTGTGTTAGCCCATTCGAATTCTCAGTGACAGTCAGTCTTTTAAAACGAAGCGCTTTTATTATGAGGTGGAGATTAGAATCAGCATTATATCTAGTACTAACTCGCCTCCCCTTCTCTCCACGGGTGGTGCACCACATTCACTGGAGCTTAGTCGACTGACAAGAATATCAACACAACAGCAGGAACAGCGACAGTCAGCTCTACACTACACTAACTTTGGAGGACGTATGCATTTTGTCATGCTGTCGTTATTTGGAGCTCTGTGTTTATAGAGCAGAGTCTCCAAAGCCACTTAAAACATCAACTGCACTCAAAGGCATGTAAACAAGTGTGCGGCTGTAAATCATGTCGGATGATCAGTCAGGAACTGGGACTTCAGTCAACACAGTCAAAACACAAGATAGGGCACTGAAATCACTGGTCGGTCAGCAAGCAGGAAGGGCAGGCAGCAATGAAACCACACTGAAGGGCTATCATCTCTTCAGCGCACTTGAAAAATTAATAAGGCTTTTAATACTGGTTACTATTTGAGTGAGATGTAGTCATAAAGGGAAGCCCATCTTGAGAATTAATAAGGAAGAAAGACAGAGAGCTCTACAAAAACCTCCATGGGCCAAACCTCCTTATAGCCGGAGGGAAGCAGCCAAGGAGCATGCAAGGGGGTAGACAGTGTGACAGATGGGGGGGGGGGGTCTCTATATGAAACCCCTGACATAAGCCTCTCTGCTCTCTCCTGAAAAGACGTGGCAGCTACTGGGGGTTTGAAGCAGTTGGATGGATTCTGACAAATTTCTAGTTTCATAATTAACCCACAGATGCTAATATGTTTTTAAACAATTTTTCAAAATGCATAAAAAAAAAAGAATCAAGTAATCTTTTTTTTTTTTTTTAAATGGGTAATAACATGTTAATAACGAGGGTAATAAGTTAAAGAGCAGAAAGAGAGACTTGGATAAAATAGCATTAGGTTAACCTAAAATATTTCACCACATTCCACATTCAGGTTTCTCAGGAAATGATTTGAGCTGTGCAGAACAGACGGAAAGGGAGCAAAGGGGATAAAAATACCCCTCGATTAGGGGCTTGTTGAGGGGGTGTGGAGGGGAAAGATGAGGTGATGGTGTGTGAGGGGATGACACCATATGCCTCCTCGCTGGCTTAAGCTGCCAGAATGACCCTGAGTGTGACACCCTAAGCTTGAGGGTGGGAGCTGGTGTCTAAGCAGTTGTGTGTACAGTGCTATTAAAATCACCACACAGGTCTTAAAAAGGTAATTGATTCTCAAGCCTTCAGTCAGTATCAAAGCTACACAGTATAGATCCTCTGCTTTTACAAGATTTTATACCAGCATGTTTATTGCAATAAAGTGCGGTCTCCAAAAAAATATGTACATATATTACTACACTTCCTCTTTAAATAGGATGTATTGTTTCTGCTTACAAGTTTAAAGATCCACACCCACCTTTACCACATTAAGGTTATGTGACGCACTACATTTATATTAATACTACAGCATAAATTTCCATAAAAATCTTCTGGTTAATCTATAATGATTTCAGCTTAATAAAGCAGTGTGCTAACAGAGCATGTTGTGTGTCTGCAGCTGCTTCACCATAAAAGCCTTTGAGCCGCAGAGAAGCCGATAAATGCAAGGCAACACTCGCAGGCTTTTACTGTGAAACAAGTGCAGCGAGGCTTTCAAATCACAAAGCATTAATGAATGTATTTTGAATATTGTGGATGTAACTGTAACTAAGTGTTTAAAACTGAAAATAATACTGGTTTGATTTCATTATAAAAGCACAAAAGCAGTGAAACTGTATGCTCTTTATAACTCCATTTCAGTACTAGGTAAACTAATTCCCATTACTATGACTCTATGAAGATAGGATAATTACTGGCTGATGAGGCACCATAGATTGTGTTGAGTCACCTCTGGATTCACACAGACTAAATTCAATAGTTTTACATACATTTGAAAAAGACTGCATATTTGAAAAGGTTATTCTATTTAAAGTGGATTTGTTAGGCGTGTTGGAAACGGCAGAGTGCTCGGGCACCACTATGGTGGAGGTGCAGGTGAACCAGCTACATGTAAAAGTATGGCTTTAACCTTTGCTACTAAGGTCAAAAAAGACGTCTGCGTCTGCATGTAACAGACAGTGGGCTGTATGCCGTCAGAGGCAGAAACAAACCCTCTAGCCTACATCAGCCAGTTTCTAACACCCATCACTGCTAGTGAAACTGTTTAACTCTAGAGTGATCTGCAGCCATATTAAGTGGAGAATATCAAGACACTGAGTGCGATCAAAATTAACTGAATGCATGGAGACATTACAGTGGGCTTGAGTTTTGCAAGGCATCAACTCACACACAAAAAAATCCAGCTCATATTATTAATTTAATAGAAAATGACAATACAATTATGACAGGCTGGACAGGCAAATTGATTCTCAAGGCCATTGAACTACAGTTGGTAGGTGTTAAGGTTTTAAGAAATTTGCTGCAGAGACCTTGCCAGCACTTTGACTCACGTAGTCAGTAGACAGGAAGAAAGAAATTAGTAAGGAATGAAACTTAACGGAGATTTGTGAGGCAGACTGGTTATCTGGAATGCTAATTTCTAGCTCCATATTTTTAGTCTTGGACTAGAATCGCTCTACATGATCCACAGTTCAAAATAAAAATAATCCTTTTATTTATATCTCTATGTCTATGTATCTAGATATAGAGATAGATAGATAGATAGATATCAATAGAGATGGAAAAAAAGAGGAAATATCAAAACTTTGAGTCTATGATCATCCAATATTCCCATCATAAATTTAGTACAACATGCGAGAGATTAAACATGCATCAACATATTCACAGTATCATCACATTTATGCTGAACAGTAGCTCTGATGTCTTGTTATGAATTTAAATTCACACACACATGTAGTTGCTATCACACTCAATGTAGAGAGTGAAACCTGTGGGTTTTTTTGTGTGATTCTGACTTACCTTGAGCTAGCATGCTGAACTCCAAAAACAGAGCGATATGGTACAGCTCCATGGCCTCCTCAGTGCGTGTGCTGGCCCCACGGCTCCCTGACACAAGGGCTTGCACCTCACCAAGGCTGCCTGCTGAAGGGCTGCCACGCAGAACCAGCCCGAGCTCGACGACATCTGTGTACATGCAGTGGAGAATGACCTGGACATATTTCCGTGGGATTATGGACTCATCCAGCACAATGCGGGTGGGTGTCTGTAGTGTGCGCTCTGTCATTTCCTCTCCTGTGCGAATACGTCTCTGCAAAAGGTTCCTAAAGAAAGGAGAACGTGCCGAGAGGATAGCCTTGTGAGCCCTAAGGTCCTCATCTGGGGTCCCTGCAGCCCCTGGGACCCCACTGCCTCCTTGACTCACTGATGGTAGTGCAGCCACAGCTCCTCTCTCATTACAGCTGTCTATCATTTCAGAGTCTGAAGAGAAGCTGAGCAGAGCGTCATAGTAGCACATGTAGTCAAACAAGCCCTTCATATCTGCCTCCAAAGAGTTAGGTGTACCAAACTCCTCGCTTAGCTGAACTAGTACATCCACATTCTGAAGCCTTGTATCCTCTGTTCCACCCACCCCAAACTCCCCAGTGTACAAGTAGTGAAGTAGGGCGGAGAACATGGGAATATCAATGCCAGCTGTGTCAATGTCCATTAGAACCTCTGCTCCATACCCAGGAGATGAAGACAGCAAGGTCTTAAAAAAGGGGCAACGGGCAGCCAGGATGGCCCGGTGAGCTGGAAAACAAGTACCCTGGAAGATGAGGTCCACATCAGTGCAGTACTTGTGCTGATAGAGAGCAGCCAGATCCCGCTGCAAGCTAGGAGCCTCTGGACGTGCAAGGCTGGCCTGGAAGCTCAGCTCCTTGAGGGCTGCTGTTCCTTCATACTCCTCCACCAGGGCGTTTGTGTCACGAACGTCCCACCCTGACAAAAGTTCACGCATCTGCCGCGCGTGATCTGCTGAGCGGCTGGACTTCCTCCTTTTGATGAACCTCCGTTTGAGGGTTGCCAGACCAAGGCTTTTCTTCTTCCTGTCTGTGGGCCGCTCATGGCCGTGCTCCAGGCTATATAGCTTTGACTCCCAACCATATCCCTGCTGAGAGTAGGATGAGGTCCCTGGAATAAAACAAACAGTTGAAGGTTACCTTAAAAAAAAAAAGTTGTGTAGTAAATACATAAAAATTTAATAGAAAGAAATTTTATATTATTGAAAAACTATAATGGTGGAAAATGTGTCCATGCCTTGGCACCAGTGCAAAAACCATAAACAAACATTTTCATTTAGCCTTGCAGCACCCCTGATAACACTGGGTCCAGTTTGGGAATTGTGGAGGGAAAAAAAACAAAAAAAAAAAACCCCAAACAAAAAACAAATGGTGGCATATGCAAAAGTTTCAGTGCAATTTAGCCACAAAGTAGGCAGCTGAACACCTTTTGCTGCCAGCTAAAATACTTTCTATTCTTAGTTGAGCAATTTTCAGCCACTCTTGCAGATCACTTCCAGTTCTTTTTTAATGCTGTCTTCCACACATTGCATGTTAAATATACCCGAAGATATTCAGTGATGTTCATGTAAGGGGATTGTGAGAGCTTGATAAGTCTTCCTTGTAGACAGTGTATATGCATCATTTTCATTCCTGTCAGCCCAACCTTCCTGCAGCTTCTTTTGCAGTCATTTGGTTTTTCTGCTTTGCCTTTTTTTTTTTTTTCCCCCCAGCAGACAAGCAGTTTTTCTTCTAAAAGTTTTCTTGCTCTTCATATTTTGTTGATTTTCACATTTCCCTTTAAATGCTATTTCTTAATGCCATTCCGGACAGTGGAAATTGTAAGCTGGAAGCGCTTTGATATCTTTTTATAGCCATCTTCTGCCTTGTAGGCGACACATAACTTCATTTTCTCATCCTCAGTCTTTGTTAAGAGGAACCCACAGTTGCTGAGTCTTGGGTATGTTTGAAGAATTAGAAAATGTATCAAACAGAAAGTCCTAATGGCAATTCTTATCAAAAGCCTAATCGAATTCTACAAGTAGAGGGCTTCCATAACTTTTGCACTAGCAAGCCACATATGCAGAAGAAATGGATGGATGGATGGAATACTGCATTAAATTTTGAAGAGAGACTCATTTTAATGCTTCTTTGCTGCAAGCGTTTAATTTCTTTTACATAAAAATGCATTCCATTTTTCCATTTCAAAAACAGCCTACACCAGTTTACTGTTCTATGTCTGTGGTGTGCCCTGCTTTATCATGCTAAGGAAACTCACGCCTGACCCAGCTACCAAAGCATCTGGATCTAGTTCAGCAACTGAAAAAGAAATAAAAAAATAGACAAAATGCCCATTTTTATTTTCTTTTAGACCAAACCATAGTTCATCACAGACTAAGCAACAATATAATCCTGTCCTACTTTACACTTCTCTATAAGCTTAGGTCCATTCACATATTTACATCCAATCAATTACACTAAATAGCAGTTATCTTTGGCTTGAGAGGCAGGACTTGTACGTCAGAGGAAGCTCTGCCAAGGAGATCCTCTCTGTCTGCCCTTCTCTCAGCATCCATCAGTGTGACCCAAATAGTAATCATTCTAACACTGTGAATAATCTATGGCCCCAGCCAGCTCAACCAAGCAGCTACAGAGCTCAGAGCAAACGGAAGAGGTCTCAGGGGCTACTGAGATAATTTGGCTCTTTGCAATACTTTCACTTTGAAGTAGAAAACCACAAAAACCACAGACTTAAGTCATTCTGAAACTGAAATAAACATTTTTTTTTGTTAAGAAAAGACTTATTTAAATTAATCTCTGGAGCAGCTCTCCAAACTCTCTGGCAGTCGGGACTGCAGGGAAAGATTTAAGAGCCATAAACCAGACTCTCTCTACAACAGCAATCAAAAAGGGTGCTGAAATGCTGACAATATGTACATACAAGCAAACTAATATACTCCATGTCAGACAGGTTTCCTGTGGATACAGATACTAACTGAAGGACCACAAGGACAGTGGTAAAATTGAAACAAGAGCAAAAGGAAGGGGGGGGGGGGGCACTCCACCCCACATTAAAGACTCAGACTGCAGCTGTCAACCCATTCAGTCCAGAAAACAGGCTACAGTCAATCACAGGGCTCCCATCCTGTCTTCAAGTTATATTTCAATTCTGACAAACCATACTTTAAAGTATTAGTTAAAGAAACATGTTAAGAATAATTGCATTAAGTCCATATGGTCCAGTGAAGTAGATGCACTGCTTTTTAATGCATTGGGTCAGCTGTAGTCAACAGCTCTGTTTAAGAGCTCTCATGCACAAAATATTCACCTATTGCACCATTAGTTGCCATGGAAGCAGGTTAATATAATGTAATGTGAAGAGCAGACCCCCACATTGTGTGTTTGTAGAGAGTTTTAAAGTCAGTTTGATTCTCGACTGTACTTTGGACATGAAGAGAAATTGGGGTTTTGACCAGTAGTTAATCAAAAGCTATTTCACCATAAGCTAAAATACAAAATTATATAGAAGAACTGAAGGATGACACACTTAATTAACATACCTATAAAAGTCTGCTGTGCCTGGGAATTTCCCCCTATCCGTGGGGAGCACGAGTGCTGATAGCTGGATCCATTGGCACCCATCCTCGCTTCTCTTCACTTGCTATTTGGGGGTCCCCCCTCCTGCTGAGTCATTCTGCTCAGACAACGTATTCCTTTCAGTTGTCAGTTGTGGGTCAGGCACGGATACCCTGAAGCATCCTCAGAGATCCAGGCCCGAGCTGCCATACCTGGAGCAAGAAAGATGAAAAAGAAAAACACACAAGGAGATATATTAAGCTAAAGTGATTGCATTTAACCATTGCTGATTATGCATGCTGACTACAACATGGTGAGACAAGACCGTTTGGAAAGATAATGATAGCCAGATGTGTCAGTGTTAAGGAGACCAACCAGAGGGACATTTACTATTATCTATCACACCATTTCAGCCATATTGATTTCAGTGCACTGATGAATCATAGCTGTCTTAGCCATTTTACGGGTTTGAAGTGCAAAAATTGAGTTTTGTTTCTTAAAAAGAGGCTTCAAGGGAAAATTGTGAGTCTATAATCTTCAACAGTGACTCCAGTTAACAGAGACTTCCTCATCCTCCCCTCAGGAAAATGACAGGCAGTCAACAACAATGTAATGCAGATGTTAGGGTGGCTTTCAGAGGAAGGTACAACCCAGAACCCACGATGCGTTTGCCTATTCTCACCTTAACCTGTATGTAATCTAAGAAATGATTTGGATACTTTTCCATTTTAGTTTGTAGCTGTGTCATCCAGTGAAAACTTAACTTTAGATGCTTGAATACAGACTTAGTCTGGTATGTTCCATGGGGTGGGCAACATTACAGTATATAAACATAAACTAAATGTCTCAACAGTGATTTTACAATGTAACTTATACAGCGATTTCTTTCTTTTTCAATCCTTTTTGAAGCCAAACAATTGGTCCAAGCCAGTGCTGACTTGTTTTGGCACCCAGAACCAGTATGCTCACATGGCTACAAATCAGTGTGGACTTAATGAGGTTATACTCAGGTGGATGTGTTGGTCTTTAGGAATTGCAAATTCTGGTGGGTGCTCCAAGGGATCAGAAGAGCTTTTTTTTTTTTTTTTTTTTTTTTAAATACATTTTTATATCACTTTAATTATTTATCCTGATGACAGAAAGCTAATATATGACTGGATAGTGGTTGTTTAACTGGTTGAACTAACCAAAAACAGACAATAGTTATTTTATCCATGAAGAGAAAAGAGAAGAACCCTCTATCAACATTTATGCATTATTATTAGATTATATAAACCTTAGCAGCTGATTTTATTCAAATCACAGTTCTCTAATGTGCCACAGATTCTATCGAACAAGACATTTGATCATTCAGTGGGTTGTTAATTCATATGTTTGGGGAACTAAGTCATTATTCGAAGACAGAAGCTGTGCTGCAGATGCAAAGTTGAGCAGCTTTAAGTTGCTCCATACAGTCATTACCACAACTTATTGCTGTGAGCCATGGGATTGGCCAAGGCTCTCTCAGTAGTTTTCCCTCTTCCCTTTTTGTGCTGTCACAGCTTATGATCTAAGAGAAAACAGGGCTCCTCATTAACTGAGTATACTGTCGACCACTCAGTCTCAATTTGCAATTGTTACCCTATCGGGCTTCATTTCGACAAGCAAGTAGACTGAAGGTATAGACCTGGAAGGAAAAAAAGTCAAGACTTTATTAAGATTTTGTATTCATTACAAAAGTCCCACAAATCCTTGAGGTCAGAACAAGCTGAGAGGGTGTAGAAGTCTGCAGGCGTCTATGTGGAATAGAGGAAGTATAACAGTGGCTGAAGTCTCCCCTTGGCTGGTGTGAGCAATACCTTTATCAGGAAATTATAAGAAGCATTATAGAGATGCAAAAAGTTGGAAAAGACTATATAAGCATTTCTAAAGATCTCAGTCTTTAGAAATCTACAATAAGACAAAAAAAAAAAACAAGTCAGGACTAGTGGTGTTCTCCCTAGGAAGGGGGCATCCAGCAAAGATTTCACCAAAAGCACAATCCTAAAAGAAACAAAAGAAACTCAATAATATAGTGTTCACTTTAAGAAAGAAGAAGAAGAAAAAAACAAAAAACAAAAACAAAAAAAACAAAACAAAACAAAGCAAAAAAAAAAAAAAAAAACACAAAATCAAAATGGTATTATTAGAAGAAAACCACGAGCCACTGCTCTATGAAAAAAACAAACAAAAAAACAAACAAAAAAACAGTTGTGAGAAAAGGCACTGCAGTCCTAACTTCAACAGTGTCCAATGTAAGTAGAAAGCAGGTTTGGTTTGTCTACAACTGTAACTTAGATGAAGGTCAGACTGCAATTTATAAGTAATCAATTCAACAATCCTGGCAAATCCAAAGATTTTGCAAACTACTTCCTGCAACCAAAGTGGAGGGGCATATCCTCATTTTTCCACTGCACTTACAGCTTGGCATAAATACGTCTCTTTCTAAATATTACTAATAGACTTGGAAATGTAACCCTCATTGTGGCCCTTTAAATAACTCTATACAAAAACAGTGACATGTATATATTCTCATTTAGTCTCTTTTGTATGTAGGACCAGACTTAGAACTGGAGTGTGATGGGAGATCTGTTTTATCTCAGACTGCTAGTTTTCCTGCCTACCATACTAATAAATCATTGTGTCTGCCCCTGTAGAGCAGCACTCCACAACCTCCCAAGGGTTCAATGGAAAACCACAGCCTCTTACTCCACACACAAATAGTCACCAGGCAGTCACACTAGAGCACTCCAATAAAAACGTTGGTTGATCTTTATTTCATTAGACCGCTTTAAATAAGCCCCATCTTCAGAGGGAATTAATTTGGACAGAATTAGAAATTGAATTTGAATATGTAGGAAAGGGGAAGCAGCCCTTGAGATATATACTGTCTTGTTTACAAAAAGGCAGCAGCAGTGGTGGTAGTGGTTGGGGTCCTCAAAGGAGCACAGCAGAGGCAGAATAAAACAAAGCAACTAATGCATCCATTGAACACCACACCAACTTCCTAGCAAGGCAGATTTAATTCATTCAAATGAGTGAACCAAATTTAACTTTAGCTGCAGTGCTGAATTCTAAAACCATAATTTAGGATAGCTTTTTTTTTTTTCTTGACTCACAATGTTCAAGAAGCATTTCGGCCAAACATTAAGAGACTTTTTCTGCAGTTTAGAACGAAACACTGCACTCCTCCGTTGTTGCTCAGGCTGGGAGCAGAGGAGGGCGATGCTACAGACGGGGGAAGGCAGACACCAGCCGAGCTGGACTATGCGTCCCTAATGAGAGGTGACAAGAAACACTCCCTGCCCCCACCTATCTCTATGTACACGCACGCACAAACACACCGGCACGAACACATATGCACCCTTTCAAACCTCTCACCTTGCCTAAGTCACCTGGATCACTTTTATTTTATTTAAAAATAAATAAATAAATCTGCCACTTACAGGGGTTTAAAAAAAAACACAGAAGACCAGCCTTCCACAGAACATACAAAAATTACTTGGCATAAGAACAGGACCGATGTATTATTCAAATCACTGTCAGGGCTCTTTATTAATCATTTATGTGGATATCCTCATCACGGCTAGAGAAAATGGACGAGGTGGGTATATAGGTCTTCAGTCCTGTATGCAAACCCATATTTTAGCAGCACATTTCTATTATTTCAGCGCAGCCTTGCGCAAGTCGTTTCCATAAACCGAAGCTCATCTGCTGGAACACACGCAACCAACGCCTGAAGTCAAAGTGGCAGCGGTAATTAAGCTAGAATGGACTTGACAAGATTTCACCAAATCAAAGATGATGTGGAGAATCACTCGGGCAGCGTGGCAGATGATTGAGAATTGTCTATTTTATTCCTTCTTGGTAATTTTATAACAGCTTACTAATCTAAAAAGGTGCACACGTCTTTGCTCAAACAGCTTCATGAAACCTACGTGCTGTGTACTCTATTAGCCCAACTGTGAATCCTGTGAATGAAACTGTGCCCACTTTTTGATGGATGTCTGTGTTGGGTTCAGTGGCTAAAGGCCCTAATCTTCTGGAAGAGAGCCAGTGTCACAGTCAGGTCTGAATCAAACACTGAAACACTTTCCTGTCTGCAATTACACAACAGCGTCACAGTGATCTTTATGCATTAAAGCTCTCACACAATTTAATGCTTCCGAAAGGTATTTTTTACTACTCCAATGCTGGTATATGTATGAAATCATTTCACAATGGGAATCACAGCAGGAACATAAAATGTATTTTTTCTGATTCACATACTACAAAAAAGAAAGCCCGGGAGGCCTTGGAGGATGAAAAGAAGTTTTGCTGTCACAGAACCTGTTAAATGGCCTCTGGGGACAGTTGGCCATTACGTGTTTTGCTTACCAAGCTGTACAGAAGTACAGCTTTCAGTTACAGATGGTCTGACTCTTGATATTTGATACAATCAAGGGTGCTCTGAAAGGTCATAAAATGCAATGCGGCAGTGAGCAGAAACCAGAACACTCTCACACAGAGTGACCTCCATGGCACTGATGTGTCTGCACACATCCCACCGCAAGATACACAACTGGAACAGCCACTGAAGGTTGGCGGAAAACAAAATAAAGTGCTCTATTTAAAATAATAGTCATATTTAATCTGAAATGATTACTGGAGAGCCAAAATTCAGAGGCAGAGCTGACCGCTTACGTCGGCAATGTTTTTGCCAATCAGGTATAACATTGCACTGGGCCATTCAGCTGATTACAGACTCTGGCAGGAGAGCCACAGAAAATGAAAGAAAATCAGAACAGGCTAGAAAACAGACAACACAGTGATATGACAGAAATGGAGAGAGGAAACAAAAGTCCCCACAATGATGACTCATGGTGAGCAGCCTCAGGATTAGCCTGTGTCAACTAATATGAACCGTAATGGTGCATATTTGACATTTTACCGAGTACGCTGTCAGCTGATTACATTTTGCTCTGGAGGCCATGAAAGGCCAAAATGGCAAATATAAACCACAGTTACCTCAGAGTTAATTTGTTTTCTTTTAGACCTTTGATTGAAGGCAACATATCTGACAAACACTGAATAGATGAATGTCATCCCTGTAGGTGTGCTTGTAAATGAAAACCGAAGAGAACCGTCATGTCAATAAGGAGATGTTAAGTAGGCACACACTAATGACTGTACAAACACAGCATGGTAGTCGATCTTCAGAGAATGAATGGCAACTCAGAAAACAATGGATGCTTATTTTAAATGAGATGTCAAAGCTCATTGTTGAGTTCTCCATCCAACTGGCCAGGGTAAACAGCATTCACGGCAGTGTATAGCTCATTCAATCACTCTGTGGCAAGTATTTGCAAGCTCACTGCCTTTCATGCCAGTCATAGACTTCTGTAACTCTGATAATTACATGTCATTATACAGCTCTGGAGCACTGACAAACACTTAACCTGGCAAAATGGTAAACGTAAGCACTAAAAGAGCACAGGGAAGGCATCTTTTTAAGTGAGGATCTGCAAAGACACAGGTTTCATTTTAGAAAAAAAACAAACTGCTGAGTCTAACCGCAATTTCAGTGAGATTACCACGGGATTATCACAGACTGCATATGGCTCCTCATCACTTACACGGATGGCGATGCCAACAAACATCACATACGTTGTTAGGGGGAAAAACAAAAACCTCTTGCTACAGCAATACCAGTCTTCTATCGGCTGGGTTAATGCAAGATACCCACACAATGCAAAGCTGATATGTGCAAATTTACAGCAATTACTGGCCTCTAAATCTATTACGATCATGACATGACTAGTGGAAATTAGTATAAGACTTAGCCACACGATAAATCTTTATCTTTGCATACCGACTGCAATTGCAGTTTAAGCTGTTCCCAAAGCTCAGTCTGTCAACTACTGTGTCACACAGATGCAATAATCAGCAACATGTAGGTTTTTCTGCAAAGTGAAAATTTCACATTTATCCTGAACTTTTCTACCAATCTAGCCAGACACACACAAAAAGAAACAGGAGTTCACTTCTGCAGCTCGTGTGAAAATAAATCTAATTATTTGCAAAGGCTTTGTTAGCCTGCCGTTATCGCGGAGCTATTGTTGCTCTCTGGGCTATCGTTGCTCAGCGGAAGCCTTGGTTAAAAGTGCCCGTAAGAGCAACCACACACAAAAAAAAAAAAGAAAGAAAAAAGGGGGGAAAAAACAAGCGGATTGTTTGTCTCGGCTTATAAAAATGGGAAGTAATGTCCAAATTGTTTGGCGACAGCCCAGCCAAAGGAATCATATTCACCACAGCCCTGTAATTAGTAGCATATCCTAAGAGGCTAGGGTAAGCTATCTCTGCTGTGTCGCTTTGACTTCACCCCTTGAAAATTTACTTTGAGCAAGACGCGATGCAACTGTTGAAAAGCGGGCGTTGAAAGATATTTACCAGAAAGTGAGGAGCTTCGTAGGCATTATTTTTTCTTCGTTTCCCCTCGTAGTTTAGGCAGCACTCCGATCCAACTTGTCTCTGGCAGAGAGAAAGAGGGAGAGAGAAAAAAAATGCAGCTCAACACCTTCTTTTCCCAACTCTGCTCATTACGCACGGCTCGACGTCAACCTTTGGTCTCTGATGTGCAATAATTTCCACTTGCGTCGACTTTCCGGTGATTTTTCTGCATCTACCTCGACTAAAAACTAAACCCAAACCGTTTTTAATCCCGGTTCGGTTCGGTATTTCCCCCTTAGTAGCACAACGCCTTGTTGGGTGGTTGTTATGGCCTATCCCAACGTTACTCGTTTCAAGCTAGCCGAAATAAGAAGGAAACGTTCGGTAATATCTTTCAAAATAAAACCTCCGAATTTGAGAAATGTGCATTTTCGTTGCGCAGTAACAAATATGGCCAGTAAAAATACAAAGGATTTCACGTCCTGTGTTTGATGTTCAAGTTTTACACAAATTCTGCAGTAACTGATGAAATACCCGTGAAATTTTAAAGGCACGCTTTGCTTGCGCTATGAAACACCTTAATTTTGAAAGCAAAGTCGGTCTTTCTTTGAATTGAGGTCAACTTAACGCTCTCATTGCTGTACGCCGACTGTTCAAGAGGCCCGTCAGTACTCAAGGCAGATTGTGCAATATGTCATTTGCGAGCGCCCTCTAGCGATTAATTGGGGGCTGTAATTTGAAATGGGCTACGTACGTGTCAAGATCATATGGTCAAGACAGCACTCAGTCTCCCTTTACGTCTTATATACTTGATGACATTACCAGTAATACCGCAGATGACTCATCAGCTATAAAGAACAGTGGCATGCATTTTTTTAGTATAATATTATCTTAAATAAGACAGACAGTGCGACCCAGTACATGTTATATTGTCTATGAACCGTAGCCTCTTTCATTTAGAGGCAGACCTATGAGATTAAGTTATTATGATGCAGGCTGCACCACCAGTTTGGGCCTTGAAGCAAACGGCTGCAACACATCTTCGCTACACATGCAGTGTTTGTATGCAGATGATCTCATAACACAGTTTGATTTGGGATGTTATTCGTATTAAATGTCGGTTATTATATTAACAGGTATGCTATTAGTAAAGACTTTAGGAATAAAAGTTGGTTCTTTTCTTCATCTAGATCAAGTTCTTGCTGCATCCTGTTGAGGGCGACAGAATACTAATAATGAGAGCCGAAACCCTTTTGGTACCCTCATTCTAGCTAATAAATCATAAACAATGGACACTGAATTGATTTTTACTTTTTGTCTAGTTAATTTTTTTCCATAAACAGATTATGTGGATTTCATGCACTAAAAGCCAAATTAACTCGTCATATTAACATAAATCTGGAATTACCCTGGATGGGGAATCTTTAAGGAAAACCCTTAAATGAAAAACTCAAGCTGCACACGTCTCAGTCTGTCCTCCAGTCTATCAAATAGTAGGGGAAATATGAGAGATTGAATCCAAGAACTGGATGGCCCTGTCTTTGTGTTGTCTTGTGAAGACTATTTAAAGATTTTTGTAACAGCTCCCAGTTTGGATTCGGGAGACAGACACCCTCTCTATTTTTAAGATCAGGCTTAAAACTTTGCCTTTTGATTAAGCTTATAGTTAGGGTGGGATCACGGGGCCCTAAACCGTCCCTTAGTTATTCTGCAATAGGCTCAGAATGCTGCTTGACTCCATATAATACACTGAGCACTTGTTCTCCACTCACCTCTTTTCACTCTCCATGTGTTTATACACACTGCAGCATGTCTCCCTTTCCTCTTCACTTTATTCTCTTCTCGTTCCCCCCACCCCCAACCCGTCACGACAGATGGCTGCCCCTGCCTGAGCCTGGTTCTGCTGGAGGTTTCTTCCTGTTAAAAGGGAGTTTTTCCTTCCCACTGTCACAAAGTTTCGTTGTTTCATTGTTTCGTTTTGTTTTTTTTCCCCAATACTGTAGGGTCTTTACCTTGCAGTATAAAGCACTTTGAGGTGACTATTGTTGTGAATTATTGCTATATTTAGTTATTGTATTATCAGTATTAGTTACATGGATTGTCAAAAAGCCGTCAGTTACATATTATTACTTCAGAACTTTGTGTCATGTGTAGTTTCTGAAGAGAAATCCGTTGTATATTGCCAACAAATGATTGTCGTTTGCTTTAACAAGGACTATTCAGCATTCAATTTAAAAAGACACTCTGGGTGCTTATTCAAGCTTGAAATCAAGTTTTGCAATCAATATTTTCCCCTTTTAGTTCACTTTCATCTTTAGAGACACAACCAAGACCAAATTTGCTGTGATGAGAACTCATTCTGTATGTTTACATGAGTGTCTTTTGCCCATGGAAGTAACTCCTCCCAGGAAATGTGATGGGAATTAGATAAAAGTGCAGGCTATCTGTCAGTATCTCACAGGATGTGAGGAGAAGTTTCCAGAGACACATTTTTCTTGTGTGAAAGAGATTTGCTGTAAGCTGACTCAAGGAGGATGTCCTCGTTTTTTAGGAGACATTCACTGACCAGGTTTCTGCTGGTGAACAACATTAAACAAAATCACGGGTCAACCATCTACAGCAAACCACCCAAGGAAAAGATCGGGCCAGTGGTAGGACTGATTATCTTTGTACTTGTAAATGTACTTGAACAGGCAGACATCCCTGGATGTCTAAACTGTATAACATCCTGCAACAGAAGCAGGAATTGTAGTAATATTTTGCCTGCACTGACTGAATGCTAAACCTCAAGTAATGCAGTTTTAGGGACTATGCTGTCATAAAAATACAAACAATACAAAAAGTCAGTGTCTATGATTGTTCAAATGGCCCTAATGTGAAGAATTCAAGCGAACTGCATTCCCCAGCCTGCAGAGTGGAAGAGATGTTTTATTCATTTGTTATTTATAAGTCAGTGCGACGCTCTGGCCTCTGTAAAGGGATCCTATGATGGAACTGCAGCATGCCACTATAAATCTGTTAATCTGTCCTAAGGGACATCCATAGGGCCTTTTACAAAGCTCATCCCAGGTTAGGAATACTAGAGTGGAGAGGTACAGAGGGGATATCATGGTAGGAAGATGGGGGGGTGGGATGAAGTTATATCACTCAGTGAGTCACTGAGTGGGACTGAGTGGGACCCTCTGTTGTGTTCACGGGTCTTTAGTCCTCTCCGTTTAACTTAGCTGATGACATAAGATGGTTGTGAGCTCTAAGACGTACCTTAAAACGTGCATTAAATCTTGTCTTTCATGTAATTGGTTATATTCACATCGTCTGTGAATGAAACATTTATGCATATATTTTCTTGGACTTTGTTACAGCAGTCTATCTTTGCATTGTGTGCGTTTGCTGTGACTCTCCTGGCCCCGGCTGGTTGGATCATGCATCACATCCCAGAGTATCGACGGCAGTTACCCCGACATGACTGATTTCTGCAGGAGCTTTGCATTCGGACACCAAAGCAATGTCATTGTGTGACATTTTCTCCAGTGTGCAAAATGTCATGAAGACAAATAAAACCTCTGATAAATCTGAAGTGCGACCAAGCTTTTTTTCCTGTATAAAGAGTTACATGTGATAACTGTTGTGTGTTTCATTTCTGAGATATGGCAAGGGTCATTTTGAGGGTGGTGTTTGAAAAATTACAAAATTTGTGCTTTAACATAATATGAGCGTGCTGCCTCTCATCAGTCAGGAGTACAGAGACACTAAATTCCTGGCAGAAACCATGATGGGAGTGGGTGCCTCAGACCCTAGAGTCTCTTTATCTTTCAGTCCCACCTCTAGTAGAGGATGTAACACTTAACTGAGAAATGCTGCATTTAGGCACATATTTAAATGATGATGATACTTTATTGATCCCACAATGGGGAAATTGAATTGAAATTGAATATTCCTATACATACACATTTGTAGATTGAAAGTGTCATTTAAGAACAATTTATTCTTTAAAGCTCTCAGCTGATAGTGGAGAGTAATTTAATCTTAAATACAAACTAAATACAGAACAGTATCACAAATATTAGGACATACCGCCCATCAACTGTATTTATATAAAAGCAGAAGGATAGCGTGACAACCATCTGTTGCATGTTTAACATTTCATGCATTACAAATGCAGACATGTAAAACATTACTGAGGCAAATACGCGGAGATGCTCATTATTTCCCTCCTATAATCAGCTCAAAGTGCGCTGATAGGGTTGTCGGAATTCTTGAATGACAATTTGTCAAAGCCGGATCAGTCCATTTGGAAAGGTATGGTGTGTCACATATATGTCACCACCCCTCTCTGCAATGACAGAGCAAAATCCCCCAAAATATAGATAGAAAAAGGATTCACAAAACAAGTCCTCCCTTTATTTTCGTTGAATGATCACGAAAACGACCGAAGCACAGTTAAAAGCCACGGCGCGTAAACCCGTCGTGCAAAGTGGTACAATCAAGACGAGCCTGGGCTGCAAGGGGCCATAGTCACTTTTTCACGAATGAGGGAAACACAACGCCGGGAAGGGAAAAACCTACCAAAACAATTGACAGTCTGGGTTTTATGTTTCCCCAAGTGTCTGCGAAATGTCTACGAAGGCAGAGCAGTGTAAGTACTGTGTCTATCCGTGTCTGTGTGTGCTTCTGTTTTGACATGAGGGGGTGGGTTGGAAACTGATTTTTGGTTTAACCAAGAAAGCGAACAAGGGGAGCTGTCCTTGGTGATGAAACCGCGGTTGCCAAGGCAGGTTGCAACACGTCCTCTCACTGCAGAGGATGGCTGGAGGTCTCGGTACGCACAGAGAGCCACTGAATCACCCCCTATTTCTCTCTGCATGGTGAAGGAACAATTTCATGGCTGGATCGCACAATGATCGGGTTATTTATTTATTTATTTTTCTGATTGACGTGGCTGGCTGAGGTGCGTGGGAAAAGCGAGGTGCAATGCTGATCTCAAGGTCGACCTGACAGGCTACTGAGCAATATGGTGGCTTTATACCGATCAATCATGGGGTCTGATAACACTCTATTGACGTCTGTTGTTAATTCCACTTCACTGCTTTTGAAACAGGTGGAAACCAGTTACCGTCTTCACGTTCGTTACCGTAAACAATAGATAAAACACGGGGTCAAACTCAGTGTTAGGGGTTCCCATCCCCATCACTTGGCTAAAAGTTGGGTGTTGGTCCCGTTGTTTGGTAACCTAACATGAACAGAAAAAGATGAGCATGCTGTTGTGATTAACAGCTAGTAAATGATTTTCATTTACTAAGGTGTTTTTTTTTTTTTTTTAAGCAAAATGTTTTAAAATCAATACTTTTTCGTTCAGGATGCTTAATTTTATGATGAACGATTCATGCTGTGCTACAGTATTTACAGGCTTTGAGCAGACATCCTCCAACCCTGCAGCTGTTATTTTTATTTTGGGGTTTGTCATTTACAGGTCAGGGAGGAAGCTAAACAATACTGCCCAAAGTCACAGAAAAATGGGTCAGCAATCACCCACTTCAACATATTTTAAGTCCTAACAACAAACAGCACAGTCATATCTGAACCTACAGAAGTTGCTTCAATATGGAGCAGCCAGCTGGGCTCATTACAGAAATATTCTTCTGTGTTGCTTCTTAAGCCCACTTTCATGTTCACTATGACCACATTTTCCCAGCTTGTCTTGGGACTTTCGTGCATGAGCTTGTTTCTGTAAGCAGTAGGTTGCTACCTCCTCTAGGGCTTCCTGTGACCTGCTACTATATGAAAAAAGGCCACCCGGTGAAGGCCAGAGAAGGGCAGAGAACCATGGGAAAACAGACTGTTTGTTTAATTAATAACTGAAGGATCCATGTTAAATACTGCCCAACAGCTTAGGTGAATCTTATGCAAGCAACAGCAGAAACATGCTTGTTCAGTTATGTGTCATATGTCTTTGCTGCTGTGCATCATATCTCACTAGTGTTGATTTGCTTGTTGCTCTGCTCTTTATTTTGTCCAGTTGCCTCTAAGATACGATACTTGCAAGAGTATCACAACCGTGTGCAACACAATATTTACCCTGTGCCCTCCGGAACAGACATTGCAAACACACTGAAATACTTTTCCCAAACCCTGCTCAGGTAAGTAAACTGCTCTGGAGCCACCAGGTGAAGTAACAGACTGTAGAATGTTTGATATTTAGCTTCCTTCATGATCAGATGAGATTAATTACAGTAGGCTGCTCTGACACACTTTCTGAAAGGGATGACAGTGACACCATTCGATGTCTCACATTAATTTATGATGGCAGCAGGAAGTTAGGGAAGTGGCCAGCATGTCAGATATTGCCTTGCCTGTTCTGCTTTGAAACATATAGACTGTAGCAGATTTCCTGTGTAGTTATGGTGTCGTTTTAAAACAGCAGCAGAGATAGAAGGCTCAGTGATATTTATTGATTCAGTGGTCGGTTGCTAAATGAGCGCTTCCCCAGGGTGGTTTGCTCTGTCCTTCCCAGAGGGACTGGCGGAGTTCAGCTCCTCCGGCTATGCAGTTGCAGGGTCAGCCTGCTCTCTTGGGTGCTGTGAAAGGAACAGCATGTTATTTCCTCTTCCAGCATAGGTCAAGTAGGCAGCCATTTTGGACACGTCTTCCTCTTTTTTTTTTTTTCCTCCAGTTGGAGCTTCATTTGTGTTGCAGAGATGGGATGTTTCTTTTGGTTTTAGTATTACTGCCTGCTGACTTTAGTGAAAATAGCAGCACTGTCTTTACTTAATAGCTAATTTATAAAAAAGGGTGGGATTACTGGAAGCTGCACTTGTGTGCCTCACTTCTATCATTATTATCAGCTTAGGGTGCAGTCTATTTGGGATTGGCAGCTGGCCTCAATTCTACACAATTCCTCAGCCCACATAGGGATTATTCCCCTGCTGTGGTGCTCACAGTGTATCCTGGACACTTCATACTTTGTTGAAAGGCTGTCCTGCACCAGCAGTCACTGGGCTCCTTTAAACATAGCCTCTCAGGGCACAGATTGAGAGTGACAGGGGTGGTAACTCTGGGAATCGGCATTAACTCAAGTGACGATTATGTCTCTGTGGGGCAGTATCATGCAAGTGAGAAAAGAGTCACTCAGTATGATGCCACTGTTAACAGTTCTTTGATATTTTCCCGAAGCACAGTCTCTTAGCCTCAGATATGCAGAACTAAATCACTCTGCTCACCATTAGAGGAGTCTGGATTCCTCAGAGGGGACTCCAGGATAATCCATACACCTGTGCTTTCAGAAGCCTGGGGTGAAGAAATAGAAGAAAAATCAAAAGGGAGAGCGAGTGGGAAAGTGGGAGTAGTGAGCAGAGAAGTGAAGCAGGCATGTGTCATCTCTGTGGAAAAGGAATGAATAGCCAAAGGAGGAGGTTGTTGATTCATACACCAATTTTAGGTCAGCTAGAGGGTTACATTATCTATTTACCAGCAATTTTATTCGCTTTCTTGAAGATGAGGCACAGTTTTGTCAGACTGATCACTCTGTATCAGTGACTTTATGCCAGTGTGTCTCATCCAGTGCTGTATAGCCATTATTTTAGATGCAGCACAGTTATTTTGTTGTTGTTTTTACTTCACAAACCTATTAACATGTTAATGCAGGAAATATGTGCTATGAATAACTGATACACACATATAGTCCATGATTTTGTAATGACAGTGCAGGGTTTAACAGTAAATGTATGTCATGTGTCTGTATCAGTGCATTTCTACATGTGTTTTATGTGTTGTTTGTAATTTTCTCGTGTCGTTTGTATGTATGTGTGCACATATGAGTGTGTCTTTGCGTGTATCTGTTCAGTGTATGCGTGTGAGTGTGTCTGATGTTTATGTCTATGTTCATTGTTCAAATTAATGATGTTTTCTATATGAAATATGGGCAGTGAAAAAGTCATACTCTGAGATACAGTCTTGTTGTTGTCTATAAGTTCTGTTTGAGTTTATGCTGTATAATAACAGCTTTGATTACATAGTTTATTGACTCTACACTGACTTAAATCCTACAGAGTATAACTTTGAGGGGATCAGTCACATAATGGTATGTTATGCTGCTGAAATTATACCTCTTATGCCATGTTAAAAAATCTGAAAGAAATCCCCTTTCTCACTTGCCATGTAACTCCAAATGCTGTAGCTCTACTTTTTGTGCGATCTTTCAAAAAAAAAAGAAAAAAAAGAAAAAAAAAAAAAAAGAAACAATACATCAGCATTTATAATCTGGGCTCTCATGATAAATCCCAGTCATTTGCCTGATAGATCAGCTTAGCTCTTTAATAATGTGCAGTAAAAAAGAGCAATGCTCTCTGGCCCTCCCCTTCCTCCCTCCTCCACCCTAGACGCTCCACACTCAACCCAACTAGTTTTTGCTTTTGTTCTTTTTTTTTCTTTTCCTCTTTTAAAATTGAATATGTCCACCACCTTCCCCAGGGGACAGCAAACACAATTGTCCATCCTGCATTAGCTCACAAACATAATGCTACCAGTCATCTCCCCCGATACAACCTATTCCTTTGTCATTATAGTTTCTCCTCTACTGTAGATTAGTTGTTACATTTATTTTAGAAACCTGAATCCATATGCCTGTTGGATCTCATTATTTCTCCTGATGATACTGGTACAGTATCATAACGTATGCATACAGACATTATTTCTCTGGTGCAATAAACATGTGCTGTGACCTAAGAGCACTTGATCTAACCTCACACACATGTTTATTACTGGCTGAAGCATGTTTCAAAAGTGTCACCTCTGTATTTTCCCGAACCAATTTGGTGTCACTCCCATCCTTGACAGCCCCACTAAAGACAAGGAAATTTCATTTGAAAAATATACTCTATGGCTCATTGGCCTTTTTGCATGGTAGCCACTGACCTTGCTGATTGGAAGCTGGCAGCCATCGAGGGACAGTCATTTGAGCTGTCCCTTTTTGGAGAAGTATGGGGTTGCCACTGAAAACATGCCATTTTTTATATTTTTGCTCCTTGTCACCAGATACGCATGAGATGCAGTGATCATTGCAGTTTGTGCTCATGTTTTTTTTGTTTTGTTTTCCAAGTGCAAATGTAGACAAAACAAGATAAATTCAATTAAAGTCACACGGAACAGACAACGCAGGGAAAAATTGCCCGTGCCTGCAGTTATACAGTCAAATAGTGAGACACTGCATCCTATGTGGGGTTTATCTGGGTTTGTTTTTTTCTATTTACGCTGTCTCTGTAGTGCCATTTCAATGTAATGTGCTGTTTTTTTGTGTCTTTGTTGTCTCTTTTTTTCCCTTGTTCCCCTCTCCTACCTTCCCTCCCCTCCCCTCCCGCCCCGGAGCAGCATTCTGTCCCGCACAGGCAGGAAGGAGAACCAGGAAGCTTCCAATTTGGCCGTGCCCATGACCATGTGTCTTTTTCCTGTGCCATTCCCACTCACCCCATCTCTAAGACCACAAGTCAGTTCCATCAACCCTACAGTTACTCGCTCCCTCCTTTACAGCGTTCTGCGCGATGCCCCGTCAGACCGCGGGGGGCAGGGGCAGCAGAGTCGGGACGCTCAGCTCTCAGAGTACCCCTCTCTGGACTATCAGGGCCTCTATGTGACCCTCGTGACCCTGCTTGACCTGGTGCCCCTGCTGCAGCACGGTCAGCATGGTGAGTCAAGGCCCAGTGCACCACTGTTTGTCATCATCATCCCCGAACCGTCTGGCCTGCATGAAGCCACTGCTGCTTTTTTGGCCTCTTTTGTAACGGGAGGAGAGAAGTCCTGCTGAGGATCTTGAGGGATGCATGGGGTGATTGGGAGCACGCTGGATCCTGTCAACTTAATCGTTCATAAGCCATTGGATACACCAGACATAGGCCTTCTCTTCTGTGTATCATACTTGACTGCATGTTTGTTATGCAAAGTGGGAGAAATGTTTTACTTATGTTGTCATGTGCAAATGTATAAGTTGAAATGCACATAGGTGATTGTAATGTTGTAACACATCCAGAATACATCTGGGAATGATTTTTATAGCCACACGGTTTTTCATAGGCAGGGCTGCATCACAGTCAGTGCTCTTATTTTCATGAATATTTGACCATTGTTAAAATAAAAAAAAAAAAAAAACAACCCTCAAATGCATAAAAACCCATCTGCTTGACTAGATTTCGCTATTTTTCCTGAGGGTAAACTTTACTTCAGTGGCTTTTAAAGAACGCTCACTGTGCCCAACAGAAGCTCACATTCCAAATGTTTTTGTTTTTTTCAGTTATACTATCAAGTGACTGAAATTTCATGGAACTATGCCATCTGTGGCTGCATACAGTATCTTTATACTGTATGTACAGTTGATTGAAGGAGTGTCTGTGTATCTCTCTTTGTCTTTTTGCCTTTTCCCTTTCTTATCAGATCTGGGACAGTCCATTTTTTACACAACAACTTGCCTCCTGCCTTTTCTGAGTGATGATATTCTCAGCACTCTACCCTATACTATGATCTCCACTTTAGCCACATTTCCCCCTTTCCTCCACAAAGACATCATTGAGTACCTGAGCACCTCTTTCCTTCCTATGGCTATATGTGAGTATGACCTGTCATAAGACTGTTGTAATGAAATTGCTAAACAATATGTCCAGAAAGGAAAATAAAACTTTTATGGCTTGCAGCTATTTTCACTGCAATAAACAGAGCTAAGAAGTGATGCTTCATATTATCGTTCTTTCTCTTCTTTGTTTGTGCACAGTGGGCTCCAGTAGGAAGGAAGGGGGAGTGCCAGCCTATGTCAATTTGTCCGCCTCATCCATGCTCATGATAGCAATGCAGTACACATCAAATCCAGGTAAGCTGTTCAGAGCATTAAGATATTCACATGCAACTGTAGTAGCTGCTCTCCAGTTAATCTGGTCTCTGATTTTTCCCTCCTAGTTTATCACTGTCAGCTGCTGGAGTGTCTAATGAAGTACAAACAGGAAGTGTGGAAGGTATTTCCCCTTTAGATACATAATGCAGATATAAGGCCCCTTGTGTAAAGCACAGGTGAATGTATTATTTTTATTTGGAAAACTATGAAATTTACTATGTCTTGCTTAAAAGTAAAATCTCTTTCTTTACTTTTCCATTTGTGCTAAGTGTGAAGCTAACAAGCAGACTGTTCATCTAGCAAGAAGACTAGAGGAGTTATTTTACTTTGCTAACTTAACAATGCTTAGCTTCATATTTAACAAACATACCTGGGAATGGTATTAATAATGGTATGAATCGGTTTTGTTTTTCAACTGACCATCAGTTATTTTGATTATAAAAACAACATGTAGTCAGAATATAACTAATGTAAAAGTAATAAGTTTAAATTGTAACTTAAAATTTCTGGAGAAATTGCTGTGGGATTGTTGCTACTACCATCCTTTGTCTTTTACTTGCTGCTAAATACGTTGGCTGCTCGTTACTGTTTCCTAAATCTCTGCATTTGATTTTTCATGTACTGCCTGTCAGTAAAAAAACTACTTTACAGTCAATGTTCAAATACACCTAAATATTACAGCACTTTTACGCACATTTGATGTTTATCTTGTATGCAGGACCTGCTTTATGTCATATCCTATGGCCCATCCCAAGTAAAACCTCCAGCTGTGCAGATGCTGTTTCATTACTGGCCAAACCTGAAGCCCCCAGGGGCCATCAGTGAATACAGAGGCCTGCAGTACACAGGTCAGAGTCTCTTCATGCCACGTCTCTTGCTTTATCTGTTTTTGGACTAATCAGCGGTTTAACCTGGCAAATCTTTTCTCTCTCTCTCTTCCATTTCATCGTCCAGCTTGGAATCCTATCCACTGTCAGCATATTGAGTGCCATAATGCCATCAATAAACCTGCTGTCAAGGTGACTGTGATCTTATAAAACAAAAAAAAAAAAAACCCTTAAATATTATTTTTCCCCTCTTTACTACATTTATGGTTATGGGATGCATAAATAGGTAGAGCCTGGATTCTTTCCTTGAGAAATTCATTGGGAATTCATAGCGGAATGTCTTAGATGGCCTTGCTGAGATTGCCATGTCTGATTCTAACAGTTACTGGTGCTCTGCTTTGTCAGGTCTGTCTGCCTTTACTCAGCTGTGCATGAAACTGACAAACAGAGTAGGAACAGGCACATAGAAAGGGGCTGGGTTTCAATTACCAGTAGCAAGGAAGGGGGTGAGGGGGGGTGGGGGGGTCTTTAATTGAAAGTGGTGACCCCATGCAGCCCTCGAGGATAGGGTGGCATCGAGTGAGCACAATAAATTACAGTGCACCATCTGAACATTGAGGCCATGAGCACTGCCGTTTAGCACAGGGCCAGGCACAGGTTGCAAGAGAGTGGAGCAGCATATGCACGCAGCCATCCACACAGAGGCATGGGGACACAGGTACATGTGTCGCGTGATTTGTTTGGTGAAAGCATGATATACTGCGCCTTAATATGTGACAGGGACACATGGAAAATATGGGCTTCGGTAAATAAAGTGTGTAATATTCCAAGGAACTGCACAAAATTATTTGCATGAAGGGAGTTAATAAAAGCTAGAGCTGGGAATTACTGCTCGAACTTTTATGGTGATTTGTGCCTCTATGAAACATTACTACACCATGTTAAAATATCTTTGTGTTGTGCTTATAAATGTCAAAATGCACCCACTGGCCACTTCATTAGGTATACCTGCTAACAGCCATGAAGCATCTCAGTGTATTTAGGCACCAGCTGAAGTTCAAACCAAGCATCAGAATGGAGAAGAAAGGATTTGCGTGACTTTAATGTAATGGGTGTTGATGTTGGGCGGGCTGGTCTAAATATTTCAGAAACTGCTGATCTGCTGGGATTTTCCCACACACCACCATCTCTAGGGTTTACAGAAAATGGTCTGAAAAAGAGAAAATATCCAGTGAGTGGCAGTTCTCTGAGTGATAAAAGCCCCGTTGATGTTAGAGGTCAGAGTGGGTGGCTACAGTCAGTGGATGTGGGCTCCAGTAGCGGATGACCACACCGGGTGCTGCTCTTATCAGCTAACAACAGGAAACTGGGACAACAATTTACCTAAATTGGACAACAGAAGATGCTTGGTTTGATGAGTCTTGATTTCTGCTGCTACATTTGGATGATAGGGTCAGAATTTGGCATAAACAGCCTGAAAGCATGGATCCATCCTGCCTTATGTCAACAGATCAGTTTGCTGCTGGTGGTGATATTTTCTTGGCACACTTTGGGCCCCTTAGTATCAACTGAGCCTCCTTTAAATGCCACAGGCTTCCTGAGTATTGTTACTGACCATGTCCATCCTTTCATGACTACAGTGTCCCCATCTTGTGATGGCTGCTTTCAGCAAGATAAGACGCCATGTCACAAAGCTCAAATCATCTCAACCGGGGTTGAACATGATGATGATGAGTTCACTGTACTCTAATAGCCTCCACATTCAGCAGATCTCAATGTAATAGAGCAATTTTTCCAGCACTTTACTGAATCTATGCCTCCCAAAATTAAAGGCAGTTCTAAAGGCAACAGGGGGTCCACTCAGGTACTAGTGGCCGGTGAGTGTAAATTACACCAGTAGTGGTATATTACTTGACTCTTTGAAACATAAAAACCTCATTAAGTTTCAGATGGTCTTGTATTTCCTCTTGGGTGCAAATAAAACATAAAAAAAAAACAATGTTAATTTTTAAAATATCACATCCATTATCTCACTCTACCTGTATTACTTTTGCAGATGTGTATAGATCCTACTCTTTCTGTGGCCCTGGGAGACAAGCCCCCTCCTCTTTACATATGTGAAGAGTGCAGCCAGAGAATAGCAGGGTATGCATCTGTTTCACCTCTTTTCTCCATCCCCCAATCCTCCCCCTCCTTCAGTGGGATGCTATTGCAAACATCACCTACCGCCTCCCTCATTATTCCTCTCTTTAACCCAGGGGAAAGACATTGGCATGGTTACGTAATTCCCTTGCGCCAATAATGAGATCATCATCATCACCACAAAACAGCACATCCACTTGTTTCTCATTTTTCCAGTGTGGAGACTATTATAATTTCATAGCTTTGTAGTTTTCTTGGCTATTGAGAAGATATTTTCATGTTGCAGCTCTGTAAAGGAAGCTGATACTGATGTGTATACACCGGCTAAAGTGATTATATATTTGTGTCATATACATAAATCATGCATTGTTAAATATTTTCTTGACCTTTCCAGAGATCACGCTGAATGGCTTGTTGATGTACTCCTGCCCCAAGGTGAGCATTTACAACCAAAAAGGTGCTGAGTAACGATATAATATTACATGCAGTGTATTGAATAATTTATTAGATGCTATGAGTTGTGATCTAAGCTGCGTACTCTATATTGAGGGGCTATTTTACAGTGAAAATGTTGACCAGTTTTGACGACATATTTATGTTGTCTGCAAACAGTTTTTTGCAGTAATATTTATTTTCCTTGCAGCAGAGATATCTGCCATTTGTCAAAAGAAGGTAAGATGTTTACACTGCAGCACATTAGTAACACTGTGTACTCACATTCATTGCCATTACTTATTAACCTGACTTCCTCAGAATTATAAAAGTCTGCATTAAATAGTACACTAGTAAAACATAAGGAACTCGTCGTCCTTTCACTGAAGCAGCTCACTAAAGGCCTTCTTTTGAAAGAAGCTGCTGGGGCCTGATGTTTGTTTGATGTTGCTGAGTGCTTCCTGCTGGTTTCCTGGGAGACACTGGGAAAATTGAGTGCGCAATGATGTCAGGTATTCCCGTCAGGTCAGCGGTTGCCTTGCTTTGTCCTGTGAAACAGCTGGTCTCCGTCATGATTTGTCCAGCAGTTTATGATCCACCACCTCCCATTTTGAGCAGCCTTTGTTCCAATCATTTGCCCACCTGGATTTACACTAGCTCTTTCACTGTGAGCTGAGATATAGCATTAATAACTGAGACATTGCTTTTCATTTGATAGTAGCTACTTTTTAGTACACCATGATGTCTAAGAGATATCATGTAAAAACAACCCTATATGTATTATCAGAGTGGTCTTTCTTTGCTGTTGAAAGCAGCATGGGTGAATAAGAGCACTCCCCATCAGAGGCCAGATATGTTAATTTGATAGGGAGCAATTCATGCCTCTAATGGCACAAGATTAGAGACTGATCAGATTAGGGTGGTTCTCTAGTGCCCATGCTTTTTATTTTTAGAAACCCGAGACACCGTGGGGACACATAAAGACTTGTTCTATTGGTGCAGATGTGGACAGATCCACATCTCCTTGAAGAGGATGATATTCACTGTCAGAGTTGTCTTTTAGGCCTGAAAAATGTTTATTTTTAGAGGACTATCATCAGGCATTATTGGAAGTATTTCAGTTGGCTACCTACCAGAATAGAAACACACTGATTTCTCCTCCTCTGCTCCTCCTCTGCTCCTCCTCCTCCTCTCCCTTGTTCCCTGGCTTCAAACTGTAGAACTGTAGCTCTCATGTTAGGAGGGCCGTGGTCACCTGCTTTTCAGCTGGCTGCTGCGGGCGTCATGGCAACCGGCCTGTCCGCTACTGCAAGCGTTGCCATGTCAACCACCACAGCAGCGAGGTGGGGGCTGCGGCGGAGACCCATCTGTACCAGACCTCGCCCCCTCCTATCAACACCCGCGAGTGCGGCGCGGAGGAGCTAGTGTGCACTGTGGAAGCTGTTATCAGGTATATGCTCACCGTTACGGAGTATATGCTCCCGATTCTTTGAAGCACACTTCAACACAAATATACAGGCAACAATGCTGCTTCAGTCCTCTGCTCTTTCTCCTCCGGTATATCTCACATACGACCTTCTCTCTGTAACTCCTTATATCTCTCCCATCCTCTGTGTACATCCAGCCTTCTGAAAGAGGCAGAAATTCATGCAGAGCAGCGTGAGTTTGAGCTGAATCGGCGTCGTCAGATGGGCCTGTCTGCCTCCCACCACTCTCTGGACAACATCGAGTTTGATAACAAGGAGGACGACCAGCACGACCAGCGCCTTCTCAGTCAGTTTGGCATCTGGTTCCTGGTGTGTAATCACAGGCTGTCGCTATATCTGCCAGTAACAGGCAGCGGCCAAAAAGCATGTATATGGTACATTGGCTATTCTCACTTCACTTCTCTTTTGAATTCCAAGTTTCTTTGTTCACATCTGCAGGTAAGTCTGTGCACACCCAATGAAAACACGCCCACAGAGAGTCTGGCTCGGCTGGTCAGCATGGTCTTCCAGTGGTTTCACTCCACCGCCTACATGATGGATGACGAAGTTGGAAGCCTGGTGGAGAAGTTGAAGCCCCAGTTTGTCACAAAGTGGCTAAAGACAGTGTGTGAAGTACGCTTTGATGTCATGGTCATGTGCCTCCTGCCCAAACCTGTAGAATTTGCAAGGGTAATGTATTACAGTGTCATCATAACATAATAGCATTTTAATACCTTACATGAAAGAGAGATTTCACAGAGGTTATCTAAGTCAGTCTATGCATACTTTTTTCTCAGGTGGGTGGTTACTGGGACAAGTCATGTAGCACAGTGACACAGCTGAAAGAGGGTCTGAACCGCATCCTGTGTCTAATACCTTACAACGTCATCAGTCAACCACTGTGGGAGTGCTTTATGCCTGAGTGGCTGGAGGCGATCCGCACCGAGGTGCCCGACAACCAGCTCAAAGAGTTCAGGGAAGTGCTCAGGTATTTCCATCTCCTTCAACTGTTCATTGCGTATATTGCATGCCTTCCAATTGCGTGATTTTCTGAAAATATATAGTATGGTTTACATAAACCACAGGCAGTAGGATTGCAATAAAACTGGAGCACAAGAAAACAGCACTGAAAATATCACAAGTTAACATCACTGATTGTGTAACAGTGTCAAAGGATTGCTACATAAATGAATTTATATGAAGCTGCTATTATTCTGTTTACAGCAAGATGTTTGATATTGAGCTGTGCCCACTTCCCTTCTCGATGGAGGAGATGTTTGGCTTCATCAGCTGCAGATTCTCCGGCTACCCCGCGTCTGTGCAAGAGCAGGCTCTGCTGTGGCTTCATGTAAGCGTGCACACACACAAACACACACAAGCACGCTGTCCTGCGTCAAGGTCTCATCCTGCCGTTCTGTCCACGGTGCGTGTGAATTGTACAGGTTGTCGTAGAGTGTGAGAGTCTGGGCAGGGGCCCTGCTGAATATGGATTTGGGTCACAGAATGAGACGGATAGAGAAGGGAGGGATTTTGCCTTTCATCCCATATGCACTCACAGCTTGCTGCCCTGTATACATGGATCAATTTCAAGTTTTCTGTCACAACTGTGATCAAGAGATTGCATTAATTTAGCCTCAGTAAATAGGTCACATTCACAACAAGTAGAGAAGTTGAGCCCAGTTTGATGTTTTCTCTCCTTGTGGTGTGATAAAGTCACACAGGTAACACAGGGCACAGGTTTATATTACTTTAGTGCCATTTCACTCAAATCCCCATATACATAAATTTCTGCCACACATGTAGCTTTTATATTATTAGCCAGAGGTTTTGACACAGCCCAGCAATCCAAAAAAAGACATTTCCATAGTTTCTAAATAAAATTATATAAAAAAAACTATGGAAAGGTCTATAAATTTAATCATTTTATCAAATTAAATGTATTCTAAGTAACTGTAATGCAGAAATGCACAAGTGTGTTTTTTAAAGCATGATTAAAATGTAATAATCAGGTGTGTTGATACTTAACCCCAACACAAGCCTATGTTTTGGAGAAAAGCAAAAAAGGCTGTGTACTAGTTCAGTGACTCTTTGTCCCCAGATTGCCAAGACCTTAGAGAACCATTTAAATAACTGATATATTCTGACAGCATAGGGTTGGGCTTATGGTCATCAGCTATGATGATTTGAACCACACAAGCATAAATCAATTCAAATTTTTGTGTGTCTTATTGGGGCTCAGGTGCTGTCAGAGCTGGACATCGTGGTGCCTCTTCAGCTGCTGATTGGGATGTTCTCCGATGGAGTGAACTCTTTGAAGGAACTGGCCAATCAGAGAAAGGCTCGGGCTTCAGATTTGACTGGCAACACTGGAGCTCGCAGGGTGAGGAGGACTGCTATGCTGAAAATACTCCCAAAAATAAGACAAAAGAATTTAATGCCCATTTTCGACCTTTTGTTGCCATTTCTTTTGGTGGCTGTTGACAGTAATGCAGCTCAAAACAAATCACCACACTGTTCTCACATCATCAGCTGACTAGCCGTTAATAATGCTCTGTCTGTCTACCTATCTATCTGTCTGTCTTTTAGGGTGTACACATTTCTATTCTTGTTGCTTCTACTGTTCATTTGGGATAGACTGTATGTTACCATGGCAACCATCAATATCTAAATATAGCTCTCTTCAAAGGATTAATTGAACTTGGCTGCAATATAAATTTGTGTTCGAAGAAATCCACACATCCACACAGATCGCACCAGATTAGCTGATGACACGCGCGGCTGATGTTGCAGTATTGTTTCAAGTGCAGTTTTCAGGGATATAGGCACGCTTTGCTGTCATTCCTTGCTTTTTTAGGATGGTGTTTTCCATTTTAAAAGACAGGCACAAGCAGCTTGATAACATTTGTGATTTGAAGGCAGGGGCTCGGCAATGGCTTGCTAGTTGAAGACAGAGCGGGTCAGGCTGCTGGAGGCAACGTGTGCATGGAGCATGAGCTGGTATTTCTGAGTCACAAGGAGATAGAGAATTTGTTCTGTTCAGCAGAATACACTAGGAGTCAGTTTACGAGGTTTCAGGATGCCATTGTGCATGAGATTAAGTGTACAATCTGGCAGATTTTATATGCTATGTGAGTTTCATTAGTGAATGGGTCCCAGTTGTGCCGATGAGGCATTAAAAGAGGAGAGTTGGAGCACCACACTCTGGCAGAAACACATAAACACACACACAAAGGCTGACAACAGGATATGTGAGGGAGAGAGAAATTAACATGGAGACAGTAGGAACGACGAGATGGCATAGCACTGACCACGGCATAAATGTTGTATAAAAGCAGCAAATGCTCAATTTAGAATATTTTGAGATCTACTGTCAAATATTAGTTAGTACTGGCTTCACTATTACT
Organism: Archocentrus centrarchus; assembly: GCF_007364275.1. Classification (NCBI taxonomy): domain Eukaryota; kingdom Metazoa; phylum Chordata; class Actinopteri; order Cichliformes; family Cichlidae; genus Archocentrus; species Archocentrus centrarchus. Next base: position 11,564,252 of record NC_044367.1, on the reverse strand, counting down.
TACTATAAATCTTTTGGTTACACTTTCCTTATGGTGCTATTCATTAATGTAACATAACATGAAAAAGGGTTAAATTCCTGCGTGATGTACATTAACAAAAACCAGTGTGTAACTGAAATTTACAGCCTGGCAACTCTGCATGTGTCATTTTCACATGACCCCCAACAGCTGAAGTGAAACACATGAATTTTCTCTTTTCTTACAGGTGAGTGTGGTGTCAGATCCAGGACGTCGTGGGCAGCACAACACCCTCAGCCCATTTCCCAGCCCCTTCAGGAGCCCGTTCCGCAGCCCTCTTCGTTGCAGCCCTTTTAAAAATCTGGGTCATGCCACTGGCCACTGTGCCCTGGACCTGGACTGTGACGATGATGACATGAACCTTGGCTGTTTCATTCTGATGTTTGACCTCATCTTAAAACAGGTAACCACTTTTCTCGTGAAAACTGTGAAAGCATGTTTTTAAATTGTGTTTATTGGGGCTAAGGGTCCGTCTCTGATGCTCTGTTGTGTCCTCTTGGTGCGCCATCATATTGTTTCTCATCAGTTCGTAATATTTTTCACTATTCTTGCAGGATGTTTAAAAAAAATCAGCATATCTCCTGTCTTATTGTGTAGCCATCAGACAGTATAGATTAAATCCATTCACTCTTCTCGGTCATTCATATAGAGATACGATATATGATGATAATAATACTCACTGGTGGGATCTTGAGATTTGTGTGTCATGCTCTAATTTTTGTTCCTCTATTTTTATGGTCGTCTCCCTCCCACTGTCCCAGATGGAGCTCCAGGATGACGGTGTGATGCTGGGTCTAGACAGCAGCCTGGGGAAGGATATCGTGGGCATCATCAACAATGTCTTCCAGGCCCCGTGGGGGGGCTCACACACCTGCCAGAAGGATGAGAAGGCCCTAGAGTGCAGCCTGTGCCAATCCAGCATCCTGTGCTACCAGCTGGGCTGTGAGCTCCTGGAGAGGCTGACCCCCCGGGAAGAGATACGCCTGGTGGTGAGACACACAGCATGCATTTTTATGCATCAAATATGAATTAACCTTGTGCATTAGACAGGCAGGGCTTTGAAATGAATGCATGTAACCCCCATATCCCAAACCACATTGCAAAAAAACAACACAGCGTGTCAGGTTGAGCTACCTTTGTTTTGGATTACACAGAATGTAAAGTATGTGCCTTTCACTCATTCCTCCACAGGAGCCCACAGATAGTTTGGAGGAAACGCTGCTCATGCCTCCACCTGATTTTTCCATCGGGGTGGAGAATGAAAGCGAGGAAGGAGACAATCCATGTGGCACCCACACTGACAACCCCAGCAGCCAGTCTCCTGATCATGCATGTGCGTATCAGTTTTGTACTCAATGTTCAAATACAAAAATACCCGCCAGATGACTATCAGTCATCATTAAGGGATACTTGGACGTTTTGGAGTAGATTTTTAATGTATCTAAGCTAGCTGCTGTTTGCGACTTCATAATTTACAGAATACTTTGGAAATACAGATATTTGTTTGTTTTTAAAGAGTTTTCTAGTGGAATAGTTTGATAGCACACTCATGTACAGCCTCACTCAATACACTAGGAGGGGTGCCTATCCAAAAAACAGTCATGTACACAAACCCCTATAAGATGGAAACTTTTTAACATACCCATAATAACTGAGATATTATGGGTATGTAGGAAAGGTTGGTAGCTACTGCTATTGATGAACAGTCTTTTTGCTGCAGTACAAAATAAATTAAAATATCAGCTGTTTGTAACGGTTCTCCTTCTTTCAGCAATGAAGACCAACTCTGATAAGAAATTCTCCTACCAGCAGCTCCCTGTGTCTTTGAAGCTTATATACACCATTCTGCAGGTGCTTGGTCTGAATAACTAGAGGCATTCAAAAATGTTTCTTGTGATTTATTTGAGTGTACATGTGATACATTTCTCTTCTGTATTTTCAGGAAATGTCCAAGTTTGAGGAGCCTGATATTTTGTTCAACATGCTGAACTGCCTTAAGATCCTGTGTCTCCATGGAGAGTGTTTATACCTCGCCCGTAAGGATCACCCACAGTTTCTGGCCTACATCCAGGAGAAGATGCTCATCCCTTGGTGTGTCCAATAAACACTCTTCATAAAAGATGCAGGGAAACCGAACCTGTTCATGGAAGCATTTGTTTGCAGCTTTTGATTATGCTTACTCCCTGACTGCCGTTTGTGCTTGTGTTTATTCCTTTTTTTCAGCCTGTGGTCGATGCTGAAATCAGAGTTTTGCCAGCTGGCTTCGTTGGCTGTGCCCCAGCTTCTCCATGCCCTCTCTTTGTCACACGGGGCAGACATCTTTTGGAACCTCATCAACACAAACTTCAACAGCAAAGACTGGAAAATACGATTTGAAGCTGGTGAGCGATAACGTAGCAGTTTAAATTTCACGCTGTATGACTTCTTAGGATGGTCATACACAATATGTGTCTTCATATGCAGATATGCTCACCAACAATTTAATTTTTTTGGCTTTATGGTTTGTCTTTGTGGTTGTGATTGTAAACGAATAAGAGGAGGTTCTGTTTATATAATAGGCTTCCCAAACCACTGCCTGCCCACATCTTCCCTATGTGTTGCCATGGTTACCTTGGTACAGGCAGCAAAGGGGAATTGTGGGATTAATGAGGGTTTTTTTTTCTCCACCTTTGCTGATTGACGAAGAGGAGCTATTTGTTCTATCCATGTAGTCAAATGATGCATCACAATGTCAGCTCGAAATGCTGTTTATCTGTGTCGTGACCATGAGCATTTATAATGTTATTATACCCATTTAGTAGGGTAGAAATATTGGTATAAATCTACAAATGCATGTAAATATATTCCTAAATGAAGTCAACTAGTGTTCTGACTCTCACTGCACAGTCCCACACTCACCCACACGACACCTAGCAGTCAACACCAGAGCGGCTGAGAGCTCATGGATAAAAGAGTACAGCATCTATTTTTAGATTTTAATCTGAGTCATGACAAGTAAATCACTTTATTGAAAGCATCTTCTTTGCTTAAAGAAAAATCCAAATTGTTTCACCATTGCATTATGCAAAGACAAGTATATGCAAAGACTACTACTACCTAGTAGCTAAGTCATACATTAACTCATCTTAGTCATCTTCTTCCATGACCTCATAGCTGATTCTGTTTATTAAATCATGGTAATTATATCAGGACATCTAGCAGCTCAGTTGCTCTGTCTTTGTCTGCAGTAGTAATTCATCTTCTCTCTATTCTCACGAAATCCTCACAGTCGAGAAGGTGGCAGTGCTGTGTCGTTTCCTGGACATTGGTGCAGTGACCAAAAACCACTTGCTGAAGTATGCTTTGGCTCACGCTTTCTGCTGCTTCCTGGCCTCTGTGGAGGACGTCAACCCAGCTGTGGCCACCAGAGCCAGACTGCTACTGGACACAATCAAGAGGCCATCCCTGCAGGTAATCTGCTCTTGAGTCTGACAAGTTTTAAGCAGCAAAATTTCTGTTTAGGAAATAATTGGAATTATTTTTAAATTAATAGGGAGTTTTTGCATAATGGAGGATGAATGCTAAGACAGGATATCTTAGTGTTTATTTAATTATAGTTCAGTATTTTATATATATATATATATATATATATATATACTTTCAAAATTGACACATTAACTGGAGAAATGCTGTGAAATACTGTGAAAAAAACATCTGGCGTTCATATTTATCCTGCATGTCTGTTTGTGTGTGTTGTGCATTTTTAGGGCTTATGTCTGTGCCTGGATTTCCAATTTGACACTGTGGTGCGAGATCGCCCCATTATTCTCAGTAAACTCCTACTACTGCACTTTCTGAAGAAAGATATTCCCGCCCTTAGCTGGGAGTTTTTTGTCAATCGTTTTGAAACATTATCTCTGGAGGCTCAGCTACACCTGGACTGCAATAAAGAGTTTCCCTTCCCTACTAGTATGTATCTGCCATGTCCCCATTCAGATTATTTTTTCTTTTACACCCGTAAGAGAAGATGTATAACTTACCAGTGCTTCAAATAACTTTTGCAATCCTCGCTTTCTGACAGCCATTACAGCTGTACGCACCAATGTAGCTAACCTTAGTGATGCAGCAATGTGGAAGATACGACGGGCCCGTTTCGCCAGGAATCGCCAAAAGAGTGTGCGTTCCCTCCGTGACAGTGTGAAAGGAGGCACAGAGGCCCAGTCTAAAAGAGCATTTTCACTCCCGGAGTCACTGAGCAACCGACTACGTGAGTAGCAGAAATCAGCTGTCAGTCTTCATTTTTATTCCTAACCTGTGCCAAAAAAAGGCTGTTGTCAAAAAGTGTTTGCAAATAGCGTTTGAGACTTTTTAAAGTGCTTTGGCTGAGATCATATGACATAGAAGTCCATCAAAGTATCTTAAAATCAACTCTCTGTTTGATAAATGACCTGCCGTTTTAGTTTCTGTCACAATGCGGTGATCATTGCTAATTTCAAATTCCTTGTGGGCAAAAAAAAATCCTTTTCTATTTGCAAATACTGTTTGACCAAAGTCCTGCCCCATTTTCCTAATGTTTCTCCCTCACTTATATGTTCCCAGCGTTCATTTCACTTAAATGTTTTATCTGTGGCACTCCACAGAAGGCTGTCTGAGTTTCTGAGATTCTGGGATGTGAAACTCGCGCTGGCTTCAAATACAATGGGTTTATTTGGCTGTTAATCTTGATAACATTTGGATTTCATACTTCCTTTGTGCGCACATGTGTTGGATGATGATGAAACTCAGACATGTGTCCTGTGCTATCTCCCCTGTACACTGTCTTAAATTATGCTCTTCATATGTGGTTTTTAGCTCTAAGGCTTACGAGGCAAGAGTTCTCTGCCCCGACACTGGGAGATATGATAGAGAAAGTCCTGCCAGGTAAATAACATTCCAAATCTTCACAGTCACCTCATATTGGAGAAAAAGTGCAGTAAGACTATCACAAAAATGGACTATGTGAAAATATGAAATGTACAGCACTGTGGAAAAGTCTCATTTCTTTATATTTTGTTTCCAATGAGATGGACTTCGGTTAATTTTTAAAGTGCTGTTGAGCAGCAGTACTTCAGGCTTTCAAAGTCCAGTCTTTGGACCTGACCATTTTCAGAGGAATGTGTTTTTGTTTGTTAAGCCTTTCAACACTGACCTATGAGTCAGTCAAGCATAAAAAAAATGCACCTAACTCAAGGGATGACGCAGTGTTGTGTCTACAAATAATAGACAGCTACATTTTAAATTGTATCTTTCGGTACTTTGTTACTAGCAGCCTGTTGCAAAAACATATGATTTGTTCCCATTTCTTTGGTTGAATCTACAAAAAATGCTGAAAAAAGATCACACAGTTTAAACAGGTCACTCCCAAAGAGCTATTAGCTGAAAACCTGACATATCTCAGCATGGTGTGCAGGATGTTCTTAAAAAAATCTGAAGAAACTGGACAAGTGAAAGACAAAAGAAGAAGTGGCAGGCCCAAAAATATTTACAGCAGATGAAAAGTATTTGAAAGTCATGTCCTGAAGAAAAAAACAGCAAAGACCTGACACAGGACCTGAGAGATGCATCTGGACCTTCAGTCAGTTCATCTACTGCTCACTGAAGCCTCATCAGAAATGGTCTCAGTGGAAGGGCGGCTGTCAAGAAAGCATTTAAGGAAGGGAAACAGGGAGAAAAGGCTGAGGTACTGTATGCCAAATTAGACAAGAACTGGACTGAAAATCAGGGACATCAGGTCTTATGGAGTGATGACGTTTTTGGCTCAAATCTTTGGCCATACGTATGTTAGTCAGGACAGAGGTACATCAGTGAGTGTCTACAGCCATCTGTAAAGCATGGTGGAGGCTCTGTCATAGTTTGGGCTGCAAGTGATGTTGGGAATCTTGTCAAAAATGATGGAATTATGAATGGAGAAAAGTACAGTCAGATTTTGATCCACCTTGTAATACCATCTGGAAAGCATCCGATTGCCATGTTTGATTTTTTCAGCATGACAGTGATGCCAGTGCAGTAAAAGCATACCTGGATAGAAAACCACACAATGGAACACTATCAGTGATGGATTGGCCTCCCCAGAACTTGGACCTCAACACTACTGAAGCAGTCATCTTGACATAGAACAAAAGGCAGCCAACATCCAAAGAAGAGCTTTGAATGTTCTTTAAGAAGCCTGGAGAACTATTCCTGAACACTACTGAAAGAAATTACAAGAAAGCTGCCTCAGAGAGTTCAGACTGTGTTGAAGAATAAATGTGCTCATACCAAATATTGACTTTAAAGCTTGTTAGAATTGTACAAACTGTTTTTGCTTTGTATACTGTATTTCCATGTAAGTTTGCACATGTTGCAATAAATTACTATTTTCCCAGCAAAATATAAAGCAATGAAGGGTGTCTCAAGACTTTTGCACAGTACTGTAGATTCAAAAAAATAATGTTTGCTCTCTAGTGAAAGTCATTGTTGTTTCATCCTGCCTTCTGGCCTAAAGCAATTCTGACAAAGGAAAGAACAGTTAGTCTGTTGTGTGTTTATCCCATTTACACATTCCATGAACACATTACAGTGATGTATGCATACAGCATGATGATGGCTCCAGTTCTGTGGGCAGAGATATGGACAGGATGAGCTGACACCCCCTCACCTCTGTGCTGTTATCCTCCCTGCTACCGCACCCCTGCCCTCTCCCCGTTTTATGCCCCTGTCTGCAGCACGTTTTCTCCCGCACTTTAACCCTGACGCTTCAGCCCCTCTTGCAGGCCAGACCCCTTCTCCCGAGGACGACACCATCATCAGAGACCTGCTCCCTGAGAACGCTGGCGTCGATCACCAGACGGTTCACCAGCTGATCATGGTCCTCATGAAATTCATGGCCAAAGACCAAAGCAGTGCTGAGGCAGATATTGGCAGTGCCAAGGCTTTCAACACAGTGAAGCGTCATCTGTATGTGCTGCTGGGCTATGATCAACAGGAAGGCTGTTTCATGATCGCACCTCAGAAGATGCGCACCTCTACCTGCTTCAATGCCTTCATTGCTGGCATTGCACAAGTGACTGACATAAAATCTGTTTTCACATTTTTCTGAATATATGTTTGTACTTGCATGTTTGGTTTATTGTGAGAGAGTTTACCTGTACATCATACCTGCTAGTGAATTTAACTGGTGTTTGCTCACAGGTACTGGACTACAACATTAGTTTGGGAAAGCAGCTGCTCCCCCTTGTGGTCCAGGTGTTGAAGTACTGCACATGTCCCCAGCTGAGGCACTATTTTCAGCAGCCTCCTCGTTGCTCCCTGTGGGCCCTGAAACCACACATTCGGCAGATGTGGCTCAAAGCACTGCTAGTTATCCTTTACAAGGTACTTAATCTTTTTTTATTGCAAGGGTAGTTGTACATGCAGTCTGGCAGATAATGTCAACTAGCCTCTAAGATATTTCTTATTTTTTTTGTAACATAGTTTCTTCAATCTTATAAATGACTGCTATACAAAGTGAACTTGCCTATTTTTTATGCACATTAGTACCCTTACAGAGATATGGATGGCAGTAAAGTGGTCCTCCATTTGATCCACATCACCATCAACACACTGAATGCACAGTATCACAGCTGTCGCCCCCATGCTACAGCAGGACCACTCTACAGTGACAACTCCAACATAAGCCGCTATAGTGAGAAAGAAAAAGGTGGGAGAAGTAACAAATGTTGTTTACCTCAGCAGCAGACTTCTCTAATGCTTAGACTATCTTACTGTAGTATATCTCATAGATCTTAAAGCTGCAATAGGATGGAGGAGACATCTTATTTAGTCAGGTTTAGGCTTTTTAATGCAACATAAATGCAGTTCTCATGGACATTTTACATATTTTTCCTCAATATTAGAAGAGGACAGTGTATTTGATGAGTCAGATGTCCATGACACGCCGACTGGTGCTGCTAACAAGGAGTCACAGACCTTCTTTGCTCGCCTGAAGAGGATTGGTGGCAGCAAGTCTGTGAAATACCAGCCGGTAGAGCTGAATGCCAAGCGAAGTAAGAGGCAGAGGCTTTCTGGTCAAGTGCTGTATATGTTAAACATATCGATTCAATCTTTTTCAGCAGTTTTTTTTTTTTTTTGTGACTTTGTGGATTGTTACTTTAACTCTAATTTTTCTTATTTTTATCAGGTGAAATTGAGCTGTCAGAGTATCGTGAAGCTAGTGCCCTTCAGGACAGCATCCTGCACTGTGTGAGGGAGGAGAGCACCAGGAAGAAGAGGCTACAGGCCATCCACAAGCAGAAGTCTTTGGATATTTCCAACACGGACTCCATTCTCTTTAGTCTGGATGAACATCGGCGTAAGTCCTGCATTGATCGTTGTGACCTGCAGGCACCACCTGTGGTTCTGCCCCCATCCTCCACTACGCCTCACAACAGGCATCATGGGAAAGGATCCTTTAATGGCTCTTCAGTTCGAGTTGATCCTGTGGACCGACGGGGGTCTCGAGGCGGCCAGTCTGACATCTCTAAGCCTGTCATACCAGAGGTCCGCCTCAGCTGCATGGAGACCTTTGAGGACAAAGCAGATCAGGGCTCTTTGGAGGGATCAGCTCAGGGGAAGGAGGATCAAGACCTGATTGACCTCTCCTCTGACTGCACCTCAATTCCAGAAAAACACTCACTGCTCTCCATGTCTGACAGTGACTCCTTGGTCTTTGAACCGCTACCACCTCTGAGGATTGTGGAGAGTGATGAGGAGTTTGATCTTAACACCATCATAGGCTCCAAGTTTAGTGGGAGTCCAAAAGTCTCAGCTTCTCCTGCAAGCAGCAACACTTTGCGACTGTCCCCTGTTGTTCAGGTGAGTGTGGAGGACTGCTCCACTGACAAAAAGACCTGGGACCTTGTGGTGGGAGAGGGTTGCTCGCAGCAAACATTTGAAGAAAAGAAGCCTAACCGTGTGCCCTACAGCACCTCTCTGGATCTCCCTGACCGATCAGAGAATGTCTCCCACGAAAGCCCCATGACCCTAAAGCAGAAGAGAGACCTGCTAAGAAAGTCCCCACATGTCCCAGTCACCTCGCTCGATGACATGTCTGTGACCCCTGAAGAAATGAGGACACTTTTGGGACCCAGCACAAGTCCATCTGGGAGGACTATCTTCCTTGACATCCCCGAAGACAAAGCAGAGCCGCTTTCCTCACCAGAGAAAAGCAAGAGTAACAGCAACGATGAAGAAGGAGATGGAGATGATGAAGAAGAGGATGACATGGGTGACGAAGTAGACAGTGACCCCAAACCTGACAACGCCGATGAGAATGACGAAGCTGAGTTTAAAATCCAGATTGTTCCCCGGCAACGTAAGCAGAGGAAGATAGCCGTGAGCGCCATCCAGAGGGAGTACCTGGACATCTCGTTCAACACATTCGACAAGCTGGGTGGTGAGCAGACCACAGAAACAGGTAAGGAGGAAGGATACATAAACACAAATAAGAAGTTTAGAAAGCAAAGCGGTCCTTATTTACAGCAGTTATCTGGGCACATTAGATTTTCCAGTGTGCTGGTGCTGATTTCAGACAGAAAATCTTGTAAAACCTTATTTATCACTTTTCGTCCAAGTGTGGTCAAAAGTGAATATTTTAACAGATCGAACTAGAATAAATTCCTCTAAACTCAGAGCACTATAGCCCATTTACTACAAATATTTTCTACTTTAAGGCAGAGAAAGACTTTCCTGAGGTGTTGTCACAGTTTATTTTTATTCTCCTGACTCTCACATCAGCTGTTTCTTGGTGCTTGACGTAAGCCTACAGAGATGCTGCCTTTAGTTAATATACCAGCAGCTTAGAAAAATAGCTTGTGACCGTGAACACTGCTTACAACTCTTAACTATATTTTACCTTAATTCTATTCATCTTCTTATTTCACTATTATTTATCTCTCTGGAAGTCTTTATTGCTGTTTTAAATGTGCCATTTTCTTACATTTCTTTCTTTATGAAATGTTTATTTTATCATCAGAGTAAAATGATCATACCATTACCATTATCATTATCAGTGAACTAACTACTCCAGCCTGGCATTGCCCTGTATGTTGTTGGTTTTTTGTGTTTTGTGTACTTTTCCCATTACACAAACACTTCAACAGAAGACCGAGGCAGAATTTTATTGTATTTTTATCGCTCGTATGGCACTGAATTGTGCCACTAGTGAAGGTTATACATTTGTTTATTGTTTTGCTGATTATTATTAGATTACTACTGGTATATATTCTGATGCCAATGCCCCGCCCATCATTCATGCACATTGCCTCGCAGATCACAAAGTTATGTCTACTTTGGAAAAGCCGCGAGAATCTGCCTCAGCACCAACTCTCGAAGCTGCTATACCTGAAACAAGTCATCGCTCTTCAGTATCAAGTACGAGCCAAGCACTTACTCCATAATCTTTTTACCAAATTCAGTCAAATAGTTTTTTTTTTTTGTGTATTACTAGTTTTCTGTCTAATATATTATAACCTATAATTTATGTATTTTTCTTTACAGATTCAATTTTATAATGGAGTTTGAAATGCCGAATAAATATATTTGGATATCTTATTCAAATTTCTGAGAACATTTAATGTTTTATGCCTTAATTTCTAACTAGTTTCACTCGAAACTGTTGCAATAAACGTTTAGTTCATCAGGACCGTCTCCCTCGGTTACACATGGCCTACACGCAACTGTTATTGGTACAGCTGAAGTGAGTTAAACCCAGGTACTGTTTTCTTTGTGTGACCTCTAGCTCAGTACCGGCAGGTGAAACGAGGCTCTCTGGGAGCTTTAACCATGAGCCAGCTTATGAAGAGACAGCTGGAGCATCAGTCCAGTGCACCACACAACATCTGCACCTGGGAGACGGGTCAGTAACAGACATTTTTTTCTGTTATGGCTTTTTGAGGAGACGCTGTGACATAGCGACACATGCAAGAACACCAGACACCAATGACAATAAGCTGAAATCAAAAGAAAAAGATAGTAATATAGCCTCTAAAAAATGAACATGAATGCTTTGGTATTTAGTTCTTCTATGAGTTTGAAAAACTTAGAAGGAAACTTAAATCAAATTCATTGAATTGAATTTACATCTTTTTTACTGAACTCATTTTAGTAACATATTATTTTAGCAATGATGTAAGAATGATATTTTTAAATTGCCACAAAAATCCTCTTATGTACATGCCACATTTCCTACATTATTACATTGGCACCCCCAAGAGGCGGGGTACACCCTGGACAGGCCGGCAGTCTGCCGCAGGGCTGTAGTTGTGTTATTGTTCCCCTAAATGTTATTTTATGACTGATATTTTTCCTTGGTAGGTCCTACAAAGACCAGCCTCCTCTCAGCGCCAAGCACAGTCAGCATGTTTGTCCCTGCACCCGAGGAGTTCATTGATGAGCAGCCTACCACCATGTCTGACCGGTGAATTAATCACTCAGTAGCTGCATCCATCAAGTCATAGTAAAAACACTGTTACACAGGGTGTGATTTGGCAGGGAGATGGGGTCTACAGATGTGGGTAAAAGAGGGACAATGTGCTGAAGACAACTCTACAGGAAAGCAGAAAAATTAATCTGTGGAACAGTGGAATATTTAATGATTTTTTCTTTAAACTGACAGTATTTTGTGCTTTTGCATTTTACATTATTTCTTTTAGAAGTTAAATGGTGCAGCTGGTCAAATAGCGATAAGTGGAAGGAGGATTTAATTCTGGCATATTAAGCCATTTGTATTGTTTGGTTGTGAAGCACAAGACTTGGAATATTGTGTATATTATTTTTTCATTTCATTAAAAGCTCCGGCTGTGAGCACTGTTGAAACAGTTTGCAAGGGGCAGCCAGTCAGGAGAAAGTGGGCTCAAAGGGAGGAGAGTTAAAACTGCTTGTTCCAGACTCTGGATGAACTGAGGGGCTGAACAGAGCTGTAAATAATGCAAAGGTTTTCTAGTGGCATCCAAAAAAAAAAAAAGTCTGGAGCTTGAAATGAGCATGATAGATCTGCTCTAATGCTAAATCTACCCTGGTGTATTTCTATGTGATGTTTCAGGTGTCGGGATTGTGCGGCTGTTCTGGAAGAATATGACGAGGAGACCCTCAGCCTTGCTGTGGTAGTTCTCTCCATGTTCATTCACCTCAGCCCAGATTTGGCTGCTCCTATGCTTCTCGACATCATGCAGTCTGTGGGCAGGTACAACAGCTCCAGTAACCGTCCCTGCAATCTCCATCCACACAGCACTTCACCATTAAATGAAGTTTCATAACTCACTCTTAGAGCTCATGCATAATTCATCTCCGAGTCCTAATCCGCTGCTTTGACTTCTCTCAGGTTGGCATCTAGTGGCAATTTTTCTGGACAAGCTGAGAGGTATGAGACATAAAAGCCATAACACCAGTGTGTTCAGATGTTCACTGTGCTTATAGATGAATTTAATAATATACGGAAAGTGTAACTGCCCTTCCAACACAGCCACTCTCCCTGTGATGTCTTGCAGTATGTTGATTCCCGGGAATGTAGCAGGTGTAGCCAAGCAGTTCCTGCGCTGCATGTTTCACCAGCTGGCCCCTAACGGCATCTTACCTCAGCTCTTCCAGAGTAACATAAAAGGTCTGTTTAAAAACCTTAAAATGTGCATTTCTATAGGGATTCACTTTGAACTTTTTATAGCAGGAATTATTTTGTAAGCTGTAGGAGCTGCTATGATACAGTTTAACATCATAAATTCCCATTGTACAAACTGTTTCCTTCTTTTTTTAACAGATGGAAGTTTTCTGAGAACACTTGCATCCTCGCTGATAGATTTTAATGAGCTGAGCTCTGTTGCTGCTCTCAACATGCTCCTCGAGGTGGGATTTTTCTTCCCTTTTGTGTGTTGAGCCGTTGAACCAGCAGAAGGCGCTCTTGTCAAAGCAAAAGATTTTGTGTCTCCGGCTGCATGTGCAGCATAGGGCCATCTTAAATAGCACATTATCAGGGCATTTCAAGAAACCCGCTTTGATCTGCACACCTTTACGAGTTTATTGCTTTTGATAGCTAAATAAAATGCACAGCTAAGAACCTATTCATGCATGGGTTCAACCAAGCAGTCATCTGTCCTTCAGTGTCCTAAATCCCCTGCTCTCATTATGAGTATTGTGACTGATCAGGAGTGAAATGATGGAAATGTCTTCACTTATAGAATTTCATTATATAACTCTTTTATGGTTTATGGCTCCCTGCACTCCAGGGCTTGAACAACAAAAAGAGTCTTCCAGCAGGGGGCACAATGCTGCACTGCTTGGACAACATTGCCACCTTCATGGAGGCTCTCCCCATGGACTCTCCTAGCAACCTGTGGACAACCATCTGCAACCAGTTCCAGACCTTCCTCACAAAACTACCTTCTGTGCTTCCTCTGAAGGTAGATATCAACTCTTCCGTGCACTTAGTCATGGTCTGATATGCTTTAATGTGATTATGGTCTGAGGAAAAAGCATCTAGTGGTGCCCTTGTCGGGATAAATAGGACAGAGTCTTAAAATTGTAATTGATTTCACTCTGACGCTTTTACCTTCAAGGTCAAATTAGCGTGTAATCAGTATATCTCTTGCATTGCACCATGCAATCATTTGCAACCTTAAAAGCATGGGGGTCAAATTATTTTGCGATATGTGTCTCATTAGTGTCCCATGGATTCCAGTTTAAGGATTATCATTTGCCTGCTGAAAATCCCAACAATAAATGCAACTCGGGTGAGTTCAAAGCAGAACATCAGGTTCTCCACTTTCTGTCCTTTAATAACTAACCTTGCCTTCTCTTCCTCCATCTCACAGAGTCTCCTGGAGCCCTTTTCCAAGCTGCTGAGCTTTGTCATCCAGTATGGCACATTCAGCCTCTCCTACCTTGTAGAGCTATGCGGACTTTGTTATAAAGCCTTCAATAAGGTACTTTTGTGTGTCTGCAGCTTGTATGAAGTTCTGAAAGAGTTAAACCCTTCAAACTAATCTGCAGTTTTAATATTTGAGCTCCTGTTTGCTGGCCTCTCCGTCATCGGTGCTACACCTACTTCCCCGACTCTACAGTCAGCCAGAAATATGGCTTTGTGAGTCACAGATGATTAAATAGGCAATCAGCCAGTATTGATTAACATGATTAGTTGGTGTGCTAGGGCCGAGAATATATGGCGCGTTTCTCAGTGGCTACCTCAGACGGCGATGGAGCCAGGGCTGTCTGCACTGTTCAGCCAGATGGATCCTCAGTCCTCCACCACTGTCAGCGCTGCATGGTTTATACCTCTTGTGGTATTGATTTTTTTTATAGCCGCTTTAATTCTTGACCTTATAATATCCACATTTCAAAATTCAGAGTTGCTCTGAATGATTGCGTTTGGAACTTGCCCTGTGCAGTTTTTTTTATGGCAAGGTGAGGCGTCTGCGAAGAGCTGATTTTCCAGCCGGTTCAGTTAATTTTGGAGGTCGGGTGTTAAGGAGACGCAGTTGGGCTCTCTGGACCTACTAAATCTGGTGACACCATGCACCATTTATCACCGCTGCATTGCACTATATGTGGCTGAGCTGTCTAGCTTGAGAACAGCCTTTTAATTTGCTATTTGCCAAACTTACATGCTCCATTAAGTTTTAATCATGAGAGTGCTGCATACAGGTACGTGCATTAACAAGCCACACAGTGAGAAATGTCAGAAGCAGCTCTGCATTCTGCATGAGCACAAGATCATGTGGCTGCTCCTAACATAAGCAAACATGACTGCAAAGAGGAAGCGAGAGACAAACTGGAAGTCAGAAGATGACAGTGTGGTTTGTAAACAGGCAGCTGGGCTTTGTGTGGAAGGGATGAACAAAGAGAGCAGCCTGTCCTCAGGGAAGGGAGAAGGCAGCCTGACAGCCTCATCTGAGCTGCCTGGGACTCTGGGAGGAGAGATCTGGACTGGCCTAAATCTACTCCTCAGCTTTCACTATTCTCTGTCTCCCAGCTTCCCTCCCTCCCCTCTCGCTGCCTGTCCTTCCCCCTCTATTCAAGCTACAGAGTTTATGCTCTCCGCACAGCATGAGTAAGGGAGAGTGATAATAGAAAAAGGCAGTCTTGCTGCATCAGTACATTTACTCCACTCTCTATCTTCTCGCATCCAGGAGAGAGATAAGTTCTACATGTCCCGCATTGTGGTGTTAGAGCTCCTGCAGGCTCTCAAGTTCAAGTCTCCACTGCCTGATACAAACTTGTTACTCCTGGTTCAGGTAAAAAAAAAAAAAAAAACTCTCTCAACCATCTTGGTTTACAAGAACCAGTAAATCACCGTGTTTCAACCTGACTGCAATTCTAAAACTCACTGTGGATTTTGCCAGTTTGTTTGTGCAGATATCGGCACACGGCTAGCGGAATCCACCATCATCCAAAAGCACATGATCTCAACGCTGCCGGGGGTGAGACTTAAATCGCTGTGTGCTACAATCTTATTAAAATCTGCCTCACAAAACAGCAGGAAATATAGATAGGCTCCACTGTGATTCCTCTTGAAGGGTAAACTGCTGTTTCTTTCTACAGTGCACGACGGCAGCAATGGAATGCATGCGACAATATATAAGTGAGCTCTTGGACTTCATTGCAGATATGCACACACTAACCAAACTTAAAGTAAGTCTTGTTCTTTGTGTGAGGGCCACAGGTTGTATTTGTCTCATATGTAGAATTTTTTCATCCTTATCTTTTTTTTTTTTACTCCAAATCTGCTCTTCAGAGCCATATGAAGGCTTGTTGTCAGCCACTGCATGAGGACACTTTTGGGGGCAACCTGAAAGTGGGCTTGGCACAAGTCGCAGCCATGGAGATCAGCAAAGGCAATCACCGCGATAACAAAGCTGTGGTGCGTTATCTTCCCTGGCTTTATCATCCGCCATCCACCATGCAACAAGGGTAAGAATGACAAGACTAAGAGGAGGACTGACTTCATTAGAAAAAGTAATGGTGAAATATTTGGATAGACTGTAATGTGAATTGATTTGTTAAGCTCATTTGAATTTCTTTCTTTCTCTGCAGGCCAAAAGAATTCATTGAATGCGTGTCTCATATTCGTCAGCTGTCCTGGCTTCTTTTGGGCTCCCTGACACACTGTGCCCTGCACCAGGGCTCCACCTCCTGCATGCCCATCCCTCTCGACGCTGGCTCCCACATTGCAGATCATCTTATCGTCATACTGATTGGCTTCCCAGAACAGTCGAAGGTCTGGCACACGCAAATCTCTTCAATTGATCATACTTATGTTTTTGCTGATGTGATCTGTAGCACCCGCAATGGCCTTTTCAGCTTTGGTCTTGGTCTTTGTCCTTAGACGTCGGTGCTGCACATGTGCTCCCTGTTCCACGCCTTCATGTTCGCCCAGTTGTGGACCATCTACTGTGAGCAGGCAGCCGCTGCTCCGTCCCTGCAGAACCAGAACCAGACAGAGTTTTCCTCCAGCGCCATCCTCACCGGTCTCGAGTTCTGGAGTCGAGTTACACCCAGCATCCTGCAGCTTATGGCCCACAATAAAGTCGTAAGTGCTGTGCCATATCCTTTGGAAACATCTATCTGAGATGGGCAGGATTGTGGCTGTGGAAGAATGGAGGGGGGCTTGTTCATAAACAGAATGTGATTTTCTCCTTTTAATATTGTGAATAAACGTTAAATATGTTACACAAAATTAAGTCTATTTCATATTTTTGTCTCAGATGGTAGAGATGGTGTGTCTTCACGTCATTAGTTTGATGGAAGCCCTGCAGGAATGCAACTCAACCATCTTTGTCAAGGTCTGCTATAACTCCAGCATCGTTCCATATGGACAGTACTGTATATTGTCTCCATAACATGTAGCATAATATTTATTCATTCATCTTCATTTTTTTCTTTAGTTAATTCCTATGTGGTTACCCATGATTCAGTCAAATCTTAAGGTAAGGCTTTTTAAATCATGCAGATTAATGATAATTACAAGTAACTACTGACTGATTTCAAACTGAAACATTGTCATTATCTCTGCTTTCCACTTTAAGCATCTGTCTGCAGGGCTGCAGTTGCGTCTTCAGGCCATCCAGAACAGGGTGAACCACCAGTGTCTGCAGGGCCAGACGTCTGGAGCCCCTCCATTCGCCCTGCGCAAATGGCTGCAATGCACCCAATTTAAGATGGCTCAGGTGGAGATCCAGTCATCTGAGGCTGCCTCACAGTTTTACCCTATGTGACCTGCTCTGTGGTCAGCTCTGCCTCACCTGGGTCCTTAGGCCTGCATGCATCTACTCTGGCTGAATGTGATTTAAAAAAAAAAAAAGGACTCTTACATAAACTGGATGCTGTGTGGGATTTGTTTGAAATGAATCATTTTCAGAACCTTTAGTATATGTACAGTAAATCTATACTATTTTAAAATACTAGCACTGGAACTGGACTGTGTAGAAGAACTGTGTCAGGTGCCCAATCTGTTGCATTCAGCAGATTTGAAGAGTCAGATGACTGTAGAGGATTTACACAGACCCATGTTAGTAACAGCAAGGGTCCGAAAACAAATGCTTGTTTAATCTTAGATATGTTCACTCTGTGACATTCATATCCTATCACTTTTTAAGTTGCTTGGTTGCAAGCTGAATAATAAAAGTACAAGTTTTTCTAAACATTGAGACGCTTTGACATTTCAAATGAATTGCCGACCCTTTAAAAATTCAAATATGACATTTTCTGCCCTTTGATGTCCTGACTGATGGGGAAAATGCCCAGCTTACTATAATGTGGATGGTAGAGTGATAAGATCAGCTCTGCTGGCTACTCCTCTGAGTGAGAAAAGCTCAGGTGTCTACGAGAAAACGACATGACATGCATTACCCAGCTCCTGGCTGAGATTCTTGTCAGACTGTCAGTCATGCTGCCTTTTGCCATCAGAGCTTGGATCGATCAGAGGCCAATCCGAGTTGATGCAGCAGCTTTGTAACTCGATAACATGGAGCCAGACATTGGAGGTAAACAAGACTATTTCGGTTTTACCCTCCCTCACCCTACCCCCAAAGTGGAAAGCCACCCCCCCCCAACTCCAGCCTTCCCTTCATTGGTAGCAGCAAAACAGATAGGCCCATGCATATACCAAGCAAACACAATTACCTTTGGCTTAATGTGGTTTGTTGTGATTAGGGATTATTGTGAGGTCTAACTGTATTACCACGAAGCTCTTGTCTGAGAATAACAGATGACATGACAGCAGGCCCCGAAAACTGAACAGCACATTAATCTTTGTTTTGATCTTCTCTGCTGCAAGGATTTCATTATCAAGCTTTAGCATGAATTAGATCTGATGATATAAATGTATTCCATAAGGAGAAATTAGCTTATTGGACAAAAATAAGTCACATTTGATCTGCACATAAATTCTTTAAAATATTACTTTTTAAGTCGCAGCTGGTATTGAAAGACCCATGTTGAGAGGTGTCTGCTAAATGAGTCACTAGTATAATGATATCACACAATGTGACTAATGAACACACACACACACACACACACACACACACACACACACACACACACACACACACACACACACACACACACACACACACACACACGCTCCCTGGTGACCTCAAGCTAGCTGAATCAGGCTGCAGTGCCCCTTCTCATCAACCTCTAGTCATGGCTCATCAAAGAGCCCCTCTCCTGCTGTGTCTCTATGAGTGACAGTGCGTATTGCAGGGATGCTGGCTACAGGTGTGTATGTGCATGTGTCCCTGCATGTGCATAGCTGTGTGTGTCTGTTTAATCAAGTCTCCCTTGCTCTGGGGTTGCATCTGTCAGCCAATGCCACCGTTGTGATCGTTTGAACTTGCAGCCCTTTCTGAAAGAACCTTTCTCATTAGCAGCAGCTTATGTAATCAGTGTCCCACAGGTATCCAGCACTTTCCCCACCCCTGCCTACTCGCCTGCCTGCTGCCTCCTGAAGGACCATATGGGAGTGCTGACCTGATGAGTAGGCAGCTGGAGGTGCTGAGGGTAATTAACACTGACCAAAGGCCTGGCGGGCAGAGAGTGTGTGTGAGTGGGTCCTCAAAGATTGTGAAGGTCAGCTTTAAAAAGGACTGTGCAAGCTCTCTCACACAACCATGCACCAGCACAATGTATCACCAGGTGTGTGCACTGGTGACATTTCATGATTAAAGAGCAGAGGTGTAGAAGCGCCAGATAAAACTCAGCAGTGCACTCTTAAAAAACAATGTTTAAGAAACAGATAAGAAACCCGCACTCTTCAAAACCATTTTTAAGAGTGCGGGTTTTAAAAAAATAAAATCAGTGTACCAGCACCTTTTTGCTGTAAGGAAAACCTCTGAAAACTTGTTGAGACAGTGACAATCCCTGGTACCCCGCCTAGTGCTGTCACTTTGGTTTTATTACAGTGAAATCCACAGCGCCCTGGCTGGACAATGCATGAATGTTTAAATTGCTCTGAGTGTCCATTTGCATTACCGTCAAGTGGCACATCCAAAGCAGGGAAGGCAGAGAACTCGATGGTCCCTCATTCACATTATAATTCATTGACATTCCTCTTGAGTGCTCTTGTGCAGCACAGGTTTAGCCCCCTTGTTTGTATCACATCATCATCTAATGTGCAAATGAAAACAGAAATAGGAACATGTCTGTACGACCTGGTGTAAGAATGTAGCCTCTATAAGATGTGTTACCCTCTTTTATCTTGCTTTAAAAACCTCCTTTTGTTATATCAACTCATGCGCATGCTTTAGCTGCATAAATTTTTGTTTCACACGTGCCTTTTGGTGACACCGTTATTGATCGAGTCCAGAGCTTACACAATATGTGACGTAAAGTTTTCTAGTTTGTGCCATTAAGCCCCGCGGAGAGGAGTACGCTTGGTAATCGCAGTTCATTAAAGATGCACTGTGTGAGACAGACTGAGAACATGTCCTCCACTGTGGGGGGCCCAGGAGACACGGCCAGCACGGCTCTGCCCAAGACGTGAACGGCTCAGCACAGCATAGAGCAGACAAGATGGGCACAGGCTAAATATAACAGTTTCACTTTTATCACCTTCACCACATACGGGCCAGCTCGTCTGCCTACATATAACAGTGGTTTTATAACTGCACACGCATTTCTTTAAACACAATATTCTGTAGCTCAGTTGTTATATACAGTTTTATTCACAACTGAAAAACTCAGCAATGAACCAACTTATGCACATTTCTTTATCTGTTTGGTATAATGCATAAATTGTGTATGCTCTACTGATTGCCATATATACATTAATGGCTTGCTCCATCAACATGACAACACTGACATAATTCTAAATGGGAGCACATTGTTTAAACTTTACTATGTATAAACATATGTTCTGTTACACTGTACATGAATTAACAGTCCAGAAGGCAGATATTTAAATATCAATATTTACATTCATGCATCCATCATTTCTCTCATATAGGTACATGGTGGGGTTTACTGTTAGCTAATATCTGTGCATGTTTAAATGCAAGCATGTGTTTTTTACCCCCTATTTTCCACAGTTTAGCCAATATCTATACTTAACTGACAGCCACAGAGTACAGCCCACTCTCATTGAGTACACTCATCTGCATGCACACTCACAGACAAACAGACAGACTCACACTCATACACACACACGCACGCACGTGCATGCACGCACAGACACACGCAGATTTAATGTATTTAAAAAAAAAAAAAAAAAAAAAAAGCAGAGCAGCATTGAGTGATGCTCCAGTTCAGCTCAGTTGTGTTTTTCCAGCGGGGATGAGGAGGATGTGTGTGACAGCACTGACTCACACACATCCTTGATGAGGCCATCCTCTGTGCAACCTGATCTCTGGCTATTGGCTAAGTCTCCTGT
Organism: Archocentrus centrarchus; assembly: GCF_007364275.1. Classification (NCBI taxonomy): domain Eukaryota; kingdom Metazoa; phylum Chordata; class Actinopteri; order Cichliformes; family Cichlidae; genus Archocentrus; species Archocentrus centrarchus. The sequence goes on along the minus strand of NC_044367.1, from coordinate 11,543,344 downwards.
CTTTCACCAGTCACAAGGTCAGCTCTGGGCTCATGTCCCCTGTTTCTATAGTGATGGGCTAAGCCCTTCTTGACAGATAGAAAAATGAAGATTGTCACATCCAGACAAAACATGGATGAAGGCATCCAGCTGACCCCAGGACACTGGACAACGAGGTTTAACCGGATGACGTGGATAGCAGGTTTAACTTGTAGAGGTGCTTGCACTGAGTGACTAAAACGAAAGTCGGGACCGGCATATGATGCAGCACAGAAATACTGTTTGGTAAACACACATTCACATTGGACATCATAGAGGCCCCTGACTTTTTAGCTGAAGTCTCAGGGAAACAGAGAAAAGAATATCAAACACCCAGAGAGACAAAACAACTGATACCAAAACTCTTTGCAGAGCAAGCGTGTTTTCTGCATCAGTGTCTCGACAGCCGGCTTAAAGCATGGGTGCATCACAAATGAATTATAGGATTTATAAATTATTCAATTAGAAAACAGAGCTATCAAGAAATAAGATGAATTCATCAAGATGTTCAAGATTTGTAAAGATGTGAGTAACTTACAAGACAGTTTTTTTTCCTTTTAAGTAGAAAAATAAATTCAAAGATAAACAAGTAAATAAATAGAGCAAATAAATACATGAGTGACTGAAATATATATTACATTGAGCCTTCTGCAGCTTTTTTTTGGCATGGCAGAATAACCAGAACGTCCCATGTTGATGTTTCTGCTCCTCTTTTGTTTATATGGATTTCTTTAAATTGCATAGTCAGAGGAATCCACATCTCAGAGCCAGGGCAACATCATGCTTTTCACAAAGCATCTGTCTTAAAAATGGAGAAAAAAAAATAGATGGACAGTGTGAGGGTTGGAATATAAAAAAAATTGTTGCATTCTCTGTAAAAACTGCATGCATGTTATTTGTCGTGTGTGATGGGCTGTCTTGTCTGGCTGCCCGTGGGACTGCAGGGCTGCTGTATTGTCTGTTGCTCCACTGCAGATGTCAACAGTGCGTGAGGTCTGGATCTGCGGCAGACTGGCAGACAGTCCCTCTCCAGCCAGCAGCCAACCAGCCTGTCAGCAACACTTGCTGTTACTAAGAGCATAATGTTCAGCCTGCTGTGCCACTTTCGACACCGTGGGGGGTTGTGGATCTTTCTCGCCATTCTTTCTGTCTTGATTTTTTTTTTCCTTCCATCTTTTTTAGCTTTTCTTGAGCTGAATGGTGTCTTCAGTCCAGGCAACATGCCAGGCAAAGAGGGAAGTTTTACCAGTTTGCAAAACCTGGGGTAAAACCCACTTGCATTTGAGGTGAGAGGGAACTGTTGTAGTCAGGATAAGGTGAGAGATAACGGTGATGTCACTTCCTATGCGTACCAGGACGGTCTATACCACAGTGTTGTTTGTACCCATGGCCTTCTTGTTACGGATGCTCATGGCATACTCCCCACGACTTGTCCCGTTCTCTTCTTTGCGGAGTGGTTTCCTGTGAATAAACATTTTTACAAAGTGAGGACGAATTCGTAGGAAAAAAAAAAAAAAAGATTTGACACTACATTCATCCACAGCTAAAGGCCATGTCAATAAACAGAGTTTCTGGGCTGTTGACCTACAGACTGATTTGATTTCTCAAGCTGCTCTGGGTGGATATGCTGCTCTCAGCAATCCCTTCTAATAAGCTCAGTGTTTAAAGGTCAATTTTGCAAGGAGACAGAAGGAAAAGATACATTGCAGCACATGGGATAAGGCAATTACCTACTCTGACTGGGAGATGCAATCTTCCCTTCTAAGTAATGAGTATGTGTAGCTGTCAAAACAACTTGGGAATTACATCGATACATAACCTCCTGGGAAATTCCTTCTCAAAACTGGTTGCGCTCTAATACTCGATCCTTTCTGCAACTAAAGCAGCAACACATGATCCCCTTGCTGCTACTGGCCTGTGAAGAGCAGTATCATTCAATGTAGCTCTTTTCATGCACTCCTTGATGCCTTTGTGGTTATTATATTTGTCCAGTGTACTGTGGCTTCTGCACCGACCCCCTCAGCTGCTTTCCCCAGCTTGGGCTTATGTAACTTAGAGACAGATCTGAATACAGTGAGTACAGTCATTGTCCCACTCAACACTGTACAGCGCCTTCACTAGCATTGAGGACCCTTGAGCTACATCTAAGCTCAATATCTCCTCTCCTCTCCTCTCCTCTCCTCTCCTCTCCTCTCCTCTCCTCTGAAAGCCCAGCCTGGCCCGGCACAACTTTAACAAACAGTCAGTCCAGTCCAGCACAAATCTTTTTCCTTTCTCGGGCATCGTGCCGGGAAGGAATTGTGCAGACAGGGAGCCCTTACAGGGTGAAATGAGCTCATACATGACATAATGCAATCCAATACAAAAGCTTTGCAAGAAGAAAGCACTCTGTGTGACTTGTGATTACAAGCTTCTTGTTGAGAATTGAAGAGGCTACTTTTAAAAGGACTATGGAACATTTTAAAAACATGAAAGTCAAATTCATAAATAATGAAATGCACCACTTCTTAAGCCTGATGGTGTTGTGTATTGGAAATTGCTTAGCTGTAGTTTTAATGGTGTCATCATTTCCATGGACTTAAAACACTAGCAGTAATGAATCCAAACCTGTGACAACATCTCATTAAAAAATTAACATTATGAGCTTCACAAGTGAAGCATTACTTGGAGGACTAATACACCTGATAGCGTTTCTTTCCCTCCGTCCACAGAATTTTGCTGAATCATTATCACACGAAGTCTTTCAATATGGCTATTTTCCTAGAATAGCAGGAATATTTATTACATGAATATTTCTTGGTGAGGTGTCACTATGATAAATGATCAGCCAGGGCTTTTTTGTGGCACTAAATATTTGTAATTCTTGTGCTGTCGCCCCAGTTTGTCAGCTGTCTCTTTGGGTTGCTCCCACGCACTTTTGCCAATCAGATTTTTTGCCACACCTGTTAAACAGCCGTCTTTCTGCTGTCAGATTTTAAAAATGTTCCTGTCTGGCTGTTTTTCAGCTGTCACTTCAGCGCTGAGCTTAACCCCGACCCATCCACCTCCTGCACTCACCAGCGTTCCCCCAAAATGATGCTCAGCTTGACTCCATCTAGTTTTTACACTCGCAATAACTTTGATCTGCCACCAGGATCTTTAAAGTTTTTAAAGGGTTTCCACTCACGGAAACAAAATTTACAATAGGGCGTAAATAAGAAACCCCTTGAATATTCCCTATATTTTAGCTATTCTAGCAAAATGGCTTTAGGCAAGGCAATTTCAGGCAATCTGTAAGCCCACCACTTTGGTCCAGGCTGCAACATCCCCACTGATTGCCATGAAACTTTGTAAAGCTATTCACTGATCCCAAAGGATGAAGGCTACTTTGCTTAATCCCTGTTTTATACTGTGTTTCTTCCACTAGTTTGCAATTTGTGAGTTTATGGCAAAATGTCTCAACAAGTATTGGATAGAAAAACTAGGTCCGTTCATGTCAATACAAAAAGAGGAGGTCCACACACCAAAGAGCTCCTTGGAAAATTTTAATCCATCAACGTTAAACCGGTGACGTTTCGGGCCGGAGTGCCCTTCTTCAGTCTTCCGTTCATGTAAATCTCAGCAATCCCTTAACTTTTAATACAGCACCATAATCAAGTCAGTAGCTAACACATTAACTTCAGTTGATGAATTTGAGTACTTGCATGTTAATATTTTTTGCGGGGAGGGGGAGGAGCTCTCCAAAAAACTTTTAAACAAAACATAACACTATGACTAAGACTTCCTGTGGGATTCCTGTGTCACCTGGGAGGGGTCATGCGGCTAAGCACAACAGGGACACATGCTGGCCATGTAGAGCAGATGCTGCTTGCTGTGTCCCTGTGAGACCAGGGGAAAGCCTGAGAAAAGAAACTGTCCAGCCCCGGGGTGGAAACACAGGCTGTTGTGGTAGGTGGTGGTCCCCACTGCTGCAGCGAGGGGATTTGGGATATACCAAAATTTTCTCTCAGGGATTTAACTTTATGCAGTGTAGCTGAAGTTCACCAGCTGAAGTTAATGATTCTAACTTTGAATATTTTTTACAAGTCGATATCAATCTATAAATCATTACTGTCCCCAAGGGGAGAATGTACAAAAACAGCAATGATTACTCACACAAAACAATATGCCAGACACAATTATAACAGTCCCAGGGGAGGACAGACAAGGAATCTCCCAAACTCCAGCCAGCCTAGACTCAATGACGCCATAAGCCTGAAACATTTCTGTCCAGTTAAGAAAAATTATGATAAGAGTTAAACAAAACAAAATAAGATTTATTCCCTTTAGTTTTTGCACCAACGACTAGACAGATCCAACTACATGAACAAAGGGTGATGTGGAGGTTTCCATAAGGCACCATACAGCAAAAAGACAAGCCAGATTTGATGAAGGTGCCATAAACCTGCGTCCACATTTATCCACAGACATTACCAAAGACTGATGACTTTATAACATACTGTTTATTATAAATCTATGGCTGTGGCTCAGGCAGTAGAGTGGGTTGTACACTAATTGCAAGGTTTCTGCAAAACACTGAGCCCAAATTTATGGTGAATTTTTAGAGCTCTTCCCGGAAGTCCTGTTCTTACCAGTTTAATATGTATTTCTTTTTTCAACTTAGGCCTCAAACTTGTGCAAAGAGCCAAGATTAACCTCTGTGCTAAAGTGACCCATGCTTCATATTAAATATTAACAACAGTAATGAGAGCTGGGTCTTCAGCAGTGTCCTAGCCCAAAGGAGGGGCATGAGGTGAGGAGCATGCTCATGTTTTAAGATTTCACTATGAATTCATCCCATCAGGGTCAGACTCTTGAGGCAGAGACTGTACTGTCATGTCCTGAGATGTTATGGGGAGAATTTGAGGCTGCAAATGAGCACCCTGTACTCACAGCATATTGAAAAGGCAGGAGCTTTTAGCCACATCAACACAATGTTCGCTCACCACCTGCCATACTTCGTCCTTTGCCCCAAAATGCAATTGAAGTTGAAAGGCTACACACAGTGGAGGAGATCCAGAACGCATTGCAGATGCATATGTGCAAGTGGTCAGAACAGGAGGGATCTAAAATTAGCGCGAGTGCTGGAAGTAGTCCAGAGCAGACGCCTCTAAAGGGGACTGCAGCTAAATTTAAATCAGTTTAGTTTTTTTGCTTCTTATGGGCGGAGTCGTAGATCTTTTCGATTGCACTTCATTATGCCCATTATGCCCTGTCCTTCTGGCCTAGTTAAAAAGTCTCCATACAGCCAATTAAATTTAATTTTTTTTTGTCCTGCTGAAGTTGCAACTGAATAGTGTTAAAAACTGATGAAAAAGCAATATACAGAAGTCTGGCATGTCTTGATGCTACACATAAGATTTAGCAAAGGAAGAGAACCAGCCATGAACTCTGTGCTGAACCTGTACGCTGTGTTCTGGGTGATGCAGTGCTTCTGTTTTAACTGTTTTGTCTAGGTTCTGTTATCTTGCAAACTGCTGCTGTTTGACGCCGGTGAGCTGAGAACTGATGGAAACTGCTTCAGCCCTGTTTATTTTCCTCAGGATGTAATCTCCGCACTGACTGACCATGTCACTTTGGGCCACCACACAGGGCAGAGCACTGGGGCCTCAAGCCGACCTCTGCCCAGGCCTTCAATAATAGATGCCATGCTGTTGACACATGGCAGGTGGCAACACAACACTTCACAGGTTAAATGAATATTTCATATCAAAGCTGTGCAATCACAGCGCACATTCCTGTTTGAAGTTTGGGGAATGCATCATGGTGAAATTAGGACATGTGTCAGGCTGTTTACAATTACTCCAGCCATCTGGAAATTAGAGTAACATGGTAAAGTTCAAAGCAAATGTATTACAAAACAGACTGTAAAAATCTGTGACCAGTTTTGACGGTGCCGGTTTAGCAATTTCAAAAATAAAACAAAGGCGATTAATGATGTATGAGCAAATATTGTAGCATTTTCTTTTTGGTTTGAGTATTTTGGATATTCTGTGTTACCCTTGAAAAGGACCAGCTGGGATGCATTATCCGTCTTTGAACAAGCCTCCCTGAGCGGTAAGTGATTGGGAAAAGCATCTAGCTTCATTAGTCGGTTGGTCTGAGTTTTATTTGTTTTGGCGCCTTGGATGGCTGACAGCCTGGACTGCAGTATCATGTCTTTTGCTTTGGATGGTACAGCAACACTGAAAAGCAGCGTGTGTCTGAATCCTCTTCTCTGTGCTTGCACACCAGCCTCTCTGGTGCTGTGGACTCTGAATAGGATTGTATGGAAGTGTTTTTTTTTTTTAATTCTTTTCAGTCCCCCTTGCTTCTGACAGATGACTGGCAAGCAAAGATTACAAAAAATAACAAAAGGCCAGGAGGGCTGGGACCTGCAGTGCTAGCTCTTCTACTGTCTGTAGTGCTCAGGCCTTGGCCCTCGGCCAGCTGATTTTCATTGGGAAAACCCGGAGCACTGAGAAGCTGGAAGAACTATATATAACTGGCTGTGTTTTTCTCACTGACAAACCGTTTTTCACACTGTTATTGACTGAGATGCTGAATTACTGCTTTTGCTCACTTTGGTAGACAACACTTTATCTGTCCTTTTGGCTGTGTTGTTTCCTCTCCTTTCCCCTCTGGAACGATGGATGATTAGAGAATCCAAGACAAATGCTGAAGGAGTCACATCTTTCCCTGGACTGCTTGCCTGCTGACTGGTGACTAATGAATGTCTAATGAGGCTAGTCTGGACCTGTGTATATTCCCTTCACATTCTTAGTGGAGGGCAGCTTGGCGTGGCACAAAGTCTGCAGTCTAGAGCCCACAGAGCTTCAGGACACGACCTGCTTGCATGTATAAAAGATGTGGCCTGCGACTGAATGACTGCGCAAATTAATTCATAAATAATGACTTGGGTTTGGGGCTAGAGCCCATATTGCAACAACACTTTCCTACCACTGCTGCATTAAAAAAGGTGCCCCTTGGCTACACAGGGGGCTGGAGAATTGCCATAATGAATTCTCGAGCCAACCGCCCATTACTTCCACTGCCTGACTTTGCCTATTTGTTGTTTAAAGAAAGGAGAAATAGAGTTCTGCTGAAGAAAGCCATATCTGGCATGCAGGCTTAGCATAGTTCCAAAAATATAAGAAGGTAGGATACTAGATCTTTTTAAATATGTATACATAAAACATAGAAGTAGCTCCTTGATTTAGTGCCTAATTCTACACACATGGCTGTTCTCACATGGTTATAGTCATAAAGTTAAAGACTGTGAAAATATGCCAACATGATGAATGAATGTATGTATGTAAAGATGTCGCGTGTCCTCTGCAAACTTGGCACAATTCAGATGCGAGTGCGCATTTTTTAAATATCTGTGAACATTAAGTGGATGTCGGAGCGCACGTGTGACACTGTGCTGCCTGAATGGCACCAAGAGAATTGGGTCTGGTTGTGCCGCAGGCTAAAACCTCACACAGCCTTTTTTCTAATAAACCAAATGGGGAATCTGCTGCAACAGCAGTGCGGTGGGATTCCTTTGCTTGGCTCTTGCTTTCACATTTACGAATCCAGCTGCCATTCTAGGGAAGCTTTAGACTTTTATGTAAATTAAAATCAATAGAGCATTGTTATGCCATCATGCACTTCAGCAAATGAATTCAGCATATAGGACTCAGTGCAGTGGACATTTACAACCCACCTAACCTCTGACCTCATTATGATCCAGATGCGCGATGACAATGTGATAGCATAACTCTAACACAAAGGCAGGAGCCCTAGTAGAGTCTCCCACGTGTCTATTTACCCGCCTGTGGCCATCTGTGACTGATTTCTATTTCTATTAGTCTTTGCTTTAAAATATTTTGGAGATATGCCAGATTCCATTTGAAATGTTAAAATAACAAAATTAAATAAGTTAGGGTGACATCTTACCTCTTGATAGCTTTGTAGCAGATGATGATGGCTGAGAGGAGGAAGATAACTGAGGCACAGCCCACCGTTGCAAGAACTATAACGTCCATCTCCCTCCACCATGGCCTCCACAAGGGCACCATGGGCTCTGCCACTTAGAGACAGAGAGAAGAGGGCAGCAGGAAGAGAGAGGTGTAGACACAGAAAAAGAAAACAATAAACAGAATGAATTCAACCACATCAATAAAAAAAGGAAATGCATTAGAAAAAATGCATGCATTATGATTACACTGAAGGCACAATGCTGACTTCTGTCTTGTATTTTGATCCTTAGTAAGTGGCTTAACTCTTAAACAACACAGCAGTGAAACAGAATGGATATGATTTTTCTCCCCTGCTCTCTGAGCTGGGATGCAGTTCTGTCCTCACCCGTTCTTTAGGTCTTAGGTGCAACGTTCAAAGATATCCAACCCGACACCATGAATCATTTAAGGTCCTGTCAGCCTTCCCTACACCAGCACTCTTGTCCACACCAATTACTGTTGCAGGAACCTCCTGCTCTTTCCACATTAGATTTCTGGAGTAAGATCACTCACCAGGAATGTTGTATAACATTGTGTGCATCAGCAACTTCGTATCTGTTTTGCAGAATTTCTCTCGTCTTGTTTTGCAGAATCTTTTTGCTCTCCCACCGTCTTTAAATCAGGTTTGTCATGTGCATATGTACCTATCATTCCAGGAGAAAATACCCTGTTCTGTACATAACTCCTACTGCATGAAGAGGTATTTTGTTATGAATGAGAGGAAGGGCTTACACCATAGCAACAAATGCTCCTGAGTAATGCTGTAGACTATTTTCCAGCACAGCACATTTCTACAGTGCAAATAACAAGGTATGGCTCTCCCTGTTACAGCACACCACATCATAAGTCACTATGAATTTAAAAGCCCCTCTCAGCCAAACTCCAATTTTAATCCTTCGTTTTGTCAACGGCTGTAGGATTTAATTCAGGCAGTGGTAAGGATCTACTTTATTGTGATAGAGCACACGCCTATCAAGGGACCTCAGATACCATTTTTAGCACACAGACACTTATTTAACTGTGCCAATTTTCCTCAGTTTTATTAGACTTTTATCTGATAGATGTGGTCCCAGTCATTGTCCCAGTTTTCATGTTAGCTATGCATATTCATTGATTTTTAAAGGCGATAGTTTAAAGCATATTTTCAGCTCAAAGTGCTCTGCAAATTGGGCTGCTGAAGGAATATTGAGATAATTATGCATGAAAAATGTGAAGAAAAAAAAAACTCCCTTTAAATTAAATATTAATGGTGTCTCCACCCTCTGCAAACATTTCTGTGTAAAGTTAAAAAGGAATGAAAACTGATCAGCTTATCTTTTTTTTTTTAACATGACATATTGCTGTTTTTTGTGGCAGCAGCACTCAGAGGTCCACGCCCGCATTGGCTGTAGCTGGACAGTAAAAGGCCCACCTTCACTTACAGTCAGATGGTCCTGACAGAATTCATGCAGTGACCTTGACGACAATCACGGAAGAGTCTATAACTCTCGATTTGTAGGAAACTCACATGGTGAGTCGGGGAAAAGGAGGTCCATTTGAATTGACCAGACAGGAAAAAACACATTGAAACTGATTGATTAAAATCCTTCCACTGCTCCATGATTAAGTATTCCTCCCTCCTCATAGCATGAAGGGCTCAGGGTGAGTGATTCTAAAGAATCACAGTAATAGCTCAGAATGGCTGCATCATCAGCAACACCTGTCCCATATTTCAGCACGGTTCATTAAGGTGCCTGAGATGAAATACAAATCAGATCAACTTTCAGCAAGCAGGCCCGTTAAATATGTTTGCCTTTCAGTCAATAGATTTAGCACCTCAGAGTGAGATGAAAGAGGAAGGGGAAGGGGAGCACTGCCACAACAAGCACTGGATCAACACAGATATGCGAGCTTGTTGTATGCGAGCACTAACACACACGCACACTTATTGCCGCCAGCTCAACTTCAAAACGAAGCTGGAACTACTGGGCTGGCTCATTAGCCCTTTATCTCTAACAAATTAAAGCTAATTTAATTAACTCATCTGTATTTTAATCAGGGGTTCTCCGGGGGAAACCCTACCACTGAACCGCTGAGCTTGGCAGCCCAGCAGGCATGGATTTCACAGACAGCCGGGTACTCCCCAGGGTCAGACCCAGTATATATTAGTCCTGTGTTTAGCTGTCAACATCCTGCTAGTTCTAACACACGCACAGATGCAAGAGTGCAAAATTACACCCATGCACGAGCACTCACGCACTCATCTCAAGAGGTTGATGATGCATTTTTCCTGTGTACATAAATGGAAACACTTCATGTCAAAACAGTTTCTTCAGACTAGCCACTTGCTTGACACCTGCGTCTGGCTAGGAATAAGATCCAACTGTGGGCCGAGAGCAGACAGAGTGAGACAGACTTGGAGGGAGACAGCTGTGAAAGCTTGGAGGGTGAGTTGGAAGACTTACCTGTGGTGCCCAGTAGCCGTGGGGGAGGTGGTGGAGGTGGTGGTGGTGGAAGGGGGGGGTATCTTCTACAGTGGCATGCCAGCTGGCACTGTTCACTAACTTTCTCCGCCACAGTCCGTGAGCATGACCTCTGGAGCTCTCCCTTATGGTGAGAGAAAAAAGAGACAGAGAGAGATAGAGAGAGAGAGAGATTGAAAGGACTGAGGCTGTGTCCCTTAGTGCATTACTCAGAAGTACCATCAGCACAACACTGTACAGCACAAATGGAGATGCCAGAATACTCAGCAGCCTCTTAGTTTGTAGCACTGTGGATATCCTCTCAGCATTCTTTTCATATCACAGCTTCAGTGTTGTTGTCATTGGGGATGCTGTGTATGTAGTACATGTAAAATAGTATCACGTCGATGGCTGCAGCCCGCTCCCTGTAAGAAACCACCCACCAACAGAGTGGGCAGCAGGCTGCCCCGAGGAGTGCGCGTGGGTGGACTTGGAAACTCAAGCAGATCACATTACACATGAACCCTGGCAACACTGCGTGCGCGTGAACAACTGCTCACCACTATCTGTAGGCAGCAGCACGGGGCAGAGGTTAGAATACTCATCACTAACATATGCCTGCTGCAGGGATCCTGGTGGGATAACTGAATGTTGTTATCATATAAACACAGTTGACTACTCCATGTTCCCACAACATAAGAGCTGAGTGCCTCTGTGTGTACCTGTGCATAGCTGCTCAGATATCCTACAGCAAACTCACTACACATCCCTGCTTCTCAGCATTTCCTCAACACAGGTGTGTTCTGGAGTGGTGATCCCACTATCTAAGTGTAAACACATAGGCAAGGTATAATACGACAGTGGATCCTAATGAGCACATAAGTTACTTGGAAATGATTATTAGCTCCACAGCTCTTATCCATAGTCCATCAGTAAATGAAACTCAAGTTACATTTGTGTAACCTCTTCTCATGCGTAAATTGTCAAGTGGCGCGCCTGAACGTGATCCTTACCTGGCACGAGAGTAACAACAGTGAGAGAAGGCAATGACCGAAGAAAAAAGGCCAAAAACTTAAAGTAAATGGCATTAGATCTTGGACCAGCATTCCTCTTGCGCTGTTCTCGAAGATACTAGGCAGCGTTTCCAACAAATGAATGCAGTATACATAGGCTTGAACTGTTTGGGAAATAACCATCCACCCTATCCACTTCAGTGGCGATATCTGTGACAGGCGTCTCCAGAAATAGTTTATGCCACAATCATTTTCCTCTTGAAATCCCGTTGTCGATAGCATAGGACAGGCGAGCCGGTGGAATGAGTGGCAAATCTCGATAATTCACATCTCGAAAGTAGTTTTTTTCTTTCTGGCACTCAGATAGCGACCTGAATCACGCCGCTACTCCGCGCAATGTGAGGGCGGTAGATGCCCGTACCTTACATCCCTCCTCGGCTGCAAGCATGAGTGCAAATGGACCACTCAAGCCATCGAAGTTGAAGGAAAAAACGAACAGAGAGAGATCCTCAGGAATATCGTGTGGTAGGATTCCTCGCAATAGCATCACACATCCCCTCAACTTATCTAAGCTGAACACTGTATGGGCGAGTCCGGAGGGCAGAGCCGAGGGTTAAAGTGATGCATCCTCCTCTGTGCCAAAATACAGCGGGCTGTTTTATACGGGAGCATCACCACCGCGCACTTGATGCGGCGCTCACATCAGCTCATCCTGACAACGTGTGCTCAAACAAATTCACCCTCCGCTTCTTAAAAAGTCCCCCCCCCCCCCCCCAAAAAAAAAAAAACACAGAGGGAAGGGCATATGGTTATGAAGGCGTCGGTAATGTCAGCTGGGCTTTGTTTGTTTTGCCTTGTTTACTTGTTTATGTCTGTGTTTAATTTTTTTTCTTTCAAACAATGGTCCAGGCAGAAAGTATAGCCCACAATGCGTGGAGGCGAGTCTGTAAAGATGACGCGTACTAGAGCAAATTAAAGTCAAGTGGAAAGAGAGTGCAAGACGCCTACCGACTGAAAACACTGCCATGCCCGTGTTTGATGTGCCGTGTGCCTGCGAGAACACTCTTTGGTCCAATGTCCCAAAGTAGGCTGAGATAAACAATACTGATGTAACCTGGCATTTTACTGCTAATGCTCATAAAGTGGAATTGGCTTTTTTTTTTTTTTCTTCAAACCTTAGTTTCTTGTTATTATCATAACACCTTGGCCCCATACTGATATAGTTTATAAGAGGTGATGCTGCAGGGCAGAGTGCAAAGAATCATGCAGTGGGCAGTTTTTAAGAGCTGAGTTGCATAATATTGTTGGTGGTCTTCACTGGGCACAGTTATGAAATTACCACAGAACCCTCAGTCAGTACCAGAAAGCCAACGTGACATTCACTTGTTACTCCAACAGCTGATTGACAGCATAGGAATAAAATCCAAGTGTTCATCTTGGTGTCACTGGGGAGACAGAGCTGATAAATTTTTTAAACTCTATTAAATGATTTATTGATCAGCTAGTTCTCATGTGCTGATGGGTTACTTACTTGATCAGAGTCTCAGAGCTGAAAGATGATGTAATGATTGTGACCTGTTCAAACCGCTCCCTCCTCAGGATTTGCTGCTTTTCAACAGGGGAATTTCTCACATTTTAAAGTCCAAATGATCAACTCATTAGGTGATAAACCAGTCGATAGTATTTGAATAATTTCCACACATCCCCCTGCAATCTCAAGAGATCTTTGTAACTGAGCACCAGCATCACCTCTGAAGCTCACTGCTGTCTTGTTACGAAAATGTGAACATGTTTGGACCTGACATGTTGATTTTACAGGACAGTTTCTTTGCTCATGCAGTGCGCAAACCTGCCTCCCAGCCTGTTCATAGCTAATTCATGTTTCATAAATCTACAATCTACTGTGGCACCCATGTGACTTGTCTTTTGTTTGAGAGAACTGCCTGCAGTTTAACTAACAGAAGTGACAGCCAATTGTGTCAAAGCCTGCTTATTCCAAATAACATCTAAGCTGAGCATTCAGACAACTTTGGATTAAGATCAGTGGATTCAGCATCTAGCCTTAAAGCCTTTTGTTGCAGCTGAGCATTTATCACATGTCGTGCCTATGAAAAAGCTCTTCATAGGCAATAAAGAACTGAGCTCATACAAAGAGCCATGAATGACTTTTAGAGTGGAAAATCCATAGCTGCTGTTAAGCTGCATTTGCACATACAGTACAATGCGGAGATTTTTCAGAGCTTTTGAAGGATAGAACGAGCCTGCATTTGGCATATGGTCTGCCCAGCAGTTCAGTTCATCCAATCTCTCCTACAGTCTGTCCCAATATTGATTATCTGACAAGAGGAACGCACTACATCCTTCTGTTTCCTTCCTGCTACCTCACCTCATTCCTACAACCAGCAATTTGCCACAACATACATCACAGGCCTTTAAAACTCAGATAAGAAAACCTCTTTATGTAATTACTGTGGTCTTTCAGCATTATCATCCTGCCAAGATACTTAATCTGCCTCTCTGTATAAAGCAAACAGCACCCCAACATTCTGTTTTATCAGAACAAACATTTTTTTTTTAACGAGGCCTCTGTTATTAAAGGAAAATTAACATTTAGATCAAATTACCTTGAATGTTTTGATTTTTATTATTCGCAGTTTTCCTTTATTTGTATGTAGGTATAGTGTTGGATGTGTACTGTATGGATGCTGAGCTGGACCATAGTGAAGGTAGATTGCCATCTAGTGGAAAAGCCTGGCAACACATGACTTTAAGGTGCTTTATATACAGAGGACATATTGTATATTAACAGATTATTGTTGGAGCTGGTGGATACATTAAGCATGGGTTTGTTATTTAAGTTTGCCTACACAGCAATAAACAAACAAACAAAAAAAGCTCAGCCACTGGAAGGGTGTTTAAGATGAAGCTATTATATTCTGGGGAATATCAGGTGTATTGTATGTCTTAAGCTGTAGTGATTTATTTGCATTTATTGTACAGTGCTTTTCAATTTAATCACTCCTTTATTTTACATCTGTACATGGCTTTCCCTAATTTTTTAGTTATGCCAAAATAAATGCATCTGATTTGTAGATGCACACATGCACATGAATGCCCTCATTTACTGGTACTTTTACATTTACTTGTGATTCCTATTCCCTAATAAAGAAAAGTATAGTCTCTATGAATCTGCAAACCCTGCTGTGCTATATAGGTACAGTTTTATTTCAGCTTTCTTCTATTTTTATTTTCTTGAATGTTATTTCCTTTGTGCTGCTGTTACATTTATTTTCTCCCCTGCAGATCAAAACAGTGTTATCTTATTGTGGTTATTTTTGGGCAAGCGTAAGAGGTAAGAGAAATAGTGTACTTACCATAAGTCCCACTAATGGATGTATGATGGGCAGCTTCTACGAAGGAGGTATGAAGATTACAGATGTATTAGAGCTCTACTGGGCTTCTTCTTATTGGGTTTCTGCAAAAATCGCAAAGAGGATGATGGTTCTGTAGTTTGTTAGGACAGAGGCGCATAATGCCTCTTGGCTGCAGTCTTTTCTGGGTGCAGTTTGCATGCACAGCAAATACATACAAATTAGGTGTATATCTCTGGTGCACTTGCAGCAGTTAAAATGACCTCCTTGTTCCTGTTTTTCTGTGATGGACAGTAAGCACACTGATATGAGCCCTTTATACAATTGAATAAGTAAACAAAAATGTGTTTACTTATCCAATTGTTTGTTCTTCAGAAGTTCTGTAAATCAGCACCCCCCCTCCAAAAAAAAAAAAAAAAAAAAAATTCAGCCACCACCCAGTATGCCACTATGCTTCCTCTTTCTTTTTCTCATTCTCCCTCACTTCAAAAGCACAGGAGTGGGGTGACAGGCCAGGGGAGGGGGAGCCGCATTGTTAATTGGCCTTTTCAGCTGAACAGAGAGGTGAAGGGAAGAAGAAGAGATGAGGACAATAGAGTCCCACTGCCTCTTCAGAACAAGAGGGATGCACCGTTAAAAAGATAGACCAGCCAGTGCACATATAGACCTGCAGGGCTCTCCTCACACAACCCCAAACGAAATGAATGAGGCAATCAATCATGTGGCCCCTCAGTTAGCTCCGAGTAAACGGTCTGTAGCCTTGATATAGACTGCGGATAGTTTTAAACATTTTCTCTCCTGGCATAGGAATGCGTCAGGATTTCAGGCATGAGGTGTTACCAGACAAACAGTTTCCTCACATTTCATTCCGCTGCTGCCGCGGTTCGGTGGAACGATAGGTACTCTTTTTCCACTTCAATAAGGGGATGAAGCTCAATTAGCATTTCACAAGTCCCATTTTCCTCCTCTATTGCAACCTTCCCCGCCGAGCCCATGCTTTCTCTGGGGATTGTCCTGTTTTGGGCCCTTGTTGCCGTTGGCAGGGTGACAGTATTCGAGTGTGCAAACTTGTGCTATTGTCCACGGGCCAGAGGGAGCCATGGAGACCCCATAATATGACACAGGAAAATGTTTGCTGATGGCAATTCTATGGGCTTTGTCCGACTCTTTCTCCTTCATGACGACTCGATTTAAGTCTCTAAATGTTTGACTACAAATGCAGGAGTGCTATCCAGCTCCTTTCCCTTTGTCCCGCGAGGTTTGAATGAGTAATTCAGCCTTTGTGTCGCTCGATTGAGGGGGCAAACAGAAAGACAAGATTCTTGAGCCTTCAAGACCCTTTCCATGGTTATGCACTCCTCAGATGCCCACCCCCCCGCGCCACCTCACCAAATCCTACAGCTGACATCACTCTTGGGGAGGGAATGACCGGGACATGTGTTAAAAACTCAACTTTAACCGCTCTGATATGACGTTATAATGCATCCGTGCTTGGCGAGAATTTGCGCCCCTATTTCAAATGCACATTTAACATTTTCGGAGCAGAAATCATCTTGTAGGAGAAATATCGCATCCCCTCAGAGGCACCCCCCCCCCCCCCCCCCCCCCCGGATCTCCATGACAACAATTTGCGATGGTGAAGAATTTGATACCAGGGCGCTTGGAGGCTGATTGGGGTGCATTGTAAGAGGCCTGGGGTCGCTGATTGGTTCAAGGGAAGCACCATAACTACAAGGAGTTTATATTCATTCAACTTGTTGAAGTGCTCCTACTGCAGCCTGTGAGAAGTCTGTGGTTGGACTGAGAAAATCTGGATCGATCCAGCAGTGGTGAGTAAAAGATTATTAATCTCTGACAAAAAAAAAAAAAAAAAAAAGGAAGTGAATTACGATATTAAGCATCCCACTCGTTTGAGGCTTGACTGCATAATGCCTGGTGCGCAAAAACATAATTTTGTTTCTGATTTCTCTATAGATCCTGACGGTGGCTCGCACATTTTAATATGGACTGAATACACTCGTGATAAAATATGGCAAATGCAGATAGTGAGGTCAAAACTTTACTCAATTTTGTAAATTTGGCATCCAGCGACATCAAGGCGGCCCTAGATAAGTCCGCTCCGTGCAGACGCTCTGTTGATCACCGGAAATATCTGCAGAAACAACTGAAGCGCTTCTCTCAAAAGTACTCCAGAGTTCCAAGATGCCACACGCACAGATCTGCGGAGTATAGGTGTGCCAAACCGGTGGGGACTGTTCTCCAGAGTGGGACAGAAAAGGCCAGCTCTGGTGCGCGGGATGTGGATAATGTCGGGAGCTCTGTGGAGCAGGTGCCTATGAGGAAACGCCAATTACCGGCCTCATTTTGGGAGGAACCTAAGTTGACCCAAACTGAGAGGGAGCACTCATATTTAGGAATGAAAAGGAGTCCTGCAAGCACATCGCAGGGAACTGAGAATGAAAAGAGGAAAAAAAGTTATGATGATGATAATGATGACGCAAAGGCCGCAATATCTGCGTGCAGTCGGCGCAGCTCCGCGGATAAAGAGACTCTGAAACTAGACCTGACCTCTCACCACTGTGTGAGTGTGTGCGGCTGCTGCCCTTTCCAGTACCATGGACACCAGATCCTTCACAGTCACATTTTTTTCCCCCATCAGCCCCTGGGATTGTGGAGCAAAGCAGCAGGGACTGAGACAGAGAGATCCGAGCATCCTTATGGACAGAAAATTCACACGCACGTTGTTGTCAAACCCATACCGACCAAGCCCACCGCCCAGTCACCAATCTTCAGTGTGTTTGGGTTCATTTAATTAACCCAACGATGAACCCATCACACAAAAATATGTAAATAGGACTAATGACTTTAAGCATTTTAAAATGAGATACTTCCTTGAGCACTTATTGGAATGCTTCATCTATTTTTGTCTTTTTAAACCTAAAGGACTAAATTGCACTGAATAATTTCATCATCTTCACTTTCATGCCAGTCTTATGCCTGAAAATTGACAGTAAGGTAAAAGGTTTCTACTTTTAGGTGTCTACAGAGAATGATTGTTCTTTTTTTAAGTGCAAAAAGTCAGACAAATGAATCAAAACATCCTGTTTTAGTTTCCTATTTCAACTATGAGAATCGCCTCTCTTTGTCAAAGTAATGTTTGATAGGCACATTTGAAACAATGACTTTTATTTTTAAATAAATGATTCAACTTCCCTCAAGAACTCCTTTGGGCACAAGATCATTTTTACCTTTTTATAAAGCTTTCTGCAAAGGAAAAAAAAAGCATTCTGAAGGACAGATTAAAAAGCCTTATTGTCACACCACATATATTATAAATAGATATTCATACACAGAGAATTTCTTTGAGAGGAACATTTACAGATTCAAGACATCAGACACAACTAAAAAAAGAACTACTAGAAGATAAATATAGTCTTATCTCTGAGGACTATATTGCTTGAGGTTCATTTTAAAATCAGTCAGCCTGGCTCAGGTATCTGATCAGTCTGTTTGGCAGAGGTAAGCTTGTGATAGATCTCAGTCTGTATCTCCCCATCTGGGTCCGAATCCTTAATCTACAGAGGTGCAGCAGTGGACGTGGTGACACTAAAGACAAGACAAAAAGAAAAGATAAAGAGGCTCGTCGCTTGCTTCTAGACCACTTTTGTGCATGAAAGAGACATGTTTCCATTTGATACTTACACAACTTCTTCTCAACAATGTGCCACTCTTCACGGCTGTGCAGTAGTTCAGTCAGCTTGCTACACAGCTGAACATGGCCAACATACTCCAGCAGCAAGTCTATAATCGGCCCCGTCCATTTACTCATAACTGGTATTGAGATCCACTCGCAGAACTAAGGAAGAAAATCATAAAAAATTACATTGCTGAAAAAGAACATATATGTTTTTGCTGTGTCGGAATGTATGTCAATTTTTTTTGCTCTTTTTGTATACCTGCGTTATCGCTTCTGGAGGCTCACTGCAGTTTCGAGGAAGCATGCTGCCATTCTGCACAGCATATCCATTACTGCCAACAGTTATTATACTGGATCCTCTTACAGCTGGGTGAGGGCCACTGCCATAAGTACATGCAAAACAGGAGAGTGCATCGCAGCCGTTGTCCAAAAGGCACTTGAGTAGAGGCAGTTTATTCAGACAAAGTGCAACAAGAACTGGGAATGCGGTAGTACAGGTTGGGATGCTTGCATTTACATCGGCTCCTCTTTCCAGCAGTAAAGACACAGAGCTAATACAACCCCGACTTACAGCCATCAGCAGAGGACTGACTGGATCCAGGCTTAGACTAGCACCAGCATTAAGCAACACCTCAGCTGTTTTGGTGCTGCCACTGGCAATAGCAAAGTAGAGGGGTGTAGCACGTCGATCATCATACTTGATGGAGTGACTGTGGGGCAGTGTGGCGTTTACATCTGCACCTGTTTTCAGTAGCACAGCTGCAACAGTGTGTCTGTTGTGCTCTGCTGCCAGGTGGAGGGGGCTGATCCAACTGTGCCGGAGCCTGGCCCGACTTGTCACTGAGACAAGCAGGGATACAATCCTGAACATAAAGCAAGGATGTTAATGTAAAGTGAACCCAACAAGTTATAGCTTATAGTGCCATTTACAACATCCACTCTATTGCATACTGTAGCAATAAATTTACTCTAAAAATACAAATTTTACCCACAAACCAGTGTTTTCTTTAAATTATAATATTACCCAGTTAACAAACTGTACTGCTTGAACTTACTTGTCATGCCCGTGCTGGGCAGCGATATGCAAAGGCAGCAGTCCTGAGCTTGTTGGTTTGTTGGCATCTGCATTTTTAGTCAACAGTAGGGCCACAATTTCATTGTGGCCATTTTTACTCGCTTCATAGAGCGCCGTAACACCATCACATGTCTGGATGTTGACATCTGCGCCTAAAAAATTCCACCTTTCTTTTATAACATTTTAATGGGCATAAAAAATATGAACATTTTGAAGATTTTGTTTTTGGCAGAAAAATACCTTTCTCAATAAGGTAACACATTGACCTCATCTGTCCTTGTTGAGCTGCTACAATGAGTGGTGCGATGGTGTAGGTATTAGACGGATTGATTGCAGCTCCGGCTCTTAATAGTATCTCACAGATCTCTGTGTTGTTTCTGGATACAGCCTCATGGAGGGCAGTCCAGCCCTGGGCACACCTCTGATTCACAGTGGCCCCATAAGAGAGAAGGAGGTTCACTATGTCCACATTCTCAAGCTCACATGCTGCAGAGACACAAAAGATGGAGTCAGCCTAGCTCCATATATGCTGTTGTGAGAAATTCTTAGCCCACAGCTGTACCTTTATACAAAGGTGTTTCTTTGCCTTTGCTGTTAATGTCAGGGTCAGCTCCTGCTTCCAAAAGACACTGCACACAGGCCAAGTGCTCACAAGACACAGCAAGCAGCAAGGCCGTCTGCTCCTGCAATGTTCGCTTGTCTACTGAACCTGGATGGGCTACAACAGAAAATACACAGGAAAAAAAAGAACAGTTGAGTAACTCACTGGGCATTCTGAAAGAGCTGACAAATGACATTTCTGGGGCCATTATTTTGAGGCTTTCAATCACATACCCCTTAACAGGGTCTTCAAGCACTCAGGTTGTCCAAGGCAGGCAGCATCATGCAAAGGTATCCATCCATCTTTGTTCTCCTTTAGCGCCCAGTGAGAAGATGCTGTCAGATTTCTGACAGTCTCCACATCTCCTCTTTTGATGGCACAGACCACAGGATCAACATCCCTTGAAAGGAGAATTAAAAAAAAAAAAAATCACATTAACTAGCCTTAATACAATCAAGTGTAATTTCAAACAGACATGGAACCTATAAGAGGTGCAGTATTGACTCCTAAATCTGCACAGTTGGTGATTATCTCTTTGTCTTTAATCGTCTCAATTAAGAAAAAAACAAACAAACAAAAAAACAACTGATTTTGTTCTTCAGTAATCCAGAGTGTGCGATTTTTATTCTTTACTGTTAACGCAGAAGACTACACACACACACACACACACACACACACACACACGCCCCAAATAGCCCACACAACAACAAAGACTCACTCCGGCTCTGACGCGCCGTCGCTCTGATTGTCTCCCCTCCTCCTATCTCCTCGCAGTCCCGGCACAGTGTTATTACCGGCATAACGGAACTGAGATAAATAGTCTGAATAGCTGAATTTGGTCATCACTGAAGGTAGATTTTGCCGATTCCCCTCCCGGTGCGTCGGCGGAAGCGGAGCAGTGCGCAACGCCGAGCGTGGCTCAGCTGTGCTCTCCCGGATTATTTTGGGACTGTATTGTCAGGCGGCGGGATGACGGGCTTATCCATATATGTCAAAAGACTTGGGCATTTAAAGATAATGAAAACAGCCCTGGAGATAATGCAGCCTAAGACCAGCTCCTTTGTTGTAGCCTTTGCTTTACTGTTTGGTTTCCAAATTAAATAAAAGTATATGATATATGACAACTACAGAAAATAAATACAGACCCCACAATCACTGCTCCATTTTGAAAGCCTTTCCACATGGATTGTATTATTAGCAGGAGGAGGTGGCTTAATATTTCTATAAAAAGGCAGTTTTGGAAATCAAAATGTTACGATAACTTCCAAAAATCACCACATGGAGTCGTAGAATGCAGCCCTCTAAAATTCCTAGAAAAATACCGAGGATGTGACCTCTGCGTCCTTCCTGGCAGCTACAGGCATGACCTCTGTGATGTTTTCACACCAGCGATTAAGCCACTGTTTTACCCCAGGAAACCTATTTATCAAAAGGCAGCAACATATTAATTCATAGTCTGTAACTTCTTCATGCTTTTACCCCCCAAAGATAATAATTTTACCTTCATATGCTTTCGAGATTTTGATCATTTAAGCCCTGTTGGGGGCACTAGTGAGCTAAGTGTCTTTAAGTGGTGGTTTTGCTCTGCGATGATTAGAAGAAAAAAATAGAACCCTTAAGTGAGGGGATCCAGCGGCTCTGTTAGTCCTGTGGGAGGGAGGCATTTTGTAGGCATTGTTTGGGTTCACATGTCCCCTTAGAGGGAAGGATGACTGCGAATGATTTCAAAGTGGTTCTGAGTAAACATTTTTATCCAACTAGAAAACATTTCCGCTCTAATGACAGCGCCCTCTGGGTATCACCAGGTCTCAGCCCAAATATGCATTATGAGAGATTTTAGATTAAGATCTTTGGAAAGCTCTCCAGCGCCATCATCAAAACAACAGTGAGGGAATAGCTTTAGTCAGGATGGGGATCCATCACAGCACAAGAGCTTCAGAGAGTTGGAGAACTAATGCTACAACACACTGAAGCTGTTGTGGTGACAGCACCTTTACCGAGACGGAGGATGTAAAATAAAATAGCAGTTATCACCATGAAATTTCCCTACTGATTGATTACAACCGTTAAGACATTAATGTATCACCATCTTTCTGATATGTTATGTTTAAATATGAAAATGAAATGTTATCTGTGCAAATAGGAATTCATTTGCTTACATTTCCATAACAGAATCGTGAGCATTGGATAAAGCCGTGCTTATGATTTTTGCTGAGGAAATTTTGACATTCTTTTTAGATCACTTCAAAAATGAGAATGAAATGAGTCAACAGCCAGGAAAAACAAACAAACAAAAATCAAAAACTATTTTGCCACTTAAGATGAAAATATTCAAATCAGGCTCTGAGGGGCGTAAGAACAAACTCACCTGTAAAAATAATACACAGATAAGACTGGAGCATATAAATGGTACAGAAGAAGAAATGATTAGCTCGTAGTGCCCAATTATCCGTGCAGAAATCACTTGCCTGTGAGTTCACATTTAACAGGTTTCACTTTCTCCATGAGCCTGAAAGGGTTTGTGACTGACAGATCCATTCACCTTGTGAGGCTCTAGAGGAAGTACATGTTCCAGCTGTACTTTAGACCTGAATATCTGCATGTTTAAGTGTTACTTCCCTATAATGGAAGACACAGCCCTGCAGGGACAGAAAGACACTTGCAGGCCATACACACTATAATTAGTGGTGCCATTTTGTTTGCATGTTTTTAAGGTTTAGACCTCTTAACATTTGCATCACATTTGAAATAAAACAGCTATGAAGCACGATGACTTCACCTCCACTTGCTCAAATACACTGCTTTCTGTTAAATTAATGTTAATTTTTGAATACTGTCCAAATCTCATTAAGCCTCCACAAAATAACCCATTAAAGCACTTCATCATTTAGATAACTCATAGCAATTTTGCTTTTCAAATAAGCAGCACAGAGATATTCAACACAGACAGCCCCTTTTCTTTTCATGTCTTATATTTTTATTTTTTTACATTGTTTTCTTTGGATAGGTGTTTACATATACAGATCCCTCACCATGGCATTGTATGATGTGCAATGTACAAATATGTAATGAATAAATATGAATACTCTTTTATAAAAAATGATTAGGTGTAGCACTTTGCAGTATTTGTCAAACTGTACAGAGGTGATATCATTTTTTTCCTTACCTGAGCGAGTTTGTTGGGGTGTTGGATGAAGTGTGGAAAGTCAGGGAGCAGCTAGCCAGCCTGTCTTTGATATCACTGTTTAGTCTCTGGTAAAGAGACCCAGATTTCCTCATTGCAATCATCACAGGAGCAGATTTGTTGCCCAGTCCTGAGTGCAGAACACCTCAAAATGTACTGCTGTCTTTTTCATAGATGAGTAATCACTATCCACAATAGAAGGTAGAAAAAGAGAAGTCACAGCATTAACAGCAGCAATAAATTAACAGACTTGCAAAACTCAAACAAGCAAAGTATAATACACACATCCTATAGGAATTAGAGACCAAACTCATATAAAAGAGCTGAAATCTGCAATGGCAGATATCAGAGAGCAGCAGCTCCGGCAGTGAGGGGGGATGCCTTTTAAGGGCATGTTCAGCAGTGTTATGTTCCACTTGGTGTTGCTGCTCCAGAGACAACCCTGGCGTGTGTAGTGCTGTTAGTGAGTTATGCAGCAGAAAGGATAACAATAAACCATAAAGCTGAGATTACAGATCATGATTAATGGAATAAAAAAATGTTGTCTTTTCATCATATTTTGACAAAACAAAAAAAAGAAAATACATGCATGCACCCACAGAATTGTTTGAACTCACATGGATGAGCTTGATGAACTTACCACGTTCTTTATCCTTATTTACAAATTATGAGTTATTTTTTTTCTAGAACAAATGTGTTAATCCAAAACAGACTGTCTTAAAGACTCCATGTTATCATGTATGAGCTCTTTAGCGATCGGGTGAAGTGTGAAAATGAGTCTGAAGAACGTGCAGGATGACAGCAGATTTTTGTTTCACAACGACTTCTTCCGAAGTGTTTTTGAAAAGTGCTTCCTCTATTGAAACTGGATGTGGCCTCATTTTTTTTTTTATGACAACAAACAAGTCCTTCGACATTGTTATTTCCAATTACGTGAACAGGCTCTGATGCAAATTCTTGAGAAACCTCTCATGTTTGCCAACAAAGTCAAACTAAAATACACATAAGATACACATCTAAGGCTTCAGCACCTGCAATAAAGAAGAACTGCCACATACTAACATGTCAGGGCAGGAATGTAAAGGGAATCCTGGAATGGTTTATGTACATTTAATAGTGGCTCTTGTCCAGTTTAAGAGAATCAGAAATTCTTGATATTAAGCTGGTATACACAGTGGCAGAGGACTGACAGTAGAAGAGCTAAATGTAGCGTAGCACTTACTAATGTCATTAACTATATCTGCTAACTCATAACAAAATATCTGCTTTGTAAAGATCCATATAACAATCTCTTCTTTCTCTCAGCTGCTCACTTTAGGGGTCACCAAAGCAGATCATATGCCTCCATCTCACCCTGGTGACTCCAAGGGAAAATCTTAGCATTCTCAAGTCTGCCACCTCCAGCTCAGCCTCCTTTTTGCAGTGCCACCATCTCCACACCATACACCATAGCAGGTCTCACTACCAGCTTTCCTTCGGTCACAAATCACCCCTGACACGCATCTCCACCCACTCCACCCTGCCTGTACTCTCTTCTTCACCTCTCTTGTGTACTGTCCATGCTTTGGATGGTTGACCCCAGGTTCTTAAACTCAACCACCTTCACTGTTACACATGTCTCCCTCTCATTCACTCACACGTGAAGTTAAATCGAATGAAGTTAGACAGTTATGTCTAACTATCTCACTTTTGCTGACTTTCATGTTTCCTCTCTTCACCTCTCCAGGCTCTCTTCCACCTGGTCCCTACTCTCACTACAGATTACAGTGCAAACATCATAGTCCATGGAGACTCCTGCCTGGCCTCTTCTGTCAACCTGTCCAACATCACTGCAAATAAGAAGGGGCTCAGAGTCAATCCCTGATGTAATTCCACCCCCTCCCTTGAACCCATCTGCCACTAATACTGCACACCTCTCCACTGTCTTCGCTGCTCTCACCCTCACATACTTCACAGTCCCAAAACGCACCCACAAATGCATTTTGGGACAATTATTGTTGCTTTACCTGGATTTTTTTTTTTTTACCTTCCTTGTGTAGAATAACGTTTGTGCATACTTCAGCACCATCTGCTGAGCAGAAAAGGTTTCCCTGTGTGCACTTTAAATGTCAGTTTAACACGTGCATGTGCATGTACAAGCATATTTTTGTGACGTCATGTGATTTCATTCACTGTTTACCTTACATTTGTTCTGGAAACTTGCAGATTCTTGAGCACATATTTTAAGAATGAACTTCTTCTCCATCAAACACATATCTATCTATCTATCTATCTATCTATCTATCTATCTATCTATCTGTCAAATCTTGACGGGCTTTGGTGCGTTATGTTTATATGCAAAATTATTGTTCTGTAATTCCTAAACATCTAAAACTAACACTGATGTAAATAAAAAAAATGCACACAACAAAAAAGTAAAACGAACCAATGAACTGAAATTTAAAACACTGAAAGTATTGAATTACATATGAAAGCTAATATAACAACTCTGATCCATATTTTTGGTTCACTGTTTGCGGAAAATGGGACGGAGTGAGCACTCTTCGCTTTCTCCTGATTTCATTCTGTCAGTAACCGACCCGAGGCTCCCCAGCTTTTGCCATGACAACAAAGAAACGATCCCGGTGCATTCCCTGTTGTTTGGCCCGTGGTCACTAGGCAACAGCTGCACGAATCCAGGGAAAACATCCGGAAAAGATCCTCGATTGTTTTTCTGGTCTTTTGAACGCAGAACAACCGAAGACGCTTCAGAAGTTCTGAGCGACAAATCTACTAAGACATGACTTCTTCTCTGCCTTTACTAGATAACAGCGATCCTGCTCCGAAACTCCAGGTGGAAAATAAAGTAAAAAACATTTTTGTAACACAGCCGCAGGACACGAGGTAGGCCAGTGCTTTTCATAAACAGCAACTCAAGTTACGTTGTATTTAATAAATTAAGTAAGGGGTTATCTAAACGCATTTATATAAAAATAAAACGTAAATATAATTATTTGTTTTTATATCTTACATAGTCAGTTTTGTGCTATATGTGTATGTGTGTGTCTTTCTTGACTGAATCAGACTGTTACTGGCAATTTTTTTCAGACGCAGAAGGGAAGAAAATCACATACCTGTTGTGAAAGAGGTAAGATTTGTGATTTCACAGAAAAATACTCTCATGGGTTTTATATGTTCCATTTTCTGCTTTGTGCACCTTAATTTTATTTGATTTTGGAGGGTATTCTTTCTTTCTTTCTTTCTTTCTTATCATTCCCTCTTTTCTTTTCCCTTTGAAGCATTTTCTAACTTTTCTTTTAAGACGCTTTCCATAAATGCACCCTGGAAGGCTTTCAGTATTAATGCATCTGAGTGGATCTGTTTTTTTGTGTGTAGTCTTCAAGCAGAGACTTGGAGGCAGGAGTGACTGCTTTGCAAAAGACCTTGGTTCTGAAGAAACAGGCCGAGTTGGATGAGGTGGAGAAGCGACTTGCACTTAAACGGCTAGATTTTAAAGCCTGCATGGAGGCTCTAGCACAGCGAAGGTCTGAACTGGAAATAAAACTACAACAGGTGAGTTGAGACCTCCTTGGGTCTAAATGAGTAGCAGTAGTAGCTATCCATCATCTATAAGACATTGTCATAATGTGGCTGGCCTTTGGCTTTGTGTTGTCACCCAGACTAAAGAGAAGATACTGAAATTTGAAAAGTTCGTAGCTGAAAATGAAGCAAAGCGACGCAGAGCACTGAAGAACTATGAAGCTTCACGGGTGCAAAACATTGTGAAACAGAGCCAGATAGAAGATTTGACAGAGCACCTTAAAGAACTCAGAGACAGGTGACACCTTAACATTTGGGTTTTACTGTGAAGATTTCTTTCATTAAGTTGATTTTTTAAGCCCAGCTTTGCCACATTTCAATTTGCAGAAGGCAACTTTTAAAGGAGAGAGTGGCAAAATACAAAATCTATGATGATTACTTGATGAAAACACGAGATTATCTCCCCAGCAGTAAGTTCAAATTGTCATTATTGAATTTTTACTTAAACCTGTTTAACCCGTTGAGTAAATCAGGCAATCTGTTTCAGATTATCTTGATGATGGCTCTGAATCTTTGGTTATGCCCATCATTCGGCGCCATGAGACACTGTCCATCACCCACCAGGAGCTCCTGCAACGTTTGGGGCATATGGAGGTGGAGGTGGAGCAGGGCCAGCAACAGCTGCAAAACATGAAGGAGGAACTCAGCATAAAGAAACTGGTCAGACATACAAATGCAGATGTTAGATGTAGCATTTCTTTATAGCTGTACTGTAGCTTTGAGTGGTTGAATTATGTTTTTCTGCCTGTTGCAGATGACCAATAAGGAGCTGTCTGAACTGCAGAGTGAGTTAGAGACCCTCAAAGAGAAGAACAAGCAGGCGGAGGTTAATTTACAGATGGAGCTGGGCTTCTCCAGAGAGAAAGTATACCTTCAAGATTAGTTGGATACGGCCCTGTTCTCAGTTGATCGTGGGAAGCCTTGAATAGAAACACTGTCATGTGTGTCCTTGTGTTTCAGATGACAGAAGTAGGAAGACTGCTCATGGCTATCAGCAACCTTGCAGAACAATGTTACCTACAAGCATACGGACCGTTGGAAAGCATGAATGCGCTGACGATGCTGAACATGGTGAAGGTATTAACGTAAAGGATAAGCTGATTATTAGTGTCCATTTTTACTTTACCCAGCTCTCGGCTGACCATTTCTTTCAGGAGTACATTCTGGACAACGCAGACACCGAGAGGAGGGCGAGGAGGCTGATGGAGTCCGGGAGTGCCATGACAAGTACAAAGGCTGTGATGAACAAAAGAGAGGGGGGGTCAATGAAGAGCTTTGGAAGCAAAACACAAATCAAAAGTTCAAGTAAAGTCAGCAGAATGAGCGAGACATTTGGTTGATGTTATGGTTTTAGTATTTATCACAGTGCTGCCTCTTGTGGTTTGTTTGTGTGAAGGTTCACTCTTGAGGTGGAAAACAGCACTTTAACCACTTTGTAGCAAATTAGATGTCACCTGCTAAAGAAGGCCATGAAGTGTTACCAAAACCTCCATTAGGAGAAGCTTAAATTGTGTTGTTTCATTATTTTTCTTACGTTGCTTTGATTGCTTTTGTAACAGTTTTTCAGTGTTCCACAAAAGCTATCTGCCAACCTATCCGATTAAGTCATAATATATAGAAAAATCAAAACACAAAAACAACCCAGCTGCTTCAGATGAGATATTCATGTTTATCTGGTCATCCAAACTTTGCCAGTGTTTATCATTGGACTGTGATTGTTGCTTATTTTTGAAATAAAGTGTTCATCATCAAATAATGTGGTCAGACTGGAAAGTACAATTCATATATATATATATATATATATATATATATATATATATATATATATATATATATATATATATATATATATATATATATATACACACACACTCATATATTTCCTCATATATTTAGGTTTTGCACACTTCCAAAGAGAAATCCAGAAATATTTAAAACTGAGGCATAATTCTTTGTGACAGACTACATTTTCCTTTACTAAATACATTAACTAATATAGTTAGAAGAATCTGATATTTCTGCTGAAAATCTTGCACACTCAATCAACAGCAGTCCACAATAAAACACTAAAAACAAAATCACCTTTGACCCAGTCTCAACTGATTTGGGCATCCTCCAATGTCAGACACTGCTGGGTTTTATTGTGTGTGTCTGTGTCAAGAGGCCCTACTTCCTAGTTAAAACCTGTCGTGCCACGACAATAATGTATTGCAATAGTTTCTTGTTACTTTGATTATTCCGATTTTATATCCAAACTATGACTTAGCCACCCCCAAAATAGTCATTTATATATAAAAATCAGCACTTTAACTGGATACATGAAAAACGATGCATGCACAGTAAAAATAATTTAAAGTACATTGTTAATTATAAATATAGTTATATTTCGTAGATAACAACCTACTTAAGTACTTTCATGAGAAATAGTAATACTGACGGTATGGCTCCGCTCACTATAAAAACTCTGAACTGGCCCTTTAACACAAGCACGTGGTTTCCGCAAACATCCGGTTTGTAGAAAGTAGGAACAAAAAAAAAAAAAACCAAAAAAAAGCAACAATGTTTTGACACACGTTTTGCCAAACTGTAGTTACGTTTTCTTGTGTTGTTTCCAGGTTGTTGCAATATGAAGGTACGTCATGCGGACAGGTAACTCGAAACTGCGGGGTTTTTTTTTGTTGTTGGTGGTGCGCGTAGTAAAGCTGTTTGTTTGTCGACAGATGGAGGATGGCACCTTGATTTCAAGCAGTGAGGACATTTCTTCGCTGTTCCCGATCCAGACGCCGAGTGCCAAGTACCAAGTAGGCTATTCAGCAGGGTTGAGATTGATGTAGCGCAGGTGGTCCCGGTTACCTCTTATACCTCAGCGCGTCCGCCTGCGGAATAACCACATCTATTGTCTTTCTTTTTAGGATTTGGGCAGCCAGTTTTCCGGCGTGAGAAAAGTTTCCGGCGATGGGAACTGCTTCTACAGAGCCTTCTGCTTCGCACACTTAGAGTCAGTCCTACACAGTGCCAGGGCTTTGCAGAGGTCAGTTTTAATTATTGCCGCCCCTGGGTTTAGCCAGTCTCACCTATGCTTGAACAGTTTTGAGGTAATAAAGGTGGTGTGTTGTCTCGTGTCACGGGGCTCAATTTTAGGTTCAAGAACAAGATAATCCAGAGCAGCAAAATTTTGACATCTGCAGGATTTGAGGAGAGTTTCTTCAAGCACTACATGGACACGGTAAGTACTGCACTACATTTTTACAGCTTTTTACATTTGACAAGGCATTACGGTATGATTTCGCAGCCCCCTCATTAGAAGAAGAAGAGAGAGAGAGAAAAAAAAAAAGCACTTTGTAGCTTTTGAGCTTTGGCTTGGATCTCAAGTTAGATTGACTGTTATGTAGTATATACCTACATACATCAATCAAATGTTAACTTGGTTTTAATTGTGTGGGGCATGCTGTAAAATCAGGTCCCAGCTATAAAACAAGATCCTATTCATTACACAGCCCGTCACTTCTCAACTGCATTTGTATTGATTGTATCATTTACTTAGACTTGCATCTAAAGTTGCAGCTGCACTTCTTGTAGATCTGAAAGACGTACTGTGCAGAAGGCTTGAGCCACACCTCATTTCTTTATATTTTTCTTGGAAAATGGTCACAGCAATTTATTGAAATGTGCAAAGATGAATGGAAATACAGTGCATATAAGACAGTTTGCACAGTTCCAATGAGCTTGAAAGTCAATATTTGTATGACCACCTTTTATTCTTCAGCACAGCCTGAACTCTCTTAAGCAGCTTTGTCATTTCTTTAAGTAGCCTTCAGGAACAGTTCTCCAGGCTTCTTGAAGGACATTCAAAGCTCTTCTTTGGATGTTGGCTGCCTTTTGTTCCGTTCTGTCAAGATGATCCCACACTGCTTTAGTAATGTTGCGGTCCAGGCTCTGGGGAGGCCAATCAATGACTGATAGTGTTCCACTGTGTGTGGATTCTGCTAAAGAAATGGGCACAATGTGGGTTTTGTTTTTTGTTTTTTTGTGACAGGCTGCTAGTAACAAAGTGCCTAAAGATGCAATTTTAAAATTGGTTCTTGTCAGATACCTTATTTATGGTTGAATGATTCATAGGTCAGTGTTAAGTGACTTAAAAAAAAAAAAAAAAAAATTCTCCTGATGGTCAGGCACAAGGACTGGAAACGAGTGAAAAAGCAGCAACCTTCAGAAAGCCTGGAGAACTACTGCTCAAGACCACTTTAAAAATGACAATGTCTCTCCTTGAAAGCAAAATGGAGAAATGAAGGGCTCATAACTTTTGCACTCCTGCACATGTATTATCTATAAATCATTACATCAAACTTTCTGAATAATACTGATGTACATATTGAAACTGAAAATTGTGACCTGGCATTGAATCAGATTTTTACTCGCAATAAAAGCACTATGCCAAAATATCCTGAGCATTACTCCTGTGCTCTTAGTATCCTGCTAGCCCTCTGTGTCTATTAAAAGATGCAGAAAATGAAGCTGTTTACAGGGACAAGGATACTGTCTGTTTTAAAAAAAAAAAAATAAAAAAAAAACTGCAAGACTGTCTAATTGTTCCTTTTCTCTCAAAGGTTCTACATGTTGTAGAGCAATGTCAAGCAGATGCAAATGCACTGTTCAGGCTCTTCAATGATCCGACTACCTCTGACGGTGTTGTGCAGTATCTCAGGCTGCTCACTTCAGCGCACCTGCAAAACCATGCAGACTTCTTTTGCAACTTTGTGGAGGCCCCTGATCTACAAGTCTACTGTCATCAAGTTAGTATCAGTGTTGCTGCCTACAGCAAAAAGATAATTTTTTTTTTTTTTTAAAGTTATTTAAACTGGATCATTTAACGGAGTTGGATTAAAATCTGTTCTTTGATCAGGAAGTGGAGCCTATGGCAATGGAGTGTGATCACGTGGACATCTTGGCCCTGTCGCAGGCTCTGGACATCTGCATCCACATTGTCTCTATGGAGGGTGATGAAGAACAGCTGGCTCACCATATCATTCCAGAGGGCGGGGAACCGTCCCTTTATCTCCTCTACCAAGGATCTCATTATAACATTCTCTACCCTCGGCCACAACTATGACCACTGGAACTCAGCTCAGGAATATTGACTTTGGTTGAATGAATTCCAGCTGGGCTTTAAGACACTTATGAAATCAGATTTTTATAAAATCTTGCAGTTTACAGGAATTCAACAGCTGGAGACTTGACCACTGCACAGTAGGCACAGAACATTTTAGATGAATTAAAATGCTCTATATTGTTTTTATGCTTTTTTTTATATATTGTCAAAGATGACTTTTTTTTTTTTTTTTTAATAAACATTTCAATAAACAAGTCACTGTGGCTTCTGCTTCTCTCTCTTCTTATTTTGTTTCTTCTGCCATGGAGGGATCCTTTTCTTTAACTTCTGTTTCTTCTCCTGTGTTGAAACTCTGGTTAGGGCAGTTTCTATCCCAGCAACAGGGATTTGGGGCAGGGACAGCTTTCCCATTTGAGTAGGGTACTTGGTATTTATGACACTCCTGAAAATAGGCTGTGAAATCAAACGCTTCAAGTCCTTTTTCATCCCCTTCACTATCCTCTGATGCTCTCTGTCTGCATCCTCATCCTTTGTTTTGCCTGTGGAAATGGAAGGATTTTCAGTTGTCTGTATTTAAATATCTCTTTTAAATGACACTCAATGTGCTTTTTATTTTATTTTTTTTACCAATTAATAGATCATCATCCAGATCCACCTCCAGAGCTTCTGCTGCCTGTTTGAGCCAGGAGTCATGTTGTTTCTCCCTGCTGTTGTAGTACTCCATCTTCTCAATACTCCTGGCCAAGTTTACTCGCTCCTGTAGAGGGACACAAGTAGTAAGATCTCAACTATAAACCCTTCAGAGTGTCACACACACACAGACGGGACCTGATGCTGACAGAGCTCACCATGATTGCGTCCATGCATTTGGTCTCGATGGGGAATGTGGGAAGCGCTTCGTCCTTTCCAAGGGTCTTGCATATCTTTTTGAAGTTCATCATGTCATCCGGGCTTATTAGCAGCAAACAGAGGCCCTCTTTAGTAGCTCTTGCTGTTCTGCCACTGCGGTGCACATAAGTCTCTGATGTTCTAGGAACCTGGTATGAGCAAATTATATTTGAGGTACAATGAGGCATTTAGAACAGCTTCTGATATCACAACTCATCTTTCCAGGAGATAAATATTGCCTGGACTCTTATGGTTGTGTGGTATTTAGTGTTATGGCTAGCTCATCTCTTGTTCATGTTGGACAATTCTCCTGTAATGTCAAAGATCTCAAATCCTTGGATAACTGTTAAAGGGGGTACCTGGTAGTGAATAACATGCTGAACATTGGGGATATCCAGGCCTCTTGCTGCCACATCAGTTGTCAGAAGAACACAACTGTGAATAAACACAAAAAAAATGCCAACGTCAAAGCTAAATGACATTAAAAAGAAATCATGTTTTACAGTAAATACAGTGCATACTAGATGAAACCCTTATATTCATAGTTACAATTTAGATTTCATTAATGGCACAGTTACTAGATAAGGTCCAAAGAGACCTTGATGCTGCTACTGCAAAAGTGTTGTCAACTAACCTTTCCCTCTCTGCAAACCTCTCCAGGTTTTTGAGCCGTTGCTTCTGGTGCATGTTGGCATGTAGCGGCAGCGGAGTACAGTCTAGGATAACCAGTAGAGCGTTCAGCCTCTTGATGCAGTCAATACTGTTGGCGAAAACCATGGTGCGCCCAGGATACTGGAGCAGGAAGTAGTAGAGGTAGAAGTCCTTCTCATCTTTCTGACAGTAGATTTGTGTCTCAATCAGCGTCTCCACAGTTGCCTGCTTCCTGGTGAGGTCAATGACTTTGGGCTTGGACTTTATCCCCACTTTCTCCATAAGAATTTCCAGCTTGTTCCTCTGGTCCAGATTCTTCTTCTTTTGAAGGAGGCGAGTGGGCAGGCTGTGAGCCATTGTCAAAGTGGCAGAGAACACAAACGTTTGCCTCACAGGATTGAAGTGAGTGGTATTAAGCATTTCCAGCAAATTCTCCAGCTCGGCGAAATGTCCTCTTTCTACCATGCGATCGGCTTCATCAATGACCAGGCACCTGCATTATAACAAGAAGAGGAATTAAGAAAGATAATAATAATAGATAATTTTCACATAACACACTTTTAAAAACTAATCCTATTATTTAGAGGTTTGAATTAAGACTCACCTGAGCTGCCTGAGGTTGAGCAGATGTGGGTGCCTCTCCTTGATCAAGTCCCACAGACGCCCTGGAGTAGCTATAATGATCTCTGGCCTGCGTTTCAGCACCCGTCTTTGTTTCTGTTGTGCCATTCCACCCACCACTAAGGCTGTTTTGATATCTGCACAACAGTAACACTTTAGATACCCTGACATTCATACAACTGTTAACAGATGACTCCCATCATAACACTTTAATTAGCAATGACTTACCTGTGAATTTTGCGACAGCGTCAATATGGTGTTTGACCTGAACAGCCAGTTCCCTGGTGGGAGTGAGAACCAGTCCAAGCAGGGGGCGACTCTGAGCACCAGCAGGTTTTTCATCAAAATCAAACTCTGCATCTTTGATTACCTGGACGCATCCAAGCTGCTCATTTTCTACATCGTTGGGTTCATTTTCATCTGAGTCTCCTTGATTCTGATCTTCCTCACCTTCATCGTCTTCTTGAGAAGCCTCCACTCCCCCCTTGTGATCCTCTTCAATTGATTCTGTGCACTCATCTACAGGTGGTAAATACAAACTCTCCACCTTTGTGATTGGTTCAGTGTCTTCAGTGTCAGTTTTTTCAGTGCTATTCTTCCACTCCAGGATGGTATGAATTATGGGAATGCCAAAAGCCAGGGTCTTGCCACTTCCTGTAATTACAGCACCCACATTAGCTTCACTTGAACATCTAGGAACAGAAAATAACATGATAAAGCCATAATAACATTTATCTTACCCGTCTCAGCCGCCCCCAGTATATCCAGACGATCCCTGATAGCTGGAGGCAAAGCCAGGGCTTGGATGGGTGTTGGCGAACCAAATCCAAGATTGCTCAGTGCCTTTAGCACAGGAGAGGGAACAAACAGGTCCTTCCATGCACTCATGTCAACATTTTTGTCATCAGACCCAGAAAGTGCAGCATTTGTCCAATTTTTGGCCTTCTTTTGTGGGGCCTTTGTCACTTGACTAGATTTTTCTTTTTCCAGCTCTGATGAAGACTCAGGTTTCTGCTGTTCTTTTGGGACTGTATCCTTTACTCTCTGCTGCCTTTTTCTCTCTTTCTTCTTCTTATTGGTCTTCTTTGCATCTTTTGAGTCTGCAGCGATGGCAGCTGAATCTTTTGCAGGATCTTCATCTGCTAACTCATCTTCTCCTCCCTGCTCAGGGGCAGCATTAGCCTTCTGCTTTACATCTTGTGCAGAAATGTTATCCGATTCCTTTACAACCCCTTTCTTGTTTTTCCTCCTCTTCTTCTTCTTGGCTTTTTTCTTTGCTGGCTCAGCTGCGCTCTCTCCCTCTTTGATCTCCGAATCTTCCTTCTCTCCAGCCTCCTCGCCATCATCAGCTTTTCTTTTCTTTGCTTTCTTCTTCTCCTTTTTCAGCTCGTTTGCTGCTATGGTTGCAGCCTTTTCACTGTCTAGTAAACGATAATCCGTGAGCTCTTCAAAACACACCAGACCCTCCAAGCCCTCCTCGGAGAACACGCTGGGATCGAGCTCCACGGTTTTCCACTTGCCCTTCATGTCGATGCAACGTTTCGCTGGCTTCCGCAGCCCAGAGGACATACCTTTGTTTTTCGCTTTCATCTTCTTTGTCTTCATTTTCCTACAAATGGCACAGCTGAAAAATAAGCGAGTTCCGCTAACCTCGCGAAGTTTCTAACGTTGGGTTGGTATAAGCGCCACGTGCAATCCACGTTTCCTGCAGTTAGAGCCAAATACGTACCGATAATTAACAAAAACTGCGCGCACAAAGTCTCCTATGAACCACCAGTTGGATCAGTGAGTACGAAAGCCTTACCTTGACTGAGAACAGGCTCTCGGAGACTTAACATACGATCACAACAACGTGAGAAACGAGGGGGCAGCCATGACAGTGTTGATCACGTGGTTTGAAAAACTTTATTTGTTGAACAGGAGCGGTGTAATTGTGACTCCCCTGATAATTTCGATTTTAAAAAAAAAAAATGTCTCCTCTTATATCACGTATATAACTTATTGATTAATGTTTAATAAACGTTTAAATAACATTAATGAAAAATAAAAATGTCAGTTTATCGGTTTTTAATATGAAGTCTGAATTTATAAGTGCTTCTGTGACAGAAATAAAGGATTATACACTGTAATTTCTGAAGGTGGAGACTAAATTGTAGTGACGTTTGTGCCAAGGGTACTAGTTCACTTTCTAAGTCAGCAATAATCGTATTTATTAGTAGTAGAAAATATTATTAAAAATATTTATTAATGGGGGTTCTACCTGACAAACTAGCATATAATTTAGTACATAGATCAGTAAATGCAGTTGTGAAAAATAAAGTTTTAAGTACACCCCATGATTCAGTAGCTTGTAGAACCACATTTAGCAGGAATAACTGTCTCTCACATCAGTGTGGAGGAATTTTTGCCCGCTCTTCTTTACAGCGTTACTTCAGCTCATTGAGGTTTAGAGGCATTTCTTTATGCACAGCTCTCCACAGCACTTCAATCTGGTTGAGGTCTGCGGACTTTGACTGTGTCATTGCAACACCTTGATTTTTATTTTTCAGCCATTCTGTTCTGTTCTGCTGCTGTGTTTGGGATCATTGTCCTGCTGCATGACTCATTTTTGGCCAAACTTTTGCTGTTGGACAGATCACCTCACATTTGACTCTAAAATACTTTGGTACACAGAGGGGTTCACTTAATGACTGCAAGGTGCCCAAAACATCACCCCCTCCACCACCGTGTTTTATAGCTGGTATGAGGTGTTTCTGATTGTGCTGTCATGAACTTTAACATTTAACATGCTAACTGAGGCCTGTAGAGTTGTTGAGATGAGGCTCTTGGGTTTTTTGCAGTTTCTCTCAGCATTTCATTTTCTGACCTTGGGATTGATTTGCTGTCCACTCCTGGGAAGATTGTAGAATTGTGTTAACACAACTGAGCTCGTTAACTCCATGGAAAGTGCATTATTGGAACATGATACTAATGTTTTTATTTGACAGATGCAGTTGCAGCAGCAATTTATTTCTTAATTTATTGCATTTACAGTGGTTGTCATAATTTGGAACACTTGGAGTTGCAAATAAATTCAAAACAAGTTTGTGATGCAGGTGAAGACTTTATTATTATTATTGGTGAGTCTAGAATACTCTGGTGATGCATGCTGTAGGTTGGCTTTCACAGAACAGACCAAAACAGGCTTAAACCTTGCTGGAATTTAAAAACATCCACCAAATTAGCTGTGTAGAAGCTGTTTAAGAACTAACACATTACAGTAGCAAAACTATTTTGTGGTGGGGTCAATCACCCTCCCCATGAACAGCAGACAGTTTGTATCTTCATGGTATATGAAGAAGAAAAATGGTCTGTTTACATTGAAGGTCCTTGGTAGGGAGTATGGAATAATACCAATTGTTGTGGCAGCTGCTGCAGTTGTTCCAGTCTCATCCACCTCAATCACAGCCTTGTGCAGCACCTACAATTTCACAGCAAGGATGAAAGTGTTAAGCTGTACTAGTTGGAACATGTGCATATGTTGCATTAATAGTAAAAGTGATAACTTACCTCTGACAATTTGAGCCCTTTGTCCTGGCTGAGCTTTGTCAAATTGGCCAAATTGCTAAAGGCACTGGTCATGCCCATACCAGGTAGAAGATTATGCAGGGAATAGGACTGCTCCATGTTGAATTTGGGCATGTTCACTTCCACTTTGCTGCGAACAAGACACGAGTCGACATGTTGAACACAGTGACTCATCTGCTGCTGCAGGCGTTGCTTTATGATCATTTACAAAATATGCACGCAAAAGATGTAGACGCTCGTGTACAGCAAGGGATTTTTATGCACATACATTTTTCTCAGCTTTGTGATCCAGCTCTGAAACCTCTCTGCAGTAATCTCATCATCTACCATCGTGTAGTCCATGCCTGTGTTGGGCAGCAGGATAAGCATGGAAACGCCCTCGTAGTATGGCAGTTTCAAAACTCTGGCACCCAGAGAAGCATCTTCCGCAGTGTAGAACTTGTCTTCTTTAAGCATCATAGGCACCTGCACTGTATTATAGTTATCAATGTAGAAGGGTGCATTTCGAGTCAAATTGCCATTGAAAGGCATCTGCCAGGCTCCTGTGGAGAAGATAATATTGCAAGTTTAGTTCTAAACAAAAATATTTCTAAGGTGCACACATGAAGTGTAATTAATGATGAAAGTGAAAATTGTAAAGCGCACAAGAAGGATTTAATTTACCTTGAAAGAAAATTGTGTTAATTAACAGGAGTTTGGTCTGTTCGTCCAGGGCAGAAATCATCTCTGTAACCTTCCCCTGAGTCTTGCCCCTAATGTAATCATTGATGACACCGATACTCTCTGAAGTGTCTGCAAAGTTAACAGTTTTGATGTCTGCATTAAAAAACTTATTAACTTTTTCTTCAAACTCCCTCTCTACGACAAATTGTGGGTGCATAAAGAGAGCCATGCTTTGGTCCAATTTCAGCGATCCATTTCGTGTGACGTTCTCATGAAGGAGTTGAAACAACTTAGGGATAAGGTCTGGCTGGTCAGCCCTCTCCAGCGACTCCAGTTTAAGTACCCTCAGGATTTGCTTGTGTGTGACACCGTCAGAAGCCATTAGTAGAGAAGCAAAACTGGTAGAGATGCTCAGAGGCGAGAAAAAGATGTTCTTGTCATGGTAACTGGATATCTTTCTGTACAGGTTCATGGCAAAGTCCATATTTTTGAAGGTGAGATCTGAGATGGTGTTCCCGCTAGATTCTGCTTGGTGGAGAGGAGTCAGAAAACACAAGAAGGCCACAAAGAAAAAACGGGCCATCTTCATTTTGTGTACCACCGTCATTTGAACCTGGAAAGGTTTGGGTGCACAACTTGAAACACAGATGTTTACACCAACTGAAAATGTACTAATTCCATATACTTAGAAAACACTAAGTTTTACTGAAATACAATCTACATTTAACTAAATGTCGTACGTACCTTTCAGCTTGGCCAAGATTGTACCTGAAATCTCCATGTATTATTTGTCGAAACAAAGTGCAAGTCTGCTCTGCATGTTACACATTAACCACAAAACACATATTCAGAGGTGAATCCATAAGAATCAATAAGTAAATGAGACACAAGAAACATCAGGCGTGGATTTCACTTTAATCCTGGAACAACAACCAATATATTAAATGAAAGAATGTGCTGTTCTAACATGAAATATAACAAAAATAATGAATTTAAGAATGCAGTGACTAAAATAAGGATAAAAACCCAACTACCAACATTTTATAGACTTTCACAATTGCATTTTAAATTTTAAAAAAAAAAAAAAGAAAGAAAAAAAGCTGATCCAATGGAAACAAAACGATAACAAAATCATGGAATCAACAAACTTCGTCTGACATCCAACGTGTTAGTGAAGGCATCAAGATATATCCGGGCTGAATGGTCATCGGTTTCGGAAACACAACAACAAACAAATGTAAAGTGTTTTAATGCTTTAGTTAGGAGCAGTCACCAAGAAAGATTTCTCGCTTTCAGAACTTTACAGTCTTTTCGAGAAAAACGAGTGAGATTTTAAAGTCACTGTTGAAATGAAAACAATTTCCTCAAAGTGTACGCACTGTGACACGTTTGATGTGTCGTTTATCTTTGGATTTCAAATTGTGAAGTTAAATAATGATTTTTTTATTTTTTTTAATTCATTTTCATAATCAGCAAATATACGCAGTGTCTTTGTTCTTCTAACGTGTACAACACTGCTCTGAGCAGAACTGGAATACAAAGCAAATCAGATCAGTGCAATTAAACTGTTAATTGTTTGTATAGAGGCGTCCTCAGTGGAAATCTTTTTTTTTTTTTTCCCCCCATACATGGTTCATGAAAAACACTGATGAAAGAAAAGCCAAAAACAAACAAAAAAAGGTTGGACATAATACACTGCTGGAACAATTCATGTTTATATGGTGCTTCTTTGTTCCCCAATTATTCTGGATAAAAATAAGAAAAACATGCCTCAGCGATAAGCAATTTAGGTTCAGCAAAAAAACAAACAAACAAAACAAAAAAACAATCTGATCAAAAATGACAAGACACCCTTAAATTGTGTTTGTAAGCTGTCTAATAGGTTTCATTATGCCTACTTGCACACATAAAAATACAGCCACAACATCCAAAATATGCAGCTCTCTAAATGCCTTGGGCGATCACTTTTAGACTGTCAAGTATAGAAGTCAGTGATGTAAGGAGTCAATAACCCACAAATGTTAGTGCTATTACAAGTTTCAAGAAGGATATTTTTCTGGCAATGCCCCCCCCCATTCTCACTTTATGTTCTACAAACTCAAGTCTACTATAAAGGTAGGAATCACTCATTACCTAAGCCCCCCTTTCCACTGATCTGATGGCATCTAAATCAGACTTTGTGTTTGACTGAGCATCCTGGTCCCCTTTCATGTAAAGGTATGCACTTCAGCACACAGTTGCATTAACAGAAAGGCACACACAAGGTGACAGCTTTTCTATAATGCATTTTTGCTGCTCCCGATCCAAAAGTGAGAGCTCTCTTTCATTCTCTCTCAAGCCTGAGGCGAGGGCAGCTCTCTCCTGCACTTTGTGGCACTATGCAGTGCATGCACGTACACACAGATCCTGCTCAGTGGCTGGAGAGCTAAATATTCAAGGACGTGATTACACTTCACTAGAATCAGTGCTAACAATATGCCAAATATGTGCATACTGTGTCTCCCTCCGTCTCTGTCGCGGTTATGTCTGAGTGAAGCAGTGAGGAATGTTAATGTAAAAGTGACCTCTCTCTGAATGACACAATAGCATGAAGCCAGCAGTATTATGTATCCCATATCTGAAAAGCTTGAGCTTGCAAAGCTTTTACCTACGGTCTACAACATTGGTCTCATATGGCTTTCATAGAATGCCTGTGCCAAAAATAACAAAACACACCCTTTCCATTCTATTCCTTTCCATGCCCCCCCTCAAAAACAAACAAACAAAACAAAACAAAAAAGATACAGCCAAAAAGAAAAAAAAAACAGAATACAAAACTGTATACAATAGAAATAGAAGGCGCCATGGCTAAAAAGGCAATTGCAAACTTGGATTAACTGCATCATGAGTCTCGTCGATCTTTTCCTCATCTCAGTGTTTCACTGAGTTGGATTAAGTGCTGTCTCTTCTTTTCTTTATAGCCTGTCAGCGAACTAACCAGGGGTAAAGTGTCAGCCTTCTGACTGTCCTCAGGTCCACGTGTGCAAAAGGTTAGAGGAGGGAGAAAAGCTACCCCTGTATGGGGTTGCCAATCCAGGCAGCTGGTAAACAATATAGGCAAACCTTTCACAACTTCACTGGCTGGGCTTCGTTTGTTGGTCCTCCTCAGAGCCAGTGTTTACTGATCCTAGTAAAAGTAAGTGGGCTTGGGTTAATACATTCCATTCATATTAACTGAATAGGATATTAAATAAAACGCAAAATGGGTTTTACATTTACATTAAAGAGATTTGCTGACCTGAGCTTCCAGTTGGTTGTGCATCTGGTTGTTGAGGAATGTTTGGCTGAGCTTGTTGCTGCTGCCTAAACAGTCAACACAGTGGACGTGTATCAAAATGCACGCACTGTTTTCTCTGTACACTTACATGCAATATGCAAATCTCACTGCAAGACAGAATTCTGTTTTTAATTAAGTGTTTTGGTGAAACCTACCGATCAAAGTAAGCTTGTCTTCTCTTCCTTAGTTCCTCAGCTGTAAGTGTCTCATTCTGGCCTTCTCTTTGTTCTCCTGCAGCACTCCCTGCTGCCTGGCTCCCTGATTTTACATTTCCCACTTCACCCTCTGAAGACTTATTGCTCATAACAGCTCCTATAATATGGAAAAATATGTATCCAAAATTAAGCTTTTGCCAGTGTCATATTGTATATGCATATGTATAACTTAAAGCAATGTTAGTGTCAACCTGAGATACAATTTGTGAAATTAAGATGAAAAATAATACTTATATCATCCTTTTTTCTTTTTTAGATACTACAGTACAGTGAGAAGTGTGAGTTTATAATATCAACTATAAAACGTTTCATTTTTGTAAACTACAATTACAACAATGAAGCCATAATATTTTTTAAACTTTTCAATGACCTATACAGTACCTTGCATACTGAGCTGTATGGCTCTGCGAAGATCAGCTTCTTCATCTTCCACATCTATGTCTTGTCTGCTGAGTGCTAAAGCTCTCTTCAGTTCTTCATCTTCATCCACAGCTTCATCGGCCACACCAAAACCCATCTCTGTCTGGCCCAGAGCAACTGACCTGCTGCTCACAGAAAATGACACTCAGTTGCCACAAGTAAGTTGCAATTTATTTTAAGTCATAAGAAAAATAACACAAGATATTCCTTTATGAGTATTTACTGGCTCCTCCATATTGCACAGGCTGCATATACATACCCTGAACTTGTTTGGGCCTCATCCTCTCCAATCAGTCTGGGCCGCTGCAGCTGCTGGACCCTCATGATTCCAAGAATCTGCTCCGCTTCACACTCAGGAAGGTTTCCCCGGATCACAAATATGGAATACCCTACACAAATACAACTCCTGTCATATTTTCTGCAATGCAACATCTAAAAAAAAAAAAGCGAATGATGATCAGTTTTTAATACCTTCTTGTTGTAACTGTGCAAGGAAAAGGGCTAGATAGGTGTCTGATATCAGTTCGGGTCCAGTCAAAAGGGAATTCAAGTTAAACCACTGGAATAAAAACAGAATGAAAAAAACTTTAGTAAAGGAAACTGCATTAATATAATTTAGGAAAACATGTACATTGTACCTGTTGTCCAAGTTTGCGTATAGTGAACCAGTGCTCTTTGTAGTTGCAAATGAAGGCTTTCTCATTTCTGAAACATTGAAATCAAACTCAGCTTAAAGAATAAATGTGAATACAAATTTGGCAATACACAGAGTTAATGTAATTAGTCTTAAGAACTTTACATTGGATTTATCATCAGGCTCTGGTACTCTCGGCTGTTGAAGAGGATTAGCTCCAAGCCCCACACTCGAAGAGCATTGCTAATTACCTACCAAAAACCAAACAAACCACATTACAAAATAAAAAACTGATATGCCTTACTTATTACAAGTACAGATTTTTTATAAAGAATCATTTTTTTTTAACTCACTTGTATGGAAAAGAACCCACTATCATCCATGTTCCCTGATGGTTGCTATAAACACAAGTGCAGAACAATTAGAAAATAAAGAAACTTCCATAACCTCCAAAAACAGGCTGTTGCAGTATAAACTGCCCTCTGTCTCTATTCACCTGCAAGAAGGTCCTGTACTCCTCGCTGGCCATACCTCCCTCTGCCATCCTCATCCTCTCCTCTTCATCGAGCTGCTGAGCAATTGAGGACAGATCAACAGGAGTGAAATACTCGCCTTGCAGCAGGTTGTTGAGGCAGTGCTGGGCGCAGAGGGAGCCCTCTTGCTGCAAATTAAGAATCGGTATTGTTAAATGCACCACGGCAATTAAGACTGCTACCATGGCAGTATAATTTTAGGGGGTTCGTAACAACTTTGGTAGCTTTACGAAGGTGAAATGATCGACTTCAACATTTGTTCTCGCATCAGTAGAGCAACACAGAGCTAACTACGCTACGTAAACAACATGCACAACTAGTCTTATTAGTCCTCTCTAACAACAGATTGCTACGTTAAGCCGGTTCCTTTGTTAAAAATACGAAATGTAACACGACTGCAGCAGTTAAGACACCTTCTGCGCTGATACTCCAAGCTGAAAAGAAACTTTTCAACATCTCAGATTAGCAAGTGAGTTAGCATTTTTAGCTGTCTGGACAACAATGCTGCTAAACATCACCACATATATCGTACCAGCTACATAATCCTGGGAAACAAATAGCCGCAACGAGTCCAAAGCATTCCCGAATAAGCTCGACTTTAAATACTTTAAGATATATATATTTTTAACTTACTTTCTCGTGAAATATGGAATCCATATTCAGCTTTCTGTCAAACGCTGAACTCTGACCTCCAGCACCGCTGCGTCCGTCACCATAGAGAAAGAGGGGACAATCTCGACTAGCGCCCTCTAGTTGTTGGGCTCCTTACAGCACCAGCACCGGTGAAGGGTTCTGGTCGTAAGCAGTCTCCTAGCTACACCTCTTCCTTTACGGCAAATGGAATATGGCGGCGAGTGAGGAAAACCAAGACGGGCTGGAGCTCAGCAAGGTATGATTTTTTTTAAAATTAGCTAATATAACTGACAGTGGTGCCCGAGATGCTGGGACAAAACACTGAAGTATAATGTTTAAAGCCCTCTGAGCAATACGATTTGAACGCGCAGTGAAAGCCTATCATACTTCCCAAGCTAGCACTTAGAGCTAGCTGTGTGCTAGCTGCCTAACTAGCGTCCATTCTGCAGTGGTTATGGGCATTGTTTTTATTGCTCAGCGTCAGTGATGGCATGTTGATAGACCTGGTTGTTTAGACATCGCAGACAGAGGAAACATGCATGCATCTTCCGCCGTCTGCTCCATCTTGTGATATCTTGGTAGTCGCTGTTGTCCATGAGTTGCGGTTAGTTTGTACACTTTGGAGCACTGTAGCCTCGACAGGACCTCAGGCTCTTTCTGCGTTGCGTCGCTCATAAACCTCGCCCGTGT
Source organism: Archocentrus centrarchus (assembly GCF_007364275.1). Taxonomy (NCBI): domain Eukaryota; kingdom Metazoa; phylum Chordata; class Actinopteri; order Cichliformes; family Cichlidae; genus Archocentrus; species Archocentrus centrarchus. Next base: position 11,498,424 of record NC_044367.1, on the reverse strand, counting down.
TGTTCACAATGTGAAAAAGAAACTAGGCTCAGCTGCAGAAAGGTCACTGATTTGTTTCAGATATTTTGCATATCAACTCTTGTTAAACCAAATCCCATAAAAATATGAAAACGATGTGCAGCTTGACTTAACTACATTCAGCGTGTAGTACTGCAGAAGTAATGCAAAAGCACTGCACGCGTTAATACTATCAAATAGTTATACTTATGAGCAGCTCACCAAAAGGTGATCGTTTCATATCCTTGTTTGTCTTGCTAAGTAGGCTGTAGTTAACAGGATTTATGAAGGGATTATATATATAAAATAAATAGATGATGTGTTTTGCAAGTATCCTCGTGACTCTGCTTTGTTGTGCCTGCTCTGTGTACTACATTATAATCAACCCAGTCCTTTTGGGCCATTTAAAATATCTTTATACAAGTGCTATGTTATATTTGTTGCAAATTCTGCTGCCCTCTTCTTCATGAAAAATGACTAATTCTTGAGACATACGTTTGACAGCGTAGAGGTAGCCAAGTCTTTAACAGCAGTTTAATTACTGAATAACATTGTTTGGCAAAATATTGGAAATCGGGCTGTACAGTGGTTAGCACTGCAGCATCACAGCATCCTGGGTTTGAATCCACCATCTGGCTGGGACCTTTCTGTGTGGAGTTTGCATGTTCTCCCTGTGTCGTGTGGGTTCTGTCCAGGTACTATGGCTTCCACCCATGGTCCAAAGACATGCAGTTAGTGGGGTTAGGTTAATTGGTGATTCTAAATTGCCCATAGCTGTGAATGGTTGTCTGTCTCTCTGTGTTAGCCCTGTGACAGCCAACCTGTGTTGCACTATGGCAGCTGCAAACATGTTTAAAAAAAAAAAGCAGCATACTTACATTACTTACTGTATTATCATGTGTGTATTATTAACATAATTTTTTATTTTTTTATTTTTTTTTGGCTTGAGTTTTTATATTTAACACTGAATATTTGTAAAAAAACAAACAAAAAAACAGTCCCTCACTGCTGACAGAACTTGTTTAAAGACAGGAGCACTCCAGCACAGTTAGCTCATAGGCTTCAATAAACTTTACTTTTGGCTTTACACTATATAATACCTGCTTTGGACAATTAGTCCTCATTGCTAAGAGTCGTCCCACAAAGTTAAAAAGGCAGCCCATTTCTTGCTGACCAAAATACATATCTCTTTATTCATTTCATTTTAAATGGAGTCATCTGGCTGGTCTAGAAAGCATGCTGAGGTCTTCTGTTTTTTGTCACAGGAATGGCAGGAGGCAGCAGACAGCAGAGCAGCGCTGCTCTGTTACCTGAAGGAGCAGGTGCCTCAGATCTTCTGCCTAAAGGAGTCCAGCCCTCAGGAAGAGGAGGAGCTGATGCAGAGTCGTCTCCTTCACCCTCTGGAGTGTTTCCTGTTTGGAGAGGATCCTCAGGAGGGTTTGGAGAAGCTCAAGCAGGGCAGCACCTCGTCCCAGCTCTGTGGACGTGTCTTTAAAGAGGGCGAAACTGTCTACTCCTGCAGGTCTGAATAGATCATCAAAATAAATCAGTTTTAATGGAAATCTTTAGCTGTGATAAAATCTTAGATTTTAATACAACCTGAATTAAAATGATCAAAACGATAAATAAATTCTAGGTCGTCATTAAAATGTATGCAAAGCCACACTGAAAACAGGTAAATACAGTGTCTAATGAAGCTGATGTTGCTATAGACTCTGGATATTCACATCAAAATAAATAACTAAAAGCTAAGGCACTTGGCATGCAGCTCAGTTTGTGTTTAGAGTATATCACTCTTTAGGCTCAGACCTTTGTTGACATTTGTACTGTCAAGTTAAAAAAAAAAAAAAAAAAAATGTCTTCCACTTATTGCAGGGATTGTGCAATAGATCCCACTTGTGTCCTGTGCATGGACTGCTTCCAGGAGAGCGTTCACAAAAGCCATCGCTACAAGGTTGGTGCTAATATAAATGTTTACATCTTCAATGAATTCCAGTATGTTTGAGTGCATAGTGTTTGAATAGCATACTACTGTTTCCATGCTTTGTCATTGTTAGTCATGAGTCCAAGCGATTTACTTCTCTGGACAATATGCTATCATGGATTCCTAAATTACTATAGGATTTAATCTTTGACTTAAAGTCAACAAGTCATACATGCTGGAACCCCAATATTGAATAGCTAAAGGATCTGTTTAAAGTAATAGCCGTAGTGTGCATCCATCACTCTCACTCACTCATCACTGATGTACATTTTTTCCAGATGCATGCATCATCAGGCGGGGGGTTCTGCGATTGTGGAGATGTAGAAGCCTGGAAGATTGGCCCGTGTTGCTCCAAACATGACCCAGGAGCAGCCAATGCCATGGTAACGGTAAGTTGCGTAACACAGTGGGAAGAAGGAAGTGGAGGAGGGGAGGGTGTGCTCATCCCATTCTGTGTCAGTGAACCCTAGAATGCTTATTTTTCCCATCGTAGTGGTGGATGCTGCTCTCTGGATAGTAGCTTTGACTCCAGAAGTGAAAAAAGAAACAGAAGTTGCTGACATGCATCAAATGAGAAAATCAAGTTTAAGAGATCACAGTAATGACTGAGTGCAGAGAAACTGGTGGGGGGGAAAAAAAAAACAAAACAAAACAGTGGGTGAGACTAGTTAAGAGCAGCCTTTAATTCTACACAACTGTTTGGGGATTTTTTTTCCATTCGCAGCTTCTCCTCTGCTACAAAAGGCTGCTGATTTTGCTGGTAGCTGTTGTTTGTCAGGCCTTTCTTTGCTGATCACAGCGTTTGTGCTCACCTCTGATACCATCATGCTCAGCGGGCTTTGCGCAGACATGCTGTTTGACAGCTCTGCTTTTCCGTAAACAGCAGGTGCTTCTGCTAACACACACACACACACACACACATCCCTGGCCTCGGTCTGGCAGGCTGCTTTGTGTTTTCTACACCAGATCTGAACCTGTGCTTAAGAAGAACTCACACATCACATTACCATAGCAGCATGTCTGCTCTGAACGTGGAAAAAAAAACATCATGCCATGTATATGTAATGTCATTGGTTAAATTACTGTAGATTCTAGTGTTTGTTCTCACACAGTGATGTAATGTTAAGATGCACAAACTCGCCGTATCGTTTGTTTGGCTTGCGTATTAGATGTTGGGTATTTGGAGGAAGTACTGTGCTGCTATGTGAAATGTTTGCTCTCAGGGGATTTAATATTAATGTTACCAGGCCAGCTGCCTGCTTGGCTTTAATTAAGAAAAATATTTAGACCAGTTCCCTGTTACATTATAGACTTACCCAGCAAGATACAGGAAATGAGGAATTAGTAATGTTTATATAGACTTTGACATCAGATTAACTTCAGTTTCTGTGAAGTTATTGTTTTCTGTCCTCGACCACTGCTAGTATTTACCTGTAGTGATCACTGCAATGTCTGTGTGTGTGTGTTTTTAAAAAAAATTAATTGTATGCTTGAATCCTGTGTTGTTTATTTTGTATAGGATGAGTGCGTGCTGGACCCAGAGTTATATGAACGTGCTGAAAAGCTCTTCCGGGTATTGCTGAACTATGTCACAAGTTTTTTGGTGTGGGAGGAGAACTTTGAGCTGTCTGCTGAACTTCAGCCACGGTACAGCCCGTCCAGTCAAATGTCCAAAAATAATCTGTACTCAAAAGACTCATCTTAAGTTTGACAGAGTATTTCTTAACCCATACAGGACTAAAGATGCTACATATTACTGTGTACTCTACAATGATGAGCATCACTCGTACGACCATGTGATCTACACCCTGCAGCGTTCGGTCAACTGTGATCAAGCTGAGGCACAGACACACACAACGCTCATTGATAAGGAGGTATTTCTTTAGGTTATTTGCCTTTAAGCTTCTACCAGCTGCCAAAAATTCAAACTCAAAATCTAGTGTAGAAAATAGCAATATTGATGTCAAGAGGGGACCCAGTAAGCGCACAGAGAATTTCCGCCCAATATCTCAAACGTTTTACGAGATAATGCAAATTAGGGAAACACCCTAGGGGAAAATTGCTAAAAACGATGGCACTCTGTTGCTATTGAGTCAACATTATTGATATGAAACTTTTGGTATCGGATTTATAGTTTTTTTTTTTTTTTTTTTTCTTACCGTATTTTGATAACAAAAATCTGCTGTAACTTTGATTGAAATTTGTAAATTCTTCCTAAAATTTTACCCTGTGCAAATGAGGTACATATTGAGAGCTGGTGATTTGGGGATGAATATGAAATTTCTAAACATTGCCTAAGGTCAGGGGTGACAGAGGGGTCCGTCTGGTAGCCTGAAAGTGAGGGAACGTTAATTTTGTCTTTATTTGAATAGCAGATTGTCCCTCGATGTAATTATTTTTAACTGTTCCACAGGGTCGTCGGGCAGTAAAGAGGGGAAGCTTTCGTACCTGCCAGCAAGCGCAAGATCGTATCAGGGTAAACACCATCCACCACTAAATTTCAGAATCAGTTACTGCTGTTCAGTTTTGCATTTCAGTATGAACTCTGTCATGTTGCAGGCAAATTCTGTGCAAATTTCCCAGCAGCCACTGCGTGTGGAGATCCTTCACGCAGCAGTAATGGCTCATCAAACTTTTGCGCTTTACCTCGGCTACTGGTTCCAGAAAATAATTGGTTATTCAGGTGCTTACATCACTGTTGTCTTACCTCCACCCCATAAACTTGTTAGCTTTGTCCAACATTTCTGTCTTTTCAGTCTGCAAAATTTGACCATGGCCATTTTGGCTTGTCATAGCAGGGTAACACACAACTGTATCTATTTACTGTGTCACAGCCATTGCAGTGAGACAGCATGCACAACACATGAGCCCTGGCCAATATAAATGGAACAGGGCCATAATTCATGTTATTAGACACAGCTGTGTTTACCCTGCACTGACACGTGACAACGGCCTGTTGCACATATACAGCTGTATGACTGGTAATCTGTCTTGTGCAGTGGGTTTCAGACAAGCCTTCTGCCAGGTGGCGCTCGAGCCAGACATGGACACAGATCAACCTTGCCTCATTAGCAAACTCATGCTGCACGATGCCAGGATGTACAAAGGTAAGCAGACCTCGGCCCAATCCTGAAGGTTTTTATTAAATTAGAGGAAAACAGCCATATAATATAGTAAAACAGTAAACAGATTATTTGTCAGCAATTGTTGGGGAAGGGGCGGGGGGGTAAAAAGTCTCCCTACTCATAATAGTACCAAAGGTGTTTTGTTTTGTTGCTGTCCTATTCCTGCCTACACCATTTCGAGCCCCTGCAGCCTCTCGCATTTAATCACTTAACAGATGACGTCAAGTGAGGTCTGGGATGATTTAGTTTCTAGGCAGTAGGGTAGAGATTGAGATTAGGCTGTTAGGTGACTTTTTTTTTTTTTTTTGCATGTTACTGCAAAACTCAGTTCAATTCTGCAAGACACTAACATGAAGAACACCTTTTTTTTTTATTTCCTCAAGGAGCTCGCAAGATAGTACATGAGCTGATTTTCTGCAGCATGCTAATGGAGACTGAATTCAAGAGGCTTTTTGCAATTGAGTTTACAAAGGTAAATAAAAATGTCAAAAATTGAACCTTTTTTTGCTGCCCCCCACACACACACACACACACTTCCTAATTATGTTCTTCATTTTTGTCTTTTCAGCACTATAAGCAGCTGCAGAAGGACTTCATCAATGATGACCATGAAAGGAATATTTCCATCACAGCTCTGTCTGTTCAGATCTTTACTGTTCCCACACTAGTGAGTGTTGTTTCCAGGTTTACATCAATGCGAGAAGTCACAAGATACTGTATGTAAATTGCTTGGTTTTCTGTATTAACAGAACAGTTATAATCTTACACATCACCTTATTGAACGCACCAATTAAATGTTCACATTGGTGGTGGAAAAAGTAAGTGAACCCTTAGCAACTGGTCAGCCTTCATTTGGCAGGAATGACTTCAATGATTTCCACTCGCACGCCTGCTTTAACTCAGCCATATGTTTAGGCTATCTGCTGAAAATGGTTCAGTGGAGCTCATTGCACAGTATCTACACTGCTCAAAAATTACAGGAACACTTTTTAATCAGAGTATAGCATCAAGGCAGTTAAACATCTGGGATATTGAGCTGGTCAGTTAACCCTTTAACCGCAAATGCATCGGCTGTGGCACAACGTACTTCAAAAGTGCCGCAGTTTGTGGACTTCCAGCAACAAATACCATAATACCTCTATATGCTATATTTCTGGGCTTTCAGGAACTGTTTGAATTTTTCCGATTGGACAAATGGTCGCAGAGTTACGGTAAAAAGCCAGCTGATCAGTGATGGTCTGGGGAAGCATATTCATGGAGAGATGCAAAGACCTCTACAGGCTAGGCAATGGCACCCTGACTTATTGGGATGAAATCCTTGGACCCACTGTTAGACAGTGGGTCCTGGGTTCCTCCTGGTGCACGACAGTGCCCGGCCTCATGTGGTGCGAGTCTGCAGGGTGGATGGAAGGAATTGATACAATTGACCGTCCCCCAAGCTCGCCTGATATAAATCCAATAGAACACCTCTGGGACGTATTTTATGGTCCACCCGATGGTGCCAGGTTGCACCTCAGACTGTCCAGGAGCTCAGTGATGCCCTGCTCCAGATCTGGGAGGAGATCCCCCAGGACGCCATCCTTCGTTATCAGGCATACAAGCATGTAGGGGCAGAGAGAGACGGGACAAAAGGTACAAAAACTGTGTTTAGGTCTGCTCTAAATCCAAATGGTAGTAAATATATTAAATGTGATCACATTGGTCCCTGACTCCACCAGTTTAAATCAAATCCTTATGTGAGTTATATCTGGCTGATCTTCCCTTTAATTTTAGTCTCCTTGTGCACTTCTGTTCTCACCAGTCACTCAAACATCTCACCATTTGCATGTGACTGACAGGTTGAAGTTTGGCAAACCTCAGGCATGCAGTTTTGGCAGCGTCATTATGATTTGTAAATGGTGTGAACATAGGAGAATAAAGGGAGTTTCCCATTTAATCAATAAATCTCTTGAAGTCATATCATAGTGTTGTAAGTGTTACATGCCATCTGTATGTAACTGAGATATGAAACGGCATGTGTACATAACTTATCATCAGTGCTCGTCCTTACATTCATGTTCTTCCCCTAGGCCAGACAGCTGATTGAAGAGTGCAATGTGATTAAAGTGATAGTTGATACCGTGATGGAATTGCTGCGTGAACATCTGGATGATAATAATCGCTTTGTCTTCCTGGGCTACAATTCAGACAAGTTCTCACGCATCCAAGTCATCTTCCACGACCTCAGGTGATTAAAGAAAGCAAAATTTTGTACTCTCTTGTTCTTTATTCCTAACGTTTTATGGCCTTTATCTAAGATGTAACTAATCTTTGCCACTCAGGTATATTCTGATCAGTAAACCATCAATATGGACCGAAGAGCTTCGGAGACAGTTCCTGGAGGGGTTCAGAGTCTTTCTTGGTCTTCTTAAATGCATGCAGGTACAAATGGTCCCAGCCCTGTTTCATTCTGTAAATATATACAGTATGTATCTTTAAATGTGTCACCTAATAGATGATTAGACTGGATATTTAATGAATCCTGACCTTCTATTGCTTTCTCCATCAGGGTATGGAGGAGGTGAAGCGGCAACTTGGCCAACACATTGCGGTGGAGCCAGAGTGGGAAGCTGGGTTTACGCTCCAGATCCAGCTGCGCCACATTCTTGCCATGTTTCAAGACTGGTGTTCATCTGATGTGAGTTGCCATGCAGCTTGTTTTCATGCGATAATATTATCTTAAAACTACAGAGAGCATAATGCCTCATGGTTCTGGCTCTGTCATGGTTGTAGATGATCCGTTGCCATTCTAGCTGGTGCATAAATAAATTGAAAACACACAAAAAATAAAATAAATTCAAAGTGCCGTGCAGACGTTACAGTTTGGTAGCGTTTAAATGAAGCGTAACTGTAAAATCTCTACAGTGTTCATCTACTTAAAATGGACAGCGATAGGGAGGAGAGCAATCCCTGTACTCACGTATTGCCTTTGTCTTCCCTCAGGAGGAGATCTTGCTGCTTGCATTTAAGGAGTGCCACACAGTTCTGATGCAGTGCAATAACCAGCCCTTCCACAAGGAGGCCACAGACTACTATATGTGCAAGCACATCCTCCATGTCCGTCCATATAAAGTCTCACGGGAGCCTGTCAGCATACATCTGCCCATCTCCAGGCTATTGGCTGGTAGGAGAACTAAGAGTTGAAACTTGCAGTCATTATTTTTTTATTTTTTTTTAAATTAATTAATTAATTTTCTTAATTTTTTTTAAAACTGTTGACTTAATAATGTGTACATTGTGATTCATAGGACTGTATGTACTCCTGTGTGGGACCGGGGCAATTGATCACCTGGATAATCCTGTAAGTGACATGAGAAAATGTGTTAATTTAGTGAATCAGTGAGCAAATGTTAATCATCCGCTGTGTGTTACAGATTTAAGGATTTTTTTTTTTTCTGTCCATTGCAGGAAAGCTACGATTTCACCCAGCTGGCAGAACATCCTCTGCGCTGCGTGGTGCTGGCGGCACAGGTCTCAGCTGAAATGTGGCGGAGAAACGGGCTTTCCCTGGTCAGCCAGGTACACTATAGCCTTTGGACGCAAAATATATATATATTTTTATTTTCTGTGTGGTCTTTCTTTTTCACATTATAAACTGATTCATATGAACAGGTATACTACTACCAGGATGTAAAATGCAGGGAGGAGATGTACGATAAGGATGTTGTCATGCTTCAGGTTAGTATCCGTCAGGCATCAGCGTTTCTCTAATGCCAGTTTAAAAATTTCTTTTGCTTTTTTTTTTCTTGCGTTAACAGTGCGATGATATCACACACCCTTCATCATGTCTGTTACAGATAGCTGCTTCCAAAATGGACCCCAACCACTTCCTCATGTTGATCTTGTTGAGATTTGAGCTCTTTGAATATTTTAATGGAAGTTGTTCAAGCAAAGACCAGGCAAGCACCACCTGAATAATCATTCATTTAAAAATCAAAAACAAAAAAATTTTGTGCCACCCGACGTATTAATGAAATGCAGTTTCATTTTCAGGATGAGTTGACACAATGGAACCGTTTAACAGAAGAGATGCTCTACCTGCTGATCGTCATTGCTGGTACAGTGTCAGAATCTCTTGATCAAGTTTAGATATTTCTTAATTCAATTAAAAAAAAAAAAAAAAAGAAATGTAAAATATATTGTAGTATATGAACAGTGCTGTCTGTTCAGGTGAGCGCTATGTCCCTGGGATCAGTCAGTTGACCAAAGAGGATGTGACGATGAGAGAGGTTGTCCACCTGCTGTGCATTGAACCCATGGCTCATAGTACCCTGGTCAAAGCCCTGCCAGAGAATGTATGCTTTAAAATGCCACATTTCTGAATTATATGATTCATTTCGTGGTATTTGGTACGGAGGATTTATGACAAAAGTGATGTTTTTTTTTTTTCTTTTCTTTGCAGGAAAGCCATGAAACAGGCCTGGAGACAGTAATCACAAAAGTTGCCACTTTCAAGTATGTACACCCCCATCAGTTTTGCCTTAACAGTAAATTTTACAAATCTTTAATCTTTATATTCTGTTTTTGCTTTTAGAAAACCAGGAGTTTCGGGACATGGGTTATACGAAGTGAAAAAAGAACGTCTAATAGAATTCAACCCGTTCTTCTACCATTACTCAAGATCCCAACATAGCAAGGTAGCCCAGTGCCTTAAATTGAATTGACATTTTTTGCTGACTTTGCTTTGGCTAATTTGTTATTTTCTGCAGGCAGAAGAGTCCCAGAAGAAAAGGAGAGCTCAGGAGGGCAATGATAAAGGTGACTGACACTCCAATCTGTCACCAAATGTTGCCATCTTTTGGAGACCGATTCGTGATTAAAAAGGCTTTAATAACATTGCTCCTGTTTGTGTCTGCGCTCAGCTCTTCGCCCGCCGCTGCCCCCAGCCTTTTGCCCAGCCTTCTCCCATATAGTGCGTCTCCTCTGCTGTGACATAATCATCCACATCCTGAGAAATGTCCTGCAGAGAGCTGCAGAGGATCGGCCAACTCACTGGACAGAAGCCATGATCCAGAAGGTACAAATTACATTCATGTTTTTACTTTCCCTGAATTTCAATTTCTCAATTCAAATGCAGCAACAGAATTTACTCCTTTATCACACAGGCGCTGCACCTGATTGGTCAGGCATTGCTAGAAGAGAAAATGCAGCTTGAGGATGTCACTGTGGAGGAAGTGACCTTTGATTTCAGCCTGAAGGCCCGTTGTGAGTGAAAAACAATCAACTGTTTCCTTTTTCTTCAGAATCGTTGTCTCTTTGAGAGTGTATGAATACTTTTTGGGAAATAAATTCCTGTTCTTCTTGTTCAGTAATAGGTGCAGAACATGGCAAGTCAGTGTTCCTCTTGTTGTCCAAGATTAAGGCTTTGCCTTCTCTTGAAGCTCAAAAAGACATGATTAAGTGGGTTCTACAGGTAGGCTGTTCACTTATTTCTCATTAAAGATATTGTTTCAGAATATTAAAACAGTCATTATCAGTTTTCAGGACTGGTGCATATGCTTTGTAGTTAGTTTTCCATTTTATATCACTGTTTTTCTTCTAGATGTTTGAGGTTGTCAAGTGCCTTAGAGAGAACTCCAGTCCAACAATGTCCATGAGCATGGAAACAGCCAAGCCAGAAGAGGTAAAAATTAAATAAATCAAACCCCCCAAAAAAGTTTGGCTTTGAGACAAAGTGCAGCTGCGCAGAGTACTCAAAGATGGACACAGATACCATCCTGACTTGTGTTTTTATTGATCCAGAGTGCTCAGGACAAAGAAAAAGCAGAGCGGAAAAGGAAGGCAGAGGCAGCTAAACTCCACCGACAGAAGATTATGGCCCAGATGTCAGCAATGCAGAAGAACTTTATTGAGTCAAATAAGATGCTTTATGATAACATGCCTGAAAGTGGAACACAGGGAGAAACCGTTGCATCTACTGAGGAGTGAGTGAAGCCTTTTCGTAACACCCTATAGTTGTATTTTGAAGATTTGAATGTGAGGATTTACACCAGATTATTTCCACTCAATACAGTTTGTTTTATTTCTCCTAGCTGTGCCACAGAGCAGAGGGAGCTGTGCATAGCTGTTGGGCCTCACCGAGGGTCCACTCCAGCTGAGAGGGAAGTACTGACCTGCATTCTTTGTCAGGAGGAGCAGGAGGTGATGGCTCAAGCTCAAGCCATGGTACTGACTGCTTGTGTCCAGAGGTCCACAGTGCTGACACAGTGCAGAGGAAAGATACCAAGCAGCAGAACAGACGGTCAGGCTCCGTTCACTGATCATACCATTTTATTTTGTGAGATTCACATTTGACCCATATATTTATTGTGTTTATTACTTAAAGGGCCGGGGACATCGTATCCCCTCTTTATGCCTCCTGATCTGGCTGTGGGGACCCACACTGGCAGCTGTGGACATGTCATGCATGCCACATGTTGGCAAAAGTAAGTCATCAAAGGAACAAGTTTGACCATTTTTTTCCAATTAACTAAAATATCCTGACATTACTTTTGGGTATTATTTCCTTATTTTCCAGATACTTTGAGGCAGTGCAAAGTACAACCAGGAACCGGCTCCATGCTGATTTGATCATCGATTTGGAAAATGGAGAGTACTTGTGTCCCTTGTGCAAGTCTCTGTGCAATACTGTGGTACCACTGATCCCATTAGAACCGCTAACATTTGACTAGTAAGCCCGTCTTTGTTCCTCAGAGCAGTCTGCGGTGTTTTGTTTGTGCAAATAGAAAGATGTTATTTGCATGTTTGTTGTCTGATTGCAGTGAAAATGCAGAGATAATTGGCCAGCATATGACACTGCCTCGCTGGATCCAGATCCTCTCTGCTAGGATTAAAGGACTCGGGTCATTCACTCAGGATAATGGTACGAGTAGAAACCAGAATACAGTTATTGCCGTTATTGGATGTAAACAATACTGGTTTGCAGTGTCACATATGTAAAACTGACCCACCAATGGAAAAAAAGTCCACATTTTGTCGTATCTGCTTGGAAAAGTTTTTCTTGTTTTTCCTGAACCTCAGATAGCACAGCAGAATGTAACTGATGATGGTTTTCTCTCTCTCTGTCTTGCAGACCACAACTCAGAAGGCAGTAGTAGTAATAGTAGCACTGGGCTGTGTGGCGAGGGCCAGCCAGACTTTAGATCCATTCTCAGCTATGGAGTACAAGAACTGTGAGTGGAACTATCTCCACCTTTATTATTTTTGTTTTCCCCACCACACAGTCTAAATTTTCTGCTGTTGGTCATTTCTAGGAGAAAGGTCTCAGACAGCATTGCAGAGATGCTAGTTGTGTGCGCCACCACAGTCCACAGGGTTGGACTGAAGACTGCTCCCAATGAGCTGTGCCCCCATGTTCCCATTATGGCCTGGAACACATGTGCCTTCACTATTCAGGCCATAGGTACTGCATCTCTTGGCCTATGTCACGTCGTACCTTTTTATGTACTCATGTATGCAATTCTTAAAATATCTTTGCATATCTTCACAGAAAACATATTGGAGCAAGAGGGCAAGCCACTATTTGGGTCTTTACAAAACAGACAGGTACTCATTAGAGAACAAATAATGGAGTGCTTATAGTTCAGGTTGTTTGATGTCAGTTTTGTGAAATGCTTCTCTTTTAGCTTGCAGGTTTGAAGGCCATTGTTCAGTTTTCAGCAGCACAGAGACTTAAGAGCTCTCAGGCAGTCATCCAGAGGCACTTCACTGATATGTTGGGGGGTATGTGGTCATCAGAACAACCTCAGGCTGTGTCCTTTTTATACTTATGACTGTGTAGTTTACCTGTGATCGCTCTCCCTCCTCAGCCTTGCTACCAGCCATGAGCAGGAAGAACACACCTTCTGTTCTTGAGGTGGACTTGTTCCATCTTCTGGTAGGTGTCCCTGAAGGAAACTGCTTGGATGAGACTAAAATATAGACTACCCTCCAAATTTTTGCAAGAGATTGCCTGTTTAAGAAAAATGTGTAATGAAGTCTAAAATGCATGTTTTTTCAGGTGAGCATGGTGTTATCAGTACCCTCACTGTATCAGGAGGAGACTGTAGACTTACAGCCATCTGCTGTCAGCTCTGCATACAACCACCTGCACATCTTGCATCTGGTGACCATGGCTCATGTGCTGCAGGTCCTCTTGTCTTCTGCAGGTACAACAAGCCAACAAGAACTTGCAGAATACAGTCTGATCTAATAATACACTTGTTAGCTGCCATTTAGTGAGCTTGCTAGTAGTAACATAATAGGAGTGATTATGATGATTAAATAATGGTTTTGTTTGAGCAGATTTCCCTGCAGCGGGGGATGGAGGGGAGACGGAGGAGGAGAGAGCAGCAGCAGAGTTGTACTCTGCAGTGTCACAACACACTGGAAGGTAAGTGGTTTTCATCATTCGATAAAGCAGATGAGCACAGTTGTATTTTATATGTAAAGAAAAAAATCAAGATTGATTAAAGTAAATTAATTGGGTTCATTTAAAGTGTTTAAGTTCTTTTGTCCTTCATGAGGATAGTGGTAAAATAGGATGCAGTGAACTAGATATTTAAAAAAATCTTTTCCCAGGTTTCATGTTTTCAGGGGCTTTTCTGTGACGAATGCTCAGGTATTTGACAGATTATGGTGTGGTTTTCTCATCAGGCTCCTTCCAGATGTTTCCAGTGGCTCTTTAGTAGAAAGAGTGAAGACAGGAATTGCACCGTTCTTGCGTTGTGCTGCTCTCTTTTTCAATTGCCTTACAGGAGTACCCCCTCCAGAGGAGCTCTTTAGTATTTCTGGTAGGTCTCACTGTAGTAGTATAAAAGTGTGGCATTTTGGAATACACAAGAGGAAGATTTGTGTATTCATCCTCACCTTTTATGTCTTTTGCAGCTAATTCTCAAGAACAGATGGAGGCATTATGCAGTTACCTGGCAATACCCTCCAATGTGTTCCAGCTTTTCCAGGAGCATCGAGAAACTGTTAGTCCACTGCTTCAGAGGTACCTGAAGACTGTTGCATCTTACAGTAGCTCCTGGTGAAGTGAGTAGTTATGTAACTTTTTTTTTTTTTTTTAAATTGTTAGGTGGTGTGAGAACCCAGCTGTAACCAAAGCCCTGAAAGGCAAAATCCAGACAGTCAGGTAGGTTTTTCTTATCTTATTTCAAAATTGATTTCTGTTTATATTGAAGCCCTACAGTTGGCCAAAAAACCCACTCTATCAACAGATACCCACGGAAAAGGAATCGATTGATTTCTCTTCCTGAAGATTACAGTACACTTCTCAATCAAGCCAGCCATTTTCAGTAAGCGGAGAAGTCCACTCATTTGAAATCTTTCGGTTTTCTTCTGTGCGTCCCTTCTCACTCGTCTGTGCCTCGTCCTCAGGTGTCCAAAATCCACAGATGATGACAGGAAGCATCCGACTCTGTGCCTCTTTTGTGGGGCTATGTTGTGCTCTCAGAGCTCCTGTTGTCTCAGCCAGCTGGATGGGGAGGAAGTGGGGGCTTGCACTGCCCACGCTGCAACCTGTGGAGCAGGAGTGGGCATGTTCCTCAGGTTGCTCAGCCACTCTGCACATTTTAGATTAGTAGAATTGTATTTCAGGTCTAGAATTAGTTTGTCATTTGTGCTTTTTTTTTTTTCTCCAATTGGATCAAGTTTTGTTTTATGTTAACAGGATAAGAGAGTGTGAAATTGTGCTGATGGCCAGTAGGACTCGAGGAAGCACGTATCCAGCTCCTTACTTGGATGATTATGGGGAGACTGATCCTCATCTTGCGTAAGAATCTATTCTGTGTCTTGAGCTTAATTGTAGTATTACTTCCCTATATTGGGGCATAATTCGAAAGTTTTGGAACTAATCTTTAGCAGAGTGCATGTTGTCCTCAAGGGTCAGCTGTTTGTCTTTGTCAGTCCACACAATGTGTGTCACCTATGAACAGGTAGCTGGAAGGTGTACAGTAATGCTGGGGCTCCTGTGAGTGTAACTTTTGTAGCACTTGTAAGCATTGAATGTTACTGCTGAATCTTTTGCCACTGTGGTCTACAAATTAGCTCTCAGATTCATAATTATGTGCTGGCCAAAACTGGATGAGAGCATAGCACTGAAAATCCCCTCCTGGTGTATCCCCTGTTAAATAACTTACAGCCAAAGTCCAACTATTTGATGACACCAAATAAGTTTAACCTCTGCTACTAACACTACCCTCACACAGTTATATTTGGATAAGCATTATGTCCTTATTATGAAAGTAGTTGTTTACATCGCAGTGAAGTGTGACTAAATTTTTTTGTCATACGAGTCAAATACTGGGTTCACCAAACCCTCGAATGTATTTGTGTTTGTGTTTTCATTTCTAGAAGGGGCAATCCATTGCACCTTTGCCCGGACCGTTACAGGAAGCTAAACCAGCTGTGGCAGCAGCACTGCATCCTGGAAGAAATCGCCCGCAGCCTGGAGGTGGTCAATGTTATGTTTGCTTTTGAGTGGCAGATGTTGTGATGACTGCTCCAGCTGTGGTAGCTGGTCAATACTGAGCACGGCCATGGAGCGCAGTGGCTCCCAAGCTCCCAAGAAACACACACTCACACACCCACAAGCAATCAAACCCTTCTACAATCAGAAAAGCTTGTTTTGTCCCAAATGAATCTCCTTTGGAGTCCAGAGAAGTGTGTGTAGTCAAAAAAGATGGAGGGTGATTGTTGTTGATTAAACCCAAGTCGCCTTGTTTCAGTTTGATTGTCTGCTGTGAGGATGAAATTCTCCTAGAGTGATGTTATTTGCAAAGAGGCTCATTTAAATAAAGAAGAGCATCAACACACACTAACATGTTTCTGTTATCACTTCATGTGTATTTTTTTTTTCTTAATAATGCTGTGAATTTTCTGTATTCTCTCTTTGTGTTAGAACTTATGATTTGTGATAAGTTATAATTGTTCAATGATGCTGTTTTGAAGTACATTCATGTGGAAATGTTTGGGCTTCGTCAGAGATCCTATACATTTTTGCTTTCACCCCTTAATTATGTAGAATGTTTCAAATAATGAAACCTTAACCTACTGACACCTTTACTTATAAATAGACACATGTATAATGGACAAAACATATAGAATAAACATTATTTCCAAGATTGCATCAAACAGATGAAGTATTCTAAGAGAAGTATACAGTAATCTGCCTCGGTGACTTCCTTATATCCTATCCTTGATGCACCAGTTTTCTGAATTTTAGCTGTTTTTATAGTTACATAAATCTCGCATCTGCGCTTGCTGACCTTAAGAATTGTGAAATTAATTATATGAAAGATTTCACAGGAAATATGATCTTTGAGAAAAAGTTTTATTCAGCCAAAAGCTTATAATCAAAAATTATTGGATGAACTACTGTGCAACACATTGTCACATTTTATCATTATCTAAATTTTTGTTTTTAATTATCTATTGCACTGTTTTATTTAAGAAAAAAAACAATTTTTTTTTTTTAAAACCCCAGTATATGTTTTCAGGTACTCCATTATTTCTCTGCCATTTCAGGAAAAAAAAAAAAAAGTGTGAATATATAATTTCTACCTTTTTGTGTTGTTTGACAGTACTTAATGACTTCCAGTCTGTGGAAATAAAGACACAAGACAATCTGCAGGCAGTCTGTTCCAATGCTCTGAAATGGTTAAAACAATAGTGTCCAAGATTTGAATAAATCTTTTAAAAAGGAACGATCTGTTCTCTATTATTAACTGCTCTAAACATTTAGGTATTTTTGCAGTTCTACTTATATTGTTAATTCTTTAAAAAGTACAGCATAAATTTAGTATAAAGGACTTCCCGGCTTTGTTTCGGAAAAGAAAGGCAGGAAGAGCAGATCATATCAGCAAGGCTAGTTTGCAGACATTGAAATCCTCATTAAAGCAGTGACAAATGTTTTGGTAGCTCATCCCAGCAAGAAGTGTTTTCATTAGAGCATTAAAACTTGGTGACATTGCTGAGGCACAAGAAAATCATTGCAGCACTGGCTTGAATATTCTAAGAGTAATAGTTAAGAATTACTCAGGGATTTCTGTCTGGTGATCTACTTATGTGAAAACACAAAAGGTACTGTGTAATATTATTCGCTACCCTTCTTACAACTTTGCTAATGCGGTCAGGCAACTCGGAAAAGGGCACACACAAGATTCAAGATTGTTGTTACCAGTCTGAACACCCAGAAACTAATCACTAAAGATCTTTTGATTGTGAAATGCATTTTTTTTTTTTGCTGTAACTCTAACTTCTTCCGGCTGGATTTTCCAGTATGTTCAGATGAAAACATGGGAAACAATGTTAGGTGCTTTAACTTCTAACCCACAGTTGTCTTCAGCAAACAGTAAATCTATGTCAAGTTCATTTTGATTCCAGTGTTGCAACTGACAGGTGTACAGAGCTGTTTTTGCAGCTTTTTGCAAAACCACGAGATACACAGGCAGCAGATGTCATTTGTAAACAATAGATTACAGTACAGATAGTCTTACAAACAAATATAGAAAATGTGGCTTTGCTTATACTGTGAGGGATGTTTAGTTAGCATGCTGTGGGTCCAATAAACCCTTTTGAGGAGTTATTAGGATGCTACTGCCCCGGTCCACATTGTGTGAAGGGTCACTGAATGGGCTGTGTATGGAAATGACCTAAATCCTGTGTTATGGCCTTGGCAGTCACTAGTCACCACCATCATTAAAACACCAAATTAGGAAATGAGTTTTGGAATAATGGTGTTCCACCCCTCTGAGTTCAAACACTTGCAAAATGAATGCAAAGGTGCATTTAAGGTGTTTTGGTAGCACTTTGTATGTGCATTAATGGTGACTTAAATCATGGTGTTTATGTGAAAAGACTGCATAAAGTTAACAAGGCATTATCTGCAGGAGAATACCCTTCAGGGATCATATATTGTTTAATAATCCCCACAGTATGTTTAATTTTCCACAGACAATATTCTTTGTATAACTGCTCAGTCTCAGTTCTTCTCCACAGATATAGAGATAAGAATTTACCAGTGTAATGTGTACAGGCTTCAAAGCCCTTTGTGGGCTGTAGGGGATGTCCTTCATTGGGGTCTTTTGACTGAAAGAGGTCAACTGGCTTCAGTTATTTGCTTTGGTGGAACATTGTCAGGACCATAGTGTGCTTTTGAGGTGGAGGGGACATTAATGTTGGGGTCTCCGTTGCCTGCTGTGTCTATCTGGTTGCCCTTGCCAAGGCTCTTGATGATATTCAGGTTGCTGCGGGCAGTTTCCATGAAGCTGTTTTCCAGCAGCCAGCCATCAGATTCAGAGTTGGGGTCTTCCTGCCTCAGCACATTTTCCAAGGAGGTCTGGAGGTAACGAACCCCGGTCAACACTGACAGCTGAAGCAAGACACAGAAACCCATATTACTGACAGGATCACACATAAAAATAAACACAAAGCATGATATAAAGGCTGAGAGCACGTGAAGTACTGCAAAGATGTTACATTACTTAGTCAATCTTCTCTTTAACCCCACCAGGAAGATCCTCTAACACTGACTTGTGTTTCCTCACCTCAAATAACCAGGTGATGAGGACTGTGAGGCCGATAGACTGCATAATGTTTGTGTAGTACTCCAGCAGCGCCTGCTGACACCCTTTCATCCAAAGGTTTAGCTCTTCCGTCTGGTGCTCGTAGTTGAAATGGGCAGAGTTGTTGGTGATCTGCTGCTGGATGCAGGGCCGGGGCGAGTTGAAGTTACAGCAGCTGAAAGGGACTCCATCCAATAGGTACTTTCCATCCACATTACTCCTTAGTCGGCTAGAAAGCAGGAAATGAAATTTCGAGTTTGCCTTAATGGATTGGTGCTCGAGTGACCAAAGTGTTAGGCATGATGGTCATTGTTTGGGACTGCAGAAAATATATTTAAACAGTATTTTATTATCGTAACTGCCACCCTAACCCCATCCACTGTGCTGATCTGTGTTTCCTGTCTTGTTCCGCTTTCCCCCGTTTTGCCTCTTAATTGTGCACTGTGTGAAACTGCAAGTGTTACTGGAATAATTTATGGCTCAGTGTATGAGGAAAAAACGAACTTTTAGATAACATCCTTTAAAGATTAAATTCCACACATTTTAGCTGAAAAACGGTATTAACTGGTTAAAATCGTATTGCACAGATGTCACCATTTACCCGCTGGATTACTTGTGAAAATTATTCTCTGAACTGCAAATGCAGAGATACATATGGAATATTGTTGTTAAGTAAATGTGCAATATTTTAAATAATTATGATAATTTGCTGGAGTTTGTTGGCCACACAGAGGCCATATCAACTACTTGTGAACACACCACATGTCATCATTTATTCAGCTGATGTGAACTATTTAACAAACTTATTTACACATCCAGCAACTGCCATATTTCTGGCCACTCAGGACATATAAATCTTAAGCATACCTCCTCTTTAATATGAATGTACTACAGCACCCTGTTTCTGCAGTTTGTACTTACTCCACCACCTGTTTTTGGGACATATCCAGATAACGGTTGCTTATCCACTGAATTTGAAACCAGTCCTTATAGCCATTGTTTCCACAGCACTGGAACTGCACCTGCAGCATGTCCACTGTGCGCTTTAGGAAGCAGCGTCCTGGTGTGTCTGTGTCCTTGTAAAACCTCATGGCCTCTGTCAGCCCCAGGTTCAGAGACTCCTCCAGTTCCCCATGCATGCAGTAACACATCAGAGCCCCTACTAGCACACAAAAGGTGAAGAAGAAGGTGCATATGATATAGGGCAGCATGATCAGCTTCCAGCGCAAAAACTTGGTGGTGTCCACGCAGTCATAGCAGATTTTCCCACCCAGGAAGTTTATGGCACATGCAATGAGACCCACGGCTATAAGCATGTTGGGAACATACTGGATATCCCTCTCAGCCATCACCTCTCTTTGCTTATGGAGCTCCACCTTGAGGAAGATGCCTAGGCTGAACAGGATGGCCCCTGTAACCACTGAGATCCAGTTTAGGATCCAGAGCACCTGGGCCAACTTGTCCCTCTTGGTCTTGGTAAATTTAACTCTTAAGACTGCCATCGTCTGTAACCCTTCTCTGAGTTTTCATTCAAGTCCAAGGTGGGATTAAGGGTAGGACACAGATAGAGCAGGGAAGAGGAAGAGGAAGTTATCATCCAGGGGATGTGGAGGAACAGGTGGAGGGGGTTTGGTTGTACAGTTCTGTGAAGGTCCTTTCATAAGCAGCTTAGCCTGGTAGTCAAGACTGATATTGTGTGGATGCTGCATTATGGTTGTACTGGAGGTCGTAGATAAGCCTGTAGTGGTGACAATATATAAAAAAATTTCTTATATAACAGCACAATTTCTAGAAAACAAAAACACTGTTATGAAACACTGTCCTGACCTTTTAGTCAGTTATATATAAACAGAAATGGTAAAAATTTACATATAACCACAATAAGAGTTCAACAAAGTGTGGTTTTGTTTTAAAAATGTAAAAAAAAAAAAAAAAAAAGTTTAAAAAAAGTATTCCCCAAAATAAAGTCCCAAACTTAAAACTGAAGAAAATGAAACAAACAAAAAACTAAGACAAAAAAAAATAAATAAATCTGTGGCGCTCACCTAGGTGTGGTCATGGTGAAAATTTGAAATCATTTTCTTCCCATTTTCAGGTTGTTTTCTTCCAGACATCCTCAGATTTAGTCCAGAGTGACGAGCAGTCGTAGTGACACAGGTCGCATGAAGGCACCCACAGCAGCATCAGAGTGAGACGAGCAGCCAAATCTTGAACCTCCTCCTAATCCCCTTTAGTCATTAATCAGCCCTGGGCCCCACAAGGGATTTGGACCCACCTTCTGCCACCCATGCAAATCTGGCTGTCCCTAGACTGTGAAAGTAATGGCTGATTGCCTGTGTTTGTGTTTATGTCAACAGTAAAAGTTTTCCAAAAGCATAAAGTTCAAGTATAAAAAAATAAATGAAAAAATAAGGCTCTCTGTATCAGCAACATCAGCCTTACTGCAAAGTTTAAGCCATCTTTTAATGACAAATAAAAATGAATTATGTACATACAGAAAGACTGTAAAGACACAAAAACATAGTTTGCCCTTTGGTGTTTTTTTTATGAAGACCATACGCATAACACAGACCAATAAATGCATCAAAAAAGGATAAACACACTTATGCAAACTGCTGCTGCACTGCTCTCTACTGGTAGAAACTTCCAAATGAGGCTGCAACAACTTTCATTATCAATGAATTAATTTTCTTTTGTCTATAAAACGCTTTGAAATATCTTGTTTCTACCAACCAATAATCCAGAATCAAGACATCCAGTCTCCACCACATGTGCATGAGAATGCAAAAAAAAAACCCCCCAAAAAACAAAACAATGACAAAATTATGCAGTGATCAGAAAGGCTCGTGGTGCTTTTGAATATAGCAGACACTTTGCCAGTGATAGTAAAAAATACTGACATCACTGACTGGAATGTGACCAGAAGTGCCAAATATCTTCCCTCTTTCGCTTAAGACATTCACTTTAACCCCTGGTGTTCTTACCTACTTTGTTTCCTGCCTTGAATGCACACGCAAACATAAATATGCAGTCATGGCTACGCTGCAAATCAGCCAATGAAATGTTAACTGAGAGTGAGCTTAGAGGATTAACATGTACGAAAGTAGCTTGTGTAAGAAGAGAATGTTACTGCAGCCAGCGGGCCAGTCAGCAAATCCACAAGGCAGACAGAACTCAGAGCAGTCACCGCTACAGAGACCAAGAGGGAAGTTTTACTGACCCACTGCGGAAAACTAGACCACAGTCACTGCACTGAGTAAGTATCTGAAGACCCAACAAATGCAAAATCATGCTTACTACAATCATTGTGCTTTAATCTGGTCTTGCACAATCGATTGATGTAAGTGTGGAAACATTTACATAAATGGATTTTCTAGCTTTAAGCGTACATGTTATTTAACCACTTAAAAATCCTTAAGGACATTACATGTGCTACATTTAAAAGACCTGTCTAATACAGTAAAGTTAATTTTAGATGTTTTCATTTACTCATGTTGTGTGTTTGATCCTCCTTGTCTTGGTGTTGATACCACAAGCTCAGCATCATGCTGGATACAGAGGGACACTGGTCTGAGGCTCTGGCTAGCAACAACATAAAAGCCATCATCTGCTGGTTGAGGAAGCTTACAGCTGAAGGTAGAAAATGAACATCCATATAACTATTGCTCTGTGCAATGTTTGCAAAGACTACCTAATATTGATGTTTGATTTAACGCTGTATCTCCAACAAGGTGATGCTGATGTGGGGGAAATTATACATCCATTTAGCTGCTGGGTACAGCAGACGGCAGAGTTTGCTAAGAAGGAGTTAGTAACCTTATGTAAGTACATATTAAGTCATATTATTAGTCATTCTAAGCCTGCAATTTGGTGATTTAGCATTGCATCTCTGTAAAGTCTAGATCTTAAAAACAAAAAGAGTAATCCAAGCCCAAACTGACAAAACATTTCCAACTTCATCAGGATTATTTCCTGAAATAGATTTAAACTCAGTGCAACAAGCTGATGTTACTTTGAGTAATGTGTAATTTGGATCTTTGTATCTATTGTATCTTAATTTTTCCCACAGGCTTCAGCCGCTGTCAGGGTCAGTGGATGTTCCTGGACCGGAGCTCCTTCACCAGAGTGCACATGTTGCTCCAGAGATTAAGGAACCTGCTCACACTGGCCCAGTGGGGAAGAAAGCAGCTCTGTTCAGCCCACCTCTGGCACGGTACATGCACACCATACAACTGGAGCAGTATGGTATATGTGTTGCAGATATCTTAATCTTTAATGTTGTGACATGATAAAACCTTTCTGAAAACTTAATGCCTTCTCTGTGCAGGTGTGGGGGTCCCGTGTATGGTCTGCAAGGATACATGCAGCTCCTCAGACATCCGACACGGCTGCTGGAACAGAGAGCACAGGACTCTAAAGCAACACATCTGGCTGGGACAGCTGGTTCAGTGGTGGGGCATGATGGGGCTTCTGCCCAAGTTTCCTGGTATAGATATCATCACACACCAAAAATTGGGATGAAGAACTGTTTTCATACCTCTAAATGTTTTTTTTTTTAATGGTCTGTTCCCTGCTGTTTCTGTCAGATACCCAAGAAATGAAGCGTATCGCTCAGATGTGGAAGGAAATGGATCACAGCCACAGGAAAGCTTGTCTTGAAACACCTGGGTAACTCTGAAATGATTTACGGATTTTACAGCCATTCCACCATTTCTGTCTCACTCTGAACATTTTTTCTAATCCATTTCACATCTGCTTTATTAAAAAAAAAAACAAAAACTTCCTTCCATTTTATTAGATGGGAGGAGGGAGAAATGGGAAGATTCAGCTCTTTGATACAGAGCATGGTGACACAGCTAGGCAGACAACATGGCTGCATTTGGATGTCTGAAGATTGCACAGACCCACATTATCCGCCCCCTAATCTGCAGGCACTGCTGAAGCTCATGCTGATCCCTCATATTGACAACATGTCAGTCCAGGCCATTGTATCCATCCAAATCAACAAAGCTTTTCTGTGAAACATACTGATTTCTTGCTTCCATAGATGCAGTTAATTTAGGTTAAATATGTCTTAACTTTTATGATACAGCTCATGTACTTCATCCTGGATGTGGCAAATTTCCTGCAGTGCAAAGATGACCTCCTTCAGTCTTTTTGTCATGCCTTCACAATTCCATCTGCCTTTTCCCAACAAATCAGAGCCTTCTGGATGTTTGATCATGGACACATTAAGGTATGCAACTTACAAAGAAAACAGATTTTATGCATCAGGCAAAAAAAAAGAAAAAAAAAAGAAAAAAAAAGTGATGCTCAAAGAATGATTTTCTTCAAGGCATTTTAATGAACATTAACAAACAGATTGTGGTAATGAGCTATGAGAGCCAGTTAACCATGCTGCTGATCACATTAGTGTTCAACAGCCATAATGGTGTGCAGGTGACACAAATGAGATGCTTGCATACTGCAAAATGATTTAATAAGCTCCGATGTGCCACTCGTAAGTAATGAAAGAAGCTACAACATATGTTTTCCTTTAATTGATTATGTCTGTGTAGATTCTCAGTCATCCAGGTCATAGTAGTCTCTGGAGCTTGAAAAAGGCGACTGGACTTCTTTTTGTTTCTTGAAGACGTTTCACCTCTCATCCGAAAGGCTTCTTCAGTTCTCAACCAAATGGTGGAGAGACCCAGGTATTTAAACCCCTGTGGGCGTAGTCCCATGGAGGTGGTTATGACCCTCTATTGATCATGTGCGTGAACACATGTGCCCAGGTGTGAAGAGGGCGTGGGTCATATTTAATCAGTGGTTTCAGTTGAAACCAATTTAGGACTCCGCTCCATTGTTTCCTGTGGCCTATTGAGGTCACTGGAACAAAGGTGTGAATGGGGGTTGAGACGTCTGGGAAGGGAGCTCAGGACAGCACTGTAAGCGGGGGAAAGTTGGTGACGTAATCCACCTCCTCTGTTCAATGATGGTTGTTCACAGTGGACATAGATGGCTTCTTTCACTCCTCTTTCAAACCATCTGTTTTCCCTGTCCAAAATGTGAACATTGGCATCCTCAAAAGAGTGCCCTTTTTCCTTCAGATGCAGATGTACTGCTGAATCTTGTCCTGTCGAGGTGGCTCTTCTATGTTGTGCCATTCGTTTGTGAAGAGGCTGTTTGGTTTCACCAATGTAGAGGTCCGAGCACTCTTCACTGCACTGAACAGCATACACTACATCGCTGATCTTGTGTTTGGCGGGTTTGTCCTTGGGATGAACCAGTTTTTGTCTTAGGGTGTGACTTGGTTTGAAGTATACTGGGATGTCATGCTTGGAGAAAATTCTTCTGAGTTTCTCTGACAAGCCTGACACATATGGGATGACAATGTCTTTCTTCTTGTCCTTCCTATTCTCTGTAGTTTGTGTTTGGCCTTCATTCCTGTGCATCTTAGCTGATTTGATGAAGGCCCAGTCGGGGTAACCGCATGTTTTGACGGCTTTCTTAATGTGTGTGTGTTCCTTATGCTTCCCTTCTGCCTTAGAGGGAACACTTTCCGCACGGTGTTGTAGGGTCCTGATCACCCCAAGTTTGTGTTCCAGAGGGTGGTGGGAGTCAAAGAGGAGATACTGGTCTGTGTGTGTGGGCTTCCGGTAAACTTCAATGTTGAGGCTTCCATCTTCCTCGATAAGCACTGCACAGTCCAGGAATGGTAACTTGTTATCTCTGGTGTCCTCCCTGGTAAAACGTATGTATTTATCCACTGAGTTAATGTGACGAGTGAAGGCTTCTACTTCTTGGGTTTTGATTTTGACCCAGGTGTCATCTACATATCTGTACCAGTGGCTAGGTGCCATCCCTTTGAAAGACCAAGAGCTTTACTTTCCACTTCCTCCATGTAAAGGTTGGCTACAATGGGAGACACTGGGGAGCCCATGGCACATCCATGCTTCTGTCTGTAGAATCCATCATTGTATTTAAAATATGTTGTGGTAAGGCAGAGATCTAAAAGTGCACAAATCTGATCTGGGGTGAAGCTGGTTCTGTTCAGTAGGGAATCGTCTTCCTGTAGTCGTCTTCTGACGGTCTCCACTGCCTCAGTTGTGGGTATGCAAGTGAAAAGTGAAACCACATCAAAGGACACCATGGTTTCATCTGGATCCAGTACAAGATTCTGGACCTTGTTAGTAAAATCTGTAGAGTTTTCAATGTGGTGGGGTGTGATGCCAACAAGCGGTGATAAGATGGTGGCGAGGTGTTTGGAAATGTTGTAGGTGACCGAGTTTATACTGCTGATAATGGGTCGAAGTGGGACTCCTTCTTTGTGGATCTTTGGGAGTCCATAAATGCATGGAGTGGCTTCTCCAGGGTACAGGCGGTAGTAAGTGGGGCGGTCAATGGCTTTTTCCTTTTCAAGTTGTTGCAGGCAGCAAACAACTTTTTTCTTGTAGTTGCTTGTGGGATCACGTCTCAAGACCTCATAAGTATTGTTGTCACTGAGGAGTGTAGTAATTTTGTTGTGGTAATCCGATGAATTCAGCACAACCGTGCACCTCCCCTTGTCGGCTGGCAGTATGGTGATGTTTTGATCCTTGCTTAGGGCTGTGATGGCCTTCTTCTCCTGAATGGTGAGGTTGGATGGAGGAAGTCTTGCACTGGAGAGAGTGGCTGAAACTTTCATCCTGATCTGTTCTGCTACAGGATGAGAAAGTTTGTTATTTCTTATAGCGGTTTCTGTTGCTGTGATGAGGTCTACTATAGGAAGCTGTTGTGGGGCTATGGCAAAGTTGAGTCCTTTGGCTAGCACACTACAGGAAGACGATTCCCTACTGAACAGAACCAGCTTCACCCCAGATCAGATTTGTGCACTTTTAGATCTCTGCCTTACCACAACATATTTTAAATACAATGATGGATTCTACAGACAGAAGCATGGATGTGCCATGGGCTCCCCAGTGTCTCCCATTGTAGCCAACCTTTACATGGAGGAAGTGGAAAGTAAAGCTCTTGGTTCTTTCAAAGGGATGGCACCTAGCCACTGGTACAGATATGTAGATGACACCTGGGTCAAAATCAAAACCCAAGAAGTAGAAGCCTTCACTCGTCACATTAACTCAGTGGATAAATACATACGTTTTACCAGGGAGGACACCAGAGATAACAAGTTACCATTCCTGGACTGTGCAGTGCTTATCGAGGAAGATGGAAGCCTCAACATTGAAGTTTACCGGAAGCCCACACACACAGACCAGTATCTCCTCTTTGACTCCCACCACCCTCTGGAACACAAACTTGGGGTGATCAGGACCCTACAACACCGTGCGGAAAGTGTTCCCTCTAAGGCAGAAGGGAAGCATAAGGAACACACACACATTAAGAAAGCCCTCAAAACATGCGGTTACCCCGACTGGGCCTTCATCAAATCAGCTAAGATGCACAGGAATGAAGGCCAAACACAAACTACAGAGAATAGGAAGGACAAGAAGAAATACATTGTCATCCCATATGTGTCAGGCTTGTCAGAGAAACTCAGAAGAATTTTCTCCAAGCATGACATCCCAGTATACTTCAAACCAAGTCACACCCTAAGACAAAAACTGGTTCATCCCAAGGACAAACCCGCCAAACACAAGATCAGCGATGTAGTGTATGCTGTTCAGTGCAGTGAAGAGTGCTCGGACCTCTACATTGGTGAAACCAAACAGCCTCTTCACAAACGAATGGCACAACATAGAAGAGCCACCTCGACAGGACAAGATTCAGCAGTACATCTGCATCTGAAGGAAAAAGGGCACTCTTTTGAGGATGCCAATGTTCACATTTTGGACAGGGAAAACAGATGGTTTGAAAGAGGAGTGAAAGAAGCCATCTATGTCCACTGTGAACAACCATCATTGAACAGAGGAGGTGGATTACGTCACCAACTTTCCCCCGCTTACAGTGCTGTCCTGAGCTCCCTTCCCAGACGTCTCAACCCCCATTCACACCTTTGTTCCAGTGACCTCAATAGGCCACAGGAAACAATGGAGCGGAGTCCTAAATTGGTTTCAACTGAAACCACTGATTAAATATGACCCACGCCCTCTTCACACCTGGGCACATGTGTTCACGCACATGATCAATAGAGGGTCATAACCACCTCCATGGGACTACGCCCACAGGGGTTTAAATACCTGGGTCTCTCCACCATTTGGTTGAGAACTGAAGAAGCCTTTCGGATGAGAGGTGAAACGTCTTCAAGAAACAAAAAGAAGTCCAGTCGCCTTTTTCAAGCTCCAGAGACCTTTAATTGATTAGAAATTTACTTACAAAACGCTCTGCACTATGTTCCAACCAAACCCAGGCCTCCATGGAGCTATTACTGAGCCCAAAGGCCTCTGTTCCCACGCTCCCCTGGCAGCATCGTTGCATCATCCATTGTCTCCTGACAAGGAAACAGCCCCGAGAGGCATTAAGGTATCTCCAGTGGACCAGGCCTGCAGTAGAGACCACTGACGATGCCAAGCTCTTTGCAGATGTTCTTATTCAAAGCAGGTACAAAATGTTAGGGGAAAATAACATTATTAAACAAAAGCTCTAAATATTAGGACTATTACCGACTTATAGGCTCATTTTGTGTATTCAACCTCCAGCTGTGATTCTGATGCCCGGGCTATGTTGAAGAGCGGCCACACACAAAGTGAAGACACGATCAAGCACTTCCTCCAGACTTGTAAAGGAGCTAGTCTGTGCACAGAGGCTTTGAAGTACATTCCTGTGGGATACAATGTGGGTGAATCACTTATTTACAGCAAGACATAATGTACATACCAAAGATAGACAGCCTAGAAATGACATTTTCCCCCAAAAAACTCTTATCAGCGTGAAGAAGATGGGGCTGACACCACAGAGTTAAAACTGATGAAGAAAGGTATGAAAGATATTACTTAACAGTATTAGGATACAACGAAGACTTCATCTCATCAGACTGTTTTGCAGAAATGCCACCCTGTCCACTGTCTGCTAAGCTGTACCAGGTTCAGAAAGTTGGCACAGTATCAAAGGAAGAACAAGTCAAATTGGTCAGAAAGGCTGTGAAGGAAGTGAGCAAACCACATCCCAAGTTAAGGTACTGAGGTCGTGGATGTCACAGTTGGAGTGACAAATTGAATTATGTTAAAAAACAAACAGTATATGTTGCACTCTAGATTTGTGAGATGTGCTCTCATTCCAGGGCGATAGTGTGGCCAGAGCACACAGAGAGAAAGCCTGGCAGCAGGCAAAGGTTTCTGTTCAGCGAGGCTCTACAATGTCTCACACACAGCCCTTACCCTGTGGACATGGCCGAAGAAACACAGCAAACAGCATATGCAGCTGACCCAGATGAGGAACATCCTGTGATTTATAACGTATATATTTTCAGTGTCCTTGTCACTAACGGCTGCAATATGCAGTAGACATGTGATTTAAAGAAATCTTGGAATTTGTTTTATATTTGCAGCAGCAGCAGCCTGAGACTCAAGAGAACGTTTTTTCTTCTTCTGAGGATCTGTCTGCCTCATCCTCTACCTCAGCCTTACCCTTCTCTCTATTGAAACGGGACCCCCTTCATGTGTATAAAAGCACGCTGACTCTGCAGAGGATTTCCTCTCTGCTGAATGATGAAGGCAACCAAAGGAGGGAAGAGAAAGAAGAAGAAGAAGAGCGCAGAACCCACTCATCAACCAACGTCTTCCGAAATATCCCTGAGCTGGTGCTGACACCAGATGGCGCCACAGAACCTATTTCCTTCAGCAGCTTGAACAAAGACAGCATGGTGGAGCTGATGCTTTCTGCAGATGGTAAGCTTTGTGTTGGATTCTCTGCACACATCATGCATATTGAGAGATTCCCAAGAAACAAAAGCACTTTCTTACCTTTTACAAGGGGGAGAAGATGCTGAAGAAGATGTTTTTCTGGGAGAAGATATGGTTGACGGGCTTTCAGGACCTTCCACATATGAAAACCTTCTTTCAGACACAAGGTCAGAGGTCATCGTAAGTCTCACAACACTTATCAGAATGTAAATTAAAGCTGTCTGATATTTGTTGCAAGTTGAATCTCCAATATGAATTTTACTTCCTTTCACTGATTTTCAGTTTCTCTGAGATACCCACAGCTCATTGTGTCCAGGCAAAGAAACTTCATCAGGTAGGTAACAGCTTTAGCTTTAAAGCACATACTGCCCCTCTGGTGCAATATCCGTTTATCAGTCGGCCTTGTTGTGTGTGTGTGTTTTACACTGTATACTGTATGCCACCTGCCACCAGCAAGAGGAACCACAGGGATGCTCCAGCCAAGACCTCCCTTGTATCCCATCTGAAACCACCCATGACGGGCTGACAGATCTTCATCAGAGCCTTGTTTTTGATCAGTCTTTACTCTGTGGCTCATCAGGGATAGGTAAGCAGGACAGCTCCCTTTTTTCCTCTGTGTGTAGCTCCACCTTCCCCACATATCTTAATATCAGTGGTAACTCTATGAACCCCAGCCCAACTTGCAACACCGAAACCACCTTTGTTCATTTGGAGACCAAGAATTAGCACTCCACTAAATCTAGGGCACTGAGACTTGTAGAGTTTCCAGGGGCAGGTGAATGTTTGGATTAAAAAAAAACAACATCTTCTAAACACATAAAACTATATACAAATCTATGTAACCATTTGGTGTAAAGTGGTCAGCAGAGATAATGAGACATGTTGCTTACTCGACCTTTGCAACTCTGAAAACATGGTATGGTCATGAAAATGGTCACTGGTTATATGCTAATTAAAAAAGCCATTTATATCTGCCTGCAGTGACTTACTGATTAATTGTGTGTGTGTGTGTGTGTGTGCGTGTGTGTGTGTGTGTGTGTTAAGGGCAGACATAATTGTTTGTCAGAGGAGCTGCAGGGGTACAGGATGCAGGTACATGCACTAAAGGCAGGGGGGCTTGGCTGCTAGGAGAGGGAGATTGGAGAGGACGTGAAGTGTCAGAGATTGGTTCCCTTAACCTTGCTGCAGCATTCAGTGATCCATTAAACAACATCCTCTCCCTCCCCCACATTTTCTGTCAAAGGGTGCACCGTCTACCACTGCAGGCAGACCTCCCTCCATCTGCTGATCACCGCTGAGCGTCAGGGAGCTGTGGCCTGTTGGCCCACACTGATGCTCCAACCTTGTTGCTAAGACAAGGGTTAAAGACATAACAGTGGAGCAATGTTGCATAAAAAGAGAATAGTGTCAGATTCATTGTTACCAAGATCCCCATTTGTATGATGTATTCATCACTGGATCATTAAATTCCAAAAGAAAACAATACTGATAACATTTCTGTTCATTTGCAGATAACAAGATACCTTCTCTTGTACTAGGTCAGCCTTATATCTACGGCCTGGTCAACTTTATGGCCTTCACTGCAAAGCAGAAAGGAGACAACAGAGATGGAAAACAGGTATATTGTTCTGATACAGGCTGTACAATGTACAGCCTGTATCATGATGAGTCTGTGATACATTCATCAAGAGAACAAAAAAGCTAAAATTGTCAATAGGGGTCACTGTTGTTCCAGTTAAGATGCTGAATAGTATTTGGGTGATCTCATTTTTAGTCCCGGAGGATTTCACTTCATCACATCACAGCCTGGCAGGTCCCCTCTTTAGTACCTTTCATTCCCATTTCTCCTGTCCCTCTGCATAAACATCATTGCTTTTAAGCTCTCCGCCTACAATTATGTCATTTTCCTAAAATATAAAAGTAGGATGAATATTTTTTTTTTGGGGGGATTTTCTGGAGCATCTTGAAACACAGGTTAAACATCCATGAGATGCCAAGTATATGGTTATCATTTATTTGTCAAAAACACAGTGGCCACTGCTTTGTTATATATTTTTCTATAACTTTCTTGTAAATGCTGCATGTGCATTGACCTGAATATTACACTTCTAATGTCATAGCTGACCAGGTAATTGTTTTACAGAGGTTTCATTGGATAATGGTTTAATTGGGATGTAGTCACCTAATTATTTTTGCTCTGAACTAGGGGCCATATGGAGCTTGGCAGGTGAAACACAATTAGGCCATGCTAATTTATGATGATTATACCTGAATATGACTGAACAGCCTATACTGTACAAAAATGTGTCTATCAGGGCCAATCTATTTTGGTTGTAGAGTGCATGTTTGTAATGATGGCATTACATTCATTACCCTGCAGTTTCCACGTAAGCGTGGGTTTCCAGGGGGTTGTTTAGCAAGAAGGGCTGTTGGTGTTATCTAATTGGTTACCCAGGCCAGAAATAATACTTTTAGGATTTGCTTAATTGGCTGATAGAGAGATTAATCACTAATGAGTGAAATTAGTTGAAGACAAACCCTTAATGGCTGATCAAACCATCATGCAATTTGTGCCAGAGCAACTAAAGATAATAATAAAATCTGGATATTAAACAGTTATTAGTTCAAACTATAAATTTTGATTTGGTCCCATTTGATCTCATGCATGACTATTTATGATGATTACTGGCACAGTTATAAATGAGATTTTCACACTGTGGCACAAACAAAGTCATCCATCAAATCTTAGGAGCCCACTAAGAGATCATGCCCGCTTAAAAAGATATCACAATATTAAATACTATCGACTCTGCTGTCTTTATGAAAACACCAATATTTGCACAGAGAGAGGCAGGGAGTAGTTGTGTGGGGTGATGTTGCATGTTGAAACGTTCAAGATTCAAGGGGGAGATGAATGGCCTCTATTAGGAGCATTTAATCAGCTGCTGGCCCAGTGCTCCCAGTCTCCTGCACCCCCTGGGGAAAGATTAATGGGTACAGGATATTTCATCAGGCCCTCCACATCACTGCTCAGGATATGAGGCTGTAATTGTGTCTGTTTTTGCTGTTGTTTCATGTTGCAGGCAGAGAAAGATGAGCCTGCCGGTTGGAATAGTTTGGGGAAGGTTTCACAAGGAGCCATAAGAAGTGGAAGAGCAGGATCCAGAAAGGGCAAACGAGTGAAAAGAAGATGATCATCTGCAAGACGCAAGACAAAGAACAGCCTTTTATGTGATGCATCTTAAATAAATTTTGAATTAAAAACCTAAAGGAAAAATCTGTTCATACTATTGATGCTCACCACAAAGAATTTTAACCTTGACCAGAGCCGTTTGCCTTTTCCCATCGATCAACTGGTCAAATATTTCTGACAGGCTTTGTTCTCACTTAGTGGTATTGTCCTGCCACACCCTTAATCTTCCACTGTAATGTCACGTGTCAGAAATACTCAGTTATTGATGAAACATAAATTCTTAAATATCACTGCCAACTGAAACTCTACTGAACAGAGGTAAGTCCGTGTTACATTATGTCTTTTCACTTTCTTCTGGTCAGCATAACAATGGTTGTTTCAGTTCAAGTGTAAATGCACTACATTTAAAATGCACTTGTGATGTCCTTGAAAATGATTCTGCACTTTAGATTCTTCACTGGTCTCCTCCTCCTGAAAAAAAAAGCATGTTTACTTTGCTGCCATTGCATCTCATGAAAAATGGATGACCTCCCAAGGCTTTCTTCTGCCCATTGCTCTTCATATTTGCACAAAGCCCAGGGACTGCATTTGGGTTAGCATCCTCCCTCCCTCCCTCCTTCCTTCTCTCCCTCTGTGGCTTGTTCGCAGGGTGAATAACTTAACACATATTTCAGCTTGACACACTTCTGCTCTGGGTTTCCCCTGGGTGCCCAGTTCACGAGCCCACACATGCTGTATTATTTAAAAGTGGGATTTGGAGTTCTGTGCGTGTACTCTCCTCTTTGTGTAAGGGCCGGGGGAATGCCTTGCAAAGTTGTTCAGCTTTTTCTTTTGACCTTGCATTTGTGGCATGATGATATTTCAAGTGTAGCTAAAGACAACTTAAGTATGTCAGCATATTTATGCTTGTCTCATTGATTTTTATTTATTTATTTATTTTTTACCAGATTATGTTTTTCTTTTTGTAAAAGCAGAAAAACATCTTTCACAAGCAGCACAATATGTATCATAGCAAAATGGTATACAGCGCAAAATGATGGATTACAGGAAATGGTAATCTGGACAATATATCACACACACACGAATAAAAATCTAACACAACAAAAATGCACAAGGAGGATAATACATAATGCCTAATGACGCTAAAAAGCAAACGGTCTCAAAGCCGTGGAATGAAATCAGCTTTCAGGCCAAGACAACACACACACACGCACGCACGCACAGACACACACACACAATAACTCAAGCTAATCTAAAAGCTGATACCATCATGGAAATCAGAGTGCAGTGGTGCAAATGACACATAAATCATGTGCCAGCAGATGATGCAAAAAACCTGCAGTTGGATGGATACAAATAGCCACATGATGTCTGGAAAACTCTCATATAAATACTTGTCATTGTGTTGTGAGGCCTATTATGGAGAAAACTGCAGTATTATTAATATCTCCAAAAGCAAAATGACTTAATCGGTGCCTCTGATGGTGATGCTGTGCACTCAGAATGCCCAATCCGCAGCGTATTTTCCACATTCCTTTTGATATTTTAAACTTGAATATTCTTGATTGTAAAACAATTCCACATTTTTCATCTCTGTATTCTGCAGCATCCTTCATCAGGCTGGCCGTGCATGAAGGCCAGTGATAATACTGTTAACACAAAACACTAAGACTTTGGTGCAACGTGGCAGCAGGTGTCTTGCCCACTGGAGGGCACTGTGAGCAGTACAGAAGCTTGGTGGCCCAGGAAAGGGAGAGACACCTTGGCCAGCTCACCAGATGGGCTCACCCAAGCATGTCGGATGGCTGTGACAGCTACCTGCCCTTCCTTAAGGACTGTCACCATATATAAACAAACCATTACTCTAATTTGTGAGTATACACTCATGTGTGTGCAAAATGTGTACACACATAAGTGTTTGTGTGCAAGGAGATGATTATGCCGAACCTTTATAGTATTATTTTTTTTTCATCAAGTTTATGGTATAGTTAAATATTTTCCAGTTTTACTATCTAGTTAAGTCAGGGGAAAATCGTGCTGTGAAACAAGTCATGCAGAATTTTACTTAATATCTGGAGGTCACAGAGTTTGGGGGGAAATGTGTAGAAAAAGTGTTCAATGGAAACAGAGGGCATGCTGCAGCCACAACTACCTGAGTCTTAGTTTTCAATATTTTTTCTTAAACAGCATCTGGCTTCAGTTCAATACTGGAGCTTAGAAAGGAATGGACAGGTGTTAAAATGTGTGACAATACGAGAACTTAACGATTATTTCTACCTAAAGGGGGGATAAAATTATTAAGGACTAAAAATGTCATAATTAACTGTTAAATGCCTAAGCTGTTGTGAATAGGAATACTAGTAGGGAAGGATTTCGCCACAGTTTGGACGTAGATAAGATGGAGAGCCCCGAAGGCCTCTGCCTGCTCATTAATTTGCAGCAAAGCATCGTCGGATGCTGCGCCTCCGCTCGTCGCCGTCTCCACTGCGCAGCCGCAGTTGCTCCAGGACGCTGAGTACAGAGCAGGGAAGACAGAAAAATGGCCCTCGACAATTTGATTTTCGCCCAGTGCATCCTTTATTTTTTAGCTTTCGTTTTCGGTTTTATCGCCGTGGTGCCTCTGTCTGAAAACACGGAGGATTTCGGAGGCAAATGCCTGCTGTTCACGCGGGGTATGTGGCAAAATGAGAACATCACTGTGTCGAAGCAGCGCTTCATCGTGGAAGAGTGGGGACCCGAGTCCTCCTGCAGCTTCATCACTTTTGTCGGGATAGCGTCCCTCATCCTGTCCGCAGTGCAAGCGTGGAGGCTGCTGTTCTTTCTGTGCAAAGGACACGACGAGTGAGTGAGCATACACTTGTGCCCCTTCCTTCAACATTCAGTAGAAGCTCCTTTGAAAGCTCAGTGGAGCAACACCACTTCAACGGTCTGAGTGTAAAATGTGCCATTTCTGTCCATCTCCCACGCCCTTGTTCGCGCACTGTTTTGTCAATTTCATAGCCTGCATGCATTATACTCTATAGTATAGCTAATAGAAATAGCCACAGAAGCATCCTATAAAATGTCTAGTCACTGTCATCTCCAAAAGATGGGGGAATACTCATTTTTAAACAAAAACCAGAGCCTGTGTTTCACGTACTGTTTTATGTGACATCCACGCAGCTGTACAGCATGTGTCATTATCTTGATGTGCGATTGAAAGACTTAATCATCAGTGCAAGACACATTATGCAGAATAACAGGCCTCTGTTTCAGTTTTGTAAGAAAAGGAGGACATTAAAACAGTTTTGTCTGCTCAAATTCTCTGTTTTGTTTGCCTGCAGCTCCATCTTCAATGCCTTCCTCAACCTGCTCATTAGCTCCTTGGTGGTGTTCACAGTCTTCCTGTCCAGCACCATCGTTAGTGTGGGCTTCAACCTGTGGTGTGAAGCCATCACAGAGGGTGGGACTATGCCCAGAAGGTGAGAGAGGAGCGCAGACATTCTATATATCTATCAGATGATGCCATGATCTAGTCCCTCTAAATGCCAGTTTCTGTTTAGCTGTGAAGACATGCAGGACACTGATCTAGAACTGGGCCTGGACAACTCTGCTTTCTATGACCAGTTTGCTATAGCTCAGGTAAACATGCTTTCCCATTAGCATACAGGCAGTATAACAAATTTAGCAGTCTGAGTCATTGTAATGATCATTTTTCCTCTTTCAGTTCGGGCTGTGGGCTGCCTGGCTCACCTGGCTCGGTATCACTGTGATGGCTTTTCTGAAGGTCTACCACAACTACAGACAAGAGGACCTGCTCGACACCCTCATCCACGAAAAGGACCTGCTGCTCGGCCGCTCTTCACGCCGCTGCTCTGACCTCAAGACCGGCCTGATCTAGAAATCAGGAAGACCCACAAACGCACACATTCATTCACAGTCAACTGTATAGTCCTCTTGCCTGCTATGACAAACACGAGTATTCGCCTGTGTAGACAATCAACGTCAATTGGCTTTTGCTCCCCTTAGATAAATTAAATCAAATGGACAGTTTTAGCTTTGTTTTCCAGAAGTAAATAATTTACCTAAAAAAAATAATCCAGATATTTTAAAATCCAGAAATGGTTGTTAACCTTTCCTGCTTTATTGCTATAATTCATACCCTATTCAACCCCAGCCAAGCTTTTATAGTATTAATAATTTTTAAGCAAAAATTACACCCATCTTTTAGCAAGTATACATTTCTATTTAGTGATAACAGTATTAATGGTTTGGACAGTTTGGCCAGTGGATCTTGTCCTTGTGAAATTTCTGCATGGATCTAATGCATGAAAATTTTTCTTGGGTGGTTTTTTTTTAGATATAAAGGAGCTATTTTGTTTGGGTTTTTTTTTTTTTCCAACAATAAATGTGTTCCTGACATAGGTTTTTATTTTTAACTGCTAGGATGCACAGTGCGTCTTGGCGCAGTGAGAACTGCATGCTCCGGCAAAGTTAAATGATGTGTGCTTTTGCAGTGTCTTTACACATTTATCAGCAGCTACAAAAGGCAAAAAGAAGACAAATCGCAGCTCTACACATTCGTGTATTCGGCAGGCAATCTAAAAGGCTTTTAGCAATCTGTGTGAGATAAGAAAACAGATCCTATCTTGTGCCATTTAGCAACTCAGGCTTCTTCTGCACACTTTATAGGCTATAAACCAATATACTCTATTACTGTGAATAGACACACACAAATATACCTGCATGCATCTCTCTCCCTGTTACATCCCACGCTCACTTATTGTCAGAGGTCACAGGAAGAAAGCGAGCCGGCTGCTTCACTTTGATAGGCAATGACAGTTTTTATTTCAAAAACGACTGAAAAAAAAAAACAGTAGGAACTAAGAAAACCCTCCAGAAAGGCACTTCTTTCAAAGTGACTGTAGATGTTTGAACAGCAGTGAAATGCAGCTTTAAGCTAAATGTGCATATACAGGACATGAGCTCACTGGGTATTGTTTTATTGCTAATGACAATTTAGTTTGACAGTACAGAGTCAAAAGTGTTCCTTTTCTTCAGTACATCTGTTATCAGCCATATGTATTGCTTTGACAGTCAAATGTGAGATCTCCAAAATCAAAACTCGTTTTTTTTGAGTTCCCTGAAACCTGTTGTAAAGGTGTTTTAATGGAATATATGTGATGTGTGTTATTGCTCATAATGAGAGGTATGTGGGATGTGCATCACTGTGCCCTTTGATTCCTATACTCCATTTGTGTGGTGATTTGGCTGTTGGAATTTTACTTGCTTCATTTGATAAAGGGACTCATGCAATAACATCCGGTTCTGTTATGTTTCTGTGTTTGGCCTCGAAAATAGCAGTGACAATTTCACGTATTGCAAATATCTGTTTAACCCACACACTTCCATACACTTGACATCAGAATTAAAAACCTGAATGTTTCATTTAAATAGAAATGCTACAGATAACAAAAAGTAAAAAAAAAAAAAAAAAGAAACACAAAAAAAGTCTTTATAACCAGAAGTCCGATAGTTGCGTAGAAGCAGATATACAATAGAGAAGAATCAGTAACATTTAGGATAAAGTATTTTTGTGGGATTCAGGCAGTTATAAAGAGGAACAGTGTCAAAAGCACAAGCATTAGTTCAGGTTGAGTATATTCTCTTTCATGAACGATTATATTGTGCTGCAGATTTTAATCCTCTGTGAAACTAGCAATCAGCTGACAGACGACCAGACAGTTGGAAAAGAAGGTGTTTTCATGTCTTAAGTCATTTTGTGAAGTGATGCAGCCCTGTGTTTGTCTTTCAGACCATCAAACACACATTCATGCCTCCATCTACCTACTCTCACTGTGCCAATCGGATGTGCCAATCAAAGCCTTCCCCGAATCTCTCTACATTCATTTATGTGCAATTACAAGGCTAAATGCTGTGATAGTCCTTAGTATATTGAGCCATATATACACATTCATTTCTGTGTAATATCTGGTATACACAAATCATGTACTGTAACAAAATAAATATTTGCATTCCACAGAAACATTCACTCACAGACAGCCTGTGACATGAACTGAAAAATCACATGGTTGAAGGGATTATGTGAGTGTTGCTTGTGAGCGTCAACATTGCAGATGTGCAAAATGCCATTACAACTGAAATATGGAGTGGCATGCTCACCACCTTTAGTACATATATACATACAGACATGGAAGCTACATATTTCTGGGATTAAATATTTTCCCTTTTTAATGGTGAGAGTGGAGCAAAACCGTAGACCGTAGAGCCTTGCCAAATGGCTGAGGTGTTTGTAGGCCTGGGCACCTTCAAAGATAGGAAAAAGAGGGGTCTAAAAAAAATAAAGGAGGCTCCATGACTCCACCTGTGGTTGATAACAGTCACTGCATTGTCAACCATATCCAGCAGCCCCACAGAAGCTGTTTCATATGCAGCAGGTACACAGCCAAAGCGGCCTCCAGCTCTTCGCACACTCGCTGTGGGCGTCGACGGTCTGTGCAGTACATGGCAACACCCAGGAATGACATCAGCAGGAAGAGGCAGGTGAACAGGGCAAGGTGGGGGCGGGATGGTGTAGTCTCATAGGCTGCATGGAGTAAAAAAAAAAAGACCAGTTTTCCACAGTTTTGATTTGTAAATGATGAGCATTTGAATTGCATACATCTTTTTTTTTCCTTTTGAGGCAAGTGTCCTGTTTCAGAGGATTGCTTTGTAGATTTGTTATAGATTAGTTAAGCTTAGTCACATAAAACTTTGGTGTTTCAGACACTGTTAAACAGGCAGTGACAGTGATAGGCTTTTCTACAGGTCCAGCAGGCTCGTTGCTCTTAATGAGTGCGGTGTCGACACTCTCTTGTGCACATAAATGTAGTTATTTTTTCAGACAGACTTACCACCTATACAGTCACAATAAGGAATGTCTGTGAAACCAAAAGAAAAGAGGTCGAGGTCAGTCAGTCGGTGAGAGCTGACCTCCATGATGTGCAGCAGCTACGAACCAGCTGCTGTGCCCTTCCAGTCTCCACTATCTCTCCTGAACAGTCTCCATAGTGCCTCATTTGCATGCATAATTAATTAAAAAGAGTAAATCACTTGCTTATGCGTGGATGTCTCTCAGCATTACGTTATTGTTAAGTAGTAAAGAATCCCCAAATGACAGAAGTTTACGATGTAATTTCAGGTTGTTTTAATACATGTTGCGTTCTGTCTTTAATATGAATTGCAAAGCATGCACGGCTGTGGGTTGAGGGTTCATATCCAAGCTGGCATAGCTCTAATTAATAACAATGAAAATTTCATTTAAACTGTCACTGGATTACTTTCCTAAGTTTGTGCAGTGACAGCTAACACAGGTAGGTTTTTAGAAAACACGTGAAATGATGAATTTGGTTGTGGTGTTAAAGCACCAGAGGGCAGCATGTTCTTTGCGGTTGCACAAACAATACTGAGCGGGCTCGACTCACTGTGAATTGTTTTCTTACCATGTACCGTGGTCTCGGGCTCCCTGAATCGAACCCTCCGCTCGCCTTTACGTCTGTGGTTCAGTTCTGTGTCTGGCCTGTAGTTGGAACTTGGCCTCTTAAGAATGGAGGTGGGGACTTTGATGTTGGTTAACTACATTAATATTATAAAATAAAATTCACGGTGAGTACATGCCAGCAACAAACAACTGGAACAGATCTGTTATAAACAAGCTGCCTCATATACTGTAAGACATAAATAAATTAGAATGACACCAACAAAATACCCCCAGGTGTTTTCCCTACCTTAGGTTTCAGTGTGTCCTCCTGATGGTGGTGGGTGTCCTTTCTGTGGCGTACCTCTGAGTGTTTCTCCCGGTGGGAATGAGGAAGACAGTTGACCGTGTCTCTGAGAGACTCTGCAGCAGCGAAGCGTTTGGACAGTGCAGACACACACTGACCCAGAGAGTCTATCAAGAAAACCATGACCATACAGTACATGAGTAAAGCTGCTTCACATTGGAGTCTACAGTCAAGACAGAGCAGAGCTCAAGCTGAACATGCAAATGAACAGCAGGCAAGACGCAAGTGTGTTAACTCTGTCCGCACCGGGAACAGTGCAGTTTAGCAGGTTTAAGTTACAAACACTGATGCAAAAGCATCCACCTCACTTTTTTCTTTTCTTTTATGTTTTCCAAGAATCTTTGCACTATAAAGCTAAATTATCAATTATATCAGGCCCTTGCTTCATAAGGTTTTTCACTTTTAGGGACACATGCAATTATCATTTCAACATATTACATTCTACAGTCAAGTCTAGATCAGCTTGAAAATACATGGAAGCAGTCTGCTAGCGGGGGGAAAGGGGGGGGTGACTGACCTACTTTATAGTGAAGGGTATGTAGGGGACATAGGCTGTAAACACTTACACCTGCCATCATAGTGCAGGTCAAAGAGGAGTTCTTTTTGCACAGTGCAAAATTAAATGTCACAAAAAGGTGCACAGATCCTTTAAGACAAGCTGAGGTGAAAAACAAGCAATTTGTAAAGTTTTTTTTCCCTTTATGTGGTCTATATACTCCTGTCTTTATGCAGCTGCTCTTGTTCAGCACTACAGTCTCTGTAAGCTGACTCAACAACAAACTGTTTCTACGGCTTGACAAAATACACAGTTCGGAGTCAGGTGAGGCAAACGTACACACGGTGCAACCAAAAACGACGGTCTCAAACTGTCACAACGCTTCTTTTCTTTATTGTCCTCTGCATAAAACACACTGCTGTGTCCAACATGATTGCAAATTTTAATTAGCATTTTCATGGGATGATGTGGTGCTGTGTGCTCTCATAAAACAGGAATATGATACAATAACATCTGTGGGATTAATATCTTAAGATGGTGAGGTCTCCACCCTTATACTATATACTACTTTCTGACTCATACACCCATGTTTGTTTTCACCATTTTTTTATGTGCATACAGTAAATCCCTGCGTCATACCATTACTTTAGAGGGACTGTAGTGTTTGCTCTGTATTATGCAACCTAGGTGAGCCTTTACCTGAATACTCGGTCTTGCCAATTTCAGCATAGACAGTTGCCATGAGCTCCAGACTTCTAGCTGTAATTGGATGGTCATTTCCAAAAGCCCTCTGGTGAATCTTTGTAGCCTAAAAAAAAAAAGACACATGTCATTTTAAAGCTTATAAAAGAGTTATAATATTGTATTTGTTCAAAAATCTGAATTTACATACCTTACCGCTGTATTCTAGGGCAAGATGAGGCCTAAAAGGAAATAAAAATACACAAATGAACAAATGACAGTTCTTTTTTTTTA
Organism: Archocentrus centrarchus; assembly: GCF_007364275.1. Lineage (NCBI taxonomy): Eukaryota > Metazoa > Chordata > Actinopteri > Cichliformes > Cichlidae > Archocentrus > Archocentrus centrarchus. Next base: position 11,456,425 of record NC_044367.1, on the reverse strand, counting down.
AATAAATGTTTTCTGTATAGTATATTAATAATGGATGATCTAGAATTAGCAAACAATAACTAGCCGCACATTTTTCTTCTATTACAAAACATAAATATGTTAAGGGTAAATATTTCCAGAGACAAAGATACCAGACCAGAATGAAGCATAAAGGTATGTGCTTCATTATCAGGGGAGCATATCAGTTTCTGTGTTTGCAGCACATCAGCATGACAAATCTAAACACACGTATGCTGTGATTGGACACGGACAGCAGCGCTGCCGGTGCTCAGGTATGTTATGGAGGAAGTGGAAACCTTGTTTATCTGCCAGCGTTGCCTTCCACTGTCTATTCTCAGGGTGAATTACAGAGGACATGGTGCTTCCAGGTTAGTTTACCATCTCCCGCCCCTCTACCTCTCTTCTGCTTAGTGTTAAGCTAGGCGAACACGATGGGTTTCATTGAAGATCTGCCAGCTGTTCCACTCATATCGGCCCTGAAAAGCCTGCCAAGGACATTCGTCACTCTAACACCCTCACGTGTGCCTATAGCTGTACAGCAAGCTCTGAGCAAGCTCTGTTTAGTGTGACAGATGTCAGCTTTGCTGTTCCAAACCCATACTTTCCTTCAATTAGTAATGGTCAGGTGTCAGTTTGCAAAGGTCTTTTTCTGGGGGATACACGATCAGCAAAGACAGAAAAGCCCTTCACTGGCTCAAAGGACTTCCTATGACATTGTTGAAAGATTTAATAAGAATTACAACTTCCTGTCTGCAAGAAGGAAGATCTGAGGCTTATGGCGGGTGGGCGCAGTAATGGGTTTTTGGTCATTATGGCATTGTGCCTACTCAGAGAAACCAGGGTCACTTTCTGTTCAGTTTCTGATTGTTTTGTTCAACCTTTATAGTCTTTTCAGGGCATATTTGTGAAATCTGCAAAGAGACCATCAAAGAGCAGAATTTAATTCCTACCAGAAACCCAAGCCTCTACAGCCAAGCACAATCAGTACCATCTCATTTAACTTTAACTACTGTATGCTCCTTTCATTAATGAAGCAGTGTAACCAGCCCTCCACCGAGAACACCTTCCACCCTCTGCCACCCTCTCCGGCAATCAGGTTAAATGGCCTAATCCCAACAATGAAAACAGAGGCAGAGAAAATGGGTGCATTCTGTGGCCTAACAAAGTACCCCTGCAACAGGAGACACCAGATCCAGTTAAAGTGTTCCTCCTGTAACACTCACAGAGTGTGTGGTGTCTTTTTTTTTTCTCTACATCTACATGAAAATTTGACTATTGCTTAAAAGGGTTGAAGCTGGGCTTTCTCTGGTTGAAAGGATTTCCAGAAATTTGCAGAAAGGTGAATGTGTATGTGCAAATAGACACGGCTGTGCGCATTTTCATAAAGATTTAGCGATAACAGCAACGACTACTTACATAACCTTTGGAAAACACAAAATTTTGAGAAGCGACAGTAATTTAGTCCTTTAAGTTTAAATTTTTAAGATGATGATTTCACTTCATAAATAAGTGGTTATTCATAATTATGTGCTGCACGGATGTTTGTGTAATAAAATGGATAACAGAAACAAAGGCAACACATAGTTTACTTTGTTTTATCTAAACCAGCACCCATTTTTTCAGCTCTGTAAGGCAATGATGGACAAAATATGACAGAATACAAACACACACACACACACACACACACACACACACACACACACACACACACACACACACACACACACACACACACACACACACACACACACACATGCTTACACTATGTTGTAGGTGATAAAACAAGTTATAAAAATGAATTTATTTAACCCAGAGAGGCCTGAACGTAGCAGAACATGTAACACTCCATTAATTGCAGCAGAATGGAAGCTTTGACAGGACACAGTTTTACCTACTGTTTGCTCATGATGCAGAGCTGAGCCAGCCGTTCGAGGTGCTGTGCCTGGGAGGCCTGCTCCGAAAGTTCTTCTGGGGTTGTCCATGCTGCAGATCCCAGTGTCGCCTCCTCTTGAGGCCCTGTTACACAAACACAGGGCATGGAATCACAGCCAAATCGACAATGCAACACTCAGTCTTTCGAGCTAACCTTCCTCCTCACTACTCTCCTCTTCCACTGAAGAGTTTATAAACTAAACCCCCAGAAGCCTGGGTATCTGGCTGTATCAACCTGTCTGGCACAGCTGTGGAGCCAACTGAGGACGGGAGACAAGAGAGATAAGGGCAGGAGAGAGCAGATAAGGGAGTCAAACAACACACTCGCCACGCCCCCTGGAGCATTGAGACGCACACAGTGACACACCACCAACAGTATGCAAGTACTGTACACACCAAGTACACCAAGTTTGTTTTGTAATTCATAACACATCCAAATGCAAATAAATCATTGACTTTAGTTTGTATTACATAAATGACGAAATGACAATTACGTTGGGGAGGGAAATAGAGAAAAGGGCACATTTTTGAAAGACGCTGGGGAGGAAAAGAAAGCTGTAAGCTGTAGCTATACTGCCAGCTCTGCCCCAGAGACGTCCAGCATTCAATCTGAGTGAGTGCTGATTCAGGAGCTTCAGTATTCTGTAGTGACACACAGCTCGTAATGAGAAAGTGTGGCCATTTGTCTTCTGCTCTGTCCCCGATCTCCTCCACTGTGCCCATGCTACACTGCGCTGCTGCCTCAGCAGCAGACAGAGAGGCAGGCGTCTGGAGCAGCAGGTGATAAATGAATGGCCTTGCTGTGAATGCTCGCATAAAGCTCCACCAGGTATATTGTAAGCAAAGATGGAGTTGGGTAAAATGCGATGTCATCTCATATTGCATTAACAACAACCAAAAAAATGAATAAAATTTTGTTTATTGACCAAAAGTTAAGAGAAAATTGTGATCTGATGATTAATTGTTGTGAAATCACCAGGAAAATGCCCTTAAAGCAACTGATCCAATCAAATCCAAGTAAACCACTTATTTATTTCTAGCATTCAGGCAAGCAAGCATTATACAATTGTATGTTTTTTTTTTTTTAATGGAGAAACTTAATGACAAATTTTGTGCAGTGTCCACAAGACTCCCCAAAAAGGTTTAGAAACTCACTGGAAACAATTCACTGAAAGAACAGCATGTTTATTTTACATGTGAGCACTGCCAGATGACGTGATTTTCAGAGAAATTTAAATTCTTAGAAACCATGAGGACATGCCAAAGCCAAACACCGATAGAAAGTACACACTCTACGGGACATTTTACGTGTTTTCAGAAATATTCCCAGAAGTATTCCTTGATAGCATAATGTGAAAAGTACTCGCCTGTGCTCCCCTGAAGAGCGGTGAGCTCGATCAATGCCACTTCATAGAACATTTTTTCAGCCTGGATGAACTGGAGGGCCTTTCCATCTGTTTATATGGGTGAAGGATCAGTCTCGGGTATCAGCGGAATTATAGGCAGTTGTTGAAGTTAAAAATAGCCTTTGCTGCCCAGCTCATAGACAACACACTTTTGTTGCTGCACGTGAGAACAAACCTATGGGCAAACACGGTATACAGTAATCCAAAACACACTGTAGATTAGAGGTCAGTAACTTTTCTGTGAGTACCTACTCTTTCTGTGTTTTTGTGGGCCAAATACATTTCACACATTGACTCTTATAATATAGACATATTGTTTTACAACTCATATTTCAATCTATTACATTCCTCAGTCATTTTGTTTTGTCTATATGCTTTGTACGTGATGTTTTGGGCTGATCTGATTTGGGCAGTTTTTTTTGTTTCCATGAAAAGACGCTCTATTTTAAGCGTCCTAAAAATAGCTCACTCGAAACATTCTGTGCACTTGGTTTTTGTTCCACTGTAAAACGACACCACTGATGTTTGTCAGGTGAGTTTAAAGACCAATTGGGATGGAGGAGGCTTAAAATAAACACGACCGTGGCTGTTTAAACGTCCTACTTAACACAAGATTACTCGTGTGGCTCTTTTCATCACTGCTGTGAGGGTCTATGCCAATAAATGCTTGACGTATAGTGTTTGTCATAGAATATATGACAAACAAAACTGAGAATTGAGAACTTTTGCAATAATTGGCGTCCACACTCCAAGAACTATTAAGCTTAGAACTTACAGCCACAATGGCTGGTATTCTTCATTTTGTTGATAGAATAATTTTTAGTGCTGCACACTAATGTGAGAACATATAAGCCAAGACATAAACAGTACTGTACAAAAGTCTTGTGTCTCCCCTCATTTCTTTTTATTTTCCTTCCAAGCAGCGAGACTTTCTTGTCATTTTTTAAAGTGGTCTTGAGCGACAGTTCTCCAGGCCACTTAACACCGACCTATGAATCATTCAAGTGTTGTGTCAACACAGAACACACAGCTTCGCAAAGAACCAATTTTAAATTGTAGCTTCAGGCTCTTTGTTACTAGCAGCCTGTTGAAAAAACACATTATTTGTACCCACTTCTTCTGGATGTAGTAAGTATGATACAAATTAAAGCTTATATATGGTAATTAATATTCACTTTTTTTTAAATTTATCAGAAGGTTCAATAAACACTCCATTTAAAAAAAATGTCAAACTTTCTGGCACTTATTTCATGGCTCAGGCTTTACAGGGCTACAAAACAGAAATAAATCCAACAAACTGACACAGTAGATTCATCTACTGTTTGCCTCATCAGAACTGGTCTCAGTGGAAGGGTGGCTGTCAAGAAGCCATTCTTAAGGAAGTGAAAAAGGGAGAAAAGGCTGAGGTATGCCAAGTTACACAAGAACTGAACTGAAAATCAGTGCAACAGGCTTCTTGGTTCAAATTGTCATCAATATGTACAGAGGAGGTCAGGAGAGAGGTACAACAGTGAGTGTCTACAGCCATCTGTAAAACATGGTGGAAGCTCGGTCATGGTTTGTGGCTGCATTTCAGCCAGTGCTGTTGGAGATCTTGTCAAAATTGATGCAATTATAAACAAAGAGAAGTGCCACCAATTTTTGATCCACCACGCAATACCCTCCACATGTTTGCACGTGTTTCAATAAATAGTTGCACCTCTTTCCTGTTTTCCTAGCAAAATATAAAGAAATGAAGGGTAGCTCAAGACTTTTGCACAGTCATGCGTTTACCAGGAAGTCAAAGACCTAGTACAATTAGAATCCTCAACAAAACAAAAGAACAGTTACTCAATGGATGGAGAAAAGATGTAAGAAAATGTGTACTCCTGATTCATAACAGGATGAGGGATAGTGAGAGATGAATTTTGAAATGCTTTTAGAGGAAGTACTTTTAAATAATTGATTGTGCTGTAAAGTAGGAAATAACATAGCAACTTATCCTGAAAACCAAGTTTTACAGGTCACTGGAAAATGATTATTGCTGTAGTGTTTTGCTTTGATCAAATTTTTGAGCAAATCTTGAGCTCTATTATAAGACAGTTAGAAAAACCAGTGACAGCTCCTGGGAGTCACCTGGCAGTGAGGGGAACAAGAACAGTTTCAGCTGGATCATCTGTGAGGGAGGATGAGGGGAACAGCCATCACCAAAGGTCACAGCACTACTTCTGTCTGCTATTTTTAGTCAGCTCGGACCACAGCAATGCAACAACAGGAACCTCATACAATGCTCTCCTGGGAATGACCTCCATTCTCTCATCTGTACACGCACACTCACACTCACACTGTAATTGGACTACAATCCAAAGCTTTGGCACCTTCAAAGGCATCTGCTCACACGTGCACTGACCTCAAGTACACAACCTATTTTAGTAGGTAGGAAACTGGAATTTCCAGTGGAAAGATACAGTAATGAAACCTCAAATATGACTAATTGTGATACAAAGTTTAGTCAAAGTTCCTACAGTTTCTTCATTGTCCTTTAGAAATCTGAAATCGGGATATAATTGAGGTTAAAGTCTACATGTCTGGCTCAGTATTATTTCCAACAAACGCATACATACATCAGTAACACTCATGAGCCAAAAGAGTTTTTGGCTTTGAAGAAAGGTCATTTGTGGACACTATCAGCATGGATAACAATACACCAGGCCTTAAGTAGCCATCGCACTGCCATGATGACCATCAAGCGCATCTAATATTTGTCTGGACTAAACCCAGCACAGCAGCAAGAAACCAGTACTGATAGATTGGTTTTCTTATCATGCTTTTGGTTAGAAATAACATATGAGAAAATGCTGCCAATCCCGTTCTCATACAACATTTGCGTGACACTGAAACGTTCCCACATCCTGCTCCCAGTTTGAGCAGACTGACCCTTCACCTCACCTCCCCAGAGGATATTCACAAATGCACCACAACATCACTGCTTCAGCTTCTGTGATTATCATGAAAATACTGAAAGAACTGACTAGCTGGAAGCAATTTAAATGGATTTAAATATCTTTAAAATATACTGAAACAGTTCTTACTGGATCATGGTTGCGATTATGTTATTTTGTGACTAAAATAACACTTTTTTAAAATTATTGCGTAAACTATTCCAGGCTGTTTCCGACCTACAACACTTGTAATCTCACATTAAACCAAAAGAATATGCTTCACATAATAAAACACCAAAATCTGACATGACACAACACATTACTCTTACTGAAAGAGTTTATTGCATGTCAAAAAATTTAACCCCATCTTGAAAGATCACCCTTGTAAGTAGATACCTTTCCATGCTGAGAGGGGCAAACTGTGATGGCTATTGACAAAGTGAAGCTCAGCAAATCGACCTATTTTGGAAAATGGACAGTGAGAGGTAGATCCCTGCTGGGGCAGATAACCTGAGCTGGCAAGTAAAGCGTTGGAGTGTCTCAGTAACAGAGGAGCCATGGAGGTAATATATCCCGAAATATAACACCTCTCTATTATCTCTCTGTCCTTTACAGCTATAGTTTATAGAAGCAGTGAAGTGGCAATGCACAGGCTCATCAGTGCAGATACAGGTTAATTAGTGCTTCCCCACTCTGTTGTGTGGAGATAAGAGCCTACAAATCCTCTTAAGAGACAGACACACAACCTGGGCTACACACAAAACATGTGGCATTTGGGGACAAATGAACTCACCCAAAGACATCCCCTCATCCTCTCTGCTTTACATTGCTTTCTATAAAGGGGCTACATGGTCCTTTGTGGTGGAATTTGCTAAGCCTGCCTCAGTGACAATCCTTTAAACATCAGGTTTACAGAGCCAAACAGCTAGTTTTATAGTTAGCTACTTGCTAGAGGCTTATAGGACAGGGACAGTTAAAGTGTCAGATGGAAAGCACAAACTGACTTTTCCTCATTTTGTTAGTAAAGGATACAATTCTTTTCAGTGATGAAGAGTTCTGCAATCTGTAAAGCATAAAAAAACAACCAAGGGACATGGTTAAATATTAAATAATTCAGTTCTAACATCACAGAGTGAGTATGCGCATGATGTCATGAGCTGTCAAAGCAAATAATCGCGCTCTGCTCACAGCACTGTTGGTCTGGTCAACATCATGCCATGCATTCCAAAGTTCTGGAGTAAAGGCCATGTTTTGACATCAGGGACATTCCTTCAGGAACTAGTAAAGAGAGTTAAAACTGTAGCTCTACCTTTGTGGGAGGGTCTTCTAAAGCAACCCCAGTGTTTAATCTGCTAAGACTGTGGCCTGGCTGCACAGAGCCCAAACACAATGCCTCTGATCTCAAGCATAGCCCACACACAATGAGGAAGACATTAACTGGATACTATACTATTACTATAGACTAACAGTGCTACTGCCTCTATAGTCTGTATTAGGTCTGAATTCAGCACCTCTCTTAGCAGCATGCACATCATCAGTTCTACTGGGACTAAATGATGTTCCAGTGTCAACACAGAGACACATGATGGACTGTGCTGTCAGATTTGACATTGAAAATGTTGAATGTGTCCTGTGTGCTGTGGTGTGCAATAATTTATGACGCTCAAAAGGAGAAGTGATGCAAATGTGTCTGTACAGCTGTGCAAATACACGGTGGAGCAGAATGCATGTGGATGCATGGAACACATATGTGCATTCATGTTGGCATGTGTGGAACACAAATAAAAACACACAGAAAGACAGCGTCCATGCATGGTTGTGTGAGACTTTGTGGGTGTGAGTATACCCAGTTCCCATCTGACTCACCTGGTGTAAGCAGTTGGGCAGAGAGGTGAAGCTCTGCACATGGTTCAGTCCCAACAGGCAGCTGAGGAAGCAGTGGAGGGCGGCCTGGTACTCCCCCTGCTGCTGGAGCTGCTGTCCCAGCTCAAACAGGCCCTCCCTCCCTCCGTTCAGCATCCCCAGTCCCAGCCAGAGTCAGCGTTGCCTCCCATCAGAGCTCCACCGGCCGAGGACAAACGTGCCTCCCCTCACCAGTCTACTGAAGCACCACAGGTAGAAAGAAACAGCCACGCAGTGAAATGTTTCAAAAATGCTGCTGCTCACATGAATAAGAACAGGAACGTGGCAGAAGGAGGACGGAGCAGTGCAGCTTCCTCTCAGTCTCGTCTGTGCACAGTAAGTCAAGGACAGGTTGTAAGGAGCAGTCTGAGGGAGTACTGGCGACTCACACAGAAAAGATCCATTCCCCTCCCTCCTCCTAGGCTGCACCAGGAAAGGAGGACAGAGGAAGTTGGAGAGTATTTGCTGTTTGAGTGGCAGCACTCTAAACCAATCCCTGCTCTAAACATGTACAGTAGCTCTGCTAGAGTGTGCCGAGCACACCGAGTCTCTCTCCAATCCTTGAGCAGGAAAACTGCAAAGATATATGTTTTGATGATGAAAAGCAAACATAGAAGCACATGTGATATTATATACTATAGCTCTAAATATTGCATACAATTAGATTCATTTTTGTTATGACCTTATTTTCTCTGATACTGTACTGTGTGCAGAACATTATGCATATTTACAGTATGAGAAAAATTTTTTTTTCATCTTACTGCCCTGCTCATGATTTATACATGAGACCTGCATAAGAATTATACACCAACTGCTGTGTTAGCGTGTTTTTGAAATAGAGTGCAACCAAGTAAACGAAACAGCAGATGAAAACACAGGATCATTAGAAATAGCCAAGTCAGAGAAAACACTCACTATTCAAACAAGGACAGCAAATATTTATACAGGAAGAACACCTCCTACGGATGTTTGCTCACTTACCTTCACACTCAACATTGATGGGAGGCCACCCTGTTTCAATGGAAAGGGAGACGAGGTAGAGGTGAAGAGAAATGGCCAGATCTTGATCACTGGGTGATGCAGAAGATCTCTGAGAGCACCACTCCTACCGTCGCTCCATTTGGCAGCAGGAGGAAATGAATGGTGTTAAACAAAGCAAATGGGCAGAGTCAGCCTCCATTAGTGTCCAGCGCACCTTGCTGAGCAAGATGGGATTTTAATGGTTATGTAAGCCGGGGGATGGAAGATCAGAAGGCATTAAGCTTGCACTTCAGGTCAGGCGTTGAACTGTGAAAAGTGCACATTTAGTTATGAGCTGTGAGGCGACATCATGCTGATGCGGGCCACCTTATCTCCTTTCTGCCCAGATCTGGATAAAAGACAAGTAATTGTGCTTGCTTTATTTTGCAGATTACTAGTCAGAATACAGCTAGACAGTGAGTGAAGCTTCTGATGTGACTGAGTTGGAGGGCCACTGGCGGAGAGTGTGGGGCTCTGTTTCATCATTACGGGCCAGTCAAGCTCAAGGGACACACTCAGCTATGAGGAGACTGGATCTCTTGGGGCAACTATGCAACTGGAAGCCTAAGCAACCCTTTTAAATGTTCTTCTAATCATGAAAAAAGCCCATTATCATTGAATTTGTCCATCACTGTAATGTAGGTTTTCCCACAGAAAGAGAGTTTAACTCTCTGGAAGCACTCAACCAAAAGAATGTTCACTACTTTGAAATCAATTGATGTAAGAAAGAATACGTGAGCAGGTGATGCTCTGGAAATAATTCATAAAACTGGCTCGCTGTAAAATGTGAAACACCATAAAACTGCTCTATGAAGGTTTAAAGACTGAAATCACAGACAAGAAGCCGCTGCTTCTGTACGCCATGCTATGTCATGTCTGTACTGTTATTGTCTTGCATTTTGCATGTTGGCTCACAATCACACTGTCATACTGAGACAGTTAACTCTTTTGACTCGCTCGCAGCACAAAGCCACAGATCTTTTATTCACATCCTGCTCCAAACAACTGCTCGTACATATGCTGGCAATCATTTTGACATGGATATTGACTGATGGTCACTACTCTACTGGGTGAGAATGGAAATCTACCTGTTATTGGAATATTGATTGCCTGTCCTGTGGAGTTGGTAGACATATACATCAGTATGATCAGTAAACACAGCCCCGATGCCCAGGGACACCAATATACCACACTAATGTAAAGAGATGGTGAGCAGACCCTTCAGCAGACTGCAGAGTGGAATGAAACTGTCATTCACAGATATAAATTTAGCATCAGCAGGTTATTGCAGAGCAGTAAACTTTGGTATATTAAATTAGTGTTAATGGTTTGTGTAATGTAGTTTGCAGGGTTTTGCAGTTTGGACTGGTGTATATATATCACAGCACTCCCTCAGTACATAATTATGTAATTTGGTGTGAAATAATGAACTTTACTGTTAATTATCAGCAGGTTAAAATCACTGCATCCTTTATTTTACTTCTGGAGACCTACACAGTCTTAGTTTTCTTACCTACTATAATAAGAAAAATCTTGCGTGATTTAAAGTATTTGTTAGATGAATGCATTTTGCTTTGTCCAGCAGGTTTGCAGGGGAACGTTGCTTCTCTTGTGCCCTCCTGTCAGTTCTCAACACTGCGCATGACCCTACATCAGCATATACTATTTATATTTCCTGCATTGTGCACATATAGCCACTCTATGCAATTTTGCTATAACCCAGAGGTCTCTGATATGGAATATTTTCCTCTGTATGAGTGACAGCAGCTACATCCCAAGCTACAGTGTGCCAACTCCAAAGATGTGAAGAGAAGACTAAGTATTCTTCTTGACACAAGGCTGCCAAGATATCCTGCAGGACTGCATGTCTGCACAAAACACCACATGCAATATGAAACCTCATATCCCCCTTTAAAGATATAAATATTATGTGCCTGGTCTGGATGTTGGTATCTGTGGTCTGTTTAAACCCATCCACTTTCTTCTTGGTGCAGTTGCATCCCTCAAAGATTCAGGCTCTGGCAGTTTAATAGGCTTGGTCTTGACACCCCCAGCTACTGAAAGGCAGTTTATGACCTCCATGTAATCAGCAGTAAATGCTGCCACCATCTGTCTCTTTTTACTCAATTATCTGACCCAGTGACTTTTACTGACAAACACTGTCCAGGTAAACACAGTAACGCAAATCCCCCTTGCTAAGATTCTGACACATCTATACATCATTTAACACAGATTTCTTTTAGATCAAGTCTCGTTCCAACTGTGCTTTGCAGCAAAGGGCAACATTCGCTTATCAGCAGAAAACTATGAAGTATGGCTACAACACTGTTACCTGAGCCATCATAATTGGTTAGTGTGAAAAAGTCACACATGCTACACATTCACTCATAACTAATAATGTAGAGCTTTATCTTAAATTCTTAATGAAAACAACCACTTAACTGGGTTTATAATGATTCATCTCTGTCACAGTGCATTAAAGTCATTTTATTAAAAGTTGTTGATTAAAAGGAACGCCTCATATGGCATCTCTGCTGAGCTCATTGTCTTTCGCTCTACTCTTGCAACCCCTAGTGGACAATCCAAGGATGTAAAGCAATCTGACATACTGAGCACATTGGCCCGATGAAACTTTGCAGAGCACTGAGACCTAATTTTCTAAAATCTACCTATATTCTCCAGTGTGCATGATCCCTGCTGTCTCTATAATATTTTTAGACAAAAAGATAAAGAACATTCCAGTATTTAGACTATGTTAAGTAATACCAATGCAAGGCATATGCCACTATTCATCAGTGGTTTTACAACACCAATCAAGATAGAAAACAAAAATCGGGGCCAGGAGACGTGTGCAATCATCTGAAAGCATGGCCCTCCTTGCTCATTCATAGCTTACGGCATCTGTCTGCAAAAAGAGAAAGGGAAGGTTTGTTTTGCCTGTGTGGGAGGTAAATTACTGACAACAGCTAGTGACAGAAGACTAAATTTATTTCTTAATAAACTAAGGTGACACTGCAATTCACATGTGACAACAACTATGATGTGACTGCTGGCTGTTTTGGGATGTCATCGACTCCCACATGTTCTGTCTAATAAGGCTTCCTGATCTATCACACATAGGAACATGGTTTTCCTCAAAGCAATCTCGTTCTTTTTCGCTGTAAGCGCTTGTCTTAGCTCCCATAAATGCTTACAAAACATGATGTCAGAGGATGAGACAGGAGTGATGACACTCACAGCTTACTCATTCTAACTGGGATATAATGATGCAGAGAATCACAGGATCTCTGCCACACTTCATTAACATAGCCTTAATTCATATCTACCATTGAGGCTGCATAGTCATACTGTTTACTGTGTCTCAAACAACAAGCACTCAAGATTTTTTTTGTTTGCCATGCCAATATAATATAATAATATAATATAATATAATATAATATAATATAATATAATATAATATAATATAATATAATATAATATAATATAATATAATATAATATAATATAATATAATATAATATAATATAATATAATATAATATAATAAGTCAGGCTGGGCATGCTACATTTTAACTGGAGAAGACCATGATAATCCTATTAGAATCAGCCAAGATGCAGTTATAAGGTCTATGATAGTGGACTTATGGATTGATTTGAGGATGTAAGTGTCACATTTACTCTCAATTCAATTCAATTTTATTTATATAGCACCAAATCACGACAAACAGTCGCCTTTAGTTGCTTTATATTGTAAGGAAAAGACCCTACAATAATCACAGAGAAAACCCAATAGTCAAAATGATCCCCTATGAGCAAGCACTTGGTGACAGTAGGAAGGAAAAACTACCTTTTAACAGGAAGAAACCTCCAGCAGAACCGCGCTCAGGGACCAGATGGGGGTGAGGGAAGAGAGACAGGACAAAAGACATGCTGTGGAAGAGAGCCAGAGATTAATTATAATTAATGATTAAAGGCAGAATGGTGCATAAACAGAGTAAAAAGAAGTGAGCGAGAAGAAATACTCAATGCATTATGGGAACCCCCCCCCCAGCAACCTAGGTCCATAGCAGCATAATGAAGGGATGGCCAGCAGTCTGAGAGCAAAGTGCTCTATTGGGGTGATACGGTACTATGAATACAGTACTACGGTACTATACTCTGCTTCAATTGACATGAGCCTAATGGTAGCAGTCTATTCAAGGGTTTTGTGTTGTGGTGAAACAAGTCGGTGGATTAATGTCTGTGTGGAATTCAAAACACATGCCACCTGTCAGTAAGTGTTAGCAAGTCACCTGCAGCCTCGCTGGTCTTCTTTCCGATTGTCAATTAATCATTTTCAGTGTGTCACGTTCCTCCTCTTCGTTGGTAATCATGCAGGTGTAGGCTATTCCATTAAAGTGCTTGTATTTGGGTGTTTTCTCCTCCTGGATGGGAAAAAATTATGGTGAGGTCTGGGAGGCAAATACATGCAACCTACATGTGACCTTTTTGAAATGTGTATTTGCATTAAAAAAAAAATCAGAACAGCCAGTCATCAACTCAAAAATACTCCTGTGTGTTCATAAAGTGTTGAGGAAACTTTAATTTGGTGAGCTCCTTGTGTATGACTTCTCTTATCCAAAGAAATTGAAACAACAACCATCTCACAGTTTAAAGGAATGCCAATAAAGACCTAAAGGGTTAAGTGTACCCGCACTGACTGACCCAACAGGTATGACCAGGACAATGTGCTGCTGCTGCCACAAGAGGAGCTCAGCGTCACGGTCAATCAACCCCTGATACAGGCAGCTCCAGACACACTCCTCACCTCATCTGGAATAGGAGGTTGTTATGGAAGGGCAGAAAAGGCGAGTGACCAGCAGGGAGTGACCAAACACAGTAAATGTTTATGTGCCATTATTCATCCTTCAAGATAAGGGCTCCACTTTCAATCCGGACTTCCCTTTTATTGTAGTCCATTCAAAACTGGGATAAAAAGCCTTTAAATTTAATTGGTTGGAAAATTTGGTCATTTTGTTTTTGGTGGCGAACTGGTGGTACTGTATACATACTTAATCCTGGGAATTTCCAGCCATTTTACATGCGAGTGGTTTAGAAAGACTCAGGGAAATTGGCTCATCACTCAGTAAAGCTGTGAGATTTCTACTGATGACATTTCCATTAACAACAGGGTATAATAGGTTTATAGATTCCCATTTTCTTGGCCCTTTAATTTCTCCCTCTGCAACACAATTTCAAACAGCTGCATGCGTGTGAAGAAAGAGGACTTTATAGATTGTTCATACAATGGATCTATAGGCAGTGCTGACACAGCGTTGTAATATGGTTGAAACAGTTAGCTATGACCATACAATGTTATATTAATACAGAACCCAGAAAAGTTTATATTTTTGCACTCTTGAACCCATCACTGGATATACGGATGAAGATATTGTCAGATAATGATGCTGAAATGATGAGATCATCATAAAAATTGATTTTCTAAATGTATGGAGGAACAAGAAGAAAATCACTAATGAAACCAGACTTCCTGTTTCTGTGTTATTGCCCCATTTTCAGCTGTTCTGGTATTAACAGACAGCTCCTGCAACATGACGTCCATTAATTGTCAGTATTAGATTAAATTCTCGATGGCCAGCTCTGCTTATGAAGGGTAATTGAGTTTCACAAAGCACTGATGACATGATCTTTTAATGGAATTGAGACAGCAGAGTGTTTGATTTGGGAGCAGACTTGTAGACTTGACAGCTATAGTATCTGAGTCAGGATTATATGTTAAAATGATGAGCTTTACCAGTGAACCAACACCTGCTACAGTGGTGTTAATTTAAACTAGGAAGCAGAGGATCGTTGAGATCATGGTCATGCTGAGAAATTAAGTCATTGCCAGCCAGATGGTACTTTTCTACATTCATAATTCCATCAATTGTGCCAAGGTCTCTAACAACAATGGCTGAAATGCAGCTCTCAAACCATGACAGAGCCCCTGTAGACACTCGCTGTTGTACCTGACTTCACATACTGATGACAATTTGAACCAGAAATGAGCAATTTGGATTCATCATTCCATCTGACCTGTTGCCCGTGATTTTCAGTCCAGTTCTTGCAATGTGGCATACCTCAGCCTTTTCTCCCTGTTTCCCTTCCTTAGGAATGGCGTCTTTACAGTCATCCTTCCACTGAAACCATTTCTGATGATACTTCAGTGAACAGTAGATGGATCAGCTGAAGAGCCAGATGCATTGCTCAAGTCCTGTGTCAGTGTCCTGCTTGATTTTTTTCTTATTTCTTAAGGACATGACTTTCAGAGACTGTTCATCTGCTGTGGATAGTTTTTAGGCCAGTCACTTTCTTTTAAGGACATGCGGCACACCATGTTCAGTTTTCAGCTAATAGCTCTTTGGGAATCACCTTGTTGGTCCAAAAATATGATTTTATGCCTGTCAAACTGTTTTGATTATTATGGCTAGTAACATGTAGTGTCTGAAGATACAATCTAAAATTGGTTCACTGCTAAGTTGTCTGTTATGTGTAGACACGACACTGGTTCATCAATTCAATTAGGTGCTTTTTTATGCTTGAATAATACATAGGTCATTGTTAAGTGGATTAACACACACACACACACACACACACACACACACACACACACACACACACACACACACACACACACACACACACACACACACACACACACACACACACACACACACACACACACACAAAATGGTCAGGTGCAAGGACTGGACTGAAAATTAGTGAAAATGCTGTATTTAAAGGGCAGAAAAGCTTACCATGGCATGCACACAGGTAGTGTTTATGTCTCTCTGAACTGCAACATAAAAAAAAAAAAAACTGTGGGTGATCTACACCTATTCTGCCCTGTGATGATTACAGAATAATAATTAAATTGGTCACTGAAAGCCAAGAGCTGCCGCTCCATGAACTGTTTATTTACAGAGTCATCAACCTCTGGACAATTTCATCATGGGAAATAAACAGCCAGGGTCACGTCCTTCACTGGTGAATTATGTCAACTCGTCCATGAGGTACCACGTTAATAAAACATTCTGGCACAGAGACATAAAACTCAAATATTAGGTGCACACTCACACACAAACACCAACACTGATTAGACTAGATCTCGCTCCAGTTAAACCATTTCAAGTCAAAAATAATGGAAAAGGAATCATGGGGTGAAATTTGTAGTGCACCTAATTAAGAGAATCCTTTTGGGATTTGGCATAATTTGGACTTTCAGTTAAATGACAAAGAACTGGAAGTGTGCGCACTGCAGTCAAATGTGCATACTGTACACAGAGAGGATGAACCTGACAAAAAAAAAGTTACAGAAAATGACTCAAACAAAAAACACATAAAAAAGAACCAACAATAAAGAGGAGCAGCTAACAAACAGAGATAATTAATGTGCAAAGAACACTTTTTTAATTATATGAAACAAAGCGAAAAAAATAAATAAAGTGCCTCTTATCTATAAATTTCCCCAAGGATTTCTTTTCCCTATCTCAAAGCTACACCCTGCCCCATGTTGTAGGGTTTGATGCATGAACACGGAGATGGATTAAAATAAAATTTGAACATAATTGCTTGTTGTTGAAATGAATCAGGTCGTTTATTCAAAAGGGAATGACGGGAATCATCGACATGCCGATTTATAGCGCCTCCTATATCTTAACTGAGCTGAATCTAAGCCTTGCTCCCTGCTTCAAACAAACACACCTTTTAAAAAATGGGGTTTTAACTGTTTTCATCTGGCTGTGACGCCTGTAAAGCATGTCCACTGACGACATCGTGTGTGGGTCTTGAGCTCTCATGGGAAATCTAGTAGTTTGTTTGGCAGGAAACAGAAGGCGTAAACAAATGGAAGGCAGGGGAGGATTTACAGCTTCCCGATGCATACATCTCTGTGGTGGGACAATCCCACCTGCTCTGCCATGGCTCATTCTGACAGGCCGCAAAGAGGCAGTCACAGATACTAACCTGCTGTGTCTGTGAGTGCTGCGATGTACTGCTGCTCTTGTGTTATACAATGCAGAGGCAAAATGTACTAAAACTGCAGAATTACCTTCCATGTAGTAAATTCAGCTGAGGAAAAACATGGCTAGCTGGAAACAACCAGGTGAAGAGGACTATTAATCTGTGAACCACCCCTTGTGCAGAAGGATAAACTGCTAAATTAATATACAGAAATATAACAACAACAGTTTTGTTACATATTTACACAACTTCAGTTGCAAAAAGAAGTATTTACATCAGGAAGCTGGCATATAGTTATAAATTATGTAACTTTATCCAATGTAACTTTTATCTACTTTTTACAAAGCAGCTCTCAAAGATATACAAAATATTAATGCTAAACAATGTGACAAAATGCACTGTGCATAATATGCATTGTGCTTCACATAAAATTAGTATGCAACCACTGATGCATTTAGTGTTTTATTATAGGCTCCCTTGACAATAAAGCAGGGTTATTGTATTGGATATAAGCAATGTATTACTGTAGGCTAATAAAATCCAAATTCATCTGCATTTTGACAGTTTGCCCTCCAGGAGAAGTACACTGGGCATACTGTAAAAAAAAAAAAAAAAAAAATCCATGATAATTATATAGCAATATAGGTTTTATTGCTACAGGATGTATCCCTACTACGCTGCTTTCTATAATTTTAATGCCTCGCTGCATGATGAAGGGCAGAGTAAGCATGTACTCACAAAGAAAACAGACAAAACCAATCAAAGAGTCAGCCTGTGTGCTATTTGTAGATATACTATGTAGAAAACAATGAACTCACATTAATGATTTAAACATTAGCTTCACTGATGTGACATACATACTCTACTTGCATTTCCACATCCCTGTTTTATTGTAAATTCTTAACAGCTCTAAAAAGTCAGAGTCTAAACTGAATATTTAGTCAAAAAAAAATCTCCTGGCATGAAGAAGGTTTCCACCATTATTTCCTATCAATTTAACACTTTCAAAGCGCAATTAAAACAATGTTCAGTGTTCAAACTCAATACATCTACTGTTGCTGCAAAATTTATTTAGTAATATACAACTTTCATAGGTATTATACATACTTAAATATAGCCTGATATATTTGGGTTTGTTGTAATAAAAAATGAGCTTTCAGAAGCTGTAGTCTACTTGGGCATGCTAATGATTTGAGCCTCATGCTGACATACTCCCAGAGACAACAAGCTGATAATTATCAAGTGTAATCTTTAGCATGTATCTAATTAGATTGGAGTACAAAGTACAAACAAAGCTGATGGGAAAGCTGCTGATTTTACATGTATTTGTTTGTAAAGCAGAAAACACTGACTGATCACTTTGTTAGGTGCACGCATTCAGCTGCTCATTAATGCAGAAATCTAATTAGCCAATCACACAGCACTTTGAAGACAGGCTGGTTTGTTTCAGAAAATGCTGATCTACCTGATTTTCCCACACAGCCATCGCTAAGGTTTGCAGAGAATGGTCTGAAAAAGAGAAAATGTCCAGTGAACGACAGTTTTCTGGGTCAAAAAGCATTGTTGATGTCAGAAGAGAATGGTCAGACTTCTTCAAGCTGATGGGAAGGCAACAGAAAGTCAAATAACCACTAATTACAACCAAGATATGCAGAAGAGCATCTCTGAATACAATTTCAAGCCTTGAAGCAGATGGGCTACCACACTGGATGCCACTCCTGTCACCCAAGAACACAAAACCCTCAGTTTGCATGGGCTCACTTGTGGACAATGGGAGACTGAAAAATGTTGCCTGGGCTGATGAGTCTCAATTTCTGCTGTGACATTTGGATAGTAGGGTTTGAATTTGATGTAAACAACATGAAAACATGGATCCATCCTGCTTTCTATTGAAGATTGAAAGCAGGATGGCTGCTGGTGGTGTAATGGTGTAGGGAATATTTTCTTGGCACACTTTTGGACCCCTATAGTACCAACTGAGCATCGTTTAAACACCATAGGCTACCTGAGTATTGCTGCTGACCCTGTTCACCTCTTTATGACCACAGTATCCCCAATATGAGGGAAAACCTTTGACTTCCTGATGTGATAGAGTCAACCAGTCCACAGAGTCTGCTGTGGATAAAAAAAAAAGTGGATCAGTGGAGCACTTCTCTATCTTTTTACACAAGATTTCCAGGCTTGGGAAAACTGTGCACAATTTTCAGCCTCTCTCACTTGATTTATTTTGTGTCTGGAGATGTTGGTGAAACACAGAGGGAAACATCTGTGAGGCACCAATCGGTTCACTAAAGCCAAACATTTATCTTTCAGGTCACCAGCTGGGCTTTGGCCTTTAGCATGCATCTTGCTTGAGTTCCCATTTGTACAGGAAAAAAGGAGGGAAGTTCAGCTTAACCTACGCTTAACCCTCTGTGAAGAGCAATACATTGCAAGACTCCATTTCTGATCCCAGCATCCATCCTTCTGAAACCGTCCAACTGTATTGTACATAAATTTCTCTGTGCAGTAGAACTTACCATCTTGATTCTGGTCTAAAAATTGAAGAAGTGTTCAGTATCAGTATCATCCCACATTCTGTTTGGAGGCTTGTTAATAAAAGAATGCAACATTTTCAATATTGCTGATCACGCCTGTAGGAAATCATAAAGAATGTATTTCTGATTTGGCAAGGATTCATTTATTTAATTTTCATTTGGATCAGCAATGATGTCATTTTTTAAATTCGATCTTGTATGGGCTGGTTAGCTCCACAGTGCACGTGCAGCACAGCACATGGCTCTGCCTAGCTAAAAGCAGACTGGAAGTGCGGTTTGGTAGGGCATTAGGCCTGTCATAATTGCATCCACTGTCTGAGGTCGCAGAAGGCCACCAAGTATTGCTCTGAATGTGTATTACTGATGAAACCATGTGGAATGAGAGAAGCCCATTACAGCAAGACCCAGACAAGAGTGAAAAATGAAATGGCTTTTCAAAAACTGGGCCGCTCTAACGTTTTTTTGCCAGCATATAGCAGCAGAGTAACTGTGTCAGGTGTAGTGGGGGGAGCCGCTGAGGAAGTGGGTAGCTCAACAGGCTAAGGAAAGATGGAATGATATGACAGCAAGGTGTAATTTCCTGGGAGTCCCCCAGAGAATCTTGGCCTCTGGATGGGAATTGTCACAAATTGTAGATGCACTTTCTCACTCGCTCTTGCTCGCTCTCTGTCTCACACACATACACACACACAACCAGATTTCTGCTTTGCACTTTTTTTTTTTTTTTTAACAATGCGGTAGTAATTGGCTCCAGCAGCATCCACAGATGCTGGTTGGGAGAAATGGGGCAAATAAAACAAATCTAATTGCAAATAAGTTACCTGGAGAGTTCAGTTAGATATGCTCCTCTAGGGCTTCCAAGGAAGGGAAAAAAAAGTAAGACATGGTGGTACAAAGCTACACCTGCTGTGATACACCCAGCGCTGCACCTGCCACACCTGTTGGGCTAATTGGATTTTGTGATATGCAGTGAACACAGTGTTGAATCGGATCATCTGCATCACACAGTTATTTATTTTTTTTAATTTCCTAATTATTTTTCAGGCCTGAAGAGGGCAGACGAGTCTTCCTTTAAACATGGAGGGTGGCAGTCTTTATCAAATCCTCAGTGTCCTTCCCCCACATGCAACTGCAGACATTTGTGAATTTGTACAACATTTATAAAACAGAATCAGTTTCATGATGAGCCAGGTATATGATGAACTCATTTCTTTTTCCCGGCTCTATAAATTAAAAACAGCTCTATAATTTGTCATAACTTATGTAGAAAATTGAACATGTGTTGCTCTGCACCAAAGCCACATAAACCTATGCACAACTCCATGTATAGGGCTTGGCAAACATGCTTCTATCAGATCCATTAGTTCCACCAATGTAACAGTGACAATAGCGCGATAACTGCCCAGCAGGCAACAGCAATCAGGCGAAATAGAAGTGTATTTCTCTGTGATGTAAGCTATAAAAGGCATCCATCCAAATAAGTGTGTGTGTGTGTGTGTGTACAGACAAAAGGCAACAGTGTAGCACATGGCTGGAGAGCAAAGAAAACACCTGTCTCCTTATCTTTATGATACTGCAGCCCTGGTGCTTCACATGGATGAGGCTTTTACTACAGTAGGAGTTCCTCTCAGCTGCATCCTTTTGTTTTATGTCCGGAAAAGTGTAAGTTAACAGCAGCTACAGAGCCATGAAGAAGTATTTACTCCTTTCTCGATTTCTTAGTTTTTTTTTTTTTTTGTATATTTGTCACACTTAAATGTTTCAGATCATCAAACACATTTTAATATCAGACAAAGATAAACTGAGTAAATGCAAAATGAAGTTTTTAAATGATGATTTCATTTATTAAGGAACAAAAAAAAACTATCCAAGCCTACCTGCCATTCAGAGGTGGGATTGTTGGTGTGTTTCATCGTTCTGCTGCATAATCCAAGTGCAGCACAAACTGCTAGAGCGCAGAATTCATGGTGCCATCAATTACAGCAAGTTGTACAGATCCTGAAGCAGCAACACCACCCCAGACCATCACATTGCCACCACCACATTTGTCTCTTATGAAATGCTGTGTTAGTTTAGTCCACAGAATATTTTCCCCAAAGTCAAGATGTTTTGCGGCAGCCTTTGTGGTCAGCAGTGGTTTTCTCCTTGGAATTCTCCCAATGATGCCATTTTTACCCAGTCACCTTCTTATTGTTGAATCATGAACTCTGACCTTAACTGAGGCAAGTGAGACATACAGTTCTTTACATGTTGTTCTGGGTTCGCTTGTAACCTCCTGGATGAGTTGTTGATGCGCTCTTGGAGTCATTTCGGTAAGCTGGCCAGACGGTTCTCTACTGTTTTCTCCATTTGTGGATAATTCCCTTGTTATAGTTTTGGCATTTTGCTTTAAGTTATAGTTATTGTACTTCATTCTAGTTTCCCTTTGTTCTTGTCTTCCCCATGTCTTGGCCCATTGTCATGTGTTTTGTGTTTAGTTTCACTTCCTGTTGTTTTCCTGTATGTTGTGTTTAACGTGTAACCTTAAGTTCCCGATAGCTTTAGAGTTTAGTTCTCCTCGAGTTTAGTTCTCCCCTTTTGTGTGGGGTCTGTTGTCCTCCAGTATGCTTGTCTCCTCAGGTGTCAGGTCTATGTTTCTGTCTTGTTATTCATTTCCTGTTTTATTTTGACAGTTCCTTGTCCCGTGTGCTTTGTGTTCAGTTTTACTTCCTTTGTGTCATTTTGTTCACCTGTGCCTCGTCTTCCCCAGCTGCCTCTCTTTCCCTGATTACCTGGTGTGGGTGTGTGTGGGTGTGTGTATTTAAAGTCTCAGTGTTCTTTAGTTCATTGTTGTGTTGTTGCTAATTCTCCTGTAAGCTGTGTACCCTTTCCAGTGTTTTCCCCTTTTGTTATCAAGGCCTTTGTATTTTGGGTTTTTCACCTTGAGATTGGGATTTTATATTTTATAAATTCAAGCATTAAAGCTGCACTTCAAGTTAAGTTTTATCTCCACGTTTCCTGCAATTGGGTCCAACCTTGCCTGCCACACAGCTTTTTCACAGCACTGTCTGTACACTCTGTATATGGACGTCAATATGAGAAAGACATTTTTTTAAATATGCAAAGAACTTCCATAGTTCTGTTGATAGAACTAGTTTATTTCATGAGGATGCAATGGGAGAAGAAAAAGTGACATTCTTATTGGGTTCGGCACTGCAGCCTAGAAACATACCACTGGAAACAACGTATTTTTAGGATTTTCTGTTCATGAACTACAGATTTTGCTGAATGACAAACATTTAATAACTGGCTCTTTCAATAAAAACTTGCTGGAAACTGGAAACAAAAAATGAGCATCATTAAAGAAAAATCCTCCCTTGACTTATGGTCTTTTTATAGAAAACTGTCGTTGCGGGGAAAAAAAATGATTACGGGAAAAATAGAATGTAATTCTCCTACAGTAATATAACAACAATAAACTGTTTTTCCACTGTCTCACACTTAATCACATTTATGTATGGTTAAATCCAGTTGTGGGGGGCAGATGGATGTCATTACTTTGTGGTCACCAGCTCCATCGCTCTCACTGTAATACTCCATAAAATTCTAGTGTAATCATCTCTCTTAGTACAGTAATGTTGCAATGTCTTTGATAAACAATGGTATGACTCACACGAGATGATACATTTTGGGGTTGTGAAGCAAGAGCATCTCGTCCCAGACAAAATAATAGCACTGGATGCCGCTCTGTACTCCCTTTCATAGTAGAAATGAAAATGAATCAGGGCAAAAGATAAAAGCCTGACAAGCACCACAGTCAATCCCTCAGTTTAACAGCCAGAGAATTCACTACTGAACAAATGAAAGTGGGCTGCTGGGAAGAGGGGAATAGCATTATTGTGAAAAGGGATGGCATTGTGTGAGCAGTTTGTGCATCTTTGTTGTCACTCACACTTTCTCATTCACAGAAGGAAAGAAAAAGGAGCTGTGCATGTGTTTGGAGTATATGGGCTTTGAACACAGAGAGGTCATGTCATCTTCAGACCCCAAAGAGGGCAGATTTGCCTGAACAAACCGCCCTAATTCTCTGATGTCTGAGTGGAATCATTCTATTATTCACTGCAGCTCAGTGAGTGTGTACAGATGTGCTTGGCACTGATGTAGAGGCTTATAATCAGTAAGTAAGTCTAGCATCAGCATTTCGCAAAAGATGTGTTGCTGTCTCTTGGGCGGCTGACATAATCGCTGGAGCTAGCAATGAGAGGACTAATCCATCAACGTGACACCTCCAGTCCCCAGTGCCCACCACCTTCACCAAAAACCTCTTACACACCTACAGTAGTGGACATCAATGAGCAGCAACACCAGCACACAGAATCTGAACCAATTTCTCAAGGTCAGAATGGGTAAAAAGATTTCTGCTTAGGTATAATGTTCTTTTCCTCTAATCAGAGCACCACCTGTTTACAAATCTCATCACAACCCCCCCATATGGAGGAGGCCTCTGAATGACTCACCTGCTCACACAGAACACTGCCTTGAACACAGATCTAATCAGGAGATGTACCCATCACTGCCTTTCAGCTATGAAATTTTAAACAAGATTCAAGTGGTCTGAGGCAAGGAAATGAGAAAGATGTGCATGACGATGCAAGATCCACGACTCACTGTCATCTGCATATCCCCAGGGCCCAGGTAGGAGCAGCCAGGATTGAAAAGTGACTTAAAGACACCAAGAAATTATCCATTTTTAAAATCATTAATACTTCTTAATTCAACAGGGTCTGAAAATTTTTTCCTTTCTCCTAAAAATTAATGGCAAAAATATGCACAGCGTTGCTTTCATGCTGAAATTTGATGGATTTTTCTTATGTCACACTTTTTAAAATTTTTTAGGTACTGTAAATGGAGTAAATGTTCTTGGCTCAGTATCAGTTTTATCCTTATTCTTCAACTTCTCAACTTCAGCTCCTTGATTTCTTTTGTGAGTGTAACTGCAGTTAAATTAGGTAAAAATCACCACGTGACACTCAGGGTGTGGATGTGAGTGCGATCTGTCTCTCTACGTTAACCCTGTGTTACATCTGCAACCTGTCTAAAGCGTACATCAGATCTTGTCCTGTGATAGGTTCCAGCCTCCCCATGACCCCAAGTTAAGAAAACTGATCAATAACTGAATGAGCACCAATTAATTATTATTATTTTTTGTGTGTGTCTGTGTATAAAATCTTCAGCTCCAGCTCATTAATGCCCGGTGACTGTCGCTGGTCTCAGCACGTCCTTGAGACAACAGAAGGATTAGTGGGCAGTAAGCCTGGCTGCTGATATTAAGTTCAAACAGAGATGACTGGATTCATCCCTCAAGGGACCTCCTAATGATGGACATTAAAAATAATTAACAAAGACAAAATAGTCCTGCTTGAAATCAGCCCATGTTACTCTGCGAACTGCGCTGACGCTGTTCAGGTTTGATTATCATAATTGGCATGGCAGATATGATATGTTAAACATCCTTAAAACTATTTCAGGGTGTTGTGGGTGCTGCTTAGCATTCAGTGTGGATTGTTAAAGTATGATTTGAATTTTATAAGAGGTTGCACATTCTTTTAGTAAGTAAAGATTAAATCTGGCAGCTGTCAGGTGCTTTTGCATCGTTTGCATTAAGGCCAACAAACCATAAGTTATGGCTTTGCATTTGGATGCTGCAGCTTTACAATTTCTTGGAGAAATTTTTTTTAAAACCAGGACATAACAATAAAATTGCAGAATTAATTTAAATTAGCTCTAATAATACATACAGTGTTTAATATTTTGCATACATATTTTTCATTTTTTAATCTAGAGGGTATTTCATGAATTCTCTTTAGGTTTATAATGGTAATGTTACAAAAATGTAATAACACTGTTTCTCCAGTCTAATGAACAATATACTGCATAGTGAATTAATTCATGGATCACATGAATGGTTTGTTGTATTTTTATTCAATTAACCTCCAGGATTAAGGTCTGTGTGTAAGTGCACTACTAGATTTCTTTAATTATATATACACAAAACCCAATATTAAATGAGCTGGAATCAGTGGATTGTTGCTGAAATAAAACCTGCATATTCTAATTTCACAGCAGACCACATCAAACAGAAAAAGTAGAGTGCAACTAGAGAAGATGGGCTTACAGAAGTGGTTTGTGTGACTCTCACAACATAACATTTATAGCCCACTGGGGAGTGTTAGTCAAAGTTACATGTCCAGTGGACAGCAGCTTCATATTTCCTTAAAGCCTCTTTTCACATCCCACACTGTGTATGAATGTCAGAGACATCAGTCTGCTTTGCTCTGGGGAGGAGTGGGACGCTGCCAGAGGTGCAGAGGATCTCTGCTGAAGTTCTGTACCAGTGACAGAGAGAGAATGGGAGGGGTGGAAACCAGAGAGGGCTCCTTTTCCTCCTCTGGGTCCCAAAATAAAGGATGTATTGGCACTAGCAAGCTGCAGACCCCCTCAGATAATTAAAAGTGAGGTATAAATCAGTGTGTAAGCAGTAATCACACAGGCTCCTGCCAGCTCCCCACAACGATCATAAATCTAAAGGAAAACAAAGCTTCAGCACTAACAAAGGCTGTGCAATCCCCATTGATTTGGGGTTGGATATGCATTTCATAGAAACCACAGTGCCCCTCTGTTACTGAAATAATACATCTGGAACACTGGGGTCATGGTTTCTACATTTAAATTCATTTAAATGGATCAAGTAGCAAGTCAACGCTCTTGTACATGACCACAGATTAATTTCAGTTCTAACATTGCGTGTGAACTTCTAATCACCTTGGCTTGTGTTAAATACATTTCTTGGAAAGAAGTGAAAAAGAGAAAAAAAAAAAGATGTTTTGACAGGAACGAGCAAAAGCCAAACGAAGACAATGGTAGTCTTGTATCGGTGTGAGGATGGAGAGGTGGCTGAAGAACACCACATCATGCATATATTGATTTGTAAAAGAAAAAAAAAATAGTGAAAAGTGTGAAAAATGAAAAGAAGTTATTGATCCTGACTGAAGTCACGCTGATTAAAGCCTGAGTGGAGAAGGAGGTCAATAACGGTGCACCAATGAATGCATCCTGATAAGGTCAGCAAGAGGTGGAGAAAAACAACTAAATGAAAACTCAAACCACTAATTTAATCAAATCTGCTTTTTTCATGTGCTCAACAATGGAATTTCTATAAGTTAATGTCCCTAAGACAATACTGTGATCAAATGAAGCGAATCTAATGTTTCTTTGTTCTTTGATTTTACCTGTTACTGAAAGCGACTCAGTGACTACGACCTCCGGGATCAGGATCAAAGTTAGACTCATGTGTTGATCTGTCAACTGTTAAACACTACGCCTGAGGACTTATGCGGCTTATAGCGAAGAAATGACTCCCTCCTCCCTCTGTCATGCAATGAAATCAAGATGAAAAGCTTAATACTTTGAAATCTCATGAAATGAGAGCCAGGAGTTGCAGGCAAAATCTGGTGAGAGTTACTAACTGGAAAACAAGACCTTTAACAAGCAAGAGTCTCAACGTGATGAAAAATAATTAAAAGCCTTGTTTTAATAAGCTGGCTGTTTACGGTTTCTGGGATGTACAACAAGTAATTGGATCCATGACTTTATAAACCACATGACATAACCTCAAGCATTAGGCAAAGCTGGGTATTATTACAGCTAAACAGAGAAAAACACAGGAAAACCTTCACATCTTAGACCACTTGGCAATAAAGCAGAGATGGATTATAGCACATTTGAGCTATCAGAACAAACATGCTGTGTACTTATCTCCCTGCTAATCTACAGGGATCAAAGCTTGTTACTGAGATTACCTGCTAATCAACCAAAAAAAGAAAAAAAGAAGAAAAAAAAGAAAAGCTCAAGTGGAGTCAACAGACAATGATTTTATTCAGTGGTGTGTCTTTGAGACCTCATGTGATCAATAAGGCAGTAAGCGCACATTTAAATCACAGCGCCCCCTGTTCTTGAGTAAACATCTAAGTGAATGGGAAGACCAACAATGGTAAAGCCAGTGTTTTCTCAGTCAGGCCTACGATTTTAAACAATAATGACTTTTTAATGTGGACCTGTGATTACACTGTCATGGTGAGATATGGGTCTTCTTGACTGCATTGGAAATGAGGGCCTAAAGGTGAATTACTACTCCAGCATAGATTACAGCACTGCACCAGGTAAGGCAATCTTCATAAATTCAAATCTAATCTTAAGAGAGCCAGCAGTGTCAGCCCTCTGGAGAAGGACTTCACTGATGGGACGCATGGCCAGAGGAAACAATGCCAACACTCATTCTCTATTTAGGTAAGCAGAAAGAAGGTAACAAACAGTTGAAACAGACTGACATTTTTGTGAATGCATGATTGCTACTGTAGCAAGATGAGGAAATTCTCAAAAAGGAAGGGGCAAACCAGTTTAAGGATATACAGAACATTTTCTGCCTAAAAATTCTTGACCCTCATATATCTTTGTGTATGAGCCACTAGGAGCCATTTCTCAGCATTTGTTATTAATCAGTTTTCAGTAATTGTCCAGAATTATTTGTTCCTTTTTGTCCAGGATATGCGTCAATCATCACAGGGATGTGTGGTGAAACAAAGCAGGGCATCTATCAGCACTTTGTCAGGGGGCTGCAGCTCTGGTTTATCTATTCCCTGCCTGCAACTAGAAGTGATCACAGTTTGATGGCTCGAGCCGTGCTGCTCACAGGGATATTTCTTACTCGAGTAACAATGCTGTCACTGACGTTTTAGAGCGCTGCTGTTATGATAGCGCAGTTCTTATTAGCAGCGGATATGTCAACAGCATTCTTATCATTAAGTCAACGGCATCGATATCTTAGCACATATGTGTGAAACAGCGCTACAGTTTCCAACACCTCCCTCCACAGCTTTAATTCTCAATACCAACTTCACATTTAGCACTAAAAGGAAAACACTCTTTAGGACATGCAGGCAGCAGCCTTTGGAAATTTAGTGAACAGAAATGATATAATATAATGGCAGTTTAAAGGCAGAAAGCAATATTACATGAGTTAATATAAAGGCCTTGTTTGACATATTGACTTGTTATCTAACCTTCTTGGAAAGATTTTCACTTGGTTTTTGCTGCTAATTGAATATGAATCTATGCAAGTCTTTCCCTTAAGAAGGTGTATCTATTATAAATTACCCTTTACTCCACGGATACATCATGCATTAACCTTTGCCAGCTGGCAAGTCATTAACTGGCCTTGTTAACCGAGATGCATCGGCAGTCTGAGCTGCATTTACTAACCTTTAAATTCCAATATGACTTCAAATCCTTGAGGGACTGTTTCATTGGCACCATCAGGTGCTGGACACATAAGAAATGAAAATAGTTAGGAGATTTTTGGCACTTTCAGTGGCCCCTGGTCAAAGAAAGGCATATATTTCTAAAACCCCCTCACCCCATGACACTGACACAGTAAAAGGTCAAAGCCCCCTGAGCGTGCCACTGAGCTGGCAGAGGAAACTGCATCACCAGCCTTCATGCCTCACCGCTTCTCTACCATGTTCTCCCCGAGCAAACAAATACATTTGCATGTCATTCCCACCATGCATATGAGCTCAGAAATCACAAAGGAGATTACACAGTGGTGAATTACTGCATTGTAGTGTGTTTGCATGGTCGTGCACGTCTGCAAAGTTAAGACAAACGGATATTAGAAAGAGATTAAAACAGGTGAGTGAATCTGGGGTTTTCACACATCCACTGCACAGAGCTGCACCCAAAGTGCTCCCTCTTTCCATGTTAAGGTATATTGGAGGAAAGCATTTTGAGAATAGGGTATAAAGAGCAGCTCAGTGAAAATGCATCTCGTTTGACTCCCTCAAGCCCTCGCATGTCACCATTATCCTTCTTGTGTATGATTCTCTGATGCCTCATACGCTCTGGAAAAGTGCTTCTCTCATTAAAAAACAATGTGATATCTCCAATTTCTAATTAAATAGGACATTATCTCAAAGACAAGCTGGAGTGGAATGAGGCCCTTAAACGAGTTATGAAAAAGACTAGCTGCTCATTGCCTAATCATGCTTATGTTGATCTCAATGGTGTCTACGCACTCAGCTGATACTCAGGAATAAAGCAGGGTTATTACACAGCTTATCTATCTAACAGAATGGTTTTGTTTTCTCAAGATCTATTAGTAATTTGAGAAGTGCTTCTTCGCAGAAGATAAAGCCCATGTGGGTTGTGGCATTTGATGGAAAATGAGCCTGGTATAAATAGGTCTTTGTTTTTTTTTTTGTTTTTTCCTCTGCTACTCAAATGAGTTTCAGCTTTACACAGTTTCATAAAACAGTGAGTGGATTTTTGACACAGCTCATCTTTCACATGTATAAAATTAATGAGTGGCAGGAAAAAAAATAGCCTGTCACCTTTACTTAGAAGAGGAAAACAAAAAGAAATTAGTGCTTAGTGGGGAATGGACACTTCACTACAGTAAAATACAGGGCACAGTACTGTGTGAGTCAGAGCTCACATCAAAAATGTACCGAAAGCAAAAGCGAGCTTTACGCCGGGTTCACTTCCACATCCTCATCTATTATTGATTTAATCTTCGTAAAAGTGTATGAATGTGTGTCAGTCTATTCACACAGGCATCTCAATGATGTCATTTGTTTCCAGCAAACAACCTGCTGTTTTCTGGGAGCAGGTGGCATTTAGTAGTTTTCCAGGACAGTGCTCTAACACACTGTAGAAGGAGCATCCTTGTTGCCACTGCCTCTGCCCTGCTGACAGCATGAGCGGCTCACTGGCCCGAATATTTTTTACGAACACTAAGTGTTTCACTGTCAGCTCGCATCACGTGCATGCAACATGATGACCATTCCTCTGTGTGTGTGTGTACAGTATGTGTGAGTCTATGGGGGAAGGGGGGGTGGTGTTTGTGTGTGTGCTACTAAGCACAGAAGGCTAGTAGCGATAGGTTGAATCATAATCTCATAATCTTAGAAAGTTAGAAAGACCAATAGGAAAACACAGGTACAACAGTGACATGCTGATATTTACTACTTGCTTAATCCTTTTAGAAGGCATTCTTCAGCATGTGAGACAATGAAATCCTATTGTAAAAAAAAAAAAAAAAAAAAAAAAAAAAATATATATATATATATATATATATATATATATATATATATATATATATATATATAAATGTTAAAACATGCCATAAAAAAGCTCTTCCGATATGGCTTAGTGATGTGAGGGAAGCAAGTGTAACCCCTTCACCAACATTAAATTGTCCCATCTAGCATGCATCAGTGATTTAATGCTCTATAAAAAGAATAACTACCCTAAAAGGCACCTTTCCTGTCGCTGTGGCACGGAGCCACGATGGCACTGCATTTCCTGGCCAGTGTGCCATTTATGAAAAGATGACAAGGACACAGCCCAAATGACCAGCACCAGGGCTGTCTGAACCTGATAAAGACACATAATTACACAGCCTCATTTATCTCTCAGGGTCGGTCCCATCGCTACCCGATAGGAACTTTCATGCTCAAAAACTGACTTCAATTTCAGATAACATTGTCTCCAGCATTTCATTCAGCAGCTCGCTTGCTGTAGGTGTGTACTGCAATGAACCTGGAAAATAATGTGCTAAGTGACGAAGGGGTTTCACGCTGTCACACAGGCTAGCGTCCTGAAAGATCAGGAGAGCTCAGCAATGTCATCATCTCTGCTAATATTCCTCCTGGTTTCATTTGTTACTGGTGTAAAATCAACTGACTGTTATTGCTGTATTATGGGCTACATGCACATGCAAACACCATAGTTACAAAGACTCAGATTCATAGTAGCTATAAAAAGACAGCAGTAACTAGAAACACTTGTGGTTTGAGGTTTAACACAAGGATACGATGCAGTGACTTGTTTTTAATTAACACTTTATTATGTTTTTAGGCTTCTCAGTTCACCAGACAAATCTGAAGTGAAACAGAGGGTTCTGTAACAGAAAAACAGAAAGAAGACAGCATTTTTTCAAAGAACCAAATGCTGAAAGAGGGATTGCGCTGAACCACAGAAGTGGAACAAAGGTTAACTCAGATGTGAAAAATAAATCCAGGGTGAGAGTGCCATCTAATTTTGGCCTTCATGACAAATGTTCAGTGATGATTGTTTTTTTCTTAGAATGCATCTGTTAAAATTTTATTTAGGCTGATATGCATAATAAAGGATATAGTGGCTATGACTGAAAGGTGCATGCCAGCACAAGCTGCTGGCCACCACAGCTCCAGTCAATGACCTCTTGACTGTGCGTGCAGTGTTGGTACATTTATGAGCACTTTTAGATAAGATAGATAAGATAAGATAAGATAGTGTTTATTTGTCACATGCACAGTTATACACAGTACAATGCACAGTGAAATGTATTTTGTACCTGCAACCTTATATACACACACATATAAATAAGAAGAATAAAAATAAAAAAAAGTAATTCCCACTATACACTATACTCTATATACTATACACTATACACACTTTTTAAATTATAATATTTACACTGTGCAATAATGGTCCAGTTAGGGCTCAGAGTTGAGCAGACGGATGGCTTGTGGGTAAAAACTCTTCTTCAACCTTTCAGTCTTAGCCCTCAGGCAGCGGTAACGCCGGCCTGATGGGAGCAGGGAGAAGAGAGAGTGTCCAGGGTGGCTGGGCTGTTTTAGGATCTTCATGGCCCTCAGCCTGCACTGCTTGGTGTAAATGTCCTGCAGGTTGGGGAGGGTGGTTCTGATGGTCCGTTCAGCTGAACGAACCACCCTTTTTAGGGCCATGAAGTCCTGCTTGGTGCAGTTTCCCATCCAGGTGGTGATGCTCCCACGCATGATGCTCTCGATGGTGCAGGTGTAAAAGTTCCTGAGCACCTTGAGTGGGAGCTTGAAGTCTCTCAGCCGCCTGAGGAGGTAGAGACGCTGTCTGGCCTTCTTCACAGTGATGTTTATGTGATGAGTCCAGGACAGGTCCTGTGAGATGGTCACTCCCAGGTATTTGAAGGTGTCCACTCTTTCCACCTCAGCACCACTGATGACAAGTGGATGGTAGTCCCTCTGCTGCTTCCTGCTGAAGTCCACGATCAGTTCCTTTGTTTTGCTGACGTTGAGCAGGAGGTGGTTCTCCTGGCACCAGTTCTCCAGGCGGGAGACCTCTCTCCTGTAGGAGAGAGGTCAAACAAAGGACCCGTGACCTGGGTCCTTTGTTTGTTTGTTTTAATGGAATTGTCTGATAAATAATACGGCCTGATGCACCTATGAACCACTCATACAGTCTATAGATGCATTTTACCAACCAAGGGTGGTAGCTAATAACTTAGCCCACCAGATCCATGTTCAAATGCGGTTAGTCTCTTGAGAAGCAATAATAAGAACATATACTGCATTGACTGAGCTCACATATTGGTAGGAAAACTGGCTGCAGGCTTCAGACACCATTAAAAGGTGTCACAACACCCTCTATAGAGTGTGAACATTTAAATTTCCTCTTAGTTCCCCATATGTCTACTGGTGTTTCACTGTCCCTGAAGCAGAGACTTTGAGGCCCACAAGCTGCAGAATGTCGCTGGATACATCCTTGACCAGATGACCCGTGGCTCTTTAAATGTCACAGATTTAGATGGAAATGTACACTACAGACTGGCAAACTGGTGAGTAATAGCAGATAACTGACATGCAAGCACTGCTGCACAATATTCATAATATTTAGATAAACCATGGCTAAGAAGCTGCATTTTGTTTAAGAAAATAGCTTCTGACATTCAGATTTAGCAATGGGAATCTTTAAAATAATGTGGAGCATGCATGGAGGCAATATATTGATAAACTGTTCCTGAGTAGTAACTTGTAAGTTTCAAAATCATGACCCACATCGTAAATTTCTCCAAAGCTGCAATTTATATTCATAGACCTTTAAAATGTCAGCTACACCTCAGGAGGCAGATATTCAAGTCTTATGAAGTCTCGGGGTGCAGGATCTCTTTACAGATTTTATTTGACAAAGGGATTATTGTAAAAATATGACTTAGAAGGAACAGCTGCCTAAAGTCAGGTTTAAACCCAATTTCTAAGGCACACAGGTAAAATTTTGACTTTTAAACAGTGTGAACATAATATTATGATGTCTGCTGACTTCATGAACTTTGGATCACCAAACGGCTTTGACACAAATAGTGCAGCTGTCTGTGAGAATACACCCCAAACTAAAAATGCACTCTCTGCATCGACATTTGAGAGCTCAGAAAACGTGCAGCTCTTACAGTAGCACTTTGAGTTTGCTGGTGTAGCACCTTTGAATGCATTACCATACCAACTTACCACCGTGTATCTGTCTACTGATGACATGAAATGAAACAAAACAGGGATCTACTTCACATAAACAGGAAGCTCATCCTACACCATCAATTATGCAACAAAGTTCTTCTCCTGATGCCGCAGCAACATACCGGAATTTGCTCCAGGTGAGAGGTGGTGGGTGTGTGAAGGTGCTTGTGTAACTCTCTGTGAATATTATTATTCAGATCATCTGCTTTGGCATGCAGCTAAAGCAGCACTACAGTGATAATCTTTGCTTTCACTGTAATAATATTAACCATGCTGTGACTTTGCAAACATGTTTTGCCTTTTTCCATATTGCCATATTCATCCGTGCATGAATAATCAAGGCAAGCCCGAGGCAGGTTAATGTGAAGTTGCAAATGTGTATTTAATATAAATGCAGAGTCACGGTTGGTAGTTTTTTACCTTAAAGGAATAAACTGGGAGACAATGAAAATTTCTGACAAACTCATTAAACTCACCCTGTACTTGGTCAAATAGTAACACCACAGTCTCAATGTCAAGGTTAACTTTTTTCTTTTGTGTTTTCATCACCTTGTGTGTAAAAAATTCTGAAAAGTACTGTTTCAGATACACAAGACATTGCTTACTAATATTACACATTACTGCACTACCAGTTCCACCCCAAACACTCAATTTTCAAATCTCAGACACGGCGTTGTTTCAGCGGTCGCAGTAATGGGTGTTTTTACAGTAGGTCATGGATGAATCAGATTGGAGTGACAGTGTGAGATACCACTGTATGTGTGAAATGAAATGGAGGTGGATTGCGGCGCTATCTGTGATAGATTAACAGGAAGTGGAGGTAGACTGCTACACTTGCGTCTGGGACAGTCAGGTGTGAAATTAAACAGGACACGGACACGGCCGAGGATTGTGAGGTACAAAATGTATCGTCCCTGCTGCATGTATAATTGATGCAACATTTTTAAGAGTGTGAATTCAAATATGGAAAAATGTTGTGTGCGACAAGATAAGCTCTCGCTTCAGCCACACCTCTTCAGACCCACTTTATAATCCACCTGTGTTTTGAATTAAGAGGGCCAATTTGAAGTTGTTTAAGCACCTTGGTGCATTTTTTGCCTTTGGTTTTAGATTATGTGCAATCAGTATGCATATAAGTTCTGTATGCATATTAACTGTATTTATTAACACATTTTTATTTTACCTTATTTAATGTAAACATGCTACTAGAGAATGGATGGATGATACTCAGTAAAGTGTATAGCCCATCAAATTCCTGTGAGTATGATGAAAAGGTGAATTGTAGTGAAATAAGAAATCTTGTGGCCAAGGTTTAAAAGATGTAAAAAATACAATTTTCTTTTTTGACAAAACGGAGATGGGAAAACATGTTTCCACTTTCAGGCCAATTAGATCAACTCACTGATCCCAGCCTTGGGAAATGAGAGAAATGGGGAAAATTGGATTTATGTGCTTATAGCCACTGGTTGCTAGCACAGCAGATGAAGGGAGATAAGGAGGAGAAAAATCACAGAGGAAAATGAATGTAATCCAAAACAAAATGTAGGTGAAGATACAAGTCAGCTGTCAGTAGGGAAACACATTCCCCAGAAGCAACAATCACAATCCATATATCATACTTCCATGAACCTGTGTGTGTGTGTGTGTGTGTGTGTGTGTATGTGTGTGTGTGTGTGTGTGTGTGTGTGTGTGTGCGTGTGTGTGTGTGTGTGTGTGTGTGTCTGCCCTCGGTGTGTATGTGTCTAAAAGCGTGTGTGAATGCAGAGCATACTGAATTATTGAGTTGAATTTTCACGGGCTGAAGGTCAGTGAGGAAGGGGGGAAAACCACGCCTGATGAAAAATACATGTTTTCTTATTGTCTACCATGCCAAGTGCTGAAATATCAAAAACTGCAGAGATGATTATTATCCGAGTCAACACTACCAAAATGGTCTCGCATTAAAGACTCAACAGCAAATGTGAGCAACAGGATTGTAACAGAACGCTTGAGACATTCAGAATAATCACATGCATGGTGGGACTGGTTGGAATTGTCTACTAAAAATATATGCTCATTAAGTATAACTGTGATTTCATTCTCCATTTGCTCATCATAACTGATGTTTAAGGAGCTTCAGAGATTTATACAACCTTTGTGCAGTGAAACTTTATTCCACTAACAAAGATTTTTCAACCAGGAGAGATCCACTGTGGACTAATTGGATTATCAGTGGAGAATTAAAAAAATGATCTCACAGCTTTGCTAGCAGTCCTCTTAATGAGCTCTATACTCATAAATGTAGCCCTGGCCTTCTCTTATGGCCTAACTGATATTTCATTAGGACCTTTCTATTTATGACCTTAATGGCTTTTTCCTATCACAGTACAGGGCAGGGGTGTAAGCAGGACTAGCCGAAGGTTCTTATTCACTATATTGTCAGTTTCAGTATGGTTGTAGGATGTGATCTAATAAAACAAGCAAGATTTATTTCTTTACCCTTTTGGATACTGGTTTACAAGAACATGCAGTCATTAAACAGATCTGGATGTCCCTGTACTTTAAACACACATGCAGACACACACACACGTTTACAGTGTGTGCACATTTTATTCTGGTTCTTAACCAGAGCAGAGAACTTGTTATTTAGAAGGTTTTTTATTTGCTTCTATAGACAACTTAGATTTAGGTTTATTTGCTTCAGCTCAAGTTAAGATGTGACTGTATCAAATTGTGATTAGGTAGACAAAAATATAATGGTAAGCAACTTATTATTATCAGCTATTATATATATATATATAGCTGGGCTATGCTCAGGGTAATTTCTGAAAATGGCAATAATCTCATTATAATACGATATAGTAAAACCAGCGAAGAGGATAGATTTCAAATGATTCACACTCTCGGGCTTCATTCATCAGTGCTTAATTTGATGTCATATATTTCCACCCTGGTTAGGAGCTTTGTCTGAACAAGCGATGGCTCTCCCTGCTAGACATTACACCAGCTCCAGCTGCAGATTCCCCCCCCCCCCCCCCCCCAACCCCCACCCCCCACCCCCGATCACTTCCTCTTTAAAGCTTGATGAATGCTAATGGTAGGCACAGAGCTCATACAGTGGAGACAGATATAATTGTTGTGGTGCTGGATGGGGTGAGGGTTAGTGTGCAATGAAGGTTAACTGTTAAATTAGTTAATGGATTTATCCAGGCCGAAGGAATCTTCTCTCTTTCGTCCTTCTTCACCTGTCCTGACTTGACAGTTTGTCAGACTTCTGTTTCCATTCCATTAGTTTCATTTGCTTTGGGGACGAAAGAGACTGTGGATCTTTGATACTGTTGTCCTAATTAGGTGGCCATGGCCAAAAGACTACAACTACATGTGCAAGTTGCCATCGCCTACTTGGCAGATACTTGTTTTAAGACCTTGATTCATGTTGCCTCACCTCAGACAAAGCCAGGGTTACAGAAATGCAGTCCGTCACTCAGTAACGAGCCCCAAACTAAAGATGTATCATTGCAAGCGGAGGTCAGTTATCTAATGACTTGCATATAAGCAAACCCCTATTTTGTTCGAACACAGAAGACTCATGAGCACAGTTGCTTGTAGGGAGTGTCCACAGTGGCATTACAGTAGGGAGTAGAGTGCAGAGCATGGCATGGTGGATTTGCTCTGATCAAAGGAAAGGGACTTTGATGAATGCTATTCATTAGGCACACCCGAGTGGATTTTAGGGAGAGGACTTAGAGACATCAAGGGGAAATCAGAGGAAGAAAAGAAAAGAGAGTAGGGATGGGGGAGAGAAAATAAGAAGTGGTATTGGAGGTTAACATGAACAATATTATGCAACAATATGGAAACACAACTTCTCTCCAGTAAAGTGAAGCTACAAAGCTCTACTGTGAAGCGCTTCAGTTTCCAAATTGGCCACTGGGTGGAGACAGCCGTCTTATGAGTGAACGCTCCCTCTGCTCAATGCTTCATTTACAGTCCACACGTTACTCTGACCTGTAGCATTTCCAGTATTAATCTAAAATAAACGGGGTAGTGTGTCAACGCAAGGAATTATGTGTTAATCTGAGGGAATGAATAATGGGCAGCCATTAAAAAACACAGCCACTCTTTGGGCAAAGCCAACTGCCCTACAAGTCCACCTGACTGATTGTTTTATGGATGGAGGCTGACACACACAAAATGGGGAATGACAGATGAAGTCATCCTCCTCTCATTAATATCTACAACT
The DNA here is from genome assembly GCF_007364275.1 of Archocentrus centrarchus. Lineage (NCBI taxonomy): Eukaryota > Metazoa > Chordata > Actinopteri > Cichliformes > Cichlidae > Archocentrus > Archocentrus centrarchus. The sequence continues at coordinate 11,418,123 of NC_044367.1, read as the reverse complement.
GGATGATGAGGTTAAACTATGAATCCTCTGTCTGTGCTGAAGCTGCTGATGCACAGCGGACGTGTGGCATTATTTTGCAGGAAACTTTAGCTGTAAATGCTTTGATGGGGGTTCAGAGGCGGGTTTTCTATGACTGCCAGGAGAAAAAGATGGCCAAACAACAATCTGTCTCCTGTTCTTGCAGCAGTAATGCGCAGCTTGATTGGGTATGCTGTCCGCCTACATCTTTGCTGAAAAATATTGAGAGAGAGAGAACCAGATGTCACAAGAAGTTTTCTGAGACACTGGAGATTCAATTCTGGAGATAGGAATGCGATTTTCAAACCCATTGCTTGGAAATTAAATGGACTGTTATTTTAAGATTCTGCACTCACAGAAGCTTCTCCCATATAGTCAGCCAGCACAATTCAATTTCACTCTATTCCCCAGGATAATCCAACTCAGCAGTTACGCTGCTTTCTAGGGAAGTCTGCTGAGATATTTTTATATATATGAAAAACAACAAATCCCAAGAAGATCCAGAATAATTAAAAATAATTTAAAGACAATCATGCATTGAATAAGTGTTCATTTGGCTTTTGTAAACATTCCAGTGTTCATCAACTTTGTAATAGCTGAGTTCCTCTTAAAAGAAGCATGTTAAGAATATATTAATATGGGCCAGTTCCTCAGGTAGGCAGATTTGTAGTTTGAAAGCACAGACAAGCACACAGAGATGTAAGCTTGCCTGCTCAGTGTCCTCAAGAATGAAGATCTGATGAGGACAGGGGAAGGTGTGAAATGTCTAATATCACACTCCTATGATATGCACTGGCCAGGTGATATTTTTACCTCACCGTGCGTCATTTTCAGCTCTTTCTCCGACTCACATGGCTCAATACGGGGGAGTGTTAAGCAAACAGAGTGACAGGCAATTAGCTTTCCATGACTTCAACTAAATTATGTATCAATTATGCGATAATGAGGAATTAGACTCATTCATATGTGGTGATGCAGGGGAAATTAATGCTGAGCAAGAGAGGATGCGGATAGCTGAAAGGAAACAAATTATTATGGTGCAAAAGCTGCAGAAATGAGTAGTGGTTTCAAATTTCAGAAAATTCATGATGAGTGATATTTGAATATCTGGTGTATAAAACAGGGACGTACTGTACATAAGGTGTTAAAAGGAGAAAATTAGTGTCCTTAGAAGCCACCTAATTTGCACCACAAAGGCTTTTGCTTTTGAGATGGATCCTTTATATGACAAAGAGGGAGGACCTGAGCCACCCTCATCGGATAGCTCTGCACCTCTTCATTATTCTTTATACGCACAATTAATGGAGGGTCTTTTTTTCCCTCCCCCTTTTTTAAAGTCCTTGTCACGAGTGATAAACTCCAGATGCAAAACGGTTTTGAAATCCACTGAAGTGGTTTGAGGGATGGGGAGGGAGGGTCATAAACTGCGGAGATTTAAATTTGGATAGAAAATTAAGACAACTTGGGTGAAAGGGAGAAATAGAGACATCAAAAGAACGAGGGAGGAATAAAAAAAGAGGCTCGATGTCTGACTGCAGTGATGGGCCGCCCCTGTGCTGTCTGATGGTGAACACGTTTAAAATTTCACCCACTCATACTCGATTCTCTTGGGTTTATTCATGGTCAGCATTTGTCACACTATATAAGCATTTAAAATCAATAGACCCATACATTACAAAGTTAAATGAACTTCATGTGAAATCTAGTCTGATTATATGTAGTAAAAAATGCTGCTCATAAAGGAGATTAAACATGGCAGACAATGAGGGTAAATGATGTGATTTAAAGTTTTTTTTCTGTATTTTCCTACATTAACCTTAAAGACCAAACTTGATCAGATGATCTACATTAACCTCTACTGACGGCAAATCATATCACTGTATTTGCCTGGAACAGGAACGGCAGTCAGTATTTTCACTTAAAAGGAACACACTGACATTTTGTAAAATGCACCACTTTGCCGTCTTTCCCAGAGTTAGATGTGAAGATCAATATCTATTTCATGTCAGTCAGTACAAAGAAAGCTCTGAGATGTGTTTGGCCTAGCTTAGCACAAAGACTAAATTGTATGAAAACAGTTACTCAAGCTCCATCAAAGGAGTCTTACAACAGCTTCAAAGTGTACAATATTTTGCATGTGATGGGAAACAAAATTATGTTTTTCAACTGATGAAAATGAAATGTTTGTAAGATGGTTAGGAGTGAAGGTCATTGATGCTTACTGTACTGATCTTCTTACATGTCTTCAGAGACATTTCACTGATTTGAAAATGTGTAATACTTCTACAAGTACCAAAACACACTAAACCAAGGCAGCCATACACAGTCCCCATTACATCTTTGAGACTCAAGCAAAGATTCATTTACAGAAGCATTACAGGATAGAAGGTGAGACAAATTACTTATAAAATAGCGATGCATGTATGCTCTCAACCAGGTAACCTGTCTTTACATGTTCTGACATTTTTACAGGTGAACAGCTCTACTTACTTTACCAGGTATTCTGCTGTGTGTTAAAATCTTTTTTGACATCTCCTTTGGAACGATCAAAAAAATGGCGTTAAAAATCTAACCGGGCAAGACTTTCAGAATATGTCTGGCTGTACTAGCTTAGACACAGAGATAATATGAATGGTTTATTGATTGCTTGAGTGAACTTAAATTGTCAGTTTCTTCACTCCACAGGGCAGTCAGAGTACCCACTGAATGAACCCTAGAGCTGCAAAAAAGAGCAATAGATTCACTCTTCTGGTAAAAATCGCTTCAGGATGGCAGGTACAGATAATCTTGAAAGCAGACCCACCACTATTAAGGTCAGTATCCCTATTCACTGTGGTTGTGACTGATATTTCAAAGACCCACTGATAATTTCACCGGGGAGCGAGACTGTGAAAAAAACCTGTCAGTCAGGATTATGCATATTATACGTTTTGGAGACATGGCATCTCATTAAGTGAGTATCTTGAGAGGCCACGATTAAGGCAACAGGGACAAGTATGAAAGAAAGAAAGCAGTGCCCAGCTACATCAAGTGATACCAGATGAGCAGATATTTCATTGCAGCTCTATAGCTAAATCTCTGTTGTATATTTCAGAGCTGAACTGCCGGTATTGTGTCTGCACTCATTCATTGGAGCGTAATCCCATATTGAGGAGTAATCCACAGCCTGAGCAGTCAAAGAGAGCTCTCCTTCTTTACTCAACCAAGCCTAACTGAGGTGGCTGAGGGGATTTTACAGCACTCCCTGTTCTGTCTGAAGGGTCAGTGAGAGGTGAAAACAGACTGGAGTGCTCCTGAGGTCAATAAAGTGGTTAAAATTCACACACATGTAAAGCACAATGCAAGATTTCAGGGACGGACATGGAGGAAGGCTGTCGGACATTGCTGGAATTTTGATTGTTTGGCAGTTGTTGTGTGTTCAGCCGAAAACACACGCAGCACATGCTCGTTTCGCGCATACAAACGCACACATTCTTAGGCATGTGGTAGACTGATTGACTTGTTCTGCGTGCATCATTCACAATTCTAACTGTCTGCAAAAGATATATTCTTTGGGGCAAATTCCCCACATCAGCACTCTGATGTAATTTCCTGCAACGCATGGGACATGCCACACTTGAACAGCAACCTAAATTGCTACAGGAAGCATTATTTCTGAAAGGTGGCTTGCTACCTCCCAGACAAGGCTATTAGTACTGGAGTGAGCACAATGATACGCCATCCCCCAGGGAGCAGGTGAAAAGAGAGGCTGTAATGATGACAGTCACCACCACTCCATCTATCTTTACTTCTGCTCAACCGAGCTGGCACATGTAAGACACTGATAGAACATAAATATGCATGTCCCCACTTTATTGTAAATGCACTACTTTAAATAAGAGAGGATTTCATTTCAGGTGATGTTCAAACCGAGAATATGGGCCAATAACAAATGCTACATTTTTAATAGTCCATATGGTATGTTGTTGGCCTTTACACGTGAAGTGTCAAGTAAAGACTGGGATTTGAAAGCCACAATTCAATTTAATTGCTTCAGAACCAAACGCAGCAGGTAGATGTTTTCAACACAAGCCAAAAGATTATTTTTGCAGATTTTAAGTTCATTTCACCATCCAGATACGCTGTTTTTGTCTTACTCTGAGCAACAATATCCACAAAATACACGCACACACATACACAAAAACATCCACGACGTGCCACTAAAAGAAGTTAATTAGTTTTTTCAGAATTATCCACAGAAGACAACCTGTGGCACAATATGTCATTTGCGCTCATCCCTTGCTGCTGTGCCCCAGAAGCCATCTTTCCTTGCCTGGCAGTGACTGCTACACCTGCAACATGCACTGTCTGCCTTATCATCATTACCCAGACACCAGCCGTAATAAACAACCAGTAATCCTCTTAGAGCTGTACAAAAACACTGGCTCCACAGACCCATAACACCATTAACACAGTGAAACAAGAACTCTTAAACAGTTTTAATAGACTACTTGTTTAACTTGCTAATGTCATTTAATTTGTTTATTTTCCAAAGAGAATCATAATCCGTGGGCAGTGAGGGATATTTCCAGCTGCAGCGCTGTAGCGTAGGTCAGGATGATGAATTTTTCAGGACCTGTTCGCTCAGAAATTTGGAGTTAATTTCATGGTGTGAAACAGTATCTTCTCAAAGCTCTCTCGGAGCCTCATGGGACAGTGCATCAGACACGAGTGCGTTGGCATTTGTGTATGTGCATGTGTGCACATGGAACTGATGACCTTGAGTGTATCCTGCATCTCTGCCACTGTCACCAGGCTGGCACAGCCTTTGATTGGATGTAATTAATGCTCTCACATCTGGCACGAGCTCCCTCATCCCTTCTTAAATTTGGCTCTCTCTAGGTTTTCCCTCATGCTTTATATCCCTCCTCCTTTCAATTTCTGTTTCTCCATCCAAAACCATACAGAGAATCATTGATTATCTGACAGTATGTATTGCCTCTGGGTGTTGAAGATAATCTCCATACCTCCCTCAGTTCAACTTACAACAGGTTTGTGTGTCACTGTTGATATGAGGAAGTCTCTGTCATTGTCACCTTGGATGATGCCCAGCTTTTGATCTGCTTTCCATGCTAACCCTGGCTGCTTCACTGTTCACGAGATGAAACGGCTGTTTTCTGGCATCCTGAGCAAAGCTGGTCCCCTGGCAGTGATCCTCAACCAGTTTGGCCACTCTCAGAAAATGCACATCACTTGCTCACAGGAAAAAAAGACACAGATGAAAATAAACAGTTGGCTAGAGAACATCTCAGACCAATTATCACATTATTTGATGTTACAGATAGACCAGAAAAAAAGGAATAGTTGTGCATACCGACATTTTATACTTTAATAAAATATCACATCTGCATCAGTTTTAATTAAACGCATCTAAAATGTAGACTCGTTGCCAAATTCTCCCCCTTAGTCACAGGCACTTCACCCGTCAAGTTCTCTAATATGGGAGTAGCAATTTTATCATCTGTAGCTGAGCCTTCCTTATCTCATGAAGTAGTTTCATGAGTTGGTGAAAAGAAAAATTCTGTAAAGAGGTCTGAAATATGCACTTGATTGCCATGTACATGATATTGTGCTAAAATAAATACAGAACCCTAATTTGTTAGGACAACAACAACAAAAATGCACATCAGATTGTTTTAGTACTATTGAAGCTAAGCAGCTAAACATGCACAGCTGCTTAGCTTCAATACTTTAGTAGTCAGATATATGTTTTGTTCTTCATATTTTCTATGCAAATGTAGCAAACGCTGTAGAATCCAATAATAGCTCAACAAAGAGCAGAAATAGTTACAATGTGCCGAGTGGTCCTGCTTTTTTTCTACACAGCCTTTAACTCCATAACCCTGTGCTGTTGTGTAATTCAACCTAGAGGACCTGGGATGCAAAACACAGGCTGGTAGAAGCAATAAAAGGTTAGTTTAAAGTCACTTATCAACTAAGTGGATAACAAAAGCTTGGGGGAGGCAGACTTGTAATACACAGCAGTTAAACACAAAGTAAGAAGAAGTGCCCACCACATTTAAAGTCCAAACAAACATCCAAGGATAAATCCAAAAGACACACCTAAATCGGAATTTAAAAAAACAAACAAACAAACAAAAAAAAAAACTGTGAAACAAGGCAAGAATGCAGGAGAAATGCAGACACAGACAGGTAAACAGACAAACTTCCAAAATGCAAAGAACCTGTCAGTCAGAACCTGCATTCTCACAACTTCTGATTTGGAGTTACACGCTCCAAATCAGAAGTTTGGGTTGTGTTTGGTGGTGAAGAGGAGGGGGCAGATGTACTCAGCAGACAGTCAAAAACCACAACTGGTACTGGGAATTCCACAGTGTTGTCCTTTAATAAACATACTCTTCACTAACCTTATAAAGCCCGGTTGAATGGCTGCTGCATTATCATACATGAAAATAAGCAGTGTTCATACAACCCATAACTTTACAAAGAGTTAGGGAGGTCCGCCTCGATCCATGTGTCCATCTGCCAAAACATTTCTCCCACGCTCTCTACAGAGGAGCGGTGGCGCACACTTGTGACATCACTAACAAAAGGTTAGACTGTCGTAAAGATACACCACACAGTTATGACTGTTACAAGTGCATGTGTCTGTTAGAGAGATACAGCAACCTTGACTATAATGTATGTAGTATCAGATGCTACTGGCAAGTAATGTAATGTGTAATTTTTGCACTATAATACAGAAAACACTGTATTTCTTATTTTTCACTCTAACAGATCCTGCTATGGCCATTACAGTTTCCAAGCTATAACTGAACAACTGCTGTTGAATTTGGGGTATAAGAGCAGTAAAATGGTTCTCTTGAAATGCTTGATTATTATTCCAGTGTAACTTAAATGGGATGTGTAAACATCCTTTTTTCCCCTGAATGCAAACTCATTCAAAATCATAGTAATGGCCTTAAGGAAAATGCACTGGGTCAGGTTACTCAAGGTAAACTTTAAATGGCAACCCAGGGTTTAATCCAGCCTGTCACCAGCTCAGCTGTCAACACCAGTCCATTGAATGCTGCCTACACAGCAATGCACCCTGCCTTTCTGCCTTGGCCCCCTCCATTTCTCTGGCTCAGGACAGAGAGCAGCTGACTACCAGAGAGAGGGCCATGTCCAGCCATTATCACT